>NC_042293.1:3139961-4419961 GCF_901000725.2 Takifugu rubripes | reverse complement strand
AAGAAACAACAGCCAAATGCATTAGAACTGAAGCGTACTCAGCGCAAATGAATGTGCCTCTGATGAATGGATGCTAATTAGAGAGCTAACACTAGAAAACGGATGCATGCACATGCTGTATGCGGTACCACTACCTTACCTGTTATGTATGCCCCTGAGCTTCCCCCAGAGATGCCCTCAGTCATTACTGAGGGCATCTCTTCGGCATCTTTGAGCAGTGGTGGTGCTGGACCTCCAACTCTTTTGTGGGTCTTTTTCTTTTGGCTATATTGGAGTTCGAAATTCAACATATGCAGAAAACACAAATCCTGAGACATGCATGTATAACTGTCATTTAAGTGTGGCTTTAATATAATAATACAGTATTAATGAGGGCAGGCACCACAGTTGCTGATAATTCAATTGTACCTTACCTGTTCCGGCTATATTGTTATATTTCATCTTATACAACAGTCACTTCCGATCAAGTAATTTGATTGGACAAGAATCATTCCATGCTTGCTGATATAGAGCACAACAAGCTTGGGATCACTCTGCTGCACAGGTGTTCTAATAACCGTTACTTACCTTTGGCAACAGCCAGTCTCCCCATCTGTTGTGGAACTCTTTATGTTGATGGAGCCAAATAAATGATTAGAAAGAAAAAACAAATCATATCTCTTTATATATCATCATATCTTCTCGCTTATTACTGTTAACTCAAAAAATGCACTTGTGAAACATTTGTATGAAAGCAATGACACACTCAAAGTCATGGTGTTGTACGGAATACCAGACAGGTGTGATGATCTGCGACCGGATCACACCAGCGCTGATACTCAGCACAACCTCAACTGTTGTATTGATTGATATAGTTGCTGCAGACTCATTTTGTGCCTGTTGGGCTGCACCTGGGTCCTCACACATATAAAATATAAATGTTGAAAAGAGTCTAACACTCAAAACAAATCATTTCTTTTTGTAGTCCAATTAATACTCAAACATTCACTCAGCATTTTTTCTCGCTCCTGTCCTGTACATTGCTTTAAAAAAAAAAAAAAAACATAAGCTCTCTTCTGCATATGTGTTCATTAATATTTTGGACAGTGTTTGACAGCTGAGAGTTGGAGAACATAGAGTTCAAGTCTTGACTCAGAGTTGGTTGAATCTGCTAAGGAAAACTGGGGATGGAGAAGGTTGGAGAGGGCACATCCGACGGCTCTTCTGTGGGTTTTTATACATTCCCGCGCACAGATTGAAGGTGACTGATGAGGGATTGTAGCAGTAAAGTTGTGTTAAGGTCAGCTCCACAGCTCCTGTCACGCTGGTAGTGTGGCATCAAAATACTGGAGGTGAAATATGTAAACACAACAGGTAATCTTCAGTTCTCATCTATAGAAATGCTTAATATGATTATAGCAGCATTATATAGTACTGTAATATTCTCAGAATTGGAAGTTAAAGAGAACATTGAAGGTTATACATTTTACGAAATGTACGTTTTGCCTAAAAATGAATGAAAAAAATTGAGGACTTAAATTGTTTTATTTTTTAAGACACAAGTGGAATAATCTATTGGAAAGAGATGTTTTAGGCAGAGTGCCAACAAAAACACATTATTTCAAGCCTTACAGGGAGTCATAAGCGAGGCACTGCCGCAGAAAGGTCTGGAAATTAGTTATCGCGTTACTCCACTGATGGTCCCGACACCACAGCACAGTCTGTCTCTTTTGGACATTATTTACTCCTGGTCTCTCTGCTCTCTGGGTTGATTGCATGCTCATATGGCTGCAGTCTGTCCTTTGTAATTGTCCAATCCACCACTGAGATCCATTGTTTTCCTGTTGTTCAAATCGACCCGTCTCCCTGTTCTAATGTCACTTATTTACCATATTCTCTTTGAATGGAGATCAGACCAGAATAGTAAAATAAGAGACATTTCCATTGCATCCCTTTAGTGTTGTGAACTTACTCCCTAGTGATGAGTGTCATATCACATAATCAAAGGTTGGGGGGCTGTTAGTGGTACTGTGGAGTCATTATGGAACTTCAGGAGAACGTCAAGTAAGCAGAATAGGTCATTTGGGTACTTCTTATTTTAAGTTTTATTAATGCTCTTTTAATGACTATTCATTACTTTAGCTGATCAAACACATAAACAATGACAAACAATGAGCTGTTATTTGAGTTGCCTGCTCTTTGCCAGGAACATGACATGTGCTTTTTGGAAGAGCTCTGAGAGTGAGTCAAGAAAGGGAACACATGTACTTGAAGGTGAATAGCAGCATTGGAGTGAGAATCAACACAGTTCTGAGCCATAGAACATTAACAGGTCTCTGCTTCCTGTGCCAACTCATCCAGGTCAGCAGCTGTGTTGCATAAACACATGTTCCTGCAGTGAGTGTTTTACAGTAAAAGACGACACTATACAGAGTTAGAAAACATTTCTGATTTTTAAGTCAGAGTATAGTACAGTCACTTTAATTTGCCATTTATGTAAAAGATTCATCCCATGCATAGTCAAAAAAATGTGTTGCCTCCCTCTGTTTAACCCAACATCTGTATTCATTTATAGTGTATTTGTTGAAGGCGCTTAACTGGAATAATTTCACTTTATGGTTTGGAAGTTAAGCCTCCTTCAATATCCGTTACCTTCAGTAGATAAGACAACCTGTGCTTTAACTGAACTAAATAAGTTTGGGCTTGTCTCTTGCTGCCCGGCTGATGATAAATAGAGTCTTTGCTGATGCACTGAAGGCTTGCTAATTCATGTCAGACTGTTTTGTTACTGCCATCAGTTGGGTTAATATAGACTGACTGGATGATTACATGCATCCTTAACTATTAAAGACCATCCATTTTCTCGTACACTTATCGCCACTGCAGACAACCACTCACAAGATCAATTTAAAGTTTTTTTGCTTTGAGGGGACAGTGCCAACCGCTGCACCACCCCAATTCAATTACTTGAATTGTATTTATGAAGCATCTGTTTCAGTCTAAATGGTCTCCAGGCGCTTTACAGAAAACCTGCATTTTTACACTTAAATATACTATTTCAACCATTACCCTATGGTAACCATGGATAAAAGATTGTATGTTCTCCCCGTGCCTGCACACAATAAGACATGCATCCACCACATTTTAGAATCCAGACAGTTTTGTAAGCAGAACAACTACAGTTTTCACGCGTCTCTTGAACTTTGGGTATAGGAATGAAGAGAGATTCAAATGACCGATGAAAGTTAATTTAAAATAAATGATTTACAGACTCTTTTGCAAGAATATTTTCCAAGAAAACACTAAGCTGAAAAATAGGTTGAAAATGACAAAGGCTATTTCACGAGTCTCTCTTGATCTGTTCACTGGAGTGACTCTTCTGGCAAAACTTTCAAGGTTTTATACTTCACTTGCTCCAGATGTCAGGGTTTAGTTTTATCAGGACCTGAATGCAGACAAGAGCCAGCCAACTAGGTCTCATAAAAGGGTTTATTGAAACCAAAAAAAGCCTCAAGCACAGCGGGGAAAAGCACGCTCGGCACAGGGAAAGGACCCTGCTCATTCCTTTTCCAAAGGAGGGAGGCGTGGTGACCACAACACTGATGAAACGTAAACTAAGGAGCACTGGAACAAAAAACTACGGCACCTGACTGCCTCACCAGAATAACGCTCGGAAATGGGGGCATGAGACTGACGCGGTGCAGCAGCAGAGTAAGGAATGGAGGCCAGCAGAGTGACAACTGCTGGAGCTGCTGAGGTGAAAGGGACTGGAGACTGGCCCAGATGACCTTGGGTGAGAAGGTCAGCCAGGTGGTGTTATCCTGACCTGGAGGAATGTCCAAATGTCATTCAGGACTTTGTGGTGCCCGAGAAGCCTGCCCTGAGCCGACAAGGTCTTGCGAACTGAGTCGCTGTCTGCCAGGTCCATACTGGTCAGATCATTCTGTTAGGGTTGAGGTTGACAGGAACCAGCCAACTAGGTCTCACAAAGGGGTTTATTGAAACCAAAAAAGCCTTGAATGCAGCAGGGAAAAAACTCCTGCTCATTCCTTTTCCAAAGGACAGAGGGGTCAGTAGACCACAACACTGACAAAACAATCCAACACTGGTCAACAGGAGCTCAGGGCCTAAATAGCCAGTTGATTAGCAATAGGCAGCAGGTCAGACTGTCACCAGCAACAGCTGTACTAAAGTGGCTCCACCACGCTCCCTGGAGAAAGAACCAAGTAGGAACAGGGAAACAACCAAAAACACCACCCAGGACCCTGACACCAAGCCCATCTGGACTTTCTGGATGACATCAAAGCTATTGACCAACTCATATCCCCATCCATCAACGCAAAATGCACGACTTGAGTGTCGGCCCCTTTTGGCAGTTCAGCCATTTCATTATCCTCAAGTCCAACAGCATTATTGCTGTTGGACTTCCTCTCTGGGAAGAAGGATGTGGCATCTATGGAACTGGCATTGATCAAGAGGTACCCAACTTCCTGTCATCAGCCTTTGGTTCATCACACTACACCATCTGAAGAAGAGGAGAAGTTACTCATTACTCGAGGGTGTGACCCTTGCATGTGCAGCAGCAGCACAGGACTGCCACTTAACTCACACCATGCAGCATCACTTTGCTTCAGTCATTTGCAGGCCGTGTCAACAGTATGTATTTCATATATTGACATGGAGATTTCCTCGTCTTGGTGATCAGAAAAAGTGCACTGAGTCCAAATGAGCACAGGAGCTTAGAAGAGTCAAGTCCAAAATGTTTATTCTCAAAAACAGTGATGGTTAAACAGAAAAGAAACATGAGCAATCCCAAAGAAGAACTGAAAACCTTATGCCTGTTACCTTGAAATCCGGGTGTAGGGGATCAACCCTCATGCCTTTTTTGCCCATATAATTTTACTTTCTTTGTTTCTATTGGTGGATTACTTTAATGTGACATCATAAACCTTTTCTACTGGTGTCCAAAATGGTGATGTCTTCCCCTTTCACTCCTCTATCCTGTTATTCCTTTCTATTGTCAGGAATAGAATATTCAATATACAATATTCCTGAATATTCAGGAATAGAATATTCCTGACAATATAATATTGTGTCAGGAATGCTTCTCTTTATTTTTTTTATTTTTTTAAATAACAGGTGCAGACCTCTTCAAAACAATCAACTTCATGTCTTGAGTCCCCCTCTTGTTATGACAAATTGTTAGGAGCAATTGTAGCAGGACCTGAAAGCAGGCAGCACACAGTGGAGGGTGGTGTCCGACAAACTCTTTAATTGGAGGCAACAGGTCAACAATGATCCACAAGAGGCGTGATAGCCTGCAGGTGCGTCTGCCTGCGGCTCCAGCTGCGGCAGGGGAAAAGCTCCACCACGCCCCCTGCAGGAAGAACACCGTAACCAAGCTCCCAGTACCCAACAACAAATTACATCATCCACATATTTCTAAACTAATTAAAAAATAACATAACCTTTATACGCTAAGGAAAAATACACTACAATATAATTTACATCTTTTACTCTCCTGCTTTTACTCAGTCTATTGCTACTTGAGACAGGTGACATTGACAGACAGAGGTGACACTCAAGGTCTGTGTACGGGGTCTGAAAAACTGATGGTGCACTGAATTGATTTCCTGTCATGTGCTGTTGCCTGGTAGCAAAAGATTTAAGGAATTCTTGAAATTGTGTTCATTGTTACCCTTATAAAAAAGGATTCACACATACTATAATGCTCCACTGGTGGAGGACCAAACCCTTATCATTATCACGCTTGAAACTAAAAGTCTGGAACGACCCCTTAAAGAGCCTGTCTATGATGCCTCATTTTAGTCTGCATCTCACAGTTGCACAGGGGTAACTCGACTGACGCTATCGCCACAAAAATGTGGTGAATTTTATCAGGTGGGAGGTTATCAATCAGCTTAAAATGCTGCAACGCCTTGCTGAGAGAACACTCACATTTAACACCAAGAGAGTTCCTTTAATAAAGAATGCTCTGCAAACAAAGATCATGCCAGTCCTGTGCTACATTCTTAACCAGAAACTTCATTGGACGATATCGGATCTGAGCAAAATAATTTGCAGTCTTCATCTCCTCAGATTCCCTGCAACGCCTACAACACCATGAACTGCCATTTTACTTACTGGGCACGCTGGCAAGCAACCAGTAAAGCTGCATGTTTCTATTTCTATTATTTCTATTTCTAGCTCTACCTAAGGTATCAGCTAGTAAGGTCAATATCAGGCATATACACAATGGGATTTCTTTGATTTCTCCATCAGACCGCTTGCATGTTTCACTTATTTAAACATTTGCAAGCAATGTTGGAAAAGAGCAGGTCAATGCTGTCCATCATTGCTGCTCTTTATAACCTATAATGGGTGCACAAGAAAGCCCAGATGACACTACAAATGGGTCAAGGCTGCTATAGCACAAGATCCGGGAAAGAGATATCAATGTGAGGGACCCACCGTTGATGTGATCAGCCAGAGGGGATCTTAGGTTTGAAAACCTAAAACCGGTGAGATCTACTCCAAACTGACCAATTCTGTAGCGGCAACAAAATGAAAAAAATGAGATTTGAAAAAGGTAATAGATTAGAAATAACATAGAAATACATATATTTAAGTTATAACTAAATAAATAGAATACTAGTGGTTCTCACACTATGTGTGCTGCCCCTCCAAACATTTATTTCATCCAATTTCATTAAGAGAATGAGAAAAAATAAATAACAAACTTCTTTTACAGTGTAATTATCGTGAATGTAACAGTTTGAAGGCACACCTTGGTTTAGTACTTTTGTTTAATCTAAAAGGCTTATTTTTATAGAAAACAAAGTCAGCATTGGTATTGATGTACCGATGGCCTCAGCAAAACTTAGTTTTTACAACATGAGCCCCATTATTCAATTAGAGGTGACGTAAATCAACTGTTCCTCCTCTGAGGTGTTCAAGTCAGCAGGAGGTGTTGCACTGAAGGGCTCAGGGATCCAGTCATATTCTTTGGGATCCTGCATCAGAAAATATCTCTGGAAAAGTTTCTGGAGGCTGTTGAAGTGTTCTTTTATGCATTGTGTTCTGCAGCTTGTTGACTTCAGATGATTTTTAGTTTCTCAAACAAGTTCCCATTTTCATCTAATTTTTCAGTTTTCTGATGGATGATGTGATTTTAATTGCAAGATATGTGTTGGGATTTTTTTTGGGGGGGGGGTGCCTTGCAGCTGCATATTCACATCATTGCGTTTCGGAAATATGTCACTAAAGTGTGCAAGCTTCATGAAGGCTGTTAATTATAAAATTTGTGGGCAAGATCCCCGTCCTCTCCCTTCAAAAAAAAATGTGGATTTCATTTTGCAATTCAAAGACCCTGTACAGCACCTTCCTATGTGACATTCGGAATTGCTGTAAAACACAACAGCTGTGTGGTCGGAGCCTGTTACCACAGTGCTGAGAAAGATCCTCATTGCCAGTGATGATTATTATGTCTTTCAGCGCAGGACAGTGATTTAGACACCAGTGCTATGCAGTGTATAATGCAGCACGTCCACTGCAGGTCTGGGGAGACATGCTAGATCAGCATTGCTCCCCATCTGTGCAGGAACCCACGCAGTCCACCCACTTGAGATATGCCTCATTTAAGTGAGTCAATGATTTTTAACATTTCTACTGTGGTTCTGCCAGGAACTTGTTTGCGGTAAAGCAAGTCCTCCCTTGTGTCATCTTCATTCATGAATCTGATATGTCATCAGTAAAAAACCATAATTCCTGTCAGTGGCTTCATCTATCTGGAGAGAAAAGCGACTGTCGTGCACCTTATCATGAAGCTGCTTCTCTATGTCCTTTGACATGTTATAAATGTGACTGCTGATGGTGATGTTGGACTGAGGAATCACCCTCAGGAAGGAGGAATAGTTTGCTGGTGAAGTGTCATCGAGCTTAACCATGTCCAATCAGTTCTTCTTCTATGCTGTGTGGCTTTTTCCACTGCCAGATTTGATTTGATTTGATGAGAGACTGTGGAGCAGGGCAGCTTACCAGTCAACCCATGTCCATTTTATGCTAGCAGTGTCATTCATTCATTCAAATCAATTCCCACAGTGCCTCTGCAATATTCAGATTTTTTTAAACAGCAAGATGATAAAGACACTGTTTAACATGAAGGTGATCGCCCACCTACCAAGAACAGCCCTGTTTCCATCCCCCAGCCTGCCCTGAAGAGAACAAAGTTGTTATGTGCATTGGCCAACCTTCCTGAAGTCCGTTTGCTTCTTACAGGAAACTTTCTCAGTAGATGGAGGTAACATGAACAGGAAGACCTTCAGCAAAGTGTTTCTTCTGTATTCTTGGAACAAGCACTTTTGCAAGAGAGTTTTATCATAGCGATAGTGTATTTTGACAGATTTACATGTTGATTCCTTTGTTGAGACTGCACAAAAAAGTGGTATATAGGAACTCCATAGAATGCATATTCTTAATAAGTGTTTGTATGTAACACTGCAAGGAATCTGCAAGGACCTGTTTTTTAATTACAGATGCACATCCCACTGTACTGACTTCCTAACCTGTACCAGATGCATCTAACAGCTATGGTAGTTTTCCTAAAATTAAAATGCTTTTTTAAAAAATAAAAATAAAAAAAACCCATCAAGATAACGTCTTGCTTCGAGTATTGCAATATACAGTATCATTGCCCCTGTATCGTGGTGTGTCGTACCAGATTTATTTATTTTATTTTAACTTACAGGCAGTAATGTCCTTTATGTTTGCTTGGTATTTGACTTAAAGTACTGTATCATTTGTATTGATGGTTTTCACATTACTGAACATCATGTCTTCACTTTTACTCATGTAAAAGCAGGTATTTCAATCTCACTGTCTTATGGTGGACAACTGTCCAAATATAAGAAGGTTAAATATTTCAGAGGATGAGGAGCAGACTACACAGACAACAATGTCCTGGAAAGTCCTATACGGACCATTTGGCAATTTTCTGGATTCTGGAGGAATTGATCTTTCAAGCCAAGGACTTTGATCATTAATGGTGAATGATTTTTATCATAAAGCAAACCACAACCTTATGTAACCTTGTATTACTACTGCCTATATAGTGTATATACTACCGGTGCTTGGAGGATATCCGAATGTTTTATTTCTTCAGTGATCATTGGATGGATGAATGGAATTTTCATGCAGCAAAACTAAGAATTAGCTGTAAAAGGATTTAATTTGAATATGAACTAAAGTTCCATTAAGAGAATTGTGAAGAATTATAAATTGAATGTAGTGAAAAACGCATTTCTATCAATTGTGCAGAAATGAAGGTTTTTCTCTACGACGGGGAGGTGATTGTGAACAGCACTGATGATGAAATCTGTTGCACTGCACTGCAGACTGAAGCCCAGAGGGCAGATTCAGACTCTCAAATCCAGCTGGAATCCACTTTCAGTCAGCAACACGTAAAAAGCCCATTTACATACAGCATCCATCTCGAGGACGAGATCAATACTGATCAGCTATCTATCTATCTATCTATCTATCTATCTATCTATCTATCTATCTATCTATCTATCTATCTATCTATCTATCTATCTATCTATCTATCTATCTATCTATCAGTTTGAAGGAAAATGTAATCTGTAAAGTAACTAAAGTAGCTGGACAGCTGTAAGAAGACTGAACCTTTCTGGAGATGAGAACTGAAGATGACCTGTTGGGTTTATATATTTCACCTCCAGTATTTTGATGCTGCACTAACAGCGTTGGCAGGAGCTGTGGAGCTGACAGGATCATCTTCTGCAGAGCTGTACGCACCCTAAATGCACAAACACACCAAGTTAACACACTTATTCAACTTTACTGCTACAATCGATGTTTTGGACATTTTCTCTGCATGTATTTGTGCTTTTGGTAGTCTTTCATGCTGATAATTACTCGTGCTTGCGGCAGTCATTTTCATTTTGCAGCTTTTTGTCTGTTTTTTGGATTAAATATATTTAAATATTAAGAGCTGGGTGTGACACAGAGAAGCTTCTACTGTTACTGTTCAGACAATAATGATGAGAACTCTTCAATATTTTTGTCTTGTAGACAGAAAAAGGCTGAACACCATAGCGGATCAGCAGCAGTACGTGAAGAAGCCTCTGAACACCTACATGCTTTTTCTTATAGAGCAGAGGCCACAGGTGAAGGCTGAAATCAAGAGCGAAGGGATCAACACAGTCCTCACCTATCAGGGGGCTCAGGTGAGAGAGTTTGAGAGTTGATACAATGTTTGGTTTGTTTTATTTTACCTTACTGGCAGTAATGTTCTTTATGACTGTTTTATATCAGACTTTGGCTTAAAGGAGCATTTGTATAGATGAGTTTCACATTACTGAACATCACGTCCTCAGTTTTATTCCTGTAAAACCTTCAGAAATGTAAGGTTTACTGTCTTGTGTTCACAGTGGAAGACTCTGTCCAAAAAAAGAAGGCTAAATACTTTATAGAGGCTGAGCAGCAGAGACTTCCACACAGACAGCAAAATCCAGGATGGTCCCATAAAGACAACTATGTAAGTCCACCAGGAACTGAAGAACCAGGCCCAGGTCACATCTGAACATTTTTCTTCTTTTTCAGGGCAAAAAACTCACTAATACTCAGAAGAGAGACTGGAAGAGAGAGTGAAGCTACAGAAGGTGAGAAGATGTTTCTAGTCAAATCAGTTCAGTATGATTCAGAAAGCTGATCTGTCTTCATGTTTGTGCTGCAGAGTCTCAACAAGATGCTGTTGCTGCTGCCTCAGAGTTCACAAGCTCCCTTGTGTCACCACATTCAGGGACTCAGCTCACAACCCCAGTACCTGCTGCACCACGTGAGGCTCCCTGTATGCTGTGCGCCCCCTGAATTCCCCTAATGTATATTTCTTTACAATTGTGCTACAACGTCTAGGCAAGATGGTCTTATTCAATGTAACTATTCCAATTATTTGACTGACTGACTGACAGACAGACAGACAGACAGACAGACAGACAGACAGACAGACAGACAGACAGACAGACAGACAGACAGATAAATAGATAGATAGATAGATAGATAGATAGATAGATAGATAGATAGATAGATAGATAGATAGATAGATAGATAGATAGATAGATAGACAGTGTGAATTTTGAACCCATTATTGATGTATATAACTGCCTCAACTGTCACCTTTGTCACCTTTTCTAGGATTAAATGCATACTTATGTTTAGGATTAGTGACGGAGTTTAGCCACAATTTAGAGACTTGATTAAACAAAAATGGACCTCATATTTATTTATTAAAATCTCCAAAATAATAATGCTTAAAACACAATTGTAATATAGCAACCTCAGCAGGGCGTGGATGTGACCAAAAGTAACAGCATGCACGGACTACTAATGTGGCGGGAATGTTTATTTGGAGGCCTAACACAGGAAAAGTCATTTAAAGCTGGTTATTCAGAAAATAATCAAGTACTTTTTAAACGCAAAAGATGCAAATTGAAACCAAGTGATTCCATTTTATGAAAATGTGCTGAGGATGTTTTTTCCACATATATGAGCAGGTTGAACGATGATGCGTGTAATCATCTAGAGCAGCCAGCGTTCACATAACCGATGGCAGCCAACAGAACCGACCTTGGAGCATCAGCAAGGGTCCGCTCGCAGCTCAGACGCGTGCTGTGTTGAATACACTGCCAACAGGATTTCATCAAGACTTGTGGACAATGACATGGAGTTCTGAAACCATCCCCTGTGACCCAAATCGGGCATAGTTCCATTTCGTTGCTACAAGACAATTATCTGCTATAATATCCAGGAAGAAAGACCGACAGAAAATACTAGATCACAGTCTGCAGGTCGGGTCAATGTGTGTGTTTTGCACCCATTTCCATGTTATCCCCCCTCCCCCCTCCAGTTAAATGAGCCCATCTCACATTTAATAATGGGCTAAAATGGCCGAGTAAATCATGAGGAGCACAGTAAATGAGCACAGGAGTATAAACTGCAGCAACCTATCACAACTGCTAATTATCCCCCTCGGGCGTGTTCACCCTGAAATTTGACCGTTGGTCACGGCTGTTGTAGCACACACTCCCTCAGCTCAACACTCAGAACAACTTCACGCGCTGTAGATAGATCAGTAGAGGTTAATTACCCAGTTACAGCAGCTACTCTTACAGTCAGGCACTATATCTACATATTTTTGAGCACTACAACAATACGGCGGCAGTGAGATGCAGCTGTTCTGCTCCAAACGTGGACTCTGGACATTTTTGTATTCTATAAATCATGTCTCGGTTTTGATTTACTGTGACAAGCCAATAATCTGATCATCTCAGCGCAGTCCTTTAATGATTCATGTTGAGGACGTGTGTAATTAAGGAACATCAGTCATACTTTATCTCAGTTTGTGTTCTGAGCACCTGTGTTGATTGTGCAAATATTAATTTTACATCAGGTTGGTCATAAACTGTTACTGCAACAGTTATCATTCCCTGGTGTCAGCTCATGCCGAGTTTTGAACCACACATGTGTATTGTGTAAAGATAAGTTGTCTGCTAAGCCTCTGGTGCCTCATTTTCTTGGAAGATGCTGGAACAGGCAGATTGTTCTAAAAACATAATACATGTACAGGAGGGACCTGGTGGCAAATTTCTCCTAAAGTGCCTTCCTCAGTGAGTATAAAACTTGGCTGTTAGAATTTGGAGGGAGCATAAGGCGTCATCCCAAGTCTGGAGAGGTGCAGTTGGCCTGGTGAGCATTCAGGTACCTTGGTGACCGGAAGGAGGGCAGCGGTGACTTCTGTCCCAGACTGACTTTTGGTTTTTGATTTACCACTGTATTTGCTGTGTGCATTAGTTTGGTGTATTATTCATTTGATCTTTCTAAAATTCTGAATGGCATTTTAGAGGACATCTTCTGGTACTCCGTGTCTCTTTTTTGGCAAGAACACGCAGACAGGTATTTTCTGAACAAGGGGTCTATTTTTGCTACACTACGGTTAAAAAATCCTGCCAACAGTTTGAACTTTAATTTTGGAGACGTGAGGATTTCAGTGCACAAACAAATTTCTTTTCAATTCTGCTGTCCAACCTAATCCCACCAGAGAATCCCTTTCATCCAGAAACGCTCCTCCTTCAGGAGAAAACTCCAACTGTGTATGTTTGAATGTTTAAATAAAACTCCACATTACAAAATTACATGTTATCTTAGCTGCAAAAAGGATTTAATTTGTTGTATTGGAACAAACCTGCTATTCACAAAATGATGAATTTTAGATCAAGGAAGTATAATGAGCAGACTGTTTACTACAATAAGAGCAAAATGGTTTCCTGGTGGGATCTCAGCAGTTAAAATTTCCTGTTTATGCACTCCTCTGTGTGAGATTTGCAAAGCTGGTTGAGAAGACCATTAGCATACACTTCAGCTTCAGTAACAAAGCCTCTACTAAGAGTGTTTGGTACCACATATCAGTGACAGCAGGAATGCTTCAGTGCTGAAGACGTTGTCTGACCATTGACCCACTGGGTTGCTTTGAAATGCACGCGGGGTGCTGCTAAATGAGTTCTGCATTTGCATTGATGGACTGCAACGAGGCAGGTATCTGAAAAACACTGGTTTAAACACTGAGTGTTAGCATTAGCACAGACTTAGCAGTAATTGGAAACCTAATTTCTTTAATATTGATCCTTTTGTGTTAGTTTGCACAGAATGTTGTTCTATTTAAAAGTTATGTTTTTAATTAAAACTAAGGGATTTTTAAAAAGTCTTTACATCAACCTTTAAAGGGGATGCCATTTGTGTAGCTACATGTAATGTGAACGGTTACATACCAGTATGTAAGATGTGTCTGTGTCTTCTGTCCGACAGAGGGCGCCATTCTGCAGAACAGAAGAAGGGTATTTATTGTCTGACACATGGTCCACACTCCACTGCAGTTGAAGGTTATCTGCCACACAGGGTAGTTGCTGCACCATCCCTTCATGAAGCAAAGTTGAGCCACTGCAGCTTTATCGGTCATGAGTGGTTTTGTTGTTTGTCTCACTGCTGCTCATCATGGTCCAGGAGCTGCTGTAATCTGCAGATCAGATCTTTTTCAGGTCTGTCTCATGACAGTCGTCAGGTTGTTGACCCTGTGTGCTTGCTCCACTGTCCTGCTGTTGATGGTGTCTTTATCTCTGCTGCAGAGACCAGACTGGTCTTATTATATCCTCTGCTTTAGTGAAAAGATGTACAATTTTATCTCCAGAGACACACTAGTGGCTAAAATGCATGTACAGGGTGGCTTACTCTGTGTGGAGTTTGCCTGCTCTCCCCAGTTTCCCATGTATTCCAGTTTCCTCCCACATTCCAAAACCTTGCACAGGTTGTATTGCTGCAATCATCATTATTGTGGCTGGTTGTTGTTTTTTTGCCTGGAAAGATGGAAAGGCAGTAGGTCAGCTATATTTTGGAATGTCAGCTTCAATCAGAGCATCATTTTGAACTTGAAGAAGATGTCAGATCCAGATCGGACATAAAAAATTACTCTGACTTTGAAAAAGGAGAATTATTTAGGGGAGAGGAAGACGCAGAGGTTGAATCTATTCCAACTGTATTATGGGAGGAGGGGAACGACGATGAGGATGATCAGGCCCTTTATCCCTGGTGAGGAGGGTTGAATTGATTGTAAATATTCATGGGTTTTGTCCTATTTTTTCTAAGCTCTGCCCCAAGGACTTCCCAACTGAGTTGTTTCCCAGCTATGTGGACAGCAGAGGCCATCAAGACAACTACTGACCACATTTCTGTTGCCATCTCCATGGAAACACGTACCATCCAGAAAGCTAAACAAGGTCACTGCACTGAATAAAATAAAGAAAATGAACTGTCCTGTTACAAGAAGATGAAAATATTAAAATAAATATTTTCATAAAATAAATCGAAACTTGATGATTTTAATGGAATTTTCATGAAATATTGATAATTGGTGATGATTACATTTTGGGGATGTTCCAGATCCCTCACATTTAGTGACTTTGACCTCTGATCTTCCAAAGATCTACTGTGTGACAAACTTGTATTAGTACTGCCTCTTTATACTAAATAGTATCTGGATCTAGGAATTTGAAGGATTCTTTTTCACTTCTTGTTTTTAAGTTGAACGGCCTCTACAAGTGCTATCATAGGGCTTGTAAAAAGTACAGCAATCAAAAATGGTTACTGTAAGCTATTTATTTAAGAAAACTGTTTGCTTAACCTTTATGAAAAATAATGTTTTCAACATATTAAAAGTATTTATAGATATTATTTCACATTGTTTACTTAACCATTTTACCCCTTTTGAGGTCTCTGGGAGGGTACGCAACGGGCTGTGGGGTCCACCCCCGGATTAGTCTTCAGTTCATCACCAGACCCTGTGTCAGTGTTTGTGGGTTTGGTACCTTGCTCAATGATACCTTAGCAGTGCTCTGAAGGTGTTCTGGTACCTTCCTCTACAACCAGAACAAATTCCCTGTTTTGTCTGCACTGGGGCTCAAACCTACAACCCTCCGCTTCTCAGCCCAGTTCCCAACAGAATGAGCAACCACTGTCCACATAGATGTTGTCATATAGATTTTATATTTCTGATAAAACGTGATCGGTTGCAAACAACGTCGAGAGGAAGGTCATATTTTATGCTTGTGTCTGAGGATTAATGCGGTTTGCTGTCTGGTGTCCTCTCCTGTTAGGCGCCTGTAGGAGTCACTAAACTCTCTTTTGCTTCCTCGTTTCCTCGTCGAACGTCCCGAAACGTTTCAGAAGGAGAGAAACCGAGCGCATTGAACTTATCTGTGAACTTTTGGGTTTGTTCTGAATCTCTTCTCTCTGGGATTCGGTTCCGTCTGACAGCTGAAGCCGAAGTCGATCTGGATCCGATCAGCTGAGGTAAGAATTCGACCCCGCAGCGCGCGTGAGTCGACAGCTGATTGACCGCTTGTGCTCATATTGATGACGAAACTGATGAATTCGCGCCCGATGGAGACGGTTTTATGGCATTTCTATAATTTCATGTCATTGCTCGTTCGCCCATCACGACTTTCTCACGTGATCCTTCCACGCTCCTGTTAACCAGCGAGGAAACTCGGATTCAAAGGAGTTTGTGATCTATTTTCTTCTCGGAACTTTTAATTAAATCAAGTTTTCCTTCTTTGTTTTCTGTTCACTCTTGGTGGGCACGTTAGGATAACTGCAGAGGTTTACTGGGGCCACATTAAAACAGGCTTTTAAAAAAAAAATCTGCTGCTGCATGAGTGTTTCTGCAAGTCAAGTTTATTTTGGTGTATGGGCGGGAAGCCAGAGGTCAAGACCCCACATTCCTGACTTGTCTGGTGGGTGAACTCCCATCATCACCCATACAAAATACAAAATACATGAATTTACTTTTTTCCCCACTTTAGGACAACATCTACATATTACACATGTGAACACTGGGCTCCAGTAATAAACCCCCTCCACCAGCACAAACTGACCCCCGGGATCAAACGGCGCTCTCCACAGCTAACATTCTGTACAAATCTGTAACAATCGGAGCCATTGTCACGCATTTCCCCTGCGGGACTTGCTGACCGGTTCTCTGCTGGGGTAAACAAAAGAAGCAATGTGATCCTCTCACAGTGTTTGTGTGTGTGTGTGTGTGTGTGTGTATGTGTGTGTGTGTGTGTGTGTCTCTCTCTCTCTCTCTCTCTTACTGGCCTGGACGGTCCTGACAAGGCCTGGATCCCGAACCCAGCCCTTCGTAAAGGTTCCCGTTCTCTGAGAGGAGGCTAATGTTGGATCTCATACTGCCGGGCCTCACAATGGCTGTGCAGCGTGACATTTATTTCTCATTTCTCTTCTTTAGTTGCTTTAATGACTGACGTGCAGAGGAAGGTTGATGGAGATGTTGCTGGACCTACTGTTGCACCCCTGGTTCAGAATATGCACCATTGCTGTTAATGTCTGGTGATCTGATGGGAAATTGGTTTGGACGAGGTCATTGGGTTCGTAAACTAGACATGAGCAGATGAGCCGGTTACTGATGCTGCCAGTTTTTGTGTGAGGGCTCAGCGGGTTTAGGGTGATCAAGCTTGTTGATCAGAGCTTCCTCCTGCGGAACTGTGGTCCTGGGCCAGTTCACTGTCTTTTTTTAACTCTCAGTATAGACAATAAGTAAATGGAGCAACTCAGCAGCATTTTTTCACATGTTTACTCTTAAAGTTTGTTCTACCACCACCAGAACTGAGGCAGAAAAAAGCAGACCCTTCATGAAATTTGAAATTCAGGGCCAAGGATAACTCCTTTAACCTTTAAAGTTGAGTTCCAGATCTTTGCACAAAAAATATATTAGAAGAAATAAATGATTGTGTAGCCAGGGTAATGCTGTTTTATGGGCCATTTTACTTGTTACAAAAATTCACTTGACAAACGTGTTTTAATAATATGCCCATTTAATCTTTTTGCATCATTTCTTGTACCTTAACATTTTTCTATACTGTTAAATGATGCTGTACAACTTTATGCTGTACTACACTGAACTGTCATCCTATGCTAACATATGCTACAATACTTAACTAGACTCTGCTACGCTACATTGTACCAAACTGCACAATGCTATGCTATGCCAGTCAATGCTATGCCAAAGTATGCTAAACTGCTAGGGTATTCCAATTAATGCTATGCTATCTGTACTATACAGTATATGAAAATGAACAAAGAGTGGGATGAAACACAGAAACAAGGTAGAAGAGCTGAATAGGAGGAGGAGAAGGGGTAGAGTAAGGAGGTGGATTCCAGCGTTTAAGAAGACAAATCAAGGTTGTGATTGATGGGCTCTCTTCCTGCTACACACTCCTGTTCTTTCCCTCTCTAACATGCTTTGTATTCTCCCTTCTTTCAAGATAAAAAAACAAGCTCAAAGAAATGAGTAAATAATTATTTTGTTCTGCATGTTTGAGTTGATGAAACTTGTTTGACATATGAGCGCATCGACACACGTGGATATATTTTTGAATATTTATGCATGACTGTATTTTGGCGCTTTGACCTCAGCTGTAGTGGCTGAAGTATCCCAGCGGCCATTTGGCAGGTTAATATGAACTATTCATGCTCTCCTGAAGATGAATCTACTCAGCCAGTTGACAGGTTTTGTTTCTGACCTCAGGCTGTTGGTTCTGTTGTGTTAGCCAAAGCGTATTTTGTGGCTGATGAGTATTTTTGTGTATTGCCTCCATCAGGTGCCAGAAAGGAGAAAAAAAACAAGCTTGGGAGAAGCAATTTAGGGCTAGAAAAATACTCCTTCTGACAGAGTTCGTGCTTAAAACCTTTGAGAATCAATTTACATTGATTTCTTTATTAATAAACTTGTTACGAGTGGCAGATGCGAACTGAACCTGAAAAAGCAGAGACACACACAACAGCCAAAGATGAGCAACAAGAAGCTTTAATGAAGATTTTAACAATAAGTAGCCTTCAGTCAACTCAAGGTGGAGAAACTCGGGAAACACGGTCGGGTCAGGCTGGGCAGCATGAACAAACAATGAGTTTGGAGCTTGAAACAGGAATCCGAAAGCTTACAGGTAGTCTAGAACATTTAGGAGCCAGGCTGTACCATGGAAGGTTGAACAACGAATTGGCAAAGATGGAAGTGTCAACCAGTCTTTTAAAGCAGGAGGCAGGTGCAGATGATTGTCCACTGCTGTGAATCACCTGTGTAGGTTGATTAGCATGAACTGCAGAGCAGCCCCGCCCAACCTGAAACTAGGGAGAAACAGAAAAGAAGAAAAGAGAGGGGAAGAGGGCACACACTAGGGACAACTCCTAAAAAAGCTGGTATGTGGGGTTGGATCTCCGTGGCAATGGATAGCTATGGTACAACGAAGCGCACAATAAAACATTAAACTGTGAGGAAAAATCTGGGCAGCAGAACCGACACACATGGGGGAAATATTCCCACAGATGGGAAGCACCCGTCCCAGGACGAGGCGCTCGTGAAACAGCCGGCTGAAAGATCTTCGATTAACAACTCCAGAACAGACGAGCCAGAACTGCTGTGTCAGCAGAACTCCGAGGTCCGTCTCTGTCCAGGTGGTAATGCACGGTTCCAGACCCTCATGAGAGGGGGATTAAAATCTCAATGTGAGAGGGTTTGAAACCTTGCTGCCTACTGACGTACGCTGTCAGTTAAATCTCCCCTCCCCAAAGGAATTTAAATACCCACATGTCAGGTTAAAATTCGTTGCCTTTCTTGGTTCAGTTAATGCCTTCACTGCCCAACTGAGGGCAGCGACGCAGTCCACTGTGCTGAATAAATGTTTTTCCTCATTGTAAAAATGAGACTCGTCAGCCAAACTCCCAAGGATAGATCATCCTTAACGTGGCGGTGGGATAGTAAATTGGGTTGTGATGGCATGGCTACGTGGAGGGGTTCGGAATCGACTGCCTATTAGGTGAAATTAAATCAGATATTTCTCATTTGTCTGCTAAGGATATTGTGGTCCGTGACCACGCTGTTCATACAGATACCAGCAAATGTACAATTCTCTATTCTGAGGAGCATTTTACTCATGCTTGAAATGCTACAGGCTGTTTTTACACACAATAACCACCATCATGTGTTAAGTCTTGCTGTCCAGAGCTCACTATGGCTTTATTAAGTCAAAACTGGTTTTATTTAGGAAAATGAAAAGGTGGTTAGCGCCATTCTGGGTTCCCATCCCCTGTTCTCTCTGTACCTGTGTGTGTTTGCTGTCTCTGAGATGCCTCCATCCCCCTAGGACCTGTATGGATCCCTGGCACGATCATGCTCGACTAATGTACGATTCAGATCATTTTTTTTCACAGAGAAGACAAAACAATCTCTATAGCTACACAAGCTCAGTAGTTGCTCTGCTTTTAGAACCTGCGTACAGCGAGTCATGCTTCATCCTGACATCTCGACTGCTGCCGCCAGGAACGCCCCCCAAATTAGATCTGCCCATGCGTAGGAATGGACCGTTGAAGCCGTAATTACTCTGTTTTACAGGTCTCGGATAGGACTGAGTCTCCTCTAAATATGTCCTTACATGCTAATTATGTATTGTGACACATTGATTTGAACTGTCACTTAATGGTCAAAGCAACATCTTGGACAGAAAAAAACCAAGTTTTAAACTCTAAGTGGTGTCTATGTGCGTGTGCGTGTGTGTGTGGGGGGGAGGGGACTGTTCTCAGGTGACCCGGAGAGGGTCGTGCTGATAAATGACAGCAGCACTGATTTCCCTGCTGCGATATGCGTGTAGTGTCCTGTAAGTCTTGATTAAACATGCTAAGGTCTCAGCGGGCCACTGCGGTGGTGCGGATGGACCAACCAGCAGCATGGCTGTAACGCAACGCTGACAGAGTGCTCTTCAGCAGTCTGACCCGCTGCGACCCCTATCATTTGCTTTCTCTCTCACAGCCCCAGTGTAGCAGAAAAAACTTGCGTTGCTACAGAGAGCCGACAGTTGTGAGCTTCTTTATAATTAAGGTGGAGATGAATGTTTTTCAACCTGTCCTGCTCAGCTCTCAAGGTTCTTGTGGCATAATTCCAAGTAGTGGCTCTTTGTGTGACCGCTTCTGAGATGTGATCATGTGGCCCGCCCCGGCGCGTATAAATAAAGTTTTATCTCCCGTGACTGAGGCTTCCTGTTCCGAATAATGTTGCGCTCTCCCCGAAGCCTGTGCATCTGACGCACACTCCAGGACTTTCCCGGGTTAAAATTCTAGACCTAACATCTGATGGGCATGGTGGTGAGGTGGTTTGTGTGGATTGGGGCAGGATCTGAAGCTAATGACCAGGCAGGAGAAAAGATAAACACCGACAAGCTAAAGTGAAAATGAAGATGAACAGAGAAAATCCCTCACGGTCTCTCAGTTTTGTGATCTATTTTTAACAATTAAGCATCCACGGACAACTCGGATTGGTCCCTTGATATATAGCCTATAATATTAGCCTGACATCTATTGAAATATGATTCAAAAATACAGTGAATGGTTTTTTGAATGGCTTTAGAGTGAAGATCACATCCCAGCTTTGGCCCGAAAGGCCTCAGATTACGAGTCAGCCTTGTGTAATTCCTGTTTGGCCCAGTGACAGATAACAATTTTTTACATATTTTTTTTTTCTCATTACCCTGGGCAGATTGAAAACATGGAAGGAAATGTCATTTCCTGACCTTTGACTCAGACCACCCACTAATGAGAGCCAGAGCAAAACATACCAATCCCGGCCTGTCGTTTATTGTTGGGTCACTCTTTGGAAAAGGTGACAGTTTGGAGGGGGGTTATTGGTAGAATTCACATGAGTTTTCTGTCCTCTGTTTTTTTCACACTGGCAGAGAACAAATGTTGCGCGCACCTGTAAATTTAATGAGGACAGCCTGCGGGTTATAGGGAGAAGACTGTTCTGCCTCTGAGGAGCAGTAAGATGTTCACGGCCATGCCTGTCAGCCTGTGCTGTGTGGACGTTCCCTCACCTTGTGTTTAGCTGTTTTGCTCACTCTTTTATGATTCTGGCAGGTTTGTGCCATGTGACTTGTTTCCACATTCCCTCACTTCTGTGATAATTGATTTATTTGTAAATGACACAGCTCATCCTGTATTTCCTCCATGGTCTCTCGGCACGACACCCTCTATTCACAGCTAAGGCGATCAGAAATAACCCTGTGTGCTCCTGTGGTTGTATTTCATGTTCCTACTAATGTTGCTTTATTTCTTTGGACGACTTGTGAGAAGCTAGTTGTGTGTGTTGTACAGGAAACACAATTTTGGGACTGAGTGGCTCATTGTTCTGGAATCTGTTATAGGTCTGCTTCCTGTCAACTCACATCCAAGTCAGTGACCACAAGAAATAGTCCCTCAAACTGTGTTTGTTAGTCTCTTTATGGTTGTATTAAATATCATGGAAAGTCTAATCTGGCATTTAGAGAGGTCACTAAGACACTTATGACGATTCCTTTGGAGAAGTAGCCCCTGTAATGTTTCTATATTTAATATGAATATCAGGGAAAAACCAAAACAATATTTAGTTTTGGGGCAGAGTTTAACTAGACTGTTCTCACCTCTTTAAGTACATTCGTAAATCATTCAAATTTTCATTCAAAGTTTTAAGTAACTGGAGATAATCAAAGTAAGTTTTTCAGTAGTTCGACACATAGCTAACCATAGCCATCATTGGTTAGCTTCATATGCTAAAAGCTTTTATTTTCCTATTAGGAGCTGCAGGCTACTACTTCCATGAGCCTGGACGGTGATTTTATGTAACATTTCCGGTGTGAACAATGGCTACTGCTCTTTATTCTGGACACACTGTCGGCTGGAAGCCACAGGGAATTCTCTGCAGGCGCAGAGCTCTGCAGAGCTCTGATTGTAGTCAGACTTGTCTTTCGATGGCAGCTTCTCTGCAGCATGGCACTGACCTCTTGCAGGGAGCGTTGGTTCTGCAATCAGGTCTTGTTTATCAGGTTTAGTTTTTGGATGTCTCACATTTGCAACCACTGTTCTTGGTTTTTAGGCTCAGGAAGAGTGCTGCACTTTCTGAATGCAGAAGCAGGAACATCTGGGACCCTCAGGGACTAATAAAGGAGGTTTTTCACCGAGGCTGGTTTATCTGGACAGTTCTTCACTAAAGTGCAAAGGCAGGAATTAATGGGCCAAGGTTGTCACAGTGAATCCCCAAAGTAGAGGAGAAAACCCTGGAGAAGCAGTTTTTTGTTACACTCAAGTCCACTCCGGAATTCTGCTCACGGCTCCTCCAGGGTCTGCCTGGAACAGGAGTTAATAGTCAGGTCCTCACATGCAGTTGGCATTGTCAAATTCATTCTCTCAGCTGCTCAGATAAGAATAATCCCTTCTTTTTTTGTCAGCTTGTGGAAAGATGGGAATTAAACAGCTAGCCTTCAGGAGTTGTGTTTGCAATTGGAGCATGGCCATAATGGTGTAACAGAATTTTGTTTTTAACAGGAACTTGAAACAAACATCTTCTTGCCAGTAAAACTGTAAGTGTGAAAGATCAAGCAAATTATGAAATATGCCAAGAAATGTCAGCGAGTGAAACAGAAGGAGAAAAGAAAACGATGATATCATTTTGACTGAAAAGGTTTCGCTGTGCGTTCACAGAATGTAATCAGCTGGAGGAATTTAGGAGATCTCGGCAACGGTTTTTACAGTATAGAATCATTTCGCATGTAAAGATGGAACTGATCAATAGTTCACGGACTTATCGAACGCTGCGTCGTCCTTAGCATTAGCAATTAGCCTTTGGCTTGTTTGTTGCAGCAAGTCCCAGTTATGCAGATGTCTGTTCCGAGTCTTTATTTGATGAACAATTTATTTTTAAGTGGGACAGTAAAAAGTCACTGAAGGCTGAGTGTGAGACAACTGTGACCTGCTGTTCAAGTGGCCCGCAGTACTGTCGACCAGACATCCAGAAAGGTGAAAAGGTCCTGATGTGGCCTCCAACAATAATGACACCTCGGGGTGTTAAAGGAATGAACACATATAGGGCGCCCTGCTCCTAGTTGATCAGCAAATCACTCCAACAGCCATCCCATTCCAGCATAGTAATAATCCACATTTCCCCTTTTTCTTTGATGATAATAGGGCAGCTTGCTGAGACAACGTACCTCTTCCAAACCCTCTCAAGGCTTCGAATATGTTTCAGTCGAGACATAGCTTTACCGGAGAGGACTAGTGCACTACTGAAGTTGTAATGTTTTAAGTGACTGCTATTTATGGTCACTTTTACTGACGGTAACACGATTTAAAGGTTTCCTTGTATTGAGTGCCATCTAGTGGGATGTGAGCGGCACAGCTGCGCGTACAGTTTTGTACAATAGTGTTTTCTGTTAAAACTTTGTCATATAAAATATATGTTGATTTCTGTTGTGCGGTAAATTTTGATTTTGATTTTGATTTAATTAAATAGCTAAATGAGCCCTATGCGATTTACTTAAAAATAAGAGGGGACAGGTGGGTTGACTAAAGATTGGATCTAAGTGAGGGAGAGCTAAATGTCGCTCATTGGAGGATAATGGGAAAGCAGGGACATTGAGTAGACAACAGGCTGTTCCCCATAGCCGTTTATCCCATCGACAGAGAGCTGCCAGACCAGTGTCACTGATTTAAAATCAATTTTCTCTCACAAAATTACGTTAGGAAAAAAATTACTTCTGTGCTGTTGGAAGAGCTCCGTGTTCTTGTCGACCGCTAGAGGTCAGTGTGACCCTGAAGTGGAGGCGGGAGATTGCAGCAGTGGTGTGAGGGGAGATGGCGGTACGCTCTGCATGGTGCATGGTGCAAAGCCTAAGCGGCTTCCCTCTCCAGCAAACTAAATCTCTGCTTTTCCCCACCTTCTTGTTTTCATACTTCTTGTTTCCCTTCTGCCTCAACCTGAAACCCATTTACTGTATTTGCATAAGCCGACTTCAGAAAACAGTGCTCAGCCTTGTGTTTTCCATCAGTCCGTGTGAGCTGCCTCTTCAAAAAGAAGAGATAATGACTCCGGTGCCTCCGTTGACCCATGCCGGTCTATTCCAGTCGCGACGAGAGATGATCCCAAACGCGGTTAAGTAAGAAGCCGCGTTCTGGAGTCAGTGGGCCAATCAGTGTTCGAATTCCACTGGGTCAATCAGGGGAGTGATTCCTCAACAGGGGAGGGGTCCTAATCCTTGTGGGACCATGATCTGTGGCCTCATTTCACACTGCCAAAAGCAGTCTGTTATCAAACCTGTGATCTGACCCGATGTGGCAGCGGTTGCATTTCCTCGCCCACCCCCAGGGCTCCACAATCTCAATGGCCATAACAGGAGCCATCCTTCATCCTTGTCCCCTTATTGATCCCCATTCATTCGGGGCTCAGTCCCCACCTCCTTCACTTGAGCTGCACCTCAGTTTTCCACTCGTTCACCATTGACCTCTGCTCTCCATTTGGTGGCAGATATAATTGGACGGGCGAAAGATTGGCAAATGTTGCGGGATGGGAAAGTAATTAACGCCCAGCATGCTGTTGTGTGGATCACCCGGGAGGCGGGGGCGGGGGGTTAACTACAACTACAGGCACCTCTGTATATCCGCGTGAGGGTGGTGGGGGTAAATTCTGCAGATCTGAGGCCCCTCTCTCTCCACAGTCATGGGGGGGGCATTACTGCTATATCACTCCATAAATCACCTGCTTTTCATACCTGACCAATGGCACTAATGGGGTGCGGTATCTCATTTCAATGGGGCAGCGGTGGGGGAGGTAGGCAAAGGCGAGCGAAGCATCGTTTTCCAGCTCCGCCGGCGGGAGCATCTGTTGGCCCGTGCAGGAGCGACGGCTTGTGTCATAAATCGGCGCTCCTGTGATTGAGCAGATCCTTTATGATCACCGCAGATACAGATGTTTCTCTGATGTCAGTCATTCCGATGGTTAAGTGACGATAAATCCACTCCCGCCGTCTCGCATCGTCAGTGTTGTCCCGGAAACACAGCGCACACTTTGCCCGCGGCACAGCCGTCAAATGTAGCTGTCAGCACCTGCTCAGGCAGTTTCAGGTGGAGGTCAAAAAGAGCAGCACGTTTAGGAATGGACTTTTTACCGGATCACCGACTTTACCGGACAGTCGATCATTTTTCATCCTTTTGTCATCGAATAAAGGATCCAAATTCCCCTGATTGAGTGGAATTATTACAGTGGGCTTGATAAGCAATCGTTTGAATTCCCAACAATTGCTTTATCTGAAGATGTTAGAGTAGATTTGGAGACACTCGTAAATCTCAGATGTCGGATGATTAAAGCTGCTTATTTTCTGCCGAGAACAAATATGTTTTGCGCTGCTATAAACTGCCTGCCGTGTGTGAGCTGTTGTCAGCAGATACTCCAAGATACTTTGCACCGTTTTATTATGCTAATTAATAATGACAATCGAACCTGACTTGCTGGATTGTAACTAGCACACCTGACTGTGAGAGCTGCTACCACTTAAGATGTGTGTGTTTATTTGGATTTGGAAACCCTGTTTGGGTCTCATCCTGTTTTTGATCATCTTGATATGAACTACACAGGCAGAAGCACACACATTCTTGTACTTCTATCTTTGTGAGGACCTTTATAGACATTATTCATTCCCCAGCTCCCAACCCCAACCATCACATCTGACCCTAAACAATACTTCAATTCCCAAAAATGTCCTTTCTTTTCTAGTAGAAAGCATATTATGGTACTTTCTATGTAGAATGTAAATATATCCTTGTATGTTATTGTATATCAGATCATCCTTATTGTGTTACAAATTCCATTATTAGTGTTAAAATCCTAAAATCACCACGGAGAAATGTCTTGTTGTCACCTCTATTTCAGTACCAGGAGAGGAGAGAAAGTTGGCAAATATTAAACGTGTTCTCATCTGTATCTGAGATCAGACTGTCTTGTCATGCTAGAGCAATAGACGAAGATAAGAAACTGTGTTCTGAGGCCTGATTTTAGTCTTGGAAATGCCGCCTTGAGCATCCGTACCCAGAAAAGATTGGCAAAAACAATTGAATTAATCACATTTTTAGCTTATTATGGGTTGAATTAAACAGATCAGAGCTCATCGGGGAGGTCATTTTATTTCGTTTTTTCGTGGGGTAAACGCGAACAGTCTAGAATATCAACAGGCAGACTAATCCCTCTAAGAAGATTCTGTGAGGCGATCACTGTTTATAGGCACCGTGCTAACCCGAGGCGGCAGAGCCTTCCTCATCCTTCAGTTCAAATCTAGCCAGCTGCTCAACATTAAGCATTTAACAACCTCAGCAAATATAAATGTACAAATTAGTGTTTATAGTGTTTGTTTTACCGTGTGGGTTCATGAAATGAGAAAGGGACTAGACCGAGGCTGGTCTGAAATGTGCTTTCTGGTGATTAAACAACGAACACAAATAATTAAATGAGAAAACATTCTTATTATTATGGATGATTCATTTTGTTGTTCTTTATCAAGGATGGACAGTTGTCTTACTGCGGTTGACATCCGTTTATACAGTATATCCATAATAACTGTTTTCAGTATGGACTAACAGCATATGTTGTTGCCTGAACTTACTTGGTTTAAATCAGGCGTTCCTTCCTCCACAGTCTCCTCCTGAGACAGCTTCAGGCCGTGGTTCAAAAAAGCTATCCAAACTTTCCAGCTTGGCAAGTGCAGGTTAATGACTCTCGGTTCATTCCTATTCCCTGGCTGAGATTGAAACTTTGTGGACTCTTCATGGATAAAGGCTGCAGAGCTGCACGCCATCTGTGTGCTGTGCTGAATACACTTTCCAAATAATTGCAACCCCCCCAAATTTACTTGAACTTCAGGTTGAACTAATTAGATGGTAACGATTCTGTACAGATGTTCTTCACCACTTACAAATGTCACTAACATGCAAATAATGCAGATTGTGTCCATACACAGTGTTCCCACACTCAGCACTGCTGGCTTTCTTTCCAGGATTATTAATTAAGTTCTGAGCCTGAGTCCTGATGCTGATTTGTCTGGACACGTTTTTTAAACATAAAGTAGGCTGTGGGTTCAGTGTGGGTTCAAGGAGTGGTTTTCAAACAGGGGGGACGCAGTGTGACAGGTGGTGTGACAGGAGGGCCGCGAGGCTACTATGAATGCTTTTTCCACTGTCAAGTACAACCAGCGGACGGCTCTAATTTCTTTATTTATATTCAAACAGTTTTTCATTGTTGGCATTGACAGGTTTGTGACTGGACTAGCAATTAAATGCAAAAACTCTTAGCTCAAGTCAAGTCCGCACCAGCTGAAAAACTGCTGGAATTCAGTACTAGATGTTAGATTCTAGCAGGGGAAAAAATGGTTTTTGACTTGGCAAAACTGAACTTTTTGTGTAGAGAAACATTTATGAGAATCTGTTGAAAACCATGAATGTAATGTAAAAGTGATTTTTGATAAGTTTAGAAGAAATTTGCTAAATTATGTCTACCATTTGTAATAACAATATCGTGCAGCTGTATTATTATCAAATACCGTATTTTCTGGACTATAAGTTGCTCCGGAGTTTAAATCACACCAGCCAAAAAATGCATAATAAATAAGAAAAATAGATATATAAGTCGCACTGGACTATAAGTCACATTTTGGGGGGAAATTTATTTGATAAAATCCGAGACCAAGAACATACATTTCATCTTGAAAGGCAATTTAAAATAATAATGGATTAGCAACAGGCTGAATAGGGTTTACGGTATGCTCATGTAACACATTCAGCTACATGACCCATAACGAACTGAGTATGTGTCTGCTTTGTTAACGTAACATATTAACAGTTATTCAGATAACTATAGAACATCCGCACAAGTTTACCAAACAATCAAGTCTCACCCCATAGACGAAGCGCCACTTCCTCTTCTGCGTCGCTAAAGGAACCCGTTCCTCAGGTACAGGTACACAGGCCTAGACCACCCTCTTGTGGTTGTCAGTGTGAAAATAACGAACATGTGAAATTCTATAATAATGTATTTATTTTTACATATAAGTCGTTCCGGAGTACAAGTCGCACCCCCTGACAAACTAAAAAAAAATTAGAAAAGTGCAACTTATACTCCGGAAAATACGGTAATAGTAATTAGATAATGACATATTTATTTGTGTTTTATTTTATTTATTTTAGAGCTTTGAACAGGTGTGTGTGTGTGTGTGTGTGTGTGGGGGGGGGGGGGGGGGGGTCCTGCAAAAATATTTGGGAAAGGAATAACCTCTATTATTCATGTTCTTAACAGAGTTAACATTTTTACGTGCACAACACTTTTTTTACCTGTCCATTACTTCTCGTATCAGGTCCTGGCAAAGGGCACAGTTGAAGTTGGAATCAGTGATGACAAAACTTTGATTTTCTAGTTATGTTTCTACAGCAACGATCCCTATTGTTGCATTTATCAAATCATCCATCTGCAATATGCTAGTAATGGAATCTTGAAGGTCTTTTAACAGGAACTGGCCTTCAGTTTTGGTTTTAACAGGATAAATATGAAAAGAAGATGACTCTTTCCTCCACCATCAGCTGACTGCAGCTGGCCCTTGGATGAAAACGTCAGTTCTGATTCTTAAATCACAGATTGATTATGCAGGCTGTGTGCTCGTCAGACATTACAGACCTTATGCGCTGCCATCGACACTGACGCGACGCTAACGGGGGAGCGAATGTGTCAGGTGTCTGGTGGGAAACTTCACAGTTCCGTGTTGACTTTCAATCAAAACTGACGCAGTTCCAACATTAAATGCGTGATACGCAAGGCAGAAATGTTACATCCCCTTGATGGTGTTATCATTAGCTCATTATCTTTCACAAGTATGAGGATTTCCACACCAGCTGGAATTCTTGCCAGCGTGTCAGAGCTCAATGATGAATGAATGTGTTCTAATGCTAAATGCTCAGGTGTGAAAGACACGGGCTGGCACGCCACAGTTCTGCGTAAGTGGGTTCCGAGTGATGAGCTGTTGGCGTTAAGCCGAGACTTTGAGTCAGGCCTTATTCATTTAAGGTCAGCCACCCCTTTATGTCTGTGTCTGACACACATGCACACACACACACCTTTTTATTTATACCAATGTCATCTTATTACATGTTGGATTTGGGTTTGTCATGTGAGCAGACGCAGATGATTCTGGGTTCCTGCAGAGATTTTATTTATTTTTTCTTTCTTTCATTGGTGTCCATTTCTGAGTACATTTCTTTGCCCCCTCTGTCCTAAAGCTCTCGGTGGAGTGGATAATTGTCCCTGTAGAACTGGGATTCCTGGAGCCCAGCCAGAGTGAATATTGGTTTTAGATGAAGTTTCTCCCTTAACATCAGCCCTGGTTGTTCCAAACTTCTTCATTTCAGAATGCCACCGTTTTCAAGTGAACCTTCCGCAGAACCTTTCCCAGGTCTCAGCTCTGATACAGTCCTCTCTGAGCCCTGGAGGCAGTTCCTCCCACCTCATAACTTGGATTGATATGCAGCCAGCTAAGACCTTGAACAGACAGGTCTACAGCTCTCCAAATCATGTCTGATCAGTTGAATTTACCACAGGACTCTAGTGTCAAGGTGGGCAACCATTTCAAACCTGATGTAAAAAAAGGAAAATTGCCTGAAAACATTATGACCTCTGTACATACAACACTTGTGCTCCTTTTGGTTGGAATATACATCATAGTGGGCATCCCATTTGATTATACAGTCTCAATAATTTCTCTTTAATCAGATGTGAATCTTTGTGTCCGTGTTTGGACAGTTCAATCATCTTATAGTGGGGCATTTTTATTTTGAAGGGTCCCACTGGTCAACAAAATGCTTTCCTACACAGTTGAGCTTGATTGTGCAGAACAATGCACATGCATAGTCTGACACTGTAAGGGTGTTTTCATGCATATGGATGTATGCAAATATCACGTTTGGCTGAGATGATATGTGGGATGTGCTGGGTGTGACGCCGGTATTATTTTTTTCCTATGGTTTTCCCGCTTTCTTCTGATCCCTGAAGACAATGTATTCATGAAAGTTTAGCCATTTAGAGTTTGACTGTATGTGGCAGCCTTGCTTTGTGGATTTAAACAGTTTGCAGGCAGCATAAATCAAAAGAATGTGTAAAGTGGCATAAGGCTTTTCTAAATTTTAAGAATGTTTTTTATCTGATACCCTGCACATGGAGATAAAGAAATCCATTAAAGGACCCCTGTCTGGCATTAAACGGTTTTGATCATACTGTGTGTGTTGTGCGCCGATAATGTCAACACACACCACACATCTTGATTCTGTCTTCCAATCTCGTCCTGCCAGTCAGAAATCACATGTGTTCCGACAGAAAAATAGCAATGTCTGGAAAACACAACATACACCGTGGCAGAGGACACACAAAAAGAGGGAATGATGGCGGCCTTGGCACTATTTTCAAGGGAAAAATCTAAAAGTCAAAAACAAAGAACGTTTCAGTAGGTCAGCCGTGCCTGTTTTTTTATTATTTACACCTGCTTCCTTGTTCCTCAGTCTGCTCACTTCTTAATCATCTGTACATTCCATTCCACTCTGAAGCTTTCTGCATCAAGCCAGTGCTTCAGTTTCCACCTGCAACAGCATTGCAGTCAAGTAGTTGGTGAGCAATTAGTGATGGAGAACAAGTGCATGAAGATGGTGTTCCAACTACAACCCCCCCAGCTAACAAACTGGGAAACTATAAAAGCAAAAAAAAACCTGCCTGTTACTATACATTTTTTATCAAAATGAAATATTCTAGCTATGAGTACACGTAAAAACAAAACTAATGTTATAGTTAATAGTCTACATATTAAAGTGACAAAAAATGGATCATTTTCAATATTATAGCTAGTTTGAAAAATAAATACTGATTGGCTCCAGCGGCGCAAAGTATTCATTTTTAAAAAAAACAAAAACAATTATAGGCTTTGAATCAGAACATTTTTAGATAGTAGTAGATAAGTAGATTACAAACTAGCTTCGAACTGCATTAAAACACAACAGTAGTCATTAAAAGTCCAGACTCATGAAGTCTTAATGATGACAAGTGTGTGTTTCACTCACTGTTAAACAGGCACATGTCGCATGGCACACACTTTCTTTTAAATACTGAGGTAAAACATGTATCTCTTGTGCATAGGGTATGAATTCTCTCCTGCTTTGTTTTGCAGTGGGCATCTAGACGCCCACAAGAGCGCCTGTGTGGCCCTAAAGGTCACTTGGACAGACAATACCTGCAGCCGTTTGGTTCCCGGCAGGCAGAAAGGTGGAGGCTGCACCAGTGCATCATGCTGAGTGTCAGATCAGAATGACAGATACAGAACAGTTACCCGTGGCTGCCCTTCTCTTGTCTCATTCTCTCTCCCCTCATTACCCTGAACAGTGTGTGAAAGGAACCCTATTGCTTCAAGTGTGACAGAAAAAAATCAGAATGCATGTTTCCACCCATCCCTGTCTTTCTCAACTCGCCATTTGAAATTCTGTCACGCTGGTTTATAGCAGTCTTTCCGCTCTCCCCCCAGTTCTTTCCTTCCCTCTGGCACAGGAATGCTAGGCTGAGGGACTGACGTGGGTCATCAGTCACTCTGTCAGTCCTTCGAGGTTGATCAGGACTGAGGGAGAGGACTTGTTACGTCAAGCCAGTGGTGGGATGCTGACAACTCTTTTCCATACTGAGATGGGCAAAGAAAGAGGGCTTAAAATATGCTCTTTAGTCTTCTTAACATAGCTTAGCATGTGAAATGGAATGCTCATATCAGAATGTGAGCCATGCAGCAGCTGTTTCAGAAGTGCATTAACACACCTCTTTTTTCCCCTGGCTGCCTACCATCAAGTGCTGGAGCCCTCAGTCGTGTGACCTCGTCTGTGCAGGATGAATCTTGGGATAGCTTATTAGAATACCGCAGTGACTTTTTTTAAATTACTTTTAAAATTAAAGGAGGAGGTGATGTAGCATGCACATCAGAGATTTATCATGCATCTGCAGAAAATGTGATGGGCACTCGCAACTGTTCCTATAGGGCAACCTGTTGGTGTGGTCCTCTATCTCCAGGAAGTGGTGGTCACAGAGGAGCGGGACAGGTCTCAGCCCTCTGGAGCTGACATTGGTGCATCCTGCCCTCTGTTATAAGTGACCCACCTATTCTCTAACTTCCACCTAAGTCTGCTAATGAAGAAGAGTGTTGACCAAATCCATGGTTTTTGGTTATCTTCCACCATCCAAAAACATAAACTTTAGTTTGGCTGCATTCTCCAACTTGCCCTGGTGTAAGGTTGTGCCTGTTACTAAAAGATGGATGGATGGATGGATGGATGGATGGATGGATGGATGGATGATAGATTAGATTAGATTAGATTAGATTAGATTAGATTAGATTAGATTAGATTAGATTCAACTTTATTGTTATTGCACATGTACAGAGCAACAAAATGCAGTTTTGCATCTAACCAGAAGTGCAAAGGAAGCAGCAAGTTCAGATATAATGAGTTAATAAATACAATAGGTGCGGTTTATATTGTCACAATAGTTTACAAGTTTAACTATGGACATATTTAACAGATGGGTATTTACATTAAATGCCTTAAACTATAAGTGCAGAAACTATTTACGTAAAGCTAGAGGAAATGTGCAAATGATAAATTAGGGATGTGCAGATGTTAAAGTGCACGAGTGTGCAAAATAAGTTTAAACAGTAGCTATGTTGGTTACTAAGCCAGTGAGTTATTGTGTAAACTGCTGTATTGTAGTGAGATGTGTGTGAGAGAGTCAGCAGGGACACAGCTCTGGGGAAGAAGCTGTTCCTCAGTCTTCTGGTCCGTGTTCTGAGGGTTCTGTAGCGCCTCCCAGAGGGCAGGAGGGAAAAAAGTGTGGGCGGGGTGGGAGGAGTCCCTAAGGATGCTGCGTGCTCAATGCAGGCAGCGCTTCCTCTGGACATCTGCGATGGCAGGAAGTGGAGTCCTTGTGATGCGTTGGGCAGTTCCCATACCAGACTGTCGTTAGGATACTTTCTATTGCTGTGCAATAGAAGTTCACCATGACAGCCGAAGATAGCTGGTTATTCCTAAGTGTCCTCAGGAAGAAGAGGCACTGGTGAGCCTTCTTGTTTGTGGTCCAGAAAAGGGCCTTTGAGATGTGGGTCACTTAACTTGAAGCTGGAGACACGCTTGATGGCCATCCCGTTGATGTGGATGGGGTGATGTGTGCCTCCTCTTGCCTTCCTGAAGTCCACTATGAGCTACTTGGTCTTGCTGGTGTTGAGGAGCAGGTTATTGTCGGCACACCATGTGGTCAGGCGCTCTACCTCTGCTCTGTAGGCCGTCTCATTGTTGTTGCTGATGAGACCAATCACTGTGGTGTCGTCTGCAAACTTGATCATGGAGTTGGATCCATGTACAGGTCTGCAGCCATTGATGCAGAGAGTAGAGGAATGGGCTCAGCACACAGCCTTGTGGCACACCAGTGCTGAGTATGATGGTGGTGGAGCAGCTGTGACCTGACCTAACATGCTGTGGTCTGTTGGTCAGAAAGTTAGATGGATTGGATGGATGGATAGACAGATGGATGGATGGATGGATGGATGGATGGATGGATGGACAGATGCAAAGTGAGAGCAGTCTTAGCAAATGCCACTCACAGTATGTTATTACATAATTCATGTGTTTAGAGTTAATCTTTAATCTTTTTCCCTCAATGTTCCCAACTGCTTTGTGCTGTTTGACCGTTATTTTTCAGATTTTATCTCTCCTTAAATTTCATTGCTAAGGAGGGCCAAGTAGCTGACTGGCTCCAGCAGTCTGTTTCTTTTCCTTTCCCCCTCCCTGACATGGCTCAGTTGGAAAGGACTGTTTTAAATAATTGAACACCTGCGGAAAAACATTGCCAAGATGTTAATTCACAGAACCTGTGGGGGGACCTGGTACAGTCCAATCACACATGAAAAATCTGAGTTTTCTGCCTGTACCTTCATTTACACATAAAGCCTTGCTAATTTAGCATCTCTAGTCTTTTATTGTCACAATCCTTGAATGAAAAGGACAGTGTTAGCATTGGTGGCTACCTAGCTGGCTAATTTTGTGCATACAGGAAACAATGGCATTACTTTCAAAATAGCCTATGTTTATTTGTTCAAAATGAGCTTGACACAGATAGAATACGTAATGTAAAACATGCGTAAAGTGACTTGCACTCACAACCCTCTATCAAGGTTTCCATGGTAGAGACGAGGCATCTCTCTGTGACGGTGTTCACCGCTTGTTGCCATAGACAGCATCCATTTGATTGAGCTGCCTCCGATCTGCCATCTGTGGTGACCTGCATTAACAGCGTACTTGGAACACCAGGTTGAGTAGGTGTATACATGTAATTACTGCTAACTGAAAAGCCTGTGAACCATACTGTGTTGAGTCGAGTTGTGCCGAGTAGGTACTTGTGGAAGAGCCATTAGAGGACTTTACTTTCATTGATACAGCTTCTTTTGAATGGAACATGAAGGAAAAGACAATTAGTAAAAAAGTTAAAGTAAATATACAGGCTGTTGTCTTTATTCTACTTGCTGGTAGAACAACTTGAAACAGAAGCCTGCAACAGCATGGCTGAAGTATGACCGCTGAAGTGACTTTGCCTGGGCAAATCAAATCAAATCAAATCAACCAAATTTATATAGTGTCTGTTACAATCAAATTTGTCTCTAGGTGCTTTACAGAATCCCAGGGCCTGATCCCCCAACAAGCAACAGTGGCAAGGAAAAACTCCCCTTTAACAGGAAGAAACCTTGAGCTGGATCAGGCTCTTGTAGGGGGACCCACCTGCTGATGGCCGGCTGGGTAGAGAGAGAGGAGAAGGGGAGGGACAGGTAGAGGAGAGAATAGGCAGAGATCAGGGAAATACATTATTTATAACAAACTGCTGGTGTAGGAGTTGAGTGGGTCAGCAGGGTTGGATGTCAGCAGGTCAGGGTTAGGGTTAGGACAGGACAGGACAGGACAGGACAGGACAGGACAGGACAGGACAGGACAGGACAGGACAGGACAGGAGATGAGAGGCCTGTCAGGTGATCATGTTTGTGGACCCCGGCAGCCTCGGCCTATAGCTGCATAACTAAGATGTTAACCTAATAATTAGACAACCCCCTAAGTATGATTATTTGTCTGATAATAATGATAATGATAATAACTGGAACTACAGAATTAGTGATAATAAGCTTTTTCAAGGAGGTAGGTTTTAAGTCTAATCTTAAAAGTAGAGATGGAGTCAGCCTTCCATACCTGGACAGGGAGCTGGTTCCACAGCAGGGGAGCCTGGTAGCTAAATGCTCGGTCCCCCATTCTACCCTTAGAGACTCTGGGGACCACAAGTAAGCCAACACAGTGTCCGCAGCTCCATATGTCAGTGGTGCAGCTGAACGCTCAAATGCCCAGGAACGGGATGTTAATGTGCATTTTTTGCAACAGTGTGCGTCTTTGACAACAGTTTCAGCACTGTGGTGATGGACATTTCCTCCCCTCCATAGTTTGCTGCGGAGCCGCAGTGATCTGCTGCAATCAAACTCTTTGAAATCTGCCTTGGTTGTTTTTATAAGTTGCTGATGTCAAAAACACAATTCTTCACCTCTACTCTCAAAAATTTAGCAAGACACAGGCGGAACTCGGCTCGACTCAGCTGGGTTGTTGAACTTGTAATATCCGCACAGCTGGATGTGGCTGCTCTTCCAGAGTGTGAACAGAGGACTGGAATATATTTAAGAGTATGAGTACTTCAATGTGGTATTGGAACAGATCTTAGTATGAGATATCTAGATTTTTAACAGGTTTGAAAACTCCCCACTTCCCAGTTCCAACCTATGCCCCAATTTCTACTGTCGGCATCCTGGTGTCCAAAACCACACCAGAAAGTCTTTTAAGGTGATGAGCAAACACACATTCATTTGCAGTCTCTGTTGATAATCTGTTCATGTTTATATTACAGCCATGCTCAACATTTAAAAAAAACCCCAAAAAACACATATTTTTCATAATGAGATAGAAGCATGTAATTATAGTCAGCGAAACTCTTTGAGTAATCATTTACCATGTTTTAGTTCCAGTGTAAAACAACCAACCATATAATTCATTATGAGCAATGAAAGCCCCCTTACAACCATGTTTACGTGTCCATGCCTTTAATGCAATCGCCTATAGCGGCCATTAAAAGATAGTAAAACCAATGTTTCGCCTTCCTCCAATTATTAACATTTTGAGAAAACGTTAAATTCTATGCATTATTAGGATAGCAATGTAATACAAAATTATGTTAATAAGCAGCTTTGGAAGTTCAGGAAAAACACAAAAAAATACTGCAAGAAAATTTGGCAAAATAGTGTTTGGTAGCTCTTAATGTGTACAGTTACTTCATCACAGCATCAAAGGTCTATGCTCATGATCCCACCCCCCAGCATTTAGTCCAAAACATTGTTGGGAGAACTTTGCTGCCTTGAATCAATGTGCTTGACAGTTCAGGTCACAGAGAACAGACAATGTTTGCTAATATGTTTTCTAAGCACATATTTCAGCCGCTGCTCACTCTTGCCTATCCGCAATTATCACCCCACACCTCGTCCCCACCCCTTAATTTGTCTCTTGCTGTCACCATATTAAACTTATGGTGAGAAATGACACAAAAGCACCTTTGGCTTTATCAGCTCTGTAGAAATCCAATATGGTTTTACGGCGAGCAAATAAATACTCTATAAATTTGCACAAAGCCGATGAGCCGCCTTTCCCCATCAGACTAATGCGCATCCCATCAGGGCTGGGAGGGCATCGCGGTCCTGCCTCAAGAGAGAAGGTTCCATCTTTGTCTTTTCCTTTCAAAAGAGACATTTGCAAATGCTGAGCAGAGAGTAGGTGACTGCCGGCCGTGACAGGCGTTTGTCATCTGCAACCTGCATTTCAGTGGGTCATGCACGGCGGCTTCTCGAGCATTGGAATGTTTTTTCGTCTTCCCATCCCTGATAAGGCGGTGAGGACATGCACACCAGGTATTGATGGATGCACTCTTGTGCATCTCCCTGCTGACACTCTCCATTTGGAGAAGGAATTCTGCCAAGTCCATGCCGCAGATGGAAGGAAATTCCACTTGGACAAATACAGAGGTTCTGAAACTATTGAGTAGCAAGCCAGCATGGCAGGGTGACCACAGGCTGTGCACACACACACACACACACACACACACACACGCACACACACACACACACACTCATCACTGCTGGTAACGATCGTGACGGTTATTTATATAGGGGATGCAGGATATCTTTTTTTTCTCATAAATTATGATCTTATAATAAGATATTTTTTTCATGACTTTTCTTAGATATACATACAACTAGTTTATGACTTTATTTCATTTATCTAGGTGCCAGTCATGGTGCTGCTATTTGACAAAAAACACCAATGCCAAGGGGCCTGGGTGTAAGGATTCCTCACTGAGGAATCACAATTTCTTGTAAATCACGGATAGCCACATGCGTCTATGTCACTTAACTAGGGAACACGTGGCACCAGGATGCATTGTGGGAAGAAGGGATGCTGGCAGTGTGACGCACTGGCTCCAAACCTGAGTCCTGCTCTCTGTAGACAAACTAGTCCACGAAGGCCTCACCTGGTAGCTAAATGGACCTAAAGGATCTCCTGCTGATTTTTCCACACTGCGGACAAGGCTGAGGAAGAGAGTAAAAATAGACTGGCTATAGTGCCGCAAGAACATCACTGACTGGTAGTTTCATGTTCTGCTGATACTTCTGATTGTGACACTGTCTCATTCACAATGTGAAAAGGCTTAGAACTTTAAAATCTATAAAAGCTCGAGCTAGCAAATCAACATCTTAAATGTCCTAAGGCATCTTTTTTTTACGCCCACATTTCAGGGTTAAAGACATTCCTAGATAGAAAGTACAAAACAAACACATTCTGAAAATAAAACTTGTGGAGGTGTTACTGGTTAAAAACACATGCTCACATCTTACTGTGGACTTTTGTAATGAGGAAACAGTCATATATTGTTTAAGAGATGTCCTTCCAAGTGCCTCTGAATTTCCGCTGCTTTGAAACAGATGGCAGTCTTGTTGGGAAACATGTGGCGCATAGTGAATGGCATGGAAAAGCGAGCATCAGTGTGAAGGCCCCAGAGGGATTCGGGGCTTGTTGTGATTATCAATGATTAGCCTTTTTTTGTTGAGAAACATAATGAAAAACAAATCTTCCAACATTAAGACCAGCCTCTGCACCCTGCAGCAACGTTCTAGTACATCACGGAGGAGAAAAGAGCTGCTAAAGTGTTAAGTGATTTCCCTTCCCTCCATTGTTGACATTTGTGGCCCAAATCCGATCTAATTAAATTGCCTTCGCCACTGTCTTCTTTGCACCAAGATAAGGTTTGCAGCAATTTTGTTGCTTTCAGTTTCATTAGAAGTCTCTATAATTAAGTTAGGAGTAAAAAAAGGGGTCTTAAGAGGTCATCATATCACGCCGTAAACTGTAATTGAAGCACTTGCTTCAAATGGCATCTTGCAAGGGAAATATCTTTTTAGATATTCTACATCTGCCTGTTTATTCCACAGATTTTCTTTGGTGTCATTGTCTGAGATGAGTGTGTACTCACAAAAGATTTCAATACAGTATAAAAAGCAAAGTAACAAAGATGACACTGGAGGTAATGATAAGCATTGCACTCACAACTTGATATTGAATGTATGTTGGAATGATTTATCCATCGGTCAGAGAACAGATGTGCTAGTTGGCAGTTCGACTGATGAGAGAAAGCCGAGCTTTTGCAGCAGGCAGTGGACCTTGGCCTGCGGCTGACCTCTGAACCTTTGAGCACATTCTAAATGCATGGGTTATGGGTTTTGTGAACATGTTGCCCTGTGCTGTAGTTCTTCTTGCAGTTACCTTTGCATTTACTTCAACATAAGTGAAAGCTGTCCACTGAGGGTCCTGCTTGCACAGACCTCCGGACGTGGATCTCATCACTCAGCACCACGTGGGCTGGCACACTTCGCTGGCTGCATTGCCTTCCCCTGGCAGATGCATCCAAAGGCATTCTTCTGCAATCACAGCTTGGCCAAACCACCCGCGGTCTTGAATTACCCGTCGTTTCACTCTGATAAGGAAGTAGCATTGACTGATTGTAGTGATGTCCTTTCTCACTCAGAGCTAAACTTCCTAACTTTCCTTCTCTTCAGGTCAACGTGACACATGATAGTAACAGTCAATGTGCAGAATTTATCAATGCTGTATCCAAGGTAGTTTTCTTTGTCAACTGGACGGTTTTTCTTCTCTTTTGAAGGCGTTTCGCCTTCTATCCAGAAGGCTTCTTCAGTTCATGTCAAATCTTTATTTATATAGCGTCTGTTACAACCAGAATTGTTTCTAGGCGCTTTCCAGAATCCCAGGGCCTGACCCCCAACAAGCAATAGTGGCAAGGAAAAACTCCCCTTTAACAGGAAGAAACCTTAAGCAGGACCAGGCTCATGTAAGGGGACCCTTTTGCTGATGGTCAATGCTGTATTTTTGTGGCACGTTTCTAACTATCCTTGACCATTCAAAAGGGATGACCCAATCATAAAACCTCACAATCTTGATCAAAGATGCTTCAATTTTTTATGCTGCAGTTACCCAGCCATATACTGGCATTGCAACCAACGTTAGAGCTTTTACACTTCATAATGCAGATCTCCAAACCAGATAGTAACCAGATTTTTTCCCATCATATGGATTGAATGAAAGTGAATTATAATGTGAATTAAAATAATCTTTACTGTTCTCCACTTGTCTTTGTGCTGTCAATGAACCACCCAGCCAACAGATTAAACTTCTGCGTTGCAAGATTTAAGCCTAAAATTACCCTTTCTGACGATGTTAGTGTACTGCAATGCAACAACCTGCAATGCAACAGGCCTGAACTGTCAAGCACATTGATTCAAGGCAGCAAAGTTCTCCCAACAACTCAACTGCTAAGTTGTATCTCTCTGCCCAAGGGCCAGATAGCAGCTCAATTCTGAAACTGCTCTCAGAGACATAACCTGTGATTGATGCACTCCCCTAAAAAATTGCCGAATCACAGTCCACACAGTAGCCTGATCAGGCGGCACCAATCTGGGGCAGGTTCCTCCTGCATGTCTAGTGTAAAAGAAATGGCTGCACTCTCTGCCAGCAGTGGTGAATGATGAGGGTCCTGCTTCTGGAACCTTGAACCAGGCAGCAGAAAAGACATGTTTGTGGCTCTGATAAGCTGGGAGCAGGTGTAGCATTCATCTGAAATCCTTTCATGCACGGAGGACACGACGTGCATTGTTTAAGTGGGGATCAGATTGAGGGGAGAGATGGAAATTCACACCATTTAAAACTCCTCGAAGCGTGACGCCGCTCGCCTAAACTTTGGATGTCTGGAGACACAGAGGTGTGCAGTGGAGTGTGTACCTCGTGTGCGCCTGTGTGATTCAGCCTTTTGCAACATGAATTTGTTACCTGCCACTGGGGACAGCTCTGAGCTAAGGCTGGAAGAATGCAAATGGCAACATTTATGCTAAACATCTTACAGGGTCTTTACAATTGAAATAATAATGGCCTCTCCTCTCCTCTCCTCTCCTCTCCTCTCCTCTCCTCTCCTCTCCTCTCCTCTCCTCTCCTCTCCTCTCCTCTCCTCTCCTCTCCTCTCCTCTCCTCTCTCTTTACCCAGCCGGCCATCAGCAGGAGGGTCCCCCTACATGAGCCTGGTCCTGCTTAAGGTTTCTTCCTTTTAAAGGGGAGTTTTTCCTTGCCACTGTTGCTTGTCTGAGGTTAGGCCCTGGGATTCTGGAAAGCACCTTGAAACAATTTTGATTGTAAAAGACGCTATATAAATAAAGATTGATTTGATTTGATATGAGTCTGGGTCCTGCACAAGGTTTCTTCCTGTTAATAGGGAGTTTTTCCTGCCACGGTTTCTGTAAAGCGTCTCAAGACTCTTTTGATCATAACAGTTTATAGATGAAGTTGATACTTCAATAACTTGAAAATAAACATATTGAAAGAGCTTCTAATATGATTCTCAACCTTTTGTTTTTCGCATCTTGCAATTTTGCACATCGTGGAATTTATCAATGCCTCCGTGCTAATCGACATCTGGTGTGGCAGCTTGATAATTCATTTAGTCACATTTGCTTATTTTCTTATTGTATATTTATTTACAGTATATTTTACATTGCTTTTTAAAAAAACAAATAGAAGAATGTAGAGGCTGAAAGGAATTCACAAATCCGATGACAATCTAAGTGATGAGACAGATTTTAGGTGCCTGTCAGCTGAAAATGAGCATTGGCTGTCTCCTCCCTGCCTCAGGTGCACTGTAGTGTTTTAACATCTGCACGTGAGTGAGTAGGCCGTTGCAGATTCTGAATGTCAAACATGTTAGACACGAATCATTGAAACACATAGTTCCACCTTGTGCTCACTCTTACTACCTAGAGCATCATGGTTTGAACTCTATTCTCATCGCTGTGCATGCTGAAAAGTGCTCCACTCTGACCAATAAAGAGTCGCAGCTGTGCGAATTCAGTACGTATCCCGCAGCTGTGGTTCAGCGTTCACTCGCATGAGATAAAAGATAATCCTTTCTCACCGACAGCACCATGCAGACTTTTTGACAGCCCTCTTCCTGTGGGTTTTGCCTGGCTGTCTTTCCAGTATGTCAGACAAACTCAATTTAGAGACTGTTGCACTAAATCAAAGCCCTTTGCATACATGTGTGACGTCTAAAGGGCCACAGATGGTAAACGTGACTCACAGAAGGTTAGCATTGGCAGTCTGAGCCAAATGAAAAGTACATGCTGCTATATTTGCTTTATGATGCCAGACCAACGAACGGGCTGCAGAGACATTTTTGCTAAATAACAATGACAGCCATGTTTTCTGTCTTCCCCGTGGTTTCTGGTTAAAGCTGTTTGTCAGCCCCCGAGTTCCAAAAGGAGCAGGAAGGAGACAAACTCATCATCATGTCATGTAATTATATTTGTCTTGCTACACTGTGCATCAATGGAGTCCTAATTAATTCTCCCTGCTAATGGGAGGAAAGTGCCGTCTCGTTTTTGTCTGCAGTGGAGCTCTTTGGTTTGTTCAGCCTTCACTTCTCCGCAGCCATTGGCACCCCCCGTTGTATTGATCATTTTAATTTCCCCCACTCTTCCTGTTGTTATTGCTTTGTTTCCTTATGATTCATCAGAACTCAATCAGACACAAACACGGTGCTCATTTTCTCCCCTCCACTTATCTCTCCCTCTCTTTTTTCTCTCTCTCTCTCCTCGCCATGCTCGTGCAGCCACAAAGTGTTTTTCACTCGCTGCTGATATAATGGTTTCTGTCATTCTCCATTCTTTGACTCACCGCTCAAAGCAGTTGAAAACTGATTTCACTTTTCATTTCATGCCCCCCGCCGAATGTCTCTGCGCTATCCACAGTATCATCACACACAAATGAACTTGAATAAGTGCTTTTCTTGTGACTGAGTTTAATCGAAGACGATAAAACATACATCTTCATTTTTGTAACTCATGGCTGCATCAGATACACTTCTCATGCCTCTTCATGCAACTATGAGAAAAAGAGTTTATTTTGCAGTTGTCCAAATACTGGAAAAAGCCCGCAACATGTTTGTGCCATATTTCAAAGTGCTTATTTATTTAAAAGGATTTTTATCTCTTGGTGAACTATTTCTTGCATGAGCATTTTTCCTTTTGGTCCTAAAAACACCAATGATTCATTTTAAATGTGCTTAATGAAATTTGGATAAGTACCTCCGCTATGGACATCATATAACTGTCGGACTGTGAGAAAATTAACTTGGAAAGTTATTAACAGATTCTAAATTTCAAATTTAAATGGTCCAAGGAACAGATAATTCAATTTTCTCACTATTCCAGTTTTCCGGAGGGACCTTCACCTTTGATCTTCCAAAGATCATAGTCCAAGCAACCTACTATGGGAGGGAGGTTGGCAGCTTGTATTCCTACTGGCTATACATTTACTATACTATGGGAGTAAGTTTCAATTTGCTTGGCAAAGTTCTGCATTCACCGTGTGTTTGGTTTGGAGTTTATCTTTTGATTAACTTGGTATACATGCAAGATTACCAACAACATTTCTTTATGTAAGTACTTTTCAGATACTCAGGCACCATTTACACAAAAGTTTGCTCATCAAAATCAAACGGTAGCATTGACATTCTACCTATTGTCCATGTAGTGTTTTCACTCGATTGTAAGACACAGAGGAATGGTGGCGTGAAGGCCCCTCTACTCGGGGACCCTTCTTTTCCAAGGTTGCTATATATTTACCGTCAAGTTTCATGATCTCTGGTGAAAAATAAATCACAACTGTCAATTAGCTCACCAACTGTGCCCGCGGTATAGCAGGTGAGTCCTGGGTATAGTCCTGCACCTGGGGTGGGGGGGTTGGGGGGGGGACTGAAGTGTCAATGTATTTATGGGTGGAGTGGATCTCTTTGTTTTCGGAAGGTTCATCTTTGACTGACGGATGATTCAATTGAAATGGTGAAGGATGAGCCAGCACCCCAGAGGGACCCCGCATCTTCATTGGCTGTGTCGGTGTCCAAATCCAAGGTCACGGATTTGGAGCCCATGGAGATCAAGCATGATTGAGCATGATCAATTTTTTCTCATGAAAAAAAACCCCCCTCAAAATAAAATACCAGCAACACAAAAATCCTTGGGTGTTGTTCCGTGATATAATTAGAGACAGAATCCTCTTTTCTCCATCGGGGATCCAGTGATTATATTCAACTGTTCAGTAGTGTCCTCTAGTAAGCCCAAGCTGCTGGTTTACTCTGCAGCCCCGCTTTAGTGTGGGAAATCCTCCATCCATTTATCATTAGAGACGACTGCTTCCTGGGTCTCGGGCATTTAGAAGTCTTTCTCATTAGTTATCCTACCCCATCACTTAGCGGTGGAGTGGAGGGAATTAACTCTGGACAGGTCACCAGTTGGGACAGACTCCTCTTTGTAAATGTTTCCAGACTGCGGGGAAACCTGCCCAGGAAGCAGATACAAACACCACATAGAGAAGAACACATCAATACAAATTATCCTCAGACACTGCAGGACACTGATGGCCCCTCTGGATGAATCTCATCCATTATGGTTCCGTCTTTGCCATGTCCCCCCACCCAAAATATCTCCCATTCATCAACATTGCTTTTCAAACCTCAGAAAGCTCAGCTTACGGTAGATTGCAGTGGTAATTGAAGACTTAGCGAACAGTCACCATGATCCTTGTGGAGAACGCGACATTGCCACACAGAAACGGCCATTTTGACACAAGCGGGGGCTTGTCCTTCAGCGAGCTCTAGCTCCTGCTCTCACAACAGGTAGAGGGAAACTTTGGCCACCATCCCTCACAGTATAATAGAAATGAAAACGGCAGCTGCAGCCTCGTAAGTCATCCTCCGGCGAGAAAAGTGACCCCTCTTGTATGAGATTGAGGTGCTAAATCAGCCCAGCCACGTGGCCTGCTCCTCTCATCTGAAAACGCTCCTGAAGAACAATCCTTCATCTCTGAGAGCTGCTGTAATGATTTAATTCTGTTTACCTTCCCTCAGATGGCAGCCATTGCTTTTTCTTTTTTTTTAATTATTATTATTTTGCATTTCTGCATGTTGTTTGATGTGAGCGGTGTCATTTTGTTTGTTATTTTGAGAAAGGCTGGGAGTGTGCACGAGAGCGCTCTTTTGCCTCAGCATCGGACACAGTTGTGGTCAGGCTGCAATTTTTTCAGAGGGGTTTGAATTTCTCAACCATGAGTTGGTTTTGTTCTTCGTGACAGCGTCATTAATATACTTGCATTTGGAAGTGGAACATTTTTATGACTTGGTCTTTGAGATTTGAATGAGTGTAAATATTTTTTTCAAGAAACTGACTTGCCCTCTGTTTTTGCAGACACTGACCTGCGGTGCTGCCAGTCTGTCTTCCTACTTGTCATCCTGCAGGGGAGGTAAGGTTTTTCCCCCCTCCTGTGAATACAATCGGTTCACATTGCAGAAAAGTAAAGATATAAGCCCCTTGATATCCATGGAGAACTGACAGCACTCTTCTTCTTTCACTATATCCCTCAGTCTGTTGCTGCGTTTATTTTTTCATGTTTAAACTAAAATACCAAAGGCATTTTTGCCCTTATTCGAAATTCTCTTTAACTTCTTTGTCTCGGCGGTGCAGATCTTGTTCCAAAGGGTATATATTTTAGATAATCTGGTCCACGTCACTCAGAGGATCAGTCCCAAAGCTACAAAGACAGGCAGTGGTCAAAACGGGTTATCTTAAATTAGCCGGTAACTCCAGGAGAAGGTGGAATCAAGAGCTCTGGAGAGAGGCTGTAATGGTATTCATGCAAGCGGGCTGACTGTTGATGAGTATTGAGGCGTGTAGATCTACTGCAGCAGATCAGATCTCCCGACAGGTAGATTGGAAAAGAAGGGGTGGTCGAGGGGCTTGTATGTTCATTCTCACCCGATGGATCTGTCTTACCAAGAATGCTGTGCGATCCACCTGTGTGTGCACGCACGCTTGAACGCATTTGTCATTTCCAATAACACTTTTCCGTCTTGTGTTTCTAAATCGCATCATGTTTCTTGTATATCCTGAATATTTTACAGGACCAGAGAGGACGGCGGATAAACTCTGTTTTGCTCAAAGCAGGTCTCGTGGAAGCATTTCGCCAACACTGTCAGATAAACTCGCTCAGTTGGCATGTTTTCATTAGCAGTTCTGGTTGGTGCCACTCATGCAGTGTTTATTTGGCATTTTCATTATCAGATAAATGGTGCTGGGTGGTGCTTGTGAGTCGGTCTAGCAAACCTTACTGCAATCTACACGACTTTCTTTCGTTGTTTTATTCTTGCGTCCAGCTGCGGCAAAAAAACAAATCTCCCGAGTTGGGAGGAATGAATGTGTTTCTCTCCAATTCAAAAGATTGTTGGTGGTTTCACTGCAGAGGGAGAGTAGAAACAGACATAGCACCATGAGGTGTTTGGCAACTGTGGTGTGCTGTCAGTCAAAAGCAATACCTGTAGCAGTCATGAAAAAATAAAAGGACAAAATGGAATTGCAGATTTTTTTCCCCCTCAGGCTGAAACACTAAGTCAACAAATACTGTCTACAAATTCACTAGAGTGATCAAAAATATAAGTGGACAGAGAGTTCCCCTCGGCTGTTTTGAGCAGTGCATTAATGGGCAACAACAAGAGGAAAGCACCATGAGGAGAGCCTGTTTGTTAGCATCTGTACTTACAGATGAGTTGGCACACTCAGGCTCTTTGTTTGGCTGCAGTCAGTGGTTTTCTTTGGAGAGAGAAGAGAAAGTGTGTGCTTAAAGACCAATGATGGAATAATCATGAAGCTGAATATACATAAAGGGATACAACACCTCGCTTATTTACGACACCTTTAGAAGAAACCATCTTTAAACTGGATTCCATAATCTAAAGAGTCCCATGAGCACAGATGCTCATTCTATACCTGACCCTTCATTTTCACACCTCCCCAATGCTGAAGGCTTCTTCTAGGTAAGAGGGAATTCCTTGAGCCTCAGTTGCTTGTTCATGGTTCAGGGGGCTTCTGTAAAGCACCTTGAGACAACCAAGAGTAGAACAGATGCTTTATAAATAGAAGTTAATTTAAATTAAATTAATTGTAAAATACTTACAAATCTAGTTGAAAACATTGACAACAATCATTTAACCTACAGATAAAACATCTTTGACTTAACTTGAAAGTGTCGTATCCTCTGGCCAGCATGGTACCTGAATGGTGGACCAGGTCAACCTGAGCTCAACTAAGCTTCTAATGATTTAAAGTATCTTTCATTTTATTCATTTCCATGATTAAATAAAGGATCAATATGCTCTTCATCATGCCACCCGGTTATTGGTGCGTGGACTTAATTATAATTTACACACACATCTGCAAAGGATCAAACAATGCATTTGATTAGATCTCATATATATTACTATTACTATTATTTCAATCGTGCAATTTCAGGATTATTTTAATGGCTGATGAAAGACTACTATGTGTGTTCAATGCTCAACTGAGCTGGTCCTCGGGATAAAATGAGAACAATTTCTGGGAAAACAAGGATGAGGAGCGTATGCTTTCTCATTTAAAATGTACATTACAGTACATGCAATTACAGATATAAACCAGCAGTCCATGTGTCCTCTGTTAGCCATCACAACTGTAATCGGAATCAGGAGGGCGTTGGAGACCTTCCCAGCTGTCTTTGAGTGAGAGGTGGGAGCACGCATACGCACGCACTCACACACAAACGTGGGATTGTTCTCTCACTCACAAATGTGTGAATGTTCTCTCAAACACTCACCTCTGGGGCAATTGAAAGTATTCAGTCACCCCAATCTTCATATTTTAAGAATGAGGGGAGGAACCAGAACGCCCAGGAGTTTGTCAGGGGGGGTTGTGGCTGCTTTGATATCCCTCCTGTTGTGCACATTGAACGTTCCCAGCTGCTATTTGCATTTTCACATCTGTCCATGCAGCTTGGCCTCTGCAGACTTCTTATGCCTGTCTTTAATTGTCTATTGATTTACTCTCTTATAGAAGTGAAAGACATTAAATTACCTGCTGGTTGGGGTGGGACAGATGCCAGAGCAGTCAGAAACATAGATGCTGAAGTTATTCCCAGAGTCACAACTCTGCAGCAGTACATTTACACATCACTCATTCGGGTTTGTGTAAGCAGTATACATAAAGGCGCTGCACGCAGTTTATTTGCATAGGATAGTGCACGTTGGCTCTGCATGTGTGAAGAGACACGAGGAGGGAGGTGTCGGAGAGCTTTCCTTGGATGGGAAAATGGCCCTTCCTCCAACTGACAGAAACAAATAACATGATCATTATTGGGTGTGTGTAAAGGTTTTTCATGTGTGCAGGTATGCAGGCGGGGGGATGGGATGTGTGTGTGTGTCTGTGTGTGTGGGGGAGGGGCGGTGTAGGGGGAAAACAACCCTGAATTAAAGAGGGGAAAAACAGAAACGGAGCCTCTCTTTATGCTGCACCTGACAAACACTCGCATTTGCATCCTGCTCCAGCTCGCCAATAAATTACGTTCCAGCAAATGGATGAAAATGTCCAGGATCACAGCAGAGCCCTGAAAAGAAAAAAAATTGACTTTGATTACTGACTTTTCAAAATGAAATCATCCAGGCAGTTGTCTAATTTTCACTCCCATTGATCTATGTGCAGATTCAGACATGCACTTCCCTGCTTAGTTTGTGTTTGTGTTGCGTAACAATTCCTTTGATTTGGGGAAAATTAGCCATACATAATCTACCAGATACAAAGTGAGGCTGATAATAGCCGTGCTGATAAATGTGATACATTTGCAATTTGTATACAGTTTCTTTCTTTTATTACTCTAATAAATCATTTGGGTATTCACTAAGCAACAACACTGTTTATAGCTAATGACTTCACTGTCAAAATGCCAATAAATGAAATTATTAAATGGGTATGAATTAAATAAATGAAAGCAGGTAAACTGGCTCTTTAGCTTTGGGTGCGACACATTTACGTGACCATAACACTTATTATGCGACTTCTCGAGTGATCATGTAAACAGCATAATGTGATACTTTTTAAAATCAGATTACAGGAGTTATCTGATTATGAGAAATGAGATTACTACACCTTCCACCTTCTCCTCATGAGTCTTAAGTCACTCTAAAAGTAATCTAATAAATGGACTGGAACATGTGAATCTGGGTTTTTTTGTACACAATTACCTCCTAGCTATCTCATTTTATGTGAATTTTATCTGAGTGTAACTATACCATTATGTTACTTTGAGAAACCTGGTGATTCCATCTGTGTCAGAGTTCTGGTTTTTGATTATTTCGTGGGCCTTTTGATTAGATCCCTCTGACGCTCTGTCTGGAGGGCACACAGGGCCAATGAGAGCGATGTTCTTCAGCTTCACTGCTGCTTTTCTTGGCCGGCACAACTGTGTCGGGAGCATCTCCTGCTGCTTTGGTAAGACGGGCTTGGGAGTCAGCAGTGTTAACGAGCTCCTGATGTGTTTGTCTGCAGGCGGTGCCTGCGAAAGTGCGTTCCTGTTTGTGTACATGCTGCCGGGCTCGGTATTGATCTGCAGCCAAAGGGTGGGCTGTATCGTCTGTCCGCTGAGGGAAACGTGGACTAACTGATCTACAAATCCCACTCAGAGGGGGGAGGGCTGGGAAGAAAATATGCTGAACCCTTGAAATAAGAGCAGAAAGATGTCTTTGTGTGTGTGTGTGTGTTTGCTAAAGCCACCCTTCATTTACCGCATTCCTTGATGGAGACAAACAGATACTCTGATACAACCCATGGGTAGAGGGTAGCACTCGTGCCTGACCTTCTCACCTCTGCCCACCCCCTCTGTATCACCATTCCTCTTTCCCAGCAATCCTGCCTCAGTCACTGTAAGCTACCACACCACCCTTATAGTGTGAAACACAGATTCTGACCAAGCGCGTGAACATACTCACGTATGTGTGTATCCCAGGGCATGGATATTGAATTTCATAGCATTCTCATCCATTTGCGACTGATTAAGATCTTCCAGTATCTTCATCTTCAGACAGTTTACAAAAAAAGAACTGTTATCAGCATTTGTTTTGGTATTTAAGATAGTGCTCATGGTGACACGCTGTGAACCTTTCTCTCCTCCTCTTCTTGAGTGCTTGTGTTTTGCAGATCATGCTACAGTTATTAGACTTATTAGCAACAATGTTGAGGCTGCTTATAAGGACAAGGTGGCAGATCTGTCTGCATGGTGCAACAACAATTACCTTTTTCTCAGTGTTATATAGATCAATAGAAGAGCTGATGATTGATGAAAGGAAATCCAAGCCCACACACATTCCTGTTTGTATTGATAATGCCACTGTTAATGTGTGTTGATGTGAAACTTTTTACATTCTTGGACCTCCTTTGAGTCAAAAAGGCACAGTAGAGACTTTTTCTCAAGAACAATAAATTATTATCCTCACATGAGGCATCCTTGTCTGATCTGTTAGTATCACAGCTCAGCACCACGATTTTCCGCAGACTGTAGATATAAGATGTACGCAGGCTTCCAGTCTGAAAAGTTAAGCCAACGCGAAAGTGACCAGTGATTTGCTGAGGACTGGCGTCAGAATTTTTAATCAGGAGATATGCTTTTAAAAAAAGTCATAATTTAACAAGAATAAAGTGCTAATAATTTAACCTGGTAATGTTACTGTCACTGTCTGCTAACTCTTTCCCAGGGATGCACAGTATCCTACGGGAATGAGCTTTTTATAGACACTCTACAGTTATTATACAGTAGCTATTATAAAGGTATAGGTATTATATATGTACAGTATTGGTAAAGTGACACCTGCCTCTTACCCCTCCTCCACCTCCACCTTCTTATCCAATTATGGTTTCCTCGGACTCCAAAAACTTAAAACGGCTACGTCCTGGAAGCCTAATTCCTGGCTTCACAAACATCCCTTCACCAATGTGTGACATTGAAGAGGGCTGTTAAAGTGATCAGCACTTTCAACATATACGAAAATAAACTACCTTTGTATCTATTTACTTTGAATTCAAGTCCTTGTTTTGTGGGGACCTCCGTGCAGCTGTGCTCCTCAAGGTCGCCACAACTCGTTCTGCATGCCTCTGCTCTGGCACGCACCTTCACACTGATTATTCCATTATCTTCACTCTTTTAAATCCGTACCGAGCACCAGCGTAACACGCCGCACATCATGGCGGCAGCCTCAGTCTGTGGGAGCTGCCAAGGCTGCCAATAATGGATGAAGATGGAACTGATCTCAATCTCTTTGTAGGCTGCCTGTTTATTCTAATGGATTTGTCTGTTTTTTTGGCAGCTGCAACTCAATATACAGAGCAGCTGATTCATAACTTTCTAGTAATTAATGTTCTGTAGGTGGGAATGACAGGGCAGGCAGGCAGACATCCATCCATCCATCCATCCATCCATCCATCCATCCATCCATCCACCCACCCACCCATCCAGCCATCATCCATCCATCCATCCATCCATCCATCCATCCATCCATCCATCCATCCATCCATCCATCCATCCATCCAAAATGGCTGCAGAAGGTTCTTATGATTGCAGTAATAAATAAAATAGTCCAGAAAATGCAATTATGTGACACAATTCAACAGATTATCAGCCTAAAATGGGGTGGTATTTCTTTCAAATATGCCGCGCTCCTGCTGCAAGAATTGCCCATTTTTGTGCAAAACTTTCAAAGAAGGCGTAGTTGCTTGAAATCAAAATGCCATATGTTTACAACAGACGCCATAGCCGTAGCATGACTTTTCTTTCAGTGTTCTGAGGTAGATGGTGGCGGAAGGCAGACTTAAACTCAGTTAGCAGTCTTCATATATGTACTCAGGCCACCCTCTCATTAGCAAAAGAATATGGCTGCGAGTCTATAGGTCAGACAACCTCGAAATATTGTCAATGGTTACATATCCTGTCTCCCTACTAACCAGTGTCCACATATACTGTATCTGTAAACTGGGAATTCAGAACTGTTACCTAAAAATGCAGCTTTCAGTGACTCTTATAGGATGTTGATGATTATTGCTCTTTTATTGTCGGACTGTCTGTGTCTGTATTTCTGTTTCTGCCTGGATTCATTTGTTCAGACTGTCTACTACTGACATTGATAGTACAAATATATTTAGGAGATTCCCTCTGATGGATGTGGCTACAACCTGTAAGTCAATTAATTCTCCCTCTAAACTGTTCACTGTAACAATTCGTGCGATTACAGCTGTGTGCATTTTAAACTGCTGGCTCATCATCATGTGCATACTCTATTTCCACCGATTTTTGTGTGCATTCCCCTCGGTGTTTCATTGCAGTGCCAATGAAATTAATTTCTGTGAATGAAAAAGCATAATTACAGCCAGCGTGAGACTCCGCTGTGACTTTCACAAGAATAACAAAAGCTTTATTTTCTTTAGGGACAAAAACACATTATGCATGCTGGCTTCCTGTGCCCAACTACCTTAATCTCACTGAATATAATGTATATTATAAATCTCTCAGCAGATTTCGCTGTAGATCTTTAACAGTGTTTTGCTGGAACAACAATACCGTGGGTGGAATACGATTTTCAAATGCACCTTTGTGTTTGGTGGGAGTCTTATTTAACATTTGAATATGGATGAGACAAAAAGTTAGTTAGTGCTGGGCTCAAATTCCTTGACTGCTGTTGCAGCATTGGCTTAGAGACGCATCAAGTGTCTGGACTGAGATGCTCGACATGAGGCTAAGTTGAGGAGTGGGAGCTCCTATAGCTGCTTCATTGTCCAGAAAGGAGCTGAAAGGCCAACACCACAGAATTCGTTTTCAAGATGATTTTCAATATGTAAGTCATGGACACATCTGGCCTGTCCATTCAGCTCGGCCTCCTCGTAAATCCTCAACGTTCGGGTCACCTCTAAACAGCTCAGCGGTTAACCCTTTTTTCTCCTTTGGGTTCACTGTCACTGTTACTGCCGCTAAAATGCTAATCTTCCAACAACGGGGAAAACACAATCCTTATTGTTATCGTATTACCGGCACAAGCTCGGCTGCATCACTAGTGTGTGTCTGAAACTCAACTTCGACATTGAATCATAACCGATGTAATCTCATATCTTGAACTGCCGACGCTGTTGACACTGCGGAGATTTTGAATGATGAAATTCTTATAAATAAAGGATTAGCTGGCGATATAGGCCTGTGGCTGCTTTAATCTGTGGCTGGGTTGGTGGGTATTAGGATTGAGATGGGGGCTGGGAGATTTGAAGCAATCTCGCTGTGGATCCCAGAGGCCTAGGGGCCTGCAGACAGACAGATGGGTTGTTTTTAGGCAATTGTTTTGAATATCACTAGTAACACCAGGGATCAAAAGAGATCAGAATTGGCCTTTCACCTTTTATATACAGCCACGACAAAAGCTGTTTGACCTGATTGTTGTCTTCGCTCGCGTGCCTCAGCTTGACTGCATCCCTTTTAAAGGGTGATTCTGCAAAACCCATGGCCACAGTAGTCACATTTTAAAGTCATTCAACGTAAAGTCAGCTTTATTCGACTAAAACAGCAAAATTGCTACATTTCAATAGTCAAGTTGTCCATAAAATGTTAACCAATTAAAAGTCAAACACTCGGGATCTGGTTTAAATTAGAAAAATAAAAAGCATGAAGCTGTGCCAGCTTCAGATTTGAAGCCATATGACAGCTTCAGATGTAAGCCAAAAATGACTGGGACCATTAAATGACTCTTTAATGATCCATAAAATCTGGTGATTTCATTCTTAAGCACTAATGACCTTTCAAAGAAAGCCAGTATAACACTCTTCTTCCCAGCACCAGGCCCTGCACTCTTTAAGCATAGGTGTGTTTTTAAATAACATCGGCCAACAGTTGTGTTGTTGGTTTTGGGTCAACAGTTGAACATTTCAGTCAAATTATAGGTGGGGAAAAAGAAAGTGTTTTACATGGAGAGACAGCAATTGTTTTAGCCTCTAAGAGGTGATCTTGTTGTCTTCTTAGCAAAGCTCAAACCATTATTGAAGGTTTATACCAAAGAGCTCAAACCTGCTTCCTTAAAGGAAGCCATTAATCACACTAAAATCTGTGGTAAAATCATCACATCAGTGAGAAAATCATGAGAAACCATCAGCTAAGAGGCAGCAATAAAGCCAGCATTAAATATTAGTGATCTTGAAGCCCCATTAGAACTGACAATAATGGAGATTAAAACAACGCCCAACCTTTAAGAGAACGCAAAATGAAAACCATAAATCGCCAACGTCCACAAAGGCCACCGGGCCGTCTCAGCTCAGTGCTACAGCGTGTGAAATCATGGATTTCCTGTGTGTCCTTGGGGCTGAGGAGTGATGGCTCCTTCCAGACTGTCACCACTGCGGCAGCTCTGATCAGCAATGTCATGAGGCCGTGTTAGCATCACTGACATGAGTTCCATGCGTGTCAGCAATGAGGAACAAAGTGATGCTAACGCGGAACTCTGCTTCCCTTCTCACGTTTTGTTTCCCTGCATGTCCTGCGCTAGTTTCTAAATAAACCCAAAGGCTTGCCAATTGTGTAAAAAGCCTTCATGGGGTTTGCAGAGATCTGCATGGTGGAGCAGGAAAGACAAATGGATGCAGCCAAGGTCCCACCCCTCCCTCCGATATATGCTAACAAGCTCACTTCTCTGTGACTCTAATTAATCCCAATTCACGCCAGCCAGTTCGAGCGGGCTGTTTTTGTAGCTGATAAACTGGTGGGGGTGAGCGAGAGGTGACACGGCTGGTGCCTTGGGATGGTACAAAAATGACAATTAAAATGCAGCAGCTGCTCTTTAAATTAATAGTAGCAACATCTCATTTGTTCCTTTGAAATACTTTGCATTAAACTAATATTAAGACCCAAAGCACTGAAGGACTCCACTAAAGCCGCATCTATATAGTTACTCGGCCAGTGCAGGCATCCGATGGTGCTGTAGGATGAGAAACTGAATCAGCATGAGCTACCCAATAAAAAAATGTCCAGATAACAAGCATTTTATGTTACTTTAGCAATGGTCAAAGAAGCAAGTGTAATTTCTGCAAGTTATTAAATAATTGCACCTTGCATGTATACCATGTTTAACAATATCAAATGAGTCTTTGATTAACATTTTTCCCCACTCCATCTTACATGGGTTTTCCTGGATCTGAGGAATCGCCGTGCTGGTTCTGAAACAACAGGAGGGTCTTCTACTCTTTGATAATCACATTAGTAAATCCTCGAACCTCTCGTATTCACACAGGCAGGTTACAGGTGGGTGTGGTTGACCACTGCAAGCTTGTCTCTGCAGAACGGATGTGGTCAAGGTTCTCCCGTCCGTGAGGTGTTTGTCTGATCCTTTCAGTGTGTCAGAGATTGGTTCTCTTTATCGGCAGCGACCGTGGAGGTCAGACATGCTGCTGTCTTTTCAGCAGCTGTCACTCCTGTAGTGAGAATGAGATGCTCTAAAACTTCTCCCTGTACTATGAGAATATCTGCAGTTCCCATCCATCCATCCATCCATCCATCCATCATTCCATCCATCCATCCATCCATCCATCCATCCAGACTTCCCTCTCCCCAGCTACTTCTTCCACCTCGTCCAGGGGGATCCCCAGGTGTTCCCAGGTCAGTCGAGAGACATTGGGCCAGATTCACGAAGCGTTCTTACGAACAAATTTGTTCTTAAGTCCCACTTACGAACAGTTTACGAAGATTGTGGCATTCACCAATTTCTTCTTATCCTGGATTTATTCGTAGGTAAGAACAAATCCTACGAACACTCAGGAGTACTCTTGCGCACATTTCAGTGCCGACATGTTGGCATGGTTGTGTTTTCTTCTCTTGTGCAGTTCAATAAAATTCAATATTACAATGATAATTCTGTCATATTTATTTATTTATTTGTTTATTTCCTATTTTTGGTGATTTACGGAGAATTTTAAAATTACGTAAATGTGCCAATGACTTATTAATCAACCAAATTGGAAACCATGCCAAAACTGTCTTTTTATTTGATTTTATCTTGATTTATTTTATTAGGGGATCGAGGATATGCCCTGGCTCCCTGGTTGTTGACACCACTGACCAACCCTCAGACTCCACAGGAGTTTTATTCAATCAGATGCATGCGCGCAGTCGCTCCACCATTGAACGCACCATCGGCATGTTAAAGGGGCGCTGGATGTGTTTGGACACAGAGCCACAACCCCGTGAGGATGTGCGTCCTGACGCAATGATGGGGCCAGACTGCAGGCACGCGGTTCACGTTCGAGCGCGATTAATTGCCCGTTTGTGAATAAAATGCATTATTGTCACAATCCGAGCACAGCTTTTACACGTTTATTTTTTTTACATTCTTCTTTTTTTTACATTCTCGTTGATTTCTTTAAGCGTGTTGGCTATAGTCATCAGGGTTGAGGCAATTCTATCAAGCGTGTTAGCCATCCTTTCTTGATTGTTCAACACGGCGTCAGAAATCAGGCGTGGAGAGGCAAGCTTTGGGCATTTCGCTTTGGGCATTTGGCTGCTTTTTGCTCTGTCTACAGGGTCCTGCTGCAGTTCCTTTTATGGGCATTAGTGGGCGGTGACTTATGCTAATCGTATGTTAATTAGACTCACCTGGCACACGCTTTCAACTTACGAACAGATGCCATTCATCAATCTAAGAACACAGCTGCGAACAATTCTGGGGCTTACGAACGCGTTGATGAATCCGACGTAGGGTTTTCTTAAAAAACTTCTTAATAACAACTTAAGAAAGGATCTAAGAAGATTCTTAAGAACATATTGGTGAATCTGGCCCATTGTCTCTCTAGCGTGTCCTGGGTCTTCCTGGGGGCCTCCTACCGGAGGGACATGCCCTGAACACCTCACCGGGGAGGCGTCCAGGGATCATCCTAACTAGATGCCCAAGCCACCTCATCTGGCTCCTCTCAACGCGGAGGAGCAGCGGCTCTACTCCGAGCTCCTCCCAGATGGCAGCACTTCTCACCCTATCTCTAAGGGAGAGCCCAGCCACCCTACGGAGGAAGCTCATTTTGGCCGCTTGTACCCGTGATCTTGTTCTTTCGGTCATTACCCAAAGCTCATGACCATAGGTGAGGGTAGGAACGAAGATCGACCGGTAAATCGAGAGCTTCGCCTTTTGGCTCAGCTCTCTCTTTACCACAACGGACCGGTGCAGAGTCCGCATTAATGCGGACGCCTGTCGATCTCCTGCTCCATTCTTCCCTCACTTGTGAACTCACTCTGCAGTTCCCACCTTAGATCTTTTTTTGATTTTTCCTCCCAGAACAAACCCTCCATCCCATCAGTGGGAGAAGCGGGGCTCACTTGCCAGGGGGACTGGTTGGCAGCCCTCCTCCGCCGTTTTGCAGATTCTTCCGCCACGGAGTCCACGACAGTGGTCTGGTTAGCATTCTTCAGGCACGTCTTTGAAAAGAGCGCCGTGTCGTTATTTACATTTATGAGGCGCAGCCGCTGTTTATCTGCACGCCGCAGAGCGCATCAAGGTTCCCCCATCCCCTCCTCTGCCGGGCTAAAGAACCGCATGGAAAAGTGGGATGAGAAAATAAAGGAACGCAGAAGATGAAGTAGAAAATGACTGTCACTTCAGGCTCGTACTTTCAGCAGCATTTTTCTGTAAACTGTCAGCGATTTTTTCCTCCGTTCTTTATTTATGTCCAGTTTCTAATGTCCTTCTCCCCTTTTTTCTACCACTGTCATTAATTGCTCAAAGACGGTTCACAATCTTTGCCTCTTGCAGAGTGATTAAAAGTGACCCTTGTCGGCATGTCGGTGAAGAGTTGTCTGTTTTTCCTTTTTTCTCCAAACCGTCGAGGAAGACTGGGCAGGCAAAGCCCCCCCGTCCCCCCAAAATATCGAAACTTTTTATCCGGTTCCTCTTCTGGTATTCATCACAGCGTAAAAATGCCGCCCCTCAACAATACATCAGCGCCAGGCCACAGGGCCACCGTAAATCAAGTGTAATACCCTTAACGTCTGTATTGAGCCTGTGAACCACTGTTTTCAGTGCAGAGGGGACCACTTAAAAGTCCGTCTGTCACCTGTGTATGCAGCAGCAGGATTGAAGGCCACAGTTGTGTAGAGCCTGACACATGCACATCTCATTAGGGATGGGATGCGGTGTGGCGGCTCTGACACAGGGCTATTTGTTAATGTGAGAGTGATGCCAGCGACTTTGACTCGGCTCAGCGGATCAGGAACTCACCATGTTTCCACAGAATTTCACCAAGCGTCTGAGGCGCGCCTGCCGCTTTCTCGCTGTCTCTCGTGCCGCTCAGATGGATTGACTGAAACTAATATTTTATGAAGTGGCTCTTTAGCACAGCAAGGTCCCCACCCAAACCCCAACCTCCTACCCCCACCTCCTGCGGAGCGAGAATGGGCTCTTGCTTTGGAGCTGCCGAAAATGCATGGATGACCACAGTGGCCCCCACCTCTGTGGTGTCATTTGTATGCTTTGAGTAGTTTTGTTTCCCTTTTGCTGCATGGCTCAGTAACCTCCCCAGCCCTCCTGTGGCTGCTGCTAGCTCACACAACAGCCCACAGTGGTCCAGGCAGCTTCACACAATCCGAGCGCAGAGCATCTGAGGCGCTAGACTGACTACAAAAGCCCTGGGCGGGAACAAATAAAATGTTCTAAATTGATTTGGTCGGTGTTGTTTACATGACAAATGCCGCTAGTAGCTTTGTTTTGGTTGGGGCCAATCGCTTGTACAAAAAAATTCCAGCCCACACAGAAGTGATATTATTTCACTTGAAAAGGTTGCCACTAATGCATATTATGGGCCTCCATGTCCACTAAATCAAGGTTGGAAATGATTAAACTGCTGTTAAAGCCTGTGTCGGGTGAGTGTATTCCATTTGTGTCACTGAGAAACAAGTAAATGATTACAATTTTTTTTTAAAAGGAATCAAATGTGTAATTCTGGAAAACAAGATAAAAAGTGAGACTTAAGTGTTCCAGTAGCATCATTTCAGATAGACTTTTTGTAATAGAAGTCAGATGCAGACAACCAAAATCCCATTTAGATAATGGATGTGTAATTGTTGTTTTCCCCCTCTTGTTGACCGCAGACTGTTGTTACAAGCAGCATAATCGTCAATATTCCAATGCTAACATGCTAATGGTGTCATGTCACCTTAAATCGGCAGACTGTTTTTACCTTCGGAGGGTCGGGCGAGGGAGGATCCAATGTTTTATCGCAGTGACCTTCATGTTTGCTAAACAAACTGGAATTAGATTGGAAAGTGGCAGCAGGTGAGGCCGTGACGACGTGTATGTTTGTTTTTGCCCTGTTCTTCTTTTCCTTTTTTCCCGTCTTTTTCTGATTATTGCCATGTTTGGCACAATTCCAGCAAAGGAAAAACGCTTGCTTTGTTAGCTAAAGCTCAGAATTTGATGTGCCCTGGATGTACACGTGTTTTTGCTCTGAGGTAACAGTTGAGCTTCGTGCCCTTTGACCTTGAACACCCCCCAAAGCGTATTTTTCGACACTCATAGCTTTAGGACGTGGTACCAAAAACGTAGTGAGTTAGCCATATACCAGAACCACAGTCCCCATTTAAGCACATCTGCGGACTTTATCATGCTTAAAAGCACATACATTTTCTTCTTATTAATGTCTTTAAATTAATTACAAAGTGCATCTTAAGTGTTTGTGCTGGATGGAGATCAAGCAGCGTATCTGTCAACCAGCTGCGGCTGACTGATATCTGATGCTGCGGGGTTCCGTCAGGCAGATTGATGCTGCAAAATCTCGCAAATAAAAGCTGCTGCACCATGTTTACGACCAACGTTCGATCTCAGACGCAATGGTGCGTGATAATCTGTGCGTGTCTCACTGTTCTTCCACCAACACAGCGCCGAGGAGCTAATTACCGCCAGGCGCAAACATTAGCCGAGGCTGGCGAGGGTGTCTTCAAAAGAAAAAATCTAAGTATTTATTTTTAGCGGGGTGTAAAATCTCCTTTCTTGGATGTTTTCTTTCCTTTTTTTTTGGCCTCAAGTTGTAATTCTGACACTGCAGCTGTCAAAGCAGCCCGGGGATCAACACTCTTATTAAGACTAGTTTTTCGTAGCTCGTGATTATCCGCACACGCTTTGTTGTAAAATAAAGATCCTCCCGGCCCTTAAATTACCCCGATCACTTGTTTGAGAAGGAAGGCCAGGGTGAAAGCAATGGACGGTGAGGGATCCTGACTTTTATTCCCTCACATAAAACCAAGCATCAGAAATGATGGATTGTTCAATTGGCTGACTGTAACCGAATAGCATCTTTCCTTTTAGCCTTCCTGGCTCGTTAAACGCCTTCATTTTTCGAAGCCCCTTCTCCCCAATTTATAACCCATATTTGAGAATTCCGGCTTTCTGGTCCAAACAGGTTGACTTTTTCTACTCAGAGGGCAATTTCACTTTCAACTTTTGTTCTTTTTTTATTGTGAAAAGTTTTCTTTCTCCCTTTGAAGAAGAGTATTTTTTATTCCCATCTAGCACTTTACTTTTAGCCGATCAACTCCGCGTTTGACATTTCCATTCCAATGTGCATGCTGGAAATGCAACCGGCCTAACTTACCCAATATGAATGACATTTCTGAACTTCTTTAGGGAATCGAAAATGACCTAAAAAAGGAAATTGGTTTCCGGAGCACCTTCAGGTGCAGGCAGGTTTCGAAGTCATTTCTAACCACAGATTTTACACCCTGACTTTGCTGGGAGGACGCAGACCTGCTGGTTTCTCGGAGTGCTCAGTATCCCTGCAGACTCATCAGCCGGTCAGGGTCACCTCTGTCCTTCAGGTCAAACGGGGATGTCACCTGGAGTGAGCAATAACACCTGCTGTGCTCAGTCATTACATGACCGGATCCAAAATTCTGCATTATTCCATTAGCGTAATGCTCTGGCAGTGAGATTTCCATTAGCTAAATGCTATGTTCATCCAATCAAGTCTATTTCATTTGCAGCCATTTGTGTCATGGCAGGAGCTCCTGCTTTGCCAAAGGGCAGCTGCTGCCCTGTGAGATTTTATCCACCTCTGCCTAACCCCCCCCCACACACACACACACTTTACCTTCTGTGGCAGGTTTCCCAAAAGAGCTTTTCTTTGCTGTTGGCTTTGCATTCTACCCACATCTGACTTCCTGTGCTCGGATTCCTTCTTTGCTCAGCTATATCCACAGACCACCGCAGCTGCTTAGAGAGGAGCTGTCCAAAATGTTTCATCTTAGTTCCCTTTGTGAAATGTCCTAATCAACAACAGACGAAGGACGAAACTGAAACAAGAATGAGGGGACGAGAAGCGTGATTTGCCTGCAATTGTCCATTTTCTCTGTTTTGTTTCGTCAGCCTCGTCTCTCCTCCATTGTAAATAGCTTGAAAACACAGAGCACGAATAAAGGACACTGCAGGATTTGTGTGGCTGATTGTCACAGCACGAAGGCTGATTTTCCAAAGAGAAGAGCGTGCCTAAGCCTGTCCATCTCAAATGTTACTGAAACACAGAAAATTAATAAGACTTTTTTTAATCCGTCTGCAGAAAAATAAGAATAGATTTGAAGGAAACATGACTCACTGACATCAGCCTGAACTGAAGGACCAGTTCAACAGTACACAGGACACACATTTCATCATTTCTAAACCTTAAATGAATGCAGAATTGCATTTTTATTTTCACATTTCCTGCCCTGGCATGCTCTCTTCTATAAAAAAAAAAAAAAACATGTCACAAAACATGAGACAACGCTGCACTTTATATGTTACGCTCGAGAGGACTGGCGGTCAAGTGTGGCGGAACCCCAAAGAAGGCAGACAGACACGGGAATTAAAAAAGTAAACTCAAGTTCGAGATCCAGGGGCGAGAGTCTGTGGGGGAGTCCAAGTGTCCAGAGGATAGGAGAAATCCGTCCGAGGAAGGGGGGGTCAGAGGAAGAGGGGCTAGGAAGGTTGCAGAGGAGTCTCTGGAAGACGCAGGGAGACGCAGGGAGTCGCTGGGGAGCCTGGAGAGATGCTGGGTCCACGGGACGTGTTGCCAAAAACATCAGTAAGATCAAGCACTGGCCTGAGTGCATAGGGGCCTTTTATGGGTGCAGAGTCGTTTGGGCAGATTGGGTGCAGCTGCAGGAGAGGGCCCAGGTGGTGGTGGTTGAGCTGATTGCCCAGGAGGAGGTGGGGCCAGAGTAGGAGTCACAACAGTACCCCCCCCCCTTACGGGAGGCACCGGACGACCGCCCAGGAGCATCCGGGTGCTCCCGGTAGAAGTCTTCGAGGAGGGAGGGGTCAGCGAGATAGGATGGGGGCACCCAGCTCCGGTCTTCGGGGCCGTAACCCACCCAATCCACCAGGCAACACAACCGCCTCTTCCCCGCAACCCTCTCCTGGGATAAGGAGTCTATTCCGGTGAGTGTTCTCATAGACTCTGGGGCTGATGAGTCCCTGATGGACTTTTCTCTCGTGCGTCAAGCTGGCATTCCCCTGGTTCCTCTCGATCGCTCCCTGTTCCCCCAGGCGATCGATGGCCGCTCTCTGGGTAACATCACGCATCGCACCATCCCACTCACCCTAACACTCTCGGGTAATCACATAGAGAGTACACCTTTCCTGGTTTTGCACGCCCCCACTGCTCCACTCGTGTTAGGAAGACCGTGGTTGGAAAGGCACGACCCCCACATCTCATGGACTTCGGGTCGGATCCTGGGGTGGAGCGTGGCCTGTCACGCCAACTGCCTTCGCTCCGCCCCCTCTCCATCCAGTAATCCCAGGCCCGCGCTCACTCCCCCGGATCTCACTGGTGTTCCCCCTATCTACAATGATTTAGCCCCAGTGTTCAGTAAGGACAATGCTCTGTCCCTTCCCCCTCACCGGCCCTATGATTGCCCCATCGACCTCCTCCCCGGGGCTCCCTACCCCACGGGTCGACTTTACAATCTCTCCATCCCAGAGAAGGAGGTGATGCGCAACTACATCACTGAATCCCTTGCCTCTGGGATCATAAGACCATCGTCATCCCCCTTAGCTGCAGGTTTCTTCTTTGTAGCCAAGAAGGATGGCGGCCTGAGGCCCTGCATCGACTTCCGCAAACTTAACAACATCACCGTTAAGAACAAGTACCCTCTTCCCCTTATGAGTTCCACGTTCGAGCCTCTCACTCATGCCCGGGTGTTCACTAAGTTAGACCTCCGCAACGCTTACCACTTGGTGCGGATCAGGAAAGGGGACGAATGGAAGACCGCCTTCAACACACACCTCGGGCACTTCGAATACCTGGTCATGCCCTTCGGCCTCTCCAACGCCCCCGCCGTCTTCCAGGAGTTGGTCAACGATGTGCTCCGGGACATGATCAACGTCTTTGTGGTGGTCTACTTGGACGACATCTTGATCTTCTCCCGCACCATGGAGGAGCACCACCAGCATGTTCGCCTGGTCCTACAACGGCTTTTGGAGAACCGACTATTCATCAAAGCCGAGAAGTGCGTCTTCCACTCCGCCTCAGTGGGGTACCTCGGCTACATCGTGGAGGAGGGGCGGGTGCGCGCAGATCCGGCCAAGATCCAGGCTGTGGTGGAGTGGCCACGCCCCACCGACCGCACTCAGCTTCGCCGGTTCCTTGGGTTCGCCGGGTTCATCCGGCGGTTCATCAAAGGGTTCAGTCAAGTGGCTGCCCCTCTCTCCGCTCTCACCTCCACCTCGCGCCCTTTCGCCTGGACACCGGAGGGTGAGACCGCCTTCTCGGCCCTCAAGGACAGGTTTCACGACGGCTCCGGTGCTCGCCCATCCAGACCCCGCTCGGCAGTTCATCGTCGAGGTCGATGCTTCGGACGCGGGCATCGGGGCAGTCCTCTCCCAGCGGTCCGAGGCAGACCAGAAGATTCACCCATGTGCCTACTTTTCCCGCCGTTTTGATCCGGCTGAACGAAATTACGATGTGGGCAACAGGGAACTTCTGGCGGTCTATGGAGCCTTGGTGGAGTGGAGACACTGGCTGGAGGGAGCAAAGCACCCGTTCCTTGTGTGGTCGGACCATAAGAACTTGACCTATGTGAGAACGGCCAAGAGACTCAATCCCAGACAGGGCCGCTGGGCTCTCTTCTTCAGTCGGTTTGATTTCACCCTCACTTTCCGTCCTGGTTCCAAGAATATCCGGGCTTGATCTTTCTGTTACGCTCGAGAGGACTGGCGGTCAAGTGTGGCGGAACCCCAAAGAAGGCAGACAGACACGGGAATTAAAAAAGTAAACTCAAGTTCGAGATCCAGGGGCGAGAGTCTGTGGGGGAGTCCAAGTGTCCAGAGGATAGGAGAAATCCGTCCGAGGAAGGGGAAGAGGAAGAGGTCAGAGGAAGAGGGGCTAGGAAGGTTGCAGAGGAGTCTCTGGAAGACGCAGGGAGACGCAGGGAGTCGCTGGGGAGCCTGGAGAGATGCTGGGTCCACGGGACGTGTTGCCAAAAACATCAGTAAGATCAAGCACTGGCCTGAGTGCATAGGGGCCTTTTATGGGTGCAGAGTCGTTTGGGCAGATTGGGTGCAGCTGCAGGAGAGGGCCCAGGTGGTGGTGGTTGAGCTGATTGCCCAGGAGGAGGTGGGGCCAGAGTAGGAGTCACAACATTATACACATTTAACTCAATGAACGAGACCTTTAGGCACAGTCTTGATTTTTTTCTTTTTTCTTTTTATCATCAAGGCCCCTGAGTTGCTCCAGCCATCTGTTCGGCCAGCGTGCACGACATTTGTCTTGACTCATTTCGAATTTAAAAAAATAAATATTACATCTGTTGGCATGGTACCACAGTGAGCAGTTCAAGTTTTCCAGTAAAACAAAAAAAAGGAGAAGCAGTTGAGGCTAACATGAAAAGGGTAAAAAAGGGGCAAACCTGACAGCCCATAATACCACAGGCTCATACACCATGGAGCTGGTAATGGACTCGGAGCGGAACGGGAAAAACTGTAAACAGGTTGAGCGAGGAGAATCAGTTTAGCTGCCCTGGCAACGGAGATGACAGCCCAGCCTGTGTGTGCTGGGAACCTGAGGAATAATAGTGATATCTCATTGTCGAGTGTGAACTTCTGAAATATTGCTTTTTTTCCCCCCAACCTTTTGGAAAAAACATTACTTTCACAGTTTACGAAGTACCGAAATCCTCAGGACTGCTGGGAGAAAAGTGTGTAAACGCTGATCCACTGGGATGACCTAGGGGTGCCCGGCAAAATGAGGGAACCTGAAGAAGTGCGGTTTCCTCTCCTCTGTCCTTGCATCCTTGCTTACTTGTTGCAAGTTTGTCAAGCTGCAGTGAAAACATGGCATCAGCAACAGTTTGTACATCCATGTCCCCGAGGCAGCAAGGGTTGGACAGAACACGACACTTTCCTCCATTCACAGACTCCTGGGACTTATTTTGTGACTTAATCGCTACATTTTATGACATTTCAAGCGGTAATAATCCAATCCTACCTACATATTGTATTATTTAGTTCGATTATTGCAGTGTGAAATAATAGACCGCTTCACTGGTGTGGCTTTGACACGCTGCAGAGGGTAACACGCGTCACCATGGTAACTTGAGACTATTTAAACCTGTTCTGCTTAACACAGCTGGGTGCTTTCTGTTCCAGCATTTACTGCAAGTAAAACTTACTGTAGCCTTTCCTAATCCCCTGGGTGGTCTTTAACCTTTGACCTCACTTCTTTTCCCTTCTAAAATCTTCTCTGTGCTAACGGAGGTCAAGGTGAATGACGAGCTGCCCTGTTGGATCATTGTCCCCCTCCCCAGCAGGATCATGCGCATTTTTTCCGAGGTTAATCCGTTTTTTTTTTCTAAACTTTACACTAGTACATGGTTCATAAGGCATAAAATTAGTATTCATCCATGGATCAGTGAAGATATTTAATTGTCTCTGTTTGAAATGCATTTAGGCCGGTGATTAGCCTTTCTAATTAAATATGCTGTGCTTATATAAGCAGCCGGCTACATTAAAAGGGAGAAACACTGCATACCTTTTTACATTTTTATTTAGTTTTGGAGTTTATTAACTGTTCATAAACCCTCAAAGGAGTGTGTCTGAAAAACAACTCCCCATCCCTGTTTTAGATGGCCTCTGATTTAGTTCTTAAAGTGAATCTCATGATCAACTGTTTTGCCGTGTCCAAAATTGATACCAATTAATCATTGAACTCATTTTCTGAGTTCAGTGATTAGAATAGAAGCATCTGACCTTTTATTTGATCTTGTTTACCAGTCGCAATGCATTTCAGGCCAGACAGAACTTTGTTTTTGAAGATCAAAGTAAATTCTGGGTGGAAAACAAACATCCAGTTAGCATGCACTGCTAACGCTTCATCACAGGACGGATTCAGGCAGCGTTTAATGGTTTATAGCCACTCCTTTTCCACAGTTTGTGCAGTGGGAACAATCACTTTTGGGGAGAGTGAGCTTCAGGTCTTGAATAGTGAGGCAGGAATCCTCAGGCTGGCTTTGAGAATGGAATTACTTTAAAGCCCAGCTATTTTCCTGTGGGACAGAAAAGAAATTCAAGGCTTTACAGCCTGCAATATGTCTTAAATAAGGCTACATTTCATGTAATGTAGAGTAATATCGAAAGTGAGACTGAGATTGAAACGTTTGTGTTGTAATGACGCCTCCCTCCTGCGAGGGGCGCTGTGAGTAGAGCCATTATATCATTAGCCATTATTATGTGTTAAATTAAAAATATTACTTCTGAGGACCATTTTTGGAATTTGTGACGTGGATGTTACCGCATGGGACTTAAATTCAAGGTGAACTTTACTTTAAATGAAATAGTCATGTGTTTTTTTTCTGTGGATGTAAGAGAACAGATGCGAGGAACAAACAAAAGTGATGTTACAGATAAATGGGAGCAAGACAGTAATGTCAGTGCCTGACCAGAACAGGAATCAGTTCATTTTATACCCCGTGGGGCAATTTATTTCTTTGATAATATTCAACTGTACAATGTGATGATCAGTATTGCGACTACATCAGAGTTCTGCAGAAATTCTGCCTCCAGTTCTTAAACAAATCAGCTTCTTCAGTCCAAAAGAACTTAACACAATATAACACAATCTTTACCAAGTTTTTTAAAGAGACTCTTTTTTAAGAGACAAATGAAAGCGATTGTAGCCCTGCATTAAGGGAATTGGCCAAGGTGGGGGGATTTAAACATATGGATTATAGGATAGGTCACCTTGTTTGGCAGTGTAATAGGATTGATTCACAGTGAATGACTTGCAAACACCATGATCTCACATTGAGATGTTGAGATGGTTTCTAGTGATGCTATAAAGGACTGTTTTTGCAGGTGTTACCAGATGTGAAACTGGTTTCAGTAAGTTCTTCTGTGAATAAAAGCACAGTGAGATCACCTCTTCCAGACTGCAAACAGTCGGGAGCCTCTTCAGTAATCCAACCTTTACAGACGAGCAGCTTAAACGGGACCATTTTAAAGTCTCCTTTGTGTCTGTCTCAGTAAGAAGTCTAAACGGTAATCTGTGCAAACACAACACAGCCGTCTCTCTCGCTCTGGTGCATTAGTCAAAACTTTTGCCTGAGCTGAAGGATTCATATCAGACACACAGCACAGCAATTAATTGATGAAATTGATGAAATTGTTACCCTCATCATGTTTACATTCATAAGCCGTTATTTTTGTTGCAATAACAATGTGCTCCACTGCTGTGCGCATGATAATGAATTGTAAAGGGTGGGGGGGTTATGAATGCTCAAAATTGCAGATATTATATACAATAGGTTTGCAGAAACTCATTTCCCTTGCAACCATAAATGTCGACATCGGCGGCGGCGCTGGGAGAAAAGTGCAAAAAGCACAGAAGTCATTAGATTGCAATTCCACATGCTTTTGCTCTGCAGCCGTCGCTGCGTCGAGCACTAACAAGCTCACGGCATGACATGAATTCAGAGCCTTCCCCCCGTGTTGTTTGTTTCTCTGGCTTATCTGTTCAATAACATTTGTATTTGGGAGGTGAATAACCGAAAAAAAGATTCAAATATTAGCATATTTATTGACCGTAAAAGTGATCAGTCAACTTGCTAAATCTGCATTTTTTTGCTGCATCAGATCATGAAAAATAACTCAATTCTGATCATGAATTATAGCCATAAAGGGCTTTAATTTCAAAATATGAAGTTCTATTTGTGTTTGAAACAGAGCCCTGTCAGTAGACATGAGCGAAGGATCATTTTCTAGCTCATTAGTCAGCTCACTAATGGGAGGTCCGTGTTCTCCCACCATTAAAAACACATACTGCCTGGTGCTTTGTCGGCTGACGACCATTTCCAGCTGCACCGGTGTGTGAAGTGATGAAATCCACTGTTTGCTCGAGCTGTGGGAAGCTCCACTACATTTGTTTTTAGAAGTCAGGAATCCATGAATGTGATCTTGTCTGCCTGAGCACCTGGAGGGGAAGTATGGACGGCATTACAGCGTTGAAACACGAGCGACAGACTGGCCTGCCGCCTGGAATTCAGACTGTCAGCTTTGCAGCAAACGTGTTTTTAGCAGGATTGTTCTGCATGTACCCGATGGAACGTCTCTCACACATGTGGTGGGTGGAGGACGATGGTGGTTTTACTGGGGCCTCAACCACAGGAACCAGCTGCTAGCTGCCATCACATCATCTTTATTCCAACACCTACACCCGGCTTCCTCACACTTCTGTAAAATGCACGTTTTTTAGGAAAGATATTTTGGTATTTTAGTCCATTATATGCTAATCTTTGAGCAACAGTGTTTCATTATGATATGTTATCCACATAACGCTTGAGCAGCTGAAGTCAAAATAATGTAGCTGTATTGCAAATACTTTTATCTGGCTTTTCGGAGGGAAGGCACCGTCGCACTTATGGTAAACAGTTTGAAAGTGCTACATTTCCCTTCTCTGGAACAGCTTTGCTAGTTTGACAAATCAGACAATAACTTGACAAAAGAGTCCTCCATGTAGAATTGGATAGTATTTGGATTCTTACTCAGCCTGGCTCCCCCCAGAAGAAATTAATTGGAAGGCTAACTGGGTAATTACTTCCATGGTAATCTGCATAGCTTACTATTAAACACACTTTATTTAAGACTTCCTTTAAAATGTGTCCATAAACACGAGATCACAGGGACTGCTGCTCAGTAGCTCTTAATTGCCCTCTCAACCTGATGGTCTGTCTGCACTTAGCAATTAGAAAATAAGGTTAACGGTAGGCAGGAGGGGTTTTTATTTTCCTTTTTTTCCTGTGAACATTGCCATCTCCATTAGTTACATGGAGAAGAATCTTGACGCTTGATTTCTTTTCAGTCATTATTGTTCTTCTTTTCATTCATATAACCTGTGCAAGGACACAAAGAGCATCTGTTCAGTTAAGTAAAGTAGAGAGGGGGGAAAAAAGTGGAGAGAATCCCAAGTGTCTCTCAGCACTGATAGCCATGCTTTGGAAAGGTCAGAAGTGAGATCTCTACATTTGCTATTGAAACTACTGCATATAGGATGTGAATGATGGGAGAACCTCAGGTTGAACTCATCCCTTGGTTCTCTCCAAAATCTAATCAACTGGAGAGCAAACTCTTGCTCACCTTAGATGTCAGATTAGATTGAGTTAAACTGATTAAAGACCCTCCTACAAACATAACGCAGACAGAAATTTATGTGGCGCATACTGAGGCTTGTTGATGGGCTCGGATAGCCAATCAGAGGTTGTGTGAAAGGGCTTTCCATATTTTACTGCTCAAACCTTGACATACACGGCTGGCCTGATTTATGCTATTCTGTCCTGAAGATATATTTTTAAATGATTTAGCTTGTGGGCTTGTAGCTGGACCAACAATCCTCCTGCATCTTAATGCAATTACTGACAGAGGCCTCTTAAATGGAAACATCAGCACCGTATCAGCCAACATCTGATTAATCAGGAAAACAAAGATCAGATTCCCTGTGAAAGGTTAAGTGAGAAAGCAAGATGAAAAAAAGAGGACATGAGGTTAATTTCAGACTCTTACTCAAATTCCAGGTATGTGTTATTGCCCTGTGTACTGACGGGGGGGGGCTACATGGATGTGTTTAAAGTAGAAGTATTTGCATTGTAATGTAAAATGATATAAATATGTAATTTGAGCAACTAAACTCAGCTAGTTACTGGAAACATCTTGGACATCTGGGACAGGAAGCTAAAATAATGTGCTCATCTTGGACAGGAAGTTGAAATAATGTGCACATCAATGGGCTCCCCAGGAAGACGGACTCCTTTAAAGTTAATCCGACTTTCTCAAGCCGAGATTCTGTAACAAATGAATGGTAGCTTGAGAGCATTTTAAAACATTTCAGTTGCGGTTACAATTTACTACAGTCACGCTTGGATTTCAGGAAATTTAACCTGCCCTTCAAATGTCAGATCTGAGTGACATGGTTAGTCAGTGTGGTGCTTTTCTGACTGCTGTAAAGGCTCTAAAGGGAACATTTGTGCCATTTATCCAGGATAATGTTGACTCATGGCATTTGTTTCTCTGATAAGACTCTCCAAATCTTCTTTTTTTTAAAAGCTAATTCAACCGGTAGCAGAGCAAGTGAAGGGTTAAGTTTTAATGGCTAAGTTTACGTCATTCAGAATTCTGGGCCTGCAGAAAAAGCCGGGCACTAGTCATGTCCCCGCTAGCATGACGGGCTGCCGTGTGATGGGTAAAGGAAGAAGAAAACAATGCACAGAGCACATGGCTGCTTCTAAAAGCCTCTTCCTTTCTTACCTTGTTTCACATTGTAGCCTCTGATTGTGCAAATCCGATGAAGTGGATCACCCTCTGCCTTGAAAACCCCGCAAAGAAAATTTTTAGCGTCACTGTCAGAGATACTAACAGCTAAAGTTGAAACTGCCCCTTAATGTCACAAGAAATAGTTGTCATATTATATAAAACCATTTGCCATCAAGGAGAATGACTCTTAGAAAAAAAGAACGAAAACCCCAGTCCCTCGACTAACGTGACCTCACATATGTGCGAAGGCCATAAATGAATGCATGTGTTCTTCCGCCGGGTGTGCACATGAACATGGACTTGGGTAACCTCTCTGATGGGTCGGCTTCGGCGAGGGCCTGCTTCATTGTGGCCTGTCCATTTCATCCTGTGTCTCGGTGTCAGATTGGCCCCAAAGACTCCTGTCACTTCTCATTAGCTGCTCCCCAGATGAATAAATAAAAAAAGATTATCCTTCACGCTGACTTTTCCTACTTATTGACTTTCTGCCTTGAGCTGTTGTCCACGTCTCTTATAATGCATAGGGGAACCGGTAAATGCATTATCGAGGGCATTATCGAGACACAATTACTGGTCGGAGCAGTAAAGCTTTAAATTTTAAACTAAATGCATGATACAAATCCCACCTGCAATGTCCCATTTTATATTTTTACACGTGGATCTAGAATGACAAAAATGGGAAAAAAGGATGAACATTAGTTATTACCACATTACATCTTCCATTTTACTCTGTTGTCTCACTATTTGCAGACATTTTAAGGGGGAATTAAGAGGAACGTATTGTGGGTAAATCACCAAATATACGCAAAATGTACGACACAAAAAGTTGCCAAGGGAATTTTGATGAGATTTGTGTTGCAGATTAATGAAAGTTCTTCTTTCAAAATGCTTCACAAGTTCTAACTACAAACAACCTTGAAGATTAATAGATGTTTGACATTTCAATCTGTTACTTTCTTAGGGAAGAGTATCAGGTAGCAATGACAAAAGGAGGAAGATTTTTTTTTTTAAATCATGCACTCTGAGAAAAAAAACCCACAATGTCGAGAACAAAGTCGAAATAAAATGTTGAGAAGACAGTTGAAATCATCAGCTTTCGTGAAAAATAAATACTTCCTCTTCTAGCTTACAAACAGTGTAGACTTTTAAAAGAGACTTTGAACCTGATACTGAAGTTAAACCTCCAATTAGCGGCTTCTTAATGGAAAGTTAAAAAGAAAGTTAACCGGATAAAAATCACGTTCAGCATTACTTTAATTACAGCATTACCTAATTTCCATGACGTTATTGTTTGATTTTATTCCATATATCACACTGCAACTTTTTCCTGATATAGAATCTCAACTATATTCCCCACATTTTATTTCCACATTTTAAAAAATATCTTTTTGTTCTCATTGATCCTCCTGTTTTGATGGCTGTTAAAATGACAGTAGTTAATCATCAATCTTTACCTAACTTGATTAATATGATGATTAATAATCTTGTAAAGTTTAAGGCTTGACAGTTCAACAGTTTGTGTTTGGACCCATACAATCCACCCAAAGGTTGCCGGTTTGATTCCTGGCAAAAAATGTGGTCAAATGCTTGTCTTTGTAATCCCAAACACCTTTATATGCATTTCTTACGACTGCACATTATTTACATGCATGTGTTTCCTCTCAGAGGTTCCTGTGCCTCAGACAATCACTTTCAGCTTTAATTTAATGTATACTTTTGTGCATATTTTTTTGTGCATGTTTGCATTTAAGCAGACACGGGGGAGTAAAAGTGGGAGCACAATCATCCAGACTGCCGAAGCAATCCTAAAAGTAATTTGTTTTGTGATTATGTTGTGTAGGAGTCCGGGATTCATAATTGAGGCTGCGTTTGAAAGGCCTGCGTATCTGTGCATGCACAGACAGCACACAGGCCGCTCATAGGAGCACGCAGCTTCCACGGCTCCTTTCTTTACTGCTGTTTTTGGTAATGAAGCCACTGGAGATGCAGTGACTGCATTAAATCCCGTGTGCAATCGAGGGGAAACGACACTTAGCTGCAAGCCCTTTCACTGGAGCTAATATCCTTGTCAAGTGAGCCTGATCTTCAGCCCATATATGATAATGCATTTCTCTTCAGCGCTTGTACATTCTATCCTCACTGTTACATTACACAGTATAAGGTTTTCCTTTTTATCCACAACACATCACTGGTTAATGATTGGACAAGTCCATTGGCGTAAACTTTCAGTTTTGCAGTTGATGCCACATTTGTGATGTTTCTTCTCCTTTAATGGCTCCCTGGTTGGGTGGCTCACTGCGAAAACTAAATAATTGAAATCATCTGCTTGGTTTGGGGACGGTCTGCTATCTCCACATTCCTGACCTTTTATGAGCTTGAGGGCAGGAACCTTAAAGAAGGCACCAGTCATCACTCTTAAGGCCAAGGGCTTCTGTGTGGACACAGCTGGGCCTGATGAGGGGCGAACAGATTTCAGTCTTCCAACAGCCCTGAGAAACCTGCCTAAACGAAGAAACTGCATGTTTTTAGCATTTTCTGATTTTTCCCTTTATTATTTTAAAATTTTCACTTCATGTTAGCAACTTCTCAGTCGAAACCTTCACACCAGATGCACCTTTCTATGTGTGAATATCACAGATGAGCTCAGGCTCCCAAAATTTCTGGAATTTTCACACACAGGGCACTTTAAACAGTAGAAAATGCTTCGGCCATTCTCTGTCACTGCTTAACGTCTCGAGGATCAGGTAAAGCTGAAATCAGCGTTAGCTGGGCAAATGTCAGGTTCCCTTCACACCTGCAGTTCGCATAGACAGAAAGCAATAAACACTAGCTCAGTGAGGCAATTTAAATTTACATGACATGCTGGGAGGACGGAACATCATCTCAGACTGCGGCCTCAACCGGCCTTTTGGAATGAGGTGTGCTCTGGACCTCGACTATGAAATAGCTGCAGTAGTAACCAAGAGACACGTCTCAGCATTGTCCAGTTTATCCTGTCAGTGTGCAGCATTGTTAAAGCTGTGACGGATATATAAAATGAGGCAAAAAGCAAGCAACCTTGTGCTCAAGAGCATGGCGTTTTTCGAAGCTGCCCTGCGCCGGCTGTTAAAAACAACTCGCGATCTTTCATTTCGGCTGGGGCAAAATGTGACACGTGACACATGCTGTGAAAAAGGAAAAGGTGAATGATATCTAGGCTTAGCATTCCTTTGCGCTTTTATTCAATATCAATCTTTATTTATATGGCACTTTTCATACGCTAGGTAGCACAAAGTGCCTCACAAAGGATAAAAACAGCAAAGAGAACAACAGAATTAAGAAAAGGACAGACACACACACATGCATACAACACACTTACACACACACCCACACACATAAACAAGCTGAGGCAAGCTGAGACATGGCTGGGCACCGAGACCTGAGGCGAAGGAGACGCCACCTTTGGAGGCCCACCAGGCCGAGGGAGGTCACGGTCCGTGACCACAGGTGGTACCGCCACAAAGACCACCCCGACCCGGACAGACCGGAGGCTCCACACCAAAGCACAGAGCCCCCTAACCACCCAGTCCAGGGTCGACAATGGGACAGCACCTCCAGCGGTAGACCGGAAACATCTCCCAGCCTGGCAGGCCCCCATGAGGAAACACCATGAGGAGACACTGGAGCTAAAAACTGAAGGACTGAAACAGTAAATGGGATAAAAGGTATAAAAGCTAAAAGCTGAGGAACTAAGAATTGGAGTAGTAAAACAGTACTAAGACTACAACAGACTAAAACAGTAAATGGGATAAAAGGTGTAAAGACTAAGAACTGAGAATAAGAACTGAGGGAGTAAAACAGTACTAAGACTAAAACAGACTAAAACAGTAAATGAGATGAAAGGTGTAAAGACTAAAAACTGAGAGACTAAGAACTGAGGGAGTAAAACAGTAAAAGTGTCAAGTAAAATAAGGATAAGACATAAAATAAATTGAAAATAATCAGAAAATCAATTAAAGGCTTGATTAAAAAGGTGTGTCTTGAGCCTCTTTTTAAAAATCTCAACAGTCTCTGCGGCCCTGAGGTTCTCCGGCAGGCTGTTCCACAGTCGGGGACCATAATAACTGAAGGCCGCTTCCCCGTGCGTTTTAGTGCTTACATGTGGAATAGTTAAAAGGCCGGTGCCGGAGGACCTCAGAGTCTGCGAGGGTTGATAGAATAAAAGCAGGTCAGATAAATAAGTCGGGCCAAGACCATTAAGACATTTAAAAACTAATAAATGAACCTTAAAATCGATCCTGAAACGCACGGGTAGCCAATGCAGCGATTCTAAAACCGGTGTGATGTGCTCCCGCCCTCTGGTCCTCGTCAGCACTCGTGCAGCTGAGTTTTGTAATAATTGTAGGTTTGTGATGCTCTTTTTTGGAAGACCAGAGAGCAGGGCATTACAATAATCTAAACGACAAGAGATAAAAGCGTGCATCAGCACCTCCGTGCTGGCCTGAGAGAGAAACGGGCGGACTCTGGCTATATTCTTCAGGTGGTAAAAACCTACCTTGGTTATGTTTTTGATGTGTGGAATAAAACTAAGCTCAGAGTCAAGGATCACACCCAGATTTTTTACAGATTGAGATGGCTTAAAATCCTTCAATTTTGGAAAAAGTTTCTCTCTCTGACCTTCAGGACCAATAACTAAGGCTTCTGTTTTGTCCTGGTTGAGCTGTAGGACGTTTTCTGCCATCCATGACTGGATATCTAGAATACAGTTAAAAAGGGCATCAACTGGCCCTGTGTCATCAGGAGCCACGGCGATGTACAGTTGCGTATCGTCAGCATAGCTGTGGAAGCTGATGCCGTGGCTCCTGATGACATCCCCAAGAGGAAGCATGTAAAGATTAAAAGGGTTGGACCTAAAATTGACCCTTGGGGAACCCCACACTTTGTCTCATGGATTCTCGAGGAGCATGTATCCATACTTACAAAGAAGCTTCGATCACTAAGGTAGGAGGTGAACCAGTTAAGAACAGTACCAGAGAGGCCGACCAGGTTCTTCAGTCTAGTCAATAAAATATGGTGGTCTACTGTATCAAAAGCGGCGGTCAGATCCAGTAGAACCAACACCGTGAGCTTTTTGTTGTCTAGGTTACACCTGATGTCATTTAAAATCTTTAAAAGGGCTGTCTCTGTACTGTGGTTCATCCTAAAACCAGACCGATGTCTCTCTAAAATATCATTTGAGTTTAAAAAATCATTTACTTGGTTAAAAACAAGTTTTTCTAAAATTTTACTTAAAAATGGTAGGTTGGATACTGGCCGATAGTTATTTAAAACGCTGGGGTCTAGATTGCTCTTCTTCAGAAGGGGCTTCACCACCGCCGTTTTAAAGGAGGTGGGGAAGACACCCGTCTGAAGAGAGCAATTCACCATATATAAGAGATGTTCCTCAAAGAATCCATAAAATGTTTTGAACAACGGTGTGGGAATTGGGTCTAAAAGGCAGGTTGTGGGCCTAACTTGGGAGAAAACTCGACCAAGTGTCCTCGCATCAACCAGGACAAAACTCTCCAGTGTCTCCTCAGGTGGAAGCAATGATCCAGGAGTGTTGTTGATTAAAATTTGCTGTGATAAAAGACTGGATCTAATATTATCGATTTTACTCCTGAAGTGGTCTGCAAAGGCCTCGCAGAGGGTGTCAGTCGTTGTTCTGGGACACCTGTTAAAATTACCGTTGGTTAAAAGCTCAATGGTGTGGAATAGCTCAATGGGGTTGTTTTTATTGTTGGAGATTAGTTTTTTGAAATGAGAGGTTCTTGCCTGCTTGATTGTGTTATTGTAGGTTTCCTCCACCTCCTCTCAGCACTCCTGCAGGTTCTTTTCAGTTTTCTAATTTCTTCATTTCTCCACGGTGGTGCACGTTTTGTTCGTACAGTTTTTGTGACAAGTGGAGCCACAGAGTCAAGCGTTGACTTTAATTTATTGTTAAAAGTGTCAACAATAAAATCACACGGTGCTGGTAAAATTTCTGCAGGAGTGCTCTGTAAAATCTGGATAAAATTTGCAGCCACTTCAGGAGTCAGGTAGCGTCTCCTCATCGCTCTCACAGGGGCCCCCCGCTGGTTAAAACTGGTGATGTTAAAAAACACGCAAAAGTGGTCAGACACGGCCAGATCCACAACAGAGGACCCACCCACGGACAGGCCATAGGTTATGACCAGGTCCAGGGTGCGCCCTCTGTTGTGGGTCGGCTGTGTGACATGTTGTTTAAAATCCAGACTGTGAAGGAGGTTTAAAAATTCTCTGGACACTGGGTCCGAGGCGTTGTTGAGGTGTAGATTAAAATCGCCAGTTATTAAAATCCTATTGTATTTAGCATAAATGATTGATAAAAATTCAGAGAATTGGCTGATAAAAGAGGTGGAGTATTGGGGTGGTCTGTAAACTGTTATGCTTAAAATCGGAGGGCTGCTAAAAACAAACGCATGATGCTCAAATGATGGAAACGTATTAAAAGAGACCTCGCGTGAAGACATTTCGGTCCTTGTTATTGAGGCGGTTCCACCTCCTTTCCTACCCCCCCTTGTAGAAAATAAAAAGTTAAAATGTGGGGGGCAAGCCTCTGTGAGAACAGCAGGTGCATCAGTGCCAAGCCATGTCTCGGTAAGAAGAATACCATCAAGGTTTTTGTCTAAAATTAAATCGTTTATTATAAAAGATTTGTTTAAAAGAGAGCGCACGTTCAGCACGGCCATCTTTATGTCCGCGCCGGACGTGCGCTCATCATGTCTTTTTATAGGAATAATAAAAGCACTGTCACGTCTGGGAACAGTCCTGGGATTCTGTCTGTATGAAGTGATGGTGTCAATGGAGTGAGTGATCTGTGATGTTGATGGCAGACATGGGAGTAGTGGTGGAGGGGCATGTATGGTGGGGCGTGCGGGGGGTGAGCGTATATGTGAGTGTGAGTGGGTGTGCATGTGTTCTAACCAATAGTCAGGAGGTGGATGTTGCGCAGGAACGGACAGTCAGGTCAGTGTTCAAAGATAGAAGCCGGGACCCCTCGTGGTTTAGGTGAAGGCCGTCCCGTTTAAAAAGATGGGGTCTATTTAAAAAGGCAGCAAAATTGTCAACGAAGGGGATACTGTTGCCCAAGCAGTACCCCTTCAGCCACAGGTGCAGCTGGCGGAGGCGGCTGGTGACGACGTCACCGTAGCGAGGTGGGGGAAGCGGGCCGGAGATAATTAGCCGCTTCCCAGTGTCCAGCAGACAGTCCACCAGGGAGATGAAGTCCTGCTTCAGAACCTCCGACTGCTGAAATTTGAGATCGTTGATGCCGGCTTCCAGAACCAGCGTGGAGGCCGAGGGGTGCTGTGCACTCAGCTGCAGGGCCGAGGATGTAACCTCCGCAACACGGGCACCGGGATGACAGAAGGTCCGGCCGTCGTGCACCGCCACGTGCCTGACGTGCCCCAAGCTTATTAGTTATTGCTAACCTTTGCTGGGACACTGATATTAGTGCCATGTTTCTCACAGGGACCCGAGAATGAGCTGGTAAACTCTGAATTATGTGTTTGATTCAGTTCTTCAGAAATGTTTCACCTTGGAACAATTCCACAGTAATTTAGTTATTTTGTCACTGCTTTTAAATTACCCTATTGTCTTGTTTTGACATTGTTGGAATTTACAGGATTTTCTTTTTTTTTCCCAACCAGAACCTGCAGCCATAAATGTTCTAATAACTATGAAAGCGGAGAATCACTCTGTTAATCTGCCTGCAAGACATCATTAAATCACAACAGTCGAACGCATCTGCAGCAGGAGCGCAAGTAATTTTGATGTTGCAGCCTTGTGAAAATGCTCGTTCTGGCTCCGACGGAAATCAAGCAGAAGCAGCTACACCTTGAAGCTAGTCGCTGGAAATCACAGGATGGATGAGTGTCCTCCCCCTCATCATCCCACCCTCACACCCTTCAGGCTTCATTTTTCCCAGGGACTCGTGTGGAGGTGTTGGGAGTCCCGTGGTGTGCCAAATGTTTAGATTTTTTTCATCCCCCGGTTGTGGATTCATTGTGATTGGTTATTATGTTGCTGCATGGATGGAAGAGCACATGCATGATATACATACATACTGTACATCAGGTGGAAGGGAGAGATGCTTTTCCACAAAGCACATACCTATTCTGCGCTATACCTATTCTGGGAGTTAGGAAAAGGAGCGTTGTTTCTATAACTGATTATAATTATGTTATTTTGTATTTTCCATCATATTTCCTGTTCTCGTCTTTCTGGCCTGTCCTTGACTGGTGGCTGTCGCCACCTGTGTTTCCAGCCTCCTTCCTGATTCATTTCACCTTTGCAGGATCACCCTTCACCTCATTGTTTCTCTGCTCATGCTGCTGTGCCGCTAAAAACGTGGCAGGATCTCCGGCTTTCCGCGACACTGGTAAAAAGAGGAGGCTGGACTTTTGTGTTATTTTCAATAGCATCATAGAAACATTTCAATAAACAATGACTATTAAAGGTAAATTCAAAAAAGCAACTTCCCATCTTCCCCAAAGGCCATATGGCTCCTGTCTCCAGGTCAATCCTGTAGACTGACTTGGACACTCGGAAAAACCTGGTTGATGGGTTGTGGGTGTTACCACGCTCAGACTAACAGGAGCCAACTCTGATACACTGCCTCCATAAATGTGGGTGCTGAGTCCGTATTCTCACCGGTCTCAGCTCAGATGGGCTGGTGGTTGGCTCTGGTTGGAGGTGACGAAGATTCCTGATGACAAATGATCTCAGAGATGGTGACCTCACTTGAGATTACTGCTGGAAGAGAGTCAAAAAAGCCATGACCTTTTGTAGTCCAACTCTGACAGTATAATATTGCTCTGGTCGCAGGACCGGTAAAGTAAAGTTGCTGCTTAGCCTTATTTCTCCTCTCATGGCTGTCCTGCTGGACCATTTTGGCAAGAGATTTTTCCCTAGAGTGGGGAGTGTAGTCCTGATGTTCCTCGCCATCAACAGCTGGGTTGGGTTGAAGCTAGTGGTGCAGCAGAGAGTGGACCTAGAGGTCATAAGGATCACAGGATTTTCCTGTTTATGGATTTTCCTCACAGTCTGCAGAGCTCTTTCTGCGTGGCCGTTGCCTCGAGGATAATGAGGGCTTTATGTGAAGGTCTTGAAGTCGAGCTGTCTTGTAAACTTTTAAATGATTATTTCCATTACTGCTGACCACTTCATCAGAAATGCCAGTTTTGAGCTTTAGTTTAACTTGTGTGCTTGTGGTTGAGGGCAGGTGGAATGTGTCTAGGCATCGGGAGTGTTAGTCTGAGATTGCTAGATAACTTTTTTGTTTGTATTCCCAGAGGTTCATAGCATTTCTTTTCCAGGATCTCTCTGAATGTGGTTTGGAAATTAGAGGCTCCATTTGTTGTTTTTCTCACTACACCACACAACTGGCATGAATTATGTTGATCTCGGGCCACCACACAGATGATCATGCTCTCTCCCTAAACCTTTCAAGCCCCTGAACCCTTCACGGACCTCACCTCTCATTGACCTTAGCACCACTATCCACCCTCCTCTTAGGATGAGACCATTGTGTTCTGATAGCTCTGATTTCACCAGGGTTTACTCTCTTGCATGCCACCTCAGCATGGACCTGTCTTAACCAGTGGACTGCATGACAAGGTGTCTGCGACAACCAAGGTCTTTCCAGGAGCACACTGTGCTACTGGGATGAACGCCATGAGCCTCATGAGGAGACGATGGCGCCTTAGAAATACATTGTCCAGACTGTGGCTGAATTAATTAGGGGGAGGGGTAGCATGGGGTTTTTCTGCTTCTGTGTGGCATCTGGAGCAATACCCCACTGATTTCCATTGCTTCCCATAGAGCTGAAGAAGATCTATCTATCAAATATCGGTGTTTACTCGTCGAGTTTTTTTCCACTCTTTTTCTTTTCCAATCACCCAGATTCAATTTCACTGACAGCAAGCCGCTGAGCAGTTGTTGACACAGCGCCCCCTGATGACAAATGCAGTGAGTGGGTGAGTTTTTCCTTTGTAGGACACAGTGTTCGGGATCTGTCCTAAACACTGCTGGACGCAACCTGGGCTATCCAGTGGAATATTAGCACTGATGAGACTGTGTTGATCTTGAACTCCACTGGTGTGGAGCCCACCAGCAGCTTGACAGACAGTTGCTCCTATCACCCATTTGCTTTTCTCAGAGTAATTATGACTGCTGTTAGCCTGTTTGAGCTGTAACTTCACTCACTGCTCTCTTGCTCTTATACAATCCCCAGCCTTATGGCATATACTGCATATGAATGTTCTAGCTTGGCCTAGCTGTGTTGCACTATGCAGCATTTTCCACATTGCTGTCCATTTCCCTCCTTTTTCTTACCATGTTGGCTGTTATTTTTGCTGTGCCTGTGAGTGCCTTCTTGTATGGCTTTCACTGCCTTGTATGCTGACTGGAAAAGCCACCTCTTCAAACTTCCCGACTGTCTCAATGATTGGTGCAAGATTGGCACCAGATCCTTTGTCAGCTGCAACTTTCTTGTAAGATCTTTGTCGAGTATACCAATTTTGGTCACAGATGTTTTCATCCCAGCTAAGACTGAATTCACAATGCTCAGAGAGTTCATACAAAGCTCTCATCCAAGCCCCTTTTTTTCTCCGGACCAAGGCACCCACTGATGGAAACATGCATGCCCCTCTATCACGTTTCTTTGGGACACAAAGTACTTCTCGAATTGTCTTAACTTTGCCAAAATCATGTCTATGTGCAATGTCAGCAAAAACAAATGGCCTACAGATGTTTTTGCCTTGCTTCCCATCGTGCAGTGCCGTCCTCCTTGTCAAGCTTTGTACCAGTCCTGAATCTCACAAAATGCTGCTTCCAATCCGGTCATTCTCCAGATTTGTCGAATGTGAAGTTGGTCGGGGCTATAACTCCTCTTTGTTTATATCTCCTCGTTGGCTATATCTCCTCAAATTGTCTTTACTTTTTTTTTCTTGTTTGTGACACGATACCATTTTAAAATCCACTTGCTATAATTGCATTTAATTTCCTTTTGGGTGCTCTTATGGACTCCAAAAATGACAGCTGGTTAAACAACGGCACCCCACCAGCTCTTTATTAAATTGAAGAGAGGGAGCAATTGCATTTCCGTTTTTAGTTTTCCTCTATTTCCTGCAGAAATATACTTTTATTATGGAGGTTGATGTCAGTCACTCAACATCACTACAGTATCCTGGAATGACCCTCATTCTGTATCTCACCAAGTCACTGATAAATAACAAGCCGAAATCGAAAGTCGAAATGACAGCACCAGGGGAAATCAGAAAAAAAGGAATGTTTTATCCCATATTAGAAATATATCCAAGCAAAGTTTCCCTTTTATTACATTAGTATGATGTTTTATTTAGAGGGTAACAGATATGAGAGAGTAAGTAGTCGCGGAGTGGACTCGTTTGTTGTGAACTGTTGGGCCACTTTTACAAGCTTTGCATCTCTTTATCTGGCCTATGGATAGCTAGATAGTTAATTTGTCCTAAAGAAATATGAAACATACATAATAATATCCTCATCTCTATTAAAATCATCCCTGAAAAACTGTTTTATTTAGATGAATCTAGTAAAATAGTATACATCCTTATCCATTCTTTAGCATTATACTGTATATCACATTGCTTCCATTGTTAGAGCAACTCTGTCCCTTTTCTTGTGACTTAAGTTAGTTTAAGCTCCAGTCAAGGTTCATGAGGGGTTGTCTTGCCCTCTATGCATCCATTGTCCTGTCTTGTAGACATTTTAGGATCGCCTTCAGGGAAGTTGTTTGGCACAAATGTTATTAGGGAGAATGAATTGATCAGATTTATGTGGCTACCATGTCTGCTACCATGCTTCTTAATGCAATATCCTTGGAACTCTAAAGAGATTTCTTTTTTTTACATTAGCCAGAATGTCAGCTTCTGCTAATCTGAACAATCTGTTATATTTTGGTAACAACTTCAAATTAACCTCTTTTTGATTTGAAAATGTGTGTGTATTTGTTTTTGCAAAAAGAAAACAGTACTGAAAACAAAAGAACATTACATCAATTAAAACAAGAGTGGAAACTATAAAGGAACATGCTAAAAATAAATAATCACAAATCAAATTTTAATGCGTACACACGATGAACATGAGGTCAGTCACTCCCGTCAGTCAGTTCTCAGAAAAAAACTGTTACCATATCAAACACACTGCCTCTTTCATCATTTTAATACCTCGGTCTTTCCAGATGCAACAAGTTCGCCAGTTTACCCACCCAAAGGTCAAACGTTGGCATTGAATCCTTCTTTCACACTCTTCAGGTCAACATTTTAGCGATCACTATACCAAAAGAAACAGGAGCTTTCTCATTTTTTGGGCTGATGGCAAAGAACTAGAATCCCCAATGATATGGAACTGTATGCTAGTACTTCCCAAAAATCTACGGATACTCGTCCAGAAAAAGTCAAATTTACTGCTTTACCAGAAATACGGTATCAGGTTGCTGACTGCAGTCTTGTTGTGAGTACAAACTGGTGACACGGCGGTTAAAAAGCTACATAGCTTCTCCATTGAGTAGAAGAGCCTGCAATGTTTTAAACTGAATGAGGTTATGCCTGGCGTTGACCATTCATGCATGTTATTCAAACATTCACTCCAGATCTCATCATTCAGATTTACTCCCAGCTCGTCCTCCCATGCCCTCCTAATTCCAGACATGTCTAGTATAATCCCATCAGACAAGCTCTTATAAAAATATTATACTGCCCCCTGATTGACAGGATCAAATTTATTTATTGCCTCCAGGGCCTCATGTGTGCTTGCAACGCCAATGCCAGCCACATTTTTCCTCACATAGTCTCAGATCTGTAAATAGCGAGAAAAAGAATTGAACTGAGCAAAAGATGCCAAGAAAACACAACATATAGATCTCCTATCAAGCAGCTTCTTCTAAAAGGTATTGTTGGGGTCCAGGCTTCCCGGTTGTGTTTTTCCTGCAGGGGGCGTGGTGGAGCCATGCTCCGGCCACCGGTTGGCGCACCTGCAGGCCATCAGCGATCAGCCGCCTATTTAAGGACTAAGACTCCGGCCTACCGGTGTCGGAGGATTTTTGTGTGCTTTTGGTGTTTCTGGTGACTTTGTTGGTTTCGAAAGATTTTGGTGATTTTGTGACTCCGCGCTGAAGCTCTTTGTATGCACCCGAAGTTGGAACTGTTGCTTCCCGGCAGTCCAGGAGGACTGTTCTTTTTGTGTTTGTTAAATAAAACCTACTTTGGACCTTTCATCACTGCGTCTTGCCTGCGTTCGGGTCCGGTACAACCACGCATCGTAACAGAATCCTCCGACCAGAATGGACCTGGCAGATCAAGACGTGGTGCACCGTACGCTGGAGGCTCAGGGGAGGTTGCTGGGCCAGCACAACCAGCTCCTCACAGATATTTGGGCTTTGCTCCAGACGCTCAACACAAGCGTAACAGACCTGCTCACTTCGGGACGGGCGGAGCAGGTTCCGTCTCCACCAGCCTCAGAGGCGCTGGGAGTCGTTCCGCAGCCTGTTGCCACTGCACCACGGGAGCCCCGGGAGGACCGCGGGAGGACCTACCCGTCCCAGAGCGATATTCTGGTGAGGCTGGCGTGTGTGCCAGTTTTTTGCTTCAGTGCTCCCTAGTTTTCGACCTCCAGAACCATCACCTACCCCAGCGACAGGACGAAGATCGCCTTCATCGTGAATCTTCTCTCTAGGAGAGCGACGCAATGGGCCACGGCAGTCCTGTAGAACCGGACACCCGCTTCTTCCAGTTTCCCAGCGTTCACTGCTGAATTAAAGCGGGTGTTTGATCATCCTGTCCAGAGTGGAGAAGCGGCATCCCAGATCCTGTCCCTGCGCCAAGGTTCCAGCTCCGTCACAGACTATTCCATCCGGTTCTGCATTCTCGCAGCCAGAAGCGGCTTTCCCGGGGGTGTTCACCAAAGGACTCGCGGAGGCACTCAAGTATGAGTTGGCCACCCGGGAGGAGTCCGGGGACCTGGAGATGCTCATCACCCTGGCGATCTGGCTGGACAATCGTCTGCGGGAGAGATGCCGGCAGAGGAACAGGTACTGACCAGTGAGGAGTTCAGAGAGCGCATCCAGGCGAAGTGGAGCTCCTGTTGAATCGTCAACTCTGGTCCCTGCTCCACCTCAGGAGGACGTCGCAGGCGAACCTATGCAGTTGAGACGAACCCGACTCTGCCACGCGGAGTGGCAGTACCGGCGGTCGGCGAACCTCTGCCTTAATTGCGGCCAGGCTGGCCATTTCGTCGCCGATTGCCTGACCCAGCCAGGAAAACTAGGCTCGTCAACACGCGTGGGACTGTTTCGTGAGTGCTTCCTGTTCCGTGCCGCCCCGCTTACCCTGCCATGCACGCTCCACTGGGGCCGGGAATTGGTCTCTGCGCCATTCTTGGTGGACTCAGGCACAGATGACAGCTTCATAAGCCAGGACTTGGCCGTGCAAGCCCGTGTCCCCATCGAGACTCTGCCCGAGCCAAGACCCATCCTTGGCCTCAACGGGGAAGTCCTGACAGTGTGAATCTAGCAGTGAAAAAAAATGTGATTATTGCCCCTATAAGGCTTGGAACAAAGGAATGAGTCTCACAAATAGGAGTATCCAAATAACCCCTCAACGCTTTTATGTGGTATTGGATCTGTTTCCAAATTCCTTTAGTGCTGTCGACATCAAAATTGGCATTATAAATTGATTTATTAACTTTAATGGGACTGTTGAGGAGGGCAGGCAAGGACATATTACTAGAGCACAGATATTCCAGAGACAACCATGCTGGACATCAATTATCGGATGGCGGGGTGAGGGTGTTATATAACCTCAAAGAAAAGAAATAATAATAGAGTCTATTAAAAATACGATACACCTATAAAACACAGGATGGCGCAGTGACAATTTAATGAATATTTTCAATATATTTCAGCTAGCGAGGCTAATTCCAAATGTATGTAACTGCTACACTTTACGCAAACTGACACAGAGGCGACAATTTTACTGAACTCCGACTATGAGGAGATGAAGAGGGGGCAAATTTCATGTCCTAGGCTCTGCACACTTTGCATAAGATTAAATGAAAGATGGATAACAGTAGAGCTCCTCAAGAGGTCACCATAATTCATATTCTCTGCCCCCAGATGACGTTTTAGATGGTGAATATGAAAGGAAGTCCTCTTTGTCACTGGAGCGCCGTGTATCTACTTAAACAGAACATGAGGAATAAAATCCAGCAGAAAGCCTTCAACCTCCAGGCACTGCTTGGTCTCTCCTGCCCTGTTGACTGAGGGACAACACGTGGTCCTCAGCCACATTCAAGATGGTGTCATAAAGAATTCAGAGATGGGAAAAAAACATTCTCCCTTTTGTCTTTGTGGACTTTTGGGTAAAGCACTTAAGTGTCTAGATCGACATGGCACGTTGCAATATTAAGCAGTCCTTTCATGCGTGACAACCACATGTCTCTTTCTTGGAACAAATACCCATAATGCAGCAGCTGCAATGCCCTGTGGGAGGAGATACCAGGAAGTTTACAGGGTTGAAAATTCGCATTGTGCATCTTGTTTTTCTTTTTTGGAGGGTTTTAAATTAGGATTTCAGCCTCATAACAGGGACCTGAAACAGGGTCGGTGTAAGAGGAGCCAGATCAGTGAAGATCCTGGCAGGAGCTCTTGTCCCTGCTCTAATCACAGCTCTATTTGGCTCCGTGGAAACACTGTGCTATGCTCTGATTCCCCTTATCGGGGGGACATATTCCAGAGTGCTCACAGCTCAGGCCCACACATTAATCCTCCTGTGTGGCCTGGAGCTCTTCTCCGCAAATGACACTTGTACTCTGATCCCTCTTAGTTTGCTGTGATCACTTTAGCTCATCCGGCTTTAAAGGTTGAAACCTCAGAGGCATCAGATATCAGTTCTGTAGCCGCAACAGCAAGAAAGATGATGTGGAACATATGATTTTATATTTGATGTAGAGTGTTATACTGCATTTACTTTACCGTACACCGTTTAGATGATGTCATCTATGTAAAGACTCATCAGAATCACCTGAAATTCTCTTGGATCCACACTTGTAAAGCACAGTTATGTACATTTCTCACCTCATAATAAAGCGATGATTCGATTTAAACCTGGTTTTAGTCCCACTTTGTGAGAAAATGAAGATTGCTGGGAAATAGTTGCTTCAAAGAAGTGGTGGTAAATACTCCACCTTTATACATGATTAAAAAATGAGGGTGAAAAAAAGTTTTAGCATATGTCTGTTTTGTAGTAATTAAAACTTTGTGTTGTGAGTATAGGATGCATTTCATGCTGTAGTGCCATATCAGGAATGACATGCAGAGCCAGTGTTTATGAATTTTTGATGCCTCAACTCGTCAGGGTGTAGCCCCAACAACTTTACCTAGTCTATAGCCTGTAGCATGCCGTGATAATGATATTATCATACTATCACTTGTAAGCTGACGCTAGAGTGAGAAAGTGTTAGCATTCTACCACCATGGTGCCCTGCATGCATTAAAAACATCATTATAGTATCAGCAGGCTGAATCTGCACTGAGTAAACAGTCAAAGATAAATCCATTTATTATTTAATTCCAGGTCCTCTGCCATTATTTTGTAATTGTAACAGTTTTTTTGTAGAAATTGTGACATATTCTATTCCTATTACCAAGTTTCTCTCTCTCTGAACAGAATAAAAATACAGTTACCTCTTGAAAAAGCAGCAGAAATGTGGTGATTATCTTGGCTTAGAGGGACGTCACGTAACCGTCACTCACTCACTCACTCACTCACTCACTCACTCACTCACTCACTCACTCACTCACTCACTCTCATCCATCCATCTGCTCATTGCTTCTCCCTCACAGGGCTTCCACAACTCATAATGGACAAATAGGACAAAATGCCGTAGAGGTCAAAGGGTTGGACGCTAAAGCCCTCCACATTGTAATGAGAAATTTGCATTATTGTCTTACTGGAGAGCTAGGGAGTCACATGACCCCCAACCACGAGCCCCCACTTCTGCCCCCGAAGGTGTGTTTAATGCCCTCTCCTTTGTTAACACTCCAGGTCTGGATTTGTCAGCTTCACGATCCTCCTCTCGCCACTTCCTGTTGAAACTGTGGCAGCAACACTTACTTTACCGTCTGCCATTTTCACGCCACTGACCTGAGTGTTTAGGGAGTCATAAAATATGCAGCCTTATTGTTTACAGTAGACTTAATTTTATTTAGCCCTGCAGAGCGGCAGGAAGATCGGGAAAACAATATCATACCAGACATCATGGCAAAATCTTAATTTGAACTTTCTCCTGCCTCTGCAGTCACCTTGAGTTACAAAAGAGATGAACATAATGAACTGCAGTATAGAATAGCAGGTAGTATGAATATTAATATAGACGCAGCACGGTGCTGCAGAGAGGGGAGTGGGACTAAAACCAAAAAGTGTTCTCCTGTCTCTGTAAAAAGGCATGAGTCACAGTTTGTGTGTGTGTGTGTGTGTTTGTGTGTGTGTGTGTGTGTGTGTGTGTGTGTGTGTGTGTGTGTGTGAGTGTGTGTGTGTGTGTGTGTGTGAAGCCTGAGGTGAAATGAAGATGACTAAATTACTACACACAGTGCAGTGGCCTCATTAAGGGGAATCTGGATGGTTCAGAAAGGTCCTGCACAGCCTGGAAATAAAAAGTTCTAATCCATCTGTCGTAATCTAGCATTAGCCACTCATTATTTAAAATGTAGGCTCAGGCTGGGAAGAAAGCTAGAGAGGGGCAGGACTCCATGCAGGGTTGAAAGAAGAGCTGCTCTCTCTTAACACACTGTGTTGCAGCCACTTGATATCTCTTAAGACACACACACAAAAAATTGCACATACTCCTCCAAAGGCTCTGGGTTTGATTCCGGGTTAGCATGTGAGCTAGCTCACAAGTTTAGGCTCCCTCTAAAGGACTGCCTGGGTCACTGCACGATTGGGCAGATGCAATGACGCTATCTGATCTTTTGCCGAGGGTCCCGAGAGAAATAATGTGGCTTCACAGAAATATGGGTAGACACTTATCAGGCAGAGCCTGGAGCTCGACTTGTATAATGGTATCAGAAATTGACTCCACTAACAGCGAGCTCAGTATGTAGATTATGTTTATATGTGAAAAAAAAAAACAATCTCCATGGCTCTTCTCTCGCCCAACTGAAGGTCAGTTAGTGATAGAGACTCAGGAGGGAGAGTGCATGCATAAATCTAAGCGTATGTAGTTGTTTGGGGCATCTGGAGACATGACTGCATAAAATATATAGTGGCTGGATACTGCGAGATGGGGAAGAAATGAGCATACAAAGAGAGAATATGAGGTTCTCTGTCAGTCTGCAGCAGAATCTTGCTCCTAACCTGCCTGATTCTGCAAGAGGGTTCATGTAGCACAGTTCACAAATGCTTATGAGGACAATACTGGTGTGGTGTGGATGGGGCGGTGACACAGGTGGTTCAAGTAAGAATGCATCGATGCACGAGAAGGCAACTAAGTTCCCTCTTTTATGCTATACCTCTGCCGCAGCACTTCAAAATTCCAGTCCAACCCTTGAAATTATTCCCATTTTAATAAACAATGTTTAAAACGTTTGGGATTCAAATCTGGTTCAAATTCACACTACATAAAACCAGATGGAATGTTGAGTGTAATATGCTTCTCTTAACTATTAAAGCAAATGTTTTCCTGTTTTTCTGTGTACAAGTTTGTGAATTAGCTGCTTCTCAAGCGGTATAGCTGATTGAGTAGCTCACAATTCCTGCTTACTGTCCCTGCTGCCTCTGAAGTTTTTGGGGCATGTCATTGCTAAATCTTGTTAGAATCTATTTAAAATCATTCACATCATCCCAATTTATTTAAAATTGTCCCTGCAAAAACACATTCCTTTCCCCTCCTCATTTACATTGTGTATTTTTTACAGATAAAGGCACACAATAAATACTGTTCAATTACGGTAATGTCATGCATTAATTGCTGTTGCCTCCTGCATTATGTTTTTGGGATTTGCGCTGATCTTTAAATTCATTTTTTTCGTTCATACAATCTGCAGGCAATTTAGTTCCACTGGCAGGCCGCCAAAAGTGTGACACGGAGTGCGGAGGAATATTGAGTTATTTTATAATCATCTTTCCTCAAAGGAAATGTGCAGAACTGGGAGACATGAGCAGGAAACGTGTGAGAAGGTGAAGAAAAAAGTAGCTTGAGTCAATTTAAGCTCAGACTCTGAGGAGACTGACTGCATTTTAATTAAGAAGACTTGACAGCTAAGCTAATGCTCTCCCTCAGAGAGAGGCTAATTTCATCAACATTGACCTGGTTATTATAATCATTAATGGGATAAGTCGTTTTGTGACTTGTTGCTCGCCAACTGTAAATCTTTTAAGCCCCTTTTCCACTGCCCGAAAATCCCGCTAAATTGCTCGATGCCGTTGATGTTTTGTTTTTTCAGGTCAATGAAACAATTAAAATGTAGAGATATAAGATACAGAAAGTATGTAGTGCTTGGGAAATCCAACGATCTGCCCTTTTCTATCGATCATGGCAGCGGGCTGACAAGATCACGAGATTTTCAAGCTCTTCACAGTGGCACATTTCTGTCCCACCGCACACCACTGATCAAAAAACATGGCACGATGACACTGTTGCCTAATAATGACAACATGGTCTCAGATTATTTATACTTTGAGCTGTTAGGATGAACACAAGCTAATATTGTTGCAGACATGTTGCAACATCTTTTTTGAACAGTTAAAAAGGAAGGTCTGACCACATTTATGTAGTTAACCCATCCTATTGCTTGTCTTCAAAACACTATTAGATAAAAGTGTTTAAAAGTCCGGTTTATGGCCATGAACTCACACACACAACTATCATTTTCAAACAAATTTTTTTTTCAATAAAGGTTTTTAAACATATTCTTTGGGAGTTACTCCACCACTTAAATGTGCAATAAATTCGACAAAATAGTCTTATACAATCTTTCCAGGGTAGCCACAAATTTGATTCATCTTCACTGCATTAGCTTTGTTAGCATTGTTCAGCCTGCAATTAGCTTGTAAACTTTACAAAATGGACAAATTTGCAACAAACAACAAGGCTGACGTCTATGCTACGGATTCATTACAGCTCAATATTCTGACGCACACAATTAATGACGTTTAAATGTGATGACGTTTTAGAGGGAGTAAAAAACAGCCACGCCCTTTTAGCGAAAGATCAGATCCACGACTGCTAGCAATGAGAAAAAGCCCAAATGCCAATCAAAGGCTTGTTTTCATACTGTTGCCTGCCACACATGCTGTTTCTCACAAAAATGTATGTATTTAACATCCACCAAGTTACGCTACTATATATGATGTGGAGTGTGGAGCAAATCACCCAGTCTGGGCATTGTGGAGCTTAATACAAGCCAGTTAATGAGATCAACTCCCATCAGCCAATCAGAGAGTAGCACTGCTGTGGGTGGGGACTTCAAAGGGAACCAAAAGGGGAAACCAAAGTTGCCATTATACTGTTTCGGGGGGGGGGGGGTTCATTTCTATTTTCTTAAAGTTGAGTGGTGCTCGAGGTGCTCGAACCAGAATCCTTGACACTGAGAGATGACAACACACACTAACTAACTAACTAACTAACTAACTAACTAACTAACTGTTGTCCAGCAGATTTATCTCCTTATTGGGTTTTACTCCGAAATGCTTTGAATTGAATTTCTGCTTCTGTCGTCTTGTTTGTTTGTTGTTGTTTTTTCATGTAATCCTACTTTTAACAAATGAGTGTTGCATTTAACCAACCTTTCCTGCCTAAGGCAGCAGGTTTAATTACAGCTGCACACAATAATACTGTGAATATTGAGGTTACGGTTAGGATTAACTGATGTAAACAGTGATGTGACTTTCCAGGATTGTTCTCCACGTGCTTTCTGCACATGCCTGCAATAAACACCAATCAGAAACGCACAAATTAAACCTGTTTCAGTGAAGTTACTTTGTTAGTTATTTTGCTGTCTTTTATTGTATTTATGTTTCAATGTTATTTTAAAATACCACTGGCTTGAAACGATACATGCATATATAGATGGTTGCTGACTTATTTGAAAATTTGTAACCTTTAAAAATGATCATATTCAAAGGCCTGCATATCATCTCTTTTAAACAGCAGTACCCCAAATTTAGGCCACAAAGCAAAAGTGCAGAGAAACCTGGACTCAATCCAATTTAATTTTTATTCAAAACAGTTGAAAAGAGAATAATCTCAACAATGATGTATTTTGAATGTTAAATGTTAGCCTAAGAAGATTAGTTGAAATGGAGCAAAATAGTGTTCTAAAGAAGAGAAAGAAATGTAGAAAAACATAAAAAAGGAAAGATTTAAATGAATGAGTATGTTTTACTGTTGTCCAAAGTATCGGCTCGGGCCCCGATACTAGCCTTTTTAATATTATTGGATTGCTGAATAAGGAGGAAACATGGGCCAAAGCTGTTTGTAAAAACAGACAGATGCGCCTGCAGCATGGCCATGGAAGTATGGGCAGCTAGCGGAGGCTTGGCAAGTTACGTTAGCGTGAAAGATCTCAAAGCTTGCTTTAAAAACTAACCTCAACAATTGACAACCAGTGTAAATGCAGCAAACTGACATTTTGATGCTGGTGGTGGTTATTGTTTAGTGTTAGATTTGGTCCCTCTCCCTCGTGCTTGTCTAGTTTTTGTCTTTGCCTGGCCGGTGACCAGAAATGCCAAGACTGTTAAGATCTGGCAACTACCTCCAAATGGCTCCAGTTATTTGCTTTATAAGCCAAGTTCTTGAATAAAACTGTATCAAGGAACAGCTTGGATGTGGGATTTTTTTTTTATGTAATTTGTCTGTGAAATATAGCTGCTTGAGTATTAACAACTTTAATATCAGCCACTTTCAAGTGAAAACCGTAACTGTATAGCATTAGGCTTAGCAAACTGTTTCGGATCAGATCGGTATCGGCAATACAGTGTTTATTGAGTATTGGATCGAATCTGATATATTGTGCACCTTTGCTTATCTCATCCTGGTATTTGGTTTCTTTCTCTGTACACACAATAACTCATAATAAGCTGTTTCTCTTCCTGTAAAAGTGAGGTTTAGCTTTTACCCTCTTTAAATTTGTCGCTCGGCTGCTCCGACTCTCCGGATGGCGATGACAGCAGCTACTGATGGATGAGTGTGTGCATATTGGCAGTATTAGCTCCAGGGGTCGGACCACGTGTAAGAGGACACATGGGAAATTTAAAAACTCAAGTGGAATCAGCACAACCTCTTTTGATCCAGCAGATCTGACGTACTGTAGCTTCAGTGTCAGACTTAAACATGACAAATATGGGAGCTAACTTGATTAAAAGATCGCCATATGCCCTGTCTGAAGGATTTTTGTCCCACATTAATAGATGGTGAGAAGACATAAATAGGGTGTTGGCCCCTCTGATTGTGTTTAACAGGTCCGAGGTGCAAGCAGATGTAGTGTTTTTGCTCCCAGATCCCTTTAGGGTGTTTTATGTACCTTTAATCCATCATTAACGTGCATAATCCATAACATTTATCTTAAGCTTCACTCTTGTGTCTTGTATCTCTCCCCACCCGCCTTGTTTGCTTTTCAGCAACAGTCAAATGAAATATTGACGAAGCTCCGTGTCAGCAGCTTCTTTAGTGTTCCTTGAGAAATTTGCCGCGCTGCTCTGCTTATCGACCGCAGGGTCACGGTGGGCAAGTGAAGGCTGCAGAAATCGGAGCATTTGTCCAACCACATGTAGAATCCCGGGGGAAGATGGGGGGGGGGTTGCTTCTGATCGTTCAGGCCTTCGTCACAGCACTAGAACCATTTCCCAAGAGCAGGAGGAGGTTCAGTGACCGCTGGAAAGACTCGACCCACGAACTCCAAGCTGACTCGCTTCCACTTCCACTTTTCAATTTGCGTCAAGCTGAAAATAATGAATACATCATCATTCATAACACACCACTGTCTTGTCTCTCTTGGGTCCAATATTAGTGGCCTTTACATGCTTCAGTGTTAGTAATTTGATATATTTTCTCATTGGCTGAAATAAAAAATAGATTTATACTGTAAAAGTGACTAGAATTGACACGTAATAGGAACAAATACTGCTGCTTTTTAGACTTTGCATCTGTTCCATTCTGCAGAGCCACATTCTTACATCTGTAATGTTTATCCTCTCACAAATCTGTTGATTTCAGGCGAGCCGTATAATGAAGAGATAAAACTGTTAATTCGAATTAAAATGGAGGCAGTAAATCGATAGCCGAGGCCTGGGTTTAGCATCGCACGCCGTGCATACCCAATCAGCTGAATAAGACGCGTGTTGCTGATGCTTCATCTATTTATATTAGTTATGGTTCTCATGAATATTAAATAAGCCGTGAATGTCGGTGCACTTAGCCCCTTTTTTGATCAATGCTGCCAGAACACAGACAGCGTCAGTCGTGATTTATGTCCTTGTGATTCTGGCTTTCGTGTCGTCGTGCTGCTGATGTAACAGCCCTTTGACCTGCAAAAAAAAACAATAGCCAGAGTCACTGATCCTTATGCTAATATTAATCCAATGGACCTATAGTCTGACTTTAGTGAGGGAGACCGGTCCATCTGTCTTTTTCAAAGCCCTGCAGGACGTTTTCATTTTGTGCAGATGTGTATTCGTCTCAGGTCTCAAAGACTTCTTTGGACCTTTGGGGCTTTTCTAAAGCAACCAAAATGGTTAAAGAGCGAAGCATGTGTTGGTATAAATGTATCTGAAGTTACAATTGGAGTCACATGTTTTTCTGATCTGATCTGATCTGTCTGTTCTAAAAACACATGCGGAGCCCACATGTGCAGCAATCTCTGGAGACTCTCCTGAGAGACTTTAACTCAAGTGGGTTATAAAGATCACATGATCGGAGGTGCCGCTGCATGGTACCAGACCTGGGATCTCATGACCACATTAGGTAGATGGTTGAAGGTGTCTTGAGTTCTCTGATGGCTTAATTTGACACAGAAGGACTTTGTTAAGCATTTTACATACACTTTTTACATGTGTGTGTACTTGCTACATATCGAAGACCAAAATACCCATTTTACTAGCAACGTGGGGACATTTTTGCCAAGTGGGGTTATTTTGGCAGGGACTCACAACTTCAAAGGATTATTTCAGGGAAAAGATGGGTGGTTAAGGTTGAAGTTAGAATTGGGTTTATGCTAGGGTTAGCTGGGATGGTAGGGAGCTGGGGAATTTATTATTCCCTTGAAAGAAACGTGAGGAAGTGCGGTGGTGGTGTGATGACATGAGATAATATTGTACCTGGTGTGATCACATGTGGAATCACAGTTGGATCTTCCAGAGAGTTTAGATTCATAAAACTTTTTTATCTTTTTAAATTTTTGGGTTACAAATTATCAGGACCTTCAGGAATGTGGCCCCGAGACCTGGTATTGTGCTATTCGGAGAGTTGTGGAAGGGAAACAAGAAGCAAAAACACACTGAAAAGACAAGGTCAGCATGTCATTGCCACTTCAGCTTCCTTGCACAGCTGTAAACACGTCCTTGTTTTCTGGCTTTGATTAGTTTGGCCTTTTAATTGTTAAAGTTTGGCGATGACGTGCAGGGATTTGTGTTGCTGTCTGAACATGTGTGTCGCTCACGTGGGAAAGATGTGCAGCCATTATTTCTTTCACTGTAACAGTGTAGTACTGTGAACACCATGGAGCTGCTGCCCGGAAAGTGCAATTTCCTCGCAACAGACATGAACGTGTTTGCTCATCCTGACTAAAATAGTTGTTTTCAAATGTTGTTTCCTCCTAATCCATTTCAAATGAAATAAAAAGAAAATGAGGTGAACGTAGCAAGCCAAATCAACCATCAGAAAAACCGAAGGAAGGAGCTCAGTGTTGGTGAAATGTCAGCGCTCATTTAGAGTCATTTTCTTTCTCTCATCTCCTCTCTCACACCTTCAGACCCAATAGTTCCTTCAGTAAATCACCATGTTTAATCATCTCAGCTCTGCGTGACACTGCCAGGGGTCTTTCATCAGTGACATTTTGGGGGCGGAAATGACTCTCAGAGGGAAAAGATCGGCCAAATGTAATCATTTCACATCCCATAAACCTGGTGATTGATACATTTGTCACAGAGTCTGTAAAATGTCAAGAACAACGTCAAATTATTCCTAACTAAAGAGTTCATGCAGTATAGATAATAACAAAAAAAAAATATTGTGGTGTTGGAGTAAAATCGCTGGAGCAGCAAACATCCGAGTCCAAAACAAAAGCATCCTTTTTAAAATGCATCCCTAAAAATGTGCGTTGTGAGCAAACTGAACCTCCCTCCCAGAGTCAACAAAACAAGCCAGACAGAGAATCTGCTTTTGAACAGAATACTGCATAAAGTTAGTTTCTTTTTAAAACGGAAAATTTTACCTTGTCATGTGAATTTTTTTTAATAGTTACTTGTCCTTGTTAAATAAAGTTTACAATATCTCAAAACTTAATTGATCAATACAGTCAAAGACAGTCTTTTAATCCCTAACCTGTTCTTTAGGATAATTCAGTAATTCTTGCGATTTCGGGGCAATTCTCAAATTACTTTACGCAGTAAACATATGACTAACTGAATTTATAACTAGCTAGCTTAAAAGTGGAGAATCAACATCAAAGTGTGTAGCAGAAGCTTTGGGATAATGTGCAAGTTGGTTTTTCTTAGTTGCCTGTTGCATTTTCCATTTTAGATTATGTTTGTCTGCTTGAAAACACAGAAGCGGGGAGATCTGAAGCAGACTCTTTCTCCTAAAAATAAATCCTTTCCTTGTCGCTGATGTGTGGCCTGACCCAGATAGAAGGTGGCTACAAGTCACTTCGGGCTTCCATCTCCCGCAGGCGTGATAACGGGGGCGATTTGTCAGATATTGGATGTTATTGTTTGTCAGCACAATGCGGGGGATTTCATTTAGTTAGGGAGCGATGGGAGAATTGAAAGAACCGATTTGAGCTGGAGAGGTTCTGCAATGATCATTTTTTTATTGAATGGTTTTATTGCGGAGGACCATAAGTGGATAAAAAGACAGAAGCTGAATGCTGCTTGCTGTTATCATAAAGCTTTTCATTCAGCCCATTGTCGTTGTACCGCATAAGAACCACATAAGAAGTCTCTTTGTGTGTGTGTGTGTGTATGAACATTTATCTGGGGAACCGAGTCGTGGACCTTATATATATCCCACTAAAACAGCTGCCAGGCTTACTCAGCTTCATAGAGATTCCTGTAACAGAACCAGGTCCAGCACCCCAGCTCCGGATCCCTGCTACGATCATCCTCTGCATGTTCTGGAAATCAGCTCCAAGCCCCAACTCCCTCTGCACCGCGTTTTCACACCAATTTTCCATTTCTTTCTCTGGAGGCTCTCGGACTAACGCAGGTACCCCTGTTCCCGCTGCTCGGAGTCGATGGATATGCGCACTCCTCCGCAGTGCACAGCCAGGAATGTGTCTTTCAGGCCCCTTGATAAATCAGTGAGAGTCCCACTGAGTGCTGATAAGTGTGCACAACTCTGAGAGAGTGGCACCAATAATGATTGTGATGAATACGGAGTTAGAGGCCACCGGGCTCAATCTAACATTCTCAAATGAGTCCTGCGGCATTCTATAGATTATCATAAAGGGATCCTATATAAACCATGTTGTTTGTGGGTGGCTGTTGTCACAATTTAGAGCTTCATTCAAAGGATTGATGATGACATGTTTAAGACTGAGTCTTTGTGTCCTCAGGGTTTTGGTAGTTTCTAAAAAATAGAAGTTGACATTGTGGTACATAAAAATAAATTTAAAAAAACATAAGAATTGCTACTGTTCTGGATAATGAGAACTAACACACTCAAACTTACACAAAACTATTAAGGTTTACACAATTATCTCAACTGTGAAACATTTTCATATTAAGAGGACTTGTGGATTGTGAACGCAACCCTTTATGTCCTTAAGGTAGTCAGTGATTCTAAAAGTATTCTAAAGTAGTGGATCAACAGAAGGATGGATTTTCTTCTCTGTCTCTTGGATATTCTGCGATTTACATTCAAGAACATTCTGTTGGACCTCTGCTTCCATCTGGACCCTGAGCCACAACCTAACCATTACTCACAAACTTGGCTTCAGACTCGTGAAATGAAGGAGACGGAACGTTTATTTCCATAAATTTATTTACCCTGGTAAAACATTTTTGCCACACCTGAAAGTTTCAGAAAATGTATTCAGTTCACGCTGACTGGGCTGTGGCACATCTAGAAAGATCTTGTTATCTTGCGTCAACTTTCTTTTCTTGAGTTTGTTTTAGCTTGAATTCAGCAAAAACGCTCAAAAGATCTTGGACCACCTCATCAGTCCACTTCCCATTGCGTCTTTCTGTCCTGGTAATCAAAACACAAAGAAATTCTTGTAACAAAAATACCTGCTTAAACACAGAATAGAAGTGTGGAACACTGGACATTCTTCTGCATAGCCCTGCCACTTAAGAGTTCTGGGGGTTCTAAAAAGTCCAGCCCTGACTAGGGTGGTTTTTTCAAGGAATGTTTGACGTTGGAGGAAAATTGTTCCTCCAAGGTAGCTTTGGCGACAAAGGTTTTGGAAACTCCTGCATGAATAAAACAAGTTTGGTGGAAAACAGGCTATAGAGCCTATACTTTCCTCGGCCGTTCTGTATTTTATCCACTGGTAGAGCTAAAGCATTTAACAAATTAATCGTGAAGGATCAAAATTCTGTTGGCCGTGCTCACAGGGAGCTGCATATGAAGGCCTCCGGTCTGTACTGCCGTGAGCTGTCAGTCAATCTCAGCTATGGTTCTATAAGAGTTTTCAGCAAATAAAAGCCCATAATCATGCTTCTGATGGTGTCATACATCAGATCACTGTCAAATCCCAATGCTGCTCCAGTACCACAGATGAGGATGGTGTAATGATGAACAACAAATAGCAGCAGCAGCGTTCCTAAGTCCCTGCGTGGTGCTGTCACTGACACTTCATAATCCAATCATCTCATCTCTCCAGTGAAGGCCACCTGATCTTTTAAGCTTCCCTTAATATTGCCTGAGATCCCTCTGTTTTATTCCTTGGGGTTTCTTTAAAGAGTAACTCAACCCCAAAAACCATTTTATTTGTTCAAAACAAATGCATTTGGGTCTGTAGTAGTGTAGATTAACTAATGTTAATCGACCTTCATATGCAGCTCCTCTTTCCCCTCCTCCTCCTCCTCCTTCTCCTCTCCTCTACCTCCCCTTCACTCTACTTCTCCTCTCCTCTACCCCTCTCCTCTCCTCTCCTACCTATCCTATCCTCTACCTGTCCTCCCCCTTCTCCTCTCTCTTTACCCAGCCGGCCATCAGCAGGAGGGTCCCCCTACATGAGCCTGGTCCTGCTCAAGGTTTCTTCCTGTTAAAGGGGAGTTTTTCCTTGCCACTGTTGCTTGTCTGGGGTCAGGCCCTGGGATTCTGGAAAGCGCCTTGAAACAATTTTGATTGTATAAGACGCTATATAAATAAAGATTGATTTGATTTTGAGATTGACCTACAAAGGTTGGATCACAATCAAAGTATTAAATTTGGCATATTTTCTTTAAAATTAAGCGATTGCCCTGTATGGGTTTGAAACCCACCTGTTACAATCAAATTGCGCTATTGAGATTGAGGCCAGTGATGTTTTAGAAGCAGCTTTTGCCCCAAACCACCACTGTCTGACCCGCCCCTCCCATTAAAACTACTACCGGTTGACTCAGCAATCTGTGCTGAGGAGGTTGGATTGAGAGATTTGCGAAGGTAGGGAGTAGATGGTCGATGCGTGTTGATTACCTTCTTTTTTGTTTGTGTGTTTTTAATGCAGTTAATGTGTGTGTGTGTGTGTGGGGGGGGGGGGGGGGGGTTGGTGGGGATTGGAGCATGGCAGTCGAATCCTCATGGCTCAAATATACTTTAAGTACCATTTAATTTAGGAAAATTAACATTTTGTTTTATGGGTTTGTTGCTGCTTTGATCTAGCATATTGGATGAGAGTACTTTGCTGCTACTTTACGTTGGCGTTGGCATTTTTTAACCCTTCATTTACTTGGTTGTGGTTGTTGGAGCCTGTTTTGCATCCTGTTATATATATCCGTGCTGGAATCTGCAGCCATGCTTAAATACGCTGTTGCAATACGCATATGGCATGGGTTAAAACTGGGACAATCATTTCCAACCCGTGGATGTTTTGAGCCCATTGCAGCAAAAATCATTTAGGCGATCATATAATTTCCAGTCTAATGTGTCTCCTAATGTGGCAGCCTTTTTTGCACGCATTCTGGACTTTGGAGGGTGGACGTTGTGTGTGCTAAGCAAGTTCATCTGTGAATTCCCACAAAAATGAAACTGCTGAATTAATGTAGTCAAAGCAAACACAGTGGTGGGCTTATTGGAGACCCAGGGAGTGGAGAGGAGGAGCCTGGCCCTGCTGCTGCTCTATTGGCTGTTTGCTCAGCAGTTAGGAGGGGCTGGGAGATGGAGAGAGCAAGAGAGAGAGAGAGGGGGAGGGAGGATAGGGAGAGAGTTAGGGGATGAAGGCAGTCTCTTGTTGCGAGACAGGGAATGCCTGTTATTTGCGTCTTCTGACAGCAGCGCATCAGTGACAAGCGCTGCTCTTCGGCGAGCAGAGGACAGGCAGAGGCGGATGACGGCGCTGCTGAACGTTGAGCCCTGTGCGGGGAAGTGAGTGCATCAGAGCGTGTTACACCAAGAGAAGGAGCAGAGTGGTGGAAAGAGGAGACAGGGAGAAAAAAGTTGCCCAGTCAGAAAGAGGTTTGTGAAACTGGAGCATCTGAGATCTTACTGGGCTCTTCTTCCCTCTGGAGCTACCTGGCAGAGCACCATCACGCTTCAGGGAAGTGATAAAGAGTAGAATAACTTCTTCCTGTGGGGAGGTGAGAGTCATGCTCCTTATAGGACGCTACTACTTCAGGATCATCACAGCGAGACAGTAACCGGAGACATTTAGGTCCAGCGGAGGTGTTTGAACTGTGTCATCCCATCTTCATCTCTAATGATGACTTTCTCACTTGATTGATGCTCTGTGTGGTCGCCTTCCTCTGAAACACTTACGTCTTCTTTTGCCTGCAAAGCGGCGTAGATTTGGAGGGAGACTTGCCTCGTTCTGTCATCTCTGAGACTATGGTAGACTGTGCATCGAGGAGCCCTTCACCAGCAGCCGCAGCTTCAGAGCATGGAGAAGTCCAGCAGTGAGGAGTCAGCCATTCACCGCAGCCCCTCCGTAGATAGCCGCGATTCAGATTTCGCTCAAGCCTCGACGTCTGGCCCCCCATTCGGCGGCCGCGGCTTCACCGCCGGCGCATTCTACGGCTCCACGGGGCCACGCAAAAACGCACAGCAGGGGCAGACTGGAGCAGCTGCCGACGCAAGCACAGGGGACAAGAGCGGCAGCAAGTACAGCTCCCCTAAAGGCAGCAAATACGTGGTCTTTTACCTGGATTTATCCTTTGTGTTCCTTTTAGAATTCAAAAAGTGCAACATGGTAAGAGGCTGCCTTTGCTGCTTGAAGTACATGATGTTCACATTCAACCTCATCTTCTGGGTAAGTGCCCCAATATTTTTAACAGATTTTCTCCTCTTTGGTTGGAAGTCACTTTGTGTGTTAAAGCTGTGTGTGCTGAGTGTGAAATGATTTTAATGAGGGAAAATTGGGAAACGCATGTAATTTTGCAAGAGTGATTTCTGAATATGAGGTAAATATCTGTATGCATGATGCTACTCCTGGCTGTCAGGACTAAGTCAGCGGCATTACACAGAACCTCTGGTGGATCAAGGGGGGTCCATTGGGGGGTTCATTTCGTCAAAGTGAAATGCAGATGGATCACTGATTCTAATGTGGCTGTTGTGCATTGACCCTGTCCTCATGAACTGATACAAGCAGATGATTTGAAGTGATTCTGGAGCTAAGCTCATTTACGTGAACCTTTTTTTCCTCCTTGAATGACATTCATTCACTTTTAAGAGGATCTTATAATGATGAAAAATAGTGCAGTTTTAATCTGCCATGTGAGGCTATTTGGTGCAGTCTGCATATTTAAAAGTGGGAATCAACTGTAATTGTCCTTGTCTGTAATTACATTAACAAGGGAACATGATCATGGTCTCCGTGCCAGATTTGCTCAAGAGGAGATGTCACCTATCACAATCTGGCCAGCGTGTTGCGGGACGTTCTGGGTGTATTTGTTTATGAAAGAAATTAGGCATGCTTTGAATGTTTACAGATCGGATTAAAGAGTTTATGGGTTATGAGGCCACGTCTTTGTGCGGATGAAGCCAAGCTTGAGGCGTAAAAACATCCCAACTCTCGGGATTCCACTGAGTCACTGGGATGGGAGCCCTGTTAACTGGGGCAACAGAGTGGGCATTAGCATTGGACAAACACAAATGCGCATGTATCCCTCAAAAACAGCGACCCAGCCGTTGTCCACTTCGGTGCCGGCATCCAGGCGCAATCCTAAAGAACCTCAGAGCTATATCTGCATTTCATCCATATCATTACAGCGTCCACTGAGGTAATCAGGCTATGGCGGGAGTGATTGCCAATGACACATAAATGTCTCACGGGGTTCTGGAGTGTGTACTTTACTTCAGTTTAAATGTTTGCCTCATTAGAAAGTTGTCAGATGCATTAATCCTGAGTTTCCAGTGTAGTCCAGGCAGCGTGTTACAGTTGACCATGGGAGAAGTGGCACATCAAAGCATCGCAACATAGTAAAGGCACATTACCCCACTAATTCACTGTGATGGAAATGATTGCATTACATACAAGCCTCTAAGCTTGTCTGATTTAGTGGAAATGTTAGTGTTACATTGTGTCATACTTGTTGGACAGTCCAGCCAACAAAACCGGGATGGGCAAATGTCCCAAGTAATGTCACAGTTGAAGTCAAGTTAGTAAAAGCACCTAGTTTTCACTTTAAGCTGTTCTATTTTCTTAAAGACAGTCAGCCTTGTGGGAGCCCTGAAGTTACAGCCCACCCTGGTTTAGCATCACTGGAGCCCTTGCTCGTCGGTCTCCATGGTAATATTAACAACAAGGATGTGCAGTGAGCCTGAGAGTAAAGAAATTTTCATCGGTGAAAGCGTGCTTGGAGCCATGTAGACTTGAACTGGATGCTGAGTGCAGCTGATCACCAAACACCGGTGCTGTGTGATAGACAACCTGGGAATAAAGAATTCAGTAATCACTGTCACACCACTGAGTTCCCTGCAGACGGAGAGGTGGGAAGCATGCTGCATCTTGACTGTGTGCTGGGATGAGTCTTCCTTAGCCTGTGACCCTCTGGGAAATGGCACTCAGGGTTAATGTTAGAGGTCTCACATTTCATTACCATGAGGACAGAAGGGGAAACGGCGCACAGCAGGAACTCAGCATCAGGTACTGCTGAGGTCTTGCCCCACACACAGATACAGGCCTCCACGAAAGTGTGTTCACCACCCACACGCCACATAACACATGGGCTAAACAACATCAGCCACTCTAGGTATCTTTGTACACACACATGCTCCCCCTTCGTGGCCATCTGGTTCTTCTTTCTTATGTGGGATTAGATGAGTCTGAGCTGGAGAGGGAGCATGAAGTACATTAGAGCTGTATTGGGTGATGCGGACAGGACTGAGATTGGAGTGCCTTCGGACAGCTCCGCGCTGAAGCCAACAAACACTCGAGCCGGTTGCCTCTGTGCTGTTGGCTGTTCAGCGGGGTGGAGATCCCGTTCGATGAGGCTGTATGACTTGCTGGATGAGGTGATGAGTCAGTGTTCTGAGATACACTCGGATCAAAGGTTATTATTCCAGAGCACTCCCTCCTCCTCGTTTAATCCCTTTTAGTCAATATGTAATGCATTCTACACTCATTCACATGGAGTCTGGCAATGATCAGTATGTTTTAAAGACACAAAAATTGTTAAAAAGGAGCTAAAAATGTTGCGCCAGGAAGCTAAACCCTCAAGCACCTGCACACAGTCTCACTAGTGTGAGAAAGGAAGGACACCATCACCATGCTATATAGCAAGATGAAGCCTCATGTGATATTCATATTCAGAAGTGTCCGCTCAGCAGCCTTGCCCTAACAGTGAATGCTTGTTGTATGAAAACCGCTGCTTTGTTAGCGGAGGGCTAACCATATGCATCTTGCATTCATGAATTCTTGATCTCACACAGGAATTGCTGCAGTATTTATAAATCATTTGGTGTGAGGCAACGGATTAGCTCCCTTATTGATTTTAACCACTGCATTTCACTGCCCACGCATCATATGTGCCCTTATTTTGTGCTACAGACTATATATAGTCTCTAGCTGCGATACAGGTCTGCGGCAGATCAAGTAGAATTTGCTCCTCTTTCCGAGAGCGTCTCGATCAGCAGCGTGGTCACATTTCGTCCTGCCGCACACTGGTTCTCAAACCGTTCATGTTACCTGACAGAAAGGCATGTATAGTAATACACCTTCTGTTTGTTGTTCTTCCACACCCTCCGACGCATCTGAACTCCATCACTCAGTGCTTGTTGAGGCAAGGATCAGGGCAAGACAACAGATGAGAGTTGAGTGTGCTCTTGGGCTAGGATCAAACAAGCGGCAGACGCCGCGGTGTCATATGCATTCAATTCCAACATCTGAACATGAAAGGCTGGCGTTTTAATTGGCTTTGGAGGGAGCACCGACGTCATCTACCACGTCCATCGACGTTTTTATGACCGCATCTGCGATGCGATGGCGATAATCGATGTGCGACTCTGTCTTCGGGATCATCCATCATCAAACACTAAAACTGTGAAATGTTTAATTTAATATCTATTAGATAGATTAGCCCCGGAGAATATTATTCCAAAAGATTTGCAATTTCTATCAGAATTTAAAGGTATATGGGCCACTGGGCCTCAATTTCTGACTCATCTAGTCAATATCTCCATCTGCCTGCCTTTGTCCAGCAGACCATCAGGGGAGATGAGCCTAATTTAACCATCTTCCTCTCTCTCTCGGTCTCTCTCTCTCTTTTTCTGTCTCTGCCTGCTTCGATTTTCCCAGTCGTGCTACATGGCGTTCCCGTGCTCATTAGCTCTTGTTGCAGATCAACTTGGGATACTTGTTTGGTATGCTTCGCTCTGGGGTCAGGTGAATCGTTCAGCAGGGAGCTGGAGGTATGAGGTTTTCCATTGAGTGCAGTGGGCAGATGGAGCTTGAAGGACACTCAGCCCGTCTTTCAGCATTCATTGGTGAAGGCTTGACGTTGAATCGTTGGCTCTATGAGAGGGCAGTTATAGCCTAAGACGTGTTGTTGCTGGAGGCTGCAATAAAATAATCCTTAGTTGCAACAGCATTCCATGAGTAAAACATTAGGCGCATGGTGTTTCACACTGTAAACTAGCATAGCGCACAGGTCTTATTGATAAAGGTTTCTTTTTGCTGTTAACTCGGCCACATTTGACTTGCAGTGAACAATCTGACAACGGGAGATAAAACAATACATGTTCTGGACAGGAATTATTAACCACCGGTGTGTTCAATCATTCAGTTTTTCCCACCCTGCTCCATTTCTATTGCGTCTTTTCTCTCTTTTCAAAACAACTCTTATTTTCGTAAATGTAAGCCAGATGACTTTGCAACAGACAGAACAGATGAGCGTCATTACTTCTGTACACAAAGGCAGAAATCTTTGTAATGGCTGCGTCCCACATCATTCACTCCCCACATGTCAACAACGGCGTCAATGTGCTTACGTAGCTGAAATGAAATTAAGAATATATCACATGTACATTTCCCGCCTCATGAACAAAGGTTCACTTTCGGCTGTGCTCATGTTTTTCCAGGCAGCTGAGCAAGGTTTTGCATCTCATCATGAAACAGTTGTTAATTGGACCACAGCGCAACACGACTGATCTGCCAAAATCTCTGCCAGAGAATGAGAATGAGTGAAGGGCCTTTCGTCTGCCTACATTCCAGTTGTGCCTGTGAGGAGTCAGTGTGCCTGCAGGTCAATAAATCAGACGAACAAGGCTCTGCGATTTCTCTCCTCCAGCTTTCCGACTGCAGTCTCCTGACACATATCTCTGCGAGAATGTTTCCATTTACTGCTCTGTTCCCTTTTCCGGTGCAGCAGAACTGTGCCACTTTATTTCAATTTGTGGAACACAGAACGTTCCTACCGGCAGCGGAGGTGTCACCCAGGTCAACCTTCTGTGTGAAGAATCACTACGTCTCCTCATCCTGCCCGCGGCGTCCGATCAATGCTCATCTGCATCCAAGCAATGAATTCATGTGAAATGCTAGCTCGCTAGTTCTGCTACTCAGCATTTTTCTCGTGACACCTGAAGGCAGATTAGAGTGAAATCAATGTTTTTTCAGTCCGCGTTCACCTCCAACTCCGCCAAGGAGGCTTCCAGAATATCATTTCCTCTATCTTCATAGAGCAAATGAAATCCCTGCTAGATTACCCTGCTGGCGTTTAATTATCAGTGTGGAAGTGACGAAATTAGGAGCAAACTGCAAAGAAAATCATTTGTATTCACTCACACTGTTGTGCAGAAGGGCACTTGTATTTTCGACCCTATAAGTGCCCAGTCATGCACAGAGATACGCACAATGCATTTGTTTCTGGCTTCCGGCTACCTTGTTTCTCCAGTGGTTACTGTCAGATGATGTATCAGTGATTCTAAAACCTTTTTTTTTTATCTCTCCTGAGACGTTACTTCAATTGATTGTATTTGGGCTTGAATCTTTTTCCCACCATCACCCCACTCAATCAACCCACGGAGCCTTCTTGAGAGCCTCCTCTCGTGCCTCTGTAATATTTAGAGGGCTTGGTGTGTGTATACAGTGTGACCACACGACAGAACACACACCCGGTGTGAGCAACATGCTCAATATTTAGCGGGGTTTTTTTATACATAAATCTATTTTGTGGATTGGGGTCAGGCATTCACTGGTAGAATTGTAATGAGTTCAGGATCCAAAGTGCACTCCAGCATCGACCCGTCGATGTTGTTTTCTTTTGCAAGCAGCCTTAAACTTTAAAACACATATTGGTTTTAGAGCTCAGAACTAAATGTAATGTTATAAATGGTAACACATTAGTACGCAGACGGATCGTCTTTAAATGCCTCGGGGGTTTTTTTGGAAGCGGTGCAATAATTAGATGAGCCGTATCGCAGAGCACCAGTCTACCCCATCAGCTGATGAAGGAAGCAGCTGTGATTTCAAATGGATGATCGCTCCGTTGTCTTCATAGCGAAGCCCAGATCTTCATCAGAGGAGGCTGTTGAGTGCTCTCGTTACGTCTGATCCAATTTAAGCTCCGATCACGTACTAGGTGTGCGTGCAGTCAAAATCTTTCTCAGCTACTGTAGCGAGATAAGCGAGGGGCAGATTGTGTAAATCCAGGAGGGATTACTGCCATTCTGTGTGCCGATTCTTTATCACGACCAAATGGTAAACTGCTCCTGTGCCTTTGCCTTTCGACCTCTTATCGCGTGGTCCAAGTAAATGGTTCTTTCTGTCTATTGTACAGTTGTTGTCTTACTGGCAGTCACGAAGGATCATTGGCTTTGCCGTCCCTTTTTTTCAGGTGGTTTGTGCCCTGAAAATTAGACACAAAGTAAGAAAAAGAATTGTGTACTACCTCATTTGATCATGTTAATATTCTATCTCAAGAAAAAGGAATGTTTAAAAGAGAAGTTCCAGCTCTGTCGACAGGAAGAATCAATGCTTGACCATTTTCCAGGTCAATTTACCTTTTGTTTCATTATCATTAATTATCATTTGTTTCATTATAAGTCTTTTTCAATGCCCCAATTTTCAGTCTTCTAGGGTAACCGCTTCTACCATTATCTAAAGATCTAATCATTAAAAGTGAGGATTGATGGCCTACACTGACAAACCAGGACCCAAAGTTAAGTTTACCACACTGGTGCACCAGTTTAGCCATTTTGGAACTCATATTAAATCAATTTATTCAAAGACTCACAACAGTCGACTAAAACTGTTTAGGGAACAGCTACCCGTAAACTGTCCTCTTTTCGCTCTGCTATCCTCAGAGCTGCACTCGGGCCAGCTTCCAATGCACTTTTTGAGCTAACTGGGCCACCGGATATACATATGAGCAAGGATATGTATTCACACAGGCCTTTGGTTTGACTATCCACAGAAGCAGACAGAAGGAGAGGAAGCAAAACTCTCAGAAATGAGTCTGGTGAATTGAAGAAGTCGCTGCAGGATTTTAAGTGAAACTGTTCATTAGACTGTTTTACTTCACCTTTGAAACAGAAGCTCGCAGCAGCCACCAGCTACCGTGGATCGCGGGCTTTACGATGGAGCGTTACACAAGTTGCTGGCAGTAATTGTGATTTTACCCCTAGCGGCTGCCATAAGCCCCTCACAGTTGCCTCTCCTGTCGTGGGCTACAGTGCCACAGCTGTTCCCTCAGGGTTAGGGCCATTAACACAGGGATTGAACGCTCCCCCATTTGCAAAATACAACATCAGAGGTCTTTTCCTTCCTCATTGTCCCTCAGCCATTGTCGACAGCCTGTCAGCACTGATGTTTCCAGTTCTCTTATTAACCCAGCCAGGCCTTGGTAATGGGAGACTTGGGATAACGGCAAATACAAAAGGATAAGTCAGAGCGGAGCTGAGTGGGCTGACAGGTGAGGGAAGGGAGGCTAATATAAAGTGTTGATTATGGGGTCAACACCACCCTCACTGAATAATAGTATTAAATCCCCTGTGAGCCCCGAGTAATTATTAGTTATCTAGCATCCACCCTTGGCAGCGTTGGTAGGCACCCCACCCCGGTATTTGATTTTGCAGTGATTTTATCAGAGAGCACTGCTGCGTGTGTGGGGTCAACACATTAATGCCCCCTCCATTTCATACACAACCTCACTCTTTCAAAGGTTGTCATCAAGCTCTATCTGCATTTTTTGTAGCCTTCTAGTGTCAATAGACTGCCCCCCCCCCCTCCTTTTTTTTTTCTTAAACACAGTTCACATGTAAAATCGGGACAGATGGGACGACCAGATTTTTCTCCCCAGTCTCTCTCGTCTGAGAGGAGCCAGCCAGAAATGCTGTCTGTTTCCTAGATGGGAGGAAGCGATGCATGAACGCAGAGAGGGAGAGGAGAGACCTCTTCCCCAAAGGCAAGAGAGGTGAACCCACTGATGTATGATGATCGCTCCCTGAGACCTAAATCACTGTCACTTTCTCTCCCTCTACCTCAAATTCTGCCATTTTTGCTTTCTGCCCAGGAATAAACATGAACTGAATGTGGTCCTATGTGGATCTACAAACACATTAACCATGATTTTCAATTGGCAACATGTGTTTTATTGCTGAATAAGCAGTGTGGCCCTTTGTTCATGCCATGTTTACAGGTTGCTTTTTGTGGGGGAAGCTTAATCATTTTGCCAGCCTCTAGCCTTCCTGTTGGAGTAGCTGTGCCGAGTGAGAGTTTTCTACATTACCTGTGTGAATCATTGAGTACGGGCTGAACTTACTTTGTTATTTACTTTGTCTTCAGGTTAGAAGAGAAATTGGAATTTACTGGGCCCACATTTGACTTGCAATTAATCCTCATGGCAGTTTGTCATTAATGAAAAACAAGTTTACTTCTGTGATTAATCTGATTCATAGTTTTAATGATTTGACAGCTCTTGTTGGTCTGATTCTACCTTGTATCATTTTCATCACTGTCCATCACTGAATGATAATATAAATTGGTGTATTTCAATTGATGAAGATCTTTCAGTTCCAGATCTGCCGACTGGCATCAGCTCTCTTGTGTCTGGTGGAGGCCTTTTCTTTTTTTTCTTTAAAGCGACTGGACACAATTTAGGAAAACAAGATGGACGTGCTGATTGTATATAAAGTCATGCTGGTTCATTAATAGAGGGGGGATTAGGTTTCTATATTTGACACCAGCTGAGTAATTGTCCTTAAGAAATTGCTGATGGCTATGGGACACCAGTCATCTTAACCCCCCTACCAAAAAACTCCCAATTTTATAAATTACAATGGAATTCTCTTATTTTCCAGTTTTGTTTCAAGAGATTTTACTTGGGCCATGCGCAGTAAGAACAACAGGACAAATATACACAAGCATTTCTGTTAGTTGAATTTCAAAAATGAAAAATAAGCTATTTGTGTGTCTGGGTGACTCATGGAGGGTTCATGGCGTCATTATAAAAAGACAAATCCTCCTCCTAAGAAATCCCGTTTCATGCTGGTCTTCATCCTAGTGGATTTATTAGCCTGCTTTCACCGATGATCCAATATTGCCTTCAGGTCCGCGAGGCTCCTCTGTGATCAGCCGGTTCTGCTTTCAGTGGCGAGCTCAGAATAACTTTGTTCGGAGAGACATTTGCAGAGGATGCGCTCTGGTGAGGATTAAATAACATCCATATGCTCCGAACCAGTTTCACTCTGCTTGGGTGCTGTTTGTGGTGAGATGGAGGGATCTTAATTATATCACAGTCCATCTCTAGACCGTGGTTGCTTCAGCTACATGTGCAGGCATCATTAGAGCGTTGTTGCACCTCTGCATAATGCATTCACTTGACCTCCACTGCATTAATAGGACATTCAAAGTCAAACTGATGACTTTCAATTCATGCACACTCATATCCTGCATTTATTCCCATCCTAGTTAATAAGTGTCAATCAGCATTCACTGACCATCTCTGCTAAGCTTTTTTTTAAATATAACCAATGTGTTTTATTACTTTTCACTATATTTAATACCCTGGTTGTCCACTCTTGTTAGTGCAGCAGCACATACAAAGAGGCTTTTCAGAGGCAGCTGCTGTGGTCCTGCCTCTGAACACAGCGATAAGTCCTGATGGCACAGATCATCTTTACCTCTATCTTCTGCTTCATCTTTCTAAATGAGATAGATCCACTGTCCGCTGGCAGCCATCCTGCGACGACATGCTGACAAAAAGATGCAGCTCTGTAGATGATCACTTGTCCAGCCAGCATTTCAGACCGCCATTATCCAGACCCGAATCCAAGGCAAGAAGACAATTAGGGGACAAACAGTGCCGGTGATGGACAGACCCCAGGCCTGTGATGACAGCAGGGGTTCGTTTAATGAGGCGGACAGCTTCAATGCAGTTTCCATAGGTGATCTTGATGCACAGATACAGTCTTGTCTTGTCACAATAGCGCACAGGCTGGAGTGTGACATTTGCTGCCTTTCAGAGAGCCCTGGTAACTAAATCATGATGCCCCGAGTGTGGCCCACTTGAGCCTGACGTAGCACTTGTTTAAATCTCTGTGTAATCTGGAGAACTTCCCAGGTAAACAAGCCCACCCGGAGGAGGCTTGGTTGCACGCTAATTTAGAGGAATATCAGGCCTGAGACACCTGTTGGGAATGTGGGCTCCTGGATGTCTGTGACGTTCATTTATTCATGTGGCAAAAATCAATTCGGCTTAAGGATTCCAGTTAACACCTGAGGTTTGTCTCTCTTTCTGCCTAATTTCCTGATAGTATATGTGTTTTTATTTTATTGTTTTGCATTGTCTGCAGCTCACCAGAACACAGCCATGGTAGATCTGTAGTTTTTGCTTAAATGTGGCGTATTCATTCTTTCTAAAGGTGCAGAATGAATAAACAAACATGGTTGCATCTTTGAAAATGTTTGAAGGCTGCAGAGAGTGTGAAACATTAAAAACTTGGCAAAAAGACCTCATTCTGACTCTGTTCCATTATGGGTACCTGTACTATTAAGCACTCTGAGATGATGGTTAATGACGTGGATGATATTACAGCAGACTTCATCAGCAGGGTCAAAACATGTCCAAGCAGTTTATTATATGTTCCATCACAGCGGAAATAAGGAGTGAAATAAGTCTCAGCAGCTGAGTAAACATTTTTTGGTGGACGGTTTCTTTACGAGCCAGAGGACGATTTGCTGGGAGTTTTGTTTCCTCAATTAACTGGCGCCTGGGGGTGCAGATGGGATCACTCTTTTTTTTCCCTGACTGTAGTGATTAGAGAAGAGAATGTCTTCACCATCAGACAGTGTTTGCTTTGATCGTGAACTGCTTCCGCTGAGCCTCACAGTGTTTTCTGCCAGTGCTGTGGTTTGCGCTGTTTGCTGGTTTTGCTTGTTAGTGCTGTCATCTGGATCAACACTGGACCACCACACCAACCCTCTGGGTGTCTGTTGCTTTGCTGTTTTTGTCCTTTAATAACATCTCAGAAGTTTCCAGCCCAAGCTGGACTCCTCAACATGCACACGTGACTTACATACACTCACATGTGCAACATAAGGGTGAAAAAAGTCTATTCTGCTATTCTGCCCAGCTTATATTTTTCAGTGTAAAAATTGAGTTTTCAAGTAGTATCTAAGTAGGCTTTTAAAAGTGTGTTGGAGTCAAATCTAAATGCAAATTTTGTGCGTGGCATTTTAGATTGAATTTTTTTTTTTCTTGACTGCATCATAACCAAATCAATGAATTCAGTTCCATAATTGATAAATCAGACAAAACAGCCCAAAACCCTAATTTCAGTTAATTTTTCTGAATCAATTTCCCTATTTATCTTGTAAATTTTACTATTTACAGCAAATTTTATTTAAAAGGACTTTCTGTCTCTCAACCGATCTTTATTGGGTGCTAGTCGAAAATTTGTTTTGGCCAAAAAATATAGATGTTTTTTTCCCAGACCAGGGAATTTGGGTCTAGTATCTTAGAACAGCATAGGAGATGAAGCTAAAAACTCATTTCTCTGTAGTCTACCCTAGATGAGGTGCTGGCTCTGTAAAGAAAGAGAGGCAGTTTGAAAAGGAACTGGTTTTTCTAAAACAAATGCACTGGGCTCTGAGAGCAGCCACATTATCTGTCCAACCTCTCTGACCTTGACATGAAAGACTACAGAGAACCTGAAGAGCATTAATGTCTGCTTGAAAATCAGTAAACACCAGCATCATGTTTGTTGAAAGTGTTACCACCCTTTCCTCTGTGGCGTTTTCTGCCCCATTTGTTTGACTGGAGCTGATTAGACCTTAATAGAAAAAAAATTAATTTGCAATGTGATCATCCACATGTTGCAAAATTGTTTGATGCTCATTAATTCATCTTGTCCAACATTTATTCCTGATTATTTCCCACAAGACAATTACTCGAGTGGATGCCGCAACTATCAAGAGATTCGCCTGTTATTCAAAAATGCTGCTATCATGTCATCACTTGTTTGTCTTTATTAACTGAGCATTCTTTCGGATTTAATTAATAATCAGAGAACGCTGTGCCTGACCCTACTCTTCGGTAAGTAGTCTGGTGCTGCTGGAGCTCACTGATTCATGATTGGGCGACGGCAATTCACCACATCTGACGGCATTCTACATAAGCAGGCTCGATTTTAATACCTTCAATTTTCACTGAATTTAGGAGCAGCTTCCTTGCTCGGCTGTTGTGGTTTCTGCCCACCTCATTTGCAGCATGGCTGCAAATAAAGTAAAGAAGATGTACCGAGTCAAAACTGAAAATGCAGCTTCCCCAGCATCATAATGGCACCAAGATCATGACCCAACATGGTGTTATTGGAGAGGTGTGGATGAGAAAATTGCCTGCTGTAGTATTTATGTCACAAACACGTTACCCAAATGGAAGGGTTTGGGTTAGGGTTTGGGTTAGGGTTAGTGGCATTTAATGTTCAGTTTTGGGATGCAGATTGTAGTATTTCCTTTCTTTTTATTCTTTGGGTTTGCGAGCAGCACGTTACCTCAAGAACAGAGGTACAACTGTCAAGACTGAAATGTAAAACGTGATGCAAGACACGCTACAACCTCAGATGTCGACAGCAGAAGATGACTCCCACCTGTCTACGCATCAGATCAACAGTAAAAGGACACAGAGCCCAGGTAATTCTTCACATGACGGAAAAACGCTTACTCAATGAAAGGATCAGACAAATCCACTTTACCATAAACACCCTGTAAGCTAAGTTAGATGAAAGAAGGGAGGAACTACACCTACTGCTCCCCTCTGAAGTAATGGAAGAAATAGCCAAACTCGTTTCCAGGACTCAGCACACCCAACACACCAGGACCAAGGAACGTCAGATCCGAAAATTCACCACCCTACTGGCAAAACACAACCCCAGCGGAACCAACCCCTTCTCCAACCATGTCACATCCCTGTCTGACTCACAACGGGAGAAATGGGTAAAAAACCTATCAGACAGGGAGCTCACACAAGCCGAGGAGGAAGTGCTGTCCAAAGGTTTGAATTTTTCAGTCACCCCTGAAGAGGTACCGACTGTCGAACTCATCACAGCCACTGAGACTGCCATTAGAAACAACAAACTCCCGGAAGCAGAAGCAGAACAGATTAGACTCAAGGTAACAGCCGCTCTTGCTAGTGCAAAACCTCCCACCTCCAATATCACGAATGAGGAAAAAAGAGCCATTGCATCCTTAGCCAAGGACAAGAACATCACCATCTTACCAGCTGACAAAGGTAGGTGCACGGTCGTACTCAATACCACTGACTATGACACCAAAATACTCAGTCTCCTGACAGATACCGCCACGTATGAGAAACTCAAGCGGGACCCCACCAGCTCATACAAGAAGAAGGTGGTAGACTTACTACAGAAACTGGAAAAGGATAAAGCCATTGACAGACCACAATACTACCGTCTATATCCAGGAGAAACCATCCCTTGCATTTATGGATTGCCCAAGATCCACAAACCAGGGACCCCTCTCAGACCCATAGTAAGCAGCATCAATTCGGTAACCTACAACATTTCCAAATTCTTGGCCTCCATCTTGTCGCCCATGGTTGGCAACACCCCACACCACATCAAAAACTCCCAAGACTTTGCTCAAAAAGTCGTTGGACTCACACTACTTCCAGAAGAGACTATGGTATCTTATGATGTCACGTCACTCTTCACGTGCATCCCCACCGCCAGCGCCATAGACACCATCCACAAGCACCTTCTATTGGACAAGAATCTTACAGAAAGAACAACCTTAACACCGGCCCAAATCTGCACCATGCTGGACCTGTGTTTGAACACCACCTATTTCCAGTACAGAGAAGGCTTCTACAGGCAGAAACATGGCTGTGCCATGGGCTCACCAGTATCCCCTATAGTTGCCAATCTATACATGGAGAAGGTGGAATCCCATGCCCTGACATCCTTCACAGGAACTGCGCCAAGCCACTGGTTCAGGTATGTGGATGACACCTGGGTCAAAATTCAAATACAAGAATTGGAAGCGTTCTCCGATCACCTCAACAAAACAGACGAGCATGTAAAATTCACCCGGGAAGAGGTAAAAGGAAACAGTCTGGCCTTTCTGGACTGCACAGTCAAGATCACTGAGGACAGAAATCTCACCATCGAAGTCTACAGAAAACCTACACATACCGACCAGTACCTCCAGTTTGACTCTCAGCACCCACTGGAACACAAGTTGGGAGTGATCAGAACTCTCCAACACCGGGCCAGAGAAATACCCACCACATCCCAAGGCAGAAAGAAGGAACAGGACCACATTAAGACAGCTCTCAAAACATGTGGCTACCCAGACTGGGCCTTCACCAAAACCTCAAGAAAGCGAGACCTCAGCAAAGGAGAGGAGGAGAGAAACAAACGCCGCAGCGTTTCCATCCCCTACCTGTCTGGAGTCTCGGAGAAGTTTAGGAGGATCCTCCAGAAACACAACATACCGGTTCATTTCAAACCCAGCAACACTCTCAGACAGAGGTTCGTACACCCAAAGGACAAGACACCAAGACCCAAACAAAGTAATGTTGTTTATGCTGTACAGTGCCAGGAGAAATGCAAGGAACTGTACATTGGGGAAACCAAACAACCTCTACACAGAAGAATGGCACAACACAGACGTGCCACCTCTTCGGGTCAGGATTCAGCAGTACACTTACACTTAAAGGAGAGTGGGCACTCCTTCGAGGACAGCCAAGTACGGATACTGGCCAGAGAAGACCGCTGGTTCGAAAGGGGGGTCAAGGAAGCTATCCATGTTAAATTGGAGAAACCATCCTTAAACAGAGGTGGTGGCCTGAGGCACTTCCTATCACCCACATACAATGCAGTCCTCCACTCCTTCCAACAGCAAAACAAACATTCACACCATTCCAAGAGACCCAGTGACTCATCACCATGTGACCCAGCAGACAAAGGGGAGACATCTCAACAGAAACTAGGTGAACGACCCGACCAACGACCCTGCTAACGACTCTCAGGTGACCACCCAGATCATTAGCATGCAAATGGCCCACAGGGGCTATATATTTTCAAGCTCTCTCCCCAGCGATTTCAGAACTGAAGAAGCCTTCTGGATAGAAGGCGAAACGTCTTCAAGAGAAGAAACCCAGTCCAGTTGACAGAGAAAACTACCTTGGATACAATGACCTGGATGACTGAGAATTTACACAGACAAAGGAATTAGTTCCACTTAGTCAACATGGTGTGTCCAAGACTGTTCCTGTCATTTTAGCTGTCACACGGTACCTTGATTCTTTCAAAGCCCTACGTGTCCTTTATTGATGCAAGGGTAGACACACACACATACACACAGCTACACAGCCACACAGAACTCTTGTTTCTTATCCTTCAGTATTAAAATTGGATTGCAAGTTAAGAAAAGTCATTTCCAGAACCTGCTGAAGAAATCCATATTATTGTGTACCTATACTGTAGTAATTTCTTGTTATTTTTTTTTGGGGGGGGGCTTTGATACTTCGATGATAATAGAAACCCAAGCTCTGTCGTGCAGCCTATTTTTCACTTTCAATCTCACATGTTTAATTGCAATGCTAATGATTCAGGATGGGCAAAATGACTACCGTATTTTCACGACTATAAGGCGCACCTAAAACACTGAGATTTTCTCAAAAAAATGACGCTGTGCCTTATAATATGGTGCGTCTTGTGTGTGGACTGAGTTCCAAAATCTGCTGTGTGCCTTTGGTGGGTGCACTACGGTAAATGCAGAAAGTGGAGAAAACAAGAAAGTGAACTGTACCAAGTGAGGAAGACGAAGCTGAGTTTCCGCGGGAACAAAGCAAGGTGACCCGAGCTGGAAGACCGAGTGGAACAGTTGGTTGTGGAACAGCGAACAACTGGAAGGGGCATCTCTACTGTCACAATTCGACAAAAGGCCAAAGCGATTGCTGAAGAAATGGACATTGAGCACTTCCAAGGAGGTCCTTGGAAGTGCTCAATGTCCATTTCAATGATTTCTCGGGGCACGAGAAATCATTGAAGGCGAACACTCCTTCACAAAGACTATGAGGCAGCGGCGGGCAAGTTATGCCACCATATGTGGGTGGATTGTAGACGCATGGGCTATGATACCGTCATCATTTATTGTAAGAGCTTTCACAAAAGCCGGCATCAACGCTGAAGCGGAACTGGTCGGTGAGTCTGATTCAGATGATGAAGAAGAGGAATTCGGGATGTTCAACATTGAAATAGCGCAGCTGTTTAATTCAGATACAGATGAAAACTTTGATGGTTTTGTGGCGGGAGAATGAATATTTTGTTCAATAAATGTGTCGAAACTCACCGTTTTACTTCCGTTGTCATTTTTTACTGTATGTTTTAGCATGCGCCTAATAATACGGTGCGCCTTATGTATGTTTTAAATACAGATATAGCACCCATAACTGAGACTGCACCTTTTATTACAGTGCGCCTTATGGTCGTGAAAATACGGTAATGACGCTTTAAAAGTGAATCAACAATTTGAGTTCACATTCCACAAGGAAGTGGAAGTTAACAGAGACCTGATTAGATATATTATTGGCACCAATGGATCCAGCAACAACAAAGCTAAGAAAGTGCCCAGAATCAAAAACATCACACTGAATAAAGAAAGAGGCATTTTTAAAATGTATGAACAATCCAAACAAGCTCTTCACTTAGCCAAAGAAAATATAGATGAATGACAAAAGTAAGTAGAGTTAAAAATATTATCGAGGCCTCTGGAGTCATTAAAATTATTTTTGACGCACGTAAAGCAGAGATTCCTCAGGTGGAGGGAATGGTCACCATTGTATGTGTTAGGACAGAGGAAAAAATCCATAAGGCACTGGCGCTGCTCTAATGAAGGACATAATTTCTTATCACTTGGACGTACACATGCTCAGCAAAAAGAAATCTCCACCGAAACAAGGCCTAATATCTAAACCCCCCAACCTGTAAAATTAGCAACATTGACTCTGACAAACTGAGTAAGAAAGGGTTCATAACTTTTCAGTAGTTATTGATGGATCCGAATTATAATCCATACTCCTTACTGGCCAATCTGGATGAGATGCCCATTTTTTTCACAACCAGACCAAAGAGGAAGAAGGAAGAGTTGATAAAGCCAAAGAGCAAATCAGATAGCCAGGTACTACTCAAAAATAAAAGCTCTAAAAAGAAGCATTGATCTCTCCCTCTCAGATGGAGACTGCAAATGTTAACTGGCTTTGTTTTTTATTTAAATGTTTATTACAGTAAACAATGTCTAAATCAATCATTTTTGAAGGTGTTTGTGAATAATGAACTAATTCAACTAAAAAAATTCAGAGAGCACAATTGCTGAGCACTTAAAGCCAATGCTCCAATCACTTGGAATACCTTTATTGAGTTTGTGTGCTACCACATAGATTGCTCCTCTTGTATTTGAGGGTTCGCCTCAGTGAAAGGATTCGTGATTGAGGCAGATTATAGACTCATTCTAATTAGAGAATCAAGGCACTTGAAGATAGATCTGAGTTTTAATTTGAAAATAAGTACAATTTAACTAGTACCAGTCGTATAGTTTACTTATATTTTTATTTATAGTGCCTATATATAGGCAGGTTACATAACAGTTAGTGGCTTACTTCCAAAGATCAGAGCTAATGTGGTTTGATCTTTAAAAACTCTAAGGTGAATGTCCATTCGGAATCTGGAACATCACCAAAATTTCATCAGCTATATCGGAAAATTTTGTGGACGGACAATGCTGGCTGCCACATAACCTTAACGACAGCAATGGTCTGCAGCCACAGGCACAGCTGCCTGTGTTGAGGAGGGTCTTCCCTTGATACAGGAAGATCAAAGGATTATGTGTTCAGGACTTCCAGCAACTCTGCATACGCGGATCCTAACACTTGAACCATTGAGTCATATTTGTAAATTAAACTACTTTAAAGCTACAACATTCATGCGTAATCTCCCACTCCTTTTAGACGACCCATGTCACCATTTTGTCTCGTGGAAGTGCACGTTAAGAAGAATCGAGGTCTGCACTCGAGAATCGCGCTGACCTGGGAAAATTCATCTTGTTAAAATTTCACAGGCCATACATTTTCATTGACACCTATTTAAATTGAACCACTTTAAAAAAAAAAATTGTTGAAGCAAATGAAGCAAAAAAAGTATTGTTTTCGAAGACGGCGTGTACTGTAAATGAGACTATTAAAAGCAACCCCCAACCTTTTTACTTTTCTTCAGCGACTGCTTAGAACAGAAAATATGGTCTGACTGGGATAATTGAAATGACCAACTCCAACATGCCAACACTCTATGCTGGCCTCACACCTCTGCTGCAAAGTGATTTTTTCAGCCTGGATGCGAAAAAAAATAGTAAGATGGTAGCGTATTGATCATTTCTTAGAGTAACGCTAAACAGATCACAGTTTTTGCACATTAGCCAACATTTTCCCCTCCGAGGTGGGTGCAGACCACATCCCATTCTGGTTAGCTCCGCTAAATCACATTAGCTACATAAATTGTGTCTATACACCCTTTGGATTAATAAAATTCACAAGAGGGCCAGAGTTTAAAAGATGATCAGCAAGCAGCTGAAGGTTTTTGGTAGAAGGTTTCCAGGATAACTACACAAGGATATGGGCAGTCATTAATTATTGTCCATGCTAGAGAAGTGAATCCACTATCAATGCAGCTGAAAATCTGCAGTAGAACTTCTTTAAAGGATTTTTTCTATTTATACACACACATCTTCTTGAGAACTTGTAGCTATAATACATTACCCAGCTTGTTGCTACAATCCTAACCAAGCCAAACTAACCCAATGAGCCTCACCCTAGCTTAAACCCAATTTTTTTCTCAAAACTTTGTCAGCCCTGACAGCTCTTTGAAGCTCTGGGGACCAGACAAAATGTCCTCACTCCTCAAAAATGTACTCATTTTGCTAGTAGAATGAGTATTTGGTGCTCAATATGTATGCACTACACATGGACACACACACACATTTGCAGTCAGACTGAGTCACGGAGTTGTTGTGACCTAACTGGAGTTAACGACCAAGCTTGTGCCTAATTTTGGAAGGAGATGCAGTTCGAGGTAGACTTGTTTATTCAGTGCTGCAGTAGTTCACCTGGAAAAGACCTGCTGCTTATTAAATGGAAAGGTTATGGCAACATAAAGTCTGACATAATTTGGTCAATAAATTGATTCCTGCCTCATGCGTGTATGCTTAGTAAACCATGGTGAACCACTGGATTAGTCCCATCATGTAAATGTCCTGGTCTGAGCTCTGCAGCTTAAATGCCGGGTTTGTTTATGAGCTCTCTCCTGACACTTCTACTATGACCTCCTAAATCTGAGCATATGCAAATTTATGTTCAAGCTTGTTTATGTTTCCCTCTGTATGACTATTGATGAGACGGTGTTCGGGTCCTGACAGAGAGCGCTTCCTTAGCATCTGTTATGACAAACCGGATGTTCTCTTTCCCATGCAAGGAGGATGGGAAGAGAACTTTGAGATGTGTACCATTGCAGGGATGTAATGTTACCCTTCCGGCCTCTCTCTTTTTTTCGGGTCTTTCTTGAATAAGCAACCGACAATAGGTTCCAGCCTTAATATTTCAGAAGCGAGCCACTGCACAAGGCGCCGTCTCCCTTGAGGCAAGATGTGGTAACCAAATGCAGAGATGTGTCAAAGTGAGTTCTTCTAACAGCCCCCTAACAGAAGGACTGTGTGTGTATGTGTGTGAGAGGGTGGGGTGTGTATTTTTCCCCCTGCTTTCTTGGCTTACTCGTGATGGGCAATCGTGCAGAATGTGGTTACCGTGTTTCCAGCTGTGATAAGCTAACTTTAGCACTACAAGCGTCCCTATTGTGTAGCTCTGGTTAATTACAACCCAATTACTCAGACTGTGCAGCTGTGATCAGAACACCATAGAGAAGCCTGACATTTTGCCACAGATTCTTTGATACACAGAACATTGCCTCGTGCACGGATCTGTGCCTTTTTTCAAATTGCTTTCCCGACATTTAGGGCCCAGCGTGAGATTGGAGCCGATGTACAGATTAGTGTTGGTGTTTTAATATTAATCAGGTCTGGCAAATGTTGCCCAACTCCTGTTGATCCGCTGGCTGTGCTTTTCCTTTCCCTCCACCTTCATGAGTCCAACCATGTAATTCTCAGTTTTGTGTCTCCAAGGACATGATTTGGATCTGATTACAGCGGGCCTCATTAAGAAAACACCCCAGTAATGATGAGGAAAGCTCACACAGGCACATACGCAGACCATATCTCCAAATCCAAATGATGGTATTTGGGACAAGTATGCCTTTTCCTTCTTCCCTTCTAATTGTTCTCCAGAGCAAATCTCCCCAGTAGCCAAATTGCAGCAGTTCTCAGTGTGGTGAAGCACTACATGCAGCCATAATGCGCAGGGTATCAGCCCACAGATGCTAATCTAGATGCACTCCTATCTTTTTGAAGTCCGGCTTGACTAATGGCAGAGAGCGCCTTAATGCCCTCAGCAGTTTTTCCCTAACTGGGAGAATGCGGAAGATTTGTGGATCCTGTAAGAGCGGGTTATTTAATTGAGCTGCACTTTCTGCTGGAAACTCGCCGCGTTCCACAGACTAAACTGTTTCTGAACCCCACACAGTTTCAGGAGGTGTTTTACTGTTTATGCGTCATTGAAGCAAATTGGACCTCACTCACATTTAATTGCTGCTAAATACTGTCTTTTTTATGTATTTATTTTCTTGGTATTACAGCTGCAAGCTGATGGGTGGTATTTGTCACCTAGGCTTGACTGACCTCAGCCTCAAATCTTTATTTTTTTTTGCAGTTTTCCCACTAATGCCTCTGTCCCATGTGAGCTGGAAGGGCACTAATAGCCGGGCTCAATCAAGAGGAAAATTAAGTGTGCACAACAATGCCAAATGGAGTGAAACTATTCTGTAATGACTGTATAAGTCAGGAGGAAATGGCAGAGCACACAACTAATTCACAGCAAGATGCCTCCAAAGAGATTCAATAGCGATTCCTCTGAATTGGAATAACTTTTTCTCCACCAATGTGTAAAATAAGACTTTAGATTTCATCACTGCTGCGCCTCAGTGTACATTTATCTCAGTTGTTTTTTTTTTAAAAAGTGCCGTATGAAACACCCGCACCGGCTTTTGAAATGCCCTGAAAGAAGCTTAGATGCACCAACCAACATGGAAGAATGGTGTACAGGCACAAAGGTAGCTGTAGATCGATGAGCCTCTCCCAATTTGTCGATTAAAAAATGAAAAAACAAGCCAGGAAAATTCATTTCACAGTTCCTGTTGGTGCCTGAGAAATGGTGGGGTCAACTGCCTCGAAGTAATGACTTACGGCATCATCCTGGCGGAGCAAATGCAAAATCATCGGGCCATGCAAATATAGTGGAATGCACCCACCTGAGGTTTGGAATTGACAGAAGATGTGCCAACCCAATGAAACAACAGTGAAAACTGAACATCATTTTGATATTTGATTTCACAGCTCCTGTCCAAACATGGGAGGAAGGAGTCACTTCAGATGGTACATTGTGCCACTCTACGTGGAAAAAACGATCCATCATCACAGGAAACGTGTCCATTATTTGTCAGAAACCGATTGCAGATGCAACCTCTCTTTTGGGATGATGGATTTGGAGGCAAAAGGGGAAAAAAAGAACCTGAGGGGATTTCTGGGACAAGGATTTCAAAGGTTTATATAACCCCACGTGTCACTTTTGTCTTCATCCAGCTCTTCATCTCACTTTTGCAGGTCATAAGTATTCAGCATGCATCAGAGAAAATCCAAACAAACGCAGAACCGTCAGTCTCATGGGAGGCTCAGAACAGACCTGTTTTCTTTTTTCTTTTTTTTAAAATCTGAGTTCATTTACAGACAGTTGTGTTTTCAAGCCCTCTCTCGGCTCACCTCCTCAGAGAGATCTCAGCACATTTTCAGTGAGCCGGAGCAAAGTTCTCCTCATTAATTACCACATTAGGATGATGATATTAACGATGATGATGATGCAGGGAGATTTTTAACAGGGAAACTGTGCCTTGCTTCTTGCCCCCAGAGTCAGCCTGATTCTTCCTTCATATTGCAGTTGGCCGTAGCTTTTAAGAAATATCTGAACGTTGTGTCCTATCCGTAAAACATCCACAGTCGAGGTGGACTTTTCTCTGCTGTAGCTGCATATTTGCTTTGAAAATTTGTAGATTTCGAGAACTGCAGCGTTGGCTTTATCCTAATAATTTTTTTCGTAATTTTAGTATCATGGTGGCCCCTTCAGACCTGACCTGAATGTACATTACTGCTGCATTGTTTTGGTATTCTGCCTTTCTTCAGGGCTACCTGCTGTGAAGAAACAAACTCTCCAGACACCCCAGGAAATAAAAAGGGGGTAAAACTTTTTCAAAGCCACCCCGCTGTCTACCTTGACTACTTATTAGTTGAATTAAAATGATTTGAATGAGCAGCCGAGTAGAATATAATGACTCAATGAAAGGAAGACAGGGAAGCAAGCATGATGGAATAATTGCTTGATTTAACATCTTCCACACAACCTCAGCATTTGATCTATGTTCTAAATGATCTGTTATTCTTCGCAAACACGCACACCCACACACACACCCCACTGAGAGGCCATTGAACGAGCCAGGTAGCAATGGGGTTATTTCCTGTTATCGTGTTTGACAGGACATTTAAGTGCAAGCATGAAGTTTGAGCACAGGAAGAATGTAACCAACATTTTGATGGCAGTTGTCTGAGCTTAAGCTTGTTGCGTGAAGCTATTTTTTCACCCACAACCCTGCATAATGACCTGCTCGTCCTTGTCGGAAGTCCTCAGTGAGGCTGGAGTGAGAGTTGTGCAGTATGATGGAAGATAGAAGGATTGGAGGGGAGGAGAAGCAGTGTGGGAATCAAAGCATTAATGTCGGTCCACAAATATAGACTTTGCCTGTAGCGACGGCCACGTGGGAAGAGTATGGTGGTGTCACGCATGATTGATGCGGTGGAGTGACCCGTCAATCATTGGAACTGCCCTTGCTCCTCCTCGGATCCCGGCTTGCGTCGGCAGCTGCAGCCGCACAATAAAACTGGCTGTCAGGAATCCCACCTGCGGAAATTCCACCAGCGCCTTAACTGTCACATATATGTTCTTACTTACGTGCATGTTGCAGTGCAGGTTTTGAAAAGTCGGTATTTGGCAGCGCAGTAAAGGCCACCTCAATTAACATATCTTTTGAAGGGTAATGAGGGTCAGGGCCTTCATTAAGGTCTGCTGTCGTGGTGTTGGGCTCCGCTCGATGAGCTCCAGAATCAAAAAAACACATGTCTATTAAAGTTGACTCAAACCTCACGATCACCATTTCATTTTCATCCCATTTTGGCATAATTTTTCTTCAGAAAAAAGAAGCGGCTGCTGTCTCAATGCAAATCCTCATCTTGATCTCAAAAGTTCCATTTTACACCAATTGAGTTCAAATGAAAGCTTCTGTTACATTCCATATCCATGAAATTACATCAGACACGCTAAATTACCTTCTCTGAGTGGGATTCGGTGCTTGTGCTGCCATGCTTCATGCTCCATCGTCTGTGAAGTTTTGAAACTTCCTTGTTTTTCTCTGGAGAATATTTTTGCTGTTTTGCTTTAAACAAATGGTTTGCAAAAAATTTGCTAATTTGTCTTCTTCAAAAATCAAGACCATTTGCAATGCCAACATGTCTAATAGTGTAGCTCTTGGCAGCTCAGCCTTTTTATCTTTAATCTATTGTAGTTAATTAGAAGTAAGGCAGCACATCCTTCGTATTGATGTTTTTACTCTCTTTACATCTTTTAAAGCTCTTTTAAAGCTTACGATCGCTTCAGCTGGGTTTACCACACGGAGGCAGTGGCGCAGATCGCTTGAATGGCTCTGCTCCATCTTGACAGAAGTGCTCTCATGAGGTGACGTGGGATGCAGTTTAACCTAACATATTGAAGAGCACAGACCGGGGTGATTACTGTCTTTGGAGTGATTTGGCGACTAGGGAAGAGGAAAGCCCAATTAAACGGAGGAAAATGAAGTGGAACCTCTTAATTAAGAATGATATCTTCATAACTGAGGTCAAATCCATCATTCCCTGGGCAGTTTTGCAGCTGTAATGTTTCTGACCTATGACTGAACAGCCTTTTTCTGTCGTAGTATTTATTTAAGAGGTTCTGTAAACACAATGTTAAATTCGGTCATGTTAAAAATAGTAAAGACTGCGCATGTTTGGGTTGGAGGAGCTTTGCTTTCAGGGTTAGAAAGAGGATCCAATATCTGCTTGTATGTGCTGTTTTAGGACACCAAAAACAGACAGGGTGTGAGGAAAAGGTCAAGGCAGATGCTCTATTGTGATTGTGTTTTGGGGTTTCGCTGCTGCTTGTTATAGGAAAAAGAAATAAATGCACTCCCTGACCTTTGAGAAAAGAGAAGACCTTAGCTTTGAAACCTAATCTGTATCTGGGCTAAAATATGAAAGGTTGTCGACAGGGTTCTGCCATGGCCCCAGTAATGGATGGATTGAAACCTGCATGTAGATCCTGATCACAAAGAAAGAATAATACCATTCTTAATTTGTCGAAATGCCATGCGCAAGCCTGCTCATTGTGAAAACACATTATAATTAGCAGCCAGTTGTCAGACTCAAAAGACATCCATTCAGTCACACCAAACGATTTGGCACGCTGCCGCAAAGGTGTGCAACTCATGTTCAGCTAACAGGGATTAGCGAGCAGCATGGAGGGCAGATGCAGACTAACCTAATTAATCATCTCTGACATTTAAATGCAGCTTTCATCCAACCTCTCTGTCTCTCTGCCAGTCCTGCACTCGATGCACAAGTTCACTAATTATTCCTATTCACTGACTGCCTGGAGCCTTGTATGTTGTTATATGTGCTCCTAATAATAGCTCATAAATAAAATGTAGGTGGGGAATATTAACATTGGATTTATTTATTTGGATGGGAAAGAATATTGTCTTCCACTGATTTACATTTCCTTTTATTTCTACTTTTGCTTTGAACTGCTCATGAATGTGATTTTATTCTTTTTTAACTGGACTCGCTATCTTTCCAGTCTTATTAGCAAGACGCCTGTCGATTAAGATAAGTAAAGTGATTCTACTTTGAATGCAAAGTGGCAGAAGCCACAAGGAGTCCTCCCACAGACTTGGAGAAAAGAAAGGAGTAGCATGTGTGTTGGTGGGTCCTCGAATATAGCATTGATGGCAAAATCGTGTCTCATTTTGTTTGCAGCCTGTGAATTTGCACAAATGGGTGAAAGCAGTTTGAGTTACAGACAGTTGTTGGAGTTCCATAGACATAGTCCATTAACCATTTAAGTGACTTTCAGGTCGGACAAGCCATTATCGAGCAGCCATCCGAAAAGAGTTAGTGGGGATTGACAAGAAGGAGCAGAGGAAGACAGCTGGGCTAGCTGTGGAAATGCTAGCTGAGAACTAAATAACAAGCCAGAACAGTTGTGGTCTTTATCCATTCCTCTTTAATTCTAGGTACAGTTACACCATACAGTTATGTAGAAGCTCACCTTGGCGGACATAATGTGAAATCACTTGTTATCCCTGATGCGGGATTATTACAGGGATTCCATCACCCCTTACTATCAAGCAGGGTAGCAGGTGTGATCCATTCAGCCGGTGCTGGACCTGGTTCTCCTTCCTACTGGTTATGTCTGAAATCCTCTATGACCAGATATCATTATTGCACACCAGCTCCACTTTACACAATCCTAACCCTTTCTCTATGACTCAGTCCATCAACCCTGCAGAGGAGAGGTCATGTTTTATGCGCAATCTATCATTCTCTTCTTTAATTTTACAGTACCGCTAGATTCTGAGACATTTTAGTTTGATAAAACACAGATATAGAGCCTGATAGCTGCACACCAGTGCTACAGTAATTATGAAGACACCAGATATAAACGTTTTAAACAGGTGGACATCCTATTTTCTCCCACAGCCTGACATTTGTTGAGTTTTTTATGGTTTATGGAGGGATTTGTCTGAACCGGGACCTCATTTGTGTTGCATCTTATATCTTATATTATCTTATTATACCAGAGTAATACCAGAAGACTGGATCCTCCACTGATCATTATTTCTAATTGGCTTAAACTTATGAGAACATTTTTATTTATCTGAAAATCCAATTTTAGATAAAGCATAAACCCATTAATCCAATAGATTAGTCTGTCAGAGATACCTGATCATGTGCAGTGTTTTGGTCCCACCAGTATAATTCTGTCACTTTATGCTGCAGCCCTGCTCCCATTAACATCTGCCAAAGCACTGGGTTATTCGGGTCATGTTCCATAAGTCCTACAGGCAACAGGTGCATTTTAAATTGCAGAGGTAATAGGGCAGGCCACCTCGCCGTGCCCCTAGCTGTCCTGCATTTAAGAGACACCTCTCTGACTCCCTGGCTGCCACCCGGCACTAATTCAGCCACAATTAATGTCTCATCAGCCTCCATTTATTTAGGATCGATTCACTCGCCTTCTCTTATCTCACTGGGGAAATATTTTTTTGGATTGTGTCGTGAAAAAGTGCGGCCCCATTACTTCACCGGCTGGTTTCGGAATGGAGTTGTGGAGATTTACGCAGTAAATCATTGCAGGCCTTGTGGTAGAGCGTCCAGCCCGGTCGCCTGTTCACGCACCGATGACGTATGTTTATAACTAACTAAATCAGCTCGGTGGCCACTTGGACTTGAGCTGACCTCACAGTTTTATGGTTCATAAAATAGACTTTATGAGACTCTTGGTTTTACTGACCTGGCATGTCGAAGTTAAAAGACTCTGCCTGTAAGATCAGTGCGAATCAGGTTGTTGTAAAAGCACTGGTGAGTTTAAAGTGTAACTTTTACCAGGAGCTTCGCTAATTGAAAGGTGAGCCCCCTTGTTCACTCCTGTCGAGATCAGAGGTTGTTTGGAGGCTTAATATCTTGGTTCTTGGTTACAGATGGGAAGAAATTTTAGCTCAATGAAACAAAAAATGGATGGATGGATAGAGGGACATGTCAAATCACATAAGAAGCATCTAGAAATCATTATGGAAGATTACGGCGTCTCCTACCCTCCTATCAGCGAGGGTTTCTACCCCTGTAGGGATGCTTTTGATAGCCGTGTCGTCGTGGAAACCGTGACTAATTTAGAGGCCTGACAATGCACAGCCACAATCAAGGACATTGGGGCCCATTCTGGCCTATATGTGCAGAAAAACAAGGCTGGTGTTTCCTGCCTTTTCTGCAAATTGTCATTGAAATTCACAATGAGTAAAGGGGGACTGAAAGCAGCAGGCGGTCAATTTCATGTGCGAGACAACAGCTGACAGACCCATCAGTGTTTAAAGTCCTTTTATAATAGCAGTTCTACAGTTCAAATCTACAGTCAGGGAGGTCGTGGGGGGCAACAGCATTCTTTTTATGCACTTAGTCTGAAGAAGAAGAATAAAGAGTTCCAGGAAATGCTGAGCAAAGTTGTCATGCAAGTCAGGACATCCTCAGGACCACTGAAGGAGAAGTTGACATTTTGAGGTTATTTTTAAGAAGAAAGTGCAGAGAGACTTGGTTGTCCTATTTAGGGTGATTTCTTTTTTCTTTTTTGTGGGGCTGTTATAACCATGATGTGTTCCATCCACCTGTCCATCCATTAACACACCAATGGTGTACCAGTGGTCACCTGTGGTCATCATAGGGCACACGCACGGTTTACACACACGGTTTCAAGCACCTCGATAACTTGCCAACTCTATTCAAACAGTCCGGCCAGGTACTGAATCCAGGCTGTTGTTCAATGGCGATTACAAAATTAGAGCAACACTCTTGACTTTAGCGATAATCCTTGCCCAGTGTCAGTGATGATTGAGCGCACTCATTTTCAAGCAGTGATTGAGGAGCTTTTAGAAATTCCTGATTGTATAACCCTTTCTGAGTCACATAAAAACACGAGGTTATTGAACTCTACATTTTCTTTTGGTGAACGACAGACTCTTCCAATCTTGGTCGTCATTCAAACTCTGAAAATCTGGCAATTATGGAAAAGAAGCTTCTGTTAAAAAGAAATGTTAGACATTGCTGAAGAACTAACCTCTTACGTTACCTTAGAAAATGCCATCTGTCCATCCATTCACACACCTACAATTGTCACCTTTAATCTCCTTTTAGAACCTCATCTTTTATGATGGTGCTCATCACTGTCCTACTAAAGGCAACCTACAGGGTCACGCGCCAGCATTCTTGATGCACCACTGCAGCCTTAATGTGGAGGTGGAAGTCACTCCATTGCTGCTGAAGGGCTTTGACATAAAAGGCTGATGGACATGCAGAAAAGCTTTGCAGACCACAAAAGGGGAGTTACACACTCCATTTCCCCTCTGCACTAATTAGCATGTCAGCTGTAAAGACACGTCCGACGAGGCGTTTAGGGGTCAGGAGGGAAAAAGGAGCAGAACCAAGTCAGGGATGGTTTCCAAACCATCAACCTGCCACTAAAAAGTGACCTCTCATTTCAAACGGCCCCTCGATTAGTAACAGTGTGCATGTTGTGTGTGTGTGTGTGTGTGTGTGTGTGTGTGTGTGTGTGTGGTGTTCTGTTGCACATAATTAAGACATTACCATGACTGTAACATCTCTTTACCTGTTGCGTGCGTCACAGGGTTGAAGGTCACATGGAGGGCACCATAAACGGATTTTTATGTCCTCAATGATCCCCATGTGCGTGGCATCTTTGTGCTAGTTGCACAGAACACAGAAGTTTTCTGAGAAAGGGAAGAGCAGCTGCGGCAACCACAGGGGACACAGATTATGGTTGCGCCATATGTAGTCATTCCAGGAGCCTTAAATGTTAAATGGTTGAGCTTTAATGGGTTTTTCCTTTGTAGCTATGTATTTCTAGAGTCATGTTTTTTGGTATTCAGGCTAATGTTTTTGTTTTTTTCCTGCATCTCTTCCTCTTTTCGTTGGTTTTTCCCCCGCTCTGTCGATTTTCGTCCATTATTTATTGAGCGAAGGCCGAGTTGGAAAACATCTTGCCATCCTGTTGCCTTCTGATTTCTGTTTTTTTGCATTCTTGAAATAGTTCCCATTGCCGACTTAATTGTAAACACAGTACAAGTTTTGTTTTTTTTCCTCTTTAATGTATTGCAGCAGCAACCCATCTGAGCCTCCATCTTCTGCTGCCCAGTCCCGATTCTGCTTTAGCAAAAACCGTATGACTAAAAGGGGCTTTGCACTTCAAGTTATTTACGGGTCTCCCTTGTTTTTCACAGCCTGGCCTCTCAAGGCTTTATCTCGCATCAATCATTTTTCCTCATTTTTTTTATTTCAAGTTTTCTTATTTTTAGGATTAATGCGCTGAACTCTGCGGCCTTTAGACAAGACTCCAGCAGCTGTGGCTGTCACAACCAAAGGTGACAAAATCACTTCCTTTGCTCCCTCGATAAGAGCATCATCAACATTCATGTGGTGCCACATCTCTATGAATGCAGAATCACTCCCCGTTGCTTAATGTGAGTCCTGTTTTTCATCTGTACGCTCCCACTCTAAATTTATTTTTTCTAAAATGAAGTCCTTGTGGGTGAATGGTTGGTTTTCCATGCCGAGGGGCCTGTTCTGCAGGATATTCTTATTCTAGCAGGCCTGGAAAGCCCTCATTGCTTTTTTTCTGTTATATACCATGAATTATAGGATGTACTGTACTACGCCTCAGTGGAACTAAGTAGAAAATCGAGTCTCCCTGTACAGTGAGGGGACGGAGAATTCTGCCAACAGTGAAATCCTCGGTGGAAAAACATCAGGCTGCTTTATCACCTCACAGAAAAGGGTGTGCTCGTGTCACCTAATACCTCGCCCTAGCTCGCTGAGCAATTTAAGAATGACGGGTATTAGCCTCCCCTTTGTTAAAAGATTAGTCTTGGTCATCCCAAACAGTCTAAAAGGACGAATGACGTGTCGCGCTGGAGAGGTCCTTCCAATCCAGCTGGTAAATGAGATCGTTCCTGCCAGTGGAAATGAAGAAGAGCCTCGCTCACTCTGTCCTGAAATATCAGGCCATTTGTTTTCTATTTCTAATGAATGCTGGTTTTCATTGAGAGCATCAGCAGGTCAGAGCAGGATGGGGGTTGTGGACTTACTGGCCCACCATATGATCAGTCAGTCAGTGCATGTGAGAGAATAACTCCAAATGCACAAACATTTCCATGCACATACACTCGTTATACCCTCTTGTGCCAATGGTGGGTGACCCTGAAGTGTGCCTGCTGCCGGAGGTCAGGCTCACCGCTCTTAAATGCAGCCATAACATTGTGAATCAGAAGCTTCAGGGCTTCGCTCATTTCCAGGGGGAAATTCCAAGACTATTTTTTTTTCGCACAAGACACTGTCAAAACACTTGAAGCACATTTATAATGATGTCTTTCACTTTTCAGGAAACCTCAGGGTCATGACCGTCCATACTCTGATGTCCCTTTGGCTTTTTGAAAGAATAACTTAGACGGACCTTGGCGAAAGTTAGCTGTTCACACCTTGAGGTGTGAAAAAACAAAGTGCGAGTTTCTATAATAGCAATATTGCGCCATCGTTTCCTGATGTCATTAGTGGAACAACATTGCTGAAACTTGCAGCCGTCCAGTTGGCCATGGTGACATTGAGCTTCTCTTTTTTCCTTGCGGGGATTAACAGGAAGCTGAGAAATGTGCTGAGTGTTACAAGCAGGCTTTTTATTTCACTCAGAGCACACTAAAGCCTCCATATAAAGCCTTAGGGATCTTCCGTTTCCCGGAGCCTCTGCTCCTCCGGTGCAGGTGTTGTACAGTATAGGGCCACACTCCAGCCTCTGCATACGTCCCAGGCCGGTCCTCTGCTGAGCCAGCACACTCATTAAGCCCGCACCTAGAAAAAGTCAGGGAGACACTGTTCTGCAATCCTCCAGCCTCTGAGGACTTTGGGAACAGCTGCACAGAGTGGCATTTCTATGAGCCAAACGCTGCCTGCATTCATCAGTTTGCGTGAATAAATAAGAATAAATAGTTTCCTCTTTTACTAGACGTTGGCATTCTATGGTAGCCATCGTGTGCAGTGTCCTCGGAGGTGATACAGAGAGTGGCGCTATTCCCATTTTATTACTGTACTGCCCTTTTTTCCCCTCAGTCATTAGCTCCAATTATGGATTTATATCTCAACATCCTCATTAGAACCTTACTGTGGCTTCTTTTATTAAAGGGCTGGGCACGCTTGGGTTCCAAACACTGCCATCTCAGCCACCCACCACCCTCCCAGCAAGAAAAAGTAAAGAGATTTGCTGTCCTGTGGCAGAACTTTTTTCCCCCTGGCCCTGTGCGCTTTATCTTTGGTCCGCAGCCCCGTTTCAGCCTCCATCTTCGCTCTCATGGCTTCCGACTGTCTGTGACCAATAAACCTTCCTTCCCTCTCCGATCCTGGATGACTTTCCTTTTACCGGCACTGTCTTTCTTGTTCGATGCATACCGTAATTAAAGAGCCGGTGAGATGCTCGGGCCGATTGAAGAGTCGTTAAGAACGGAGGAATTAGTCAGTTATCGTCACCCAGGTTTCTTTTGCCGTCGCCCTCCCATTTTTTTCTCCTGTTCGCGACTGTTCTTTAAGGACAGAGGCGTGTGTCAGGTGTGACAGCTCGTGCTAGTAAAACCAGCAAGGATGGATCTGTTGGGGCAGACAAAGGCTCGTCTGTCTTTAATCCCACATGGTGTGATTGATTTCTAGTCGCCTTACATTACACACATTGCTCCTCTTTTTCTCAGAAGAACAAGAGAGGGAGAGAGCCTTCAACGTTGATAGGTGAATCACTGAAGACCCCTAAAAAGTGTAAATAAACTGCCTGTCTGAGGCATCCAGCCAGAACCAAAGACAGAATTGAATCATCCTGGATGCTTGACTAGGCATGTCCTGAATGTACGGCAGCTTCATCAACTCATTGAAAATGTGTCAGTGTGGAATTGACGAGCTCGGCTCAATGCTCAAAGTCAAGAGACCCATTAAGAAAGCACGCAACCGCCCCCATAAAGGCTTAATTTTGCTTAACAACATTTGTTTAAAGAGGAAAGTGATGTTTTCGATGGTGCAGTTTCCTTTTAATGCATCTGGAACGCCGCGCAGATCTGCCAGGACATTGTGGATGGGATGAAACCTAATCAGGCAGATATAGCTTTTTAAGCTTTTTAGTCGTCCAAACCCGTACCCACCCCTTACCATTTGAATTCATTTTGGTGTTTCTACTCAGCCTGAAATCACCGGTTCCCTATGCCAGTGCCGCAGACATTGTGAATAATTTAGCTGTTATAGAACAACTTTGCTAAGACGTTTCAAGGATGCCCCCTGGAAACTGGGGGCTACAGTTTTACTGAAAAGCTTGACAGCATGTATAGTAAAATATCAGTTATTGATTGATTTCCTTATAGTGCCATGGTGAGGAAAGCCTGTTGTATTCAGGAGTTACTGTTTACGACTTGCCCCCTGGTCATTTATCCCTCTATTTGTAATGGTTTGGGCTAAAGTAAAAGATGATTTTAATAACAAGGACTGCAAACATCAAGCACAGTCGGAGCAGAAGTCTAACTCACTCTGAACCTCATGGATTTTCCTCTTCAATGGGCTTGATTTATCACGCCAGTACGTGCCCTCGTTGATATATTAATACCTAATAGAGCTGTCAAAATTAACATATCAATGTGGAATGATTAGCTTTTTTAATGATTGCATTTCTTTTCTAAACTAATTACTCTTGCACAGTGTGGGGGGCTACTGTTGTGATAGGCTGCAGAGCATCAGGGAAGAGAAGCCAAACAGGGTTTACCCCGATGATCCACCCGATGAGTTCAGGTACATGAAACAGAAATAGGGAACCATTAATAAATATGAGGTGGTTTCCACTCACCTAATATTTCAGTACTTGATGCTTGAAGCTCAAGCTGTCGCTTGATGTAGCGTCTGGCTAAATGTATTTATCCACCTTTTGACATTCATCTTTACATTACAATGCTGGATAGAGAAAGCTGTAATTGATCAGGCACATGTTTGATTGATCCAGATTATCCTGTGATTGATCTGATTCTAAGATTTTAAGGTTTTAGGCATAATGCTAACCTCTCTGTCTTTAAATTTCTCTGCGTCAGACATTTAAATCCTTAACTGTACGCTTGGATTTTCTGTTCAGCTGTTAAAAAAGGAAGCATTCTGAATATTTGCCGAGTCCTGAAAAAAAAAAAAGTTGTAATTTTAAATCAAACCATTTCCAGTATTTTCCAAATACCAAGTTTTATATATATATATATATAAATAATTTAATCAAATAACCTGCAGAGACCTTTTTGAATGATTTGAATTTAACACTTGATTCTGAGGAGCACTTTCAAATTTTAAAAGAAGCTTTTCACAACTGAAGCCAGAGTCAAGTCAGCATATTTTTGCTATTAATAACATAACTTTTATGGCATATTTTGTCAGATGCTGGTAATTATCAAATACAGTGGCAGGGCTATCAAAACAGAACACATTCCCTTTTTATGTGTTTCTCAACGTTTAACTACTATTGACAGATAAATAAATCAAAATCAAATCAATCAATCAATTTATTTATATAGTGTCTGTTACAATCAAAATTGTTTCAAGGCACTTTCCAGAATCCCAGGGCCTAACCTCCAACAAGCAACAGTGGCAAGGAAAAACTCCCCTTTAACAGGAAGAAACCTTGAGCAGGACCAGGCTCATGTAGAGGGACCCTCCTGTTGATGGCCAGCTGGGTAAAGAGAGAGGAGAAGGGGGAGGACAGGTAGAGGATAGAATGGAGAGGAGAGGAGAGGAGAGGAGAGGAGAGGAGAGGAGAGGAGAGGAGAGGAGAGGAGAGGAGAGAAAACCATGACCCAGTGGGGGGGGGTGACAGAGGCCTGTCAGGTGATCATGTTTCTGGACCCCGGCAGCCTTGGCCTATAACAGCATAGCTAAGATGTTAACCTAATGATTAGACAACCCCCTAAGTATGATAGTTTGTCTGTCTATGATAACTGGAACTGCAGAATTAGTAACAATAAGAGAAAAAACAAATACCGAAAGGGTTGTTTGAGGTTCCAAAAAAGTAAAAGAAACTGGAATCAATCCTCAGATCCCATCAGCCTGTGGCCCTGATGAAAGATCAATGCAATGTGCAGAGTATTTATTCATTAAGAAGAAGTCTGTCTCTTTTCAACTTTGTAACCATTTCTTGAGAAGCTTTTTACGCAGCATGCCACAGAAATCCAGCTTGGCAGGAAACACAAATGTGCCTTTCTGCTCTTTTTCTCTGGTTGCAGCTTGATGTCGATCGTTGTTTTATGATGTATGCTAGCCTGTGATTTTATTTTCACAGCACAGTTGGCAGGCTATTTACAGCTTGTATGTTAAAATGAACGAGAGGCCTCGTGGTGGGGAATGAACCATCGTCTCGAGTTTGAGTCGACTATTTTCCGTCTTTATTCTGAACGCTGTTGCGGGTTGAATATGAGACCTGTGCTGCAAGATAAAACAGCTTTAGAATGAATGGACAGCGAGGACTTAGCTCAAGCTGTGATGTCCTCGAGCACTGACGCTCGACGCTCTTTGGGATGTTTGTGTGGTTTTTGCTAATTAGCTTAATGTTAGCCTCTCAGAATGGTTCACACACACGACTCACTTAGAGTCAAGTGCATTGCCCCTCCGTGTGATGAGTGTGGCAGAATAGGACAGCAGAAATGTGACAGAAGCTGTCATTTTCATGACCTCTATCACCTCTCCCAACGCCCGGCGTATGCAAAGGTCAATTGCCTCTAACTGTAACACTCTAACACACACACACACACAAAAATGCAAACACAAATACCTTTGTGCACACGGACGAAGGTGTATATTTTGATTTCTAGGGGATATTGAAGCAGGGTCTGGGGGCTCCGCACCGCTGAGACAGTTATTGCTGTGGCTGATATCTCTGAGAGCGAGATGAAGGGTCAGCTTCTGTTTTTCTTCTTTCTCCACTTTTGCTGTAGTCTCAGGATTTCTCTCACAAACGCTGACTGTGTGACCATATCATCCTGCTTCAATGCATTCTATTTCTCTTTTATTCCCGCTTTCCCTGACTCCATTCGCCTTCTATTCTTGGCTTGAAAGCATCCTCCCACACAGTCCTATTGCAATTATTTTTCACTCTAGCTTGTTACAGCACAAGATATGATAACTGCGTCGAGGTACGTCCTCCACCAGCATGTTAATGCTGCACTAATCTGCTTCCCTCTTCTTCTCCGTTTGTCACTTCTGAAATGACATTTAGGCAGCAGAGTCACTTCTGTCCCGCCGCAGACAAAATACACAGGAGAGGATCAAATATTCTGTTTAATAAAAGGAATTTGTAGCAATTCAGCCACAGCTGTCAATGAGGAAAAAGAAAAAGGAAATTGTCATGTTTTTTTCCTACTACATCTGAAGCATTTGCTCTATTCTGCTTAAATCCAAACAACCTTCACCAGGATGCGCAACCTCTCTGCAACCAGGCTAAACAGACCAGCAGAGGATTTGGCAGCATTTTTCTTTCTGTAATTAATCAGAAAGACATGTTCAAAGCTCAAGAACGCTTATAGATTCACTCCCCCACTGATGCTTGTTAAAATCACGCATGCTGCCTGTAGGTGTCTAATGAGGTTTCTGCCTTTGAAATGTCTTACACTGCTTAAAAGCTAAAAAAGGTTTAGCTTGTTTTTCAGAGAACCAAACAGGCGACACTGACAGACTCATGGTGTTCACTGAGGACGGCCCAGAATTGAGTGAGGGGATCGTAAATCAATTGTATTGATTTATCTCCCTCAGTGTTAGAGATACTGTACTCGAGTTAAAAGCATATTGCTTTATACTTTATTTAGTCGCATCTCCAGGTGTTATTTTGACAATCCTGATAGAATATCTGAGTTATTGTTCCCAGCTTTTCCTTTCTCCACAATCAGACTGCTACATGGTATTTTCTCTCAGGCTGTGATGATATTGTCTCGATCTTAATGGGATGAATGTGTGGTGGCTGTGCTCTGCCCAGTGCCGGGAATTCCAGTTGTAGCCACTTTGGCAGGTAAGAAGTTGTCAATCAATCAATCTTTATTTATGTAGCGTCTTTTACAATCAAAATTGTTTCTAGGCGCTTTACAGAATCCCAAGCTCATGTAGGGGGACCCTCCTGCTAATGGCCGGCTGGGTAGAGAGAGAGGAGAAGGCGGGAAGGACGGGTAGAGGAGAGGAGAGGAGAGGAGAGGAGAGGAGAGGAGAGGAGAGGAGAGGAGAGGAGAGGAGAGGAGAGGAGAGGAGAGGAGAGGAGAGGAGAGGAGAGGAGAGGAGAGGTGAGGTGAGGTGAGGTGAGATAGAGGAAAGAATAGGCATAGATCATACAATACAATATATACATACAAGTTGTGTGTTGGGAATGAATCTGCCTGAGAATTACGTGAATTTGCATTCATATAAGGAAACCGAGTCAATGTGTTTGTTCAATTACAGTACACCCATTATGATTGGGAGTTGATTTCTGAGACCTGGAAACAGAATCGTCTCACTAAGTACAAACTGACTGCGACCTCATCTATCGAGCAAGAAGCATCACCCTGTAGATGTGTATGTAAGCACACTTGGAAAAATGGACTGGAGTATCAAAGTCTAGACCTTAACACATTCAGGATGAGTTGGAACATAAACTGGACAGATGTTGTACATTCAAGCCATTTGGCTTAAGTTGTGGAAGATATGAGGGAACTTTAGTGTTGAAGTTCCTAGAAATGCTCTATACTAGAGAGATGTGATGCTAAAGAGGATAAACATCTGCATATTTAAGGAATATAATTAAATTAAAACATATAGACCTCTAAATAAGGTTCAGATCTCTCCTAACTTGGGGCACTACTGTCCTTCCACAAACCTTTCCATGAATTATATGAACACAAACTAATGATAATAGTTGGCTTTTATTTAAGGACACACCTCATTCATGATGGTATGACGCAACATGATGGAGGAATAACCCGTGTGCACTGTAAGGATACAGTGCACAAGCAGTTAATGTGCTTAAAGAGTAAAAGAAAGAAGGTATTCATCGTGTTGTGTCGGCAGTTAGATACCCAAACATGCAGGCTGTGAAATATAGAAAGCTGATTGATCAAAAATCAGTAGAAACGGAAAAAAAACCTTGGAGAGAATGAAGGCCACGGGGCCAAAATCGGATGCTTTCTAGATGATTAAACAAGCACAAATTGGATACACAAAAGCAATTTTCCAGTGGAAGCTGCACAGATAAATACTGTGCCTCTCTGCCAGAAAGAACCAGGGAACATTTCACTTATTCTTAAGACTGGGAAAAATGAAGAGTTGTGGAGATAAGAGTGGCCGGACCTAATTTGCCGCCTAATCTGACACTCGGTGAAATGATTGTATGACAGAACATCTTTTTCTGGTCTAGATACAATCTCAACTGTCGTTTACTTATGCTGAAAGGTTTTTCATTTAAAAGAAAAGCTGTATTATGGGGATAATTTATTCTCTCCACACATCGGGGGTAATTTCTGAATGTGCCCCCCACACACAATTAAAAAGCAGATAAGGAGCTCAGTGGAGGGGATCAAGGTCAGGCTGAAACCCACTCAGCACTCTCCGCTAATGGAGGAGATCCCCGTTGACACTGCTGGTATTTCCCGTGTCCATGACAGGAAGGCCTGCTGACACCGACGTTGTTGTTGTAGTAGTGGAGGAGGGCAGAGATTAGCCTGTTTTCCCAGTAGGATCAGAGCAGATTGAGCTCACCGGGGGGTTGGTTGGGGGTTCACACTCACTTAAGAGAGCGACATACTTGGATGAGCTGCCCTCTCTGGGTTTAAAGCACAATTAAGCGACTGCACTCCCGGCCACCTGGACTTTTAAACCTCCTGGCGCTGTAAATCCACTTCATCTACTATTCCTCCGACCCTGTCCTCGCGCTCTATATAATCTGGCCCAAGTGTCAGCCATGATTCCATTTATTAGCCGCTCTGCATGGGGACGTGACCTTTAGCGGCATTTTCAATCAGCGTTTCATTCTCCCGTTTTAATTAGGCAAGCAAGAAGGGCCAAGGCTGCCTTGCAGCCAGACCCCGCCGCTGAATAATTCACACAACACGCAAAAGAGGGTCTTTTAAAAAGCAGAGCCCCGTATATCTTTTTCTTCCATCTGGCTCCAACCTTTACTCAGTCAGGTCAGGAAATCCAAATGCATATCTGTCATCCGCAAGTGGTTAAACAAGTGTCCTTCGGTCTTAGCAGTGCTTGGGCTGTTTTGTTAAAGCAGTGTTTCACAGAATCACACTCTGGGGAGTCAATCAGCGTGGAGTTCAAGCAGTATCCATTTGGAAATACACTACTTACTTCGGCTCACTGGATCTTCAGCCAGTTCTGAGTGTGTATCTGTTCATCAACGTCTGGTGCTGCTTGGAGTTGCCGGCAAGTAACATCTGCTCGACCTTAAGTCTCATGGCTCAGAGGTCACAGGTCAATAGAGACATGTGAGGAGGGGGGATTGACCCCACTAAGACTGGGTATCCACAGCTCCTATGGGACACGTTAAACTTGCTCTCGTCACTCATCAGACCTGCATGTGATACTCTACAGTTTCTCCGAGACACCATCACTCAGATCTCTGAGGGGCATAAACTGAAGCCAGAAGGAAGGTTTTATCCTAAAGGTTGTCATACTGAGTATGGCTGCCCATAATTTCCAATGATGGCAGTTTGCGTTCCTTGTCTGAGTGAGTTGCTCTCCGAAGGCGCATTTGCACGCATGGCGGGTCTGTTCCACGTCATGCTGACAGGGTTTAAATTGTTCTGGAGCAGCAGAAAGAAGAAGAAAAAGGTGGAGAATTAACGTGGGAATCTTGGCGATTAACTTGTATCCCTTTTACAAAATAGAGGGAATCTAGAGGGAAGCAGTTTGGGTTCACGCCATATTTTATATTTTACAAAGCTTCAAATGGCCCACTGTTCTGCCTGTGTACTGCGTGTATCTAGGAGCAGCTAGCTGAACTGGGATGATGCTCTTTAGTGCAATAAATCACAGTGAAATCAGAATATTGAAGTGCATCAGGGGACTCTGAGGGTTTTAATCGGCTAGTGCTATGGCCGCAGACCTCACATACATCATCAGGGCCCTGGTAGGGTCACGGTGCAATTATATATTTACACTCTTCAGACAGACTTGCGGTTCAAGCTACAATACTGTGAAAGCTCAGTAATTGCATTTTCTCTTGTTCTGGTTTAGCGTAAGCAGCTCAAATGTGCAAACCGGCATGGCCCAAGTGCCATTTTTGTTGTAATCTTTTCCATGGCTTATTGGTTTATGATGCTTGTAATTACAGTGGACTCTCTTGACAGCGCTCTGTGTAGGACGGGGTAGTCCTTTGGCAGTGGATTGGGGTGGGGGGGGGGGGGGTAAGCTTGGTGTTTCTGTGTTAGACTTGGTTCTTCTGTTTGCTCACCTCTCACCTCTCTTTCCTTTTGTCTTGCAGTTATGCGGCTGCGGGCTGCTTGGTGTGGGCATCTGGCTCTCTGTCTCTCAGGGCAGCTTCGCCACCTTCTCGCCCTCTTTACCCGCACTGTCGGCCGCCAACATGGTCATCGGCATCGGAGCCATCGTCATGGTGACAGGCTTTCTCGGTTGCCTGGGCGCCATCAAGGAGAACAAGTGCCTGCTTCTGAGTGTGAGTTCAAACCCGAATGCCTTCACAACTCCCTTACAGATTCAGGACACAGACAGACGCCTGTGCAGACGTCTGCTTTCCTACACCTTTGATTCTTCTCACACTCTCATGCAAGCAGTGTTGTGAATGTCACGTGGAAACCCGAACACATCCCAACACCTACGTATGCATCACACAGGCCAGGAGAAGCTGATCAGTCTATCTGTAGTCCTCCAGCTGGAGGGAAAACAGCAACGAGACTTCAGCAGCGGAAGATTAGAGCTCTCCCTTTCTGTAAAGGAATGCACACAGGTGTGTTCCAGTCCAAGCAATAGCTTCAGTCACAGCACAGTGAAAGCGTCGTCAATCCAACTGGTCTCTTGGCTTCCGGGTGGTGTTCTGACGTGTACATGTGTTGACTCGAGGATCTTCCTGTGGTTATTAATTGGGAATATTCGGTTATCTACTGGCACCGCAGTGTTATAGGCTTTTGATAAATTAACTGCTCAAGTTCATCCCAGTTGGCACAGATGTGGAGAACCTTAAAACAGAGAAGTGGGTCCAGGGTTCTGGAGCAGCGAACATCACAAACAGCCCAATCTCATGGAGCTCTTGTCACAGGTTTCAGCAAACCTGCAGCATCTAGCGCGGCTTTATTCACCTGATGGGAAAAAAGGTGAAAGTAGGCGATAAGGGACAGAACCGAGCAAGAAAAAAAGACAGACTTAAGGTAAACTCTGGATGCTGTCAGTTCCCGGGAAGTATCTTCCTACATTCATTTACCTACACAATTTCACATTTTATCACGGTAATCAAAGTAGATCTATGTCTTGTCTGCATTATTTCTTTGTGCAAGTATGTATGCATACCTAGGGATCAGGATGTGGAAAAAATGGGTTCAGATCTCTGAGGTGCAAACAGATCTAAGTGCCTACCTTAGCGTATTACCTCTGTGGACAACTCCCTCGGGATTAAAGGTATTCAAAGCCCATAGGCGCCTCTGCGGTAAAGTCAGCTGCCAGAATCTGTTGACCGATGTGAGGACGCCTAGACACATCTGGCAAAAACATAACAGATTAAAGGCTTTTGAACATGCAAAACTGAGAACATGCTTGGTGTAAATGCCGCAGAGCCCCACCAATTTAGGAAACCACACTAAGAACTAGGTTCTTTCAACCTACAGCAAATAAAGAAGTGGGGATAACGAGTTTGAAGGCACAACACTGACAGGCATAAGCGGTGGCCCATATGCTCGACCGTCAATCTGCCACAAACAGTTTCGCTTGTGTCTTGATACAAATGAGAACATACCTCCGTCTTCCCTCCTGGTATTTAATGAGGCTTTCTAAAATCTAGGTTTGTGTTCCTCTCCTCATGCTGTGCAGCGGAGCTTGATAAATATTTAGATGAAAGAGTCACACGGGGAGAAGAGAATAGTAGATGGGATTCAAGCCTGTCTTGGAAATTAATCTAGGCAGGTACTAACCCTCCTCCACACCCTTTCATACAATCCCAAGCTCTCCTGCACATGAATTGTTCTATTATTCCTCCTTACATCACTCCCACCACCTTCTTTATCTCCCCATCAGTCTTTCTTTATCCCATATTTTAGCGTGTGGATTTATGCGGTAAAATTTTGGGGAAATCTCAGTTTGGGGTGGTAATGTAACAGTTGTTAAAGTGGCATTTCAATTTTTTTTTTGCTTTGTTTTGCCCAAAAATCAATGCCCCGCTCTCACACAGCCTGTTAGCTTTGGCTAACACAAACGTTTGGCCTTCTCACGCAGCGAGAACTTCTCAACGGTGGTTATCTCTATTTACCCACCACTCACTTCTTGGCATAGCGACACCACAGGAGCTGGGATTAGTTTAGGTGGGAATAAGCGAGCCCCTTCAGAGATGGCTAAACCTGCTGAAAAAGGGAGTGCATGTGAAAACATGGACAGAGACATTAATAATAACATATGGACTAATAGTCTTTTTAACTGTCTATAGTCCATTTGAAAGTCCATTATGTGTAGCACAGGAGTGGATGTGAACAAGGGTTATTGCTTCTTTTACGCTAATGATTAGCATACAGCAATTATGGCACCTATTGAGCTACAGTGGCTCCCCGGGCTGAGTGTAAAGGCAAACACAGCTTCGTCGCTGCACCTCACATTTGTTTAGTAATCTACACTTGTTTTAGAAACTGGGTCCAGATTTTATTTAGGAGTGCTATACAGGAACCCTGTTATTTCACTCTCCTGGGAGCAAATTTCAAATGGTTTCAAGCTGCTGTTTTAACCTAAGTTGGCTGTGATTCCACTCTTGTTTATATATAGAAGCAGTTATACACCCACGTATTTCGGTCAAGGATGGAATCTCAATAAAGCACACCATAAAACTACAAAACACATGCGTGTCTGAATATACATCAGGGACATTCATTGATTTAATGATACAAATATCCACTTAGAGTTATACTCAGCTCTTCACAAGCAGGCTAATCCGTTCTTCTCCTCTTCTGTCATCCACAGTTCTTTATTGTCCTGCTGATCATTCTCCTGGCAGAGGTGATATTACTCATCCTGGTCTTTGTGTATTCAGATAAGGTACGTTCCAAATCCAGCATTTTCCCCAATATTGCTTTTGATGACTTTGTCTATCTCCTTGTTATTGTTATTGTAAATCCAAGTCACATAAGCATTCACCCTGAGTTTGAATCCTCGGCATTCAGTCAATCTTTACTATAAATCACCAGTGTTTTCTGCACTATTACATTAGCTCTTCCTATTTTATAATTTACACACAAAGCTTACACACTCCAGTTTCTGCATTAGACAACAATATAAGCCAACATGCTGGAACTGTGGGTGATGTTAACTTTCGTTAGTTAGCACGTCTTTTGTATGTTATCAACAAAAAGCAGTTTTAATGGAACATTTCATGTTCATTTTTTTGGCTTGAAAGTACAATATGTGAAATGAAACTGTAGGTCTGAGTTGTGCAAGCCTGGGTCGAAGCCTGGGCCCCATCACATGAGGCTCCATAAGTCCAGTCGCAACTCCCATAGTTCTCCATCCTTCCAGCTGGGACTTTGTTTCCTTTTGTCATAGTGATTGCTTTTCTTCCATCCATTCCTTTTCTGTTAACAGTCACCTCTTGATTATTTGGGTAAGAAGGGGTCCGGTTCCCATCCCTGGGGACACCCAGCCTTGGACACCCAAGAGGTAGTTCATGGGTGGAAACTTTAGAAAAAAAATGAAACAGGATCTGAAAGATGATGCAAACTCTACATAAAACAGTCTGGGCAAGAATTGAACCTAGAACCTTCTTGCTTTGAGGCAAAGATATTAGCCATTTTGTCATTGAAGGGAAAATAACCAAGCGTTCAAAGTTTGGCCACAATTTCCCACTTGTTAGCTTCTTCCAATTACCTATGTGGTTATTTTTCCATGACCCTCTCTTTAAAAGTCTGGTGACTCCACATGGGGCCATGGAATGGTCTAGAAATAGTCTCATACCTTCAATTAAATCCCCGCACAATCACCTCACGCTGATTACAAGTGTGTGAAACGGGGTGGTATCTATTTTCAAGCATATCCTGCTGATGTGTTTTCCTATTTCCCCCGTTCAGAGGGTCACCCAGTCTTCAGGACATCAGCTAATTCTCCTTTTTTGTTCTGAGGTTATTGCTTAGACCTACTCTCTCAGGCAGATAAAGGAATTCATTTAGCAGCCAATCCGTTCTCAGATTTGGATCAGGTCTCAGAGGCGCACCAGTTCACAAGTAAATATGTTTGCCGCCTTATCTCCAAAATATTACCGGCTTAAGTTTGGTTGGGGGGCCCTCATCCTCCTGCTGGAATTTTTAAAGAGAGGTTCTTCACTTCGCAGCGGCACATCGGCAGTGGAGAGACAGCCAAGGATGCCTGAACTCACACCGGTTGAATATTAATCGCATTTTAATCCCTCCCCAAATTTTCGAAGGCTCACGCTTTGAGGATGCAATAATATCGAAGGCTGAAGATTGAAAAGCAAAGTCATCACGGTAAATTATGTTGCTGGGGATTCCGTTTTCACCATTAAAGGGATGCGTTCAGCCCAGATGTTGCATTTACTTGTCGTGTCTCTCCTTAAAACACCAGCAGTGTGGGATGAAACATAATTGGCGGCAATCACGTCAAGGCCTCAGATGTTGCTCTGTTGTCTCCTTCTCACGCGCCCGCGTCCCTGAGATCTTGTATGCCGTGTGAGGCTCTGCTCATCCTCCGCTACAGGCTGTGATCAGAGGAATCGCTAATTCACTTCTCCTATTTGATCTTCTAATCACAAGGCATTTATTAACAAGTCTGGAAGACGTACAGTGGCTGGCAGCTTTTAAATGCATATCGACACAGGCCTGCAAAACAGATATTTTACTCTTTCAAATAGGTCATCTTTAAGTCATGAGTGGCGCCTTTGAGGACTCTGATCCTTCTGGGCGACACACTGTTGACTAGATGTAAGCGAGAAGCGCCTATATAGGACCTGGTTTTGCCGGAGGAGCGTATTCTGTCGCTGCTTTAATGCAATCGCGCCGACTTCCCGCTTTCTCGTGCATTTGCGCCTGTTTAATCCTGTTTAAGAGCTTCTGCGTCTTCTCCTTGATGGAGAATTTTGAGTCTTTCTCCTCAGTGTTGCCTCCAGCCATGGCTCACGCGAAGGTACGGCACTCCTTTCTCCGAACGGGCCTGTTAAGCCCATTGATTAGAGGTGTGTTGCAAGGCTGACTACAGCAGATGGTCGGGCTGTGAACCAGATTACGGCCATCCGTCTTTGACCCCATTGTGCCTCCATCAACACAACACGGCGAGGTGAACGGCGGCGAAGGTGCATGAATGAGAATGAGGAAACACAATCTGGCATGCATAGAATGGGGAACAGCAGGCATGCGGGGATTATGGGGGGGGGTTAAACATGGGGTTAGATATGGAGGCTAAGCAATCACTCACAGCTGAGTGAAAATAAAACACCTGCATGTTAGACGAGGAGGCGAGAAAAGAGGACGGAGCTCAGATAGCGATGTGAGTATTTTGTCCGGGGTAAAACAAGACTTTCAGGTGTAAGTAGTGAAACACTAAAAGTACTGAAATATCAATTTTCTGCATCGTTTATTAGTCTGCTGTATAACGAGACAACGGCAGTGATGGTTGGATAAAGCCGCTGCAGGCGGATGAGTGCCCAGGGACCGTATTTATGAAAGTGCGGAGTAGGCTTTAAGATCATGTCTCGGGTCCGTGAGTTTTAATGCTTCGCTTCCTCAAAGCCTCTGTTCTTCACCAGACGGTGAGAGCAATCATTCAGATTTAATAGTAGCTTCAGTTGGAGGGGATGAGAAAGACAGATGTTTTTTTAGGGATCGCGTATTAGCTATCGATAGATTCAGTTATCGTGTTTGTTGAGTCTTCACAAACTACATCCATCATGATAGATCCAGCTCTTCTGAAAATACCTTTTATATTAGCAGTGGAAACTGAATATTTATGCTCCATCATCTAGTAAAGAGTAACTGAACAATGAGGTTGTGGCATCTGGGCTGGATTTTCTTTTTTGTAAAAATGTCCTAAATTATGGGAAAATGTCAGGAACAGAATCAATCATTACTTGTTTTAAAGGGGTTTAGTTACTCTTTAACCATCAAATAAATGTAATATTTTATAGGAAGAGTAAGTTATAAGTTCATTTTTACTGTAGAAAATTGTGATCTATAGGTACCTATAGATTTACACCTAAATCTGATGTTAGCTCAGGTTTGTACCTTTTTGTGCAAGGAGGCTGAAGTTTTGGGCGATGAAGGATGGTTCGGTCACAGGAAAGGGCAGATAAGGACGTACCTCTGCTGAACGCCTCGACACTCCCTGTAATAGATTACACTTGTTTACAGGCAGTGTTCTGGTCAAGCCTTGGCCACGCTTTGCTGTTTCAGGCCAATTAAGAGGTGAGTCTGCTCAGAACAAGCAGTGAACTTTTCATACCTCTGGCTAACACTGTTCCTGTCCGCATTATTTATTCAGCGTTCAGAACTGAGCACTAAGACAAAAAAACTTTGTGTCAGATCTCGGAGGGGGAGTATTTGCTGAAAGTACTGTAATCCACATGCTACTATCACTGTTTCCAACAATGATACAATGACCTGGATTATTGAGAATCTACACAGACATACTATCACTGTTTTGATCTTATTTACATAGATGTAACGAAGGAAAGTTTACCACCTGCAGGGAAACCTCCCAGACTGGCCTGCATAAACACAAGCCATGTTTGACTTATATTCGCTGATACCCATCAGCCCCTCAATGAATTGATATTCGGTGGTCTGCACAGTTAATGCCATCCATTCATCATCTCTTATCTCACAGCAATAATATTTCTGTAAAATACCTCCAGCAGAAGCACTTGATGGTTTAACTGCCGTGCTGTCAAAAAAGGAACAGTAAAAGGTGAGAATGTGAACCTCTGGCCCCCAACATGAGTGACAAATGGTTCACATCTGGACTTTTAACCACTCATCCCTCGAAACATGTGCACAAATCAGCCTCGACTGCTGTAGATATGTTCCTGTGTGAATCTAGTGAAAATTAATGCAATGTTTTTCACTGTGTTTTGTTGTGCACGAAGGTCAAATTTCGCGTTAGCTTTAATGTTAACGTCGTGGCTCTCTTATTTAAGATTAAGATTAAGATGAACTTTATTCATCCCCGTGGGGAAATTGAATTATAGTAGCAGCGTATGCAGAGTAAAGAGACAGAAAAAAATAAATACAGATAAGATTAGAATGTTATAAGCATATATACAGCATATATTAGAAGCATATATATATAATATATATACATAATATAATATATACATATTATAAGCATTATAAGCATATATACATAAATATAGAATAAATTAGAAATAAAATTACAACATGAACATTACACAGTTGTTGTTATTGGCTGGGTTTGGATGAGTTATAGAGTCTGATAGCGGACGGCAGGAATGACTTCCTGTACCGTTCCTTAGAGCAGCGAGGCTGCAGGAGTCTGTTGCTGAAGCTGCTCCTCAGTTTGTCCACTGTGTTATGGAGGGGGTGGGAGGGACTGTCCATGATTGTCCGCAGTTTCAACACCATCCTGTCCCTCACCACCTCGTCCAAGTTATCAAGTCTACAGCCAACAACAGACCCTGCCTTTTTAATTAGTTTGTTAAGTCTGTTGGCATCCTTTGCTTTAATGCCTGCACCCCAGCACACTGCAGCAAAGAAGATGGTGCTAGCCATGACAGACTGGTAGAACATGTGGAGCATCCTGCTGCAAACACTGAAGGACCTGAGTCTCCTGAGGAAATAGAGTCTGCTCATGGCCTTCTTGTAAACAGCATCGGTGTTTGTGGACCACTCCAGTTTATTGTCCAGCTGGACACCCAGGAACCTGTAAGATGGGACTATTTCCACATCTTTCCCACTAATGCAGACTGGGGAGGGTGGGGACTTGCTTTTTCTGAAATCCACCACCATCTCCTTCGTCTTGGTCACGTTGAGCTGCAGAAGGTTCTCCCTGCTCCACCTGACAAAACTCTCCACAAGATCCCTGTATTCATCCTCCTGTCCATTCTCCACACACCCGACTATGACTGTGTCATCCGAGTACTTCTGGAGATGACATGTCTCAGAGTGGTACTGGAAGTCGGCTGTGTAGGTGGTGAACAGGAATGGGGAGAGCACAGTTCCTTGAGGAGCTCCTGTGTTGCTCATCAGGGGGTCGGACACACAGCTCCGCAGTCTCACAAACTTGAGCCCTTATCTGGCTACCTCTTTGTCTACCTTTGGCTTTACTTGACAGGGAAGTTGTTTTCATCATCTTAGCCTTGGCTGGTTTGCTAGCGTGGCCCATTTAATGTTGGAATAAAACATGGCAGTTTGTAGGATGTAATTGCTCAAAGTCATAAATGGCAACCGGCAGAATGGACATAAAACTGTTTTAATTGCTCTTCTGCGCGACACAATAAAACAGCACCTTTGATGGGGATTCATAGCAGGATCCATCAGCAAAGGCGGCGTGTAGAAGCCCCATCTGCCTGTCTGCATCTACGCCAAAGGGGTCCTCTTGCCGGGATAAAAAATGCCTCTGTGCTGGAATAAATTTACAGAAACATCGTCTGGCTCTGTTGGGGCTGTTCATTCAAATTCATAGACGAGAGAATTTAAATGAAAACAAATATAACGGTGTGCTTTCCCTTTCAAATGAGGCTGTGTGTATTATGATTATTATTATTTCTATTACTGTACTTCTCTCTGGCGACAGATGTTTTCCAGCCCGTCCACAAAGCAGAAGGAAATACTGCAGGCAGAGAAATGTCTACAGTTGCAGACCCTTTCCTGATTTGGGTGCATTTGTAAGAGAATTTTCCTGGTGGATTTCAAATCAGGATAGAGGGAACAACCATCAACAAGAACAATCTTCATCGATGTATCGAGTTTGGCATTCATGGCCTTCAGCAACTTTCTTTTAAGGAGTTTGTTGCTACCGGAAAACTCGGACATGACCCTTGGTTGTGAAGTTAAGTCTCCTCGGGAAAATGAGCGGTCCCAATGGCTTCTGAGGTTTTTCTCTGCTGTCTGCCGCTTCTGTTAAGAGAAAAGGGGGTCAGCGTGGCGCATGATCAAACCCTGTTTGCTCTGCCGCCGTTTGTCTGCCTCTCGTTAGCGGTAAATCTGCATCATTAAACTTTCATGTCAGACTGTAACAAAGACTTCCGTGCATGAAAGGGAGGATGCGCAGAGACTTATCACAGCCTCAGAAGACGATTTTTCCCGCTGCACTAGAGCAGGGGTCTTCCCCTTGTACCATCTAATGACTGAGTTAGAGCGAGGAGTCGGTAATGAGCAAGCAGCGCCGCGAACGGCAAGGACGGGGCAATGTATGCGAAGAAGCTGCATATAAGGCAGAGATTGATGATGCTCCTCTTCATCTCATTTCCCCTCACAAGGACAGCTGCAGCAGGGCTCGCCACCGGAGGTGCAGAACAGCCAGTCTCAGAGTGGGAAACTAGATTAAAAATTACACTAATGGAACTCCAAATCTGTAAAATACTTCTTCAAAATGAATCCCTGCATGATTCTGTCTTCTGTTGAGTTGCATCCCTTCCATGAAAGCTGGCTGACATTTTCTTCCGTGCTCCCTTTTTCCTGCCTGTTTTTTTTTTTTTTTTTTTTTTTTTTTTACTGACGGGTTTACCGATAAACCACGCTGAACGCCAACCACTCCTCTCCGAGGAAACAAAGCACCTGAGAACTAAGCTGCTGCACCTCATGTCAGGCTGTGATGTCATGCCCCATCGCTTACAGCACAGTCGGAGGCAGCAAGCACAAAAATTTAATGATGGAGCGCTGTGATTGTTATCGTATGGCTTCTTTGGCATGCAGACAGGCTGCACTGGAGGTGGAGCTCTGGATTTGTCTAATCTGGATGAGATGTTGAACTCTGACGCAACCCGAACCTTTATTTGTCAGTTTGAGGTCTCACGCTCGATCTTTTATTTGTATCCCAGTAGATGGGGCGATGTAGTGTTCTGAAAGCTCTAAATTACACTAATGTAAAAGCACTTATCTGCATACTTGGAATGCCTCCATTATCATACCCATATTGCCTGTCTGTTGGAAAAGCACTTATACACACTTATCATGCACCTGCACAGTCAGGACCTTTAAATCAAGCTAGTATGTCCGAGGCTGATGTTGTCGCTCATCTGCAGGTGAGAGATAATGCCAAGCAGGACCTGAAGGACGGCCTTGCTCTGTACAACTCAGAGACCAACTTAGGCCTGCGGAACGCCTGGAACATCATCCAGGCAGAGGTAGGAGCACCCATTGTGATGCTGAAACATCTACATTAATGCAACATTTAATGAATATTGAACTCTTCCTGCTTATGCCGTTCATTATAAGTCCAGCAGCTCTTGAAATCCATTTTAGCTTGTTATTCATATCCTTAAAAGCAATGTGGCTAATTAAAATACAAAAAACGCTGTCATTTCAGCCCATTCGAAGTCCTCTCCGACCGCACAAGAGTGTTAAATGTGCTTTGTGTCGTTGACAGTGGAAGTGCTGTGGGGTTATAGCGTCCACCGACTGGTACGAGGCCCTGAAGGAGCAGGTAGTTCCAGATCGCTGTTGCCAGGAACATTACCAGAACTGTGGGCACAACATCACCAACATGTTCTGGAACAGGGTGAGTTGGCAACAATTTAGGCGCAAATGCATCAGGAGAGTTTTTGCAACTCTCCAGATTTGCGGTGGGAAAAGTGAACGAGCAGCACTCAGGGGACATAATGAGTAAAATTTCCAAACGGAGGCGTCAAACATGAGAAAGAGAGAAAAGCACGTGCACCCAAAAACATCAGGAGAATAGGAAACAAAAGAAAAATGTAGCATAAAGGATCAATAAGCTGTGTATTACCAATTTCAAGTATCATAAACATGTTAAAAATGTTATTCACTTAAAAGTCTGGAGTCCCACAAGCAGATAAGCATGAAAATAACATTAAACCATTTGTTTTTGTTGTAAAGCCTTTTTAAACAAAAAAACATGATTTAAATTCATTTTAATTTTAATTTGCTCTCATTGCTAAAGGAATTAAACGGAATTTTACTGTGGGACATTGAATGTGTGTATTTTTACAACTTTAACTACCGTATTTTCCGGACTATAAGTCGCACTTTTTTCATAGTTTGTCAGGGGGTGTGACTTGTACTCCGGAGTGACTTATAAATACATTGTTACAGAATTTCACATGTTCGTTATTTTCACACTGACAACCACAAGAGGGCGCTCTATGCGTGTGTACCCGAGGAACGAGTTCCTTTAGCGACGCAGAAGAAGAAGCGGTGCTCGTCTATGTAGTTAGACTTGATTTTTTTGGTAAACTTGCTCGGATGTTCTTCATGTTATAGTTATCTGAATAACTGTTAATATGTTACGTTAACAAAGCAGACACGTACTCAGTTTGTTGTGGGTCATGTAGCTGAATTTGTTACGTTAGCATACCGTAACCCTATTGCTAATCCATGCTAATTCCCTTTCAAGATGAAATGTATGTTCTTGGTCTTGGATTTTATCAAATAAATTTTCGCCCAAAATGCGACTTATAGTCCAGTGCAACTTATATATCTATTTTTCTTCTTTATTATGCATTTTTTGGCTAGTGCGACTTAAACTCCGGAGCGACATATAGTCCAGAAAATACGGTACTGTTTATTAGATATGGATTTGTCAGTTTAATGGATTTTAGGAATTGCAAGGCAGAATTGCCAGGCAGAAAAACTAGAATTTTTTTTGCTTTACTGTATTTCTAGCGCGGTTGTTTTTTTAAGCTTATGTTGATGGAGGATGACTGCTGCAACTCAAGGGGAGTTTCGAGGGGACACACAAATCTTAACCCCATCTGTTACATTGCTTTCTCAAGCCTTCGTGTGTGCTGACTTCTGTCAGCGTTCTCACTGTACTGTCGAATTTCGATCACACCGAATCCGTTTCCATTATGCATAAGACAACAGCCTCTTTTTCTGTTCGAAGGGAAACCCCTCACAACGCAGCGGCTTCCTGTCGCCCTCCATTACAAGGGTATTCTGCCATTAGTCTGTGGTGTGATTTGTTAGGGGGCCGAAAGTCGGGGATTAAAAGCTCTAATAGAATTGGTGAAATGAGAACAGGCAGACAATGAGCTGCCCCAGTGGGCAAAAGCGCCACTTCCAGCTTGTGCGTAATCCCACCCAGAAGACACGGCGACACACTACACTGTGAACCTGCTCGAGTCATCTCACACAACAGGGTGCACTTTGCGGCTCAAGCCTCCATTAAGACATGGCCCCAGCACCACCCCCGCTGGTGTCCTCTGGGTGAACCCAGGTGGATATACGTCCGAATGCAGCACGGCTTTGCATATGTGAGTGGTCACCCGGGGGTAATTCTGTTGTTTCACACCTTAGATGTAACCCGCGCATCTCCTAGGCTCTGTCTGAGGTAAAGGGGGAGTTTTATTTAATCATTTATAAAGTGCGAACACATTTTATCTCTTCCATTTTAGGGCTGCTTTGAGAAAGTGGAGGAATGGCTGGATGACAACAAGCTCCTGCTGGGAACCATCGGGATGGTCATCTTGGTAGTGCAGGTAGGAAGGCTCACCTGGATCGCTATATCTGTATACTTTACCATTAGAGAGACTCCATATTTTCATTACATGACTGAAAACCCTAACCCTAACCCTAACCCTAACCCTAACCCTAACCCTAACCCTTCCAGGAGTTACCTGGATGGAGTTTCATGGAGCAAAATTCTAGGGGGAGAATAAATCCAGGAATTATTCTGGACTCTTTAATGCACAGAAAACATTTGATCTAAAAGGTACAGCTCCTTTCTACATACAGCCTCTCCAACATTATCTGCAATTATCGACACGCTTGCCTTAACTTCCTCCCTGCAATGTCTTTGTAGCTGCTGCACTTGCTCGGAGGCCATGTCCTGACAGAGTTGTCAGAGATGAACAAAGAGCGGGCTTTTTTGCACACGTTTGACTGCAGAAGTGCCTTTACTCTTGGTTTTATTTGCTCCAACCCAGGGCCACGAGTCCACCTGCTGCAATCGCAGAACTGTGGCACCTTTCAGAATAAGCTGTGAGAGCAATTATAGGCTGCATTTTCCCGCCCTGCTGCGAAATGAGCACAACTTGGCTGAGATCCAGGGGTTGTTGTTTGAAAGCGTTTTCACATCTGGCTGTGTTTTTGTCTGTTTGCCTCAGTCACGTGTCGAATGAAGATCACAGATGATTCAGCGCTATTCACAGGTCCGCCCATGTTTCCCGCTCTGTGTTTATTGCTACGCATTTTTCATTTCAGTCAAACTTTGCTTTCCGTTTAATTTAATTTTGAGCCCCTGGGACCAAACGCTGACCGTGCAGCAGAAGGCCGAGGATTAGTCCCGATGTCCTCCGTGGTTGAGGAGCGAGCGCAGGAGAAAGCCAACCTTCACAATGACTTTTCACGCATTTGTTCTCAGCCCTGACACTTCTGTCTGTTTCTGTCGCCTCCCAGCAGGTGACACAACAGCTCTGTTTTCAGCTCAAGTACAACGTTTTCATGTCACAGCGCTGACTCGGCTGACGCTGATCTTAATGATGTGTCATTCTCTGTGCCATGCAAACATCGCTCGCTGAGATTTGGATGGCAGCTTGAAGCTGTCGGATTAGGAGAGCTGAAGTTAAAGGTGCTGGACAGCCTCATTGAGGCATCAGGAAATGCTCTTACGTAATGTCCGGCGGCATCAGGGATCTGTAGGATGTGCCTAAATTTGGTGCCTTCTGCCGAGGTCGTTCACTTTACCTACACCAGGGGCAGAAAAGCCGCTCCTATATGCTCAGCTGCGTAGACCATGTACATGTATCGGTCATAACCCACCTCTTTGTTGGGTGTTTACCGGCACGTGTTGACTAGCCGCCCCTTAAGGTAGCATTTTTCTCCCAGGCAGAGGCGTCAATAAAGTTTTGGGCTGAAGCTGAAGGAAAAAGAGGCAGCAGAATTCCCAAGATAATCACATCTCGCAGCAGCAGACAGTGCACAGTGCGTGGCCGTTCTGCTGCCATCACAACTGGGAGAAGATAATGGTTTTAGGACCAGCCTTGTGACCCTGTTTGATGTAAAGTATCAGCGGTAATGGGAACTTCAAAGCGATAGCTGGCTACTTTGATTCAGTGGTATCTTGATTTCGTTCATTGAGTTAATGCTTGCACAGACGGCGCCCATCTCCATCACAAAGATTGGAGGGCTCGCCTTTGAAGGCCATCTGTGGTGTTTGTGCTGCACCACAGGATATGTTGTTCATCAAACACTCGGCGCAGCCAAAGGCGTCAACATCAGTCAGTTGTCAGAGAGACACAGAACGTACGTATGTCTACGTACGCGAGTTCACCATCTCATTCCTTCTCTCCAGCTCCTGGGCATGGCCTTCTCCTTGACACTGTTCCACCACATCCACAGAACAGGGAAGAAGTACGACGCTTGACCTGTTGGCCAGATGTCTGACTGAGAGGAGGCCCACCACCTGATGGGACAGAACTGACTCGGACACCTTTGTTACCCCGACCCATCACTGTACAACCTTTGCTAAGCCTCCTGTGCCCCCCAACCTGACATTCTGTACAGTTTCCAGCTGTGTCTCCACTCCGCTCCTCTCACCGTTCATTTTTGTCAAAGAGTAACGCGACTGGAATCCGAGGGACACCCAGACACTACTTGACAAAGGAGGAGAATCCATCATTCCTTTTTGAGTGGATTTCATTTTTATTTTCTATGCGGGGACTGTTTTCTGGAGGGAAGGACTGATAGCAACACTGCACACACACACACACACACACACACACACACACAAACACAAATCAAAGAGACTCTTATTGCCCTCTGCAGGAGCTAAGTATAGTCCAACACAATTTAATGTAAAGAAAAGAAAACTTTCCAACATGGCATGCTTGTTTTGTACTTTCACTCTGTATTTGTCTACCCCCCCCCCCCCCTCATTTTTCTCCAAGAAGAGTTACTGATGCTCCAGGAGCTTGTGTGTATGTGTGTGCAAATGTGTGTGTTCTACATAAAGGACCAAACACAAAGTTCAGATGGTTCTCCAACCATCAAAGGGCTGTTAGGTTAAGATTTGGAGTTAAGGGGCTGGGAACCACATTATGTCAATGAAAGTTCTCACAGTGATAGAAGTACAAGAATGTGTGTGTGGAGAGAGAGAGAGAGAGAGAGAGAGAGAGGAAAGAGGAGAGAGAGAGAGGGAAGAGGAGAGAGATTTGGGAGGGAGGACGGTTGTGCAAGCACAAATGGATTTATTTTAGCCCAAATTCTGCAGTATCCTCTGAATTATAAATTACACTGCACTAATCTACTTCTGAAAAACACACAAGCGTGTGCATGTGCACAGACATTTTTATTATGACAGCTGTAGGATTCTTATACCCTATGAGACAATATGAAGAATAAAATGGGCATCACCAAAACTGTCAGGTGAAAAGCTCTGTGTGTGTGTGTGTGGGGGGGGGGGGGGGGGTGACTGATTCGTCCCAGCCCTCAGCATTAAAAACTCAAGCACACAAAAGTGAAATCAAGGGCAACGAGCTGAAGATGCTTACGTTCAAAAATCCGCCATCTTGAGACCTCATCCATTTTTCCTCCCCGCCTTCCTTCTCTTTTGTCACACCCCCAACCACAAGTTTTCTTTCCTCACCCTAATTTCCTGCTTGGCGTCTAAAACCAAGGAGTGCTACGCTTTGTCCATAAAACTAAGACTGCTTGCTGGAGGTGACATTCACCAGGAAACAACAGCTCAGGCTTTATGTTTTTATAGACACACTCTTGCAAATGCGATGGAGGAGAGGGGAAGAGGTAGGCAGTGATGCAGGCAGATCAAAGCTCAGACAAATAGACACATGAAGATGACCTGTAGGACATCTTCTTGTCCTACAGGCTTATGTCTGTTTCCTGCTGACTCGCTGCAGGAGGCTTAAGCACATCGCCGCCTCCCTAAGAATAAATATAGCGCTGATGTGATTTAATGAAACCTCCTCGTGGTGGTTCTGCTCCGGGCTGCAGAACACCTGTGGTCAAAGGGAACTGTTTCAGCTGAGGAAATCGTCACCGCTACTGATAATTTCAGCAAATTATCAAATGCCAAGGACATGGTGAGGGAACAGGCTGTCAAACAGGCAAAAACAGCTTTGGGGACAAACCCGGCTAAAAACACAAACACATCAAATCCCCTGGAGACTACTTAATTTTGTTCATGTAATATCCCTCCTTTCAATTTTACACTAGTATTTTCTTCAATTTTTGCTAAATAATAAGCATGATGCATAAGTAACACCTGACAAAATGTCTCGCCCCCATTTTTGATGCCAAATATTTGCCCCTGGATAAGGCACTCCCAACATGCGCGTGCAGTACACATCTTCTCTGTAACGGTGCTGCGTTCAGATCAACCATATTTTACCCAGATACAGGCGTGCTATTTTCTGATTGGCTGATCTGTAGCCCTATGTCATTTGTTGATTGGCTGATCTCATCACCTGGGGCAGGTCAAACCCCCGTTGCTGCCCAGACTTCTTGCTTCTGAATGACTTCTAGATCTGGGGAACAACTGTCACACTCTTGTTGTTGTTGTTAGGAATATTGCCACATTTCCAGATACCGGGAAGTGACAGTTATGTTGCAGACAGGAAGAATGGCCAGTCGACATGCTCCCTACAGCTCGAAATCAAGTACAAAAATTCTGAGGAGCAGCAGATGAAGGGAGATGGTTGTTGTTGTGGCTCTGGACTTTGTACAAACCCATCAACATTCACTGGATGAGCACGTTTGCTCCCTCACAGCGTCACCTGAAGACATCTGTATCCTCTTTAAACTGATGTTGTAATGACAAAGTGATGGTTTGGGAGACGTTCATGCATGAGGAAGGAACAGATTTGGGCTGTGATGTGCAACGACCCCGCGGCTGTGATTCACTCCTTGCCCCCTTGTGCTCCAACTTGTCTTGTGGAGTCGGGGCTGATGTAGAGCTCAGACACAAAAATTCACATCCTCGCGCTGTTTGGCTGCTCTCCCGGTTCCTTTATTTACTGCTTCACTCCACAATCATTGGTGCTGCACACGCCGTAGCTGTAAAATACCGACACTGGGGGACACACCGCTGTGCATCCTGGGACATTTGTAGGGCTAATCCTGCACCCACAAAGGGGTTTACAGACGCCACAGCTGTAACTGACACTCTAATGTTCCACAAGAAGGTTGCGTCAAAGCAAATGCGAGACCGGTCCCTGATGTCATGATTTCAGACGCTGCAGTTCTTTGCCCCCACTGAGTCACTTCTGCTGACATTTCCAGCTCCTTTTCTTGTTTACCTGCAAACTTGCTTTCAGCTCTGCCACTGTCCCCTGTTTTTTTTTCCTTTATGTGTAAAAGGTGAATGAATGCTATTTTTAGAGAAGCTGTTACCGATGCTATTTTTGTAAACCAGTTGAAAAATGTTTTACTTTATATATCTGAAGTTGTTTTGGTTTTTGTCATTTTTTTAATGGTCTTTCCCCTCCTTTAGTGACATTGCCTCTTAAAGAGAGAAAGGTGAAAAGCATCTTTCTGTTTTAGCTTTGCTACAAGCTAATCAGGCTACTGAGTTGGAAGAAAGAACATTTGTTACATTCCATACGACAAACACTGCACACGTGTCATCACACCTCTGTAATTCAATTATGAGAGGCATTTGTTTCCCAGAGTTTTTTAAGTGTGCTACCAGGACGCTGCATATACCAGCGCTCGCATCGCTGCACTGCTGTACTTTCGTTGCCGATGTAAATACGCTAATTTTTCACTGCTGCTGTAACTTACTGGTTCTCCCACTTTTAATCACATTTGCGCTGACAGTTTAATCGACATTTTCTCATTCTGAAATGCTTTTCATCACCGCGGCTCTATTGTGCTCATACTGACAAATCTGCCATCAGTATGGTAAAACCACTTGTCTGGTGTGTTTCTTTTCTGCCCATGCCATCTGTTTCTGAAGAACAGGTGAAGTATAATTTTGATGCCAATGTTCGTTTTTCAGTCTGAATTTTCATATTTTGTTCAATACCATTTTATATTACTTTTTTTTCATTTGAATAAATGTGTTTTTTTAAGACCCCCAATTGGCTGCCATGCACCTGCAGTAATTGGACGTGTTAAAGAGTTTTGAGATGTTTATGTTTTTGTTGTTTTCTTTCATATTTTGACATCATATCTGTAATCCTCTCATACTCTCCCTGAATTACCGAACGGTGGAAATGGTGTGTTTGATGTTGTGTGGCACATCTGATACCTGCCAGCCTTGTCCTGTGGAGTTTTCTGCTACCTGTGAAAACACTCTCAGTATGTCTAGTTGTTAGATGGTGCACCGACTCCCTCTTTACTCTCTAAAGCAACTATTTTTTAAATAAAGGAACGAGTGTCACAAAATCCTGCGGCACGGCGCACTGGTTGTCTTTAATGCTAACAGGCTGGATGCTCCTGATGTGTCCTCTTTGTATGCTAGACAAAACGTTTCAATTGATGTTTGAGTCATGGAGGTTGGGGTGGGTGAGTATCATTGCAGTGACCTTTTCTGTGTAAGAGGAAAACGATCCATACCTAAGGAGCAGAGCTGACAGTAGCCACACAGATTTTCTTTTTTTTTTATGAGCAGCCAGTGATGAAAGTGGAATCCATCACAGGTTTGTTTCCCGCAGTTTTCTTCTGTTTTGGGGGAACAGCCGAGTCAATTTTGCCCCCCTCCTCCCATCAGGCTGCTGCGTTACTGCTGCCAGACAGGCTTTTTCTTTTCATCACTGTTCCTTCTATGCAAACTATGACCTATTTTAGCTTTTGTACAGATTATTTTGTAACATGTACTGAAATAAAAAGAGCAGATTTAACTCCCACGGGCAGTTTGTTTAAAAATAATTCCAGCATTTTCAGTCATTAACCTGGTTTGACCTGAATTTTGTTGGTCACCTCAGACTGTATCATTTAGCTCCATAACTGGACATATGCTTGTTTTTTATGTTTTGTACTGTGGTTGTAGAAGATATTGTGTGATGGTCCTCAGCTGATTTCTGCATGCCCTGACTCGCTCTATTCTGATCATCTAACGCCCAGTTGTCTTGGCCACCATTAAAATGGGCAGATGTACAACAGGCTGAATTTATCCAGTTCATAAATCATGAATGTCTGGTTTGGATCACTGGTCTCATTTACGTGACCATAAAAATCTGATCATGATCTGATTCTGCATCAGATTATTCAGGTGATCATTTAAACAGCATAATGGGATATAACTCAGTGATCTGATTATGATAAATCAGTTTAACGCACCTAAATTCCTCTGCAACACTTGCTAATCTGATTTTTTCATTCCTTTACGTCCGTGCATGTGTAGATATAGATTAGAAAACTCGTGGACAATAGAAGTGATGTAGACTAGTTGGGTAGACAAAACATAAACAAAATGGATTATGAACAAAGAGCATAAACTGCATGGAGCCTGTTCTGCAGGTCTGTCAGCTCCCGTATTAGCGCAGCTAACGCTAAGAACAAAGGTGCTGCCATGTTAAACAACACAAAAAACAGATACTTTGAAAATAGGAGATTAACATCAATGCATTTGTACATAAGAAATCTGATAAATGGACTGGCTATTTTGTATTTTAAATTGTTAAAATGACAACAACAGTGTTAATGACCTCTGAATCCAGGGTTCATGGGACGAGACAGACCTCACACTGGGAGAAATCATGGTTGGAAACAAAAGCTATGCATGGCTTTCTGAAAGTTGGAATTCACAGAAGGGCCCCCCCTGTGGTGTTCGAGAGACACCCTGTCCTTGCATCTTCCCCCTGAGGACACCTTCTGATAAGAGGAAGCGATTTCAAATCTAGTCCCATACATTATTCCTACATTGCTCCTCTTGCCTGCGAAGGACATTTGTGAATTATGAGCCGGATCGGTCAGCTGTCTGTTTCTGATTCATTTAACGCTCAGGCATTTTTCTCCCGCCGGCTCCATCCAGATCACATCCGTGGTCATTCTGACACATCATCAGTTTTCCATTCTCAACTTTAATCAAACACGGTCAGACGTTTGCCACTCAGCTTCGTTCTGCCTCCGAATACTTTCATTTCCGTCCTCCAACAGCTGTTTTCCTATAAACCAGCTCTGAAACAACCACTGTCAGCGAACGACAGAGCCAACGTTTACCAGCAGCCTGACGGCGCTAGATTCCTTTTCAGCTGCAGTCAGACGCAGATATTCATGTGTAATCTGACCCCCGCCCTCCTGCATGGACAGTTCTGGGTCCTACCAGATTGACAGGACAGCATGACACAGCCCCCCCCCCCCCCCCCCCCCTCCTCTGACACCCTCAGAGCCAGTAAACAACCGAGGTGGTGGCCATTATTTAAAGCCACTGGAGAGCTAAATGTAGGTGAAAAAGACAAGAAAGAATGGATAGAAAATTGAACCTGGACCGGGCCGAGACATTCTCCTTCGTCAACCCCTGGATCAGATATTTTCTCTTCTTCTTCAGCTTCCTGTTTTGGGTGAGTTTTTTTTTCATTCACACTTAGAACCAAGCTCGTCCAAATTCGAATTAGGGAACCAACACTGACCCGATGACAGTTCTATGTCTCACATTTGTCACGGATTGTATATTTGCCTCATCTGCGAAACTGACAATTGACCAGCAACTCTTTGAATTAACTACATCAATGAGGTGCTGGCGTCCCTATAACATAATGTATTTTTAAATTGTAATGAACAAAAATAAGTAAACAAGCCCAAAGCAACTTTGTCTCATCACATCAGTGCCCTTTAACCTTTAAGAGTTGAGCAGTACAGCAGCCACATCGAAAGAACAAATGTTGCATTTATATATATGGATCCAGTATATATGAATCTATAAATGGTAATGTTTAGTAATTATTAAAATATGTAAAGCTATTCAAGCACAGAGAGAATATAAATGTAAGTGTTAAATTAATAAATTCAACAAAAGTCGACATTCTAGCGAATAGTAAGTGTTGATTAATGCTTATGATGACAGCATTTTAACAGTAAATAAAGCTTTTCTGCCTTTTACATTTAAATATTTGTTCTATATAAAGTTCTATATCATTACATCCTTCATGACTGTTTCTGGTGAGAGTCTGACAGAAATGAGACTCCAGAAAAAGAAAACCCTTGAAAACGTGCTGATAAATGACTGCTGGGAAGCGTTAGAGATGATGTTAGCAGCCTCGCAGAGTGGTGCCATTAAACCCCACTTCTTTCAGTCCTTCCACAAATGGCAGCAATGGTGCAAACACCACATCATGCTCTTTGTGTTCCAGACCCAATCAGCGGTGGTGGCAAAGTGTTGACTTTGTTGATCAAGCGTGGGTTCGGGAGCGAACGCCGCAGCCCTAATCCATCAGGCTTTTGTGACCGAGTCCCCGCGCCTCAGTTCAACAGGCTTTCACACAATCCTGAGGGAGCAAACCTGAATGATCCTTTTCAAAAACCTAAAAACGGAGCTGGAACACACTGAGTCATGCATCTGACGTGCTTTGGCGCAGGTTTTTACACACCTGGAGGCAGCACGCACACAAACACCAAAACTGTGAGATTAAAGTAAGATGATCGTTTTAGCCATGTTCTTTAGAGACCGACTGTGTCAACCATGAATGCTGTGGTTAATTACACACGGACAGAAACCATCACGACCTCCAGAGATCCAGTAAAAGCTTTTCAGAGAGAAAAAGTTCCTGTTTCCAGTGTAGCTGATGTAATATGTCCCTAAAATAACTGTAGCCAAGTGTGTGTGTGTGTGTGTGTGTGTGTGTGTGTGTTTATTGGGGGGGGGGGGGGTATTCTTGTTCTTTACTTAAAATGTAATGATGTTTGTCCGCTAACCAGTCCCTGATCCTAGCCAACGCTGGTACCGGCTTCGGCTCTAGTAAGAGGGTCTCTTCAAATGACCCATTTGTTAAAACTGGTTGTTGTGGTCGGAAGCTCTGCAGCAGCGTGCACGTTGGCGCGCGCGTGTGAGGAGCTGCTGCTTGTCTCTGGTAGTTGTCTAGTAGATCGAAGCTAAAATCTTTAAACTCCTCCCAGAAGTGAGGGTGAAAAGGACAATTCAATCAAGAGGGGTTTAATTGCCCCGCTCTCACGTTCACCTTCATCGTTCCTTCTGTCAGGATTGAACTCATATCAGCACTTTTACACACACACGCATGCACACACGCCTGCTCCACAATAAAGTATTTTTGCATCATCCACTGCGCTGTGTTATCTTTGTGCTTAAGAGTTTTCGATCTTTTTTGGCTCTAATATTTTCACACACACACACACGCACACACACACACGCACACACACACACGTGTTATTTCAATGCATTCTTCAATCTTTTAGAAATTCCACTGGGTTAAAAACACTCAGGTGGGCTTTGGCGAAGGACTCTGAGTTTCCCACTCGAGGTCAAGCTGGACATGAAGACAGAAGCGTTGAAATGACCGCACTTTCCAGTTGTCGAGGATCACCTTTGTAACCACACCTAAACGCCAAAAAAAAAGAGCCCACCGATTTTCAAGCCGCCCCGCCATAATCTTTTTTTTTTTAATGAGCCACCATGTCAAAACATGTTTTTTATTCCCAGCTCCTACAAAGCTCGGTTGGACCCGGCCAAGTGATGCTAACGGCACCTGTAGAAGGATTTTTCATTGTTAAACACCTTTCCTGGCAGGACCCGATGGTGTGTGTTTCACAGTGATTGCGGTGCCATTTGGCACAGTCGCTGCAGTAGTCCAATGCATGCTGGGAAAATAAATTTGGACGCTACACTCTAAACACAACCCAGTGTTGAGTTTATTACTGGATTAGCCTACATGCCAATTGTTATGATTCAAATGACATTTGAACATGCTGGACTCAGATGTTTGTTGCTTGAAACTGTAATTTTGTGGTTTATGATGCATTATTGGATTTGATTTAGTTCTTGAGGTCGACAGTAAATTTAGACCAATCATGGTAGCTTTCTGCATTAACCAGGCCCACATCCGCTTTTCCAACCACTCGCACAATAGCCCCATTCTGCTGATGTGTCAGGAAAAAGCGCCAATAACTCCAAAATCAGGAGCAAGAACAAACTCTTCTCTTCTTCTGGGGGTCTGCATGAGCCTTTAGTGACATCGTTGACCCTGTGCTTGTTTAGTTACCGCATCAGGGTTTCACAAGGAAAATCTAAAGTCCAACCTGGACAAGAATCTGCCCAGTACAGGAAGCTCCAAACCCAGGTGGGCTCCGATCTCTAGAAGGGCTTCTATCCTCCTTAAGTCTGATGTTCTGATCCTTGATCTCTCCTGGAATATCACAGATTTCTCTTTTCCCCCCAGATCTTCTCTTTGTTGATTGTTGCCATCGGCGTGTATGCCAAAGTCCAGAAAGCCACAGGTACACACACACACACACCCACCACCCTCTCCCATGTCCTGCTCTGCTGTATATTGTGCTATTTTAACAAGCGCAGGCGTCGCTATTACACACCTGCAGAGCCTCCAAACGCTAAGAAATAGCCTGTCACATCCATTTGAGCTGGTATCATTACGATATTTAATTTGTAGTCTGCAGTAGATGCCAAGAAAACAGATTAACCCGGGCTCGTTCCAGTGATTCTGCATTCTGCATAATCCTCAGAAGATGAATCGATATGAGAGGAGAAGCCACAGAGCTGGAGCAGGAAAGCAGGAAACCCAGCGACGGAGGGAGAAGAAGAAGGCTGACATGTAAATAGGGACTGCTTTCTTTTCTCCTCTCCCTGCCAGACACGGTGCGAGACACGTTCTTCGTCGACCCAGCTGTCATCCTAATCGTGGTGGGGGTGGTCATGTTCTTCATCACGTTCTGCGGATGCATCGGAGCCCTCCGAGAGAACATCCGCCTCCTCAAGACAGTAATGACTCGGCCTCCGTTTCCACAACCAAGTTCACAGCGACAAATGGAGACTTTTATTTTCTTCTGTGGATTTTTTGTCTCTCGTCTCAGTTCTCCTTCAGCTTGACCCTGGTCTTCCTCACCCAGCTGGCCATGGCCATCCTGGGCTTCTTCTACTCGGACCAGGTAATCTTCTCTTTCTCCCTTTCTGTTGTTCTGAGATGACTACACTTACAGGAATATCACACCAGGCTCTTTGACAACAGAGAAGCTGGTTATGAATCCCCTCCAGCTGTTTATGCAGAGCAGCATCAGGCCATTCTGCGCCTATATTAACTTTAATGGACTCATGAGGGGACGATTCATCATTGTCTAATTTACAGCCACGCTACATGCTCGGCCTTTCAGTCACTGTCGCTTACGTAATCTGCCTTTGATTCGTCAGAAAACATTCCGCTTCTCTCTGGAATAATCGACCTGACTCTACAATGTTTATTTTAGCAGTTTTAGTAACACTTGGGACTTATTTTGTGATGTAATAATGCTTTTCTTTGATAGATTCAGCTATTTCGGTGAGAGAGCATGTTTTATAATGTACACTGGTTCAAATTAAAAGCTAGCGTTTGAGCGTTAGCTGTAGTTCGTGAGTGAATTGCTAATATTTGAGTAAATTGTAATTAAATGTAGAGTTTTCTGAGTGTTTCTTTTCTCCTGGAAACCTGCCATCATCTGCATGTTAAAGCTTTATCAGGAGCTTTATGTGGAGCTAGGGTTAGCGTTGGGGTTGAGGCTATGAATCAAGCCGTGTGGTGACTGAGTCAATACGTTGGAGAAATGCATGATTCCAGTCCTTTCTGTCTAGTTCAATCTGATATTTTTGAACTCTTACTCCAGAAATTTAAGATGATTCCCTGTGGAGCATAATTTTTTCGAAATCACAAACAAAATCCCTGTTTACATGAATGTACTGGTGAAGGAAGCTTTCCAGGCCTAGCAACTGTAACCCTGGGGGGCGGGACTTAGCAAAGGGTCAAATTCAAAAAGTTGACCCCCAACAAGCAAAGAACCCTATTTTTTTATCCCTTTCTGCGCATCACAGACAGGTGGGGGCCTCACATGGACGTGTGCGCTAGTTATTAATTGAGACCAGGTGCCTGATAAAGCTATATCCTGGAAAGAGATCTCACAACTATATTCTGGATGCAAAATAAATCTGAAATCTTTAGGAAACTTAGAGCTGCAGCATTATTTATTCTGGATTTGTTACTTATGGACACGGATGTGGATCAAGTAACAAGGTGATGGTGTGAGCTGGTTAGAGATCAGCTGATACCCTTTTTTGGGATCTGCTCGTTCTGAAATATGTGAATTTTACACTGGAGAACAATATACTTATTCTAGATTGTCCGCAGGTGTGCAAATGTTAGCGTAGAGTGTTTTGGCCTACTTGACACTTTACAGCATTGAAAAGGCTTTTTTTATGGGCAGATTGTGATATGATGACACTCGACCACACGAGCTCAGCGCACTCGAAACACATTAGAGGTGCGTGGGGAACACGAGTGAGATGCGCTCAAGCTGCTAGTGATGCCGGACGAGGAGGAGGTAGCCACGGAGGGACTGGGATGAAAAAACAGCCCTGGTCTTTGACTTGGCCGGCCCACAACAATGGGCACCCTGCCGCGGGCGTCACAACACTCCTGACACTATGAAAAATGTTGACCAGATGCTGTGTTAAGAGGACAGTATTGCGATTTAACTTGAACACGCAAAAAGAAATGAAGGTCTCGTCAGGCTGGCTGAACCAGCAGACAACAGGTGTCTGAAGCACACATCCCATAGGACGAGCTATAGTGAATCACAATGTAAAGGGGCTGTAACTTTGCACTTTGATATGAACGCTCACAAAGAAATGAAGGTCGCATGCTAACCTTAGAAACCCAACCAACGATGATGTGGCGTTTAACTCAATGTTGGTGGATGAAGACTTTCTTCAACAAGTAGCTCTTTATTCTGCTGCTCTGTTTATACACACGGCAATGTCAAGGGACGGGAGGGTGTCTTTCTCCGCGCTCATCAGCACGAATGCTTCCATATGTTCTTGTGACATTATACAACATTTGATGCATTGGAGAACATAGAAGTGTCACTTACAGGAGTAAGGAGGAGCCTGCCTCCTGAGCCAAGGAGATGATGGGCATCTGCTGCTGCTGCTTCTGCCAGTTAGTTTACCACAATGTCCACATGCTACTACCAAAGATAATCAAGTATCGTTTTTACTGCTACAAGTTCTTCATTTTCTTCTTCTCTTCCAAACAAATATACAACAAAAAAAGCAGATAATGACTGCATGGCCATTCTGTGATTCACCCAGATGGCCATCCGTCTCTGGAGGTAGAAGTAGAGGAAGATGAGGAGCAAGCAGGATTCCAGCTAACATATTCTCTGGACTTCAGGAGTGTCATCTCTTTCCAACTTGTAAGGATAATTCCAGTGATTAGCATGAATTAGCTAAGTGTGCATGGAAGAAGCGATAGCTGACTGCACGAAGGGAGCCAGATCAGAGCTGTGACGCACCCACAAGAACAGAAAGGGCAGACAGGGTCACTGTGTCTTGCCCCGTGTAGCTGAACAGATTCGGAGGCTACAGGGAAGGGAAGAATTCCCCTTAAATTACCTCCCTCCAGCCTCCCGTCCTGTGAAATTTCTCCGGAGAATAAACACACTACAGCTCACACTGGAGGGGTGCAGCAACATCTGTGTGTGCTGGTAAGGGGCCCAATGATACCTCTCTTATCCCTTGTGCACCCTGTCGGCAGTTAGGCTGCCTGCTGCTAAACAGAGCAGTTTAACAACCCTCGCAGCATCCTTCCCCGCTAAATGATTCAAGAGCTCCAGCTCTTCAAAGTGGAACCAAATGTTCCATTTCAACAGAGCCCTTGAAGGAGACTTGGCTGCTAATGACATGGGGAGGTGTGGTTCCGAGGCCCATGAGCATTCTGCAGCCACAGCGGGGAGGGAGAAGCGAGGTCGTTGGTGGGGTGGCGGAGGGACGCAGGAAAATCCAAACATTATTTAGCAGAAGCGCTGGGGGATAAAGGAAAAAAAAAATCGGGATATTTTGATACAGCTCATTTTATCAACAGAACCTCTTATAGATGGGGTGGAAACAGTTCAGTGGGCCTTTGGCAAACTGCATTCTCGAGTTCACTTTCAAGCTTAATGAGATTTTAAAGTTCATCGGCTAATTAGCATAATGCTGTTTGATAACCGTAGCAGGATGATAACAGCGATAAGGAAGGATTAGTAAACAAATATTCACAACCATTGACAGAGCAGAAAACTGTCTCTTTCTCAGCTCACTGTGAGTATCGATCGCAAAAGGCCTGAACGCTTTTATTACTGTCATTATGCTTCGCTCCTGCTGCATCTCGATGCGGTGGGGAGGTGAGGGCGGGAGGGTGCCGCACCGCTGCCGCGTGGCAACACACCCCTCGGTGTGTTAACGCAACACAAACAAGGTGGTTTTGTTTGTTTTCACATGCACTTGAACATCAACTGTTTAATAATGGAAGTCGGAGCACGAATGATGTTATTCATGGCCTGCAAGCTAATGTGCCGCACGTGACTTGTAATTTGAAACAGATTTCCACAAAAAACAAGCAGCCCTCAGTGCAGATTTGGATGTCATTCGTAATAGAGGTGTAATCTAGGTGAAATCCAGCCAGAGCTGCTTGATTTAGCCAGGGCTAAAATGCTTTAATTCTGACTTTAAATCGTCCAGATATGATCTGTTTTGACTTGTGTGAAGTCTTCCCTAAGACAGGGCTGATTTCCTGCCAGCACAAGTAATTAACAACATCGCAGTCCCTGAAAGCTTTTCACGGTTTTACTGAGTATCTCAGGAGCCTGGTTGAAGCCACAGGTGAAGCTCCGTTCCTCTCTGGTACAAATGAAGCCATTAAAACTTGGCAAAATTGAATTGTTGATGTGTGTTATCTCCCTGTGCTCCATCACTCTCTCAGACTCGGGACGCTTTGGGAAAGTTTGTGAGGAAAGCCATCGTGCACTACAGGGACGACCTGGACCTGCAGAATCTGATGGATTACATCCAGAAAGAGGTGCCTACAACCCTCCGTCTCACACAAGACATCTCAGATCAAAGACCGGCGCTGTTTTCAAAGCATCCAAACAGGAAACCAGGCAGCCGCACAGCTTACGTAATTTTTGGCTTCACTGACAGTTTTCCACATGACATGCTAAATGTTACATAGACTTCCTGTTCTCTCTGGGTCTCCTTTGAGATATCACACTTCCATCTGCACACGCTGGCACATTAATCTGGGTTTCCCCAGTGGGAGAAGCCCAAACTGGCAGGAAGGAAAGTACAGACCATGTTGCTAAATCGGTACCTGCTGCCGTGTGCTCTCCTTTCTCTGACTGCCCCCTCAGTTTAAATGCTGTGGATGGAACAACTACACAGACTGGTCTTGGAATCTGTACTTCAACTGCACACCTGGAAACCCCAGCTCGGAGCGCTGCGCCGTTCCTTACTCCTGCTGCACCCCTGTCCCTGGAGAGGTACCTCTAGGGTTCTTTTAGTGGCTTTAGCTTCAGGTTATATCTCAATAAAAAAAAAATTGGAAATCTGATAGAGGTTTTACAGGCCGTAAACATTATTGTGACATTGGGAAATTTAGATGAAGGCCATCAGCTTCCAGCTAGCGTCGAAGCCGCCTCTTTCATAAGGTTATTTTCACAAGTTAATATGTCTGAAAAGCTACTTTTCAAAGAGGATATTTTTATAAATAGTTTGATCGCAGATGCACAAAGGGCCACTTGCATGTGCATAACTAATGATTTGTGAACAAGTAAGCAATCGAGCAATAATATTATTCGCAGGATGGCAGAGATGACTGACATGCCTAAAAACCGCAGCCCAGCGAGCAAACAAGCGTCACTTCAGAGAAACCCGCTAGCGATAAAGTAGTCGTTGTAGTAAAATCGACAAGCTTCCTGTGTCATGTCCCAGCCCCCCCCCCCTCCTTTTTTTTGTTTCCCCTGCCAAGACATCCCCGTTGATGCAAACTAGCGCAACGGATGCGAAACATGAACCTCATGACTGACTTGTTTCAGGTCTAATCGTCCAAGACGGAGGAGGCAATCTCCAGAACGCTCAGGATTTCTCTCCCTCTCTCCGTTTTTGACTCTTCTTCCTGTTCTACAGGCAGTGATTAACACAATGTGTGGTTTTGGGGTTCAAACCCAGAACCACCTGGAGACATACAAGTCCATTTACCCAGTGGGCTGTGCAGACAAAGCCGTGATGTGGATTGAGTCTCATCTGCTGCTGGTTGGGGCTCTCGCCCTTGGCCTGGCCTTACCTCAGGTACGCCCATGCTCACACACTTGGCTTCTACCGTGCACTAATTGGCTGAGCGACTGTGCGCTGAGATCACCCCAGGCTTCTCTTATTTTCCCTCCCTTACCTGCTCACGAGCATCACCTGAAGTTTCGGCCCGCTGAAGGCATTGCGGTTGACATATTGACAAGCTCGGGCCCCTTCAAACACGGTGTATTTGGGCAGAGCTGTGAAATGCTACAGAGAAAACAGACCATCAATCAGAACCCTGCACCCTCCCCGTCGAAACACACACTCACACGGATCAATCCCAGAGACTCCCACGGTGGTTCATCTCCTTTCCCCAACAAAGAAGGAAAAAAACACAGTGTGTGAAGGTTAATGCTAAGCTGTGTTACATGCATGAAGACAATAGCAATTAGAATCATAACTTAGATGCACCTTATGCATTTATTATGTAGCTCCGGGCTGTAAGTGCAGCTGATGTGCTGTTTTGGAGCGAGGATGTAAAGTTTCGCAAGTGTTGAATCATTTTCATCACTTCAGATTACTCTGACCTGGAGCACTGAGAACCTGACGTAAAATAAAGTGAAGGCACGCAGGCTCCTGCTGCACCGAGCAGAGTGTCGTTAATACCCCCCGACAATAGGCCCTAAAAACAAATTAGTCCCCATCAAATCTTCCCTGGGTGTAATTAGCCCGCGTACGCCGGAGCGTCAGCATCAAATTGACTCCAGCACACGCGTGCGCCCGCATGTGTCCCTGAAGATCCCGCGCAGACGCACGCAGATGCTGTCAGAACCGCTGCGCGCAACAGCCAACGTGTCCCGTCGCGCGTCCTCACCGAACAGCGGCGCCGTTGTCAGCAAGACGAGTTAATATTTAAAACGCCTCTGAATGTGTACGTTTTGTTCATGAATTATGCCGTCTGATCAGCTCTTATTAGACAGGCCCGTAAACGTGTGTGCGTTTATCTCCTTCTGTTAAATACAACAGCTCAGCTCCACAGGCGCGCCCCCGACGTGCGCTCGGCGCAGCCTCGACAGTCGTTATTTACGGTGGCTGCTCTCCTCCAGATCGCAGGCATCGTGCTGTCCCAGATTCTGATCTCTCAGATCCAGGATGAGATTACTTCGGTGTCGTGAGCCGCCACAGAGGAAGAGGCGCCGGGATCCGGAACCTGCAGCGCTGCGCTCAGCTTCTCCGGCGCTGATTTAGACTGTTCAAAAATCCCAAATGGGTTTGTCTCTCTTAAAATGTAAAAAAGTAAACAAAAAAATTGTATTTGTTAGATTTTAAAACGGTGTATTTATTTCAGGCAACTGCTTTATGTTTAAATGAGGAATTTCAGCATAAAATGTAGGTTACTATGGCTACAGGTGTCTCATAAGGAATGCTTTACTAGTTGTACAATAGCAAACTGGGATTAGAATCATCTTCTTATGAGGCATTAACATTAATGAAGAGTTGCTGCGGTGCCACATGTTCGGTGTGAAGTGGCGCTCCCCCTCGCTGGGGCTAGTCGTGGAGAACTAACGCTTTCCTCATCAGCCGCTGCGTCAGAGGAGAGTTTGGTCTCACGGTATCACGCTCCATCAGAAGACATCTGCAGGGATTGAACGCGAGATAAGGACATGAACACGTATCCGTGGCAACAAGCTGAAATGCCAACCTGGTCAATAATGAATCATGCTGTAGAGTCAGGGACGCCTGGTCTACGCGTGCTGGGTGTATCTCAGTTAATCAACACAGATTTCCACGCACCTTCCCAGTTTCTGGTTCCTCTTCTTTTCTGATTTCATGGCGGCGTGAACCATCAGCTGACTGAAGAGATCTCTCTGTAAACAACAGTTAACAAACCCTTAAATAAAACCCAATCAGAGCCTGTGTGCTGTCCTGCCGCCGCTCTGCGGTACACACTGTGCACGCCGTTCCGCCGCTGGGAACAGTCAGGGACACAAAGAACACGGAATACATCAGCGGTCCATCAGAACCCATCATGCACATGCATTATTGATACAGGACATCGTTAGAGAGCATGTGTTAGTCTTATCCGAAGGACTTTTCGCCAGTTTCACATCGCCACGGCGAGCTACGATTGAAGGTGGGATGTGTGCGGGTGTGGTTTGATAACAGCCATAACTGATGACCTCACCTGTGCGTCGCTGCCACCGATTCCCAGTATTTTATAGCGCAACGGGTAGAGCAGCTCGAAAGCCCGGTCGTGGTTTCCCTGGTCATACTCCATCATGGCCTGACACATCGGCACGCCAACTGTCCCTGCCAGATGGTGCTGCTGATTGTTTCCTGGTTCCCTGTGAGTTTGCAGAGGAAAAGAGTTGCAATTTTGAGTGGGATTCTTTTTAAAGGGGTATCATTGATGGAACACTGTGAGGCTGGATTATTAAATCTTTAAATATATAAAAGCTGCGTGTTGTTTTTTGACTGTTGTAGAGATAGTGGAGGGTGGTGCACAACATAGAACTGAGCTAAACCATCAGATAAAATTGTAATTGCGTTCCCTTCTGTTTCAAAAATATATCAAAATAACCACAAAGCAAAGAGTTCTCGGCTTTTCGGGGCTGTTTTTGTGTCAACTTGCCAGAATAAAGACGATTATTATGATGATAGCAAGAACTCTATACTGAAGGATTAGCGGATGCTTTGAGTCTGAAAGATATTAAATGGCATAACAACAAAACCTCTGATTATATAACAGCACCAACCTTCCAAACCAAAAAGAGTGAAGCACTGTATTTATTGTACGTGAGTAATTGAATTAAATGAAGGCAGCGCACATCCTCGGGATTTCTTAAAGAATTCACACAGTTGTCTTGAGGGCTTCTTCTCCTTAATCCTTTCATATTCATGCTGGAAGAACTGAGCACTGGTTTAAAGATGCAGCCTTTGCGAGCATTTGTTGGCGGTGGAAAAATGAAAAAGTATCTGTGGTCAGACGCCACGGATCTCCAGAGAGGCAGCAGATGCCCTGGCAGCTGCTGCAGTGGGAAGAGCCGGGCCTTGGAGATGCCGAATTCCCATTCTGACAGCACCCCGGCTCCACCTCACCATCCTACGCGTGCTCTCATCTCACTTTTACGTAAGGCCTGAGTGGCTCTTATGTAACACTGACAAGAGCGTTGAGGTGCGTGGTGGAGGTGGGGGTACTTACTTAGACAGTTCCTGGAGGCCTTCCAGTAGTCGCCGAGATGTGCTGCTGTCTTTGGCTCCCAGTGAGACCATCAGGAAGTGGAAGTCGTTGAACAGGGTCACGTGATCATCGCTGTGAGGTCGCGTCACCCGGAACAGCTCCTGCCAGCGATCTTTGACGCACACGCCTGGCACAAAACAGAACATGAGCCGTGGATCTACAAGAAAAACCACCAGAAGGTGCTAACATAACTCCCCCATTAACCTACAAATGATGTCTCTTTGCTAACCTTTCTAATTAAATCAAAAGCGACTGGCTGCAAAAATAAGAAATGAGCATTGCTCCTTTTCACTCATTGGGATCTAAACTCGGGAAGCGGCATTGAGGCATAGACGACAGTCTGCTAATAATGCCGCTCCCTGTACAGTTGAAACGGAAGGTCACATGGCGAACGTACGCAGAAGCATAACGAGCAGCAACACTCCAGCTAAGGTTGCAGCAGCTTCTGTCAGATGAACGTAAGGTTCTCATTAGACATTGTACAGTAACGTCTTCGTTAACTATGACAGTTTCCATGTTAAGCTTCGCCGGTTCTTCTGGTTAACCCATATCTTACCCTCCATTTCCAGTCTGTAGAGCAGCGAACAGGCATCGACAATGTCCAACATGGCTCCAGAAGATTTACAGAAGCGGAAAATCTGAAGATGATGGGAGAACATGTTTTCACTGACTAGGAAAACACATTTTTCCGAGAAATAAATTTTTCAGAAAGACATTAACTAGACTCGCCCAACACGGGTGGTTAAACATTGATGAGAATCACCCGCATTATCTTTGAGTAAAGTGGTAAGTAACACTGTGAGATCAGCTCAAAGCACTGAAACAGAACAGAGCTTTACTTCAGTTCAGCCTCTCCTACTTTGAGACGGGATGAAAAAATAATCAGCACTTGACAGAAAAACATGCATTTAACCTCCATTTGTACACACTTTCAATCAGAACAAGCCCAACATATTGCTTTTAGTCGGCCTTCCCCGTACACTGTTACATGCTCAGCCCTTTAAGGGACTCGCTGTGCACACACTCAGAGATTCAGTTGAATCTGGATCCAAACCAACCTTAGAATCAAATATTTCCAGAGCAGCTTCATATTGTCCCTGCGTGGGAAGAAGAAACACAAAGACAGACTTATAACCTGTGACAGGACATGAACACATTCGAACATGAATCTCGCATTATCATAAATAGAAGTTCCACACCAGTATCGACTGCTGGACTGAACCCTACCTTCTCTATGAAATTCAGAGCCCAGTGCCAATTGTTGTGACTGGCCAGCATGTCGGCGCTCTGGAATGAAACAGTACAGATGTCAGGATGACTTTGATTGATTACGCTGACTAATCCGCCAACTGTGGCTTTACCTGCCAGTCCTTCTCCGTTCTCTCAAAGAAACTCAAGCTCTTGTCCACTTCCGCCCTCATCTCGTACACGTGGGCCAGGGAGTGGACGGCCCAGGCATCATCTGGAGTCAAAGCGAGGCCCTGCGCAAGAGTGCCGTGTGAGGACAAGCACGGCAGTGACACGCGGCCCTTCGGGGGCCGTGCCGCCGCTCCTTTGATCCGTAATGTTCCCGAGTCTTTCCTTGAGTGAGCGCCTGCGGCGTGTCACAGCACGATTTGTGTATTACACATTCAGAAGCGGAGGGTCTGGCAGCCCAGCTGCCGCTCAGCGACACCGTTCTGCTGCGAATGACTTCTGCGACCAAGCTGGCGCAACTACAGCACCTCTGTCGCAACAAGGCGCGGATTTCAAATCTTACCTCCATCGCCACCTTCTCGGCCTGGTCATAGAGGCGCGTCTCCAGAAGACCGAAGGAAAGCATCCCATTCAGATACCTGTGGAGACAAGATGTCCATCGCATCTTAGACTACAGGGCAGTTGAACCTTAAATGGATGGAACCTTAATGCATGTTCTCTTTTGAATACATTAACAGTTAAAGGACCTAAATATTGGTCTTGTAGTCTGAATCTGTACCTATACAGAGGGTTGTGTGGCTTCCAATGGGGCAAAACACGGATCACAGAGTCCCTCATGGGCAGCTGAGCTCCCATGTAGAAGTAGGTGTCGTGAGCGAACTTGAGAGCCGTCATATCGGTAGGGTGGTCGAGCAAAATATCCTCCCATGCATCAGCTGCCTTGGGAAAGTCCCTACAAGAAACAAAATAATTATTCTACCATGTAAGGGAGAACAAGGGAATGTGCATTTCCGGGTAGCACAGCATTAAGTTGCTGGACTTCTGCATTCGTCCTGCAGGACTGACCCAAATTCTCTGTTGCCTAATCTTTCTTATTTATTTGGGAGCAAAGGTAGCTCATGCAGGCTCTATTTGAGTCAGTTTAGCCAAGATTACAAATTGCCTTTAATAACATAATTATCAAAGATCTTAAAATAATATAGTTACGTACATTAGTATGTTTGTGCAGAATTAAAATGTAAAAAAAAAAACCAACACTTTAACAACTCAAGAACTCTTTAACCAGAGGCTTGGGACTTTCTTCAATATTTTGTTAGAAATATTGAAGAAATATTGACCTACTGGTAAAACTGGTTATCTCACCCCTGAGAAAAGAGCTCCATCGCTCTGACATGGAGCTTCTCTCTGTGCGTGATGTCCTGAGCATTGGCAAGCTCCACGGTCCGTCTCACTGCACCGGCGAGACGCTCATTCAAACGGGTCGTGCTCGCCGTCCCCACCAGCTCCAGGCCTGTGCTGATCATGTGACCCATAACTGCAAGAGAAAAAAAAAACAAGTAGTCCCTGTCAAAAATGATCAACATCATTTCTTGCTATAAATTCATCCAAATCTGTAATGGTTAAACGACATAAGTTATCTGCTTCCTGCTTTTATATCTGAGATTTACCAACACACATGGCCCCTTTTGCAACTTAATCACATGAAGAATAAAGCATCCATTGTCAGTTCAAATAATTTAAATTAGATTAGACACAATACTTACCAAAGTTGGGGTCAGCTGCTTGGAGAGCAGAAATGCATCCTTCAATTCCTCCCATAGTTTCGTCATTTTTCCATTTCACATACTGAAAAAAAGGTCATTCGTTTATTTTGATTTCATATCATGGTGGTATACATTGTAGGTAGACACTATGTGGAGACATCGTGGAATATGTAAAGCTGTGTTTGATGCAGGAACCTGTGTAAGTATGGCATCATAGAGTTTGCAGGCCTCATTACTGCTGGTGGACAGTGTCAGACCTTCGTCTCGCCAGGCCTGCAAGAACATCGTCAGAAGGCACATCAGGTCACCAAGGAAAAGAAAAGTTTGTTTATTTTGTTTTGTTTGTTTAAAAGTTTATTTTTGAGGAATCAGATCTCCTCGGGTGAGAGAACTTACTTTTGCACTTTAATGCACGCTATTTAACGTTAAATAGCCTTCACTACTCATTGTTCCATTTTTTTCTGTGCTTTAAAGTGAATTTCACCATGTCCATTAAGGTTCTCATAATTAAACGCATTTTAAACTTAAAACTCTTCATGCTGTTTGTAAAGTTATTTCACTCACCTGACAGTCCCTCCAACTTGCAGGAGTCATTTGGAAGCGTATTTTTATTCACTTGTTTGTCTCGCTTCTAAAGCCGCTGCGCAACTATTTATGATATGAGACACCGGATGTCTGAGTTACATGTAGTGATTTCAAAATAAAAGCACAGAGACGGGTGGAGGATTTAAATTTATATTAAAAATCTTTTTAATAAAGTTGTCTGCAGCATAAAAACAGCTTATATATATATATATGTGTGTGTGTGTGTGTGTGTGTGTGTATGTATGTGTGTATATATAAAAATCTACAATATTTTCTTTTAAAACATTATCAAAAATTTACTTGGTACGGACTCAAATAACCACAAACTCGACCCATGAGCGCATAGATTGAGCCCCCCCGATAACATTTTCTGGGCATGGGATCTGCTCATTTGAACACAGTTAGGCAGACTTTATCACACACCATCTTCACCATAAAAGCTCAAAGTCTTCACAACTCATGTTTATTATTGACCTGTTTTTGCGCAATGAAACAGGGAGCTTTGGACTTTTAAGGTCAGCTTTAGCTCTGAGCACTTATCTACTTTTATAAGGAGTGTTGATCAAGGGATGAGGTCCTGTGATCAATGTTGTGTGTTAAATAAATGAGATTGACCCATATTCTGTGTTACTTCATGTTTATTTGTTTGGGAAAGGAGTCTAAGAGGTTCACCTATGTTAGAAACTGGCTTTACCGTCACCAGGACAGTTTGGCAAGAATTCTGCAAAGTTGTATATGTGCAGCAGAGCTAAAAGGGAAAACACCTTACTGTCTCTTCAGGTAATGCCCGTGTGCTTTCAATATTCGAACGTTTCATCCTTCAGTTCATTACCAAAAGTATGGATGTAGCATGTAGTTTTATGGATTCTTTTGTTTTATATATACACACACACACACACAGGTAAAACTGGACGTCTCATCCCTGAGAGAAGAGCTCCTCTCCATGTTTGTCACCCTGAACCCGAGAGCAGAGCTACCTGTAACGATCCATAATTGCAGAATGAATATTGAAAGAAACTCCTGTCTATATGTGTCAGTTTCCCCCAAAGCACCGTTTCTTCATTTATTTTGGATAAGTTGCATATTATGTCTAGAAAATCACCATGCCCTTTCAAACCCCCCCCCCCCCCCCCCACACACACATTAAAAACACCCTTTAAATGCACCCACCAGATAAATAAAGAACTGCATTGTTTTATTGTGTCTCATGTACATCCAACACTGCATCTGAGCTGCATTTACAATACGAGTCGTGTCATCAGAAGAGTTTACAAATTAGCACTCAAATCCTTTACATATAATACACTTTGCACACATTAATAAATATGAATACAATCAAATTTTATCACGCACCACCTGAAACATCCCTTAAAACTTTTCACAGCTCATTCCGAGTCATAAATATTTTTTTTGTGCTGTAAAACAGCGACCGCCTGAATTACAGTCGTTATAAAGACCGACAGCAGAGAGATAAAGCATCCTGTCTGATGCTGATGATGGGAGACGTGTGCAGAATGTTAGAGTTGTTACCGTTTTACAAAACAAACATCTCAAGTTCTAGTTGGAACAAAGCTCAGATACATTTAAAAAAACAAAATAAAACACTAAAAGTACAAAGAATCCACATGAGAAAGGCATCTGGTTGCAGGATAAAGCATTAACACTGCTATAGTGGTGAGTGTAGTGTAGTGTGTTAGATACTGCAGCCTGTAGACACACAGAGAGGGTGCTACAGTGTTACGGGATTACCCTTACGGGCAGGTAGTGAGTCACTCGCGTTAACCTGAAGGGAGATGCGGTTGTAAAGAGGACCACCGTTGCTAAACTGTGTTCGTACAGTAAGCATTCTGATGCTGTAACGGAGTTTAGAAGATCCCTGGCACTCTCCTGTGAATGCAAGAAATGTTAAGAACAGATATAAAAACAGAGGAAAAAATGTGAAGTGGGTGTGGTTCACTATCAGGTGTCAGAGAGGCAGCATCAGCGAGGTGGGGTGGGGGGGGGGGGTCCTTCCTCCAGAGATGGAGGCAGGGGCGGGGCTTCAGCATGTCAACACACCGTGGGCTAAGGTTCAACAACAAAATAGGAGCGTCTAATTCACTTGGAAAAACACACAGCTTTACAATTCTTTACATCAGCAGGACCCAAAGACGCGTCTTCCCTTTAGACATCTGAAGCTCGGCTTTACACAACTTTCTCCCAGCGGACCCGGCTGCTTCGGAGGACCCACTTCAAGGCTGGGATGATAAAGCTGTGACTGTACTTGTTTCTCCGCCCACGGATGGAGGGAGCGAAAACTGCAATGTGATTAACAAGGACCGCCTTCAGGGCAGAAGTTGCGGAAAGCTCTCCTACATCAGTGGAGATGGCAGCGAGTCTTCCATACATTCGCTGCTGCGGGGTGGCCGGTTCAGCCATTTTAAACCCAGTTCAGGCCCAAGCCTTTGGAGAGCATAACGGCCTCCAGGTCCTTGTCTTCCTCCTTCTCCTGAAGCCTCTGCTCCTCCAAGAGTGCCACAAGGTCGTTCCGCTGCTCCACCACCTCCAGCATCTCGTTCAGGATCTGCTTCTCCTTGGCCAGCTCCTTCTCTGTCTTCAGGTGATCTGAGGGGAGGTACATCAGAGTGTCGGAGAGAGATGAGAGGAGAGCGGCTGGTGGAGCCGTGACAATACTCACCCTCCACAGCCATCCTCTCCCTGAGCTCCTGCTGCAGTCGACTCTGCCGATCCTCCAGCTCCAGCTCTCGGGCACTTGGGGACAGAAAGAGAACACATTCATCTATTCAGTTCCAAGAAACAGCAGAAGTAACTCTTTCAGGAATGGAAAAAGAGGGAAATGAATAATTAATCAGATTTCTAAACCTGGCTTGTAGATGCAAACATCTCAAATTAGCAGCTAGGGAACGTAATAGAGTAGATTTACTCAGCTAAATACAGAAACATGTTTCCATTTACTCCTACTTAAAGCATCTAGTTGGTGTTTTCAGTATCTACATGCAGCATTTGATAGGGAAACGATCAGCTTTAGTTCCCAGAATTCAGATTTTGATTTGTTTGAATTCTTCCCCCTGTAATTTAACAACTATGGCGTCAATCTCAACCATGCAAAAATACGCATGCGTGCTTGTCCAGGATGACAAGTTAAATAAATATGGATTAGGTTTACTAAAGTAGCTATATTGCAACGTGACATATGTCACATACTTTCAGACTCAAGTATCATACATTTACTGCACAGATGTATTATAGATTGACCTTTTTTTTCCCCCACATTTATTCTCATTCGCTTGTGTTCTTTGCGTCGTACTTACAAAATCATGAGTTCTGACTCATAGCGGACCAGGGCGTTTTTCTCCTGAACCAGCTTGAACCACTCCTGCATTAGCTTGGGGTCGTCCTTCTTGCCCATGCCTGTGGAGGACGAAGCGGCAGAGTTTGATTGACGGGGCAGGCGGGCAAAGAAAAGGAGGGGGGGAGGGGTGGGACGACAACACTGATGACACGCAGACAACCACTGACACGGGTGACGCAGACAGTCAAGCCAGGGTGTCCTCGCTTGACGGTGAGGTGGAAGGCACACCTCGGTGGTCGCTCGCGCCATTCTCAAAGCCGGCGCGCATAAAATGGGGGTGGGGGCGGGGGCGACGCTGACATGTGCAAACACACAAACACGGCGCACACGCGCAGCAGCTGCAGTGCTGCTGTGGAGAATGTGTGTAAACCCAGTTTGGCAGCTCTGACAGTAAATGCCCTTTTCCACCAGGGCTGGGTAGAAAGGCAGGAAGAAAAAAAACCCACATTAATAAATAAATAAAAGAAAAAAAGCGGCAATCTGCAGCTGAGAGATTGCAGCAAAGTAAAGCCAGTATATAAAAAAATAAAAATAAAAAATCTTTCCCAGCACGAATATTGACCTGCCAGCGGAAATAAATAATCCTGTTTTGATCCCATTCATGCGAAGTCTACTGGGGGAAATAATAAAAAGAGAAATCTTGAGTTCTTATGGAATCTTCGAATATTTGAAATGTTCACTAGATGACTTATCGGTGAGAGCAGGCTGCCGACTCTCCGCTCCTGTTTTAGGGCTGTTTCGAAGGTGAATTATGTTCTGATGCGCTGCTTGCGTTACCGCACTGCAACGTCGCACCCTTCGTGGCCTGGTGAAGATGAGCCTGTATGCTGCGTGGCTTGGCTGTGGAAGAGGAGGCACAGCGTGCCCTTTTGTGATGCCGAGTGGTTGGTCTTCGCAACAGCAAAAAAGGGGAGACATGCAAAGCTGCTTATGAGCAAACAAATACATCAAGGAAGGAATTAGACTTATACAGCTTCCCCACCATTCCGACTTTTAACCCGGGAGGCTCGTTAAAAGGCAGAAGCGGCGCCGAAGAATCGCACTCCAAACCCAAAAACTTTATGCAGACTTCCTATTGACAGGTGTTAGATGCACAACAAACCATTAATTTTTAAGGCTTGTTTTCTACTTGACTCGAATATGAAAAGGACAGGAAACATCACACCATGCGATTTTCTCATCCACTGAACCGCAAACCTGCCTGCGAGCAGCCGGTGCTCTCAGGTGCTCATCGCTCAATTTTAGTAGCGGTTTTATGCTTATATCACACTTTGAGATGAACCGCTGCAGAGGATGCAGATTTATGCTACAGCACACACGTGCAAATGCTGATTAATCTCACGCGGGAGAGCACAGTAGTTTCCCCATTTCAAGAAAGACTGAGAGTCTCAACATTTCCTTTCTGAAATAAAGAATATAGAGGCTGTAACAGGGTTTTTTTTTTTGACCAACCGACTTGACCGTGATCGCGCCAGAGGAACCATTCAAAGTTTGCATGGTCCGCTAAGGTTTCCGGGCCGAAAACCAGCATGTGATTGTGGCCATGTCATGCTTGAACGGACATTAGGTGGATGGTGCAACCTTCACCCAGCACGCAACACCTTAAATGAAGCAGCCAGGACTGGCATTACCTGGTGCAACCGATTCCACTTTTCAACCAGGTCGTACTATGTTAAACGCCAGTGTTATGATTAGCCTACATGAAGCTATACGATTGAGATAGTTTGACAGGCTCTGTGCATCACAGATTGTGGTACAATGACTCTGTGAGGGGGATTTGGCACTATTCTGGGGAAATCTACTGAGCCGGATCGCACACAATCAGTGAGGAGGAGGATAATAAGAGACAGTGCAAGGGGATAGTCCAGTTACGGCAGGGCTCGACGGCTGCCAAGGCAATCCCGGCACAACTGGCAGCAGGGGCGGCAGGGTTATGTTACCTTCAGGGGACCAGCAGGGGCAGAAGGAGAGGGGTCTTCGGGATTGGATCCGTGCAAAGGTCTCAACTTCCATGAGATAAAGAGGAAGGGTGCGGGGGGAGTGATGAGGATAGATGATAGAGAGAGATGGGTGGAGAAAGGGTAGAAGTCAGAGAGTAGGGGGGTTCAGGGGATGATGGATGATGAGGAGGTAGAGGGGTGTGTGTGTGAAAGAGGGAGGACATTAAGGAGATACATGAAAACAGGGGCAGGAGCACTGATGGTACAGAGAGGAGGTGGAGGAGGCTGTTCTGGATGAAAAAAAACGGTGAAATTATGAGGCTAGAGCATACAGAAGAGCCAGGACAAGGGAGGGGGGTAATCCTCCTGTTACATCATTTACAGTTCCGCTGATAATCCTCTGCAACCGGGGGAATATTACCAAAACTTCCCTGCTTAACTTCTAAATAAGAAAAGAAAAACGGAGGCAGGATCTTGGCGCATTTAGCTCCGCAGAAGCAGATCATTAGATACAGGAAGCTCCTCCACATTAGCATGACAGCTTCTTGCAAACAGGTGAAACGGAGCATGTTTTGATGGGGATGACACAGCTCTCTCTATTTCTTAATTCTTATGGGGAATTCTTATGCTTGTGGCGCGGCTGACAGAAACTGCGCTTTATTCCCCTTTCATCTCGTAAAAGCTGCCGTGTATCCGCCACACAGGAGCATCGTTAGTGACAAATAGTGTATCTGAGCATAATGTGTCATTGTTTTGGTGCCACCGACACATGTGCTTGAAAATCACAGATAATACCAAATCATTAGCTCACGCTTGGGTCAACATGGCAGCACAAACATGCACTGGTTCGACTCCCAGCATTTTCAGATATCGCGTGGCAGGGGAGGGTATTAATGTAAATAGATTAAGACTGAATATATAAATAGTTGGTAAAGCTGATGCGCTTTCCTGCATTTTTTTTTCTTTTAATTTTTGCGTTTTGTAAAATATTCGTCATCGCCATACACCAGGACCGCACGAAGATCAAAATGAGAGAAAGAATCTGACCGAGCCGAGATTCTTCCCATCATGAAGAAACCAGACACCCAGAGACGTCTCCTGTGGAGCCGTCTTCGGTGTTGATTTCTTTGGTCCGTTTTTAACCCACAGAGCACATCAAGCATCAGAGGAGTTTTAAAACTGGATTTATATGGGACTCACTAGATTTTTAGACATGGATAATCATATGAATTTGTATAATCTTTAACCATGGATGAGTCAAGGCAAGGATGAGGTTTAATATGATTGTTAGCACTCAAAAAGTTAAAGAATTTCCCGATTCCTAATTTAAGTGAAAGTTAGTCATGTCTCCCGAGTCTTTTATAACTAGAGTGGCCTGTGCATGCGGCGACACCGCAGCACAAATAAGATATTTAATTCCATTACTGATCTCCAGGAGATTCATCTCCTACGCAAACGCTAATAATCACTTCGTCTTTCAAGCCGTCTCGGTCCGTACTTAAACACCTTCAGATCATTAGGCTCCATTTGTCGCTGCCACGAGTGCTTTGATAGTGCAGCTGCCATTGAAGTGAAAAATTCAGACACTTTTTGAACGTGACAGATGGAGAAAAATGGGGAATGCTGCCTTAAAAAAGAGACTTTAAAGGAAGGAACATGCAGGGAGCAAGTCCAAATAAAGGTTGAGGACACATGCTTGTGGCTAAAGGGGTCCCAGGAGAGAAATACCAGATAACTACCTATCGCAGTGAAAAAATAAATTCAACTGCACAATCGATGTGTGGCGTAGTCAGTTTGAGATCCTTTCAATTTTGGCTGTAAAATGCATGCGTGGCACTAAAGGCACCATAAAACCTGAACTATAAATGCACTAATAAATAAAAAGTTTGAAGATTTAATTTTAAAAAAAGCCAAATGTTTCACTACAGACAGTTCTTGATTTTCTGATATTCCTCTATGTGCGGTAATAAACTGTGCTGACCTCCCTCCTTCACATTTCTGCTTCACAGTTCGATCTGAAGTAAAAGAGCAGCACTTTGAGCTGGAACCTTCAAGTCCTCTCACGGTGAAGGCCAATAATGTCTCTTCTGCTTGCAGAAATTCTCTTTAATATTGTGCTCTCCACCTCTGCATAAAGCTTGTCTTTAGGCACGTTTCCACTGCAGGAACTTTTTAAATTAAATTTCTTTTAATTTTACAAGGTTGGTGAGTGTCTCCACTGGAGGAACCTCCCCTAAAAGGCCATTTACAGGGACTTTTAAGTGGGTACCTGCTCCAGGATATGTACTTAAATCGGCCGCAAAAACCGAAACCAAGCATTAGCCTAGCAGACACGGCTTCTCCTCTTATTCGTAGCATCCGCCGCCATATACAACCACACAACCGCTTGTCTTGTTTTATATTTAATAAGTATCACAACACAAGACATGCTGTTTACTTAATATTTATTAACACACTGATGTGCAGACTGAATGCTTGCAGCGGTAGATCCGAACTAACTGCACAATTCACGGACAATAGGAAACAATATTCTCTTAGAATATTATCACGCCTCAGCTCCATTCAAGTTCTCCTCCGTCCTAGTGAGAGGAACGGTTCCTGCCCCCAGTAAGTACCTGGAACTCCTGCAGCGGAAAGGCGCTTTATGTTGCTTAGTCGCCTCCATCTTAAAATAGTTTCCCATGATCTTTATTTTTCTGTCCTACTTCTGTACAGACACATTCAGCCTCGCTTTTGCATCAGTGCCGACAAGACGGCTGAAATAAATCCACATTATGCAAGGTTAAAGTCCGATTTTCATTGAACCCATAATTTGGTGGAAACCCTCCTGCAGACTAAACTGGGTGCAGCCTCGAAGCTGCAACTGTTCAAACTGAAAAAAGATTATGACTCTAAACAGGTGCTCAGACAACAGACCGTCAAAAACACCAGTTCCATCACTCACTGACATCATTCTGCTGGATTCTTTTGTTTTGTCAAAGCTGCAACCTGCTACATGAGTGCAATTACCAGCACAGGAGCAAGTTGAGCACATGCACGCCTTCACTCCCTGGGATTAGCTGAGTATTCTCACTAAAACCCAACCCTAAAGACAGATTGCTTTTTGACAGGAAGGCGCACTGACTGCAAATGTGAGGAAAAAAAAAACAAACTTTCGCTTGTAGCCACGGTAACTGACTGTAGACGCTAGACAAAGTCTCACCCCCACGCTAAAAATGTGGCGATATTAACCCACCTACCTGAGTGCACTTCCAGATGTGACCGCTAGGGGCAAAGAGCAAGGCCATATCGTCTAGACGCGACACAAACACTCGAGCGGAGCGTGACAGCAGAGCAGGTGAGAGAAAGTCAGAGCGGCTGTAGAGCTTCAGCATGACAGCCATTTAAAGAGGAAACTGCAGGTGAACGCAGGTGACGTGATCACACTTTAATAAGCTATTGTTCTGTTTAGTGTGACGGAGCATCTCCACGGGGCTGAGATGGCACCAGTGAGAGCAGTGCATCTAAACCAAAATGGCTGCTGAGAAAAAAAAAAGAGTCATTGCACTGACTACAGAGACAGACAGCCGGTGGAAGGGGGCGGGCAAAGACAGCATTTTAATGCGAATCAATCCAGGGCGGGTTATACGACATGGGTGCAGAGTGCCAAGGCTTCCTGTAGGTGCGTCCTACAACATGCAACACCATGAATGTGCTGCCAAAGGGGTTTTCTTAATGGGAAGTTCTGATTTGTATGACAACAGATGTGGAATCTAACAGCCTGATTTTTACACCTTCGATGTGTTAAGTGCAAATAGCATCGCAAATCTGATCAGAGCTGCACAAAATCACAACCAAGACTATCCACCACATCAGTAGGCACTGCTAAACTAGGACAATGTGACACCCTGGAAGGAGAAACGGAGAAACCATGTTAAAACACGCACGTGTCACCATCACTGTGAGTTTGGATCAGAATGTGAGTTCCAATTTGTCAAACATAAAACAAACAATCAGATTTCCTTTGTGCGGCAGATCATTTTGTGCTCGTAAAATAAAACAGACCCCCCCCCCCCCCCCCCCGTTTGTTTGTTTTTTGTTGTTGACAGCAGGCAGAGATCCAACAAAAGTGGATTCAGTCACTCTCCTCTTGGAAGTTTGAAGAAATCAGAGACACGAAACTGGTTCTGATCTCACTTTTATGTGAACGTTACCAGAGTGTGATTAACAGATTTGAGGGGGTGGGGGTGTTACAGAAGCAGAAAGCCAGACAGCCAGCTAGGTACCTGATCAACCAGCCAGCCAGCCAATCAGGCAAGTCAGTAAAGGCAGACCAACTGTACCAAGTGCATAAAGCCGAAGTAGTAAAAAAAAAACTAAAAAAAACAACAAGTAGAATGACAGAGGGAAGGGGGGACAGATTGGGGTTTTTTGGGGGTTAGTTTTAAAGCGACAGGTTTGAAATACATACCGCCCAGATGCAAGTCCAGGATTTCACTGTAATTAGAATCTCCCCAATAGTCTACAATGACAGGGATATATTAGAGATAAGCGTTATTTCACACAGACCCCAAACTGGGCACACAATCTCACAGACGTCATGCATGTTTCTCTTGGACAGACAGACAGAAAGACACACACACACACACACACACACACACACACACAGCAGCGACAAAGAGAGCATCGGTACTCACCAAGCTGCCTAATGCAACAGCATCTAATTTCATTCATTTATTTTCCTTCCTAAATGCAATTTGTCCGTCATCAACACACTGATGACGTGACGGTTTTTGATTGGGATAACTGTGGGATTTAATGACCAACGGTTCCCGAGTGTGAAGTCGGACAGCTTTGACAGAGAAGCGAGTTCTGATACCGACTGCCTCAGATTAAATATCCGTGTCACTCAGCCGCGGCTCACAATATTTTAATGAGGACGCTGACAAACTGCGGAGCGATCCAGATTTGATTCGCCATGTTCTGATGTCCCCCCCCCCCTTATAACAAGGTGTGACTCGGAGTACGAAAACTCAGTGAGACCGGTGAAGGACATGAGAAAAAAAACAGAAAATTAAAAAAAAACAGAAAAAAAACCATCCAGAAATGAGGGGCACATTCTCCTGGTCACATGCATCTCAGAGTGAGGATGGTAGACGTGATGTGGACGAACAGAGACCAGCACGTTCTGAGATGGGAGAACGGTTGCAGCGTGTGTGAGCACATATGGAGCCTGACGTGTCACATGTTGGTAAAACAGGAAAGAGAAGACTAAGATTTAATACCTGATCTTCTTTTGTGCTGTTTGGGTAAAGTATAAGTACCTTTATTCACCCCTTTAAGAGAGTAAAGTAGTAAATAAGTTAAGTCATGTGCAAACAACTGACATAACATACAACTGTTGGGGGCGAGGGGGGGTTGGTATAAAGAACTTGACTAACAGAACCTCCTGTGTGATTGATGCCTGTCAGAAGTATTTCAGAGAAACAACTGTGACCTTGTGCACACACATTCAACTGCAAAGAGGGGATGATTTTCACAGGTAAAGCAACTCCACCTTTGGCGACTAGTGTTTTTTTTTTTTTTTTTTTAACAATCAGTATTACAGCGACATCATAAGGTGCAGAAAAGCCGAGGTCGCAGAGAGAGAGAGAGAGAGAGAGAAGGCATGCTCTCAAAGAGCTGTCGGGAAGAAGAAATCATGTATTTCACTCCAAAAGTTAGAGTTTCTGAAACTGAAATCCAACATCAGGACATGTTTATTTAAAGAAAACAATCAATAATGATGGTAAATGTTTGAGAGGACGTTACCTGCTTCTCCTCTCAGCGCTTTCTCCACAGCTACTCCCCTCTCCTCCAGCTGCCTCTGCTTCTCCTCCACCTGCTCCAACTGCCTCTGGATGATCTGGAAGAGCGGGGCATAGGTGTGTTCAAACACGACGCATAACCAGCACTGGTGTCTCGTCAGGGTCAGGTCTAATCAGGGTGCGCTGGAGTCTATCCCAGCATTCAATGGATGAGAGGCAGAAGGTCACGGGTCCATCACAGGACACACACACTATACACACACTCACTCCACTTCACAGGGAATGCTTTATTCTGTGGGTGCAAACTGGAGATCCTGGACAACATGCAAACACTATACATACAAAAGGCTGAGTTGGAATCAAACCCAGGACCTTCTTGCTAGAAGACAATGACTTTCTTCTTCTTCTCAGCATCATTTCATCAATTGAGGATTATTATTAACTCTCCTGGATGCGATCTATTAAGGGCCGCAGCAGTGACCAGCCGGGTCGGGAGTGTTTCACTCCAATAATCAATCCGGATGTTTAATTAATGGTCCAGCGTAAATGATTTGGCAGCGAGCGTGTGAGCAGACCTCAGCCTCCTCCCTCCTCCACAGTATCACCGGGAAGTCAACACGTCAGGCTAGCTGACCACAGATGGACCAGGACGGACCCTGGCTGTCAACAACTCAGCGCAGTTACCAAAAAGGAAATGTTTGAACACACTGCAACAGCTGAGTCACAAGCCAGTGAACAAACAGATGGAAAAAGGAGAATTAAGTGGTTGTGTGTTTTGTCAAATAAAGGAGGAGGATTCGGAGCAGTCGCGGTGCAAACAGCCGAATCTCACTGGCAACGAAGACAGTGAGCGTGTCGTGGAAGACAATAATATTCAAATCGACCATCATTTGGCTGCTATAAATATAGAATATTCAAAATAAAGATGGGACAGCTGGACATTTCTGGGAAAAAAGACATGCCCCTAATACTGCAGACATAAACAAAACTGCTGACTCTATAAATGAGTAATAATTAAAAAAACATTTTTAAGTGGGTGTTGAAAACAGAACAGTGCCAGCAACCCAACGATAAACATCCAGTTTGAGATACATCCAATGTGTTTTTCACAGGTCACTGTTATAGCTTAGCATATTAGCAGGCTAACATTTCAGACTTTAGGAGAGACCTAGAATGCACTAAGTGCTGAGCACATGAAGAAAGCCTGGGTAATCTGGATGTCTCTAAATTCCTCCAACAAGCTTATTCGGTATGGAGCTCCCTCCACTAACCTGAGCTCTATGCAGCCTCTTCAGCTCCTCCTGCTTGGCTTGCCGTCGGATGGCTCTCTGGACTCTTCGGGTCAGCTTGGCATCCAGCTCTTCTTCTGTGTAGGTTTTCTGGCACAGAACACAAAACCATGAGTCAACCACGATGCTTCATTCCCAACCTGCTAACATGTGGGGCCCAGGCCCTTAATTTAAAACTAAACAGAAAAAGAGGGACCTGATTAACCCCCTGTAGAAGGTGACGGGGAACCTTAACTAGCACATCATTGTTTATTGTAATGCTAAATGGCTGCATGTGGCTCTAAACCTACACGTGCGTAACATCTCGGAACACAACATGACACATAAATCAGTTTTATAGCTGCTCTCACACCTTCGTCTCATTATGACAGTACACAAAAACAACATGGTGTGAAGAAGCAGGGACGTTTCTGCTAATAGCTTACTGGTGAGGACATAAAGAGCTAGCATAAATCAGAGGAAAGACAGAATAGTCCTGAAGGAAGGTTCCAGACTGGAGGGCAGATGGTGTCGGTGACAGATGGGATAGTTAATACCACAGAAACTGCAGGGAAAAGTCACTAATGCTAGGAGATTTCTTGGAAAGACAAGGTTTTTTGTTAAGAATCAGCAACAAGGGAGAGGTCGCTGTGCTCCAACTATCAAAAAGAGGACGTTAGTACAGATATGCACGGTGTTATTACAGACGCATGCGTGGTTTAAGCGGGGGGGATGGGGGGTTGTCAGTGGCATCAGATGACATACTACCTTTGTGGCGTACGATCTCTTGAACGCCAGTGCATGAGGGACATACACAGACTTGGAGTAGACCGGACAAAAATGGAGGAGACAGATATATAGATGATATGATTAAATGGGTTAATGAACAAGTTAAAACGGACAAAATACAACAAAGAAAATGACCAATTTCATCGTCATGTTAATCACAAATTAGTTTCACAACACAAAAACAATAATGGAATGCAGGTTTTTCTAAATTAAACACAGAAAAAAATCTTACGGCTCACACGGGGGGAACACTGATCTTCAGTGATCTCTGAGACCTCATGAAGAGTAAGAGACATCCAGGGAACACTAACACTGGAGCGGCTCCACAACAATAATCACAACCCTCTAAAGGCTCACCTCGAGGCAATTATCCATTTCCTGGCCCATGTTTTTTTTTTATTATTTTAGACATCACTAAAAGTAAGATCGAATAAACTGCTCTGTTTTGAAATAAAACTGCATTTTTAATATTAAAACATTTATTTTGAGCATTTCAAATACCCGTCTTTTAAAGTGTTAGCTTTTTACAAAATCCTTCTACAAGCTTAATCATGCCACATGGTGGAAAATGCTATTCATTTCTGCAGGAATTGGTGCCAACAATGTATAACTTTGCCACATAATCCCTAAAAACTATAAAAACAACAATGTAGGTTAAAAAAAATTGAAGAAAAAATATAGAAAGATGATATATAATGGGAGAATGTTTTCGCTTGGAGTGGAATGTTTTCGCTTCTTCAATGGGTTGGTGGTGGATAATGAACTCATGCCTCCGATTAAACCATTTCTGTCTAAAAGCATGCACGCGAAGAGCAGCAGAGGAGAAAATAAGTTTGAAGTTCATTCCAACACAGAATGCAAATGGGGTCGAATTAAAGACCTTGTGTGTGAAGAAATGTGAGCAGAATTCCAGGATATTCCTCTGCATTATAATGCCAATCAGGCTGTTGAGGACTTTGCTAGTTTAGCAGTTCGCACTTGGGAATCTGAACCACGTCTTGTGGACATTCAAGGGACAATAAAGGGTCACTAAAACATTTAGATTCCTTAAAATTTTCTTAATATCTCAGGTTGTGAAATTCAAAGTATTTCAGCCTCTTCTGCGCGATACCTCATCGTCCTTCCCCCGCTCAACCCGCTTCTCCCACTCTCTCCGTTTCTGCCTCTCTTTTGCAAACTTTTTCTCCTTCAACTCCCTCCTTGTCTCTCTGACCAGTTTCTCCTCCTTTATTGCCTCCTGCTGCATCCCTGATACCAGGTCAAAGATGTCCGTGTGTCGCTGGGTGGGAGGCGTTATTAGAAAAAAAACAAGAGACAAAAATAATAGAGGGAAGAAGAAATGTGAACATGGGATGCTGTGAGGACACACCGAGGCCTGACCGAGCCTGTCGGCAAATATCAGTCTGATGTGGAAAGAGTAAAACAGGCCCGCAGGGGTTCGACTGTATTTTCAGGTTGGTTTGAGATGTTTGTATGGAAATGAGCCAGAACAGAGGCGCGATTTGTCAGAACAGACTGTTACTCACAGACGGCTTCGACTTCTGGGAGGACTTCTCCAGAACGTCGTCAAAGGACAGATCCGAGTCCTCGGAGAAGCTCAGGTTCTGGCTGGCCTTCAAGTCTGCAAGCAAAGCATTAGCAGAGGTTACAGAACAATGTCTGGAGACCCACCCCTCAGAGCTCAGAGCCTCCTCCCCCTCACCTGATGACCTCCCGGGAGGCGAGATCTTTTTCTTCCCAGAATCCTGAGTGGTGGAGCTGGAGGACGGTGTGCTGGGACACGATTTCTCGTCCTTCTTCTTCTTGTCCTTCTTGTACCCAGAGAAGACCGCCTTCCACAGCGACTTGTGTTTAGGCGGCGTCTCCTCGGCGCCGGACAGCCTGCTGCTGTCGTTCTTGGCCTTCTTCTCCTTCTTGTTTTTGCGCGGGGAGAAGAGCGAGCTCCTCTTCTTGCTCTTGCTGGTGGTAGAACCGTCTGACGAGGCCACGGAGCTGTCCAGGCTCTTATTGCTGCTGAAGAAGCGCTCGGGCAAAGTCTCCGCCTTCTTTGAATCAACACCTTTTGTGGCTGACGTCTTCTGAGGTCCGGCGGAGTTTTTGCTTTTGCCGGAGGGATTTGGCATGACGTTCCACGCCACCTTCGGGGAGACGCCTTTGTCCGTGTCGGCTTCCCTCATTTTGTTCAGCTGCTTGGCCATGGCGTCCTTCAGGGCTTGACTCTTGACAGACTGTTCTCTGGCTTTGATCCTCTCCTCGGCGATCTCTCTGGCCTCCGGGGAGAACTGAATCGCCGTCTGGGTCTTCGAGGTTGGGCTGACAGGAATATTGGGCTTACCGTTCTCCATCGCCAGGGCCAGGTGCAGTGGAGGTCGGCTGGGCTTGCTCGTCGGCGGGGTGTAGTACTTGTTCATGCTCGTGTCGGGCATTCTTTCGTCGCAGCTTTCCTCCACGTCGTCAGCAAACGGAATCTCCTCCACCGTCTCCACAAAGGATTTCCTCACTTCCGATGGCCGTGGCTTTTTTTTCTTTTCCCTCATGACGACCACCACCGGAGCCGCTTCTTTATCGGCCTGAGGCGTGGAGACCCTCTGGGGTGCAGAAACTGGGTTCTTGATTGGCGGAGGGGACAGTTTCCTGTCAGCCGGCTCTTTGGCAAGCTCAGAGGGAGTCTTCTCTGCTCCATTACTCCAGGTCACCAGATGCTTCTTCTGCCTGAGCACAGCTGGAGACTGATTGGCAGGCACGGGCGGCGGCGGGCTGGAGGGCGGGGTGAGCATCGCGGAGTCAGATGTGTTGTAGCCTTCGCTGTTTGCGGTCCGGCTCGCCATCGACCTCCCATTCAGCCCCAGACCAGAGCTGCTGCTGAGGTACTTTTTGTCCGAGGAGTTGCTCTTGGGTTCGGCGGGGACGAGGGGGGTAATGACCTGACCCTCAAGGGTGATGTTGAGCCTGTGAATGACGGCGTGGCCGGTTAAAACCGACTTCTGCTCCTTAGACACCTCTGGAGATTGGGTCTTGACAGGGGCAGGGTCCTTAATGACACTCTTCTCCAGGATCTTACTGCTGCGGTCTAAAGGAGTCAGGCCGAGGCTCTTCCTGATCTCAGCACTCTTTAACCAGAACTCCTCAATAATATCCGTCTTTTTGGAGGGTGTTTCTTCCTCCGAGGAATCGTCAGGTTGCTTCCTGTCCTCGGCTTTGTTCATAGGAGTGGAGGTCAGCCCGGGGACTGGCTGTGTTCTGACAGGAGAATCAGATGTGAGGGGTGACGATGGCTCCTGACAGGGCAGAGATTGGGAGCAGATTGGTGAGAGGGGGTTCCCGGTGAGGGGGCAAATGGAGCGCTGAGGGTAGACAGGAGTCTTGGATGTGCAAGACTCTAGTAGGGATGTGGGCTGGGAGCGAATCGGGGAGTTCACGGGCGACTTGACGGGGGACAGGTTTGGAGAGTCTGCAACGCGTTCGACTGGAGATTTGGCAGTCAGACTCAAACTCAGAGAAGTGGGAACGCTGACAGGGGGAGTAGAAGGCACGGCGACAGGGAATGTAGGGGAACAGGCCGGAGAGGGATCGCGTGCGGGAACAGGTGACAGGTTAAGTGGGCTCTTGATAACCCGCGAAGGTGAAGGAGTCATCCTTTCTGCTGTGCCTTCGTCAGGAAGGAACGGTTCAGGGAAGAAACGGCCCCCAGGAGGCTTCAGCAAGGGCATCTGTACAGAAAGAGGACACAGAATTAGGTGAAGTAACATGGAGTCTCTATAAGGATTTTACTGAGACTGGCTGCAATTGACCTGTGTTCCTAGCTCAGGGGCTTTGGCCGGTGAGGGAACATCTTCTTTAGGCATCGGACCGGTGATTGACGCTTCTGAATTAAAAAAAAAAAAAAAAACTGTTTGAGGAGACTTTATAGAATAAAAGTAGGGCTTCAGACCGTATTTAAATAATTTCTTTTGTTCTGGATGATAAACCAAAACTATTATAATTTAATCACACCTCACATTTTTACAAATGAATGAAAAATTAGCACTTTCACTGGCAGAGACCTAAAGGAAATTATCAGAAGTCTTCTGGGAACTTCCACCTCCCACTTTAAACTGTTGCAGAGGAAGTATCAGGACACATACCGACACTGGAAGACATTCTCAGACTTTCCGAAGTCCCGTCTTCCTCTGGATGCCCGTCCGCACATTCCGACTGATGCAAACGTGCCTCTGCCTCAGCATCTGAAGGGATGTCTTCTGGAATTGAAAGATAATAACCAGACTCTAATACCACCTAATCAAAAGAGAAATTCAACCTCCATATGGAGGTTGAATTTCTCTTTTGATTGACAGCTTTGATTGACAGCTCACCTTGATCCATCTCTGTACCAGGTTCCATATCTTGACTGTCTGCTTCAGCTTCCTCTTCCTCACAGAGCTCTAGTGACAAAAGACACAGTTTTAGTCAGAAAATAAAATCAACCTTCCACATCATTCATCTCAGAGATGTTTACCAGGAAAGCGTTTGACTGTGTGAAACAAAATGACCAGAATGTTAAAAATAAATAAATATACACGGTTAAGTTATGGGAAAATGTCCAACAGCGAAAAAAAGCATTCAAATCGTTTAACTCAGTGGGAGTCTTCTGTGCAGAATGGTCTGTAAATAAAAGTAAATCAAAAGCTGAGCACACAAGCGAATTAGTGCAAAAATAAATAAATAAATAAATAAATAAATAAATAAATAAATAAATAAATACTATAATGACAAGCAGGTGTCATTATAGAGCCAACATGTTAATTCACTCCTGATAAACTGGTCACGCTTTGCTGGCAAATAAATAAAATATTGTGGCGTTGTCTAAGCATTTAGCTTGGAAGGCAAAGGCTGCTTATGTAAAGAATTCCCATTTAATTTATTCCAGTTTGCTCAAAATAGCCCCAGTAGGTCAACCAGAAGTGCAGAATCAGCGACGGATTCAGATTAAACGCCTGAGAAGAAGTTAAAACCTGAGACCAAAGCGTTGATGTGAACACTCGGAGTGTGGCAGCCGTGCAGCGAGCATGCTTGTGAGTGCACAGTTGTGCGTTTGTGCATGCTGCAGGAAAAGCCCCAGCGGACTGATACTAAGGTGGGATGCGGAGATCCCTTTTAAGTCTGCGCTACCTCCAGACACGGACTCCAACCAGACTCGCACGGCTTCGTGATGGGCGGATGTGTGGGCGGGGGCTACGTTCAAACCACAGGATGCAGAATGAGGGGTGGGTGGCGGGGGAAAACAACAACAAATTAAATGAGACACATGGGAAGGGACATGAAAAAGGAGACAAAAGCTGAACAAAAGTGTACAAAATGTATAAGATGAAGACAAAAACGATTTTAGTGGGTGGAGGGGGCTCATCCCATCATGGACACAGAACAGATCAGCAGCCAGCCACAACGAGGAAATGACAGACACCCTGATCCATTATCCCGATCAGCATGTCCCAGGTGTTCACCCCCTACTGGGTGGGTTACCTGTGGAGGAGGGTAGTGTGTGCTCAGAGGGGTGGGAGAGTTGGGAGGCTGAGGCCGCCAGACCACCCTCGGAGTCCAGATGTGTTCTTGCCACAACTGGATCAGCCAGGGGATCCAAAGGCTGCAATAGCTGCTGGACTCGAAGGTTCTTGGCTAAATGGTGGTTGTAGCGTGTGGGTTTTTTTGGTTGAGGAATGGAAATGTATGAAAGAGAGCGCAGAGAAAAAGAGAGGATGGATGGGACAAACATGAAAGAGAAAATCAAGAGAGCCAATTAGAAAACAGCAGCGCTGGAAAATCAAAACTCACATCTGAGGGGCAAGAAAGGACGCATGCATGAGGCTGTAAAAACTATAAAGTGAGCCTCAGAGATCCAAAGCTTAAAAAGACTTATTCTACCACTTAACTCAAAGCCATAACTGCAGCGAAAACATCTAATATCTATCAGGTTAGTGTGCTGAAGCCATATAGAACAAAAAGTTGTAAAAGAGCAGGTTAATATGGGATGAGACGCAAAAGAAAAATCCTGATCGCAAACTTAGAGCACGGGGAGGAAAAACCACATGAATAAATAAAAACCCTTGTGAAAAAGGGATTATATATCACGCCCAAAGTAACTGCAAAGGCATCCACAGGCACTGCAGCTACCTTTAAAAGTACCAATATCCTCTTCATCTGTGAGGTGCTTCTCCAGCCAAAGGCCTGACTGGAGCTCCCTATCCCAGGGGCAGTAGTCCCCCTCTGCCAGCAGGGGGAGACAGATGCCCCAATAAAAAATAAATAAAAAGGAACAACACATGGACAGAGGAAGAGAGGGATGAAAGAATCACAGACAGATCTGAGACAGTGATGCTACACATAAGAGAGACTGAAAAAAGGTTCAGATGAGACACACACTGGGGAAAAGGCAAGAAATGTCCTCATAAAAATACCTTCACTCGAGTCCTCCTCTTCTTCCTCTTCGTCTTCCTCCTCCTCTTCTTCGTCGTCCTCCTCTTCCTCTAATTCTCCATCTCCGCTGACTGTGTCCGCCCCGGCCTCCCCCTCCGCACCATGGCTGCCCCTCAGTTTGGCATGAAGCTCAACGGCCTCTTTCCAGGGCACGCCGCCAAGGTCCGACGGGCTGGCAGGCGGCTGCTCCGCCTCCTCTTCCTCCTCCTCTTGATCCTGCTCCTCTTGTTCATCCTCCATGTCTGACTCTGAGCTACTGTTAGACAGAGGAAGAACCTGAGCAACAAGAAGAATCACCATTTTTCCACCGTCGGCACTGAGTTCTTACCTGGAGCCCAGGTCGGCGTCTGTGACCTTGTCCAGCACGCTGCTGAGGTTGTGCTCTGCCAGCGTCTCCTCAGGCACCTCCTCCAGCTCTTCCTCCCTCTGCAGGGACAGACGGTAATTCTCCAGCTCAATGCGCTCCGGCGTCCCCCGCAGACGCTTGGCCAGGGTGGGCTCCTGCAGGCCATTGACTTCCGGCACTGAGGTGGAAGATCGAGCACAGTGACATCAGGACGGACAACAGGTTTTGAGGCGGAGACGGGGAGACAGAAACAGGAAAAGGTTAAAAGAAAGTGACCCTCTGGTGTACGGAACCAGAGAACACAGCAGCCATGCAGCAAGTAAACCCCACCCAACTGAAGACCTCTGTTACACTTCTCCCCCTAGCCTTCCCCCCGGCGTCGCTTAAGGACAAACGGACAAAGACACAATTAAGATCTCTACTGAATTTATTGCATTTGTTAATATTCCTACAGCACATAACACAAACAGGCGAGTCCAGCACTAAAATAGCCGTCACATCAGAGGCTACAGTGGACGGTGCCTTGCCTTTTTCCCATCCTGAGAAGCAGAATCTTAAAATTGTTCTATCCACATGCGTGGAAGGCCACATGATCTGCATCTAAAATGGCTTTTCTGACGTTTCCAATCAGGTTTGTGAAGCTAAGAACGAGTTCTGGAAAACTACATGTGTAAAAAAAAAAGCTAAGTTTAAAATGCAATGTATTGATAATTTCTTTAATAATCATTAAATCTATTAGTAAAGACTAAAATGCTAAATAAGTGCTTTTGTTAACATTCAATATATATGTCCCCATGTAGCTTGTAATTATTTCCATGTAATAAACAGGCCCACAGCTACGACTATGTGAAAGAGTCTTTCTACTCTTGTTGATTACAATTACCGCTAACAGGCCATGCTTTTAATTTGGCAATGCTAATAAACCTAACAACAGGAGAGGGGGGGGTGGCAGGCAGAGAACCAAACGCAGGCAACGATTCAAATTAAAGCTGCTCTGATAGGAGGGGGGAAAGGTAAAGCTCACAAAAACTACTGACACACTCACTTCATCACAGACAGGAGAAAACACAATCACAGGCTCCAAAAGAACAAACATGTCACATGGGAGGAAGAGGAGCTGAAAAGGAGCACCGGTGGGCTGGCGTGGGGTCGCGCTCACAAAACGACAAGGCTTGGCTCTTTGTTAAAACACTGGCGGCTAAAATGGTAATGCAGGCCAGGTCTGAGCAGCGGCGCAGGCCGGCCAACAATAAAAATAGAATGGTGTTTGCAAGAGAGCTGAGCGAATATTGCCGCCTGTGGAACTGGTTCAATGGGACTCTGACCAGCTCCCCTGTTTAATATCCAAGCCAGGGTAGATAAAGGAAGTAGCGATGCACCATTCGTTTCTGTAATGAAGCTGCCAGAGGGCTTCTGCCACAGCTCTGGACCAGCTCCACCTCACAGACCAGAGAGACAGAATGCTGCATCTTTGAGAATTAGAACCAAACAAACACTGGGTAAACTGGGTCAACGAGATCAGCTGGACCCATGCTGACATTGGTTAGCATTAAATACAGGTGAAAAGGAGGGGGGCATCATGCTAGACAAGGCTGAGCAGCACATTGATGGTGAAACAGCAGAGGAGGTAGATGCAGTAGGTGCACAGGAAGGGAGAGTCTAGGGGGTTGAGTGCCACCTGGTGGCAAGTCCAGAAAAGTGTACGGCGCAGGCTATGCAGCGGAACGACCACGCTCTCAGCCAGGCGGTGGGGAGCGGCCACCAGGGCAAGACACTTAAATGGGCTACCTGAGGCTGGGAGCTGGATAGCGGGGGCCGCCTCTGCCACCGTCACCCTTCCAGGGGCGTCCACTGCCGCCATTCCAGCTTGGGGCACCTGGTTCTCCTGCGAATGGGGACAGAACAACGCAGGGGTACGTGTTAGCCAACTGGAAAGAGTTAAGGACAAACTCAGAGGATTCCAAGTAATACACATGGTACCTGATCAGCGACAGGAGGAGGGGAGGGGGCGGGCCGTTTCCTCTGAGCGTAGCCCGACACGCGGTAACAGTAGTGCGGCTTGCAGTAAAACTTCCCTGGAGAGTAAAAGGGAACATGTAAAAATTAAAAAAAAAAAAAAAAAATCATTTTCAGCTGTTGTGGGTCTTGCGTTATTCTTACCGTCCTCCACATCAAAAGCGTAGGAGGACAGTCGCAGCGTGGTGCCGCAGTACTCGCATTTGAAGCAGCTGCGGTGGAAAAACTTGCCCTCCGCGCTGAGCCGCTCCATCACGTACACGCGTTTATGGCAGAAAAAGCACACGTCGCTGCCGCCGATGTTGGTGGGGAACTCTTTTCTGAGGGAGCCCTGTGGGAGAAGGATTGGAATACGTGTTTTGTTTTTTTTATTGAAAAAACAAAAACAAGGGTGGGGAGGAGAGGCGGGGCAGCTCACCCTACAGATGACTGAGGGGTAACGGTTCTGTTCAGAACTGACATCTACGAACGCAGCAGCTAAAGAGGAAGCTAACTCCTCTATCCCACTCTAAAATATGCAAGGACACAAATCTATGGCAGCCGCTGTCGGTCGCCTCACCACAGGCCTTTCACCGACCAGGCGGAGTGCTTACCCGGTCCTTCTTTTCGAGGAGGGGCTTAGGACTTTCCAGAGACTTAAGCTGATGGGTTATCTGCTGAGTCAATGAGCTGACTCCACCTGTGTACATCCTCACACAATGCTACCAACACCGTTGGGAGAAAAGACAGGAGGCAAAACGTTAGAAAACAAAGGCTGAAAGAGAGGGACAACGTGAAAAAACAAAGGTAGGAGGTGTTGGTGGTGGTGGTAGGGTGTTTGGATCAAACTGAAAATAGCACTCAGAGTTAATACAACAAAAACTGCCCTCGGGAGAACCGAGTTTTCTTAATGTTGACAGCAGACCGATGTCGACGCCGCCGTCACTGATGAGTACTTCCCACACAGCCAGTCTAGCTTGTGTGCATTTCCACATGCACACACGTTCACACTCGCTGCAATACAGCCGGAACCCACTACGCGAGATTCTTGCTGCCAAAACATCTCTCTGATCCAAAACAACTGTGGGGAAAATGAGCCAAGTGCAAACAGCAGAGGGTAGATATGATATGTCAGCAGACAGGTTAAAGAAAGGAAATAAATAATCACACAGGCCGCGAAATTGCCACAGCCCAACACGCAGCCGCGCGTTTGAAGCAAGCATCAGGTGAGATTAGGTTGCACTTGCGGTGAAGGACGACACATCTTTGGGTTAGCATAAACAACACGCCTCATTCCGACGACTACCTGTCGCAAAGAGTCAGAGGATTGAGGTGAAGAATCGGGGCTAGGCTGGGCCTGGAGCCACTGTTCCATAAAATAGCGTGAAGGATTTTTCTTAGGCTTAACCACATGAAGGGGAGAAATAAAAGTCATTATAACATTGCTAAATGCACCACAGCTTCCTGAAACAAACTATTAAACATTAAGAGGTCATTAAAGTGCTGGTTCAGCTTCCCCGTGGGTTAACATAACAGCTAATAATGACACGCTAGATTAATTTTCCTCATTTAATATAAACTGATTTTTGGATCTGATATTTTAAACTCAACCTCAACATATAAGAAATTTAATCCTTACTGCTGTGTTTTGTTTGTATCTAGGCACAAACGGATGCACAAGTTTTAGAATGCATGATCTTTTTTTTTTTACAATGATAGTTTCAAAGATTTAACTTCTTTGAAACTTTGATTCAGTTTCAATATTATACTATTTTGTACAAGAAATAGAAGTAACCCGTGAGCAACCAAAAATGACTTTGTTAATTACATTTTTTTCTTGATCAGCATGGCGAGCTCTCCAAAAATGCAAAAGATAATGGAAATTTCACCTGAAGACCCACCGGCTTGCCCTCAAACTGAGAGGCAAGTTGCTCTGCCCTCTCCTGAATACTAAGCACATATAAGGGCGCATGACTGTCAGACAGCAGAGGCCGAGCACCCTCCTGCAGGAAAAACAAATGATTCTGTCAAAAATGGAAAGTAAATAATTCTCTCCTTTATCCCAGAACAAGTAATTGTGGTGAAGTCCAAGGACATTATGTCAGTCATTGTTTTCAGCGGGGTGGGGATCAGTTCTCAGCTCCCTGACCTCTTTGGGAAAATTGTGAGAGGACGGCTTTGAACCTGGACCTTCAGTCGGGCCGCAGGACGATTTCCACTGCTCTATAAAGAATCGGGATGGCTTTTTCTTAGGCTCCAGAGAGGGGAAAAAAAGGACATATTGAAAGAGGAAGTTAACCTTTAGAGGACGTGTAGCTTCAGTAAAAGGAAACAACAGACGAGCCCATGCATAAGGATCACCTTTGGTGGTCGGTCGCTTTTGCCCTTAAACCTGGAGATGAGGCACTCGGCCCTCTCCTGTATGCTGGGTATGTGAATGGGTTCCGGGTCACTCAGGGGCAGCGGGATCCACTCCTGCTGGGTAAAGCTCCACTAAGATTTCACCACAACCTTCATTAGGGCCGCGGAAATTTTCCATCAACAACTGCTACACCGAACACACCACGGGCGCGGGTGTTATGGGATGCACGGCGATTTCCCGACGCAACCTCACTCACAACCACAAAGTTTCTAGGACACTGGCCTTACATGCCAATGGTCAGGATTCTTTATGTTTAAGGTTATGCAACGCATGTTTGATCATATCAGACAGACCTACGTTACTTGTTGATGAGAGAAATGAGAAGCGTTTAATGTTTGTTGTTCAGACATAATATGAAACGTTTTGTGCAGCATTTGTCGCTAAAACCAGAACATCACACAGCACCAACACGCCAAGCACTTCCATGCAGCCACATTTACCCCACATTTTAGCAGCAATTCATTTCCAGGCTCTTCTGGATCCTGGAGGAAGCCCTTAAAGACAAAAATGAGCAACCGACACACGCAGCTTCCCGGATGTGTTTGAAGACAATGATTCCAGGAATCAGTCCTGAGGTTTCTCAACAAAACCAAGGCAACAAGATCAAAACAAGCCGATTGACAGCACGTGCAATCTGCCTTTGCCCAACTCCTGCGAGTTTACATCCCTCAACATCCCCATCGGCATGAAAACGAGCAGCTCCTCTCACAGAAACACACTCCCCGGGGAAGCAAACAAGCAACCTTTCCATGCTTTCCTCTGGGGAAATGTAGCGCTTTGTTAGAGTTTACACTACAGAGGTCGAAACCGACATCCATCATACGTGCTTTTAGTGAGGAGGGGGGTAATGGGATAGGGGACAGACACGAGAAAACAAAACACAATGACCAGACTGTGCGTCACCTCTGAGCGGAGAGAGAGCGAGGAAGCGGAGGAGGGGAGAAGAATGGTTTTCTTTGGGCAGCTTCGGGAGCTGGACGGCTGATCCGCCTCACTTCTGGCCTTGAGATGACATTCAAAAGAAGATGATGAGTATCGGGAGCTAACTGCTAACTGTGGTCCACACACAGAGCGGGAGGGCACGTTTGAATGCTTCCAAATTATGAACTAAGGGAGGAAATGACACACTGTGGAACGGGCTTATTTATCGGTTCTGTTAAAGGGAATAAAGCTCAAACACACTATACTTGCTCAGGACTAATCGTGCTTATTCTGATAAAGACTGAGTTCAAGTTCCTTAAACAAATTGGTCCACTTTAATATGGAAAAATGCATATGCAATATGCAACAAATTAGTGGTGTTATAAACACCATTACGAATATTTGCAAAAGGGGCTTGAAAGATACATCTGAAAGATTTTTTTTATGGAGGCATTCAGATTATGAGGATTATTGTACGTCTTTAACATTGACGTTGAGATCATTTATGCACAGTTAAAGGCTTACTGCAGCCAGAGGACATTAGAATACGGTGATGGAGGAAATCCCATTAAAGAGGATACTTGGCAGCATTTAATCAGTATACACGCTTCTTTAATCTAGCGCCCAGACAGGAAGAAAGAAACGGAGGAAGAACGTTGGTGCTCGCCGGAAGGTTCTGAGCTGATCCACTTCACGGGGACACAGCGAGCTGGAGCTGATTGGAAAGGTGGGGTGTGATTTTTCAATAAGTTGGAGGTTGTTCTGTCATGTTTGGGAGATGAGATGTGAACAAAGCATTGAAAAAAGTGCTGCGGACTATCACGGCTGTATACGGGTGAAGGCAGGATTTGCTCCTGGATGAGTTGCCGGCGCATCGCAGGGCCCCATCTGATTATTTGGGGGTTGGTGGCTTGCTCAAGGGTAGCTCGGTAGTGCTCTCTGCACTACCTGCACTCCTTCCAACTTTTACCCACAACCTGGGCTTCAACCTAGACCCCTCCGCAGAGTGAAGAAATTAACTATTGTAAGAAAATATGAGTTTAAAATGGGAACATTGAATTTTTGTCACATTATTGGCTGTAGTTTTTTTAGCTACAGCTATACTGTATTACACAAACCCAGCGGCCTTTGGAGATTATGTAAAATATAGGAGGTAGATGTATTTCTAAGTAGCCGTGTCATGTTCTGAGGAACAACCTGCACAGTACCGCTCTGATCGATCTTCGTGGAGCATGTTCGGAGGAGATGAGATGTTCTAGTATATCCAGTTCACAAAATATTGACATCCACCTTCCCTTGCCCTTGTTTCTGGACTGAAAAGGTCAAACCCTGGATGTTCTAAAGGATGGTGCGTGAGGGGCATAAGAACAGCGTATTTTCCAGTAGAATGACTTTTCTGGATTCATTCCAACTGTTAGTAAAATTAAAAATAAATTTATGTCATCCAACAAAAGGTGCGCTGGGTGATTTTATCTACAAGACCCGCAAAATAGTCCCCCAAAATAGATCAATTAAAAAAGAAAATCCCTGTATGTTCCCACAGAGTGAACACCTTAAAATCAGGAGGACTCCCAGTGCATCATTGAAGGAAGTGCGGTGTCGTAAAGGGCCTAACAGGTGTGGGAGGACTACCAAGACCAAGGGGCAAACCATACCTGCTCCCCTCTGGTGGGCAATGTCTGACACTTGATCATTTCTTTGTAGCGAATGCTCAGCTTCTCCTGTTGCTGTGTGCGTCTCTGTACCAGAGGGAACGAGGAGGAGAAACCGTGACAACGGCAGACACGCACATGCACAACAAAATACGGATGCTGCGCAGCTAGGTGAAGACTTTAAACTGTGAACACTACACTACAGATCTGTGAGAGGCCCCTACAGAGACAGAAGTTCACATTAGTGCTCCCACAGTGACAGAGCACAGGCGTCTAGTTAGGGTGTCTAGCTAGTTAGTCTCTATTGGCATGACGCTCTTTACCTTCCTCCAAGCTGGCACAGGTGCCAGCCGTGCTGGCTCATTCATGGAGATTTGGGGCAGAGGAGGGGGAAAAAGGTGGTCCAGATTGGGCAGAGAGTCTCCCTTTGTCACAAGATAGAACATGCACGTCAATGAGTAATAGTCCAGGATGGGAGTAGAAAGACAGAGCGAAGGAGAGACAGAAACAGAGAGATGGACAGAGTGAAACAGAGAGAGAGAGTAAGAGGAAATGAATCATGACTAGACGGGGTCACAGTTGGAATAGGAAATGACAAGATTACGCGGAATAACCGTTATATTGAGATGCACCAAAGTTTGGTCCCTCTCGATAACACGACAGACACAAAGGCTTTAAAAAGCCGGAAAAAGAGTCGGGGATTTAAACGGTGCAACAACAAATGTTTGTTCACCCCTGTCATCGTCATCTGGGAAAACCCAAAATTGACAGTGAAAACTGCCTTTTGAATAAACTACCCAAACTGCCCTTTGGCCTTATTGCTTCTGAAAATAGATCCTTCGCTGTGCTGCGTCTATACTATCTGATCAGCGCAATGCTAACAACAGTCACACTTGAGGCAGCATGCACATTAATCCCACGCATAAACCACAGACCTGACGCGCTGTTTGCTTGAGCTGTTAGGTCAGACTGTTCTAATGATCAAAAAATGAGTCAGAAAGATGGCAAACAGCGATCTGATTCTTTTTTTCTCCACAGAACAACAATAGAGGTTTCTTTCTCTCCTCCAACAACACTGTCTAGTGTCTGGGCAGCCCACTTTTCCCTCCCACGCTCAGGGACAAAACAAAGCTCTACCAACTTGATTCACCCTCTGAGGCCAGTCAGCTCTGAGAAGCCACCCACATGCTGCTGGAACAAATAAAGGAGCCTGGCCAGGGCTGCCTTTCGGAACCCCAGCTCATTAATGTAATGATCTACCTGTAACCCCCCCAGTCATGTGACTACAGGCCACACTGCATCAAAATGACACGCTTGTTGAAATAGTCACCAAACAGGAGATACTGGGAACTTGTCTAGAAGCAGGGCTCTCCTACCTGGCGTTTCAGCCCTGCTTGCGGTGCTGGTGCGTTCTCCTCAAACTTGGCGAGGAGCTGAGTGGCCATGACCTTGACTTTGTTGTGGTTGGAGGAGTCCATTTTCTTCTCAGATAGGACGGCAGGGACGGAGGACCTGTCATCGCAGACGCCCCTGGAGGTCTCCTCCTGCGAGGAAAAAAAAAGTTAAAAAATAAGCATAAAATAAGGAATTCCGCCATGAGACACGCTGCCTTCAGCAGTCCTCACCTCCTCTGACTGGCTGGTTTTCCTTCTCTTCCCCAAACTATCAACATCCTTCTCTTTTTTGTCCTGTCGATGACACATTCGAGACACAACATATTTTTACAATGGCTACATAACAGTGTGCTGTTGTGCATAAACGCCAAAGGTAATGCAGATGAGCACTTTTCAGACACAGACCTTTGGATTCCTTTTCCTTGAAATGGCTATGCTTTGACCGAGTTTGCTGAGTAATGAGATGGGAGACTTGGTGCTGGCTATGAGTGCCGCCTTTTCCTCTGGACTCAAGTTGTGGTTATCTAGGTAAAAAAAATAAAATAAAATAAAAGAAATACAATAAAAAAGACAATAAGCCCAAAGACTGTGTCCCCGCATCTATGAAAAGACTGCAGTTAAAGACTGGGCTGCTGGATCAAAACTGCAATACCGCCGTCTTACCTCCGGGTGGCACTGTGTCCTTAAACATCTCATAGAACTGGCTGAGGTACATGACCATTGACAGCTTGTCAGGTTCCACCACAGACGACATCTCTTTGCCAGTCATGCACGGCGAGATGCCAAACTCCCTCTCGGCCACATCAAAGGCGAGCTGGTTGTTCTGCTCATAGTCTTTCTCATCCAGGGATTCAAAGTCACTGAGCAAGACGGAGGAGAAAAGATATAATTCATATAATTCAGATATAAAAAGTCTTAATCATTAAGGATAATGGCCTCCATAGTGGGGTCCTCACTGCACGTGCTCATGCAGTTAACGGCATCATTTACTGCACGTTTCCAGGCATAACTTGATGGCACCACATTAGCCATACAGTACTTTATGTTTGTTTTTCCTCTTCAAAATGGACTTTTCTGTGATTAATTGAAAATTTATAGTCCCATTTTAAAGACAATACCGGTATACATATAAAATTTCTTTACAATTAAAAGAATCAATTCATATTACTAAGTTTTTAAACTAACCGTTGCAGGAAGTCCAGAAAATAAGAAAATTGCATGTGTGCTGGAATAGATTAGCGGGAAATGACTTTAGATGCACTGTCCATCCTTCAAGAAAACCTTCCTGATATTTACGACATCTGTGTGACAACACAGATGAAGACTTCAGCAGGCTTCTGTGTATGTTTCTAAAAGCATTGCTGCAAATGTTGTCACGCAGCAGCCAAAAACCCCCCACCATTAACGCCGCCCATCAGCCGCATTTAAAAGCATTTGAACATTATGGGCAGCGTGGCTCCGCTTCCTCTCATCTATTGTTCACGTGTTTCCATGTGATGCACTTTTCCCGAGGTACTGCATCTTGTTACTCCCTCCCCCATCCGCCAAGGATGTGTGCTACTCATGCGTGCTCGTTAAAAGGTCAGGCTGAACACAACCTCTAATAGCATATGATGTTAATTGTCAAGTTGGCTCCAGAGGGCAATAATGAGACAATACGGATGAAGACTGGTGTTTGTGTATTTGCAGGGGTGTGTGTGCGTCAGGTTAAGTGGACCGTTTGTTCACGTGAGTGCAAATGGGAGGCTAAGCGAAGATGCGGGGAAAAATAAGAGACTCTGAGACTCATATTGCACTCAACAACATGAGCAGCAACAATGATGGAAAATGAAATCTCAAGTCTACTCACATGAGGTCCGGCCTGTATCGGTCAATGAGGGCGCACAGGGCCAGGCCGCTCTTCCAGGACATGGTGAGGTCCGTGACTCTGACATTCCGGTATCCCTCCGTTTGCCTCTGGCACCAGCTCAGCAGCTTACTGGATCGAGCGATGGATTCTGGAATTGCAGGCTTGACGTTACAAGGCTGAACTGCTTTCAACATGGAAAGAAATCTGCTTGAGAGCAGCGCAGCACGACTCCAGCCGAGTGGTCTAACGGCCTTGTTCAGGGAGGGTGGAACAGAAGGCCATTAAGTTTTATCGTCCGTGGCTTCAACATCCATGTTAGTAGCAACTGACGACCGACTGTAAGGGTTTACTGATGTAGGCAGGGGGAAGGATGCACATGGGAGGTTAGGAAACGATGCAGAACACAAAGGGAACATTTACTGTAAAGCACAGTGTATCGCACAGGCTTAAATAAGAGAAACAGTGATCCAGTTAGTAAACAAAAAATGACCTTGAGGGGCAAAGAGTTCCATCATTCCAACAACTCATTCACATGAGTACATGGCAAGTAAACCAACTGTTAGAACTAGCAGGATCCTCTGGAAGTTCAACAACATGCATTTGGACTCTGCGTTACCTTGGGACTGCTTGGCAAGCAGACAATTTTCTGGAGTGAAAATAGTTCATTGTTACATTTTAGGAGTAAAATCCCACTAATGTAGGCAAAATAAACATGACACAAACCATTCCTGGCCAGCTTGGGAGTCGAGGAGTTGATCACATTCTCAATTTCCATGCGGATTTCCCGGGACTCTCCCGTGTCATAGAGGTGTCTCACCTGCAATCAACACAATTTTACTTGACTTACATCAACAGGCCTGAATTAAAAAGGTGAAGCAAAATTTTGATTTGACTAAATTATTTCTGTAACTAAAATACAAAAAAACGTGTGATTCCATTCAAGTTTAAAGCAACAGAAGTACATTATTGCTGACATCATAGTTGCCTTTTACAGCCACAACAATACTTTAGCGCTTAGACAGCATCAACTTTGTCGCTTTTTACATCCAAAGATAAACTCTTCTCAGATTGTTTTACAAGCAGTTTGATTTTCAGCTGAAAAACAGAGCATCCCTGTCCAGCCTGACTGGACAATTTTGTGGGACCCACCTGGCTGGGTTTCAGGAAGTGAAGGCTAACATTGGGGTACCGGGTTATTGGATCCAAGCTGTACTGACTGAAGTTCTTGTTGACATTTTCTGGTGTCGTCTGGGGCAGGAGACGGTATATACTCTCCCTAACGGAAAGAGGAGTGAAGAAACTGTGTCTGAGAAAAACAAACTGGAAATTGTTAGCATTATTATCAAAAGGCCACATTCCATTCTGTTCCAAAAGGAGCACTTATCCTGTTAGAACAAGCAGAGGTGGGAATGATGTCTGAAATCACACACGGGCACATTTCCTAGTAAAACACTTGGAGATAAAAGCGTGTGTTTGAAGAGAGGGAATGTGTGTACGTGTGTTTGGAAAGCAGGGCGAGCTTCAGAGGGTACGTATCATTATTTCCACACCCTCACCTCTCAGCCAGCACCTCAAGAGGGGTTTTTCCCTGAGCCCAGCTCCTCACCATCCAGCCCGAGTCCATGGCTGCCAGGAAACCACGAGCGATACCGGTGCCCATGGGCCAGAACGGCTGCAGACAGACACACAAGCGGACCGACCGCATTCAACAACCAAATATGGCAAAGAGAAGAGAAAGAAGAGGCAGAACTGCCATGCCAGGAATTACTTCACAACATTAAAAACTTCAAAAATAAACTCGCCCACCTCCAACAGGCTGTCGCCGACCAACGCCACCAGGAGGTTGTGGCCCTGGCGCTGGCGCACCATGGCGGCGTTTTCAGAAGCGTACATACAGGTGAAGTCGAACATGGCCACATCCGGCTGCCCGTAGTGGTTGATGGCAAAGTCCAGCGTGGGCAGCTGGTGGTTGGTGGAGAAATCAGCAGCCTCACAGGCATAAGACAGCAGTGCGGCCTGGTCCACGTTAGCCCTGGACAGCAGCAGCTCAGTGTCTGCGTAGTCCTACCAGACAAAAGATGTGATGGGAATTAGAATTGGAGGCAATTCAGCATGCCTGTAATTGCGATGTCTTTATCTTTAATTAATGGGTAGAATTATTATTGTTATCGCTAATATAATATGCATATATATCATTCAGAAGGAAGAAAAGAGGTAGAAATTCTTAAGATGAGCAACAAATTTAGCTTACTTCACAAAACTATTGCCCAGTTTTGCAAGTTGACCTTTTTCACCACATTTTGTGAAGGGAACACCTGCCCTTTCAGAGGTTGATGGATAATTAGGGTCTATTTACAATCAAAGTTCTTTGAGTTCTGGTGTAAATGCTTTTCAAATGAGCCCTTGTTACCAAGAAATAAAAACAGAGGCAACAAGGCCACTATGAGTGTTTTCATTGGCTGGCAGCGAGAGGCACATTCTTCCATCTTCCACCTCTCCCGTTGTCCAGTGCCAACGCTGGTGCCAGTAATGTGGACGAGGGGAAAGGAAGGGCACAGTGTTGGAAGATGTAAAAGAGGACTGAACTCCTACTATACAAACTTGGTACCTTCCTGTGATCTGAGACAGTTGCTCTGTGATGTTCCAACCAAAAAACAGTGACTTATGTGTCAGACTGTGAAAATTGCCGAAAGAAAAGAGATGGAGGAAGATGTTTTTTGTTTTTTTAGAAAAAGCTTTCCGGTTTCCTGTGGAAAGTGGTCGGGGACAGGAAATTACCGTGAGGACACAAACGCAAAGGCTCGAGTCATCAGTCTGTTCGTGAAACATTTGGCTTAGTTAGTCCATTAGGGAAGCAAAAAAAGAGGGAAAGATAAATACAAATACGCTTAAAAAGCCTGATTTCTCTTCTGCGCATAAACTTTAAACTTAATCTGCATCAGAAAGACAAAGTAAATTAGACATTTCTCTGATCACTCACATGCAGGATGACTCCCTTCTCCAGCAGGCTCTGCTTCTTTGCGGTCATGACAAAGTAGTGCGTGTCGTCCTTGTAGTAGACGATGTTTTCCAGGTCAATTCCTGAAGAAAAGGTATGAGAGACGTGCGTCATTTGCCACGCACGGACAGAGTTTAGCGGTCGTCTCGTCATTAGAGGGACAATTGGAGCACATAACCGGAGGCCGGGGGACATCATGACATTAGCGGTACGCTGTGCCGGACTTGGCATGGGACCCACCGTGAGGCATTTTAATTGGATCTGTAATCTGAGGACATTTAACTAACGCAAATGTAGAGACTGAGTATTTGCAGATATTACAGACTTGGCTGCCCCAGACCTGTCGCTTCTCTGAGGTCTTGAAAGAATTTCTGGTTGAAGATGAATGCCACCCCGCTGATCTCCTCAACCTTGGCCTCCGCCGTCGTGTTCCTGTTGATGAAGTTGGCAGTGATGGCGATGGCCAGCTTTCCTCGGAACTCCTTGCGCCGAAAACCTGCAAAGGTCGACAGTGAAAGGATTAGGAAATGGACTTGGTGGCCAGGAATCAGCACGAATAAATAAACATCGAGACAAGGCCGTGAAACAAGGCTCGTGGCTCTTTTGACAACATACTAAATCCGAAAATTGCATATTGTGTGCTAAAAATGCAACCAGATGTTCTGCGTCATGACAGCAGAACAGCTTTCCAGTGTTTCGATCTGCGTGACTGGTTATCCCATAGGGAGGCCTCTGCTTCCCCTCATTGATGGAGTACTCGCCACTTCAGAGAGGGGTCATGGTGCTCCGTCAGGTGGGGGTTTCCTTTTTCCAGCATTCATACAGGAAAACAGACGGCCAATTCAACGCTTCCTATTCTACTCTATGCTGTCAAAATGTAAAGCTGCACGCAGTCCACCGATGTGCACAACTGTTTTCATACACGACAGTTGGCTGCAGCTGCACACAGTTAGGTCATCACCCTCGTGGTTCTGCATTTGCTCGGGACAAGAAAAGGCTGTCTACATCACAGTGTTGCAGAGTATGCCCAGCGAGCACATATTCACTTGCCTGGGAGCGTGTTTCTCCTTCCATCTGCTCCAATGATGACATCAAACTCCAGCTCATTGACAGGGTGTGTCCTGGGGTGGACCTCAGCTCTCCAACCAATTTCTGCAAGATGTTTGGCGTATGTAATCAGACAGAAATGCACAAGAAGAGCCAGCAGACGGCCTCTGGCAGGCGGTTCTGGGGCGAGACGTGTGCTGGCTTTCTCTTCGTCGTGCCTCCAGATGCTCACTTACTTTCAGTCTCTTGATCTTCTGGGGGTTCAACAAGACCCTTGAACTCGACATTGACATGGATCTCAATGCCCAGCAGGAGAGCCATTTTGAGCAGCATCAGTTGGAGCTGACGAATACCTGCGACACGAGAAAAGCAGAAAAGAGATGACTCAGCCAATTGGGGTGGTGCAAGTGAAGCAGAGCAACTTCTCCCGAAGGTGCACTTACTGATATGATCAATAGCACCCGCACAGAACTTTCCATAGAACTTCTTGGCACCGAGGCCCCTGAGGTCCTGGATTGCAAAGGGCCAGAGATGCAGCACGTTGTTCCGTGAGAAGGCATCTCTCTTCTCCAGCAGAACCACCTTGGCCCCAAGGAGAGCCAGTTCGATGGCTGTGCGCAGGCCGCATGGTCCAGCGCCGATAATTAGACACTGGACACAGAGAGATGCAGATGGTACAGACCCACTGTAAGCAGTGTGATACAGAAATCTTAACCTTATCACACAGGCTACATTATTGCTTATATCTACATCCTTGTTCTGTGCACATGGGTCAGATCAACCTTACCTTCGAGTTGGCACAGGCACGGCCCTTCTTGTACTCCTTCTGGCATGCCCTCTTGTCTAACTTTGCCCAGAGCGCTTTGGCCTTCCAGTAGTTAAGCTTGGACTTGAGCTTATGGTAGAAGATCCTGGATTCAGTGGGCTTGACGTCCAGGTGGTCGCACAGTTCCTGGAAGGCCTTGAGGGTGCCCTTGCAGGTGCTCGCCTGGACGAAGTTGTCAAACAGGACGTGGGAGTGGTTCGCTCCATCTCGTCCAGTTGCACCCGAGCTTCGATCCCCCATTGTCCGAGCTGTCAGGGCCCTTCACACCCCCCCCTCCTGCCCCAGGCAGGGGTCTCTGGGTCCAGGACCAGCCCAAAAACACAAACCGTCAGGTAGGAAAGGGGGTCGGCTCTAACTTCCAGCTTCAGAGATCTTCATTCTGTCAGCAAGAGAAGAACAAACTACACTGAGACATCTCAACTACTGCTTTTCACCTTTAATCAAGACAAGCCAAGTGATTTAACAGATGCCTCATCAGGCATGCAATCGACGCAGCTAGTAAACAAAACCGCCCAGACATTTCACCATACTCTGCAGGTAAATAACCTCAAACAACCTTTTTTCCTTCCTAAGAACTAACCTGTTGAACCTAGAAAGGAACTCTCATCACAGCGGACCAAACATGCCTGGGGCAAAAGTGATTCTAGAAACAAGAAAACTGTTACACCTCCATAAACACAGCTTGATAACAGGTCTTTCACGAGTCAGAACCATAGATCTGATCCACCTTCCAAGCTGCCCGATTGGTTAGAAACTTAGGTAACCAGTAAATAGATTTTGTCCACCTGCTGTGTCGGCAGTTTTACGGCGCTGACCTTTTATACCCTCATCTATGCTGTTTGAGCTCTGACTCAAATTAAGAATTTCACAGAGTCCAGAACAGGAGTACAGTACAATACAGACAATCCAGTCCTTTGGGCAAAGATGGAGGAACCTGATTGACTTGACATGAGTTTAGCAACTGCTTTGTAAACAGTTTAAATGTTTTACAAAAATGACTTGGAACAAGGCGTGCAGGAAGCAACCCAGTCATATATCTATTTTATAATTATTTCGGCGTTTAAAGAAGAAAATGTTCTCCATTGTTAAGGGACTCTCTCAAGACATTACCGATAGGCGATAAGACAACTTGTGCTGACTCAGCGTGATGTAAGTGAGATTTAAAAAAAATGCAATGGAATCTTTACTGCAGCTATAAAACAAGCACAAGATATGATCTTTACGACTAAAGAGGTTATAAACCAAAGCTGCAGATATTACCAATGTCAAAGAAGCAACTCATCTAAAGCATGTACCAACAGATTGAGTCCAACGCTAAAGATATGACAGCATCAATCAAACAAAAATATACATTTCATGAGTGATTACCGGTAGTTGTTTTTAGTATTTATCACAACACTCACTCACTGCGTTTGTCTACAGATGTGTGCTACAGGAGAGGTGGAGGATGTTAGATTCATTCCTAAAGTCCAAAAGACAAAAAATGTCTAAATAAAAATGTCTCAGTCAAGTTGTCAAGTCATGCTTCAGCCCTGTTAAGGGCCTTAGAGGTGACTCAGAGAGCCAGCTCAGAAATATATAACAAACACCAGTTTGGACAGGAGGACGATGACACATCTTTTATCCACAGTAGAGGAACACATAAACATCTCAGTTAATTATGACAAAACTATTATGGGAGGCAGAATCCCAGGAGCTGTTGTCTTTCTTTTCAGCATCACATCCACGAGCAACAGAAAGTGTCCAAAGAAATGCCAATAAACTGGTTTGAAAAGTTCCAAATTACATAAATATCAGCAAGATATTGAAATAACTAAGACTTTGGTGCAGCCCCCAAAGCATTTCTCTAGACAGTTGGTAGTCTGATGTCAGCCAATGCGTTTTAATCAACCTCACAACACAGTCTGGAGATTCTTCCTGGGATTCCGTGGGATTCACCTACTCCACTGATGTTTTTCAACTTGAAATAACAGCAGACAAAGAGCTCACACTTCATCAGCACGCAGACTGTTTTACAAAGTGCCTCAAACACAACCATGTGGAAAAGGAAGACATCAACTGGAGCAGGTGGGTAGTAAATCATTTTCAAATGAATTCAAACCTTTTTTGTGACGGTCTCTGTTTTCTCTGTGCACAGCAGACACAGAGTGATCGTCTCAGACAGCTTATTTGATTGTAAATAGAAATAAAACTTGTTGGGTATGGCAACACATCAATCGCTGGTCATGAAAGGCGAGAAGCTAACCTTTAAGACGCACATGTGAGAAGGGCCTTCAAAGGGAATCTGGCTCCAATAGGGACCGTAATCACAGTGAGCGTGTGAAGACAGAAGAGCTCACGCAGGCCGGCCGTGACATTCAACACTCTGACCAGACTTAATGGCAACAATTAATCATTGCCCTTAATTGGCATTATCTTGTCTTCAGGCCCGAGGTTTGTTTGGGCTGTATTTGGAAACTGGAATTTCAAAATTATCCTGTAAAGGTTAGGGTTAAAAACACTTAAATTCTGTTTGTCCATAGGCTTCCTTGGAAATGACATTGTCCAACATTATAAGATACATGGAGTAGAACTTGGGACAATATAAATATCTTAATCCTAAAGGAAAAAACAGTTAATACTACTATTTAGTTGCTCAAGAAAACAGTGAGAAATAATGAATTTTGAATTATAGTAATTATTATTAAAAATCTTGACCTTTACTTATCCAGTTGATAAACATATTTAGATGCTGACATATGTGCAAATCGGGGTCACAGTGTGAATTTCACACCAGACTGAAGATTTACCGTCATCTGGAAAATCTGCAGGATTTCACACAGATCACACAAGTATTACAGGTATGCACCTCCTCCAGCACGTACATGTATGCTGCTTTTACATCTGCCTGCATTACATCATCCTCTAAAAATAGATCCTATGGTTAAGCCGCTTGGCTACGGTCGGCAGCCCTGCTTCTGTCACAATAAATGTAACTATCGATATGAACACAAATCAACTTTAAAAAAAAAAAAAAATCATAAGTCATTTTGAGAAGTATTTTACACACACCAATGTGTTCTTGGGTCATTTCCATTCCAGGAACATAACAACAAACAGGGAATCTAGAAAACGCAACAAGGAGGAAGTCACTTTATAAATAGATGCCTTAGAAGTGACCCTTCATGTTTACCACAGGTATTACTGCCCTGATTGACGTCAGATACATAACCCTGATATTAAACAGCCATGATTTAATGATGCCAAAAGGTCAAACACTCTGGATGCTCCATTTTAGGGGGCCTTGGCTGGATCTTTTGAGTGCTAGTTCTGCACTGAGAAAATCTTTATCCTCTTCATTCTACCCGTTTGCTCTCTTTGTAAGAGGTAACACTGGTGATCATTTTGTCCGGCAGTCACAGGAAATGACTGTGTTTACTGACTGAGGTGCTAATTAGAGAGAAAAGCAAGTGGGGTCTATTCAGGGGTGCCCCCTGACCCCCTGGCTGCATATGTATCTATCAGCTAAACTCTGCATGGGAACAGAATGAAGGCGTCAGATATAATGTGCTCAATAGCAAGAAAGATTTTCAACTATAACATCTCTGGGTAGAGTCAGAGTCATGTAGATGATAAAGTAAGCTAAAAAATAAGTAAGTACCCATTTGGCCAGATTAAAAACCTCTTGAGTTTTCCTTCAAGATCCTAAACCGCTGTCCCCACCTTCCCACTGCTAATGCATTAGCTGAAAGCACCGTGTCAGCTGTGTTTTTATAGTTCTATGATGAATGGGTGTTACTTTTAATCAAGATAAATCACTTGCAGTAACCTGAAATGTGTCAGCACTATGACAATGCTTTTGAAAACCCTTGAATTTTAGGATAATCATTGTTCAAGAAAGTAAAGGATTTGCACAAATGACCCCCCCCACCCACCCAATTTAACATAATTTGACATGTATGATGTGCAAAAGTCTTGAACACACACACACAAGTACAGTAATAGCGTGTCTCTCATTTAGTACCCCGTGTTTACCTGCTGCCTATTAAAGAAAATCAAATTCATCTTTGGGTGTGGCTAATTCTATGGTACATGATCTAGACTTGAATGTCTGTTCAAAGTGATTCAGCAGTAATGTAATTATCTGAAATCACAGTAATAAATGGCTCATCAAACCAACCCCCCCCCCTCCCAAAAAAAACATATCATTTAAGTGCAGCTGTGAGACACTTTAGTAGAGTTTAAGTGAACAAAAGTAAACAACAGGCCCAGTTGTGTTCTTTGATACTCGATCCGGTGCAGATCCATTTATCATGTACCCTGAGGAAAGCACCAGTTCCACTCCTCCTTAACAAAAGGAGTACAGACAGTCGTGAGTCTTTCCACATCAGGAGACAAATGTGTCCGATCTCCCAGCCTGGACACAAATACTCCTGATTGAAACTGCCCACTTTTAGCAGGTGTCTGCAAAATTCCCTCCATCTCCAGCAGCTTTTGGGATGGTGGAGCTGTGGCCTCTGAGATGGGCTCCAATTGAAGCTTAGCACAATGAGGAAAAACACGTTCACACAGAGTCATCAGATCGGGTTCTGTGGCCTCCGAGGACTCGCTGAACTATTATTTAGAGAACATGAGCAGCGACGTCCAAACGGAACTCCATCGCGTTTCCAGAAAAGCATTCCAGCGACGACCTTTAGGAGTAATCTCTCTTTTGCTTCCACGAGTATTCAATGCCCCAGCCTTCACATTCAACAATAGTTTTTCTTCTAAGTCAACCGGCAAATGTGCACGAGGGAATAAATTCAGAGAAAGCAAAACAATCTGTTTATCTGCCAAAACTTTTTTTCCTCCAAGATATAAAAGGAAACAGAATCAAAAACTACCTCTTGAAATTATATCCTTTAAAATGAGCTGAACAGACTATGGGGGAGTTAAAGACTGCTGGGCTGGACCTCACCGAGGAGACATGCATGCACTCATCTGGAGAAGCTTTATGAATCAGGAGAAATCTTTTGTTTTATTCAAAGTGTGACCAAATGGATGTTTAGCATCTTTTGCAGGTATATGATGTGCTCAGTCCATCCATATATTAATTCATGGGAGATTCATAGATACTAACCTGGGTCAAAGCTAAAGCTCCACAAATTCCCAGCTTACCGCAATATCATTAAGGTGTGCAATCACTGGGCTTTAACATAGGTGAGATATTCTCAGCCTCACCTTCACAACTCCACAGGTATTTTATTTGACTCATGTCTGTTTTCTTGAATTCTGAGCAAAAACCTGTTTAAAAGGCTAATTTTACAAATCTTTAGGCGTGTGCTGGGCCATAACATGAATTAAAGAATTGCCCAGACAATGTAAGTGACGTGTGGCTGAGCTGTTTGAACAATCACGTGAGCAGCGGCTCTAAAAGAGCCACATTACCTGTATCATGCACGCAGACTTTTGACTTTGGCGTCAGACAGGCCTTGAAAAACTAGGAAGCAACCATATTCTTCTGGAAAGTTTCTGACTGATCAATCAAGAGCTTTCTTTTAACCCTCAGAACCACATATTAGGGAAATAAGATAATGTGCCAATATCCAAAAAGCTGAAACTGATTTTTTATTTTTTTTTGCCTTTAGTGTAGTACGTTTTTGCGTTGAGTGCAGGATGGTGGTCACATGACATAAGTTTTCCATTTTAATTGGACAGAGCTCCAAATTGAGTACAACATTTTCTCAGGAAGAAGAAAATGCTCTGAAATGGAAATGTTATGGCTCCCCCCCAGGGTTGTGCCTGTTTTGCTGCCAAAGTAAAACTAAAACGTGCCTGAGAAAAAGCAGAGACCTTTAGAACGCATCGGAAGCCATGATATAGGTCTGAGTTCAGTGGCCTGCTTTTGAGTTTTTCCAACCTTGTTCGTGACATCTCTTGCTTCAAAGAGCCCACAATGGTCGAGCAAATTTTTAAAAATGGAACCCTTCTCAGACAGTTCAAACACTGATGGATGACACAGGCTTGTGCATTTGAAGCTCACATTAATGCTGGCTTGGGTGCGAGTTTGAGCTCATGCCCCAAAACCTTGTTCACAGAAGTCAAACATGGATAATTAGAGCTGACTGCCAGAACCTGCAAAACCGATTGATTCAGGATGTTTCAATTCCTATCATGAACGCCAACTCTCACCACCTTCACGCCTTTCAAGACACTAAAAAAACCAGTGGACCGAGGACTTAAGAAGACCATGGCACAGCATGGCAAATGAAAGCGCCTGTCATAAAAACCCTCAATGATATCAACATTTGGTTATCCCTGTGGCTCATTTGCAAGTTCAGAAACCACCGTATCAGAGGAGTCACATCCTTAGATTCACCGTGAAGAAAGCTGCAGGAGGACCAGCGGGCAGCCGTGACGATCGTTGTGTAATGGCGACGAGGACAGGCTGCAAGACCTGTTCCACTGTTCTGGTACTTGAATAGAATAAGACAAATCATCAAAAGGCTCAGAATCTCTATTCTGTTGTCTCTACCAAAAACACAAACGTCTCAAACTTCCGTGTGTGTCAGAATGACAGACAGGACTATAAACAACTGGGCAAAGACTAAGATTTAAAAGAAAAACAACATGACGTTCAGGGTGGAGCATGCGGCAAACTTATTCTGACTGTTTCTCTTGTCAAGCTTGAGAGAATGTGGTACAACTTTAACGATCACTTAGCCATCGATTTTTTTTTTTGTTGACATGCAGCTGAATCCAACGACCAAAAGCGGATGGGACGCCACAAAACAGAAGCAATGTCCTGACGGTCACACTGGGGACGTCCAGGAAACTCTTGCCAGGGTTGAATGACCTGTGAAGGAGCTGCTGAACTCACAAAACTATGACCTAAAGACTGGATGCTTTGAAGCTTAGGTTAAACAGAAGGGTGCCAAGGGTGATGCGATAGGGTGAGGGGCGTATCTGCATACAACAGTTCTGGTGCAGGGCGTAACTAGAGCTGTAACACACTCTAGAATCTTTGGTCATCAATGTTGGTCATCACGATAACAGCAAGTTGTTCCTTTATTTTCATAAACATTAAATGTATCATTTGAATGAATGTGAGCTATCAATAATGCAAAATCAAAGATGGCCCTGATTGGAGATTTGACGGTGACCCACAGATCCAGGGCATGTCCTCACACCTGCTGGATGAAATAACCACTCTCCAAAGCTGAATATTCTGCAGATTTGGACTTGTGGCAGTCTGCCAGAGCACATTCGTGCAGTTAAGAACTAGGTTACCTTCTCAGCCGACTACTCCAGCGCAGGCCTGGATGTAAAGTGAGGACAGCAGGGTGAAAGTACATGAATATCTGAGACAAGCCTTTACATCCGTGGCATCAGGGGCAACCGGTGAGTGCACATTTCTGAAAAGTATCACCTTTCATTCTGGCAGCAAAAAAACCCAATTAGTACAGTTAAATTGCCATTAAACTTCCTGTTTTTTTGCATACCGAAGCAATAATTTACAGTGCCTCATCAGCAAACTAAGGTCAGCTAATAATGATTAAAGATTTTTCATCTAATCCGAGTGTGTTCTGTGTCATCACTGTTGTGCTACTACAATTACTAAAAAAAAAAATCATGCAAATACCAAAGGAAAAATGAGGCCAACATGACCATATTGACACCTGAGAAGGCAGGAAGGGTAGTGGGTTTCTTCCATGCCACACGTTGCCCAGTTATATTCAACCTTAGCATGCCGAGAGCTTCACACGCACAAAACAGGAAGCTGAAATTCCTTCCAATTCACTCGCTGATCCCCATTACATATTACAAGGTGCAGCCAGTGGACAACTCGAGCATTTGTCAGGGATCAAACCAAGTTTGGCTGTTGAATAAATGCAGAAAACTGAGAGAGTGGGCAGGATTAACTGGGAGGATACAACACAACAGACAGAATTTCATTGGAGGCACATTCTGTGTGCTTCACAAAGTCCCTTTATAGATCATCCACAAGCAGACTTGCATTTCTGCCCTCAAGTTATTACGCAGATCAATTGGAATCATGTTAGCATCGATCTAGTCAATTATTGGGTAACTGAAACTGTAACAGCACTGAAAATGCATGGAAGTACTTCCTGTAAAAGCAGCAGCGGAGACGTTGCAGGAGACCGCTCGAGCCTGCAGCAGAAATTCTCGTCTCATCTCCTGTTTGCAAAAGTCACCCGGGAACGTGCCGCAGCATGTCTTGGAAAGATGGGAGCAAGGAACGGAGAACAGTAAAGAAGCAGAGGTTCTTGCATGGGACGCAAGCCACCCACAGGAGCGTTTGGCCTGCAAATACTTGCAGGTCATTGTCAATGGGGTGAAAGAACCCACACAGATGGATCACAGAGCATGATCTGTTCTTTCAAAGAACATTATTAGCAGATTGTTTCTCCACCAAGCCTGCCAGAAAAGAATTTGTCTTTTGACTACAGATAATAGGGCCCCAGAAGCTCCAACACACACAACCAGAGAATGACTGTGAAATATGATGTTGTCTCTGGAGAGACGGAGGGAAAGAGGCTGAACTGAGAAGAAGGCCGAGCAGCTGTCAGAAACGTCCCGCAGCCCGAGAGGTTGAGCGGTACGAGCTGTCCAGCTGGCTCCAAAAAAAAAAATTTAAAAAAGGCAAGCGGCGAGGTGACGTTAGAGAAATGAGCTGTCAATCATACGTGAGCAAGCGCGAACATGTCGATAGATCCAATTTTCCTTCAAGGTTAAGAACTACAAGCCCACTATGATTCCAGGTAAATTACTTGAGCGGAATTCCTTAAAAGTAGAACATTTTAGCTAGATTTCACTTACAGACCTAGCAAGATGTCATTTTGCATAATGTAACAATCAGCTAGTCATAAAAGCAAACTGATTAGAGGTAATTAAGTCCCTCAACTAAGTTCCAGTGAAAAGGAATAGGAAGGAAGTGTCACATGATAAACTCTTACCTTTATAAAAATAAAATAAAAAAAAAAAACAAAGAAACAAAACTTTGAATAGGAACGTGCGATTGGATCACTCCGCTACAGCGTTCAAGGGTCAGCAGCCATCTAGTAAAATGTAAACAGGCTTACTGGCCTGACCTCAGGAATGCGTTTGTCATACTGGCCTATTTCAGACCTGTAACGTAGAAGCCGTAAATCCTTAATCCTAGTCTATGAGAAATCTCCACAGCGAACGGACACGGACCATGCCGAGTGCTCCTGTACACAATTCCCACCCGGGGCTTTGTATCATATCCCCACTCACATTCAGACTGAAAGCTTCAAACAGGATCCATTTATTTGTGATATCTCAATGTTATTGTTCTAAAGTTATATATACAATGCATTTAGTCACCAACGTTCTGCTACAGTGACAGAAATTGAACGCAAAAGTGACAGACTATTTCAAGGTTCTATTTTCTTTGTTGTAATCCTTTCTTTGTTGTCATCGAATGTGGTGCTTTGATGGCCTGAGATCTTACACACCAGCAGTAGGCCAGACAACAATTTATGCATGTATATAGCAACATTAACTGCACCATCGGCATCACATCTGATCACAACAGTGAAACAGTTTGCTTTGCTTTTTTAAGAGTCGACCTGCTTTAAAAGGAATCATATAAGGCTCAGCCATTGCAGCTTCGCTAAAGTCACAGGATAATTGTCCTTAAAACCAACCCACCAATTGTCTTGCACTCACTTGAACATGTCATTAGCGTGAAGTAAATTCTCTATTTTAGCACACACGTGCACTTGTGATGAGTCAAGCAATGCAGCAGATCTGGTGGCTGGGACACACATCATTAAACACCACAACGCGCACTACTATCACAGGACTTCCATAGGACTCTAAATAAAGATGGTTCCATCCAGACTCTGAGTCAGCTCTGCTAGTTAACTGAGGGATGCATTTGACAGGACTGGTAATGTCTTTAAAAGGTCAAAAACACCTCTAGGTACGCACACTTTAACAGTGGTTTGGCTAAATGACATGGGTTTTTCTCCATGAAAGAATGGGTTGGACATAAATATTGGACCACCTACAACATATGGACCATGGTTGTGCATTATGAACTAGCAGAGAACTATTTATGAGCCATTCATTTGGTTCGAAGATATTCTGGCTCATCTCCAAACAGGCACTCCGTTTATATATCTGATGCTCCAGTAAGGACTTTCTTTTGCTGACTCAGCCACTGAGCAAACATCCTCATCCCTCTGCATTTCGCATCCTGATCTTTTAAGAAAGAAGCCAGTCGTTATGACAACACAGGCAGGAGAACACAAGCAGCACAACCCAATTAGTCTTGACACTCGCCCTTTAGACTTCCAGATGAAGAGTCCAGACTAGCACCAACACCGCAATGGCATCAAGCAGACGGGGGTAAACACAGTAAGGGACAATATTCTTGATAACTCAGGAGTCCTGAGGTTTCTTTAGGAACAGACTAAATACTGGTGTTTGGCGTCAATGGTTGGCACAGTTTGGGTCAGTGGGCGACACGAGTATTGTTGCCGTTGCCGAGTTCAGCGGCAGTCATTCAAGATCTGTCAAATAAAAGCACGTTTGAGTTAAGAGGTGGCTCCGAGTCTCTGAAAACATGCCAACAAAGGCAGTTGCTGCAGTGTGTTTATGACAAATACATGTGGCACTGTGTGTCAAACACACCATTAATCACCAACACAGACATCACTCACTTTCAAGAGAAGAGAAATAACATTGAAACACACAACTGCATCATTTGCAATATGCGTGCTTTCGCAGTATTATGGCACATATCTTCATATAATGTATATGTACCCTATTCCCACGGGCCAAATCAAGTGGGGTAACTACTTGAGTCCACTTAAGTGATCACTTGAAGCCCATCCTCACAGTGTCAAAGCCATGAATGCATTTACCTATGTGTATTGGTTCTTATTGACACTTTTTAAAGCAAAAAAAAAAAAAAAAAAAACGTGACAGTTATCATCCTCTGTGAATACAGGCTGCAGATATGCGAGTGATTAATAAACGGAATCACATCTGAAAGAGGCTGAAGGATTTCTGGCTCTGCAGATGATCGGTAAAGCAGCATTAATGCATGATGACAGAGGATGAAGCATGTCATGTTTATTGCAGTGCCGCATCGTTAATTCGTTAATGTTCTCTCTATTAAAACCAACGAACCGTGACATTTTCAAAGGTGCAGAGGTCCACATATCCAAGGGTGACGTTCAAAAATGCGCCCTGTTTGTCAAGCCATCGAGAGGAGTGTCCCTTCTTACCTTTGATTAGTGCGTGTTTAGAATCCACTGGCATATGGACGCGGCGAATCCATGTTCGTCTGGAGATCCGGCTTTCCCCGTAAAAACCGCAGTATTCGTGAATTATTGTGCCGCTTGCTGAGGCCGGAGGAGCGAGGGAGCCACAGAGAGCCGAGAAGGCGCAACTTGAAACTGACTGAGCGATCGGTCCAAACCGTAACAACCACAAGGAAGGGGGGCAGCGGAGCAAGGTTATGAAAACAACAATTTACCCATATATTGCTAGGTGACTCGTTGACTGCGAGTCACAAATAAACATCAATATGTTAATATATGAGTGAATGTGATGAAACAATATCATGCTCTGTTCGAATATACGTGTAAATCCTAAAAATCCAAATCGAGAACTCCCCCGCTACTCCTTGGAGTCAGCTGCTTGTTTCGGCTCAGTTTAATCCCATTGGTCTCTTCCAACGTGACGCAGCAGGGATTGCTGCATTCACGTGCTATAAGAAATTTAACTTTCGAGAAAGAAAGGGGAGTTGTATTTTAAAAGATTTTTTTTTACAAGATTTTGATTAAAATGATATTTTCTTCTAAGTATATTTGTTTTGGCTCTAATATACATTTTACATAAAGTATAACTTAAACTGGAGTAAGAAATCTGAGACGAAAAATAATAATCGTAAATAAAAACGTGTTACTCAATCTTTTGTGATGGCTTCACTTGCAAGTCAGTCGCTGTGTAAATTTTAGCGGCGCACTATATAACTGACTGAAAGACCTTCTATCCACTTTCTCCATCATTTTTATAAAGAGAAACGTTCACAATACATCACTATATCCTTCCATTGCATAAAAAAACATCTCTTGACACTTTTCAGTAATAGCCAGGAAGTGAAAAGTTGCAGGAACACGTCGGCCCAAATGTTTGCAGTGTATGAATTAATATGAAGTCGCTGAAGCAAAAGAATTATTCTTTAGATGTCAATACCAAGCGATTTAAATCTCATCTCACAAGAGGGCAACCAATATATTTCAGTCTCATTTGAAGGGATCTTTAATGATATCCATCTTTATTTTGAATTCACATTCCTTTTCAAAGGATGACAGAGCCACCACAAAGATTCTTATTTTAAAGAAGATTCAGTTACCTCTATTTTTTTTTTCTAATAAATGGTCACATGTTACATGGTCACATACCCCAAAGCAGGCCACAAATGCAACAATTGAATGAGATTAGTAGAGCAATAGATGAAATTAATGTATTTGCTAATGTCTAACTCTGGGAGGTTTATGGCGTCGCTGACTTGTTCCACAACACAATAGGAGCTACTGTTCCTATTTTATTGCATAGCCTGATTGCAGCTTTATAAAGAGGAATTTATTGTCTTTTTTTCCCCATATCAAACATTTTGCAAATAGAATTTCCACTGAATCGCCGAAGGCCCTCTGTGTGTTTTGTAACAAAGCGTAGACGTGGACTCTGCTGTGGTTAAGGCCAACTCAAATCCTGCCTGAGAGGAAAAACCACTTAAGATTACAACTTGGGCAAAATTACGACTCTTAAACAATCACTTTCAAACAGCGAGTCGCCACTCTGAAGGAGGGAACAATGAATTTGGAGACAGAAATATGCGCCGCTGATAAACAGTCCAGTTTGTTTCAGATGAAGAGGATAAACTCTAAAAGTCGTAAAGACCCTGCTGTGCTGGAAGGAGGAACCCCCTCTGCTACTATCAGCTAGTCATGCACCCTCCCATTACCTTCTGTCACTGAGCAGATAGACTTTGGTGTCCTCTGTTTTGAAGCGTGGGCAGAAGCACATGACAGTCGTAATCCATGTGGAAAGATCAATGCCATGATATTTCTGACCTCGTCAGACTTAGAGGCCATTATTTTCTGCAAAATTTCCTCACTTTAAAATGAGTAATGACAGAATCGTTTGTATGCAATAATCAATACAAAATGTTGCTCTGGCTCATATAAATGAGAGAAAACCAAACATTAGTATTGCATTTTATCTATTACAAATTGCAGAACCAGCCTGAGGGAAAACCATTCTAATTAAAAACAGCAACATTTTGACAGTGTTACCAAAAAGAATTCCCACCCCCACCTCTCATACCATGATGAGATCTCCAGGCTAAGCTGCCCTAGTTGGATTTGCATGGTTTGGCTAATTAAACAACTCACTTGGGGGGATCTGGTAGGAAGGAATAAAGAGGAGCAGCAATGAAGGGAGTCTCCAACAGTGTGTTTCACTGATCAGAGTTGGAAACCTCAAACACCTTGGTAACAGCTCTGTACAACAAGGTCTGCCTTCCTTGCTAATGCTAGCTGGTTGGTGGAAGGTGGCTGGAGTGTACACACAAAGGCTCCCTCTGAGGTGAGACTGCCCGCGCAACACAGTCACCAATCCAGCCACCATCCTGCAAATGTCCGAGCGTTCGCAGTGTAAACGTCCTCGAAGGAGAACGGTGGTGAAACGCCTGAGATGTGCATCTGGTCAGCCGTGATGTAGCTGTGGGATAAAGGTACTTACTGCACAGAAGAAAGACAGACAGGCACCAGCTGAGCTTTTAAAAAAGGTGTTCTTCTGATTTGCTCCCCTTCCACTCTTCCTCCCTCCTTTGCCCCTTATCTCCTTCTTCTCCTCCTCCTAACCACAGCAAGATGCTGGCTGGACCAGTGTTCGTTACCATGGCAACCGAGGCCAAGGTGGAGTCGGGGAAAGGGAGGGAACCCTCACGTGACCGTGCCTCCCTGCGTCCCGATTGGTCAGAAATGGGAGGAGGGGGGCGGTTGGATGTTGGGTGGGCAATGATGTCACATGCTCACCGGTTTCCAGATGGGAGGGATCCTCACCCAGGGAGCCTGCAGGAAGCAAACACAGACACAATGGACGTGTGTTTAAGGTGGGGCTGAGCAGGTACTCAGGCAGGGTTCTACACTGATTCTAGGTTTTCCGGCTCCCTCTCTCGTCATTTGTGACACTTTTTCTGCTGCCGCCAAGGATGCGTTGCAACACGGCAACACTGCACACATGGCATACCAGTTGGCAGACAAATGCATGGCCATCAGTTTGACCGCTAACGTCTCATTCAATGAGTCATTTATAAAAGCAAAGACACCAGACAAAAGAATGTCTGCCATTGTTCTGATCACTGGATTACAGTCTGTGCAGACCATGTGCACAATGTAGTGTCTCAGGAATCTGGAGTTTAAATTACTTTAGATTTAAATATGATAGGACAATGCATGTGCTGAGGGGCCCAGATGAAATAACGGCCCTGTAAAGAGACCCCTGCTGTTTACAAGGATTTTACAGGCTTGAACACTGGAGGAAGCCTTGGCACCAAGCAGCAGCAATGAGAGAAGCGTTTAGCAGTTGAATCCAAAAATCCAAAAAGGCTAAAATGTTCCATGTTGTCAGTGTTTTACATCTCTGTTGTGTTCACAGAGATCAGTCAGGGGGGAGGATGGTCCAGGGATGTGAGCAGACATTTGTTGAGACTGGTTCAGTCCTGTCAGAAATGAAAAATCGTCCTGCTCTGAGACAATTTAAATCCATGTGCGTTTGTGTGTGTGCCTGTGTGTGTGTGTGTGTGTGTGTGTGTGTGTGTGTGTGTGCGTGCGTGCGTGTGTGTGTGTGTGTGTGTGTGTGTGTGTGTGTGTGTGTGTGTGTGTGTGTGTGCATGCACGCTTACATCATTTGTTGGCTGCTCTTCATATTAAAGCTCATCCAAGAAATGTCCCACTAATCCTGTGTGGACATTGTATAAACATTTTTCCTTTTTTAGTTTGGTGCAATAAATACTTAATACTTTTGATGAAACAAGCTAAAATAAAATCCCTTGCGGACTATTTTACGGTAGGGAGGAATAGATTTATTGACAGTAAAAGCACCAAAAAAGCTGATGCATTTGTAGAGTGATTGTTCTAAAAATAATGTGTTTTGATATTTAAAAAAAAAAAACAAGTGCACATTTTTCCAAAAACCCACCCTCTTTTTATTCTTCTTACTCTCTGTTGTTACCCAAAATCTATTAGAAAAGCTCTCCAAAGGCTAAAGTAGTTGTGTCTAATGCAGCCATTTCCCAAGCAGGCGAGCTCAATAAATTATTAAAAAAGGGGAAAAAAATTGGTGCTGTCTCCAAAGCCATCTGTGTGCCTGTCTGCACAGATAAGGTTATTTATCTTAACCCAGGAGCTTCCTGTCCGTAAAGATTCCTGTTTGGTATGAATCAACCGGAGGTGGGGTACCTCCTGGTCTTGACCACAGCCCATTGTGGAAGCTAACGCAAGCATTTTGCGATCAAAAACAGTGACCAAAGGTGCATGTTTACAACTGCGGGGCAATAACGTCCCAAAGAACCAGACCCAGAACCCTCCTGCAATGAGGTCCAAACCTTTGATTTAATCTGGATCTTTTATTCTGCTCTCATCAGATCCAGATGGCGACAGAGTAAAAGACAAAATAAAATGATTGACTAACCAAATCAGGAGCTTGTGCTGGCTCCATCCCACACAGTCCATCCTGCCCTTTTGCTCCAACATGGAAATATGACCGCAATGATGAGAGGGCTGATGTTAACCGATAAGCTCATCATCCTCACGGGCTGTGACAAAGATCCTGACACGGGACAGTGAGTGCTGCACTGCTGCTGTCGCATGTTCCAAACAACTAAGGTTTCATAGTTACTTTAAAGTGATTTTTATTTTATACCATGTGGACTACAACTGTGCTAAGGTTAGCAGGTTTATATATATATAAATATGCAGGGCAACAAGATGACAACAGACCCGCCCAGGCCTGAGACTGAGCAATACTGGACGAATATCTGGGAGAAAGAGGCAACACACAACACGAATGCCAAATGGCTGCAAGACCTTTAGAGCACAGTCAACTTCCTGAACAAGACCCAGTAGTCATCACCTTAGCAGACATCCAAGCAAGTGTCTAAAATGAAGATCTGGACAGCACCAGAGGCCGATAAGATCAACGGCTAGTGGCTTAAGACGCTGACTACACTCCATGAACACCTGGCAGCACAGAAGAACCAGCTGCTAACATCAGGGAACCACCCAGAGTGGCTAACCCAGGGCCTGACGGTCCTCATAATGAAGTACCCCCAGAAGGGCACAATACCGTCCAACTACCGGCCCATAACCTGCCTCAGCACCACATGGAAGCTCCTATCAGGCATTATAGTGGCTAAGATCAGCAGGCACATGGATCTACACTTGAGCGGAGCGCAGAAATGCGTAGACAACAACACCAGGGGTGCCAAGCACCAGCTACTGGTCGACAGGGCAATCGCCTAGGACTGTAGGATGCGGCACACCAACCTGTGCACTGCCTGGATTGATTAGAAGAAAGCCTATGACTCAATGCCGCACACATGGATACTAGAGTGCCTAAAGCTGTATAACATCAACAGGACACTAAGAGAGTTCATCCAGAACTCCATGAAGCTGTGGAACATGACTCTGGAGGCCAACTCAAAGCTAATTGCACCGATGAGCATCAGATGTGGCATATATCAAGAAGATGCCCTGTCCCCCCTGCTGTTCTGCTTAGGCTTAAACCCCCTCAGCCAGGTCATGATGAAGAGTGGTTACCAGTTCCAAAGTGGAACAACCATCAGCCACCTCATCTACATGGATGACATCAAGCTGCATGCTAAAAATGAGCATGACATTGACTCCCTGATTCACCTCACTAGGATCTACAGCAAAGACATCGGGATGTCATTCCGACTAGATAAATGTGGGCGAATGATATCTAGAAGAGGAAAGGTGATCTGCTGGTATAATACCCTGGCTACTGGAAGAGATACAAGCCACTGACATCAAGACAAGGAAGCTCCTCACCATGCATGGAGGGTTTTACCCAAAGAGAAAGTGCTGGAAAACAAGCAGACCAATGAGCCTGACATAGTGGTGATAGATAAACACCAGAAGGCAGTGTTGGTGATAGATGTAGCAATCCCAAGTGACACCAACAACAGGAAGAAGGAACACGAGAAGCTGGAGAAATACCAAGGGCTGAAGGAGATGGAAAGAATGTGGGACGTGAAGGCAACAGTGGTCCCAGTAGTGATTGGGACACTAGGGGCACTAACACCCAAGCTGAGTAGTTGGATCCAACAGATACCAGGAACCACATCAGAGATCTCTGTCCAGAAGAGCGCAGTCCTAGGAACAGCTAAGATTCTGCGCAGAACCCTCAGACTCCCAGGCCTCTGGTAGAAGACCCGAGTCTGAAGGAAGGAGGCACCGCCCAGGAGGGCGAGGAAGATATCTATATCTATATATCTATATCTAGATCCTCTAGATCCTCTAGATAGATAGATAGATAGATAGATAGATAGATAGATAGATAGATAGATAGATAGATAGATAGATAGATAGATAGATAGATAGATAGATAGATAGATAGATAGATAGATAGATAGATAGATAGATAGATAGATAGATAGATAGATAGATAGATAGATAGATAGATAGACTTTTGTGTATTTTCTGCCGACATCACTGATACCGGAGCAGGGACGCGAGCTCTGCTGGAGTTTAGACACAGGGAGCATGCAAACACCACAAAGAAAGGCCTGAATCCAACCCAGAACCTCTTTGCTAACAGGCAACTATGCTGACAGCGCCCTTTGTTAGTTACAGCACACAAACTACGGTATATAATTATGGAACTATGGGCAGGACTTTGTGTCTGTATTGCTAATTGGACTAATCTGTCTCCTCCTGCTCCCTTATTAGAACCATTGGTGGATTTGTGCACGTATGCAGTAACCCAGCTCAGGTATATCCGGCTTTCATAAAAAATGGACCACAATGCATCACGGACCTGCCCTATCAAAACAAATGCTTCTGTAAAAAGGTCACCCCAGAACCACAAATGCTATTTTAGGAAACGCGAGCACAGCTAATATGGGTAACTCGAACATTTAATTTCCTCCTACCCCCTGAGCAAACACAGCTCAAATCAGCTCCAGTCGGCAGCCCCTCTGTATGATGGGAGAGGGGCTTGTGGGAGGAGGTGGTCTGGGGCAGAACAGAGGAATTGGAGATGGTGAGTGAAAGCACAATAAGCAGAGGGGAGAGAGTGGTGAGACCCGCCCTCGGACGGAGGTCTGGCTGTGTCTGTGGTCAGTCCGTGCCCATCTAACGTAAAAGGGGTGAGGACTGAGCCAGCAGCGGAGAAACGGGACTCGTCGCTGTGACAGAAGCCTCTGACCCATGCAGCTTTCCTGAAAGTCAAAGGTCACGACTTCTTCGTTGCTGCTTTCACAATTCTAAACACTTATTTCTCATTTTGCCTGAACTACAATTGCTTCTCGTCTCATCTTCTTAACCGTTTATGGGTACACAATGGATGAAGGAAGGATCCACGACTGAATGGGTTGCCAGTGCATCGCAGGAGCCTATATGAGAATTTGTGTTTGGTACCTTGCTCAAGGGTACCTCAGCCATGCTCTGAAGGCCTACAGGCACTTCTCCCTACTACCTGAACATCTTTCATGTTTTTTTCCTGTACTGGGGCATGAACCAAGTACCCTCTGTTTCTTCAGCGCAGTGCCCAACAGACTGAGCTACCACCGCCCACACAATTGCTATTGTTCCTTTTTTGTTGTTGTTAAGGGCTGTTCACCATATTTCTATTTATCAATCACGTTTGTAAGTGGATATTTCACAACACAAAAGGTATGAATTCCTTTTAATGCACTTCACAACAGCCCAGAAAATATTTATGGAGCGCTTCAGTAGTACAAAGGTTATTAGTTCCGTCCCAGACATATCTTGGGTTAAAGTTAGCATTAGCATGCATATTTTTCAAACAGGATACTCAATGTTACAGGTGAAGCTATGTAATAGTACCACCGCACAGGTTCTGATCAGGCTGGTTCTGCTCTCTACATTATTGTACGTGCACTCTTGCCTGGTCACGTGTGAACCGCAGCTCTGCGCAGCCCCGTGGACGACAGTTTGCTGAAAGAAGCCTGTGTTGTAGCGAGAAGAAATTAAACAATTATTCCCAGTCTACAGAGTCACAAGAGAGCCGGAACAGACCAGCGCAGAGATGTGACGTACAGCCCCGCTCACTGGTGATCGGGGTCAGATGAAACCTGATCAGATGAAACCTGTAGTCCAGAGGGATTCAAAACCCAAACCCTTCTAACAAACCACTGCGTGACTCTGACACCTGGTAATTGTACCCTCATCCAGACCTTAAACGTTTAACAGCTAACCCTTAGTAACCACTCGGCGGTGGTAGCTCAGTCTGTTGGGGACTAGGCTGAGAAGTGGAGGGTTCTCGGGTTCTAGGGGTGGACTCTAACCTTGACCTTGACCCTGACTCTGACTTCGCCTGAATGTGCACCTTCCACGTGACCACAAAAGGGATAAAGTGATCAAGAAGACAAATCCTTATTCACTGGCCTTATAGACGGCACAGAGGAGGGGGGGTATAACTGCTACATGCAGCCATTAATGAATTCATTAAAATGGACTCCTGCTGTTAAGGGTTTGGGATTTTTTTTTAAAGCTATATCCTATCCTATCCTATCCTATCCTATCCTATCCTATCCTATCCTATCCTAACCCTAACCCTAACCCTAACCCTAACCCTATCCTATCCTATCTGATCTTATCTATGCTGGCTTCTGCTTGTTTTCATTTTTCATTTTGGTGTAAATCATAACAGAGGTCGGTCGGTCGGTCGGTCGGTCGGTCTGTCGGTCTGTCTGTCTGTCTGTCTGTCTGTCTGTCTTTCCGTCTCTTCTCCCCCTCTCTCCCCCTCTTTCTGTCTCTCTCACTTTGTCTCCCTCTCCCTTTTCCATCTATCTCTCACTCTCCTCTCCTCTCCTCCATCTATCTTCTCCCCCTCCATCTCTTCTCTACCTCTTTCTCTCTACCCTTAATCTCCCCTTTTTTCTTCTCACTCTCACTCTCACTCACCTCTCTCTCCCTCTCCTCTCTCCTTCTCTCCCCTTTTTTCCTCCCTCTTTCTCTCTCTCTCTCTCTCCCTCTCCTCTGTCCTCCCTCTCTTTCTCTCTCTCTAAACAGGGGTGACCCCTCCCCCGGTAAAGAGTGCACTTGTTCCTGGCTGGAACAACTGACTGTCTGTAATCCTGATCTGATCTTGTCTGGTAAAACCCCGCGATCTGAGCCGAAGGTCCATTTTGTGTTTCTCCCTGACAGCTGAAATACATCTGACCTCGTCTCACCTTACAGCCCTGAAAACATAAACACCCCACTCTGACTGTTCTGTTACACGTGTGCGTTTCCTCAGTAACTTGACGACAGGCTGCGTCACAGTTTCGATCTCTGAGCAGGACACAAACTGATGCTCGCGTTCTGCCGCTCCGGGACGGTAACCAAATAGGCCCAGAAAACACACGCCTGTCACTGAACCTCAGCAACCCCCCCCATACACACGTATTTGTATCTTTGTGAGGACTTTCACAAGCATAATACATTGCCCAGCTCCTTACCTATTTCTGTATGTACTCTGTGGACTATGTGTGCCTATTCTCTCCTCTGCTCTGCTCTGCTCTCCTCTCCTCTCCTCTCCTCTCCTCTCCTCTCCTCTCCTCTCCTCTCCTCTACTCTACTCTACTCTACTCTACTCTACTCTACTCTACTCTACTCTACTCTACTCTACTCTACTCTACTCCCCCTTCTCCTCTCTCTCTACCCAGCTGGCCATCAGCAGGAGGGTCCCCCTACATGAGCCTGGTCCTGCTCAAGGTTTCTTCCTGTTAAAGGGGAGTTTTTCCTTGCCACCGTTGCTTGTTTGGGGGTCAGGCCCTGGGATTCTGTAAAGCGCCTAGAAACAATTTTGATTGTAAGACGCTATATAAATAAAAATTGATTGATTGACTGACTGATTGACCTGTAACCATCCCAACAAGCCCCCTTGCCTTAACCTAAAACCAATTCCAACCTCAACCAAAGGCACGTCCTAACCCTCAAACAGTCCGTTGATGATATGAGGGCCATCCAAAATGTCGCTGCCTCCCAAAAAAAATGATCACTTTTATAGTAGGATAGAATCTGTACTCAATATGTAGCAAAACAGACAAAGACACACACACATGCACACACATGTTCCCATGGCTGATGCCATTTTAAAGAGAAGCAAGGAGGAGAAAGACTTTTACCTGCTGAAGACAAGTGAATGATTAACTGAGCTGAGAGACGAGGTTATCGGCTCCTGTGGCGTTCATGTGAAAGTGAGGATTCCAAATATTCTTGCACAGAACACGTTAACAAGAATCCGCGGCCAGCTTCACGCTAACACTAACACTGGGCTGCAGTTGTTTCCAGTTTCAGCAACAGGACGTCCTCCTTAGTGTGTTATCATCCTGTTATGTTCTGATTGAAGCACAAATCACTAAGGAAGATCTCGTCCTTCCATCAACGTGGTTTTTGTCCGTCTGACAGGAGAGAGCGGTTTTATTTTAATTTTATCCCTTGTCTTTATATCAGTATGCTGTCTTGGCTTGGTCAGCTTCAAAAAAGAGACTTCATCTCAAGGGACATCCCAGAAAATCAAAGGATAAATAAGATCATTCTACGAAATATGTGCGAAATATGTGCACACATTGATTTCTTTGATTTCACCTCTTATTAGACGTCCCCCTCCTCGCTAACAGATTTTCCCAACTTTGTTTTCGGTCATATTAGTAATTCTATTACTGCAGCACCAGCGCTCCAGGCAATATAGGAGCTGAAATGTGGCCTCTCAATCATTCTGCTCCACCATCAATCACTGGTGATAGCAGCTAATTACGACGCCATGACGGTGGGTATACAATTTATAAGTTTTCAAATTAATATGAAACACTGGTTTAAAGTGTACTACTAGATGAAGAAGAAGATTGTAGCAGGGGAATGCATGACCACCGACATTATCAGGATGTTTTTCTGCTGCACTCTGTGAATTCTCACAGTCAGCTTTATCAGCCCAGATCTCTGGACACAGCAAACACGCGAACATCACGTCCAGCTGTTCAAATATTGTGACATGAGATCTTCTGCGTGGCACAAAGAGCTCTTGTGAAGACCAATGAGGACAAAAACAGTGGACAACAGCCGCTGAGGCACGTCCCCACCTCTAGGCTCACACACACACACACCCACAGGCACACACACACCCACCCACACACACCCACACACACACAGACAAACACACACAATTTTATTTGTCCATTGTTCCCCCTTGGCAGGATGCTCTCATGTCTCCAGGCGTGAGCAGCACACTTGGCGGTTGGGTAATCTGAAATGTTTTATCTATATAAACCATAAACCATAAACACCACTCAGACTTTTATCAAAAGGAAAAAAAGGAATGCCGACGTGTTGCATTTCTTATCTCCAGGAGGAGCGAAGTGGCGGCTTCCTGACGAGATGTCGAGTCACTCGTTCTTCCCAGTGTTTGAAGGGGGCACAAAGGGGCAAATCGGTCTCGTGACAGATCAGACATTAAGTCGCTCATCTCATCACCTACAGCTAATACCACATCTGAGGGGATTATACATGGGGTCAGGTGGTGGACGCTTGTAAAGCTGAGCTCCTCTCTTTGTCTTAACCCCCAAAAACACAACTTCTCCCTGTAAAATATTTTCATTCTGATGGTTTAATGAAAGAAAAAACACCCCTCCATAGCTTTATTAGGTATTTGGTGCAATTCTATGTATAGAGGGTCCACAACTCTGATACCACCAATACCACATGGGTTACGTTTACAACAAATAACTTGATTATAAGTGGTGATTATCTGTGCAGAGGTGTGTCCCCCCGCCACACAGCTCTTCTCTAAACTAAACGTTAGCGTTCCTCCAGTGACAATGGGAAGGTTTCGTTTCCATGGGACCTTTGCATAGATTTGTGTCCCTGGACTTGGGTTTCATGCTCCAGGCTGAGTGTGAACTCTTCCACAAAGCCTTCTGTCCCTTCAAAACGCTGCATCTTTCCTCCCGTGCTCACATGTTTTCCTGACAGCTGAATGTTTTATAGAAACAGGAACAGTGAAGCCGTTGACCTGCTGTTCTTACATTGTGAGGTAACCTAGCTCGTTTTGCTCGCTTGTTAGCATGCGGATTAGCATCAGGGATGAGTGCAAAAGAAAACAAAGGAAACATTGGTGTATTTACACATGTCTCATTACACTAAGGAACGATTGAGGCAGTGGAATCTCCAGAACAGTAAACAAACTTTCTAACATCTCATTTGGCTGAAATACAAATGCCCCACAGTCTTAGAGGGGGCGACTCTTTTTCCTGAGGTAAAAGTGTCAAATCCCAACCTTCATCACTATGGACAGGTTGAGTCGCAGAGTTGCTTTAACTGAGAAAACCTGAGGACCATTTTATGCTTAAAAACATTTTATGTATAACTCCCTAATAAAATGCTAAATCCTTTCAATAAATATGAGCGCGATTCCATGTTTAGCGCAACTATGTCTTTGTGAGACAGCCCATAATTCTTTTCAATCCATCATCTCCGCATATTCAGCGTCGTCGTCAGATGTAGCTGAAGTGATTACAATGGCGAAATCAAAAACACATGCAGGTTTGTGATTCGGAACATCGCGTCAGGCTCAAGTTATTCCGATTATCCCAGATCTGAGTCCTGGCTTCAACAGGAGAGGCTATTTGTGTCTCGTTCACCTTCTTTGATGAGGCGCCATAGACACGATGAGGTGCTCCCCACACAACAGGTCTCAGGAGACGCTGCAGTTTGTCTGAACACATAAATGACTGTAGTTACAGTACAAAAGAATCATGTTTAATACATAACATGACTGAATGAAGCCACCGAGAGCCGATGACGTTCAGCGTTTTACCGTCAGGATGATGATTCGTCATATGATTTAAGTGGATTTTTGCAAACCGCTTGAAAGCATCCGAGTATAGCACGCTGCCAAAAATAGAAAAGTAAAGTTTATCCCAAAATAAAAAGCGCTCGAAAGAAGAGAAATTTAATTTGAAATGAGGAAATGATAGTCCTGAGTCATAATTACAGCCCTGAGTCATCCAGAAGCAAACGCTAACTCGTGTTTTTGGAAATAAACACTGATGTGTTTGGACAACGATTAATAAGAGTTTGACAGATGTTGGCTGGGTGCCTCGCCCAGTACAAATGTTCTCTGCTAGTTAGCTGTTAGCTTCTCAGTCTCTCTCAATTACTTGTCTCTCATCAGCTATAAAACCTTCAACCTCTGAAGTCCTCTTCGGTCCTAACGCGTAGATTTAGCTGTACACTTCTGGCCCGCGGGCGTCCATATGAACGATTACGCTGGTGCAAGACGACATTTGGCCCACAGGTGTTGCCACGGCGTCGGTTCCAAGACGTCAGACCTCTTTGTCTCCCTCATCTCGGTGAATCAAATGGCACATCATTCAAAGAGAGAATGCAAAATGAAAGAAATAATAGCCAAGAGCTGTTTCATTATTCGACACACAGCTGGGTCTGGGCAAGAAATGAAATCCATCAGGCCGGGCGTGCTGTCCTCTAGTCCTCCAGTCAGGGTGGGGAACAGCCAATATTGTAACGCACACATCCTGGACCTCACCACAGTCTAATGTCCCAACATTTCCCATTCCAGAGCTTATTTCTGCACGAGCTGTGGCAGCTCACGCCTAATAAAGTCGACTCAAGTTAACTCAATTTTCTATTTTCAATAGATGTAAAGAAAATCTGTGGAGGCTGAGAGGTTTTGGGGAGGAGTGAAAAATCCAAACCAGCAAGCATCCCCAGGTAGGAAAGAATAATACACTGGTGTGGCTGTTTCTGTTACAATATACAGTATTCAATATTGGATTTGTTAGCATTCCCGAAGGTTTGGTTCAGGCTATTCCTGTTTCACTGCCGCACAGTCTTCTATTTCCTTATTTAGCATGTTTCCACCACAGGAACTAAGAATAGTTTCATTGGTTCTCTCGAACCGGCTTGGCATAAGTGTACGTGCAAAACACACAAGAGGAAAAATGCACTTAACATCTGAGTAGATGTGTGTTCTGAGGAGTCAAATTGGTGCAGCCAGAAGTGTTGATCTAAACTCTGGTCCACCTGAAACCTGCGTCTTGGTTCACTTGCAGATGAAAGCATAGGAATTTTAACATTCCCCTCCCACTCGAACAGAGTCCCCTAGACTTTTGCTGGTGTGAAGGGGCCTTAACAGGACGGCTGCATCACAGCGCCTCTTCCTGTGCGGAGGACCAACGAGCCCCTGACCGGTAGTTTCCCTGCTAATATGCACATCTCTAAGCCATCTTCTGGCCATTCAAGTCTAAGAAAGAGGCCCAATGATGGTGCATTCAAGTGTTTTTGGAATTGTTGGTAATAAATTATGCAGAAGGGAGAATAATCACACAAATGTGTCATTTATTGTGTCAGATAGCAGAGGAAAGTTACTTCTAGCATATTTCACTGCAACCGTTGCTGCAACAGTTGGGCCTGCTTATATCAGGCTGACGCAGCTCTCTGCTGGTGGGGCAATTGGAAGTGAACAAAGAAAAAAATGCTCTCCAAGTTTGTGTAGTGACTCAAGTGATATCAGTGATTCCGTCAGTGTTCCCAAAGCCCAAAATCTGTCTGAAAACAGATGACTTTTGGACAAACAAGGCCAGAAGGGCGCTGACGCAAAGTCACGAGGCTCGCTCTTGACTCGCCGAGGGAAAATATGCTTGAGCCGAGAATAAAACAGAGCCCAACCACACCCATGGTGCAGCATTCAACAGCACTTTAGACAGAACGCCTCTGTGGCTGAGCTGATCCTTGCAGCGCATGTGGCATGTTGGCCCCAGCTCAGCTGGTCCAGAGATGGAATCTTCTGGTTCCCTGCTGCTCCGAACCTGCCCGAGCGCTCAGCTGGAAGCTCCGCTCTGGCTGAGGATTTCGTTATCCAAATATCCAACTGGGACTCGCAGTTGTGTGTGTTTTCACATCGCCGTTGCCTCCTGCCAAGTTTGTTCATGAGCCGGCCTATTGTCACTGTTGCTGGTTACCGGGTTACGTGAGTCTTTGTTTGGGGCTGTTTTGATGAAGAATCTCAACCGAGACGGGAGAACAACAGCAAAAAAAACCCACTTCAAAAAGCACTTTTTCCTTGTTGCATTTTTAAAAGTCAGTCATAGATAAGTCTCAAATGCGCGATGTGTGCTTGAAATTCCCCCGGTTTCATTTACAACCTGAGGATTGGTCTCATTACCTCGACGCGATGATGTAACACCTCGCACCACTGCCACTTGCGTTTTGTAACGCTCACTGTGTGACTGACAGACTGTCTGATAGTCGCTCCCAGGGGGGCTGCGACTAAAAAACACAGAGACAGCTGTCTCCCCCTCCCTGCTCTGAACGAGCGCGTGTGTGGACGTGTATGTCCAAATGTGTCTTGCATTGCATCTATTTATGAAGCTCCGACCCCACAAGCGACCTCTTGCCAACACCCTCCGGCCTGAGCATGTGTTGAGGTGTGCGGCTCCTTCAGAGGAAATGTCACTCTTGGAAACCAAACCAATCCTAAAGTTTCCAGAACTAGAAGCCCGATTACCTCTCTGCTAGCTCAAACCCTGAGCCAAACCAGCAGGAGTGTGAATGTAAGAAATGTTCGTGGTCATAAACAGAAGGACATGTTCCAGTGACCTTAAAGCCATAGGAGTCATGAATCTGTGAGGCCTTTTTCTATTACTACTATCACTAATGCAGATTTAGTAAAACTATGATAGCAGTAAACTGGTTGGATAATAGCTTGTATCTGGTACACTGTGGGAAACAGGTAGAGTTCATAACGTGACCTCCAGCACTAACGAACAGGGAGTGTTTAGCCCTCACCTGCTTCTTGAGCATTGCCTCCTTTCACAACCAACGCATATAGTTTCACATATACACACTGGCGGCTATGTGGGTGAACTCATGTCTAATATTGCACAAAACGTTCAGGGTGAACAAAAAACCCGAGTGGGGTTTGAAACGAAGCTAATTGGAGCCGATGAATTCAGTAAAAAAAGAAAAGGCTTGATAGTGAAAAGAAGGGAAACAAAAGCACCTTCTGGGATTGTGGCTGTTTTCTGGCAGCCAATGAGCCTCGGCTACAGAAACAGCACGTGGGTCTCCATTCATCAGCAGTTTTGCCAAAATCTGGCAGCCTGAGGAAGTGGATTTGGGTTTCTGTGGAGAACAGCAGTTTAGGATGAATCAGAAAACATTCTGGGATCCGCAGGCGCCTTCAGGAGCATTTATAGGAATTGATACACACTCGATGAGCCACATTCTCTGTCCTACACCCGCCTGACCCCTATCAGACAGCAGGTCACGTGCATATTGGTGTGTTGTAAGTGGAAACACAGATCATTTGGGCAGCAGATGCGGCCGTGAAGTAGACAGCTGATTATCCGCAAGAGGCTGTCGGCAGTTCAGGTCGCATGTGTTGTGAATCCATTATTTATCACGTCAGATGTGTGTCTATGAGGGTTTTGGGTGTTTCTGAACTCACATTAGATGCAGAAATCAGCTGTCGAGACCTTATGGCAGCCGTATGTTTCCAAGTACGGTGAAGACGAGGCTCGCGATTCAAAACCAGGTTCTGATTTTGAGAGTTTGCGTTCCATATGAGGCTCAAGCAAGGTCTGTTTATAAAATGAACCCTGAAAAACAATGCTAACAACAATGCTAACAACAAGAAACAACTCTGGATTTGTTAAACGCTGCTTAATTGGGAAGAGTTTTATATCTTTTGAGATGTAAAATAATAGTAAATGAAGGAGCTGAAGGGAGCGCCTGAGTTTTGGGTTGTTTTCAACACTGTCTGAAGTATTTGGTTTGATCAGACATTGTCCCACAGAGGCCTCCGATACAAACAGAGTTGTGATCCAAAGTTATTAATAGATGTTTTGCAGATGCTCGTCCACAACAGAGATCGCGGGAAACTCATTCCAGCAAGGAGAAAACGACCTGTGAAATACTGCTGCTCTGCAGTCGGACCTGGGGGACGCTCACCCAGAGGTTGCCTCTTCAGCGGCCATTATGAAAGAGCTGGGTGCGGGTCTGCAGAGACTGGAGGAGCAGTCGGAGCAGACGAGCACCCCCCCGCAGAGTCCATCTGCTGACCAAAACAAAGCTCAGAATCAGAAGCTTAACAAGATTAGGCCATTGCCTCAAACCAGCACCATGCAGAAACCCTCCATCTCTTCCATCTTTCAAACATCACTCTTTCTCCTCTTTTGCTCCTTCTCTCAGTCAATTGGCCCTTCGTTCGCGAGTGTGTGTGTTGGGGGGGCATGCCCGTGCAGAAATCTCCTCCACCTGAACACACACGCCAGGAGTCACCTGGAAAATCCTCTCAGGACTCTGAATCTGTCCAGGTCGCTTTTTTCAAAAACATCCTGTTTCCACAGGTAAGGGAAACAATAAGTCCAGTTCTTTGAAAGGAAGGAGGATTTATGTGAATGAATGCGTTGAAATTTGTTGGTCTATGAGAGATTTGACGTGTCTAAAACAATACGGAGGTTTTATGTGTCCACTGAGGAACAACAGTCGGGCTGTAGGAGAAGCTGACAGGCAGGATCGCTGTCTGAAGTCGGAGGGGAGGGCAACTGCTTAGCAAACAGGCCCCCTCATGAATGACAGCTATTCACCTCCGCCTCAAACATCACATGAGCGTGCTGCTGCCTCCTCCTCGCTGCTGTATAAACAATGTGTCTTCTGATGCAGCAGAGCCTGGCGGGGAGGGAGACGGAGATAACCTGCTGCGTGACCTTGAGGACCCGCCGGCCGCTGGTGACAAAGGCTTTGTGTGCGCGAATGAATGTAGCGCATCATTTATTTTTAGTCGTGTTGGGTGGCTGCTTCGACCCCCCCCCCCCCCCCCCCCCCCCCCCATGACTGCTCGCGCATCAGCTCTGAAAACAGGCTGCAGCTTCTCTGTGTCATGTTACACGTGGCCTTCTGAAACCCGCCTCCTCCCCCTGGGGAAGCGCTTGCGACGTCAGCCACAGAAATGAGAAGATGACCCGATTACGGAGCAGAGAAGAACTGCGCTGGTAAACGGGGGAGGCAGGAGATTGGGAAATGATGACAGACGGCAGGAAGTGACGGGAGAAAGAACAGAAAGTGCGAGCGCCAGCTGGCCCGTGTGTAGTCGGCGTGCACGAGACATCTTGGTGCTGCAGCATCTCTGCTGCTGTGAGTGACGCAGCATCCGGGATTTTGAATTATTTAAATTAAAAAAAGAGCACGATAGGAACCGACGTCGCTGTCAGAGACGGGGGATGTCTGGGGGTAACGACCAGTGCCAATGGGTCCAAGTGTAAACACAGATCCCAAAATAACATATCAGGGTAACACACACCCAGGGAACAACAACAAACACACACACACTCAGTGTACTCACAGTGAATTCTGTGATGAGAACCTCCACCTGTCAGAGGGTTTGTCCTGTCTTTCACTGGAAGATCTGACTGCAGTGTTGGAACTCTGTCAGTGTGCTAACGCCTCGTTCTGCCCTCCCTCCCTCCTTCCTCTCAAAGTTTTCTCCAAGGTCAGTGGGTAGAACTGCTTATTTGGCTCCTCCCTTAGTGGACAATTCCCGCACCCCCACCCTCTCATCTTCCTCCTCCACCTCCTGCAGGCCGGACACCCAGGCAGCGATTACCACCATGATCCAGATTAACCCCTGGGTGTGCTTGTGTTGTGCTACGCTGGCCAGGGAAAGAACAGGAGCGGCTGCTGCGCAGGGACAGAACTCAGGAACGGGATTACTGGAAGTGTGTGTCGGAGGGGGCGCTCAGACAGAGGGTCAGGGCAGACCGGATGGAACACTTTTAAGCTCTGAACTTCTGAGAGAGAGAACAAATTAAATGTCCATGTCAAGGCTTCTATTGAGGGAACTGAGGGAGAGATTATTCCCCCTCATTTATGAAGCTATGATGCAGAGGCAATGGGATGTAATACCTGGTGAGTGGGGCCTCTGCCTGGTAATGCCAGTTCAGGGGCTTTGTTGGTCATTTAGCTGCTTGTTGCTGTGGCTTTGGATCTTGTGATGGGATTAGAGAGGAGAAGCGTCTGATAGGATGATGAAGAGGTACTACTTGAGAACAGGGAAAAACATCCCACAACAGCACATGCCCTATTTCAATTTGTATCGTTTTGTTTGTTCTTCAAAAACCCACCCAGTAATCCCCCAGACACGAGGCACACCGGTGAACAACTGCTGATGCACAGTAATAGGACGCTGCATCTTCAAAACATCCTGTTTTACAATTTCATGAAAAGGAATAAAATAATAAGCAAGCCTTTTAGTGACTCAGATCCAAATTCAGTAGTTTCATACATCAGCTGCAACTGAGAAACCTAAAACAAAATAACGGAATTTATGGTTCTATACTGCCACTCAATGGTGATTCGATGTAGATGCAATGAAAGCCTTTTTAACCTGCTCTTGGTGACGTAATAAGAGAAGGCAAGCGTGACATCTTTGCTCCTAAATGACGGAATGACCTATAATGAATGAAAAGCAATCTCAATATAATGAAGTTTGAAAACAAAATCTATGGACGCAAACTCATGATTTCTGCATTGTATTTCAAGAATTTTGGAACAGCATGCTCAGAAGAGAACAAAAAATCAACACAATATTGAAACATGCAACAGCAAAACAGTCGGGCCAGCCAACAGATCGTTTCCAGAAAACACAAAACGCATAGAAACAAAACAGCAACATCAACAAATAACCAATAATGATAAACTGAGGAAGAACAAAGGGGAATGATGTGAAGTTACAGCACAAGCCAGCAGATGGAGGCAAACCTTGAGCTTGGTCTCAAATAATGCAATTATATATAATTTTCTACAGCATTTTAGGGTGATTGATGTCTCAAGTACTTCATTTGTCCAGCTGATTCCAAAAGGCACGTCACATTTCACACTTCAGACTCTCTGCCATAATGTTCATGCAGTGAATTTTCGGTAATACCTAAGCTCTGCTTTAAAAAATGCTTTTCTTTTTTTTTAACCTTAAATACAACAGGCCTGAAATGTTTTAGAAAAATGCAGCCTGGAAAAATTCTCAACTAGTATTATAAAAAGTGAGCAAAATGACATGAGGCGAGGTAAACCCCCCCAAAAAAGACTTTTAAAAGCACGTGACTGGTTCAAGTAAACAATACATGCCCACAACCACAGTACGCTCCACTTCCCTAACATGTTAACAAGAAGGCAAGTCAAACATGGAATACTGCATTCAACAGAGCTGGTTATTTAGAGTCAGTACATGTGAGTATTGTCTCATCACTGCTTTGTTCAAAAGGAATCTCTTGTTATATATCCTGAGCCGTACCGAGTAGTCTGCATACAGTGCATCAGATTATCACAGAATAGTGAGTACATCAAACACACTCCGACCGTCATCTAAATACTACATTTCAGTTATTATTTGCAGTACAATTGTGTCTGTGTTCCGCCAGCCTCTGAAGCTGTTAAACGGTTTTCACGCCGGTTTTCACGTTTTGTTTTCGCTACTTCACACAAAAAGAAACACGGGACATTAATCTGAGTTAGAGACTCGGACTAACTATGCCGCTGCAGACGAGCAGCGTGAGGACGAGCCGAAGTGTTATCAGTCTGGACCGTCTCGCTGGCTGTGAACCTCACTGTTGCTGTTGGCAGTAGATCAGGTTGGGTTTATGACGTCACAGTGTCAAGGCATAGCATGGCTCATCATGGCAGAAGACACGCACCATGCTCAGAAAAGAGGTTTCAGGCCTGCATTTATCGACAAGATGTGGCAGGGTGGTTAAAAGAAGAAGAGAAACGATTGGTCGGGAGGGGTTGAATGAAGGCAGCATGAGAAGAAAAACAGAAAACTGCAAAACGCAGCAAAAAAGTGGATCCACGAGACTGGGAGAGACATGATCCCTTCCTGATCCACAATGTAGTGCAGGGTAGAAACACGGGCAGTCTAGCATGTTCTGGCCAAGTACATTTTAAGAGTCTCCGACTGGACACGCTGTAGCCGATGTGATGTTGTACTTGCGAAGCTGCACCGACCATGCCATCGCACATCCTCAATCCAGCTCCCTCAGGGACTTCCATAGGAAGCATCGTGAGATTAAATGAAGCAGGTGGGTAGATTCAATGGCAGGACTGAGGCGTGGCCGCGGTCCGGAGGCCCTAGCTGTGGTAGCTGGGCACAGCTGACTGTTTCTGCGAGAGACGCAACAGCTCCTCCCTAATGGCCTTGATCAGGGAGGCAGACGAGTGAGTCGGAGGAGAGGTTTGGAGCGGCGGCGCCGAGGACACGTAGCTCACACCTGGGGGGTCAATGTGCACGGGGGGAGCCGCCGGCTCCTTGATAAAACTCCTGGGTGTCTGGAAGATAGAGGAGTGTGGGTAGTCAAGACAATCCAGGAACTGAAGGCAGGAGGGACGGAAGAGAGTAGGAAGAGAAGAGAGAACAAAGATTAGAACTGAGAGGAAAAAAGGCAGATTGTAAAGTCAGTGCTACAGAGTGGAAAACATATTGCAGTAATAAAAAAATCAATGGATTTTAGTCTTCCAGTACTGAAAAAAGTATGTTAATGCAATTTGTATTGTAAGAACTCCTGAAAGTATAGATGTTTGGACTTTCTAAAATCAAAATTGCATGCAAAATAGCATTAATAACCAGTACTTTTTTGGTCAGGTGTAATTCTATAATATTAAATTGAATGGAAACACCAAACAATAAATAAAGGAAATGAGATACATTGATAATGGAAGAAAATCAGAGGTTTGGAGTTTAGGCTACTTACTGTCTCTTTTTCAGGCTCGATCTGAGAGAAGCTGTTGTCATGGTAATGGCTCCAGCTGATACCTCCACCGTGGCCTGCAGAGGCCCTGAGTCCTGCTGGGTGACCATTCACACGGCTGGGCAATCCCACCTGTGCGAGATGATGGAGCTGGGCACCTTCACACACACACACACACACACACACACACACACACACACACACACACACACACCATCAGTGCTACGGTTGCTGATACTCAATCCTCAGCTGGCCTTGATTCAATCAGCAGAACCTAAAAAGCACTCTGTGTCTCCCTGCTGTAAGCCAAATGACAGAATCCATTTCTGTTAGAGCGAGTCACATGATGGCTGCAGATTCACAATCAGGCTGATTTAATAATTCAGGAGATAGATGAGGTTTTTCTGCTGGACAGGTTTTGTCGTTTGGAGGTGTGGTTTGAAAGGAAGAAAGATATTTATATGGATAGATATATTAAAATAATAAAAAACATTAAAGAATGTTATATCTCAGCAATAATGAAATGATAAAGGCCTTTTGTGGTTGTATTAATGAGCGGATTTTCCACCCTCACCTGTAGATCCACCCACTGGTCGTGGTCTGGCAGATGATGGCAGCTCTTCGGTGTAAAGACCCCTGCTGGAGTACAGGCTGTCTGGCTGCAGCTGCTCTGATTGTCCCGCTGTTTCTCGCGAGGGCAGGTAACTCGAGCCGAGGGCCTGTCTGAAATGACGATGGCATATTTCTTTGCAAGTGCGGACACCATATAAATATACATGATCCGCAAATAAGTCAACTATTATGCATAAATACAAATAAACATCCAAATATATAACATTTGGCTGTTCTCTTTGACAGGCAGTGACTTCATTTTAAAAAGCTATTTGTTCGGGTGTCATGACAAATATATGTCAGTGTATTCTGCCCCCCCTCCAGAGACCACTGCATCGACCTGACCCATTAAACCAATAAAATAAAAATGACTCTGCTTTCATTATTAATGAAGCCAAATGAACCAAGGGACAGACAAAGTCAAACAAATCCGGTGGATTCCTCTCCAAGACAGGGAACACGGCTACCTCTGGGACGCGTTTCATGCAAATTAAACTAATATACTGGTACATTTATATTTGCGTGGGATCAAAGACAGGTTACAGCAGTTAGCAGATTAAAATGTAATATAAATATGTCTAAAAGCTTTTCCAATAAAAAAACTGTAAAATCAGTTCTAATCACAATAGTAATTAATAGTAATTGTAACAGGGAACTGGGCTAAGAAGCGGCGGGTTCTCGGTTCAAGTCCTAGTGCACACAAAACATGAAAGGTGTTCTGGTAGTAGGGGGAGATACCAGAACAACTTCAGAGAAGTGCTGGGGTACCCTTGAGCAAGGCACCGAACCCACAAATGCTCATATAGGGCTCAGCAATGAACTGGCGACTCATTCAGGACCCTGCCTTTGCCCATATACTCTTCCCCTGACCCCAAAAGGGATCAAATGGTTAAGAAGAGGAGAAGACGAGAGCAACAAGCTAATAAATCACATTACCTTGTCATCAGGTTGTGGACAGAAGGTTGAGAAATGCCCACTTCTGAGTACCTCTGGAGAAGAACAGGGATGAAATTTGAAATAAATAAGTGTGGCTGCAGTGGTTACTGCTACATCCTCTGTTACTTGGGATAAAAAAAAAAAAAATCAACAAATCAACAACAATTTAACAAGTAAGGTTTCTTCAATGATTAATGCATGTTAAATAGCTTTCAAATGGGTATAAATATGAAACAGTGGGAGTCTTAGGGAGTGAAGAGGTATGTAGATTTATCACTGTAAGCATGCACACAGTGTGGCACCTGTGGGGGTGTGTATCAGTAAATTACTGGGGTGTTATCAACGAAATGTTGACAGCGCAGAGCTCACACTTATCTCATCAAACTTTCATTTATGGAACAGCTGCACCACTCAGGCTTATCCCTCATCTTCATTGTGTCTTCAGGAACATAAACTACTGGGAACAGTGAGAGTTGTGGCCCTACATAAAAGTGTTAATGTGTGGAGCTCTTTGAACAGTTGTTTCCATATGTTCAAAACCAAATCGAGCCTGTCCTGATGTGACTGAAGCTTGATGAAGCATGCTGTAGTGTAGGGCATTCCTAGGTCACAGCTCCATAGGAGTGACAGATGGAGGAATGCTTAACTGATTAGAGGACACAAATAAACCAGAAGCTATAGGCCTCATGCTGGGGTCAGCTGAAGAAACAAGTGGGAATAGTCAATGTAAAGATGACAGATGCTGTTTTTAATGTAAACTACTGTACATGTTCTGGTGGAAAGTTGAAACTGAAAAGTGTGCCCGAGACCTGGGGATCATACTCACACCAGGGAATGGGCCCAGAGCCGAATACGATGGAATCCACTGTCTGGGGCCACGGCTAGGAGGGCTGGATGTGGGGGGGTTGGTGTTGACGCCTGGGAGGGTGATCCCCGCTGAGTTGCCCTGAGAGGTGGGCGACACTAACGCAAAGGCATCGTCCAGCAGGGAGTGCATCTGCTGCCGCGCCTCCTCGATCGAAGGCTGTGGGGGCATGTAGGGGGGAGGGGGAGGGGCGTGGCCCGGGGGGGAACAAGTCGGACCCAGAAAGACGTCATCGGTGGGGGAGGGGCTCCTGTGGGGTGAGCACTGGCCTTGGTCAGGATCCGACTGGAAGAAATACGCATGTTTAGAATATTGGGCTTTTCTAAGTTTGAGAAAGAGCTGATACTTTTCTTCCAGCACCCACCACATAAGCCACATTGTTTACGCCTGGACACCTTCTGTAAATGCCCTCACTGTCTTCAGAGATCAGGTGGTCTTTATCTGCTTCTCTTGCACCTCCGTTCAGCTGCTCCTTCACCCTCTGTTTAGGAGAGCGTCTCGCACGACCACTGAGCACGCAAAATGAAGAAATGTTAATAAACTGCAATCACCCCTTCCCCCATCTATGGACACAGTTTATCATCTCATGTCCTGACCTTTTCTTGGACCCGGTGAAGATGGACATGGGCATCTGGGCTTCGGGGTCAACAATCTGAGTCGGCGCTTTCTGATAGATCTGATCCTGATCCTTTCCGTTCCCAAGGCCACATGTCAGGTCGTCCATTGCAGGGAAGTCGTAGTGGCCCTTCCTCTTGGCGCGCAGGCGTATCTTGTTACGATGGTGCTCGATCTCTGACTTGTGCCTCAAAGCTACCTGGATCTGAGGACAAAATAATACAAACTTAGCAGTCAACAACTTCTGAGCATCTAGGCAGGCAGCAGAGGGGCAGAGTGTGAGAAAAAGCTGATCTGTTGATCATTTAATTTTACTTAATTATAGTAACTTCTAATGCTGATCCTGAAAATTTGGCACCTTTGAGAGTGTAGAATAATTTTACATTCAAATGAGACTAATCAGCTTGCACCATAGTGTGGTGTTTCGTTAAAACACAACCTCTCTGGTAATTTGATTGGCGTCAGACAGTTTGTCGTTGATGGGGGTGCCGTGCAGCGGTGGAAGGGGCATGGGCTGCATGGCGATGAGCTGGACTTTGCTGGGGAGTCTCCTGCTGGCATCTGCGCCACGAGACAACCGGTCTACGTGTTCAAAGATGGAGGCTGAGGACAGCTGCTCATTTGTGCCATTCATAGGAGGAGGACCTGGGGAAGAGCAGAGGAACATAAGTCATAAAAACCCTCTGCTAAGTACATAAACTGGGTAAAGGCATATATAGACTTAAAGGAATACTATTTCCTAAATTGTTCGCGAGATTCACGAGAACAGTAATTGACAGCTCAGTAGACTGTGAGAAGAAACCAAAGACAAATCTACAAACAGACAACAAACACACAGCTGCTGTGGAAGATCAAGCTGGAGGTCTAAGAAGAAAAACAAAGATGAAAAAAATAGCTTACCGATTCTATTCTTTCCTGCAAACCACCGTAGAAAGGAAAAGGACAGTAAAACAGAAAGAAAAGATTGTGATAGATTTAGGTTGACGGTAAAATTGTGGAAAACAGTTTATTGAACTGAGAGAAGAAAGAAGGAACATTGAGTCATGCAGGAGGAAGTGTATACAGAGCAGATGAAAGCTTCTCATTTGACACTGGAAAGTTCATAAATCAGAGAAAAGAAATGAGCTGCTTGATGATCAAGACACTGACTGAAAAGAGGTGACCAGGTATAATACCCAGCATGTCTCATTGATCCGTTCTCTAAACACAGCAGTGCAACAGGCACAGTCTGGTACACAGATTTATCAATAAGAAAACAGAGCCCTTTCCTCTGATTGAGAGTCAGGCTGCAGCCTGTGGGCCTGACGCCCTTTGGCTCCAGCTCCGAGTCTCTGAGCGGCACCACAGATGTCAATCTTTCAACAAGCTGCCACTGAGTCAATTCAGCTATTTCCTTCACTTCTCACTATCTGGACCTTTTTTCCCAGAGACTCCCAGTCAAGTGTTTCCTTTACCCCCCAGACACCTGCTATGTGATTTGGATGTCAATATTTGTTTGACTCCGAGCCTTTTTTCATTCCTTCTCTGCTTTGTCTTTCCCCTCCATTTCACAATGGCCAACTATCCTCAGTCCTGACTCCTGACTCCAGTCCTGTTAATCAGATCTTATCAGCTTGAGTTGCTCTCTTTCTTGTTGTTATCCGTCTGCCCAACCCTCCCCACTTACTTCCATCCTTTCTGCTCCCATTCTCACTCTCTGTGATTGGAAGAGTGTTGCCAAGGCTGCTTACCATTTAAAACATTGATGGGGACCTTGCGGGTGTGCTTGCCGTCGCTGGGCGTGGTGTAGCCTCTCCGGTTCTCCTCGTTTGGTTCCCGCTCACTGGAATGGTCACTTACCACTGAGTCACCATCCGATGGTGAGATCCTGCCAATGGAACATGCACATCAATAATACAACATGCCCTCGTTGTGAAAACCCAGACGTAAACAAAAAGTGTTGAGCCAATACTCAACGTGTTAATAATAGATCACAGGTTTTGTCAAAAGCTGTATGTTTGCACATATAGATCGAATTAAAGTATAGTAGAGACACTAAACGAACGTTTGTATGTGAGCATGTGTCAGCTGATCTGATTCATTTCACCTTTCATGCCTTTTGCTGCTGCGGGATGCCTTAGTGGAGTTTTTAGATATGGGAGCTGGGAGCTCTCCGTTGTCTGACCGACTGAGGCCATCTTTTGCAGGCATGGGCAGAGGTCCAGAGCCAGTCCCTGGTGGGGCAGCCTCCTGAATCACCATGACATCATCCTTGCTGTGCTGGCCAAGGTGCAGCTTGGCAAAGTCAAAGCCTTTCACGGTGGGAGCCTGCAACTGAGGACAGGAGCAGATAGGGGAAAGATGGGCAGAATGCAGCGAGGAATGGAGGGAAGCATGAAAACATGTACGGAGGTGAGAAAGCAAAACCATATTCAAATTTCCCTCAAGTCAAAATGCGTTTTATGTTTGGGGCATTCATCGTTATGATGCTTTTTCCAGTTAAATCACACTGTGCAGACATTGCATCTTTCTTTCAGCACTTACATTTGACAATGTATATAGACTATTATAAGATTCGTGAATTTTTATTCCTCAGTAATGTGGAATCATCATCAATATACTGTATATGTGTGTGTGTGTGTGTGTGTGTGTGTGTGTGTACAAGGAATAAGTAAGTACATCTTATAAGAGCTGCAAGGGTTAGTATCTAGGAGTGTTTCTCCTGCTGCATCTTAAAAGGAAGAAAGTGATGAGAAATCAGAAATATATTTATTAATATATTGATCTAATATGCGTGATAATGGTAACAAGGAGAGATTCCATTGCGTATCCAAGGTAATGTAAACTTAGCTTTACTGTGGGAAATTTATAGTGACTGGTGAAACCCTGACTGTAAATAATAATTGATATCTGTCTGAAAAAAATAAAAATGACATCTTCACAGTCTTATTTTCTAATTACAAAATTGAAAGGTGCATGCCAGCCATCAATGAACAAAACAAAGATGGGGTGAGAGGATGCAGAGAGAGGAGGGAAAACCCTGAAGTGCTTCCTTCCCCTCTTATCAATGGGGGATGGAATCGTTGAGACGATTTAAGTGCAAAGCCCTCAGGACTCTCCAGTAGTAAAGGGGATGCCAGAACCTGACTCAACCTTTGGTCCTGTGACATTGAAATGTGTACCCGGCAGAGGAATCCTGTTAATTCGCTGAGTTGTGAGTCATCTAAAGACTGAAAATGTATGGCTTAGGAGAAGCTTGTTGGTGTAAAACTACTAATCCAGCATGATGCTTGCTATTACAAAACTGCTAATCCTAACAGAGAGAGGGGGAGTGTGTGTTAGTGCTGCTCTCTAAGGCATACAAGCAAGACCAGTTTGAATGGGAAACATTCAATAATAAAGCCACTTCATTTGAATCAACACTGACACTAAATAAAAGCAAACAAAAAGATCTATTGAAACTGCATGTTATACTAATTAGTTTAGTTTGGTCTGGTGGCAAACTGGGGAATCACAGTGCTGCGTATTTAACACCAGCAATCCTTCAATTCACAGTAAATACAACACGACCCACTATAGCTACTGGCTACAGGGTGATGTACCTCCTTGGCTTTCCTCCCTCTTAACGCTTTTGTTCTCTCTTCTTTCTGCCCTGTTTGCACTGTCTTAGCTTGGCTCCATCCTTTTCTTTGCTCTTCTTGTGGTCTTTCTTGCTTTTTAAAGTCTGCCTTTGCATCATTTTTATCATTGTTGTCTTCCTCCTCCTCCTCCTCTTCTTCTTCCTCCTCCTCCTCTTCTTCTTCCTCCTCCTCCTCTTCTTCTTCCTCCTCACTGCTCGTAGACTGTTTGTTAGATGACAGAGATCTCTGAGCAGAGGTAATGTTGGAATGTAAAAATATTTAAAGGGGGATGATACAGTGTTATCTCTGGATCAAATAAAGGGAGCTGGATTGTTAAACAAGGACTACTTTATGCAACTGTGGAGGATCTGATCTACTTTTCAACAAAGACACTAAGTAAACGACAATCTAGACCAACTAGAACCCATGATAGGTTGCTCTCAACCTCCTCCTCTTCTTCATACTCCTCCTCATCTTCTTCCCAGCTAAAATCTTGTTTAGTAGGAGACAGTAGGGAGGACCTTGATCCTCTGAGTGAGGTCGTGGACTGTGAGAGTGGGGTAATGTGACAGATAAACAGAGAAGACGGGCTAAATACGATAGGATTAGATATTATTGACATTAGATATTACATAGATATTACATTAAATCTACTGTCAGGGGTTTCTGTCACAGACAAAAGATAAGTGTGTGGAGCAGCCAACAACAGCAGCACAAATTTGTTGTATATTTGGACTGAGTCCTGCTTTAAACAAGTAAGAGTGGAGCACTTAGAGGGGGATCACATTACAACTGTACCACAAAGATGAAACGATTCTCTGCTATACCTTGTGGGATGTGTCTCCTTCACAGAAATGTAACTGAGATATAAAAGGCTTTTAACTAACACACACGTTTACAAGTTTGAAACTGCAAAGCAGATGCTTTTTCCCCATCAAACTGTATTAGACAAGGACAGTTTGTGTCAATTATCCAGTATACTTAACTTACTTAACTTCTCTCTGTTTTTCCTCATGTTTTTGTCATATAATACTCTTTTATACGTTGATTATTTTTTTCAGGATGTATGCAAATAAAAAAAACCTGAAATGAGCTAAAATGGTTATATGTGGGGAAAATAGCTTGAAATAGAATACATTTTCTTGGCATTTAAAACTGTGTCAACAGGCATCCTTAAAGAGTTCCTAATATTGATCTATTATTTCATCCATATTGTGTCAAATGTCCTCATAAGAACAGTAGTTCCACCTCCTGGCCATTCAATTTAACTGAAAGTGCAAAAATAAAAAAAATAGTAGAATAAAGGGCTTGACTCTACCTTCTGTCTCTGCTGAATAGAGGTCATGGCGTCTGGCTGGAACTCCAGCTTGTCGGTGCGACACAGTTTCCAGTATAGGATGGAAATGATGATGATGACCACGAGGAGGGGAATCACCACGCCGACGACAATCCACAAGTTTGTGTTCTCAGTATCGGAGGGCGCAGATGCCACCTTTTCAACAGCTGCAGAGGAAAGTCAGACTAAGGCTGAAACTAAAATTTCACGCATGTCATCTCATGAAGCACAGACAGTTCCAGAATCAAATACCACAATATATGGATATATATAGGAATTGTCCTAACTCCTCATAGTGATAAAAAAAAACCCTCAATGACATCCTTCATTATTTTTAATTAACATTCATTTCTTCCTTGAGGAAAGTACCAAAAAGAACACAGTCACCCAAGGTGCACAAGTCCCTGGAGGGGCTCATTAGGACTTCATCCCTTATTTAGTTTCTTAATGAGTCAGATGGGCTTTTGGTACAACGAGTACACAATTAAAGAAATGAGCTCAAATGTTACTATAACCAGTGTGAATGAGCTCAATGCTGGGTGGTATCATCCATTCTGGTGCTTACTAGGACCATTTTCTCATCCTTTTTTATTTTCTCTCAGTGCTCATTTAACATCACATGGCTTTGAAACCTTGTATTGACCTGCAAGCTCAACACTGCTATTACAACCACAATTCACCTGTAATATAAATTGTATCAGCCCCCAAACAAAATCCATTTTTCAAAAATGTTGTTCATTTTACTCGGCCAATTATCTGGAAGTACTCACGCTGTGCCAAAACGCCCTGCACACGATACCCTAGGATGATGGCAGCCCTTTGAACATCCATCCGGTTGAGTATGTAGGCTGCTTGGTCTGCAGGCATTCTCTGACCATCGGGACCTTCCACGAAATACACAATCTCTAAGGGATGATCTGTACCCACCAGCCGACTGGTGCTCACAACCTTGGAGATTGGTAAACAAGGAAAAGTTCAGTGTTTTTAATGGTTAACACAGGCAGTAAGTTTAATACATTTTAAGTATTTAAACTATAGAATTAAGCAGTTGTATTGTCTTTGCTGCCACCGCTGTTATAAACACAGCGATAGTAAAGACAGGCCACCAGTATTATCTGTCAGTGCAATAAACAATCATCATCATGGTATCATGTCTTTTCTTTAAGCATAAATGTGTCCAGATGTAGGCAAATGGCTCATGTATACACAAAATAAAGTAAAAAAAAAAAAGATCAGTTCATTTTTAAGGAAATAATTTAATTTCAGATTTTATTTCTCTGTTGGTCTCTTTTTCACAGGTTGAGGGTTGTGCTAACCTTCAGTGTATGTCAAAATTGGCATGATTTAGCTCTCACGGTTAACACTGTAAATAGATCCAATAGCAACATTTGTGGTGGGAATGCAGAACTTATAGAACTAGAAAAGTTTATCCAATAGTGAATTGCAGTTAAACAAACAGAAAAAGCTTGCATTCTAGCAACCCCTTCTGTAGTATTTGTGGTTCAACACATCTGCTCTAATATGTGTACGTTTACATCCACGTGTGTGCGTACAGTTGCCCTTAGGGGAGACATAGTGTAGTCGGCTGTCTGCATTACTGGAAAGAGTGAAGTGCAGGTCATGCCTGGGTTGACACAGAAAAAAAGGGCAGACACTCCCATCCAAAGACTAATCCAGTCAATGCACAGTTATTAGAGTGGAAAATGGCACTACAAATGTGCCTTTTCTGTCTGGGCAGATTCATCGGTAACACCCGCACAGCTCACACAAAAGGAATCATTTTGAAATATCTGTGCTTGCATGTGTATATATTTTCTAAAACAGGAATAATGCCTTGAGAAAGGATTAGAGGTCTGATAACACAGAGACACATGTTTCCAGTGTTTTATGCAGACAACGGTGCAACTGACAGAAAGGTCAGGAGGAGGGACGATGCTACTTATCCATGGAATATATTTATCACACTGACAGTTCCCCTCTTGAAAAACCACCAAATGCACTCAGACAGGGTCAGATCAAATATCGGTCTCTCCTCTCCAATAAGAAGATGAAAGTGCTTTCTTTTCCTGTGTTTCTGATTTCTAAGTCTTTAACTCACCCTGGCAAACACAGACATGCTCTAAATCTTTCCAACTGCAGGAAGCAGAAAAAGAGAAATCACTGAATAATTGATCTGCTCTTAGCAGCTCGGAAGATCATGAGTTCACATCAGGTAGCGGGAGTAGAGAAAGAAAGAAATGGGAGAGAAGGAAAAGAACAAGGACTCATTAGGTTGTGGTCTGTGACTGACTTGCTCCTGATCTGAATAGGATGTTGTTGCCATGGAGATGGGTCCCTATCCCAGACTCCTTTGAGATGAGTTGTGCAGGTGTGGAGTGAACCCACAAAAGCCAGAGCCTGATTAGTAAAACAGTAAGGCTTTCAGTCGCAGCGAACTCTGTAACGCTAACATAATGAAGCCTCAGTGCTCAGGCAAGGTGGTGAGACAGCCTGCATTAGTGAGTAATGATAAAAATGGCACAAGAAGCTATTAATTAAGCAATCAAAGATAGGAAATTTTGTTATGCCACGTATTTAATCAATTTAATCATTTTAGGTAAACGCCCAGTTAGATCAGTTCTAAAAAAGATATAAATATGATACCTGAACACTGCTGTTGCCTATCGCTGTAGCTCGCTTGACACGTCTGGCCGAACCCATAGCCTCTCCCAGTATCATGGCCACTCTGCGTTCCATGTTTGCTTGAAAGGTTCTCTCACCCACTTTGTGATCCATCACACCAAGGAGTACTACGAACAAAGAAAGATGCGATTTAAATGGCTGCTACCTTCGCCATGCCAACAACTGATTATGTCATACCTGTTCTCAGCCAAGAGGAGCGAAGCAGCTGGCTGGTGTTCAACTCTGGATAATGGAAAGCTGTGGGGAAAAGTACAATAAAACCATTATAAAGCAGTAGATTATTATTAGGGTAAAAATGAGACTCAAATTAAGTGGAAGTTTCTTTTATTGTACTCACGTTCAGCAATCTGTAGCACAGGAAAGCCCATGTAATAGCTGAATTCCACCACTGTGAGCTTCATCAGAGCATTGCTGACCTCTGACCCTGTCAGATAACCCCTTGAACTACGCACTGTAAATGTGATGTCCACTGGTTTCCTCTGTGGTTGCTGCTCGTAATATTGCTGAGCTGCCATGGTGATATTTACAATCTAAAATCCAGACAGTGGAAGGCTATTTAGCAGACAGAAAAATAAACAAAACTGTCTCGGTCCCACTGTTGTCGGTTCTGGGAACAGTCGTACAGAACCTGAACACCATGTGTTGCAATGACTGGAAACATAGACACAACTGGGCAAGCGCTGAAGTTCTCAAAGTAAATGTTCGCATGACCTATTCATTTGGAAACAAACGCCTCAATTAATCATTTAATTTAGTTCAAATAACAGTATAATTTAAGTCATGGTGTAAGGACATGATGTAACATTATAATGATGACAGGAAACTGCCTTATAAAAACATCATTAGTAATCTTTTTCTTCATATTTCCCATCTAGAGGGAATAAAGTATCAAACTGAGGTATTCCTGGTTCTCGTCCATGAGCGATATCAGATAAATGACATGGTACCGAGAGATACTGAACACGCTGTACAGATAACAAGCTCACTTCCTCACTTATTGTCACAACAAGGCATCTATGATATCCATTAATTCAATAAAATATTCTTGGTTTGCACATTTACACAAAGGACTTTTTTAGTGTTAACAAAGCCAAAAAATCATAATGGCCTTTTCTTTTCTAGACAGGATGCGGCTTTTACTTACATGCACTGTGAAGTTTGTTGACTCCTTAGATCGTCGACGCACCTCTGCAAATGCCATGGTCAAACCTTTCTCAATGCTTTCACTGAAGTTGCAAAAGCGTACATCAATGTGACCAGGCACAAACTGCAGCACTAGAGAACAAGGAAAGTTCATAATACTGTATCAAAACCAAAAGTCCTTGCAGACTATATAAGAGTAACAAGTTGGTTTTTTTTTACCTGTGTGGATGTGATATTTACGATCTGGTGTTGTCCAGTTGGGAGACACTGACAGGAAGCGGCGGCCAAACTTTCGGAGAGCGTTAGTGACTGATATGGCTGTGTACACAACTGGACCAGACACTGTCCGAAACAAAAACCTTGGTGGGGGGTCCACAACCTTCAAACAACATTATACAATAGAGACAAATCACTCAGAGCTATTTATTCACAGTGGCTTGCTTAGAAAAGCACCTGAACTGAGGCAGTCCTGTAGATCATAATATGGCTTCCACTTCAGTCATTTATCATAAAACCAGTGCCGTGATCTGACGTTCATCTGAATTACAGACATTCAGTCAAACGCACACATACAGACGCACATTTGTAGTTTTGGTGATAACTCACGTCTTTATGTTCTAAAAATGACCTCACCATGAAATGTATATCATACTCACTATGGTACTCACATTTGGCCTTCTGTCTGTGAGGAGTCTAATAGACGTAATGCATTCCACAGCCCCAACCCTAACCATCACAAATAAATGCCCAAGCCGAATCCTTATCCTCGTCTAAAAGCAACTTTAATCTTAAAACCAAGTTTTGACCCTCAAATAGTCCCTTAACATTATGAGAACCAGTCATTATCACTTCACTCTTGAAAGTATGTTTCATTTACCTGAAGCTCCACAGACCTGTTGAACTCTGCCTTCAGTATGTCTTTGATGTGAGATTTGGCATAGCCAACAGTGACTCCAGGAGGAAAACCTTCAAAAGAATTCAAAAACACAGCTATAACCTGCCCCATTTTCAATTAATTGCATATAAACTACCAACAGTGATGATCAACACATATAAGCCAAAAGAAAAATAAAAAAAACCCATAAATATACATTACACATGTGATTCTTACCTATTTTTACCAAATAAACAGGCCTGTCAACATCACAGAAGTATTGCCTTGATGCCGTCACTGTGGCAGTTTTTCTGCTGGTGGTTGAGTCGATGTTGACATTAGTTGCAGTTGTAGTTACGGCTTGATGGGAGGCATTTGTGGCAGTTGTAGTGACGGGTATATCAGAGACAGTATTAGCGTCATTGCTAGGTGGTATTAAGGTCAGTGTGGCTGGGATGCCAGTCCCATCTTCAGTCACCCCCTGATCACTCAGTATGTCAGAGGAAGTAACAACAACTGTGGATTCAGTTGAAAGTAAACTAATGTTGAAAATTTGCTCTGTTGTAGAGTCTTCGACAGTCATTACTGCTGTTCCCGAGGTGGTGTTGGCAACAGGTGTAGTGGGAACAGCAGAGAAGGCTGTGGTTGAGGTTAAGAAGATAGTGGAGGGTACAGAACTCTGCTGGACTGACTCAGTGACAAACCAATGGACGTCGGTCAGAGAGGAATAGGGTATTACATCGTTGGGGAGCAGAGGCGTGACGGTGGGTGACAACAGATCTGGCAATGCGGTGCTGTCTATACCAGGAGTTAGTGCAGATGAGGGCCAATTGGTTGTGGACACCTGACCATCCCAACTGGAGAACGATGGGTTAAAGAAATGAGTTGGCACTATGGAAGGATCAAGGAAAGCCACAGAGGTATTCTTTAGCTGAGGACTCTCTGCTGTCATTAATACTGTCGATTCGTCTTGAGGCTCAAACCCTGAAGCTTCGCCCCAGTTTCCTTCATCACTGAATTTGGTATCACTGATGAAGCTACTGGTGGGTAGAATCTCTGTAGGACCAAGGGACACCATAGAGACATTCCTGTGTTCAGCACCAGTTTCAACTGATTTATTCTCCCTGGTCAGCTGAGTGGTGTAATACTCCAAGCTGTTCATATCCGGTAAGAGGACATCCGTTGGTTGAATTGTGAAAGCATCTGTCCAGTCCACATCAGACGAGTGGGGAATCCTACTAGTGGGTGTTAGTTTCACTGTGTAATCTACTGAAGAGAGAGGAGAAGCATGGATGGCGGTACTGTATGTCCTGAGGCTGGGAGAAGGTGAAATATGAAGGGGGTGCAAGGATGAGGGGAAGATACCGACTCTGGAAGGAAAGGCCGTGTCATAGCTTTCTGTGTAATCCTCCAAATCATACACATCCGACAGGACCTTAGTCACTGGAGAGTAGTCTTCTCCTATGGAATCTAAAAATGTCATTGTCTCCAAATAATCTCCAGAGCCCCAGTCTATTTCCATGGTGTTTGTGGGGTAGAAGTCATCTGGAGACACATCGGTGGGGTCAAAGGAGGGTGATGTTGGATGGGGTAAAATGAAAGGCACATTGTATTCAGGGGTTAGAACATCATCTTGTTGGAGTGGCACGTTTATATCGTGTGCTGGTTGGTTCCACTCCAGAGGGCCATTGCTTGGACCTATGTCCAGGTTGTAAGATTGATTTATGGGATAGTCAGCGGAGGCCAGATTAGCAGAGTGAAGAATGTGGCCAGGAAGTGAGGTCGTCATTGCCAGTGTTTGCTCTGACACTCTGTCCTGCTGATGGTGAGAGATTAATTCTTGTCCTGAATTTAGACTGAGCCGAGATTCTGTTAAACTGGCAAATCGAGACAGGCTTGAAGATGTTTCTGGATCAGGTTGCTGGTATCTTGTTGGGGTTGGAGAAAGAGAATACTTAACATCATTTGTCCCTATCGCTTTTAAGGGTGTGGAGGTTTCAGAAGTAATGTTTTCCCACTTGAAATGTATACTGTCAACAGCCATAACATTATGTCTTGGCTTGGAAGTGGACTGTTGAGCACCAGGGGACTCAGGGCTTTCAAAGGCTTTATAATTCACTGATGGTAAGGCTGATGGTGGCGACCTTGTTACACTTGCAACATCTCCAAAAAATCTCCTGAGCTGATATGTTGAATTTTGAAGAGGCTCATCTGCAAAGAAAAAAATAGTGTTTCTAATAGAGCATCACTAACATGTCATGAACATATGCTGCTGCCTTTTATCAGTAAAATCAACATATTATGCTTTACATAATAAACCGCTTGTTACAGGACTGCTGCTGTTTTGTGACCCATATATTGAGCACTGTATCCACAAGGATCCGTGTAGAATGGGACTATGAATAGAAACAGGCCGCTGCCTGCAAGTAAAAATTGTTTCATCTTCTTTCAAGATAAGATAAAATGGTATTTTTTTCATCCAAGACCATGAAAATAAGGATGTCAGTACAGCCCGATGACGGAAATATATACTGTACCTATGATATATAACTATAATTGCAGAAATATAGTTTTTGTCATCATTGAATATATAAAACCAAACAATTGAATGCATAGGACACACAAATAGAAGAAACACACTAAAAAAAATACTTGATTTGTTCACAAGTGTATTTTAAATGACTGGCATTATTTACTTATATTTTTTTTATCTCCTCTGTTGGACATGCTGCAATGATAAAAATACACCACTTTACTTTGTCAGTAAGTTGTTTGATAGACTTTGCTAGAAGTCTCCTTTTTAGGCTCAGAATGTTAAATGTAACCTTGGTCTATATTTAGAGAGAATCAATAGAAAATTGACAAACGGTGTTTAATGCAAAAGTATCGACAAGCTGGAGAATGGGATCTCGAAACAAGTCTAAGTGGTTTACCAGAAAACACCAGCTACTCCAATGGCTCCGGCTACCCTGCAATGATATTAGTAGCGCAAAACTGAACTAAAAGCATTGTGGGAAACATTGTGGGTCCATAAGTGAGTTAACAGGTCAATACACTACAATGTTAAGAAATTAAATAATACACACATCACTGACAAATGGACACATTTTAACTCCAGGATGAGAATGGGAAGTCAAGTACTCACTGACCATGTGAATTCTAAAACAAAGGCGAGGCTATGCTGGCTCAGGCCTTTAACCAGAATAGTCTAGAGATAACAACCAATATCCCTTATATGGTTCCTGCTGTAGAATTGAAGGGTGGAGTGGTTTTTAGCTTACCCAACTGCAGCACAGGCACTTACAAACAGTGAAAGCCTGAAAGGTATCATGAGGCCATGCAAACTTTAGGGAATGCAAAGTGGCTCCTGCAAGACATTTACTTGCGCGCCAAAAGCCTAATTTGGTTTGTTGCATATTATAGTATGAAACGTTTAATTGGCGGAATGCCATTGTGTGAAACAAGCCTTCTGCATCGTGATTCAGCACCAGTAACGTGGTTGCATTATGGAAGTGCAACAGTTTTGCCGACTCATAGCTGCAGAAGCAGTTGTCTATTTTAATCCAAAGTGAAGATTGTTTAAAAAAAAGAACATGAATATAAAAGAGAGGAAAATACTTCTGCTGCATCGTCTTCAATTTGCTGCATGGGTTCGTAGAAACGACTGCCTCTGGTTTGGCTGAGGAGAAACCTCCCAACTTAATTATAACCTACACTGGTACCTTAATTGAGTCAACATGTTATTATAACGGAGCCCTTTTGACATGACTCTGAAAACAAAACTTTTCTCTCTTTTCTCTGACTTCTGCTGCATTCTCCTGCAATGCACACACTTGTTCGCTGCGCACTGAGTTAACTGGTGATGGCTCGACAAGAAACCAGAATTAAATAAATAAAAATAAAAACAGGATCTCTTTGCCTGGGCTGCACATTACATTTTAAATGTGATACAATGTCAGTGGACAATCATCCTGACGTTTGAGGTCATACTGTGGTGCATGACCCCAAAATGCCAACCTATTTGAGGAAACCCCTGGGCTGGACCAACAAATCAACTCATTTATTGTGACAAAGGACGTTTAGACATGCATTGGTGGATGAACACCAGCTACTGTGATAAAAGCAACTGAAGGTTGACTGAAAAGGATTGTAACCTGAGGTGATGGTAGTAATGAGTAGACCAGAAGACGGTAAAGAAACACCTGATATCTGTAATGTTTGGTCCAAACATCTACAAGAATTGTGACCATCGCCTTGCTTGTCTTAATAATTCAACAGGTACGGACCTGACCTAATGATTCTACACTTTGGTGTTGACAGTTGTGTGCGACAGACAGCAGCCAGGTAAAAGGGCACAGAGAGCCAGAGTGAATTAAAAATTGACAAAGGCCTTAAAGGCCGAGTGGCTTTGCCACCTGTCCCCTTGCTGAAACAGGAGTATGTCACACACTGTTGGCTGCTCAGTGCAGGGTCGGGCTGTGAAACTAAGTTCCAGTTCCCATAAAAAGGGTGACCTTTAAATATCAGGTCATGTCAGCACAAACGTCGTGAAAAATGGACCAAATTGACCAGGATATATATTTCTCTCCGTAACCTCATCAACATTTTTTTCATGTGGGAATAGCTGCCACATTCACATTCTTAGCTTAAATTTGCATTGGACCAACTGTGTTTGGAAATCATTATTTTACATTAACTGTTAAACGTGTTTTTTTTAGTTCAAAACATTCAAATATCAAATCATTTGACACACATAATAAGATTTCCTTTTGTGGGTATTTTGGTTTGTTCTGTTGCCTGTTGTTCCATTTGTTCTGTTTCCATTGATCTGACTGTTCCCTCAGGATGGCTACTGGTTTGTAATAGAATTTGATTTTCCGGGATATCATTTAATACCTGATTTTGTATTGTTTTTGGATAATTATTTGATTTAACCTTTAAGATCAGAATCACCTCTGGTTGTTAGTTAAAGGGCAGTCAGAGAAAAACTGTTTGGCTTTGACAAAAAGCGTGTTGCTGTGCAGCACTGGGTTAAAACATACTTTTACACACCTGTTGGTGTTTGAATAAAATGATGTTTATACATGGTTTCTGGATCAGAACCACATTTATCACTATCATTTTGTGAGCTAATACAAAGCAGTCATTTAAAGCCTAAATAATGGTTGTAAAAGGTCCAGAATGTTTTGGAGTAATTTGCTTTAATTGCCGTAATATGCTTTCGACTGCAGCCAAACAGCTGTAAAATACAGACTTGAGTCCGCACATGCTGCGCACGATACTGCATACACGCCTCTGTGTGTGTGTGTATGTGTGTGTGGAAACCTAAGACACTAAACCCTCTAATGAAATCATTTCCTACCTTCGCCAGACTTCTCATTGAAAGAAAAGTTATTTAATGGTTGTGTAATGTAACAAAAGAAGAAAGGTTCTTTTGCTATTAATGCTAGCTCACTATAGACCCACACATGGTTCTGTTTTCTGCTAAGCCCATTGCGTGACTGGCTCCTTTTTTGCTGGCAGACGTGGTGTACACTCAAAACAGTTAAATAGTCAAGGCGCTGAGGTGTTGACATTTAGTTTATTGAAGAACTTTTTAGATGGGAAAGATTCTGTTATTTTTATCAGTGGACTTCAAATTTACGTAACTCACCACCAAAGCTCCAACACCCCACTGAGATAAATGCTTTAAGGTTGTTTGACGTCCTGCGGTATAACGTATCTTAAACACCCGCCAATTCCTTTCTGGCACATTGAATTGTGTCTTTGCAGACTAAAATCTGACAGGTAATTGATAGATAAATCAAAATAGGCCTTTATGGTCAGACCTGGTAGGCTTGTTAAGACTCAACTTCAGGCCTTTATGGTCAACTTTACAGGTAAACTTTCTACAGATCTGAATCTCTGAAAGACAGGAAGAGGAGGATGTGAAACAAGAGAAGCCAAGAAGTCGTCATCCTCCTCCAATATACTTTACCTCGTACGTCCCAGCTACCGAAGAGAAAGCAAGTTAAGTTTCAAACCAAAATGATTTAGCCTGGAGTGGCCCAAAAGAGGCCGAACTCAACCGCACCATCTGCTCTGATAAATATATGAATAACCAGCCAGAATTCATCAGAAGATTTGGGCTTAACAATATATAGCCACAATGTTTTCTTGTGTTAAACAGCCCATTTTAAGCTCACAGCACAGATAAAATATAATTGCTACAAACCACCGCTGGGACAATGACCATGGTCATCATCAGTTGGTTTTATAAATAAAAAGAATAGAATTATTAAATGCAATATAGCTACAGCTAAGTACGATATAAAAAGGTTAAATAGCAACATAAAACCAAGGAAAACAGGCAAATTACAAATAATTATTATAATAACTGTGTCTGGGGGAAGAAAACATCAAAAGCAAGACCAAAACGTTCACTTAAAATCAAACTTTGTGGTAAAACACAAGAGCAGGTTACACGAAACCACCAGCAGATGTACGTGCGTTAAATGTGGCGCCTTCCCGTCACAACCTCCCCGTGTGATGCAGATATTCACTGGGGGAAAAATGAATTGTCATCTTTGGAGCAGAAAGTTTCAGATTAATTTGTTTTTTAATGAAGTTGCTTCAGAGTGGCTGAAGAGAGTGGCTGCTATCCAACTGAATTTTCTAGGCAACCTGCAGCCTGATGAGAGCAAAAGCGTTTGCCTCTTGAAAGGTTCTACCCATTGATCCGCGACTGGCCCCCAGCTCTAATGAATAATGAATGGGCATATTGTCATCCTACATGGATCACATTTCACATGGCAACAGGCTACACGTAATTAGCCCGAGCTCTGCTGGTTTGAATTTACCAACCACTGGTGTGCTGGGAGACTGCTGAGGACCTGAGTGATGTCACATAGTGGAGCTTATAATTACATCTTACAATTTTACAGATCAAAAACTCATTTCAGGTCTCAGCTGCAAATGGATCTGGTTCATGCAGCAGACGACGTGAGAAAAAAGAGAAATAGAAAATTACTGCATGACCTCATGACATATATGCAGTGTGACGCCCTCAGACAGACCTCAAACTTTGGCTTTAATAGCTAAGAGAGCCGAGTGAGAAGCACACCTAACAAGAAACCTGACAAAGTTCATCTAATTACACAACTTCCACCACCTCCCATGTCTTCACTGGGCACCAGTCACATAAAAGTGCTCAAACTGCCGCAGCATGATTTAAACCAGCGTGCAGCATGTCTGACTGAACAATGGATGAAAAATCCCGTCTCCCACGAGGCGGCGGTTTACATTCTGCCACTGGGGTACAGCCTGCTCTTCAAAGTGTTCCATTAGCTGTGTGTGATCATCAAAAGCTGTGAGAAGATACAGTGGCATATAAATACAGCCATGCTGCTTTGGCAGGAGATAAAACAATCGCACACAAAAAATCCCCACAGAAATACAGTACATGGACTTTAGTTTCTCCAGTTCCTCTTTATTTTTAGCATCATTAGAGCTTCATGACATTTTAAAATGAAAAGGCGTCAGAAGATGGACGGAGATGTGAAATTGTTCCCTTCTATAGCACATTGGTCTACACCAGATTCTTTTTTAGACCAAAGTAATGTTACTCATCAAAATAAAAGGAAGGTGCAATAGGATTACAATTTTGTCCTGTTATAATGCTACATCATGAGTTTTTCTTCTAAAATATGCTCCTTTCACTGGACAGTGTGTTGGGGGAGGGGTTTTGGTGGGATCACGTCAGCGTCTATAAAAGTAAGCCTGGGGGACCACAACCATCAAGCAGATGGATTTAGAGCCTTTCTCTTTCTCTAATTACTGGAAACTGGTTGAACACTGCAGTCTGTGTGTACTGTAGGCATTGATCCACTTCAGCTACTGTGAAAATCCAAAACCAGACTCACTTTCATAGGTCTTCAATGTGCAAAACCCTGCATGCAAATAAAGAGATTTGGACTAATGAACACAGAGCAAAGAGCCAAAATGTGCACTACCTATATCTTATTTTACATAATTATGCCTTGTGGAAGGGTGATGAGCTCAAAATAGAAGATTCTGTAACATTGTCCTGAAAGTTAGGGTAGTAGACTAGTTGAGATGGCACTGAGCAAAGAACATAACGGCCACTGTTCTAACGCAGCTGCAGAATTATCCGTAAATAAGACTGTAGCTGTATTCGCATCTCCTGTTTCACTGTGTCCATGTAATGAAAAGTTAAAACTTGTGCAGCATTGCCACTCTGTAATAGTGATAATCAACAAATGCGCTTAGATCTGGGACACCACTATTGCTGCATGATTAATTGCAATTGATTTGCATTAAAATCGACGGACCTACCTGTATACTTTAAATTGAATTCAATGTTAAAATACGTGATCAATGATGGTTTCAAGTACTATAATTATCATTAAACCACTGTTTTTGGGCGATTAGTAGCACAATCATCACTGTAGCTATTTACAATTTGTATGATTAGTTTATATGGGAAAACTGCAGAGCTGTATACTGACCTCCGACCCCGCTGACCAACTCAACCAGCAGCTTATTCATATTTTGTATGTATTTCTATGCCTCTCATCTACCTCCCCTCCCCTTCCCTCTACCTCTCCTCTACCCCTCTCCTCTCCTACCTATTCTATCCTCTACCTGTCCTCCCCCTTCTCCTCTCTCTCTACCCAGCCGGCCATCAGCAGGAGGGTCCCCCTACATGAGCCTGGTCCTGCTCAAGGTTTCTTCCTGTTAAAGGGGTTTTTTCTTGCCACTGTTGCTTATCTGGGATTAGGCCCTGGGATTCTGGAAAGCGCCTTGAAACAATTCTGATTGTAAAAGATGCTATACAAATAAAGATTGATTGATTGATTGATAATGCTTTTATTAGAAAACTGTGCTTAGTCTAAGATTGTGCATGTATTAGGTAACAGCAACAGTTACAGCACAGTGGATCATGCTGTGCACATCAGCAAAAGGTGTTTTCTTACCTGCAATATAAGGGTCAGCTGCGCTCACTGTTACCAGAACCATCAGCCCCAGAAGTACTGCGTGCTGCCCGTGGATACGCAGAAGAGAGCTGAGCATCACCACCAAACCCGCAGAGGACACGGAACCTGCCATTGGTTTGGAGTGGAGCACATTCAAGGCATTTCAACAAGCTCCAAAGGGAGGCCTCGTTTCAAAGAGGAATGATTTGGGTTATTTGGGGCCAGCTAGTTTATGTAGTCGTCTACTTTAGGGCTCCTCCTTCCACGATGTGCACTGAAGAATGCCTGTTGAAATCAAGAGGAAAAACAAAGCTGCTGTATTTCCTGCTTTCCAACAACAGTAATTAAGCAGTTTACAGAGAAGAAATCAACTTCATTATTAGTGAACAATTTACCTCTCCTAAAACACTGCCATGTCATCCGAATATACAGTAATAGACAGGATGGGTGGAGACAGATGATTCCCAAGTTTTAAATCATAAGAATTAATAATCTACTAGTGTTTTATTATTGGACATCAACTCAGTGAGCTCTGTTAAAACACTTAAACACAGGCACTGGTTTTGGACAGTACAAACTGCAAGGTAGATATGATTAAACGACATCGACATATGCTTGTTTCTATTTTTTATAATAAGAAGTCTACAAGGTCAAAGCAACAGAGCCCGGAGACGTACTTCATCTCCCGGCTGCGCTGCTAGCTTTCAGTCGCTACCTCCGAGTCTCCCGAGAGGCAGCATGCTGCTGTCCTACATCCCGTCCCGTTACTTTCTAACGGACCCTGTGTGCGCCTGGTCTTAACAAAGCCGCTTATATCCTATTCATTTTGCTGAGACTGCAGGTTAGCTTATCAACATACATTTTCCATATTTTCCTGCGTTAGCTCCCAGGGCACAAGACGGTTTCCCCCCTCATTTCCCCACAGCCATTCTGCACACTGCTGCGTAGTCACACTTACCATGAAAATGGAGCTCCGGCTCTATAATTGTCTTTATCTGGGTTTTAATAAACTATCCTGGAAAAAGAACTTCGAAAATGCTGCCTTTTTGTAAACACCTGCCAGCATTTGGCTAGGCTTAGGTGTAAATGGGCCGGTGGCTATCTTTCATCTGACAATCCTTCGGTATGGTTACCTTCTCCCATCCTGACAATTGTTTAGTCCCGCCTCCTGTATGATGTGATTTGTTTTTAATCCTCCATAACCTTCTCTGATTGGCTGATACACCTTTCTGTCAACCAGAGGGGTTTACTTTAGGTTGGTCACCCTTGACTAGCGTCTGCGGCTTCCAGGGCAACGTTTCCTCGTGGAAGACTCACCAATGGCTGTACACATATAGTTGTTATAACGGTCTGCTTATACGCTCAGTGGCAATTAACAAATTAACCTTTACAATTTACAATTAACACTGGAATCATTTACTTTATTTGAGGGAAAGTGTTAAAGTGGTTTCTATTTTCCAAACTCCCTCAACATTTTTGGTCATTTTGCAAGACCACGCTATCAAAACCAGATTAACATAAAACAACAAACCAAGTTCTCGCCCTGCTGAACAAGATTTTGCGCTCACAAATTAACAAGGGCGATCACGATTACTCGACCTTGTTTTGCAAATTCACATGCACTAATGTTTTGACGAACATTGTCACCTAGTGGTGATGTAATGCAATGACATTACACATGATAAAAAAATCATTAATTTACGATCACATATTGACATGAATAGCAGTAAATCATGGCCTTACAAAAGTCAATCAATAATAGTTTTAAAATATTAATCAAACCGTTGTTTAATACATTGACTAACTTGACTTAATGATTTGCAAACATGCATGATAAAGACTAGGTTTTTGCCCACACAAAGGTTATGTCTAGGAGCATGTTGCTCATGGCCTTTTGAGTGAATATTTTTCTAAAAGGATAGTATTGGATGGATATAGACATGGATATCAATCTTCCATGTCTTCCCACACTTTCCATTTTCTCTTCATTGTTAGGACTTTATGATTTTTTACGAATTTCAATCAAATCAAGAGTGTAGATTTTAGAGAAAATTGTTGATCCTTTAAACATAAATGACAAGCCTCAGATGCACACACACACACACACACAGGTGCATACACACAAACACACACACACACACACACACGCACACACACAGGAGACTGGTGCCGTGACTGAACAGTTTAATGTAAATCCAAGACAAAGTGTGATTACATTTCTACACATATACAATATGCATATGTGAGCATACAAATTCTCATTAATAACTCGATTCACCTCGGAGACCGAAAAAATGATCAAAAGTAACAGTGAATAACAAGCTATAACAAAGTTCACCACAACGCGAGCCCCTTCTCACCCTACAGTTAGTAAAGAGGACAATTAAAATAACTATATTTTTCTATCTGATGAAGCTGTTTGTCTGTTAAAATCCTCCTGTAAAAATTTACAACACTATCATTAGTTGGTTTATTTTTGCCCCCCCCCCCCCGAGGCCTAATATAAATCCACTCCAGTTTTCTACAACGAAAATTATTAAGAGAAGCACACAACATCATAATGGTAACACAAGCGCTTAGTAGCAAGTATTCAACTTGTTAGGAGGTTTCATTAATCCTTCTTCTTGTTGTCATTATTATATTTCGTTAAACATTCTATCGAGCCAGTAAAATATCCATTCTCATAACATACTTAATAATATTAGGCTAAGGAACAGGGTATACATAGAACGCTACATCAACGGATTGAAATGATGAGACATCACATCCTGATAAACAAAATAAGTAAATAAGAAAAGACGATGAACAGAGAAATATACTAGGAAGTACTGCAGCACACACAGCTTTATCCACAAAGAAGGAGCTTTTACACCAACGAGAAACCATTACAGCAAAGGACACAAAGGAGGTCAGGGTTTGACGCACTCTTAGGTTTCCTTTTGTTTGTTTTGGAAAGACAAATTTAGAACAATTCCCATTAAAGAACTGGGGATTCAAGGTGGCAGATATGAATCCTGGTGCTTCTATGGAGGAAATTCTTTAGTTTTGGTTTAAAGAAAAAAAAAATCAACACCCTAGATCAGTGAAGGCATCAATCCCCGACCCCCCCACCCTGAATTCCCCCAAACAAATAGCCAGCAATAGGAGCAGACCTCCTTTATAATAATTTAAAAAGAAAGATACATTTCTGGGCTTAAAGAATGGTTTTAAATCTAAAAATTGGCATGACGGCTCATAAGTCCACCCCAAACTTTGGGAAGCAGCTGCGAGCAGCTCCAAGCTGTTGGAGCGTGTTTTGGTGTGGTCTGTTCACTTCAGACGGCTTCGAGGGACTGGTGATGAAGACTAATTTGCTGTATACAGGAATGTTTCTTCATGAGGAGGAGGAGGAGGAGGAGGAGGAGGAGGAGGAAGAGGAGAACATGCTCATTGAAACCTTTGGAGGCTTGTTGCTCATTTGGAGGGTGTTGCAACGTAAGCGTTTTGGTAATTGCAAGCTCACTTGAACTATTGCTGAACCTTCCTTTTTTTTTGTGAAACACAAAACAGAGACACAGAAACAAAGGTGTCCTACACATCCAGCCATTTTTCATACTGGTCTGCGGACGAGGTTCATCTCAATTCTCTGATCAAATATTACTACGTCAAGTATGGCCACGAACGGTGCAGAAAACGATGGGTCACCCACGGGGGAATATCTAAAGCCATTTCAAGCATCAAGGGTCACATGTTACATTCATTTAGTGTGCAGGTGACTGGGAGCTTATAGTTACAGTTAGGTGACTTTCATTAATCTGTATTTGTTTTTAACAGTCCATTCTATTCCATGGCATGCCAATGAACAATTATCCTGTTTCCTTTTTTAACTAATTCTTTTTTAATGCCACACCAATAAAGCTAAAATGCCAATGATTAAAAAAAGTGGCTTCACGAACCAATGAGGCAAAAAAAAGCTTCAAATCAGACTGCAGCAATTCCCAAGGCTGTCCAGGTTCTACAAAACTTCCGATGAGCACGTAAAGTCCTTCCTGCGTTGTGTGTGCCGGGTCTAATCTCACGCATCTTCAGAGGATATTGCCTGTCTGTTGTGGACAATTGCTTGTACTGTTGCTGCGCTGCAGCCCATCGCTCGGTTGGACTCTTTGGTGGGAGGATTAGGAGGAAAGAAACACAAGAGAAAAAACAACAGAAACTGTGACGATGTCGTCCTACTGACAGTGGGGGAGGAGGGGGGTGACAGCAGTGCGGCACAAGTGGTGCCAGATCCCCTCCTGACAGTGGAATGTTTCAGTAGTCTGAGGAGCCCAAAGTTCTCAATGGAAAGTGGTCTGCCTCACGAGTGTGTGCTTAGGCCCCAAAGATGGAGGAAATGGGTAAAATAAAAATAATTACAAACACACACATGTGCGCGCACGCCATAACAGAACAGAGAAAGGTGTAACCAGCGACTATAAACATGTCTTTCATACCCCAACTGAGCCCTGCAGGCATGCTGGAGCTGACAGTGAGTTATAAGTTATGGGGATAAAAGTACCAAAGGTGGAGAAGCACTTTGGGGCCCCGTTGAGGTGAAAAACCTGGGTCGGAAACTCTCACAAAGACTCTTTTATCCATCTCAAAGGGCCTTGCTGGATTATCACAGAGTCAACACTCGCTACTGCAGGTGTACACACCTCCATGGAACACTAAATATTACTGTACATCGGTTCTCAAGGAGTCTAACATGTAATAATAAAAACACATGCACGCTCGCACGCACGCCCTGTGGAAAAACACACACGAGAATTATTGCAACGGTCTCTAAAAAGGAACACCACATGAACTACAGCCTTGACAAAAAAAAATAAAGAATTCAAGATAATATTACGTTTAAAAAAACAAAAACTAAACAAGTACTATGGCATAGTGGGAAGGGAGGAGGGTTGGAAGTGGGGAGGTACTAAAATACCAGCACAAATAGGTTATCGTGGGGGTTGTGGAGGGGTGTTTATTAAAGAGAGCAGCAAAGAAACAAAGCGACAGCCCTGTTGGTTCTCTAAGTTCTCATGTATCCCATTGTTTTAACTGGCGTGGTAGCGTCTGCTTTGAAGACAAATGGATAGTGGTGACGATCTGATGCTCTTCCAGGTGTAGGCTGCTCCTGAGATGTGCTCCCCAACTCCAACGAAACCCCACAACACCCATCATCAACATAGACGGTCATCTGTGCTGCTGGAACAGAATGGAAGGAAAGAAGGACGACAGGAGTCGCCCACGTGACCTGAAGTGTGCATTCAGGCGAGGTAGCGCCCCCCTGTGGCTCCTACCTCACCAAACGGGCTCAGTGTTTGCTAACAACCTGCTCAGTGCCAACTTGCTACCATGTTTTGTTTTTTTTAAAAATCCCACTTAAGATAGTTTCTCCCGGCCCTTCACGGTCCCTACCTGAACTGACCCTAGGATCTCAACCAGCCCCGTTTTAACTTAGAATCTCTCTCGAACCCTTGATACTCTCCTCTGCAGACTCACAGTCACCCTCACGGCAACCATCACTTTCTGTCAGGCCCTTGTCTCAGACTCGCATTAAGCCTTAAAAATAAAACCTCTACCATGTTGATGTTGTATTGGAACCTATTCCCTCCTTTCATTCGCTTGAACGCAACACCCTCTAATGTAAAATAACAATGGACACCATTTACCTACTTGAGAAGTAACGATAAACATGTGGGCATCATTAGCTATGATTATTAGCATTATCAGTGTCCATCCAATCATCACATATCATTTAATGTCAATTAATGAACAAAAACGAATTACTAAACCAAAATAATATGGGTAGGAGGGGCTTACGTCCTTAATGCAAGCGACCACCAGAGGGCAGTCAAGGTACTTTGGTCTCAATATCAGTTACTTTATTGCCCATCTTTATTTCTACTTCCTTGTTTGCAAGTAACAAATTTGAATGCACATCTAGGCTTTATAGCTATGTCTAAGCAATACTTTTTGCTATATTTACATTAACATCCAGAGCTATGAAACAATTATGTATCAGTGGCTTTGGTGAACAACCCAGACGAATCATCTCGTGCACACATCATAAAACAGCTTTATGTTACGTGGTTATTCGTGTCAAGCAACATCAGAGGTCGAGCCTACACCTGGAAGAGAGTAACTGCCACAGCTGCGATGTGAAACCAGGGAAATGTGTCTATCAGAGTGTAGCTATTTGGCTTTCTGGATCCAAGCCGAGTAAACGGTGTCATTTAAAATCTGTAAGGCACTACGAGGGAAGGATGATCGAGACCTAAAAACCAAGGGGGATATCTGAGGAGGTGGATTACACGAGCCTGATTGACAGTAGCACACACAGACAATCACGTTGTACATGCCTATGTTATTATAACCACTTTGTGCAATCACATTGAAGAAGGAGGAACAAACGAGTCTATTGGTATTGAGAGGAGGGCGGGAAAGATTTCTTCTGAAAACAAATCGGTGCAGACTGCTACATTCTAAGAACGGGGCCCGGCTAAGACACCTAGCAAAAACTGAGGAATTGTCATTAAGTTGAAACAAAGAAAAATACTTATAAATACGCTAAAAAGTTTGTTGTCTTCTGTTGGTTATATTTCCAGGAGCCTCCTCGGCTTGAGACGGTGCAGTGGGGTGGGCGGAGTCACCTCTCTTTCCCTTCCGCGCGCCGTGTATGATTTGGAAATATTAAGACAGTTCAAGGCCATCAATAGTTTTTTTTCTTTGAAGAGCAGCAGGTTTTCGTATTTCACCTTCTCCCGTTTCCCTGGGGATTCGCAACTTCACAACTAGTCATTGACCCCCCCACCGTTCAACAGTCCCGAATTTAAGAGGGGAAAATGAAAGAAAACAAAGCAAGGAAACCTACACCGTCTAAAAAGGTCTGTTTTTGAGTTCCCTGTGAAACAAAGCGGTTGTTACTTTCTTCGTTAAGTAAAGTGAAACCAATCTAGAGCAAAAACTGGGCCTTTCGGGACAAAAACGAACATACAAAAGAAAAAGAAACCTTCAAAAAATATTCCAAACTGTACCCCTCTAAAATTCCACCACATTGTTCCCTTCTCGAGAGACCGCCATTGTTCTCTCTTTCTCTCTGTTGTTAACGCTTTCAAGTTATCCGTGACGGTTTCATGAGGATTGCATGTTCCTCTGTCTCGGTTTGTGTCTGAGGTCGAGGAAATGGCATGGAGGATGCTGGGGGGGAGCTGGGTGGGCCGGACTCTCCAGTGTCTTTTCTAGAGGTAAGGGTACTGGTTGACCTTTGTGGGGCTGAGCGGGTATCCAGTGTAGACGGTGGAGGCGGGTGATGCGCTGATGTAGGCCTGGTGGGCGAACTGGGCCTGGTACTGGCTGTGGTGCAGGCTGGGGGAGGGCAGCACACGGTGGCCCATGCTGACCGGGACCTGGTGAACGAGGCTCGGTGGGTAGCTTCCATGCTGGACAGCGTGCCGCGCCGAGCCCTGCGACGCCACTAGGTGGGCCACGGTGCCCGTGGAACCCAGGGCGGCGGGGGCCGTGTAGGTGTAGAGGTGGGGCTGACTGGGCAGGTGTGTGGCGGCCAGGTGCGGGTGGACATTTCCAGTATGAGAGGGACTGTTGTGATGGAAGGAGTACGGGGCTTGAGCAGCGATGGTTGGGGCGATGTAGGCCTGCTGGCGCCGGTGGCCTCCGTTTCGCTCGGCTATCATGTGCTGCTGAGCCTGGAAGAGAAGAGAAGCAATAAGGTCAACTTCACCCGTCCTGAACAAACAAGCTAAAATACTCCCAGCGATCCATAAAGGTCGAGACACTGAGCAACAAAACATTCTTGTTTGTGTTTGAAATACTGGGTTGTACAAATTTAAATGAGACGCCTGCGATTTACATGCTTTGTGTGTCCGGAATGGACCGAGTTTTGTCACTAAAATGAAGCTGGGGGGGCTTCTGCCTTGTTTTCACATGAATCTGTAATGATCTGATGTTCTGGATATAGAGGGTAATACCGATATGTGTGTCACCTTTGCACACAGTGTTTTTCAATTTCATTGATTTACTGGGTCAAAAAAATGATTTTCAAACCATTTACTCAATCAATAATGTAATATTGTATCGGTGAACAGAAAAAATGCTATTTTAGAACTACTTTTCGCTGGTATAATACCTGATCATTTTATAATTTTATTCAGCTAGCTGAGGGTTCACAACTGTGACAAAAGCACAACTTCATAATGTTTTTGGTTAACCTTAGACCTCTCACCAGCACTGAATTTCTTAGTGAACTAAACAGCGCACACATGCTTTTGACCTTCTTTTAGGTATAACAACACATTTTTATTTGAAATGATCGTCCAGAATGAAACAGCTGCCAGAGAAGAGTGTGCTTAAAAATGAAGTTTGGAGCTGGCTGGCTGTTGGAGCCTGTAGAGCTGAAAGGTCTCTCGTTGGCCTAAGCTAAGCCACCTGGCTCCAGGTTCATAGTTACACTACACTTCGCAGAAATGAAGCAATCTTCACATCCATCTCTTAGAAAAGAAAATGGCACGAACCCAAAATATCCTGCAATAAACAACATGGTTGTACATACGTGGCTGAGATTGAGAGGCTGTTGCTGGAGGGGGTGAGGACCTGAGCGCTGCTGTCGGTAGTTCCCGCCTCCAGTCACACCCCCGGGCAGGTGATTATTGACAGACCCCACGCCATTGGAGGACTTGAACTTGTACGATGAATTCTGATGGTTCATGGAATCTGTACCAGAAAGGTTCATGGTGAGGTTAACTGAGGAGAACTAAATCTCCAACGGTGCATCATGAGTGAATTTTGCAGCCTTTCACCTGGCATCAGGCGCTCACACTCACTCGGGACCTCGCCGTTCTGGATCTTCAGAGGGGGAATAATGATGGTGCGGGGATTTCCATTGTTGCAGTTGTCCAGGATGGTCATCTTGGTGTCATAACTGTTGTTGTTGGGGGGTCTGGACTCCACTGTGTAGGGGCTGTTGTGGCTGGAACAGTCGGAATCGGGTGAATCATGGACCGTGACGCAACTGATGACATTCTTCCGCTGCTTTGTTGATGAACTGAAATCCACACGAGGTGATCAGTGGGAAGGTCATCTCAAGGTCACCAATTAAGTGCTGATTCATTGCTCAAACTTTCTGAACGTGGAACATACCTGTTGTTGTGTTTGTGGTCTTCCTCTTCATCTGTGTCACTGCTGATAGTGATGATGCTGACTGCAGGGCTGGGAGTATCAGGGATGACGATGGTCTGCCTGGGGACGTGGTGCTGGTGCTGTTGGTCACGGGTGGTGCTGCATGTCTGCTCGGCATCGCTGGCCCCCCAACCGCTGCCGCCGCAGCTCTGTGGGGCCTGGCAGTTGGAAACTGAGCCGTTTTGGAGCACGGCGCAGCGTGGGGGCGTGTTCTCCTTCACCCGCTTGGAGCGCTGTGGTGACAGCACCACCTGGGAAGATGAGACCTCATACGCCGAGGCGTTCCTTACAGGAAGCAAGAGAAGAGGGGAGCATGTAATGTGTCCCGGGCCTTAATTATCATGTCCACTGTCTCTAGAGTGTGTGAGTACCTGGCAGACATCTGGTGCTGCTTGTTCTTTTTGGAAGAGTGGTTGTTATTGGTTGAGGGCTGCCTCATGACATGTGCCACTCCCACATTCAGTGTCTGGTTGGATGGGAGCGTAACATGGCTGGCCAACAAGGCTGGCTGCTGCATGATAGGATTGTAATGGCTATTGTGAGGGTGGGAATTCCTGCAGGACAAGATGATTTAATGTTAAAAACACAGCAAAGAGACACGTGAGTGAAAAAGCCAGGGGTGAAATGTGGGAGAATTGTTAAAAGGTGTATTTTCAACATTTGCCAGCAGGTGGCAACAAGTAACTTTTATATGGGGCATAGAAGGAGGAGATAGAAGGAGTCTGGAAGAGAGCAAGGGGGGGCAGAGGAGCTGACACCAGCAGCTGTGGAGCGATAGCTCTGCAGAGGAAGTGCGACACTCTTCCATTTGACTCTCTGAGGACAAGAGCCGTTTCTGGACATATAGTCACAGATGGCCAGCATCAAATGAAAAGTGAGCACAAATGGCTGCTCCACATACAGGTTTTACATACCAGCAGCCTCTCCATCTCCCTGCAGATTGTATTTCCCCTTTTACACAATCATTTATCGAGTCATTGTATTGGCAGATTGTATTCGGCTTGATGCGTTTCCATGTACATACGCCCTGTCTCCCAGAGGAGCAGAGACCTCGCTAACAGCGGTGACTGTGATTCACTGGGGATAAAGGACGACTTGTCCTGGTAGAGGCTCCTCGATCAATCAGTCATATGTCATCTCATCCACCAACGGCACCATTTTGACCTATAAAAGCCATAAAACTCACTGCTGGCCTTTTCAATCAATTCATCTGACCTAACCTAGCGATTTATTCCCTGTATGTGTGTATAAACATCACCACAGAAGGTGCTCTATGTCTAAAGCTTTCCAAGCTGCAGGATGTACAAAGTTCTGGATGCTGAGTTTAAAAACTGGAGGCCGCAATCCTCTGACAAGGATAAAGCAGTGTTGCTCACCTCCAGTTGGCAAGAGGCTGTGTGCTGCTCATGGAGTCCGGGATGACAGTCGCGTGCTGGACTGAGGTGTGGGTGAGCTGCTGCCACGCCGGAGGCAGCAGGATCTGCTGGGTGCCACTTGGCCAGGCCTGCTGAGAGGGAGCACAGCAAAGATTCCTGACTTTAGTGCAACATCAACACAAGTATCCATGAAGGGGTTAGTGTCCACAGAAAACTGCATTAAACATGTCACATTCATGAATAAATAAGTAGTTATAATTACATTGGTGGAGGAACGATTAATAGAGACGTGGCATTTCATTTAAACTAGCATTTCATTTAAACTAGAGTCACTCGTCCTGCCGAACAATCTATCCTATTCAAGGGGCTCTAGCTAAGACTTGATAACGATACTGCAGCATCATTATTAATCAGCCTGTGTGTGAATAACAGTATCTGTGCTGCGCATAGTTATTGTATTGATTAAAACCACCTTTTCATTGTGTTTAAATACCCTTGTTGTGGAAAATTGGCCGCTTTGTTTTGTGATCGAGGACCGGAGAAGTGTGAGGTATAATGCAGCCAAAGATATCATTAAAAGGGGTCCGCATGTGTGCATACGAAAACGTGTTTGTGTGTTAGCAAGTCCTAATAGTACAAAGCAAGTCTATTGATTAGCACTTTAATGCCAGACTTAATTCATTGTTCCTTTAATACCATTTGCCCTATCTGTTTAGACCAGCATCACTATGTGCTGGAGCACACACACCTTCAATGGAGGAGGGGTCAGATGGAGGCATTATACAGCACGGAAAGTGGATAATCTCTATATGGTTCTGTTATCCTGCTCGTCTCTTTGGATCTTTGCTTTGTTCTGTCTGCTTCCATTATAGACTGACACTAAGTAGCTGTTTACAGAGCAGCTGCAGGATCGCAAAACTTGAACTCTTTCCATTTGGCCACATTTTAAAGTCCAAACCAACCATATTGTGGTCAAAGCTCTGTGCGGGGGGCTGCAGGAGAGCAGGGCTGCCTTGTCTCTGCGCTCGTGACTGACGTCTCTAATGGAACATTGTGGATCTGGTGATGGGCTTTGTGTCCAAGACAACATACAAGTCCTTTTATCAACGTGCCATTAAGACACTCTAATACATCCATCTATCTCCTGTACCTCAACCTCCTGCCTGCTCTATCTCCCTTCCCGGCACTCCACATGCCTCTCTGACCAGGCATCTGTGTTGTGTAACCAGCCTGTCTGCCCTGAAATGCTAACCCAGTTAAGAGGCTGTTTTCTTTCTTATAGAAAGACGACTGCCGCTATCAGCAGCCGGCTGCCTCCCACCTCGACCTACACTCCCTGGGTGGAAACCCTTTGTCACCTCGGGGCTTTGAAAGGTCCAGATCTCACCCCCCAATTGTTTCCACATTTTCTGCATTCCTGCTCCAGAGAACTCCCGTCAGTTTCCCCCCCGCATCCACGCCTGGGGCCTTCTTCCTCTGGAGCGTTCTAAGTGAGTGTGTGTTTGGGGGGGGGGGTTGACTGCCATGCATCCAAGATGGGCAAAGGGTGCAGGGAGCAGTGGGTGGATGAAGGTACAGGTGGAGAGTAGAGCCATGGCTCAGACCTCCCACAATAACAGAATAAATACACACGAACCACCTACCCAGTCATTAGGTGTACGCCACGCTGGCATATATAAACCATCTGCTGATGTTAACTACTGCCTGTCTTTGTTTAACAAGTGTGCAGTTAAAGGAGACAGAGGTGAATGCCTGCAGAACACTGCAGCAGTGTGTGTGTGTGTGTGTGTGTCACCCTTCCTCATTTCATGTAATTAATATTTCCCCTCGCCTTCCACGCGGATGTTCTGTTTTTATCATGCCTCCAATATCCATCATGTCCTCAGATCCTGGGATTTTTGAGATTTTGGTAGTCATGCAGTCATCGTCTCAAGCTTCCCTCTGACCTCCCAGAATCCTCTGAGGCCTGTAATTTGGAGCGCCTGACTTGGATGCAGCCCTGGAGCTAATCACCATTTGGTATCTGACAGATTAACCCACCATAGGCACACGTGCGCACACACACACACACACAGTGCCCCTTCCTGCCTCTCTGCTGCATGATTAACTGGAGATAAGGGAGCGCTTCAAACTCCCAGGATTCTTGGGGATATTTAAAGCCATCATGGAAATTTCCATAGGGAGAGCGTGGCAACCGACGTGCTCCTTCTGTTAGTGTGTGTGTGTGTGTGTGTGTGTGTGTGTGTGTGAAAAGAGAGTGATGTACAGTGAATCTCTGTTACTTCCAACAACTGTAAACTAGCAGCTAAAGCTCTGGCTGCGCTGTGCAGGCTCCGATGAAGGCCTCCTCTGTGTGAAAGTCTTCTGCCTTTGTGTGCATCAGACCGTGGCTGCCTCAGCCTCCAGGAGAGCGATGGAGGGGAGAGAGTGAAAAGAAAAAGAGGAAAGGAAGCGAGGGAGCGATGCAGAGGAGAGCTTGGCCCGAATGCACTCAGGGAAAAAAAAAACAGAAAACCCAGCTGCCAGCAGAGGCAGGGTCACAAACATCGAGTGATTTCCAACCTCCATCGACAGATACTATTCTTAGTGGAGGCTTTGGAGAAAAGAGATGCAGAGGCCTCTGTTTAAATATGGGCAGTTCTGGCACTGTGATTAGTAAAAGGCAGAGAAACTATTAGTTTCAGCGCCGAGATCCCCGCAGGTCTTTCTACCTGTGTAAGCAGGCCAGGCTGGATCTGGAGAGGCTGGGCACCGGGGGCCTGGGTCACTATGGGAACAGCGTTCTCCATCCGCACCGAGTAACTTGTGTGCTTAGAGGGGGATGTCTGCAGCCCTGTGGACAGAGAACGCGGACCATGAGACACAGCGATATATCAGAGACAACATTACGTCGTTTGCAAGATTCAGAAAGATCAGTTCGTGTTCAATGTATGCGGTGTGATCTGCTACAACGTAATGAAACGGCGGTTATGGCAGCCACACAAAGGCAGCGTATTTAATAACGGAAATTTGTTTCATCATCCATTCAACCGCCGCCAAATCCTCACAGTAAACACAGAGGACACAAATGGGAGAGTAAGCATTAAAGACCGTCCCCTCATATGATTAATTGCCGACAAGCCACTGAATCACCTCTGGTGGCGACTGACAGTGGACTGCAAGAGGAAACCTACATAATAAATGAAAATAAAGAGAGTCCCACTCTGTCCAGCTCATGTTTGCGCCCACTGCTCGGATGCACTCACCTTGGAAGCCAGGCGGACAAACGATGAGTGCCTGCTGGAAGGGGTCGGGCCGGGCAGCGCAGAGCTGAGGAGCCCCGGGCTGCAGGGGCATGCTCCTCTGGGCCACAGCTGCCATGGAGGCGGCGGCGGGCTGGTAGAGTGCAGATTGGTAGTTAAGTATGGAGACATCAGGACTTGCAAAGGAAAGGGTGGTACTGTTGGTGGAGGAGGGAGCCAGGTTGGTGGCCTAAAGGGATGATGGGAGCCAAAATAAACATGCATGACGTGGAGGTTTAAGATGGGGATGTGGAGACAGGCGTAGCAAAAAAAAAAAACATATATTCAAACAAAACAATGCACATATAAAAGATTAAACGCAGCCACAAAGTCAATGCAGGATCGATGGGACTCGCCATGAGAGAGAAAGACGATGTAAAAATCAGGAAATGGGGATATATGCTGAGTGTGACTAATAGAAAAGTAACCTTGTTGGAGTGAAAGTAATCAATAGCACAGATATTTGACATCACTTCATTTATATAGTTTTTGACAACTAGTCAGAAGTGTAAAGTCCTTCAAAGGTTTGTTGTCTTTAGGGAACCACATTACATCCCTGCTTAAATTAAAATACTGAATCGGGGTAAGACAGCATACCAGAGCTGGATTTAATTTGGCATTTCTAGACCCAAAATCAATACACATGATTAGAGTAATATGTCACAACTAACAGTCATGCAAATTTATAGGAAACTCCAGCCTGTCATGACCATTAATAAGTCATGTGGACAGCTAAGGGTCCCCCGGAGCATACTAGATACAAACAAAAGCTTTTAGGAGACACGGTTAGCTCTTTGTGAACTCTTAGTAGCATCTGTTTCACAAGATGTCATCTAATTTTAGCCCTTTTATTAAGAGTATGTAAGGGTGGTGGGAAATACAGAGATGCCACCTTGATTTCATTTGCTCTTTTTACCGTGTTCAATAAACATGGTGGTGGTGGGGGATAGTCAATATGGCACTGTGTCATCCATCATAAAGTCTGCAAGCATGAAGGCATCAAAATATGGGCCAAAGATCTATATCAGCATCGCAGATGAACCCACTTGAATAACACTCTATATGCCCTGAAAGCCGAGTGCAGAAAAGATCAGCTGAGGGAATTTTAATCCATTTAAATCACAGCGAGATGGCATTTTTTTGTTGCCTGCGTCGCACTGAGAAGCGTTTTCAAAAGAAATGCGGGGGATGAAGGGGAGGAAGAGTCATCACGGAGTGCAGTCGTGAAAACCTTGCGCCCCAACCCGCCACGATTCCGGCACGAGTCGAAAGTCAGCAGTTCTTTAAGAAAACGTGGCGGCAAAAACACCGCAGGCTCAAAAGTGGCAAATAGGCCGAAAGACAGAACGAAAGACAGGAGTGAGAGAAGGGAACAAGAGAGGAAGCCTGGCGAAGGGATTCTTAAGGCCTGAAAGCTCCCAGAATGCAAGGCAAGCAGGAAGTTGGGCTCGTCATGTGTGTAATCAGCACTTTGTGACAATCCCACAGGAGCTACGGCACAGAAAGCAATGGAGACAGATACACATGCAGCGAGGCAGGCTGGGAAATAGAGACAGGAAGAGAACTGACGCAGATGTCTCACTGTTGACAGTTTGGTGTTTTTAGAATATTTCTGAGGGGACTCATGCTGTTTATGTGCACTCTTCCAAGGATGTATATCACTGGTATCGTTTATATCTACAGGTTTATTCCCTTTCATGGGTATTTTTTCAGTTTTACTTGCGTCCAAACAGGACGTGGAATTGCACTAAACCGTAGCTAAAGTGATTTACGTTCTTGTATCTGGTAGCATAAAAAATCTCATGATTTGAGGCTGCCTGGCGGCGCACCTAGCGAGGCGGCTTGTTTCCAGGTTTACCTGGCTGTGCACAGTGTTCAGCTGGTTGTTGAAGGTCATGGTGAGGTTGGTGGAGGTACTGGGGGCCACGTGGGTGATAAAGGGCGTCTTGCTCTGGTTGACCGTGTCGTACATGTTGACACGACGCTTGCAGATCTCCATGTTTTGGAAGCATGACTTGACGCTGTGCGGGCAGAGTGAGAAAAATAAAGAGAGAGAGAGAGAGAGAGAGAGAGAGAGAGGGGGAGTGAGCGTTAACTAATATGATCTCATGGAATGGGTGCGAGAGACGTAGCCAAATGGTCCTACTGTGCGCTGTGAGGAAAGTCGAGGAGGTGCGACATGGTAACAAAGGGATGGTTGAGGGTTTCAATGGGGGTGATCCTCTTGTCTGCGTCAATGGTTAGCATCTTGGTTAACAAGTCAATGAACTCCCTCCTGTCCGCCTTCTCGGCGAGCATTTCGCTTCCTTCCAAGTCTGACGTCATATTCACCTGAAAGCATGAGACAAGGCATTAGAATCCCCCCTGAATAGGTGATTTATGGGCTGTAACATTTGTATAGATAATGAAGAAAAAACTCTCCCAAGGATTTTTCCCATACAGAGACCTATTAATAGTCCCAAAGCCTCATTGCACAGGGTGTCAGTGTGTGTGCATGTCACATAGCCAAGGGATAACCTTGCACCTTGGTGACAATATAAACATTTGCGCTGGCATTTTTAGAACTTCTCGGAATAAATTCTGGCACCATGATTGAGATTTTATCTATTCCAAAGTTGTGAAAACAAACAAAAAACACGGATCCTGTAAACACTGCCATTGGCTATGTATTAAAAGAAAACATTCCTCCATAAAGAACACCATTGTTAACACATTACACGAGACAACTCAAATAAAACCCCAAAATGTCCTTAAACAATTCTGTGAAGTTGCCCCAGAACACCGTGCGCTTCCTCTGCATTAAACATTGCGGCTCTGATTTGCAGATAAACACAGTAAAGCAGATTGCAACAGATTTGTGCTCTGAAATAAAGAGGGGGCGAATGGATTCATTAGGCCAGTGGGAACTGGTCTCCCTTTTTAGGACTGGTTTGTGTCTGCGGTAATGAATGAAAGAGGTCACAGTACAGCAAATCTGGGCAATTTGTAAGCAAGAGCAAGGACAGAAACAGGCACGGTGGCAGCGGACAGGCAGTCTTGTTTATTGTGACTGCTGCTCGCAGGCCTGTTTTTAATAAAGATGCATTGCTTATCTGTAGGCCTGCTCCAGGGGCTATCAGATGCGCTGCCAGTCACTGCCAACAATCTGATTCAATCCTCTTTCTCTATGCAGGTTATTCGGCGTCTGCGACCACTCCGCCCTGCTTTCCATTTGAAGCAAGCGCGATAAAGGTGTAATCTGGCGAATAAGGTGAGAAATAATCACATCGTCCTCCGCTGGCAGAGGAGATGACTTTGGCCCAAAAAAAAAAGAAAAGTGCGCAGCATGCTGAGCAGGTGGGAGGAATATATGTTTTGTTCGTTGATCACATAGTCGAGTTTCACATGCGGGCGCGTTTATGCGCTCCATTTTTCTCCACGGAGACTCTTGACATTTTCTCGAATTAAAACCAAAGCGGTCTTGAAGGGCCTTGGCCAATGCGGTCAGCCTTGCATGACTCACGCGTCACCGGCTGTCGACGGAGCCGCACCTGCGCCACCGACATGCCACTTCGGAGTTCAGGGCAGGGCTGGCAGATGTCGTGGGGGGAGACAGATTGGGCCGCGTCTTGGGACACGCTCAGTTTTGGCCCGCATGACAAAAAACTACCACGAGTGCAGATTTATCCGCAGACTTTTATGTCCTCGCAAGATGAGCATTAGAAGGGGAGGGAAAAATGTATTTAATAGTGCGTGTGATAAAAGCTGGAGCGTGCCGGCTTTTCTGTCAAGGCTTCACTCATGTTGACAGTCACATTGAAGAGCTGCAGATCAAAGGGGATCTGTCTCCAAGCCCGCCGTCCCCGTTTCCATTTACATCCGGCCTTGAGCAGGGTGCCCCATTCGCCGTTTCAGTGGTCTCTGACTTAGTCAAATTAGATATACTTGTGACTAAAGCCTTCCCCCGCAACAGAAAGGAGTTTCATTATCTCTTTCTGGCACCCAGACCCTCTCTGTAGCGAGGGCCTTCAGCTATATCATCCATAATACACACAGGGACAGATGTCCACAATGCTGACTTGTTTCTAAAGTTTGGATAGGGAGCAACATAAGCAGGGTTTTTTTCCCCCCTTCGCTCTCACCCCCCTTTGTGTTTTGGGAGGAAGCTGAGCCTGACTGTGAGAGGAAGATGGGACACAGAGCTTGAAGTGTAGTAGACAGAGCTGACCCTGGGGATAACATACCAGTGCGGGGTGGTTTCATTAAAGTCACTCCTGCATGTATGTGTGTGTGTGTGGAAGAACTGTAAATTCAACAAGTCCGGACAGCGATAGAATCCTGTCCCAGCCGACCACACATTATTCTAAACCTGACAGAGGGCCCTAGGCCCTACCGGACAGCCATGACTGACTCCATCATTCCAATCGCACGTCCACACCAGGAGTTCGCTGAGACTGCTGGCTAGTCGTACACCAAGACGGCCATTTCCAAAAGAAATAATTTACTTCCTGGTTAATGAGTGTCAGAGATCTTGGTATCACAGACACTGTGGAAAAACAATAGAATTTTTCCATCACTGGTGGCATTCTGGCCCCCATATTCAGCAGTGGAAATACTGATTCACTGTCACCTGGCATGTCCTATCAAAATATCATGGCTACATGTGAGCTTTCCCAGTGTGCATAGTTGAATTCACTCTGAGTGGTAGAAGAGATTGATTATATGTGGCTGCTTTTTCCATCTACAAGTCTGAAGTGACATCCTGGACCGCAGGGAGTGAGGGGCTACCAGCTGAGAGTCACAAGCTTCCTCAGGGTTTATGCAATACAACATTTTGCACTCTTACCCTCTCCCCTGCACTCTAGCTGTAGCCACAACACGCGCTCGCCAGTTTAAATAAAAAAGCAAAGTGTACATATAAAACACATTAACCAGTCTCACCACATGTTGGGCTCAAATGTCTGTCTGTAACTTATTAAGCAGCGATTTAGATAAATGAAAAGCAGGAGAAGTTTTCGGGTGAACAGCTGCTTTCGCTTCACTCTGTAGCATTTTAGCTCACAGCAAGTGCTACTCTTCACGTGCGGATCAGGCCTTTGCTCGATGAATGTTTTAAATGATTTCTAAAAATTTGACTTGATGGATCAAATCAACCTATTAGGTGAGGCTTCCAAAGAAATTAGGCAGAAAAAGGGGAGGAAAAGAAAAAGAAAAGTGGAAAAAAAGAGGCTTTTTAAACATACCTGTGCCATGTCATCCAAGCAGTTGAAGATGTACTTGCGCGCCTCCTTGGACTTGATCCCTGTCTCACCCTCATGGTCCTCTGGAGTCTTTGGGAGACAAAAAGCAGATGTTCCTCTCAAATCCCATTGCACTTCCCCTCTAAAAGGAACTATTTACATTTGGCTCATTATAGCCTCTTGTTGTTGATGTGCAGCAGGACACAGTGTGCCCTCAGAACAACCCCGGGGTCACGCACAAATGCTAATCTAACATCCAGGAAAGTCGACGGGGGACACTTTGATACCGTTTCGGAAGACACACGGCTGCAGTCCCACTCGCACATACAGCAGAGTCGTATTTTAGCATGGAAGTTCATTTTTCACAGTGAAGCTATAGATGCTATTAAGTCAGAAGGAGTTAGTGCGCAAACAAGATAACATTCTGACTATGTGTCTTCCCCTGAATAATACTGTGATCTTTTATCATCAACAATTCCATGCCACCTCTAGTGCACAGCGACTTCCAGGTTTTCAGAAAGGCCTTATTAGTGTTGAGAAATCTTAGCAAGGATGTGACAAATCTGTAACACAATTACCTGATGGTGTGCTTGAAGCCCACAGACTGCTAACTTGAGATAATATGTTTATAATAGATCATTGTAGCCTGTCGTTACAATCAGCTCCGGACAGGACAGCACTGGGCTTCATGGGAAAACAGTGTCATAGCCGGAATATCAATTACAGACGTCACCCAGCCCTACGCAGTTTGCTTATCGTCGCTGTGTCTGCGTGCTGTCAGCCGTACCTTCAGTCTCCAGAGTGGATACGTGGAGTCCGGGTCTCTGTTAAAGAACCTCGTGGTCTTTGTTCCGGCACTCAACAGATATTCGGCCGGCAGACCCTGCGTCTGCGAGATGTACCGTATCTGTGACACAAGGGATGAAAAATGCATCAGAGAATTTTCACATCACAAGTATGAATAAACTGTAAATTGCATCATATTGCAGGGGGCGGACGGAGGGGGGGGGGGGGGGGGGGTAGTTGGTTAAGTATGTCCAAAAACTTTAGGATGGGCGTTGGCTCAGGCTAGAATATCTGTCCGAAATATGCAAGGCATGACCTCAGCTCAAGACTCTAACACTGATTTGAAATGTTGTTTAAACGAAGCACTTGATAAAGGTTTGGAGCTTTTTTTTGGGGGGGGGGGTTCAGGATTGGAGAAGAGCTCGCTTAAGGTTTTCCAGTGAGCATCATCAAACTGATAGAGAATGTCTTGCTCGGGAGCACAGGGGCTGTGCTAATTGGACAAGTGGCTCTGTGGCATCTGTTCAGATAAACAGGGAGGCTGTGCGAGAATCTTCAGGGGCTGTCAGGGGGATTTAAAATATATCCCATCCGCGTGCACACACTCATGGAAGGAGATGGGAACATAACAGCACACCATGTCTGATTCATTGGTATGCTGGTAGGATCCTTTAAAAAGGCAGAGGAACCATTCGGTGTTACCTGATCATACTCTGAGGCCCCTGGGTAGAGGGGCCAACCTAGGAAGAGCTCGGCTATCACGCAGCCCAAGGACCACATGTCAATGGCCTCACAGAAAGGCAAGCCCAGGATGATCTCTGGAGCTCTGCAAATAGAGGGGGGGGGGATCAGTGTGGTTATGTATCAGGCATTTTTGCTCCAAAAATAAAATATACTCTGCACACCTCGAACAAAAGCCGAGAAAGACTTCGAGTGTAACAATATGCAATGCAAAAGCCCCGTGAGGCACCCTATTTCGCACTTCGTGTGTTTTGATGGAGAGCAGCCCGGTGTAGTACGCACAGATGAGAGCAGGATATTATTGATGAAACCTGTGTAGGTGTTAGCTGGCAAATTTCCACAAACGTTAACAAAAAAAAATAAAATCCACTCTCAATAGACAGGAAAGACAGAAAGCGTTAGTATCCCATATAAAGACATATTAACCAGCGGTGTTGCTGAATAATTTAATACCCCTAAAATAACTTTAGATCTAGTTTAAATAAAGCTACAGTCGATAGGGCGTTCCTTTTATCCAGGAATTTGTTTGGTTGATTTTCCAATGCTCGGCTTTCTGATAAATGATTAATGAAGTGCAGGACAAATCACTGAGCCCTATCAAACATGGGGACAGAGCAGGGGGGGTGGGGGTGTTTGCAGGGCTTTGCAGGAACTCTGCCATGAAAATAAACCCAGCACAAATATTCTGCAACGCACACATTAACCTTCATCCCAGAAAAACACTAGAGGCGCAGGGGCAAGAGATAAATGTCCACTATTTGATCAAAATAAGAAATGCGGTTTCACCTATTTTAGTGGCCCAAACAATTCCAGACTTTGGTGCCACATGTTTCCTATCCTGTCACAAAGACTAATGCTCTCTTTTGAGCGCACGTCTCTGATGGGGCCTAAAAATAAGAGCAGGACGACTCTGCTGGCGCAGAGCAACTTCGCAGCAGACCTTGCTGGAGCTCATCACTGTTTCTCTCCACCATGGTATGGTGGTGAAATTGAGTCACTTAGCTCTGGGTAACCCCCAATAGGAACATACGGAGCTGTTGCCCAAGCTCTAATTTCAATTTAGCCCAACTTCTGAAATCCCGTTACATCTATTAATAACAAGCAAACAGAATGACGCACAGATCAGAGGAGCTTCAGGCTGACTTTAGAAAGTTGCTCATTCAAAGCCATGTTCACAGGGCTGCTGTGACCATGGTAACTAGGCTAGTGTTCCCCTCTAAGCCTCAACAGACTCTGGCAGCGTTTCAGTCCCAGGGACAGAAATGAGGGGGTCTGGCCACAGTCCTGCTGGAACTCTGGGTAACAAAAGAAGAGAGAATGTGAGGGGGGAGAGCGAGGGATACTGTGGAACCACGTCACAAGTAAATAAAATGAAATTGACACTGTCATGTCAATTAAGTGTAGCTGTTGAAAGATCCACTCCTTTGCTCCCCTGCTGGAGTGCAGATTTAAAACACATTTAGAGGAGGAAATATATGGAAATAACAAAACTGGGAAAAGCGGAGGATGGTTCCTAAGGAGCAGAAAGTGAAAAATAAAGCAAATGAGTTGAGAAAAGAGCTGCTGCCACAGAGGCTGGTTATTAGGGTCTCAGAGGCAACGGTGGAACAGACACCAAGACAACCCTCTGGCAACCGCATCTTAGAACACCATTACGCACAAATACAAAGACACCTTCACACACAATGAACCGAGGCGTCCATCAAGGCGCTGCCAAGAGGCATAAAGGAGCCTGCTAGAGGGCGATAGCAGCAATGAACAGTAAAGAGTACCAGAAGAGAAGGGATGGACACCAGCCATGAGGTCAGCGTGGTTCTCCTCTAACAAGCTGTGAGAATGGCTAGAATTTCAGCGTGGACGCAGTAAACAGCTGCACACATGTAGCCCAGAGTCCTCGGTCTTCTAAGAAGATTGTTCCCATTTTGTCTCCTTGCAATTTGGAGTTTAGCACATTTGAATTCCTTGCAAACTGAAGTGAAAGAGTTTAAAATGAGAAAACTAGCAAAACACAACAACAAGCAGCAGCTTGTAAAGATTGATTATTATGTTCTAACATTCTTTAAACTCTTGACTCTTTGCATATCGTCTATGAAGTTTATATCTAGAGCAGGCTGCACTCCAGAATCACCACAGAATGTGCATTCTGCACTATTTTTATGACATAATGGAACCAATATACTGTAGCCCCATCCCTGTGCCATATGCCCATTCAGGCTGCAGCACATTTATCTTCTAAACAAGATTTAGACATTCCTAAAAGGAAATAACGAACTTAGCATATACCCCCCCCCCCCCCTCCCTATTTACTGCACATGAAGATGAGAACCCCAAAAGGTCATTGGAATTTGAGCAAACACAAATATAAAGTATGTGGAGAAAAGTGGAGGCCCTTTTCAAATCATGAAACTTTGGAATTGTTGGAAATTCCTCTCTTTTAAAATGCGCTGCAGAGCAATTGAAAAACCCTTCAGTCAAAGAGGAGCATCACTTTATCCTGTTACTCTAAAACTGCACTAACCAGTTTACTATCACTATTCTGGTACTGACAGCTGAGCTCAAGTGAATAACATCAGCTGATATAAATAGTTTTCATAACGTTAGAGAACTTACATTACAGTGTAATTAGAGCTACAGGCCTTTAGCATTTCTGAGCTATGTGCCATGGCCACATGAACATCATTCAGAGATTTGCCAGTGTTGATGTTATTGTTGGATGGATTTCAGCCTAAACCTTCCAAGGTTGTGCTCCGGCGCTCCGCTTAGGTCGTTCTCATGACACCTCTCACTCGTACAGTTTGCTCCTCCCAGTCAGAGGAAGAGTGAGGTACAATGAGCGAGAGAGGAAAGAAGACAGGTAGTAGCACCACTGCCCTTGATATGAAACCACAAAAGCAAAATTGTCTCTTCCAGCGCGCTATTGCAATTGCATGCAAAGCACCTCGCAGCTGTCGCTGATGCAGGCTTTTCACTGGCAGTGATAAACAGAACTTGCTCTACTCACTTCCCTTCCTGAGGTAGCACATCAGACACATCATACACAGCCTGTTCATCCAGATATTTTTAAGTTTTGTGCTAAAAACAAAGCCATTGTCACGCAAAATCGTAGTAAAAGTGATTTTTGCTCTATTTTCACCTAGATAATACACTTAAAAAACCCATAATGGACACCCTGCGTTTAACTCTTTAGTCTCATTCTCTAATTACGAGTCAATATGAAGCAATACTGACCGTTGGTTGCTGTTCAATAATCACTCATATAAATAGTGAAATACTGAATAAAATGGGGAATTAATAATGGTGCACTAAAAATCACCTTATACAAACCTAAAATGATTTATACTTTTACCAGAATTGTGTATTAGTTAGCATGTTTGCCTTTCAGTTAGAAAAGCAATTAATTTGGTAGTTTAAAAAAAAACAGAATATTGGAGCAATTTTGTCTATCAGATCTCATCCCAATAAATCACAACAGCGCAAGAGAGAATCACCAGGATACTTCATTCTTGTCCCCCAGTAATCTGCAAAATTGAGTTTTGGGTTGAGCAATTCTGCATTCAACTGGCAATTTATCACTCTTTAAGATGCACCCCACCTCGCTCATCTCCAGCTGGCTTAGCTTGGACAAGCAAAGCCTCCCAGAGGGTGAAGAGCATCTGTAGACCATCGATGTCACATGCAGTCGCAAACCAATGGCTGTGCAAAGGACTTCTGTGGGACCCAACTGCACAAGAGGTCTCAATATTATTCTGCCTAGTGGCTTTGACAGCATTGGCCCTTGACAAAAGGAAAATAGGAGGGAGGGAGAGAGAGAGAGTGTGTGTGTGTGTGTGAGAGAGAGAGAAAGAGAGAGAGAGAGAGAGAGAGAGAAGCTAAAAGCTAGCGTGGTCACTGATGAGCTCTGGTCCCTCTGGGACCCAGAGATGGCACAGCACATGAATGGTGCCTTTCTTCTACCATCCCAGACCACCCCGATCCTCAGTCTCTTAACCCACCCCCCTTTGCCAGCACACCCTACCCCTATACCTCACCCAGCCTCATTGCTCAGCCTCTTCCATGCAATGTCTCTGCCAGCGAAACCCTTTTCAAACCACTCAAACTAGGGCACAGAGGCCAGGGCTAGCACCTCCCTCCCCACTCGCCTGTCCGCCCTCTGCTCTGCTGAACCGTGCCTGCACTCAGCTAGCCTGCCAGGCCACACACACAAGGCTGACATCACTGGCTGTGTGCATGTCAGGATGTATCCATCAGGCTGACCTTCCCTAAGCATGGCTCCAGATGGGAGACTGATGGATCACTGGAACCCCGCAGCATTTAAACACACATAAATGCACTCAGACAGGGGCTGGACAGTACATGGCAATTGTTTGATCTTTCCTTTATCACACTTTATCAATTATTTAATTGGCAAGCAATATTGTGGCTAATAGCACATACAAAGTTAGTGGTCATGTTGGGAACACTGGCTAATGATGGCTAATAGGAAGAAATAAAAGCACAACATAATGACATCCAATAACTTTCGTCCCCTCTCTCTCCGATTCTACCACATTTCTCTCCTTGCCCTGCCTCTTACCAACTCTCAATCCCACGCTTTGCCCTTGCCTAATGTAAAACTGCTCTGGTCGATGCTGTCAATGACTCTTGGCTCCCTCTGGGTATTCATCTACATATTCATGCCCTCAAAGGTTCCTCCACACACAGGCTCTTTGGAGATGCGCCATAGGAGAAAAAAACACTTTTCTAGATATATTGCATGGTGGTCACAGACTGTGAAATCAATGTGCAGAGCTATATCCCTACTGTGCACCTGTGGCTCACCCCGTCCCCAAAACACACCAATTCGCTCATGTATCCTTATGAGCACACCGCCTTGATTTTCATCAGCAGAGTGTATAACATAAGCCTTTGTTCTAAATCTTTCCAGCCTAACCCTGTATTTAACAAAATCACAATCTAAATGCAACAAGGACTGTAGACCAGTCCTCATGGGAACTACTTATCCTAACAAAGTGCATTTTTTACAGCGCCTCTAGTTGGCAATTACGCTCAAGGATGTTTTCCTAACTAAAGGTGTTCCAGGTGGTTTGACTGTGGAAAAGACAAACTGTGGGGTGTCTGGACAAGGCCAGCTTTTTTACGGGGCCCTTGAGAAATGTTGTCTGTCTCCCCAAACAGGGATAACATTCTTTGTGTTCAAGGTCCTAAGCACATGCCTCCCCCTCTCTCTCTCCCACTTTCTGTTTTCCGATGCCTCTTAGAAGAAAGGCATATTAAAACGCCAATGAGGCTGCCGATAGCTCACCTGTTAAAACGCAATGAATGCTGGTGAAAAAAGAAGCCAAGACTCGAATTGTGCATTAATATCTTACAGGACAGATTTAAAATATGGATATTGGTGTAGGCGCCTGACGGGTTAGGGTTAGCGGAATGCTGAATTGACAAAATCTGCAGCTTCCTTGCTGACAACACACAGTAAAATGGAGCACGGATAGCATTTGTGCTTGTACTTTGTCCCCGTTCCCTTGCTCAGTCTCAACACCTCACATCTACACCCCCCCAAGGTATTTTATGTAGTGAAATATTTATTGGGCAGAGAAGCACCTCTGACACCGCAGCAGATCGACGCAGTATGACAGGGTCAATATTAGCACGCAGGATACATCACATTTTCTCACATGCTGCTTTTCAAATATTTATGACAGCGGTAGTCGTATTGGATTTAGTGTAAACACAAACTAACGTTTTATTGTCCTGGCAATACAATTGCTGCTATATTCCTTTCCCTCGCTCACGGGGCCTTTATTAACGATTGTAACAACACAAAACACAAGCCAGTGCAGCTATGACACTGATTTGTTCTTTGTTTTGATTTCTATGCGACATCTCATTGTTCTCTGTTGGTAATGACCCCTGTCCTGTAGTTATTATGCTTCAGCATGCGGCTGAAAACTAATGCATTTCTTCCACCTGCAAACAGCAGGCTACCCCCAGCCTCATCTCTGTGCTCTCTGTGCTCCCCACACCCCTCTCCTCGCTTGGCGCAGGGGTCAAAGGGACAGACGCTGGAAACACAAGGAGAGAAGCTGATTGTGAGTCCGTATAAAGAAAAAAAAAATCCACACATCACACAGCATCATTTCTGCCTCTTCGCCTGGAGTGCCTGGAAAGGTTTGCGGTCAGCGCCTGACATGCACTGATGCTTTCAGCACAGGGAAGGCAGAGGAGTCTCTGCAGCATTGTTAAGATTGTGGACTGACAGTCAGACAGTATTAGGTCAGCCTACCAGCCAATGGCTAGACAGTGTCCCAACCCTCAGGCTGGCAGCTCTGCTCCAAGCGCCTCAATCAGAGTTAACAAATAACTTATAAATGAGTAATTGATGTCATATCATCGGTCTTTTTGAGGAAGTATTAAAATGTTGTTGTGGGTGACGCCTGTGTGCCCTATTGCTCGTCTTTCTTAATATCGAGTTGCAACATTCCCAAATGGAATAAGTGTCATTCAGAGAACAGCATTACTGGATAAAGTCAAAAACAATGATGTCATAATCTGCTCAGGCTCAAAACCTACTCTGCAAAACCTACTCTTTGACCCTGATCAAAAGTGTGAAGTGGACATAAAATCTTTTTATTAAAGAAAAAAGCACAACCTTTCAACTGTTGGTCAAGCTGCTCACACTTTCATCAGCCTCACCGACTGCCCCCAACTGTTTTTCTGCATCTTCTGCTGGACGTTATTGCTGTTTTATTGCCGGCATTACTCCAGCAACTGTGTTACTCCGACACAGACCAGAGAGTAAAACCGCAGGGCTCAGCATCGACATGCCCCATTTTGTTGATTTAGGGTAACTAAGACAGAGATCAAGCGATACTGGGAGAACGAAGGGGCGCAATCGATGCAGGTGGAGCCATACATCACGGCTCTGTCGTGAAACAACAGATTTGAAATGCGGGGACTGGAGAACGTATTGCCAGCCGCCGTGGGGGGAGCCATCCCGCCACAGTAATGACACAGGTCTCCCTGCCATTCAGCAAACGCACAAACACACACCCAAACCACACATCCGCAAACACAGTTTCAATCAAAAGCGCTGCTCTGCTTGACTAGTTCCTTATTTCTTGGACAAGTGAAAGAGTGCACGGGGGAAACACTTACGAGGTGGCCTGGAAAGTTCCCCCACCTTACACCTCGCCCCGGCTTGTTCCGAATTTCTTTCCCTCCGCCCGTACGCCCACATCAGCCTTCCTCTACCACTGTCTGTCGTTTGACGACTGCCTTCCTTCCTCCAAGCCTGACAGGCAGTAATACTATCTCTGGCCTAATCAAATCTGCTCTGTGTGTGTCTGTGTGTGCGTGCGTGTGTATGTGTGTGTGTTTGTGTGTGATATGAATTATAGGAGTTGGGGGCTGTGATGCTTCACAAAATGCTGCAAGGCTGCAAAGAGCCATACAATAAGTAAAGCACACATAGACCCTACGAAGCAGGTCCCTGTCAAGAAGAAAGAGATATTGTATAATTTATCATATTTCTGCTGGTACCAGTCCATCTTTTTTGACTGTGAGTTTGTTTTTGAGGATAACAAGAGTATAACAAGTCACCAATAATTAGCCAGTACATTGACTGGTACAGGCTGACCGCCCTTGTTGCCCAGATGTGGTCAAAGTTTAACTCACGATCTACTGTATTGAACAGGCATCCTTAAAATGATCCTTAAAATGCACGCAGACGTCCCCCCTCCTCTGCAAGCGCTGCCCTCTCAGACGCGTGTCCCTCTATCTGCCCCGGCATGCCGCCTGCCCGCTGGGCCTTCAGACACTTTTAACGCCGTTTGTCACGCCGCATTCTTCACTGACAAGAATTAGAAATGTCATCATGTAGATGAACAACAGCAGGGATTATCAGGGCTTTAGGGAGGAATTTGAACAAATAGGCCATTCCTTATTACCCTGACCAGCAGCCGGGGTTTAGACAAATGCTGGGAAGTGATATAGTAATATGTGTGGTCAGGTTTGGAAGACAAAGACATGTCACGAGGTAGACCAGATTCCGTCCGTGCATTCTTACACAGTGCTTGAGTCAGCACCAGGTGCACGATACGTATTTGGGCCTTTCAGCACCATAGTTTATTCGCTGAATGCAAGTCTATTTTTTTCCTCCCTTTCCTCCTTTTATAATAAAGGAAGAGTTTAAAAGAATGAGTCACAACGACAGGTAATTAATTTGGCCGAGCAACAATGCCCTGCAGTCATTTGTAAGTGCAGTCATAGCTAATCACCTCTCTGTATTGTTTTCCCTTCCTGCTGCCCAACAGAGTGATAATTTTCTCCCATCCCTGCATAGAAGGTCCTCCATGACAAACAGTGCAGGCATGCACGGCATTTAATATGCCATGCATTTTCGATTGAGGAGAACCCATTTACTGTACAGCAACAATCAATACTGCATTATCCCTTTCATGTAGCTATACTTGAAGATTCAATTGTTATAGATAGAATTACACTGTTATTTTTGCCTCAGTCAAGCACATAGCTTGGATTTTATCTATACAGGCACTGTGGCTGCAGCTCAGATTTGTATGCCAGCTCCTGGGTTCCATGCTTGCAGAGGTGGAGCTCACGTAGATTTATGTGTGTAATTAAGGAACAGGGTGACGTACATGTTCATGCTCATCTTAATTAAGCTTCCTCCTTGTAATGATCACTGCAGTGGATTCACTAAGAGGTCCATGAGAGTAAGAGAACGCTGTCAATTCATAGCTCTAAATCCAGGTTAAAATGAAGCTTAAAATTACTGCCACATTATTCCGACCTGTAGTAATAGAGTTTTTTGCATTACAGTTCTGAGGTAAAGCAAGGCAATGCAAACTGCACTCACATCTTTGCATTTCTTTGTCAAGTTTAACACCCAAACAAGGAAAGATCCGGATTGACAATGTGAACGATGCTGGAGACTGAAGGCTGCAGCTGTTAATGACAGACAAGATTCTTACTTTTATTATCAACATACAGCGAAGAGTTGACGACCCCCCCCCCCCCCCCCCCCCCGAAACATTCCAGGAAGATATGTACGTGCTTTACCAGCCTATTACTGGTGGGTGGTTGTCTTAACCAGGTGTTTTCCAGTCCTAGAGCACCTTGTCTAGAGAAAAGACCATCCGTTATCTCTGAACACACACACACACGCGCACACACACACACACGTAACAAAATCATTCTGGCTCTGAAGCTTTCTTTTTGTTCGGAGTCAGAGTAAACAGTGCAGAGCTGAGCTGCAGCGCTGAAGGTGCCTGCGAGGGTCTGTGTGAAATTCAAACCCGCACTTCAGGTGACACATTTACGATTTTCCAAGGCAAGAAATCATGTTGCACTGAAGGCTGTGTATGGAAGAGTTCTAATTTTGTTTTAAATGTATTTGTTTCCCCTCTTCCCCTCTTTTCTTCCTGGCTCACAACTTTTCTTCTGCCTGCTGTGTAAGCATTTAGATGGTGGCCCAAAAGCACATAGCGGGAAATCGACACAGCTCTGACCTCTCAGGCAACCCAAGCACAGCCAATCAGATCATGCCTCACTGATACATGAAGTACTGTAACTGGTTGTTGGAAAGGGAATAGAGCAGTGGGGGGGATGCTAGCGGTGGGACTATCCGCTGCAGTGAAAGAAGAGGGTCACAAAAGTGTGACTACTCCTTTTCTCAATCTTTTTTCCACTCTAAACTCTAGCTGTCATCTCCACCTGACATGCTCATCCAGAACAAAGCTGAGCTAATCTAACTGGTAGAGCGGCCACATTTCTTTGAGGGAGGTCACAAGGTGTAATCTGGTTCTGTCTCAAATTCCAGACATCTCTGCTGAGTGAGAAGAAAGAGCTCGCCCTAAGCCCTCAAACAGGAAATGAGTTTGAACACTGTCCTTTTCCTTGTTATTGGGAGGAACACCATAGGTTGATGGACTGAGGCAAAAACACACAAAATCACCCCTAGCAGTGACCTGACGGCGGGTACGTGTGGGCACACACCCTCCTCTGAGAGCAAGTTCACAGCTGCATGCCGCAGGCTTTTGCTATCGCCAGCCTCATCCCAGACTCACATCAGCCACATTCCACAGTCTCTGCAAGCCCCAGGGGCAGCTTCACAGCTGGGTGCCACGCTGGACTGCTCCCGACCTCCCAAGTGCAACACACAAACCATATTACAAACACCCTGAAATGGAACGTATCCTACTTTCACCCCTGCTTCAGTATTTCACATCGATCACAGGGAGGGGATGACTGTCCAGCCCCTGTCGCCTCGGTCCACAGCTGACGAGGTTAGAAAGGAGTAGTAGAGGCCACGGATGATGACGATTCACCAGAATGTTAATGAGTTCCTTAAAATTCCAGTCTCATCCAGTGGAGAATCAATTAATTCCTTTGCATTATTGCTTTGTTTAAAGGTGAGCCTGTCCCAGCGATGCGGCAAATGAGACCATTTGCAAACACAGACAGAGGACCCCACAGGTATTCAAAAACATCTGAATTTTTCACGAGTCTCCTCTCAGCGCAGTCCTATTTTCCCTCCAGATCAGAGGGTGCGGCTTTTACCAAGCTATCAATACAAAGTGACACTGAGCTTATTGATGATGCAATAAACAGTGATCACATGATTTAAGAGCGCATTTAAGTATTATTTTTAAAGTAGAAAAGGCTTCAGCAGTGAGATGCAAATTTAAACTAGGGATCATCGTGTCCAGTTCAGTAGCTCTCTGACCCTCCTAACGCAGGTAAAATGTCCAACAATAAACTTTCAAAGAGCCAATCAGACGGACAATTCAAAACTTCCTGAGACAGGAGGAGCCGCCGCAGCCTGTTCCTTCTATTCGTGTGGTTTGTGGTGGTGCCAACAAAACTTATTGTGCACAGCAACCATTTGCACATTTGAACAGGGCATATAAATGTGGCGCTTTTGTGCATCTCTGTGCGTGAGGCGGGGACGTGTTTATTGGCGTGTACAGTTGTGTTGTCTGTAAATAGTTAGAGCCAAGCTCTGTTTCATCATTCTAGCAAATGTCACGCAGTATATCAGTCTTACCGCATACCATTTCCATATCTGTAATAGAACAAGGCCCTCTCCCATGGGAGAACCCAAATAATGTGTTTGCAGAAATAAGCATGTGCACACCCAAAAAAACACACACATCTCTGATAGGCAGACAGAAAACTAGATTGACAAAGGAGAGGGAGCCATGGCAAGATTGAAAATGTGTATGTGAAGGTGCCATTTCTACCATGGATGCAGGTTAGCAGCTAAGACAACTCATTGGCAGAGGATTTATCACTCTCCTCAAAGAGACCTGTTTATTTCAGGCCTCTGACAAAAAGCTGCAGCACCGTACGGGCTTATCTCCCTGCATCTTTAGAAAAGCAGAGCCCCAAAGAGCTTCCTGGTACTCCACATGCCACTTTCAATTAGTTCCACAAAGAGAGTCTTCCAAAAGGAAGATGGGGCTCATTACCGAATTCCTCTTTTATTCTCAGCTTTGAAATATAGATCGGGAGGTTATGTGTAACGGTGGGAGGCCCTGGATGTACCCCTGTCTATCCATATAACAATGGCCCAATGCAGACTGCCGCCTCCTGGTTTTAGCCACTCCTCAAGTTCAGCCGCCCCTATAGCTTAGCCCTCTATCTCCCTATTAGCTTTCTCCCTCCTCTTCCTTCCCTATTCCCTTTTTTCTATCTCTCTCCATCCTAAACAGGCTTGCTCTCAGCACAAAAAAAATGCAAATGGGAAAATACCAGCTCTAATAATCTGATGAGAGAGGAGCGAGCAGTAGCGGAGTAAATGTGGATATCATATCACACAGTGGTACTATTATAGTAAGCAGAGACACGGAGGCAACTGCTGATAAGGCGATGCAAATTCATTCAGGTATTCTAATTGCAATAAAGCTTTGAGATGGGCCTCCATGGAAATCATCTGGTGTACAGGAGTTTATTAAGGTTTGGTTTAAAATTCAGAAGAACTCAGTGATAACAATAACAACAAAAGTGTCGGTGCAGTTAATATTTCAGATAGTTGGCCGACAAAAAAAGCAACAGCCGCATTCGCGCTGAGCTTTACCGTAGCTGGACAGAGCACAAGATGCTAATCAATGTTTCCAACAGCAACATGCACCAACTGTTAATGTGCTTTTTACTGATCATTATCTACAGATGGTTGCACCTCCTGTATGTGTGCAGCTGAGGCAATCAGCATTCACCGACAATGTGTTCATACCAGTAATTAACAACTTTTATTAGCACTGTCCTCTGCATAAAGAGTTCATGAGAATATATGCTTAAAATTAGGTAAAATCCATTTAGAACTGCGCATGGGAATATGAAAACGATGAGCGACATAACGGCATGACTGCTTTCTTGTTGACTGGAGGTGACGGACAGAGTGCTTGAGGTATTGGGCCAGAGATAATGATCAGGTGCATCAAATGTGACAAGGGAAGGGAGGAGTGAGTGTTTGTAACGCTAGTGTCAGGAGTGGGGGTTAGGCGTCTAGATTTGCTCTTGATGCAAATCGCAACAATCTCAGGAAATGCCTGGGCCTTGGCTCTGGCTAATAGCCATGGCAATAACAAAGGAGGGCTTCCTTTGAGTGCAGAAGCGAATTAAACCTTAGTTTAGAGTTTTCTTGGAGACCGAGGGATGTTATAATTACCAAGAAAGCCTCACATCAGCACTTTGCATGCAGCCTGTCCTGCTCTCGAAAGCCTGGCAGAGGAAAACAAATGTATCTAATATTCTGGGAGAAAGGCATTCGCAACGTAGCAGAGGAGTACTCAGAGGAAGATGAAACAGGGGGAAACGGGGGGGGGGGATGATACTGAAGGGCACGGAGAAGGAAAAGAGCAGAAACCAGGCAATGGGGGAGGACATAGATGGAGAGAAATGCGGGGGTGTAATGAGGGGAAAGGAGGTGGAGAATGATAGCCTGTCTCTCCAAACTACTCCATGCTGGCAATGAGGCATCTAAATGTACACACGCTATTAGCATACTGACCCCACCCTTCTGCTCTGCCCCCCCCTTCCTCATTATCATCATGAATGGTTCATGGGATGCGGATACGCGCACACCTCATTTCCTATAACATGCTAGCCTAAATGTCATGCCCGTGAATAAACAAGAACATGGAACGAAAGGTTGCATCTGCACGGTTATGTGCAAGTGGGCTCATCCAGCCAGTTGCCAAAGGGTTAAAGCTGGACACATTTTATTAATGTGGGTCCGTGCAGTGGAGCATATTGCATGTAAAACAAACAAGGCTAGCTAATATGCAAAAACAAGACATCCTTGGATTTACTTTCTTTCTCAGGGGAGATGGAGGCAGGGTCACTATCTCAGTCAGGATGGCCAATATTAAGCTATGAGCGATGTGATGTGTCTTTGGTGGCTGGTTCTCTGCTTGATTTATGTCATCAGCCCCCAAATTTTCACAGAGTGAAGGAGACTATTTATTTGCTATTTCTTAACCAGGTCTGCTAAAGACTAGCAGGCTTTCCCTGCTCTGTCTGGTTTTAGTTGACATCCTTCTGTTTGAAGCTCAGGTCTGGTTGTCTGAACGTCTGCCTACTCTCTCACTGTATGGACGCATGACCTCACACGAGCATCTGACCATGCCCTGGAAATCTAATCATTCAGCAGAGTTGGATGTTTGTTTGTGCTTGTAGACACAGATGTGCACACAGTGGTGCTAACAGCAAGCCACACACAAAGGTCCCACCACTATGAAAGGGGGGGTAGTCTTTCTTATGCTATGCAGCTGTACAGCTGGCTGTGTGTTCACCGAGTGTGTGTTTTATTAGTCACACAAGGCGAGCCTCTTTCACACTATGCACCCATTTCACACTCGCACACACCAATAAAGACACGCAGACATGGACACACAGATGGTTCTACGTCAGCAAGCCAACCTCATAACTCTCTAATGGGCATGCTGTAATTTGGTTAGCTCCTATAATAAAAAAGAAAAACTTTTTTTCCAGCCCAATTACATCTTCATGTTGATGTAATGAGGCTTGTTATTTATCTTTTTTTAACTTTTATTGCCCCTTCCACCCCCACTGCGCCACATATAATAGAATAACAGAATTAATAGACAGCAGTCCTGAAGGATTTGTTTTGTTTTAGGGAAACCGAGAGTGTGGCGGAGCAGCAGTTGCGAGCATTCCTGAGCGATGACATCAGTTAATTACATAAATTGGATCAGGACCAGGCCAACCATGAGAGAGAGATCATGACAAAAGGGCAGACTGAACAGCAAGAAGGACACTGAGCATTCTTTCTGACACCAGCATTCAGCAGAATAAAGAATTACATCACTGGGCCGGGTTATGTAAAGCACGAGAGCTTCCTCCCCCCAACCCCCCCCCCCAAAAAAAAAAAACATTTGAAAGGATGCATTTTCGAGAGGGCTATGCCCCATTCAGCCTGACCACACTTCGTGTTCAGGTCGTCAAGCAACAATCCATAAAAGCAAAAAGTACTTGAAGGAATAAAGAAAGAAATAACCATCTGAGATCTTGGCTGAGGATATTCTTACATAAAAAAAGAACTGATTGGGTCGAAAAAAGCCAACAGAGGGGGTGAGGGATCTTCACCTCCTCATCATTAGGCCTAAATCTATCCCATAGTCGCTTAGAGAACCAGAACACAGATCAAAGCTTGTGTGATCCACTGGTCGTTGTATCGCCCTCGGCCTGCTTTCCCACTGTGGGTGCGAGCCGTGGGGACCTGAGGGAATGCCACGCAATGACCTGTTTCAGGCCTGCGCATACAACTTTCATGGGGTTTCTTGAGCAAAGGGTTAAATCCCAGCCCCAACCCCTGCCCCTCCTGATGCAATTTACATTTCCACTTTGCATGGTGTTCATTTCCATTTGACTGCACTTGCAAAATGTTTGTTTGCAATGAAATCTGAATAGTCATGAGGTGCCTAGGCGCTCTCAAATGGGATGGATCTCAGTCGATATGCGCACTTAAACAAGTTAGATCCGATTTGGTATTTGATTTTTTTTTCTTTTTTTCCGAACGTTTATTTCAGCAGCATTGCCGGTTATGAAAAACAGCCTCCCGCTGTTGCACCAGTAACAAAATCTGAGGCTCTTTGCTCGGACTTTTTTATTGTTTCACGTCTACTTAAAGAGATGAAACCGGGATTGGGCCCAGTTCCCTTCCCTCAGAGGAAAGGCATCTCAACAGGCCTGGTATTGACCACATCCACCAGGGGAGGGAGCAGGTCAATGTAACAGAGTGCAGGGGACCATTTTGGACCACTTAACTATAATCAGTAAATGCACCCCGGCTGCAATTAGTGCAAGGCCACCCTGAGAGTGTTCGTCTGTGTTTTATTCTGCTCCACGGGAACCTTGTAATGCAAATAGCACTCATCACTCCCGGGGTAACAACGGGAAGAGGAGGCGGGGAGGTGTGTTGGAGAGCAGTGCTTCTCTGGGCTTTCCTGTTTCTGGTGGAAATTATAGATAAATCTTTGTGTACTTCTGTAGCACAATGTTCTACTCCAAACAACTCGCTGCAAAATAAACCTTTCAAAACTGGACTCATGTGGTGAGAGAACAAACTAAGGGCCATCAGGCTCCACGTTCCCCCGTTCAGATTCGCTCAGATATTGGGGTATATGCTGAAGGACTATTGTGACTTCTTTCCTGCAGGGCTTTTATTACTGCCTTTTTATCAAATAAATCAGGAGTTTTTTGAAGAAATTTTTCGGAGGCCAAAGAAGACTACCCACCAATGAAAAATGCTGTCGATCCGAGCCTCGACTCAGTGTTGACTTGGCGCACGTCAGGCACACAACCGTCAGCAGAAGGACAGGCATAAAAACGGCGGGCCTTCTCTGCGTAACAGATGCGCCAGCTATAAATGATTTTAAACTATTTTAGTATTCAAGGATGGAATTTATGCATAAATGGATGCACATCTCAAGGATCACAAGAAAACCTGCTGCGCGACAATGATTTAGCCGTCGACTGATTCGAGAGTTGTAGAGTAGGTGTCTCTGAGACTTGTGGGTACATTTAACTGTAAGACACCTGTAAACACGCACCCCCAAGCCCACAGAGACACACACTATCTGACCTCATTATCCCTCAACCACCTGTTTACTGCTCTAAGAGAACAACACCCACATTTACACATTTTCCACAAGTCCACATGGTTTAACCTGCACATATTCTATAGGTGATTTCAGTCTAAATATCTTATAAACTATGGGCGATTCAGCCTAACTGCTGTCTGTTTGGGCGACAGCTTTTGTGTGCAGATTCGCTGCAGCTCCATGCAGCAGCGCCCAACTGTCACTTACATCTGTGCCCTCATGACCAGCTGAGTGGGATGAGGCTTTGCAATCCTATATGACTCCTGGACGCGATGATTGAAATGCCAGGCAGATTTGCTCGGGGGACAAAGGCCAGGATGAGGGGAAGCGTAGGGAGGGAGGGCAGGATGAGCAGAGGACTGAGAGGTGGAGCAGGACGGAGGGAAGATAAAAAAAGATACTAAACAGGATAATTCAGTCTTTCCAGGTATTTGCAGTGTTTCGATTACAGCAGTGAATGTTGACCGATTAATCCAGCTAATGAATTTTATGGCCAAATTCTTCCAATCTTCCAATGAAATTTCACATATTTGTCTCAACAATTGATCATCAAAAATACTTTTGTGGCCCCAAAGATGCAAATAGAAACCACGGCATGGTTTGGAACAATGCATTTTGATTTAGCTTAATGGTAGATTTTCACTGCAGGGTTTGTACAACAGAAGAGTCTCAAATACATAAGTAATGCTGTAGCACAGATGAATATGACCACAAAGATGGGCTGCAGTTCCTGGGTTATTCATGCTACACTCAAAAATGATAAAAAAAAATAGGGTGTTTTCCTCTTTTAAAGGGCTCTCTTTCAGTCGTAAGATATTTTCTTACTATACAGATAATTGCCAAGCCATGCTGGAATAACAGACAAAGTCACGCTCATGTCATCCCTCCAAATTAAAAAAACATTATTTTTAGAAGCTGCTGCAGAATCGATGGTTCTAAAATACCTCTGTATCTGACCTGACTTAAGTCTACATTGAAGCGCTACTGCAACAAAACAAGGCACGTGTGGGACCTCCATCTGTCACAAGCCTTTAGCTCACTCCCTCGCCGAGGAAGTAAAAAAACTTTGCCAACTTTGTATCACAATGTAAAGCTTGTTGTGAACCTGGAAACAACAGCTCAGTTAACAGCCACAGTATAAAAGCAAAGTCATGCCAAAGACTTAAGCAAGAAATCTGAGTGTGTTCTTGAGTTATCAGAGAAAAAAGTATTCTGAAGGAGGCCGATGACTCAAAGGCAGTAATAAACAGTGTCGTGGGGAAAAACTTCGCTCTTTTTGAGTGCTAACAGAGAGCACGGCTGCACAGTGCACACAGCTGGTAGCACACTGCAGATGAAAGCCAATTTGGTTTCTTTGTGTAACTGAGAGCTTCAGTTGGACCACAGGTCCCACTGGAACAAAGACAGATAGAGGAAGAGAAGAGGAAGAGAAAGCAAGAGAGAGCGAAACATGTCGTCCAGGCCCACCTGGGCAAACAATAGCAATGAGATGAGAGTGTGGCTCAAGGGCCCTCCCTGTCCCTAAAGTACACAGCTGTCGGTTGGGGTACGCAGATCAAAACAGCCCCAGACTAGTTCAGGTGTTGCACTTGCAGAGGCAACAAAGCCACAGTTGCTATGGAAATTACCACATCAGATAGATTTTTCTAAAAAATCCTTTAAAAGTCATGCATGCATGCATCATTTTTTACCTACTTTAATGGATCATTTCCTTTATGACCTAAAGTTAGAATACTGATTGAGAAAGCTGATTGTATTTACTTTTATTTTTTTGGTAAAACCTAAGGCTGGAAGCTACTTTTCAGTGCTTGTGATGCTGATGATGTTATCATTCCATTTCTGCCTTCATGTACAACACTGGTGACAGAAACAGAGCCCCAAGGAAAGTGTGAATATAGAAGAAAAATATATAAAATAATATGCTTTATTTGTCTTTATACAAATCATTTGCATAAGGAAAGATTCAAGGCTAGGTGGCGGGTCAATCCTGGGCTGCTGCAGCTTCGGCCGCTTTTGATGTTTGTGTTCCCAAACTGCTGCATGGAAAAGACCAGCATTGCGAGAATCATGTGACACTGCCTGCAAAAGGATCTGCGAAGATAAGATCTAGAGCTACAAGGAGAATGATAGATCCCATCTTTCCCAGCCCCGCATCACTTGTCCTGCCCGTTGAGTCATCCTGCCAGCCTCGGCGCCGCACGTGCAGCGCCACCGTCGCGTTCGGGCAACAAGGCTGCGTCTGTTTGAAGAGAAGCCATCTGTTTGGTGATATATAGATTTGGGTTGTAATGAACTTCCTGACGTCCCTCCGGTTCGAAGCGATGATGTGATGCAGCTCGGGCTGATAACGAACACTGCGGTCCTGTTTGCTCACAGATCAGTGATAGCCAGTCAGTTGACGCCATTACATATGTTTACAATATATGCGCGAAAGGCTCTCCCGCCAGTGCTGCAGGCCAACTGGGATCTAAAGACCTTACCATGGTGGCCAAACACAGCAGAGAACTTCATTAGTTGGGTCCTTATTGTGTGAAACTTTTGCAGCGCTGCAGTTTGGCTGTGCTAATAAATCATCGTCCCTCCTTTATGGCGCCGTCCGTGGCGCTGATAAAACAAGGTGTTTGATCAGGAAAAGAGATTTAAAGCTCTCCAGGATGGCACCCCCATATCCTAATGCTAACTCTTTTAATAATTAAGCCGGATCCAATGCATGAGTAATTCTTTTTCCAAACAAATTACACCTCAGCTAAAATCCAATGCAACCCGATACATCCCGGCGATACAATGTCTGTCGCAAGGTCCTATTAGTCATTTTAAATTATTTATCAAGTAAAAGAAGATTAGCATCAGGCGAGTTTAAGATCAGCAGCTTAATCTATCAACAGGATTTTGAAATAGGAAATAGATTATAATGATCTTAGTAGAGATTACTGTTTGTACCTATTGCGAGGGTGAACTATAACAATTCATCTCTGAATTGTGGAAAAATGTCTGCTATAGCTGCCTTTTAAAAGATGTTTATATGACTTTATGAGTGTTGCTGAAAATAGCCCGAGAAGTAGGAAGACGGGTCTGTCCAGAGTGAAAAATGGTGTCATTTTCCATTGAGCGACAACTATCAGCATGTAAGTGACTGGGCTGGCGAACAGTTTCCATCAAAGATCAACACACAGGAAAACAAGCAAATAGTTTTCTTCTAAAATGCTCGACGGAGAAAAATCGAGCCACTGTGTTCAGCTAGGTGGTGTCATCAAAGCCTGTATTTCCTCTCATTTTTTTGGTTTTTTTTTTCCTGGGGGCCACAGCTGGCGGGCTGAGCGACACCCTGTCTGTCCACTTGCCTACAAACTATATAACCTCGATTAGGAAATTCCTTTGATTGAGAAAACAAACGCATCTGTTGGGTTCTGTTAGGAACTTAATGGGAGCCTGCGTGGCCCCATGCACACGGGGAATTCTCTGTCTGTTAGACGCACATACTGGTGGCCCTAACCAATCCCCTCTCCCCCAGCTGGGCAGCCATAACTCACGTCGCTTTGCCTTTCCTGCATTCCATCAGGCTGTTGTCGATGGTCATTAAAAAAAACTCGTAAAAAAAATTTTGGCACACAAAATTTGAATTTTACCAACACAAGTATGACTAACTAAATGAGAACGTTCTCTCATTCCTCAAGTGCACATTTTCATTATTTGCTCGAGCATAACTTTAGTGCCCCAGCTGCATATTTTCCACCCTGGTGTTGGTATTTAAATATTCATAGATGTGGATAGAATGGAGTGAGAGAGACGGTGAGCGAACAATGGAGAGGAAAGAAGGGCGGGAAGAAGCCGCGGCAGCGTGCGGTGGTGAGGGGCTACCCCCTTTCTTGAGCTCCCTGCGGAGGGATGGTGGGCATATGGTAATGTTGGAAGGGAGGGCATTAGCAGGGGGGCTCCTGATTTATTTAGACCTGGGCGGGGGGGCACCTGTGCAAGTCAGTTGATAGCAACCATCACAGTCTGAATTAAGGGAAGAGGGCTGGGGAATGAACACACCGCTGCTGCTGTGAGGAATTTCACCTGTTCGTTCAGTGATTTTCAGACTAAAGTGAGAAGAAATGTCTATTGTTCTGTTTCAGTCAGACATGTTATTAATGACCTCCTAGTTTGGGATTTTCTCCGGTAGCCTGGGGTGCAACGCAGCAGCTCTGCAAACACCTGTAAGGTTGAACAAGTTCCTGCCTGTGTGCTGCCAACATTTGCTCACCACACCAACAGCTTCGTTGAGGGTAGAAAAAAAAAGAAACAAGGCATCCCTGTTTCACATAAGCCAATCAATAAAGAGCAGAGAAACTGCAGCCTTAGTGATCTTAAGTGGGCGGCTTGCTGCGTTTTTATCAAGGCAGCTTAATTTCCGTCAGTTTAATATCCTGGGAAATGTATGGAAATTGAACTGTAAGGCGGAACAAAGAGCAGTAGCGAGCACGAAACAATGTGCTGGATCTCAAAGCGCTCCCTCTTATCGTGAAGTGCTCTCGTAGCATCATACACACGTGCTCATATACACAGACGTGTATCGATCGGTTCGGCCTCAGCTGTTAGGTGGTTAAGTTCGCACTTTGAGCCCTTTGGTTCAATCAGTCCTCATTATTTGCCAAAAAGGCCTGTGAGCTGATGACTGAATTAGTAGATTCCGCTGTATATGTTTTACCAGTCAATTAGCTTAGCTGCGATGTGTCCCAAGTGCTCAGTAGAGACACATGTAGGAACTGCCCAGAAGCAAATAAACGAGAAAGAAATTGTGATGAATGCATGTTATGATGCATGCTGAGGTGACGTGACTGCGATAAAAAATGGGGCGATCAGTATTTATCATTTCAGGAGTCTTTATTTGCCAGTTGCTGATAATGGGTGATGGTTTCATCAACAGCCCAACTGGATGTTCATGTGTCATCAATAAACCTGATGATTTATTATAGAACATTATGAACACACAACACATGATAAACCAATAGTGCTGTATAATCATAGTTAAAATCAAGTCAGTTTAATTCATTTATAATGTTTTATATGTATTGGGAATATCAGAGTGTATTGGAATTGTGACAGCTGTAATAAATTGAATCAATTTATGTCTTATCATAAGTACTGGTGACCATCAGGTGCTTTGAACAATGTAATTCAGATATGATTCATAAAAGCCATAAATAAAACTGTGATCATACAGCAATACATGCACAATATGGGTTTAATATGTTGCGATATGTTTAGATACAGAAATGGAAAATAAATCACGAAGAGGAGTGAAATAGGAACATCCCAAGGCAGCCGTGAAGGCTGATGAGCATTAGAAATAATCTGCCACTGCTTGGGGGGGAAGAACACTGTTCCAGATTCTGGTAAAGAATGCAAAACAACAGCCCCAACAGCCCCCCCCCAGCACTGTCACTCTGCCCTCCGCTCCTCCGTTCTTTTCCCCCCTTAGTTTCATGAGAATCTCCGCAAAAACAACACCTGCACTATTAATGGCGCCGCTGCAAATCAGCATTTCTGTCTTTTCTCAATTCATCTTTCCTCCTCAGCAACTTGATCCCACCGTCTGCACACCTTCCCCTCCTTCTATGCTCATGCTTTAAATGCTTCACGGAACAGTAACTAATGGCAACCTCATTCACTAAAACAGCCCTTGATGTTTGCCAGGGTAAATGTGCTGGAACGCCTGCCCAGCCGGTCCGGTTGTGCAACCCTAACAACAGATAGAGCCACAGATAGACAGGTTGAGTGGCGGTTCATCTTTCAATGAAGCTGCCTCAGCCCCAACAGTGAGAGCGCTGAGCCTGATGGAGGCAGATACATATTTCATTGGGTAATAAGGCTACATAACACATAAGCCAGGAATTTCCACAGAATCCACCGTAGCATTAGAAAAGCCAGGATCTAAAAGCATGAAAGGAAAATGCAGAGTTCTGCAATGTGTATGCATTAATGTCCCTGCTGCAAGGGGCCCTGTTGCTTTATTAGACCTCGCTGAGGCAGACATCAGTGGTGACATCAAGCCCACATCGCATACTCACACACTGTGAAATATTTTCTTAGCACCCACAATGTCAGCTACCACACAGATGATTCACGCATGTCCAACCGTGTTCTGTGACACGTTGGTTCAATAATGCTTCGAGCAGTCACGTCAGAAGAGACCTTTACCTACTAACGAAGACGTGTCCTTTGTTTTACAACTTTCCCTCAAACTGGTCCAGACGTATGTGGAGTGTAGGAGGAAATGCACAGGAGCCAAGCAGACCAATCCCAGCTGCCTGTCTGTCTTAAAATGTAGTTACAGTCCTGGGGAGGTGCGTGTGACCAGATGTGTGTAGGGTCCCTCACCACAGCATTATTATACCATTTGTGTGAAGCTTGGGTGTTATTTAATCACTCTCCCCTCCAAATATGAGAAATGGGAGTCAAGAAACTCCCAACCAGAAAGTGCGATCAACCAAAAAGAGGAAAGGGGGCTATACTGCTTTTATATTTTCATTTGTCAGCATTCGAGCCAAACCTTCTGTCTAAGAAAACTCCAGAAAAGTCCCTTTTCAACAAAATATCCCTACAAAAGCTCTTGTCACTAAAAAGTCTAAATAATAAATAAATTTAAAACCATACTTACTTCTAAATTTGCAGCAATGTTTTAAGTTGACCCAAAATAGAAATGTAAATGACACCTAATTCTCGTTACAGTTTCTCTTAAAAAGATAAGGTTAGAATATTAAGGCAGCTTGCGCACAATAATCATTTACCGCTTTTTATTTTAATTGTTGCTAAGGTGTCACCACCCTCTCATTGTCAACAGCAATCACATGACCTGCCAGCTGCACTGCTTCAGAAATCTTTACATGTATCAAATGTCTTGGCACATCCACTCATTTAACGGCCTCTAGCTGATGTGATAAATATGGCAACCATTTCCAACAGAGACAAGAAAATAATCCCTTTCTCTCGCACAGTGTCAGCTTGAGTAGCCGGATTACCTGTTACATCATTAGCAATAAACGGGAAGGAGAGTTGAATAAGTTTGAGGGCACGTATCGACGGCAAACAAGAGCATCTACAACAGCAAACAGGAAACAACTTCAAAACGAAAGTGGGTAAACTGCAGTCAAACACCTGTGGCGTGACTGTGGATTCAGGTAGGAAGGATGAACTGAGCCACAAAAAGAAAAGAAAAAGTTCAAGAATTCCAACCATCCTGTGTGGTGTTGTTGTAAAATGCACAGTGCAACCTTATCATTTTTCTTGCCGCCAGTCAAAGTCATTTAAGTCATTTAAATCATTTTTTAAAAAAACTCTTACATCCCATATTTAAGATGAACCTCATCTATGTGAATCATGTGGCCTTCCTTCTCATTAGCCTTGTCTCATTTAATTCCATCTCCGCAAGACTTTCTGTTCAGAAGAATGTGAAGTCACAGAAACCAGTCACAAACACTTTGTTTGATGGGAGCCAAAGGAGGAAATGGGGGAACGTTTGTTCTGGTCTGGAAGATATCAAGTAGCCCAGATGCAACAGGTTGTAGCTGGCAAACGCCACCTATGTGCACTCTTTAGCCCTGATCAAGGCGTTGTCTGCGTAAAGTGAAACTGCCGTCTCATCTGAGATCATCAAAGATCTCGCCTCCCATGAGTCTGCCCCCTGGACAGTTCTCCCAGTGTGTCCCGCCACAGCGCACACTCTCAGCACTACCGCTGCCACCGCTTGGTCCCGGGTCGCAGTGTCTCCAGGCCCGTGTTTTGGTAGTGAGTAGGCAATTTTAAGGTTGACGTCAGCCTCCTCCCTCTTCTCTTTCACTGCCAACAGGAAATGAAGGGATGATCTCTCAGCTTTCCACCTCTCATCACTCCCAAAGTAGCCAAACAAGAACATTTTATGGCCTATTTGTTGACCTGGAGCCCAGGAGCAACAACAACAAGCCGCTAGCAGGAGCACTGAACGTGCACAAGCCAGTTTCAATGCAGGGGTTCCACTGGATGACGGTTATGATAAAATGACAGAAACAATTTCCTCCTTCCTGATTAAATAGAACACTATAATATACAGAGTATCATCTTTTTCTTTTTTAAATCCCTTTTAAGCAAATTGGTCTATTAACAAATTTTCAACTCTTGCAGAACTACCACCTGGCATGTACCTGAGCAACATATCATTTATGATATCATACGCACACCTGTTCTAGCTAGATAAACCCTCTTTTCATGCTGACATGGACTATTAACGCTGCCTCTACTAAAAAACAGAGTTTCTGCCGTGACAAAAAAAAAAAACAGCATTAAAGAAGCGCCTGGATAAGGAAGTTAAGGCCTTCCCAGAGATTCATCTGGTTCTAATGCAGGGCCTGCTGGTGTGGATTACAGGCACATATTACAGAAGAACTCCAGCTGACCCCCTCATCTTCGTCCCAGGGGAAATAGGAGCCAGCCATGTTAATGGGGGATGAGGGTCTGGGCCCATTAGGAGCAAAAGGTGAATAGAAACCAGTGGGCAGGCCGCCACCCCATGATTGGTGGAGTTCTGAAAGGATTCAATCCTGAACAAAAAAGTCGCACCAAGAAAATGTTGCTTCACACATTTCCTGTGCACTGTCTGGTCTTTGCCTGAGCTTTAAGGACTCACAAATCCCGATTGACACAAAAAACACGTCTGTTTTATTACATTAAAGGTGTCACAAAGGCCAGGTGTAGATTGTGCGTTAACTCACGAGACAGCGATTTTAAAAGTTAGTTCTCAGAAATGGTTCTACTGTCAAAATGCAAACCAAGAACAACAAGAAAACTGGCGCAAAAGCAAAGAATCCACAGACATCCAAAAAAACATCTGAAAATAAATCCAAACACAACAATTCCCTCTCTGCAATGTTGCAAAAATTGGCAGAATTAGTGGTTTAATCAATAAACTCTTACCTGTAGTATCTGGACTGCAGATAAGTGGAGCAGACCGCTTTGGAAACATGACTGGCCGATCCAAAGTCAATCACTTTGACCCTGTAGGGCTGCCGAGATGGGTCCACGAGCATGATGTTCTCCGGCTTCAGGTCGGCGTGGATCAACCCCAGGCTCTTCAGCTTCATCAGAGCCGTTGCCACTTGCTGGAGCACAGGTCTGATGTATTTGAGTGGCAACGGGCTGAACTTGTTTTGTTTGAGAAAGTCATACAGGTTCTGCTCCAGCATCTCAAACACCAGGCACGTGTGGTTTTTGTGCTGGAAGCACTCGTAGGCCCTCACAAAGTTGTAGTCATCGGCACTTTCCGTGCTGAGTCTCGCCAGGATGCTCACCTCGATCTGACCCTGCCGAGCGTACGAAGGGTGGTTCTTCAGGATCTTGATGGCCACGATCTCATTGGTGCCTCTCTTCCAGCACTTGACCACCTGGCCGAAGGTTCCCCTCCCCAAGAATTCCAGCACTTCGTAGGTGTTGGTCATGGAGCAGAGCACCTCGTGTTGCACTAGCTGGTAGTCACCTTCACTGTTAGAGCCACTGTTCTTGGACATTGCTGTAGAGGTGGTGGTGGCCACCGTGGCCACTGTGGCGCCGCTGGCTGCTCCGTTCTGCATCATCGGTGGTCCGTGCTCCTCAATGATCTGCACACTGCTGTTGTTGTCAAGCTCTTCGCTCTTACGTTTAAGCCCACATCGCTGGTAGGTATCCAGGAGGCTGACCGTGCTGCGGCGTGTCAGGTTGTGAACACCAACTAAGCCACCCAAACTACTACCTCCTCTGCCGCCGCCACTGCTGCTGCTGCTGCTGCCTCCGCCCCCGCTGCCCAACAGAGACCCCACGGCCCCTGAAGTGCTGCTAGCTGAGGCGACCACAATGTGGCCCGCGCTGGCCGGAAAGATGAGCGTTTGTTCGTAGGGCAGGGTGGAGCTGGCGACCTGCAGGGAGCTGTTGATGCCGAGGGGACCGCTGGCGGCCGACAAGTTCTTGCTGCTGCTATGGCTGTAGACTTTGCTGTGTGTGCCGTACCCTGTCATATCCCAGTTGCAACTCTGCTCCACCTTCATTTTCTTCACGCTAAAGAAGGCACTTGATTGGAGAGTGTGAGGGGAGAACACTTGCACTTGCGAGGCCATACCTGTGACAAGGGGTGGGGGGGGGACAGGAGGGGAATGAAAGTGAGATGTTAGAAAATTGAGAGTGTCGGAAACACGAGCTGCAGCCATAAGCTTTAAATAAAAACAGCTTGGGTGAGAGGGTCATAAAAACATGAAGAGCATCACCGATGTGTCAGCATTTTAAGCTACTCCCCTGTTTGGTATAACATTAAAAACATTAAATTACACATGAGCCTAAAAATTTGTTGATTTGTGATTTTAGGTTTCCAAATTGCACCGTCATCTAGAGTTTTGTGGAGTGAGAAAAAAAACAGCTATTCAACTAAAACTGGCCAAACAGAGATTGTTTGTTTGGGGTTTTTTTAATATAATGAGAGTATCACAAAAATAAGTAGGTAGACTGAGAGGGGCTCCTGCAAACTAGAGGTTCATGCAGAGGAAATGACATTTCCCTGCTGTTTTCCATCTGCAACAATGTAAATAGGCTGAGTGAATACTAAAGGAATACCCTTTCAGGATACACTCCACAGAGACGGCAACACAAATCCGTGAATAATAAAAAAAAAAGGAATGATTGCAATTTCCTTCCCCGCTACACAGGCCAGCTCTTGTATTTATTGGTAGACAATTACTCAGTTTAGGAAAGGTGGTGGAAGAAATTTCGTTCGAGAGTGGTGCCGGGGCACTGAACTCGCAGATCACGAAGACAACAAAACAAAAGCAAAATTGCAGCGAGGCTGCGCTCTGAACTCCTGGGAATGAGCTGCCTCAGAATAAGCAAACGCTTCTCCAAGCAAACAAATGGCCAAAAATAGTCCCCTTTCTTTATCTCTCCCTTTGCAAACAGCCTTGTTATTTGTAACATTGAACCAATTAGAACAGCACATTGTGGATGAGCCTTAATGACGCTGCTTCAACAGATTCCAGTCAAACACTAAACAAAGCCTACTGCACCTGGATCAGGCCGAAGGGCTATGCCACAATCAATAAAGAAGGTAACAAATTCGTACAAACGCCACTTTTTTGGGCCATTTCTGTGCGTTCTAACAGAAGCCCATAAAATGTCGTGCTGCAGGAAAATGATTCGATGCACTATTTTGACAAAGGTGGGAGGCACTGGAGGATTGTCAGCAGTATTCTGCGGACAGAGAGCAGAGAAGGGGGAGACACTCTGTCATTATTAGCTCGTTGAGCAGTGATGATGATTAATTCAGTAGGATGTGGCCAATCCCCTGTCCTACTTTGCTTCATTTGTCTTTTTTAACCTCTCTTCCTCCTTCTCTCCCCTGCAGATTCTTGCCTTCGCCTTTCTCTGGCCTTGCACGGACTTAGTTATCTGTGTGGTCATCTGGTTTTAGCCCTAATGCTACAGGATTGAGGCTGCAGTGCACATTAGAGGGCTCACCGTAAGCCCTGTGTGTCGTTTTATGGTAGCATGCCCGGGCGGCACTCACTTCTCTGCATCAGATGTCTGCATGCATGTCCTGATAATTAAATGTACATTTTTGATCAAAGCAATTCACCGTGAGCACTCCAGAGTCCAGAGAGGTAATGAAGATTGTCCGCTATGCTATTAGGGGCAAAGCTATCTGCTAATCACATAAGCCCTGAAGGCCAGATGTCACTCCTTGGATTACCAATTCCTGTGGCTGGACTTTACGCTAAAAATAATTTGAATGATGGTTTGCGTCACAGAGCTGCGTCAACAGTATGTGACTGGGAGCCTGACAAGGATAATCAAAGCCGCCTGCTAACGGACACAAAGATAGATGGACAGACCCAGCCATGGATTGTTCCTCTTGTATGAAATGCCAGCTTATCTGGCGGCGTGATTACGGATAGCGAGAGGTTTTAGAAGGCCAGATTGAGGCTAGCTGCGGCTTGCATCAGCATCATGGAAATTCTTCCTCAACCCCGTCATTCATTGACTTTGTCAATTCCGAGGCCGTCTTCAGGGGGCATTGAACTAACGGTTGCAAATGTTTAGCTAAACTGGGAACGCTAAATCAAAACATTGCCAACAAATACATGGTAAATGTACAGGAAGTCCTTGAGAGCTTGGAAAGCTAAAAAAAGAAAACAATATCCCTTTGCTAAACACACTGAAGTGATTCAATACGTTTAAAAAAAAGGCTGGAATGTTATCTTGCATGAGCAACAATGTGCCCAATTATACTTTGATGGGAAAGCGGCTCCTGGCCCTGTGAATCGCTCTTTCCCCCAACTGAGGTTCAAACATATTTATGATCTATAACACAGTGTAATCTGAAGAAATCAGGGCTAAAGACCATGCCTCCGGCTGAAGTATATTAGAATTTCTAAAACCTGTGCCAAGAGCAAAACTGTAATGGCCCATTGTTGCACATTTACAATGTTGGAAGACCTTCGGTAGCCAAGGCCTCCCATTTAGCATACCTAAGGAACATGTGTGTATATGGAACCACACACTGCAATTAGGCACACCAGAAAGGCATTTTTCACTGTTTAGAGGCAGCAAGTTGAAATGTGGTCAGTGTTTTCAGAGCAATTGCCTCTCTCTCCCTGTCAGAGGTTTGTTAATCTGCTTTTTTGGCGGCTCATGACCATCCTGCGTGCTGTGCGAGGCTGAGGAGGAGGACAGGCGGAGATAAAGGTGGGGAGAATAGAGCGGGGGTCTGTGGCTTTCGCACACTAGCCTGTGACCTGCTTCTGTTTGCTAGGTTTTATTAAACCTGTCATTTATTCCCTGCTGACAGAATGACAGACAGTATTGATGAGGGTGCCTTCAGACACCACCGGGCCCGTCACACCCGCTCGCAGTAATTGCAAACGCAATTTTAATATAAAAACCGGCTCAGTCAGGCCTCAATGCTCTGTGCTTTATCATTGTTTGAAGTGGTGCCCTTCTTAATGTTTATGCGTTACACCAAGATGCATAAGATGCAATTAATGGTAGAAGCCCAATCAGGTATCATAAAGGGAGGGCCCAGTGATAGCAATGTTTCCTGTGAATGGGGAAGGGGGGAGCGGGGGTGTATTTGGCTGACAGCCTGAATGACAGAAGAAACCGATGGACCGTATTGGACAGCCTAATGATTGCAGAACTGGCTGGACTGGTAAGCCAAATGTCCAGTCAGGGCCGTCTAGACAAAGCATTATCTCTGTTATTGTGCCGCTGTCTTTAGGTGCACCCAATCACCTGGACTAAATAAAGGCAGAACTGAAGGTTTTGAACCAAGAGAGCAGCTTCAAACACAACAACAAATCCTCCTCATAAGCTCGAGTCCCTGTTATGCCATTAAAAACATAGCTGGCCGAGCAGGACACAGACAGGGGTCCTCTCAGGAGGGCTAATTTTACCAGGGCATTAGGACATTAGCAGTGGATCATAGGGGCTTTAACATGTCTCTTGTAGCTGCAAATGTGGCCTCTGTTCTGATCCATAAATTCTCAGCTACAAGATGATAAAGATCAACTAAACAAAGGTGAGTCTATGGGTCTTCAGATGCAACTGGGAGTAGAATTAGTCAAATTACTACTTATAGCATGAAAGCTAAAGTTAAACTTGGTCACATAGTTTCCTGCAGGTTGTCTATATCTACATCTCAATCATCAAAAACATGGGGACCCGATAAAAGTCCCATGATTCACTTCATCATTGCTGAAGCATGAAGACCTGCATCTTTTTGCACGTGCTTCTTTAGCTGAGCTTTAGATTGTGTCATGCTGCTATGACGTCACGCTACCTGTGCGGCTAAAGCAGATCCTGCCATCTGGCCCTGCTACAGCGGCAGGCTAAGGCCTGCTATTCCAAAATGTGTTCCGCCCTGGAGTGAACTCAACAGGCAGCAGATTCGTTTTAACATCTATTTAATATGAGTTTCATTAGAAATCTGCATTACAAATACTGTATGGACACGAATGATCACCTCTGATAGAAACAGTGGTGTTGAAGCATGGTTAAACATAACCATGGAAGAGAGAATATGCTGTCCACACGTTCCTATCAGTAAGGGAGAGCGGGAGCTCATCGCAATGCACTATCTCCCTCCCATAGCTTTTGACTATCCTGTCAGCTTTTTAGCCGCCTCATCTCTGCTTATTTATAGAATAATTCATCAGACACTCTTGCAGGAGATGTTGTCAGACAGGCTGCCGCTCTGTTGTTCTGACCACAGAAAAGGACCGTTTTTGCTCTGCTCTTTCGCACAAATGCACAAAAGAGGACAAGTATCCAGCGAGCATATTGACGGCCTAAAAGGCAAATATGAATGCTATTCGGCAAACATGCACAGGACTTCTCTGCCCCCTCCCTTTCTGGAAACAAACAGCCACAGATACAGCGTGTTGTGCTTGCTGTGAGATAACACAATCACTCAGCGCTCGTTCGAACTCACATGCACAGACACAGAGGCAACCACGGGTGACATGCGCTAAAGAATACTTAGCACACCAACCAAGGCGGATTTGAGTTATACCAGCTATAATTTATGTGCGGTTAAAGTTTAAATATTAACAGTCCCGATCTAAAGCCTCACAAAGTTTAAGGGTCTGTAGATAAGATGTTAGCGAGTCATGCTGGGATCACAAAGCAACTGCTTGTCAGGAGAAAATATTTGCCTTGCAAAGAAAGAAAGGCTTATTAAAGAATGAGTATAAAATATAACAAAGGAATTGTGCGCTGCATCAATGTGACAGTGTTAATCATAAATGAGTGACTGAAACATGCCCAACCATGAAGCTAAGGCACCTGTTAGCTCTGCTCTGCTGCACTTAACGTGACATCCACCACTGTGTGCAACAACATGTGCAGCTACCGTTGTGAACGCAGGTCCAAGAAGGGACGCACACCTGATAAGCAGATGTTCTCCAGAGTGCTTATCACACACGCACGAAGAGGAAAAAAAGCCTCACCACACCACACTTCCTCTTATGTCATTATGATGAACAACGACAGCTGGACACAGTGCACTGCGATAAAATAGAGAAGTTTTCAGGGGCGTATGCTAGCCGGTGACAGTGACATTCGCACAGGGGCCTAAAATGTTTTTTTTTAAGCTAGCAACACGTTTACACGCTTTAAAGCATTTTCCTTTTGTGCCTTTTTTATAGTTCCTCTGTCACCATCACAACATAAGGAGATGTAATCTAGTTATCATTTGAAATACGTTCGCATCTTAATTATAACCAGAACAATGCTAACCTGTTATGCGTACTTTTATCATGGCTACAGGTGGCAAAATGCACCCGTTTGAAAGGGCCTTTTCATTTAACAAAGGGCCTGTTTCAAAATCAGGTTTGCAAAGGGGCCTTTATGAAGATGGAGACCTTCAGTGTTTTGTACTTTCTTTGGCAGGAGAAGCAGTTGACATTTAAAAAAATAGGCACCAGATAGCACACAGCAACCTTTGTTTAATGCAGTTCCTGATTATTTTTACATGGGCTCCCGATTTAGTAGCAGGCATTTAATTTGTGAAGTACAGAAATGAAACCTGATTACCACATCCAAAGCGTAAAATGAGCTGACTGCATCGGGTGGGTAAACTATTTCTGTTGTGCAAAGTGGGAATTAGAGTGTGAAACGACAGGAGGTGGGTGGGGTGGCGGGGTGGGGATGGGGGGGGTTAGAGACGGAAAAGGCTATGGGGGAAATCACAGTGGGATGGAATCCACGGGGGACATCATGGCTGCCACAACACCCAGTGTCATTTTGCGATATTTGGATGGCATATAGTTTCTTTCTTTCTTTCTTTTTTCTTTCTTTATTTCCTTTGTCTATCTATCTTTCTTTCTTTCTTTCTTTCTTTCTTTCTTTCTTTCTTTCTTTCTTTCTTTCTTTCTGTCTGTCTGTCTGTCTGTCTGTCTGTCTGTCTGTCTGTCTGACTGACTGACTGACTGACTGACTGACTGACTGACTGACTGACTGACTGACTGACTTTCTCGGCTTTTTTGCAGCATTCGCCCCAGCATCCCCCAACATCTTGCCTCTTCTTCGGCAAAACACACGCCTCCACACAGAGGAGTAGTCTGATTTCTACCCCTTTCAAAACCCTGCCATGAACCCCGACAGCAGAGGAACCGGTCCAACCTGAACGGCCACCTGATGCACCAAAAACGCAGAGGCATTTTTCACCACTTCCACCAAACAGAGAAGAAACTGATCAGGGCTCTCGGCTTTCACGAAAAACAAGAGAGGCGTGCCTGCGAGGAAAAGGTACGCCTGATTCTGGAATCCCCCGTCATTTGTGGTTAATTGGCTTTGCTGCGAGGTGGTCCTGAACTACAGGCCACGCCACAGGGCCTAACCAGCGTGTTGAAGGATTCTGGGTGCTGCTGCAGCTGCATGAAGGCCGGCTGTCTCCGCCCCTCACCTGTGGTTCTGTCCCTCCTAATGCTACACAGTTGTGTACTTCTGTCAATCCTCAAGATGACATATCTGTGTGTGACATTTCAGAAAAGTGTGTGATGATCCTGCTTGAGGTCCTATTAAGGCCACATATCTAACTAATTTAGAGGGGCAGATGCCTTTTTCCCACCCCGCCCCTCTAGAATGCGCCAACATGCACTCTTGCCATCACGCTGCAGGGAAACTCATCCATATGGATACTCCATAAATTGCCTTAATCTCATAATCTCTTTTCATCTTCTTTGCAACCCACTGTCATCATCAACATCCACGTGTCGCCTTTGACAAACGCGTAAGGTCGGCCGTGATGTACATTCAAACAGCTTTTAAAAGATTACGGCACACCCACCCACACACGCGCGTGTACGCATACAAATTTAGCGAAGGCGTATGTGTCCCTAATTCATCTGACAGTGTCTTGTAAACACTGCTGGTGCGTCTCTCTGGCCGCAGAGCGGAGCAAACGGCGGCTCGTCCGATTCAGCGCGAAACTCGCGGCTTCACCTGAGTTTTATTTTGCACCACACGGACAGTTTGAAATAGTAAAACCAAACTAGGGCCGACAGTTTTAGCGCCGGCGCACTGGACGCCCGTGGGTGAAGGACACGTCTCAAATTGTGGTTCAACAGGGTTGTGTTTTTTTGGGGGGGAACTGCTCAAGAAATATTAAATAACTCAAAACAGGAAGGTATTATTAAAGAATCAACACTTCCTCTGACAACATGCTGCGTAACGTGTTTGTACAAGTTAATTTCTGCACCAGCTGCTGGTGATCCAGGCTTTTTATTTTCCATTTTCTCTGGTTCAAATTGGTTGTTCTAGAACAACCAATGAGCCTTTTAAATGGCGGTTAAGTGGAATGCCAGTAAGTCGCGTTTCATCAGCAGAAACATGCTGCTGACCACACAGAAAGAATCTTTAGACTCCGAGGGAATGAGGATGGTTTGAATGCACGTATTAGATGGGGCAGGTTTAAGGAAACAACGACATCGTTGCCAAAATCCCTCTTAGAGCAGTGACCCTCCCCCTGTTGTACCCATCCAACACCCCTGACCCTGGGCCATGGCCTTGGGGCCCTGGGCCCAAAGAAAAAGGTATTCATTTCTTCACCCACTCGACCGTCTCTATTTTCCACCTTATTCCATCTCTGTCACTCCGCATCACTCGGCCCCTCTAATCCTGAATGGGGCGGGCCGCTCGAAGGGCCACCTTTGATTTGGTGCAGCAGATTTAGGCACAGGGCGCGTCTTTGCTGTGACTGCGTTCACGGGGAGGCTGTATTGAAACTTTAAACCTCTAAGAATATCAGTTTTCAGTTATAAATGCAAAAGTTTCAAACAGCAATAGTGGTTTATGTTCTCTAAAACATAAATTAATGTAGTCTGAGAAGCTTATTGCGATAAAAAAAAACTCTTATAGTGACAGGCTTTCAGCAGATTCTCATGCCAGTAGGCGACTGGAGCAGCATAAGAAGAGCCACAAGGTTTTTTTAATTGAATAAATGAATTTAACATCCTTCCCTTTTTTAACATTATGTCTTTGAAAGCTCATAAAAGCTTGGTTTCAGCCTTGAGCAGCAGCATTTCAGTTATTTCCCATATACATGAGGGTATTGAAAAGTGATAGGAACAATATGACATATTAAAACTTTCAAAAAGATGCACTTTCACAGGAACAGAATATAGAAAAGAGAAATAAATTAGTTAAGAAGGTGAGAAGTCAAGGGTGAATGTACGGAGAAAAATAACCAGGCATAAAGCGACTCATTTCCTCGCCTGTTGACTCCTTTGACGACCACAGTCGGTCTCCTGCCCTGCTCTCTGCCCCCCCACCTCCGGCTTTAAGCTGAAATGGACTAGAGTGCCTGCCTGAGCTTTGAAGTCCTTTGGTTATCAGCCAAGCGTGGCGCTGTACCTGCAGCCATCTGTGAAGGGGCCACCGGCAGCCACCCGCCACTCCACTTCACCCTCCGTGACTGTGAGCGGCCGGGGGGAGCGTGGAGCTAATGGCGCCGGGGGCGGCACTTAGGTCACGTACGACGATGCCCACAACTTTGTCCGTGTCAGCGAATACTGACGCATGAAGCCAGAACACAAAAAAAAACACCTTAATGGTTCATTTCAGCGTTGACCTGTGGACACTTCTGTGTCACCTTTAGCTTTTTTAATTAAGAGTCTACGAAAGTATACCTCAAAGGAACTGCGTGATCAAATTGCTTTTCTTTAATAATTCAATTCAGACTAGCGTCTGCCAAATAAACGGCCTTTTTTTCTCCAAGTAAAAGTCAAGAAAGGCAAATTTAATAGGGAGCAGAGTTTACTTGGAAAATCTACTCATTCTGCTACATTGTAAAGTAAAGCCTCAAAACATTGAAAAGTGAAACAAAGCTGAATGCTGCTTTGGTTGTCTAGAAATTAAAATCAATTAAAAGAGTTTGATCAGAGCAGAGGACATCTACTTCCGCTGAAATACTAAACTAAAGAGTGTCAAACCTCAAACTGGCATTCTATACAGAAGAGCCCCCGCAGAGAGTGACAGTCGCTAAGGAGCAACAGGCTCGGCTCCAACAATCAGCCATAATTAACGCGACAACACATACAAAAGTAAATGTGCTAAAAATCATCTGACAGATCAGAACAACGTACATAGCTTACTCTCGAGCAAGGAGATGAAGTCTAGAAGTGATTTTTTACATTTAAATCTCCCTGTCAGCTCTCTTTCAGCTGCACACATTAAAAGGCCAAAAGAGCCACGGATACGTAGCGGCAGCTCACTTCCAGGGGACACCATGTCCAGGTCAGCATGAAGGGACATTATCCCAAACAACAGGATTAAGACCTGCTCGGCCAAAAAAACAAGCGGGTGGTTTAGGTTCAGAGGGGGGTTAGAGATGTTGGCAATAGGGGGGTTGACTGAAGCGGGAAAAGATGGGGTGGGGGGGCACATGATTAGGAAGAACAAAAACGCTACAGTAGTTAGACCCCTCCTCAGACCGGCCTCTAATTACACACACAGACACACACATACGGGGGCTTCCAATCTGGCCATCAGGCTGTCGCTGAGGTGTCACATGGGCACCATGTGTGCCGGCTAGTGGCCTCTCGGCTTATCAACAAACAGAATGGGATGGAAGGACAGATAGGAGATGCTGTGGTGGGGGTGGGGCCAGAATGCGCCAGGCGGGTCGGACTGGGATGGATAAGGTAGGGGAGGTCACCGCCAGATGACGGGCATCTAAATTGAGCATGCGATGGGCCAACGAAATCTACGCACTCAGTAATAATATTCACATCGGTTGAAGGGGGGTGGTGAAAGGAAACAATCTGTCACCCGCAGCCCCTCACTCACCAGGAATCCCTGTGTAATTACATCTTAACAGGTCCTCCTTAACAAAAGGCTTCATTCAGTCTGCGCTGGGCTGAGGAGCAGTCAGATATGAACCTTTGTGCTTCTCTCACCGCTCATCAAACCAAACATACGGAGGTACGGAGACTCTCAGAATCCTGTTTGCACGCAGACCCCCCATTCTTCCCCCATCTCTGCTGACGGTTAGTTCCCTTTGGCCCAAGGATGCTCTCCTTCTTTAGAGAGGATGGTCGGGTCTTTTTTTCTCCAAGGCACAGCAGGGAAACCCACGTTCCTGCAGAGCCTCATTTCCCAATTAAATTCAGTTCCAACCACCAAGCAGAATAGAACATCTCATAGAAACACGCCATTCACAGTAAAAGTGTTAATCTAAACTCGACAAAATCTAATTTGACTGCAAGCGGCAGGAATAAACCCCCATGTCACTACAATGGCATCTAAATGGAGGTTCGGCTCAATACAGAGAGCTGGAAAATGAAAAAGCTTCGCAACTTAATAAAGAGAGTTCTTCACCAAAAAGATAGAAGATATGCAAAATTATAGATTTAAAGGAAAAACCACATAATATAACAAGCTTAATAACAAGCAAGCAAGGTAAAACTCTTTTCCCCTGGGTTTCGGAGCAAATGTGACTAAAGAAATGCATTTACAAATTCAACACAGGAAATTAAAAAAAGCTGTTTTGGACGCTTTGTGTATTGACCGTGGCGCCTCACTCCACACTCCTGATGAAATATGTCAGCTGACGTAAACACGATCCCAGATCAGATCACATCCTACATGAAGACAGCATCGAGAGGGCGGGAAGAGCCTTATTTTGGTGTTAAGATGTCAGAAGGGATGGAGATGTAAGGTTTATTACGTACAGGTTGATTACAGGTCTGCCCCACTGGTGTCCTGGAGTAACCACAGTCGTGGGGGTGGGGGCAGCCGCACGACAGTGTGAAACGAAAGAGCGGGGAGGAGAACTTTCAGAAGGGAGGGCCCGAAACGCACAGCAAATGAGAACAGCTATGTCTTGCTGCATTTCAAGCCTATTTTCCACCACCTGAGCAACTAGGATGATGCGTCTGGGACCTCGGGGCAATTTTCCCCCCAGAAGTTTGCAGGAAATCAGCGTATGAAAAGTGAAATAGCCAGCGTTATTCTGCTCGTGCTCTGGACCGGGCCTCCCGCAGCAGACTGGCCTCAGCTAACCTGTCATTTCAGTTCAATCTGACCGCCCCCCAACACACACTCACACACACATCTGTTTCCAAAAGCCTCAGCGCACACCTGTGAGCCATTTCACATCACAGAGCTCGCCTGTTCCGCCGACTTCATCAGCGCGCTCATCTAAGCCTACAGAACCTGCCTTCACCCCCCCTTAATAAATGTCCCGGCAAACTGGTGGCCGGCGAATGACTTTGCATCCTTTTCAACTGAACAATGATTGAATAATACAAAACGCGACGTACCCGTTTAAACAAGCCTTTCCTCCAAACAGCTCAAGGATTTTGCATCTGGTCAACAAACAGATCCAAACTGAGCGGTGCCAGATAAACAGCTGGGAACGACACTTGTGGGGATCGGCATGGGGGGGCGGTGACTGTTTTTTGACCTGGAATATGTTCTACTGACTGTTTACGTGGGACCCCTCCCATTACGGCCTAAACAGTGCACTGCTTGTCATAACAATCAGGACTGGAGACCCTCCTCATTTACCCCAACGCAACTTAAAGGGCACGGATCTGAAAAGAACAGAGCAGGAGAATCCTGACAACGGAATGGTTTATTAACATTTAAGATCTTTTTTTCTTTTTTTTTTACGCCACTTTATTTACACTTCAGTAGACGGAGAGAGATCAAACGCTGAAAGGAAATACAATTCTAGAGGGAATTGCGCGCGAGAAAAAAAGGGAAGCCAGAAACAGTTTTTACTTTCCACATTAATAATTGAACTATAAGTTCACTCTTGCTTTCATATGTCTAAATTATTATTACTGGGATTTCTGATTTGTCCAGTCCTCCCATTGTGGACATTCCAGCGGATACAGCCTTTCTTTCGGACCAATTTCAGACTTCTGACTCTTTTTTAGCTGCGTCCTTGGTCTCCGACAAGGGAAAACATTTGGAATAATAGCTGTAAAATGACAAATATCCGCAGGGACATGCACTGCTGTCACCCTGAATCTGCCCTGGGGTGCCGCCCTGCCCCCCGGTCCCCACAGAAAGGGCCTCCAGGATTCTTCCTGCAATTCTAATCAAAGTTTAAAAAGCTGCAACCTTGGACTCACGGCGCGGGTCGCGGCCTGTGAGGAAGGTATCAATCATGCATGCTCCAAGCATGAATGAGGGGAAGAGGGAGGGACGAGAGAGGCGAGGACGGGTCTCTGAGAAACTCCGGCGTCCCCCCCTGTCCTCTGAGGAGTCTTTTCCCATCATGCCCTGGAGGTAACTCAAACTTGCATTAACGCGTAATGGCCACGTGAATGATAAAACATCCATCTGCCTCGTGATCGTGTGGCACCTGTCAACGCCATCAGCGGCGGCAGCATCAACGACCTCTGAGTCGCAATCTGGCTTTTTTTCCCTTCCAGATGGGAATCACATTCTGAAAAACATTCTGACCCAGGAGAGGCACAACTGGAAATGAAGATGGTGCCTACACAGCTGTCTAATCCTCTTGCAGCCTGAAAAGTGGGTGACGGCACATGTGGAACAGGCTCATTCACTGGCAGAAACAGGTGTACAAACAGCCACGAGCCCACCGAGCCAGGCACAGAAGCCACAAGGGTGGCCGAGTGCTCACTTTTCCACATTGCAGTGAGCCCCTGGACCCTCTCCCTTTCCCCGACATCCATCAAGGCGTCATCGAGGGTTACCAGAACCAGCGTCCCGGGGTGATCCGGGCTGAGGGAGAGCGAAGGCAAACAAAAGAAAGCAACGGGAATTCCCAATGGCCGCAAAGTTCTGCAAACACAAGCAAACACCTTCTGCGAGGAGTTTTAACTCCATTTCAAATTACCCGAGGAAGCAGTTAATCATATAGATTTTAAGTTATTAGCTGCCCTGTAGCTAAGGGTGAGTAATCACCATAATAGCCGCTCTCGATGTATGTGAAGGCTCCCATCAGCCCCCAAGACCTATTTTCCACATAACAGCCCTTTGCAATAGCGAGGAGGACAGGCAAGGTAATTAATTCCCCCCGCCGCCTTCCTTTCTCTTCCCTTCTCCTCGTCTCCTTGGTGAGGAGAAAAGCTAGGGAATGTAATTTACACTAATTACCTTTAGCATATAGGAGTCTCATTCCAACTTTCCTTTTCATGTTGAAATGACACAGTCTCCAGGGCTTCACCCCCACACCCCCACTCCCCTCCAGCCTCAAAGGCCACATTATTCCAGTTGTCACACAACAGAAGTAGAGTTTGCAGCAACATTTTGGGGGGTCGGGAATTGCCTGTAAATTCCATCACATTTCCATCCGAACTCACATCTGCTGCGCCTCACGCAGAACAGAATCAGAAGAATCGGTTTCATCAAACGCCACCAGAGGGGCTAAAGAGTAGGTCAGAAGCCATTAGACACGAGGTTGCAACAAAAATAAAGATCGGGACCATCAGATGCAATGCTGAGCACTGGGCTGGAATCCACTCTGCGCAGGCACCTGATGCAGACTCGGTGTCCTAATAGGTCAAAACGCACGACAACACCGATACTTCTGATTGCATGGACATCTGCTGTCAACCGTGCGTACGTTCGCGACGCACTACAACAGCAACGCCGCTCGTTTGTGTCATTTGCCTCTGTTGTGCAGTTGCACCTCTCGTATCGTCACGGGCCGGTCGCATTGTTTCACCCCCTTTTTAACCGTTTGTGCGGCCGCGCAATCGCAGTGTTTTTTGGTTGGTTTTTGGGGTGGGGGGTTGCGTGTGAATTGGTCTCATATTAAAAAATGAAAAGCATGACAGCAAACAATCCAGGGGAAGCAGACGGGGGTCGCAGTCTCTCTATTAGATTAGTCACAGCCACAATGCTGCAGCGATGGCGAAATCTCCGGGGTTTCTGCCGGCTTCTGCTGTCCAAAACAAACAAGATGTAATCATAAAAACATGATTAAGCTATAAGGTAAACTCGTCCGACCGGTGGGTTGCAATGCTGTTGTGGAAACATGGGAATTGAAAGGAACGGAGTGGAGACTCGGTCCGATCGCTTTCTCGATCTGACAGAGACAGAATTTCGAGCCAAAACACTGAGCACAACATTCCCAGAGGTCTAATCCGGGTCTGGACAAGCGTCTGCGGCTGTGCTGTCTGTTTTTGACCTTATCCAGGAAGGTTCGAAGCCTTATCGGGGACAATTCAGCTGCTCGGATCAGCCAGGCAGCGCAAACCGACTGAGCAGTCAGTAAAATGTTCTGGAAGCAAAGTGGGGCTGCGGAGCCCGGGTTCGGCACCGGATTACATGGAAATGCGCGTCAAGTGGTTCTGATTGAAAGGTGAGAGGGCGCGACGCATCTCCCGGTCCGTACCAGCCGCAAACCAGTGACAATTGATCCAGGCGGCTGAGTGACTGAGCCCCGATCAGGATGAATAAAAAGCAGCACGCTTCCCGGAGAGCCTTACCTTCGTATACAGGGGCCATCGGTGCAAGCGCTTCTGCAATTCATGGCAAAAAAATAAAGAGGGGTTTCTTTTCAGAACTCAATGAAAATCTGCCATCTTGAAGCGCTGATGAGAGGGTCGCCGCATTACTGGCCCAGTTCATTAGTAAGAAAAACGCTCATAATTCACATCCAGGCGGGTCTCCGGCGGAGGATTCGAGGCGACCGCGGAGACACCAAGCAGAACCGATCCGATCCGGGGCGCCGTGTTCTCCGTGACCCAAGTGATGAGCAGCGGCGACGGTCTCCGGTTTTCCCTTCAGCTATTGTGCGACATGTCTGTGAAGTGAGGAGTCTGCAAAAGTTGCACTGGTCAGAGCGCAGCGAGTTTGGCGTACAGCGGGGGAATCGAGCGACGATCGAGTCGATGGAACGAGGAGGCGCATCGCTCTGCGCTCCCGAAAGACATACGCACATTATTATTATTATTATTGTTATTATTATTATTAGTAGTAGTAGTAGTAGTAGTAGTAGTAGTAGTAGTAGTAGTAGTAGTAGTTTTAAATTATTTGTCCATTTACCTTTATTTACATTGGCCCACAAGACCAATTCTTTTGAAATAAATCCCTAAAAAAAATCCTCATCGTTGTCGTCACCATTTTCTTATGCTTTCTGAATGTAAAGTTTCAGATTTTAAAGACGTAAAATTTCTGAACCTGCCTCATTGTTATATTCATATTCTATTTTTAATTTATTCTATTTTATTTTATTTCTTATTTTCTTATATTCTATTATCTTTAATAGGTTTGATGGGGGGAATGGTGGTGGGAAATTTTGTAGATGCTGTAGATCTTTGGAGATGCTAATTTCCCTGGTGGACACCCCCTAAAGGGATCAATAAAGTTATCTTGAATCTTGAATCTTGAATCATTCCAGGCATTTGGGGGGGGGGGGGGGGGGGGGTAAAAAGGAGTTTAAAAATATGAAGGAAATCATTATAAATGTTACAAATTGCAACGAAAAACATTATTAACAAATATATTTATTCTTCTTGTTTGTGATTAACATATGAAGGTAACGTAAAGTATCAAAATAAAATGGAAAACTCTAATTCCTACCCTATAATGTATATAGATACTAAAAGTAAATCATCCTGCAGAGTTTACCAGCTGTTGGCAGCTTCTCCAGCAGTGCCGTCCTGTGTTGGGTGATTCTGTGATCGATTGGTCGCGTCTGAAGGCTCTATACAGTAGGCTTCGGTGTGACGACACAAGCTTTGCACAGAACGAACTGGAGCGGAATCGGATTACACGGGCTCACACAAATGTGAGTAATCTGTCATCCAGCAGCGACCCCTAAAACGCACCACAGCGACACACACCGCAACTTGTAAATTAAATATGTTCATGAAGCCATGTGACTGTTGGCAGAGCCGTGCATCACTGCAGGGCCTATACAACCATATTATCACCTAAACACACTCCGAAGCCCCTTAGTAGGAGCCCTGTGTTGCAATCTCAGCTGTATAGGACAAAGAAATAAAGAAATATTAAACCACCACACATTGTTGGGTTAAAAGTACCAGGGGTGATCTAAAGTCAACACATTAACTTCCTCTGAACCATTTAGCTCTGCCAGGAGTTATGCAATTCCTCACAGTGTTTAAGCATGTCACAGCACCTGCAGCCTGACCTGATGCAGCATATAGAATCTATATGCATGGTTCATCTATATTATAGATGAACCATCTACATGATGATGTAATTTCATGACAGGCTTATAATGGTGCATTAAGAGGTCCCTGGGGAATGCAGGATGTTATCTGAAAGAGCAATAATACATAAACCATATCAAGTGCTTCATAAAACAGATGATGTTCAGAAGAATAAATAGCCTAAGTAAACACTTCCCATGTGTTCACTTTCTTAAATACTAAAAAAGATCATAGTAAGTTACCAAGAATGTTTTTTCATCAGTCTTTATTCTTGCTGAGACTCCCAACATTAAGAAATGGTGAAAGCAGATCAACAGATTAATACTTTTAATGCAAATATATATATATATAATGTTTTTTTTTTAAATCTTTCAAAATGAATCGCATCATATTCGCTTCATTAACAGGAACCCAACTATAGAAACATACCACTTACACTTACTATTATAAAGTAATAAATACTTATAGCACAAAAATAATATGCTTGATATTTAATGTATTATTTATTGCTGTGTCTCTTTTATTTGACTGTGTAACCAAATTGAATTTAAACTCTGAGGAATCCACCTTTTAATCCATAAAAGCACAAACAATTCACCTTTTGACCCCAGAAGTCGGCCCAGAAACGTCTATCGTGTACTGTCGCATGCATGTAAAAAACAAAGCCGAACGCAGTGTTTAAATATGAAGCCAGACAAGTGTCTCAAACGGGAAAGTGGGGGCTTCTGTGATGGCGACCGCTTCTGTTGTTGGTTATGTCACCGCTGATAACATTCAGTGTAAAAAGTGCAGTCAGGAGCTTCAGCAGACGTGCCGCAGGACTCAGCACATGCTCAAGGACTCGGTCGAAACAGCAGATTCCAGCGAGCGCAGAACAACTAGTGGAACACCGAAATGTGAGAAAGTAAAGACAACAGCATTGGGAATCCCTGTGCTGTTTCCCAAAGGTGGAATTCTATGTAGAATCTAGATGTTGCAGGTTTATTTGTTACTAGAACGTGTGAATGTGTCGATGGTAGTGTGGACGACCGCAGCAAATGTCAAGTATTAACCTGCAGCGTCTTTGTCATCTGTTTGATGGTTCACTGCAGCGTTTTTGGTGTCTCCGCAGCTGTAACAACAGCCTCCCCGTTCATGTGTTTTCACTCTCCGTATTAAAGCGAATGACGATCATCAACTGTTATTAAGTGAGGAGGAAAAAGAATGCGGATCGTGTGCAGCAGATGGAATTAAAACCACGGTAATTACGGAGATCAAGAGTGGTTGATGCTCCTGTTTGCCAATGACAAGTGTGGGGGTCTGTTTATCAGAGTTTATCTGAGGTCAGAACTGGCTAACGCTAAGGCTAGCTGTTAAGACAAACTTCAATAATGAAAAATACCAAATATATTCTATGTCTACGTTGTCAAGAGTCTCATTTGAGTGTATCTTTTATGCTAAACACCGCCCTCGTCCCCCATGATGTCCGTTTATGCTGTGCAGACCGCGGCCACCGAGAAACGCAGACCCTGTGTGGATGGAAAGCATGCTTGCTGACCTCTGACCTTTTGCTCAGCTCTCAAATAGCCGCTGAGTTGATTCAGAGCTCCGCTGTAGCCGCTGCCCTCCATTCCTTAGTCTCCCTGGTCCAATTATTACCTCAGGTTTATTGGGATCAGGGTTGTTTCTGGTTCACATCATCGGCTACCAGATGAACGTCCACTTTAAAAAATCACTCTGCAGCCAGTTATTATTGCTGTTATTATTAATATTCATCAGGCTTTATTTTATTCTTCTATTCCTTTGCTTTTATGAAGATTTATTATGTCTTTCTTTTCATTCTCCATTTAAATGCATTTTTAATATTAGGGTTGCTTTTGCAACACAATATGGATATACTCTATCATGGTAAATGCCCAAGTGCTAAAATTCCAGATTAAAATAGTAGATGGTAAATATGATAATTACATTGTAATAAATACTGTAAGAACTAAAATAAAAATAATAAATTGAAAATAAATCTGAAAAACTGGGAAAAAAAATTGAAAAAACTGGCAACGCATTTGTTTTTTCAGGCAAATGTGTATATTATGATTATAAATATGGAAAGAATCAGCAGTTAGGAGACAAAGTTGTGATAAATAGCTGCTAAAGGAGCATTAAATGGTCATTATGATCTGTGCTGTGTCACAGACGGCCTTTATTGTGTTCAGAATCACCACAACAGAAGTTAGATTGTTTATTACAACATATATATAACGAAACACAATAATGATTGATTTCCTTTTTTTGAGAAGAAAAAGAGGAATTATAACTGTGATGACAGAAAACTTTCTGCCCAGTTACAACAGTGGCATGGCTGCCTCACAAACGCATCGCAATTTGGATTTTGGGTGTGTTTACGCACTTTATTTTGACAAACATGCTGTCAATGATTGCCAGTGTGGTTTATATGCAGCTGGACTATTCAACACATTTGTCCTGCCCGATGAACACTGTTTTATTGTCATTTATGTGTTCAGAAATACTCTATGTTGCATAAATGATGCAGTGTGTTTTAACATCCAGCCTTACATCTGGCCCTTTTTAACTGGTGTGAGTGACGTTCATTATTAAAGGTAAAAACACCACAGGAGGTTGAAGGTCCCACCAGCCACCAGGTTACCTTGGAGACCAGATAATCATATCAGTTTTGAAAGGTATCCATCCTTCGCTGGAATGTGTTTTCTCCTTCTGCTAACAATACACTTTAACTGTAGGAGCTGAGTCGACACAGGCGCCCTTCAACATGTCAACGCGTCGGCTATAAACAGCCATTCGTGTCTTTATCTGTCATTTCATCTGAGATCTCTTCACTTAAGCTGCTGCTTTTGTGCGGCCCTGGCACGTCTCCGGCAACATTTGCTCGTACGCTCTTTCTGCCTGATCAAGTGCAAAGCAGAGAGTGGTGAGTTCCAAATGTCTTCTGGAGGCCAGTGTGTCTGTTGTCACTGTCTTTTGTGGTGTTTTCTTTGTTCAACCTTTAGTTGTGGAGAGCAGTTTGAAATGGCTGTGGCCACTCAGATGGATCTTAATGACCATTGCTGGTTGGTGATTGAGTAAGACCGCAACAAAATAAGTTACAGCCGAGACCTTAATTTGCAGCAGTGCATAATAAAAGTGCACGTTCCATTTTTAAGCCATAAAAACTTTGGCACAATGGAATAAATGACCTGCCAGTGTCAAGACTCTTGGTATCTTGTTGACTTCAGAACTGAGGGTCTTATTGGAAAAACGTGTATTTTAAAATAGTAACAATCATCTGGACCTGGATTATGGATGTGATAAGGATGTGCATCTATTTTGCATTGCTGCTGTTTCACCTCCAAGGGTCTTGGATCCTCTCCCAGAGGACACACCCTGAATATGAAACCAATCCATCTCAGAACATAGAGAAAACACACAGATGCAGGTGGAACATGGAAACTTCACAGAAAGACCTGAAGGAGAGCTCTATTGAGCCAACTAAACATCAGCTATTTGACATGTTTCATTTTATAATTTGATTGCCTTAGAATTTAGCACTAGCGTAAGCTAGCTACATTAGGGCTAATTAAGGACTAAAGCCAGTCAATGTGCTTCATACTTTTAAATGATTTGCAGGTAACTGATATCCTTATTGTGATATACTGTATATATATATATACACTGTATATATATAGTATATATATATGTATATAATATATAACAGTTAATTTAAGTAGAACTAAGTAGAATTTAAGTAGAACTAAGTTCATTTTAACTTTAACTCTTTTATGTTATGGTAATGGGGCAAACTTTGTTGACTTTCACTTTTTTTGATGCTGCAATGTAAAGTTCACATTTCTGTGCAAAGTGCTATTTTGGCATCCATGTTAACACGGAGATCATGTGTTTTGGCGCTTGACGCATAACTTGACAACTTTTTCAACAAGACTTCCAAAACAGGACTTAAGTTCATCTGAAGGCCGGTTTAGGTCAGTAGGAACATGTTCCCCTCCCTGTCCAACCTCGGGGGGCAGATGTGTGATGAGGGAATGTTTGGTTCTGTCAATGTTTACCTAGGAAGATTCCTGATAATGACTTTAAAAACAGTAGAGACAAATTGTACAAAGTGTCTCAGCCAACACAAACAAAGAAAAAGGAAAAATAAAAAACTCCAACGTCCAGTATTTTTTAGCTAGAGTGTTGCATTCTTGTGTGCCGCAGTCAAACTGTACAAATAATCTTAGCAGAACACCTCAACAGCTATTAAAGACGCATCTGATTGCCATACAAGAATAAAACTGTTAAAAGACTCAATTTGATGCAAACTCAATGGACTTAAAGCAAAGAATTCACATAAAATGGGAATTCAGCAGATCCTCCACATCAATAACCTTTTCCTCATTTTGTGGAATCCCAATTTGTGTAAATGTTCGTGTGATGTTGTCTGTGGCTCCAAAGTTGACAAAATAACCCCAGTGATGTCATGACTTGAGGCAAAATTGGAAGTAAAACTGACAAAGGGAACACAGAGTTTCGTTGTTCGCTGGAAACTGAAAGAATGACAGAAGCAGGGAAGTTCATGGAAACATTCAGCCTTTTAAAAACTGGCTCACACAAGGAGATCAATTCAGGAGTCTCCTTTCTTAATTTATTGAATTTAAAAATAACCCAAACAAGAAAGAATCTGCAACTGGTGTTCCATCATGGCCTCAACCCAAAGATGGACCACTTTTGTTCCACAAATAACTTTGCAGTATTTGCTTTGTCTTTCTTTTCTTTACAAAGCCTTTTTTTGACCCCTGAAACAGAAATCAAACTCATGTACCAGCAGGGGTTTCGAATGTCAGCGCCTTGAAGGGAAATTCAAGGCTCCACATAATCAGCATGGACTGACTCAAAACCGACACCATGACATCTGAGAAATGCCCCGACAAAAGTTTTCTACACAAATTGCCGACCGGAATTTGCATGTAACCCGGCCTCGCACCATCGACTACACAAAAGAAGAGGGTGAATGCGGCCTTTCCACCTCCTCAATCTCTATCTTCACGCAATGTTTAGTGGCACAACAAAGCTAATTTGCAAGTTAGACTCAGGGCTATTGTTTACCTTAAAGAGACAGCCCCTCTTTTATTGTGGGATGAACACGAACCACTTACCGACTTCATTTCAGCTGAATGAGCCCTGCATGGCTCAGGGGCTTTGGATCGGACTATGTTTCTGTTTGCATTTTTACTGTGTGTGTGTGTGTGTGTGTGTGTGTGTGTGTGTGTGTGTCTGTCTGTCTGTCTGTCTGTCTGTCTGTCTGTGTGCATCTGTCTGTCTGTGTCTGTCTGTCTGCATGTGTCTGTCTGTCTGCGTGTGTCTGTCTGTCTGTCTGTCTGCACGTGTGTGTGTGTCTGTGTGTGTGTGTCTGTCTGCATGTGTCTGTCTGTCTGTCTCTCTGTGTGTGTTTCTGTCTGTCTGTCTGTCTGTCTGTCTGTCTGTCTGTCTGTCTGTCTATCTTTCTGTAGGTAGGTAGGTACAGCCACATCAATCTTTATTGCCCAACTTTGTGAAAAGGTCCTGACTTTGGTAGTAGAATAAGTTGTAGTAGCACGGGCAAAAGACGGGAACAGCATCAAGAATGTGTAAATTCAGGTCTGTGAAGGTGCAGCTGCGCCGGATCATCCACTACCGATAGATTTTGGCACCAGGGAGAGAAGAGGATGTGCACAAAAGAGTTTGCATGGAGCAGCTCGTGCACGTCGCGCCCTGCAAGATTCGAGATGACAGAGTTCAGAGGAGCCAAAGTCCAGAGACAAATAGAGAATAACACCCACACTTTTAACTCCATCCCTCAGCAAAACAAACCAAAGGTTGTGTCCTTGAAACGCAGCCTGTCAGTGGGTTCTCAAGTTCTCCAGGCCCCATTCTCCGCCATCGCTTTCTTGTCTAACATACTGAACACCATGCACTTCAACCATGAAATCCAAATGCTTCCTTTTTCTTAGCCCAGGTAAAAACAAAAAGAACTCTCTCTCCTCTTCTTGTTTCCTTGACATGTCAAGGCCTATACACTAACACTAACAGCATTAATGATGATTAACTCAATGTGCTTGAATAATTAAATAGAGCATGTTAGCTCACATATACACACACACACCAAAGGTTCTTAGAAAAAAATATGCTTTATGAAATTATTTTTTATCCGCAAGGGGAAATGTTTCCCCTCCTTGGGGATGCAGCTTCCGCGGAGCATGGCAGGCAGACCGGGTTTCCCAATCCTCTGCTGGCCAGGGTTGAACTCCTGGTGAACTCTCCTGGCAGTGGAGGCCGAACCCCGGCTGAATGATTGATTGACTGACCCTACCTCTCATGGTTACGGATGGTCTCTGCCAGGCTCCAGCCCTCAACTTTACATCCCCTTTGAAAAATCGCAGATTAGAGAGACACCTGCTGGAGTCAGCAGAAAAAAAAGACTAACTGGGTGACCTTGTTCTGATTTATGATTCCTGAACTTCATGTTTTCAGCCCTGAATAATGAAAATGTAACTAACTGAGCAGAACCCTGGATGCAAAAGGAATTAAGCCATAGTCATTGCTTGTATGATGAATGTTGCCTGAACGCCCCTGGGTACGGTGGCTGCTGTGATCCCCTCCTCTCCTGCCTTCTCCTATAAAAATGTCCTAATGGTGGCTAATCATTAGGGGATGCAGTGTGTGGCATCGCTGTAGCGGCAGCAGTTCAAAGTCCCGAGGTTTCAGCCGGGACTGATGACGTGAAATTAAGGAAATTCCTTTTTCCAATTCGAAGAGAAGCAATTGGATTGTTAAAAAAGCAAAGGCTCGACTGTTACGCTGAAACAGACTATCCCATCACTGAATGTCTAATTTGGTGCAGTGGTGAGCTTCACATTCTGGTAGAAAACCTGATTTTCCCTTTTTTTCTTTGTAAAGGAGGTTGAACCCAGTGGGGATTTTAAACCGTTCGCCCCTGCTCGTGCCTCGCTGGTGATAAAACGCTCAATGTCCCATCCAGATTGTTCAGGAATGTTGGAGAAGGAGCTCGGTGATCCATATGTTCCTCCCCGCATGCCGCAGCTATCTGGGCTCTTCAGATCACATCCAAACCAGTGTGTTTCATTAGAGCCGGCTGCGTCGGGGGAACAAGTCCATAAATCACCGCCGAGTTACTTATTGGGATCGGCGGCGGGCTCGTGCAGAGATCCTCCCGCCCCGCAAATGTGATTCGGCTGATTGTTAACGGGAGCAGCCGCTATGCCTGCATGCTTGAGCAATGGAAGCGCAGGTTTGTTAAGAGACATGTGCTGCGCTTCTCAGTGGCGTAACTTTGACATTAGGGCACAGCAGGTTTTCAACACTCAAAATGTGCTGCAGTCCAGTATGAAGAAATCACCGCTCAGCCGCGCGCCTCAGAATCCTGGTGTGAGAAAGGCGGGTCAACAGGCTCCAGAGCACCAAACTGGTTTTCAGGAAACGCTGCGAACTGTGCAGTTTCTGGGCTGACTTGCATCAAATAGAGGGAGATCCGCATAGTTCTGTGTGGTAATTATTAGAAGCTTATCGCATAATACTTTCTATTTTTAGCTCGCTTCAGAAACACTGGCAGAAGAGCATAATTCTGGTGTTATTGCTGGTCTGAAGGAAGGCGCTTAATTGGTAAAATCTTGCAGCATGAACCCAACTGTGCATCAGAGGAGGAGCTGCCTTCACAGCCTTTACAGCTTCGGCAACAATCAGGGCCTCCACTCACACGGGGCGAAGCCCTGACACGGGAGTCAGCAGTTTCCACTAAGGTGTCAAAAGACTGCGAGGATCATAAAGCAAAACCGCTGCTGCACACACGCACGCACAGATACACACACGTATCTCTCTGATGGCGGACAATAGACAGATCTGCTGACAAGGCAGCGACAGTGACCTTCCGCTTACTCGTGTGCCGCTGATTTGATCATCGCAGCCGTGAAAGCTGGTGGTTTAATTGCTGTTTTCATCACCGCATCTATAAAAAGATAATATGGAGGTTTGGACCAAGTAAGTGGTTGCGAAGTTTTTATTTGACAGTTTTGCCAGTAATTTCTTTCGCTAATATTAGTGTCGGTGCAGGACACACAAACACACACGCACACACAGGCGCGCACACACCACGGACCGTGCCCTACAGGGACTCCTGTAACACCGTGACACCCATATTTATTCTAAAAAGCCATTCTCTCACTCTGCTGTCCTTGGCTTTCACCTAAATATGAATCAGTCACTGCAGTTTTGTTCCTGTTTTGTCGAGTGTCAAATATTTCATGGCTGACGTTCCCTCAACTGTGACGCTCCAAATGTGGGCTGGATTGAAACTGATTTTTATCTACGCTAATCTAAGGCCTTATAAGGATATTTACCATTAAAAAGACATTTGCTAAATCAAAGTTTTTCACAGTTGCACCTGGTCTGGTGCAACAAAGAAGAGATTCCAGCCTCTCGCATAGGATCTGACCTGACCTGATTATTTATCTATTTCTGCTTTGTTTGTAGCCCCTCTTCTAAATATTTCTCCTTCTTTAAAGACGCTCAGCCATCAAAAGGTGAGACACCACCTCCTAGCAACAGGAAGAAGCTCTGCCCCCTCCTCTGAGAGCTCCTGTTAATCTCTACCCCCGTCTTTGCCTTTACAGCTCTGCTGACGTCAAAGTCCGGGCCTCTGTTATTGTTTCTCAAGGACCGAAGGGCCTCAGATACGGGGGTCATGTCGGCATCTCGCTTCCTGTTTCGAACAGCTGTCCTCTCCCGCAGACTGCTCGCCATCGTTGGTAGTCACCGACCTGTGCTGAGGGCTTTGTGGCAAGAAGCCTGGCCTCATGGGGGAGGGCATCGGGCTGTAAATATCGCCATTGTTGCCGTTGAGGTGGCTGAGGTGATCCGTGGGGAGTGGTTGCTGTGCGTGTGTGTGTTTGAGTGTGCAAGAGCGTCAGAGCTGGCGCAGGTAGGTGGGATCCATGTGACTCACAGCCAGGATTAGGAGTCACATGGATCCTTTGTGTCACCATACGACAGAAGGAAGACCGATATTGTATGTCTGTCTGTCACGAGAGCACAACGAGGATGCATTTGAATTCCTTTCTCCGATCTTCTCCTTTCTCTCCTCTATTGTCTCTCGCTGTGTCCCATCCTCTCTCTCTGTGGCGCTTTATCATCCGTCTTCTCAGTTTCAGAGGAACAACGTTATCTCCTGCTTTTTGGTCTTTTTCTTGCCTCGGCGGTTCATTTCTGTCTAGCGTTATTTGTGGGGGCTCAATGGAGCGTCACTTACTGGCCCCTCGACAGATTCCAGACTACATGCCACAGCTGCGACTATAGAATAGACATTGGTGCTGGCACGGCATTGCTCCAAATTACTCGCCCTGCTTTCAGTGTTTAAATAATGGTCTTAGCACAGAGTTAATGGCAGTGCTGGGAGGCCAAGCGATGAACACACTGGTTTCGGCGTAAAGTGGTTGGACTATTGCGAGCTAAGGAAGGCCCACGTCCTTGGGTTAATAGGCACGGGGGAGTGAAATGTTGTTTTAATGGAAATGAAGGCTGCTCAAGGGAGGACGTTGCTGTGATTCTTCTGTGTGTGGTGTTTTTACAAAGTCAGCGGAGCCATTATTGGCATTCTCTTGCAAACTTTGTCTGATGGGGGTGACAGTGAAAGGGTTACGGCTAGTGTCCCTTTCTGATCAACTTTAGCTTGTGCACGAATGGACGAAAACCAGGACATCAATCAATGTGTGCATGTGCTTTTTTTCTTTCACATTTCTCCAGAGTGTACTCATTGTAATTTTGCATATTTGTGAGACAAAATATCATTGCTGGCTGCAACAATGCAGCATTTTTTTCTCCTGAGACCTCCAGGCCTATTTTGCACTAAAGAGATTGTTTCATTATAGGACTATTCATGGGAGGGAGAGCAGCCTCAGTTATTGATGCAGCTCATTGGCTTTTTGTGCAGCACAATGGGTCCTCTTGATTGATTATGCTAAACAGCCAATGATGTGACAGAGAAGAATGGCAGACATGTTGAAGTATGAGCTACAAATGGAGATCAAACTCATGAGATCACACACACAAACTTGTACAGGCACACACAGACAAAACATGGCAGCCTAATGAAGACAGTCCGCCAGTCTGGCGCACCATGTTATTCTCTTCTTAACATTTACCTTTGGTTGTGCTAAACAATGCTTAGCATGTAAGATTTTTTGTGAATATGCTGCTACTTTAAAGTCCCGCTTCACGAATATCAGCCATCATTTTCACATTGAGGCCAGTTTGTCTGGGAGAATATTTGGGGGAGATTCCACAACATGGTGGCTGATTAGAATATGTTTAGAATTCTATTTTTAGATCAGGTTGGTGTGTTGTTCTTCTAGAACGTAAACTAACAGGTTCAACTGATAAGCTTTGGCTAGGACAAATAAACTGATGTCTTTTAGTCAGTGTAATCCCTGACCAAGCGTTGCCTGGATGAGGTCCATTATTAGAGTTAGACACCTCAGACCACATCCTCCAGTGTATAATCCACATCCGTCAACAACTGACGGAACAACACTTTGCTTTGCTCTTATCTCCTTTTTTTTAGTCTTTCCTGCTGCTTTTAGGGGCAGAAGATGAGCCTCGGTTTGGAGAACATTCTTCACAATGAAAGGTTTAGAAGCTGGTACTCAGCATAGAAAAGTGTGATTTATGAGAAATGTTCATTTCATGTTCATTTCAAATTCAATTTCTGCAACAAGAGATGGTGTTTTTGTTATTTTCGTTTGTTACCCTAGACAATTTCCAAGGTAATGGTTGGGGAAAGCATAATTGTGGCCCGGCTGTCATTAATTCGTCTGTAGTCAGAGCCCAAACTGCAACCTCGCTCTTCTGTACAGCCAGATTTGGCTAAAGCAGATCCTTTCGGCTTGTGACTTTGCAGCGTCCTGCTCTCCGTGATAAGCCCATTCACCGTGTGCTGTGTGTGTGCATGCGTGCTCGTGCGTGCCTGCACTGCCTGACCACCAGCCAGGATGTCGGATCCAGGACTGAGCTAACACAGACGGTACACACGGTAAACACACATCCAGCACGCTAAAAAGAAGCAAGCATTCGCAGACACCATCAACCCCTACCCCACCCCCACCCTGCCCCCACCCCCCCTCACACACACACACAGACACACACACACACACATACACACACACACATCCTTCTCACGTCCTCTTACAGTCTACCATCTGTACACATCCGTTTATTCAGCTCAGGGTCTCAGTAGGTCCATGTGGGGGTCTCAGGCAGGCACATCTAATGCTGGCATCTCTAAGTCCACAATACCCCCTCAGCACACACTTTCTGCTCTTCTTGTGTGTGTCATTGGGTTTGGTGTCATATGTTCACCATCTGTGGTGGAAGGGGCGGAGTTGCTCATCCACGCAAATCAATGGTCACATATCGATGCCGTTTTTACACGGCACTTAACAATAAAAAGGCAATAAGCGGCGAGGCAGATAACGAGGTGGGGCATCGCAGGCGTCGCAGAGCAATTATAACCCTTTTCGGTGTGATTTACAGTCATGACAGTGGTCCTAAAAAGCTCTCTGATACCGACAATATTTCTAAGGAAGTGAGAGAATTTATAGAGCTGCTTCGCCGCACTCAGGCTGCAACACCTCCTATCTATTTTCAGGCTTTTTAAATGATTTTGAGCTGAAGCGATATAGTTAATAAATGGAACAACTTTGTTTCTCCTCCCCAGAGCCCGGCGTGCATTTTGCTCCTCTTCTGGATGTGTGTAGGTGTGGATGTGGTTTCTTTTTTTAAAATTACTGTCACATATCAGTCTAAAACCTGGTGGTTTGGTGATCCCGCGTGGGCTGACAATAGTGTTTGTGGCTTTGCCTGCAGCTTGCCCACCTGCCGATCAAGAGGCCAGATTATTTGTGGAGCGAGAGCTGCAGACTGTGAACTAAATGTAATTATACAGCACCTCAAAATGGCCATGTGTAGGCGACTCGGCAACAAAACTCCATTTGATTAAAGCTTTTGTTTTGTTTCTCCTTGCCGAGCTGCTGATTTTAATTGTTTCTTTTTTTATTTAATTCTTTTAATGATTCCCTTGTTTTTGTAAATTTTGCATAAATCTAAATTGCATAGCAACGTCGAGTTCTTAAAGGCAGCAGTTCTCCTCTTTAGTGTATTATATCTGTGTAAAAAAACATCCTGTAATATCCGTTTTGTATTTGACAGTTGTTTCCTTCATTGTTGCTCGCATGCTTGAACCACGAGAGAAGCTAGACAAGACGTCCTGGGAGGATGTGCGATTTATTATGATGGTGATGGTGATGATGATGATGATGATGATGATGATGATGATGATGATGATGATGATGATGATGATGATGATGATGACGATGATGATGACGATGATGCGATTTTACACAGGACTCAGTTAATTGGCATCAGTGATTGGAATGCAATCCCCAAGCTCTTTGCTCGGGAATCATCCTGGATTTCCTGCCTGAGAGCCATCCCAGAGCACCTCTTCAACCAGGCCTGCTGAAATCTCCCACAGCTTCTCTTGCAGCTCTTGCATGTCACACACTGTCGTGCAATGTCGTGCAGCACCACGCCGCAGACGCGTGGACTTATCTGGGCATGCATGTCGGTGCTTTTTGACTTCCTGCAGAAGACTTCCTGTGATTCTGAATAAATGCTTCAGTGATGTTTAGGTGCTTTTCTTAACCCAGTTAATTTAATCCATTGTCTGATTCACTGCGGTTTAACTAATGGTGCATGTCTGGCAGAGGAACACAATTGCTCACCACTGACTGTAACTAATTGGCTACTTTTTGAGCATGTTTTCATTCGCAATGGATGCACCCCCTCCCTGGAAAAAACAAGAAGGATTTATTGTTAAAGCTGAAGTTGCGCTGCTGCTATCTCTGAGTTCAAGAACTGTAGTTTGTCATAATCTAATCTGCATGAGTCCTTCACACATCTCATCAAAGAGGCTGATGGGTGATTGCTGCTATTATCATACGCAAGCTCTTCCTTCATTAGCGCTTAATTTTATCCTATTGATCAGAGTTATCTGATTGCAGTCTCAAATTTACTGCTTTTTTGTTTGATAAAGAAATGTGATTATGGTGTAATGACATGTATATTTCTTTGTGCCATGAAAGGTAGTTTAAGATATTCGGTGGTTGCCTTGTCCCACACCCTAGAGACTGATCTTCTTTCCACATTGAGCTCACCTGGTTCTCTTGTTCCCTCTCTGTTCTCCCTCCTCCACCCTTGTCTGATAAATCAATAACCCCAACTGTTTTCTTCACTTTACGCACTTTCTTATACTGTCCCACGCAGCAAATTGCTGTCTGATTAAAGGTCAAAATATGTTGTGTAATATTTGCATGCTCACGTGGATCAAGATGGATGATGAGTCTACTTCATGGTTGCACGCTGGCGATGTTTTCGGAGCCAAAGTCTTGAACATATCGGGTCTCAAACATAACAAGGCGCTCTGTTTATACAGCATCGAATAAGCTAATAAATCTCAATATGCCTACAGTTACATAGGCAATGGCACACACAGTTGCATCGTATCTTATCTGATATAAGGTTGGTGAAAGTAGAAGGTAGATCTGTGAATATTTCCAAAGACCGAGGCTCCAGATTAGTTCTCGCTATGATAAAATGCAATTTGCTCCATTCCCTTTTGATCTGGCTCCAGGGTCAAAGGGGGCAGAAGTTGTAGTTGGAGAGCCATCGTCTCCTGGGCTACCCCCTCCAGCTCCTCTGGGAGAACACACAGGTATGTAGTCCCTCCCTGGGAGAAAACCCCCAACAGACCCGGGATAAAATACAATCTTTTCTTTGTAATTGAACCACCATTTCCTTGGGTAGCCCGTGTCTCAGAATGTGGAGATGAAACAGTCAGAGCTGCTGTGATCCACAGCGAGAGCTCAGCTCAAATCTGTGGACATTGGACACACATTAAGAGTCAAAATTCTTCCTCGTGGTCATGAAAGACAGAGAACAGGACTTATGGGCCTGAAACTGTTGTCTGCAGCCACAACATCCCATCCCATCCTCAATGAGCAGTGTGCTAAACAAGTTGATGCAGCTCCCTGGGGGCTTGGATCTCATCCCCACCCCTTGTCCTTCCACCCCCACTTCTCCCCTCCCACGAGTGCAGTGGATATAGCTCCCTCAGTGGTTTGTTACTTATCTCTCTCTCTCTTTCTCTCTCTCTCTCTATCCCAATATTCCCTACTCGCTCCATCCCCCCACCTCTCTTGCCTTATTTGTGGGGGGAGAGAGGGAGAGTTGCTGGCTCCCAGAGGCAGACTGCTCATCCCTCAATAACTCCAGCTCGCTCCCTGTGGCGTTGAGCCCTGTCCTCCACCACTCAATTACTCCCTTCCATAAAGATGTACAGATGGGCCAGGATGCACACTCATAGAAGACTCTCACAGACACTCTCAAGCAGGTGAATGTATCCGTGCCAATTTACACATATTTGCAATGCATGGAGAAAAGCCCATATCAGGCTGCATACGTGAGCCAATCGATGCACATTCACCCCCCAATCAGACAGCAAAGGGAAGATAGGTGGCCCTCTTTCCTTTGCACTCACAAATGGAGATGAAAACAAGCTTTTGGGTTTGTTTACATGAGGTAAAGCTGGATTATGTGTCCTCTCCTTGCCTCTTTTCACACAGCAGTTTTGTGTTTGTCTTTTTTCATCCCTTGCTGTGCATCCACAGACGGTTAATGAGAACACCGTTCAGGCTGGTTTACCTGTCCACTGCTGTTCACCACAAAACAGTGCAGAGTCTCACAGTGAAGCAATGCACAAAGTACCTGAAAGACAGTCATAAAAACAGAAGCACATACTCATATAAAGGTCAACCCCAGGGCAGTAACAGCACAATGTTATGTTAGGTTTTTTTTATTGGGGTTTCTTGCAACACTGTACATTTATAGAGTGAAATAAATTTTAGAGCTAATGGAAAATCCTCCATAATGCAACCCTGAAAATCCTCTGAACTCATTTCTTACAATTGAATTAATTTAAATGTAGCTAAAAGTTCCGTTCGGTATCAGATTTAGCGGCAAACAATATGTTTTTTTTTTAATTTAAAAGTGTCAAAAAACAAGCTGATTCAGTGTGGTGGTGGTGGTGGGAGGGATTTAGGGATTTCCATATCCATCTCTTAGTTCTAGCCTCACTTTTTGCTCTCTGTTACCCTTTCAGGTCCATCAAATCTCTGTATCTTCCTCTTCTTATCTTCCACAGTAGTAGTATAGACTATAAGAAACTTGAGGTGACTCCTGATTTCGAAGCCTCCAACTCCTCTGATCAGTCTGCGGCCTCCTTCGGTCCTCTTTTATTACCTCACATCTGCATGTGTAATCTTTGTGCTATTGCCACAGAGGAGGGTATTTAGTTTGCTCTGACTGAATAAGATATAAACTTGCTGATTTATTCTCCTTGGGTTGCGTTGCCAATGGTTGTTTTATTTCTGGAGTTTTACAGACATTGTTATCATGCAGAGGTTGTTGTTTGTTAACACCATTGCTCCTTGTATAAACCTCATTATTGTTGATTTTTTTGGAAAATCCATGCCAAGTGCACACCGCATGTGAAGTGTTAAATTCATTCTGCACACACACACACACACACACACACACACACACACACACACACACACACACACACACACACACACACACACACACACACACACATAGAAACAGACACATTTCTCCCCCAATCTGCGGCGTTCACTTCATATTAGATGCCAACCACTGTGTCACTCAAAGCCACAGAATACAATCTCCTGAACACAATAGCGGCTTAGTGTCACACGCAGCGCAACCGTAAACAGCGGTTGCTATATCATGTCAGCGGTTCTACAGCTTAATAATGAGCAGCCCCGCTGAGATTATCCCGCATCGAATACCGCTTACATCAACACTAAAATTCTACACATGTTTGCATTATTCAGCCCATTTTATTTGTTTTTGCCGACAAGTTCTAGGGTTATGTTTATCTCTTGGTACCACAGGGTGCAAGAAATGAAGAGAAACACATTTTTTTATTGTGTTTATTTAATTTTTTTTAAACTAACTTTTCTCCTTTCCTCAAGTCAGTAGAGAACGACACGCAGGTGCCGCCACTGCATGAAGTCCCTATCCAGATACACGTTGCTGCCAAAATGTTGGGCGTTACCTTCTCCTCAACTGTAATTTGTCCACAGGTCCCGGCATCTAAACCATTTGGCAGATAAGTGAGCATATTTGTCACATTAAAGATTATTTACAATCCAGGCAAGTTCAATGAGGCCAAAACCTGATTTTAAGAATGTGAAGAAGATGATGCCTCTATGTGTGTGAGCGTGTGTCCCTGCGTGTGCGTGTGCAAGCATCATATCCGTCAGTTCTGACACATGCATTTTTAATTATCACACTGTCATTAAAATGACAGTGTGTGAGCCTGGCAGGCTGCTTTATTGCTGGGTTTAATCTATAACCGGTTCACATCTCATTATTAATATGGTAATGGATCTCCTCCAAGAGATTAAGGGATGGAGTGGTTGATGGTGACAGTAAAAGCTATTTTAGATTTTAGAATCAGAGGGGTGGGTGGGAGTTGCGCGGCAGGAGATGAGTGTTTTCATTTAATAAACTGGTTTCACTTTTAAATTCTTGCAGAGGTTCTGGTCTTTTTTCGTGTGTGTATATTTTTTATAGTTTCTTGCAAGCTGAAGTTTGTGAAAAACCACATAACTTGTGGATGAATAGAATCTAGGTTATAATCTTGCAGGGCATTGTGTTGTGAGCACCCCTCATGAGTTCATGCAAATACTCTGTTGCCGTTTGTCTAGCACGTTTTGGTTGCTGTCAGGAAATCCTTTTACTTTCATCCTTCAGATTCTGCGTGAGGCACTCTCTGAACCAGTTGCCAGCCTGTCGCATGCCTAACATATTGGACAACCAACCACTGAAACGCGGGTTCACAAGGTCAATTTTAGCCAAAAATGCAAATTGACGACTATTGAAAACCCCACACACAAAGGCTCTTGGCCCCAGAGGGCCTGGCTGTGAGGCAACCGCTCCATTCAATAATACAGTCCAGCAACATACATTCTTCCTGTTTACCTTTTTTCACGTGTCGATGCTAAGACTGTCAGAAATTCCAGCTATATTGCACTAAATTAAGTCAAAGTCAGAACTGGCCCCACAGTATTTGCGCAGCTCATGTTTACAAGCTTGTATGAGAGCGTTCGGTGTGCTGCAGGGGTCCGTTCCGGATGGCCCCAGAATGTCAGCGGTCCGTAACAAGCAGATTAATCAGTTTCTTGTATGCAAGATGTTGTTATTGGTCTTTTCCAACCAGCTGTTTCATGTATATACCCATTAAAAATAAGATATAAACACCAGGGTGATATTTCAGAGCTGTAAAGATAATACTGGCACCTCTTTTCACTCCCATCTATGTTTAATTCATTTGTGCCTATTGCATTTGCATCTGGAACCATTTGCATGTTGCATATCATTTTTTGTGTTCTATCTTGACGTCTGTGTAAATGTATCATTAACAGATGACGGTGTGTGTGTGTGTGTGTGTGTGTGTGTGTGTGTGTGTGTGTGTGTGTGTGTGTGTGTGTGTGTGTGTGTGATATATGTAGAAACCATATATTGCCACATCATGCAGCAATATTATCTCATGTTTGAAGAATGTGTTTGTGATAGCAGACATTAGGCTTCAAATAGGGGCGTAAACTTTATGTCTTTCTTCCTTCCTTCCTGTCTCTCTTCCGTGGACTCCATGGCTGCTAAACATCCCATAATGACTGTCAAACAAAGTCCTGCACAGAAGTCCTCTGAGCACATCCAAGGACTTGCATGTCAGCAAACCCTGTGTGGACATGTGGCATATGAATAATGCATGCAGGAGGTTTCAGGAGTCTTCGGGAGGAAGGTGGAGGGTTTACAGGCAGCTGAGCTAATAAGACCATAGAGGGTTCTGATGATCATGTGTGCAGTTGCTTAGGTACCATATCTAAGACATTGCACGGTAATGTTGCTTTTCACGTGTGCGTCACCCATTGGAACACCTCTGTGCTCTTTGTGTGCTCTTTGGCCTGAATCTCATGGTCTTGATTTGCCAACATCTTGGTTCCAGCAGGTAGGAATAGTCGGAGGAAAAACCGGAATAATCTCCAACATCTGCTCCTCCATCCAACTTTTCCTCTGGCTCTCTTTTTGTCTTGTCTTTTGCTAAGCATTCCGCCCTTGTCCAAATTCTCGCCACCACCACCACCACCACATCACACACACTCACAGACACATACAAAGATGCACTTACACACAAACACAAGCATATCACCCCCCCAAGGTGAGAGAAATCTCGCTTCTACCATATTACTGCACTTCATTAGATTTGTTCATTAAAGAGGCTCACTGGTAATGACTTTCTTGCACCATGTGACTGCCAAATAGATTACAGTATTGATAATTGCATTAGTTTTATGATGAATATGTAAAAAAAGTGAAAAAAGGGAGTGGGTGTGTTTAATATTGCAGAATTAATAATCTTTAGTTCATCTCAGTTCTGCGTTCCTCCCCGGTGAATTCCCCCCTTCTCCCAGCTGTGTTTCACTGCGGGGATTATCAGCTCAAATGTAGAACAAAACGTGTGTCTAGAATAATATTCAGGCTGTTATCGATGAAGAGGAACACGATTAGAGGGAAACACAAACTCTAAACTCTTCACCTCTCTGCCTCTTTATCCGCTTCAACACGATATATGACATAGATTATATAGACATGCTTAGTCTTTCACATGCATCTCTGTAAACTGCAGTCGTGAGGCAGCAGGGGAAAGGAAAAGTCTAAAGAAAAGCTTTTTGAGTTCCCACTGCAGATATATATCTGATGGTTTAATGTCCAGTGTAATTCCAGACTCATTGATAATAATGTATGATTAACTGTGAGAAGCTTGGCGTCAGCATTGTTTATAACACCATTATTCTTGTAAATTATAACTATGAGAATAAACACAATGGACAACAACATGGCTGTTCACGGTGCTTTTCAGAAGTTCCTGTAATCCAGCTCTTCTTCTGCTGAATTAACCGCTCAGGTCTGAACTTTATATCCCACATGGTTGCTGGGCTGCAGTTATTTTCTGGTGGGGGAAGGCACCTGTTCTGACCTGATTTTCCAGGTCTGACCCAACTCCGGCCTGTTTATACCTGATGCCTTAAAACTATAGCGGAGTCTCACTGAAATCAATTGTTTTGTCTGCCAGTGGCCTTCTATTTTTTAAATTCATTTATAAAAGCTGCACTCTGCAGCATGATTTAAAGTCTACATTTTAAACACATGTGGCAGTGTATAATCAAGATTAGGATGATAATGCTGACTGTTTTTTTCCCTCCTGCAGTATTAATTTCTGTCTTTAAATGTGCAGTTTGCGTGTTCCTGTTCCTATCCCATCCTTCCTGTCCTACATGCCTTATCCCTGTGCATAAATGGAATCAGCTCCATTCCCAGAATATAGAAGATATGTGGCTCTTCACTAATAGATACAGTAGTAGATATTTACTTCTTCCCAGAAGATTTGAGACTGTGCTAAGAGGATAAAAGCTGCCAGTTTATCCCTATTCTGACTTATTTTTGAAGAACAGCAAATATCTTTGATACAAAAGTTGTGTATTTATCTCCTTCTATCTTTACCAACGCCAGCACCCAGAGCGAAACATTCACCATCCACAGTGAGGTTTATTTTTATTCACATGTTTTTATCAGCGCTCAAAGCACAATGCTCCACTCGCAACTGGAGAGGACTAAACATCCTTGTTTACGGTGATTTTTACTCACTGAGTCTCTACGATCAGGCCCCTTTGCTGATGATTCCACCTCTGTTCTATGTTAGATTTTTATGTGTTTCCAAATCTTTGTGGTGTGGCACGACAGTGATGCGAATAAAAATGAACCCTGAGCTGACAGAGAGGAGCAAGCTGAGGTAAAAGCCTTCATTGTGGGAGGAGAACACAGCAGTGGAGCCCTCATACAGCGTGGCAGCGCAGACTGAGGTGTTACTGCAGGTCCTCCACAATGTCCTCTAAAGTCTATCACTTCTCATTGTTGCAGCAGCCATCTGCCCTCTGTTAAAAATTATTTGGGCCAATTCTTTAAAGACCAAAGAGACCTGTATTTACCAAGAGAAGCATGATGTTTAAGCAGATTGGTTAAGGTTCAAGTGGAGCGGCAATTTCTTGGAATGTTGCAAGATCACTGCATGTATTTTAAGTGAAGTCTGTCAAAAAAAAAGTACAAAAGTACGTTTTAGAGTACATTTGCGAGAAGTGACACCATTTAGCAGACCAATCTAATGTTTGGGCTCATTACTTGACCAAATGACTCGTTGAGATTTTTTTTCAAGAGCCTTACTCGGCCTCTAACCCACGATCAGCTCCTCTGTTCTCCGAATACCCAGTAGTACATTAGCCAGAGAGCTACTATTACAAGGTTCCAGGGAGTAGCTATGGAGAGCTGAGTGTTACAAGTTTAATGGCACAGACTTCTGTCACCACCTCACCACTTCATAGCACTCTCTTCAAGAGCACCAAGGTCACATTAAAATGGAGAACAGCCTTTTCTCTGTGTGTGCGTGTGTGTGCGTGCGTGCGTGCACACTCATTTACATGTATACCTCTTGCCCTAAATGTGGCGACAAGCGAGGTCCCACCATCCTCAAACACCATGGAAGTGTCCAATCCCCCCTCCGGCAAAGTAAATTCCAATAGGACAAACTTCAGATCACTCTGCGTAGCGAGGAGTTAAGAGTGCCGTATTGATTTGCTCCGTCTGTGATGAATCCACAATTAGAGCCACAGCAGGCCATTGGGGAGTCTGTCCTCTGTTTGACTGAGCCTGCCCTCTCTGAGCTACAGTGTGTGGAGGAAACATTAAGCGGCACGCATGGCGAGGGCCGAGAGCACGTGTGTGACAGCTGCAGCAGACCTGAGCTCCAGGACCTCCTACAGAAATGCGGAGAAATATGCCGAGATGCTTGATGACATGATGAGAAAGGAGGGAGTGAAAGGGAATGAGGACAAGGAGGAATTCAGTGTGGCTGATGTAAACAATGATGTACAAATGCAGATAAATAAGTGTGCTTTTGAGTTTAAACGCACTTCTGCTGTGAGTTTAAGAAAAGTAGATCTATATTTTATTTGTGAGCACAATTAAGACTGTAGATTATAGTTGGGTTCCTCCATCCTTACAAATGATCAGAATAGTTGTTAGATTTAAAACAAGGCTAAAATATGCTCTAACGGGATGGTAGAAAAGGGAAATTCTCTAACTTTTAAAAAGCCTTTAGACAAAAGACAAAAGAAACAAAAGTAGGGATAAATTCAGCAAGTCTTCTGTCTGTTTGACACTATTGTTGCGCCCCTCAGTCCTTGTTCTGCCTTTCCAGTACAACAAGATATTTACACTTCTGATGCAGGTGTCTATCCTTCATTTGCTTTAGCACCAATTTCCTGGTACATCCACAAGGACAAAAATATTTAATATAGTTCATCTATTTTGTCCCTCAGCAGGCACAGTAGGTTCTCTCTCAAGATAATTATTAGAGTCTAACAACATGTGTTCACGCTCCTAGATGCTGCTTCATCTTGCATGCCTGACATTTCTTTATCTAATCCAGACATCAGGCAAGAAAAAACCTCTAACGTGAACATGTCACCTGTCTGCCACAGAACCTGATTCAACCTAATGCTACTCCCTAAATGTATCCATATCTGTCTGAAAAATGTGGCAAACATTCAAATTGTTTTCTCGGAACTGCATGAAAGTCAAGGCATCGAGTGTTTTATGAGTGAGATGTGGTGAAAGGCTTCAGCCAGCCTGAAGAAAACGCTGGTGTCAACGCAGAGTTGGGGTTTGAGAGAGGACATGGCAGGCTAGTGAGCAATGGAGGAGGGCGGGGGTGGGGGGTGGGGGGTTGCATCCTGCCAACTAGGTCTGCAGCTTAATTAACTCTAAAGCAGGAGAGCTGCGGGGCTGCCCCGTCGCCTTGCATATCAACGACCTGAGTGCTTTCTAAGCACCTTTACAGACAAGCCCTGCTTTGTGAGAGTATTCAGGCGAAGGAGGCCGAGGAGCTCCTCCCTTGTCTCCAGTCACTGTGATGGAGAAGCACTCACACAAACATTTGAATAAGGATGAGCCCAGGCGGAGAGAGTCGGGCAGATTTTTGCTTTGTTTTGCATAAAATCTAAAGGCATTTTCCTTTTCGTCAGCATCTGTCAGGTGATTGATTGTGTTTAACTTACTTCCTGCATCATTAAACATCTAGCTTAGCAATGTTTAAGAAATATTAACGGAAAATCATATACAGACATGTGTATGATCTGTTTTTATCTCTGCAAAGGTCAGACTAGTGGCCCCACGCTGCTGCAAAGCACAGCAAGTCCAATCTTACCTTTGACTAGCTACTGACCTCTAGTGGCCTTGAATTAATGATAGAGACATTTATAATTACAAGTGACTGGTCTTCATTATTATTCAGACTCACTGATAATTCTTATCATGATGGTTTTCAGTGAAAATATACAAAGCTCAACTGCTTCAAATGCAAGAATTCCTCTCAAGGGTAGTAAATCCCTTTTCCATAGGTTACCTGCAAACATCTGGGCATTTGCCTGCAGCTGTAACATTAGATGCTGTCCAGCATGCGAGTGAGGGCTCCTATGTGCACGTGCACACACTCATGCACCTCACAGAGTGTCGGTGCAGAGGTCAGGTATGATTTATTCTTCTGGGAGTTTACTGTGATCTGTGAAGAGAGCGAGAGGGATTATTGAATTTGGACCCGGTGGCTCTTTCCGGCTGGTCGGTTGGCTGACCTTGGATTGTTGGCTTGCACCTACTATGATGACAGTGTGAGTTTGTGTTGGTTGACCACTCATCAGGCTCACTGACTGCCCGCAGGATTGCAGGGCTGGCTGCCTGTTTGGCTACTTCCTTTGTTGAACGTTTTGAAGACTGTTGGTCCGGCCGCTTATTAAATAAATATGTACTAACTGAGTAGCTCGGAAGCTAACAGAGTGGATGCCAATGTGTGTTTCATGGGACTCTTCGGGTTCACAGCAGCACTTCATGCACATATGCTGCCTGGAACACCATCACCGGCCTGCAACAGACAAGGCTTCTCTCATTTAGCAAAACCTGCCAATGGCTCACGGCTCGCAACACCTGGGCCATGGTGCTTACAGTGAATAATATCTGGATTTTGGTGATAAAATGCAACCTTAATTTGTTTCCTTATAAGCTCAAAGGAGCGTGAATCATCTTATAGATAGATTAATTAACGCTTTTCACAGAGACTCAAACTGGGTGATAAAACTGAATGCCTAATGAACGATTGCAAAGGGAATAAATGCTTGACTGTATAATCAAACAACCTAGATCAAAGTTAGTCAGCTTCATTAACATAGAGTTTTGTTTATATTTGTCATTATGCAGTTCTTTAAAGTTATGGAGTGCTGTAATGAAGGAGGTAGACCCTGAACTATTCTTCAGTTTGTTCTGCTTTAATGGAACAAATAAAGAAAACAGGGGTGAGATTTGGTGGATAGGAATAATCATCAATGAATATATATTTGTTTGGATAAAAAGATTCTTCATAGATTACCACAGTGCACACTGGGTATCTCCACAATTCCCACAAAAATCATGCACAGGTAATGTCCCACCTCATTATGACTTCATAAAGACACGGTTTAAAGTGACAGTGCATTTAACCCAACTCATTCTCAACTCAATTTTGAGGGTGAAATTAATCCTCCTTTTTAAGATACCTGAGAGGAAAGACTGGTGTGCAGTGTGTGTCACGGTTTAACCTCTGCTTTCATGCTGTCAACTCTAACATTCATTATATAGCAAGAAATTATTTCATTTATTAAATTTAATTTAATGTGTTCAATTTTAAGGGCAGTGCTACTGGGAGTCCCTATTGTATTCTATGTATTAAATTAAGGCAACTTATAGAATTAACAGTTCATGCCTATCAAATAGATCTTTCTGTGGCATGATTGCCCCTGTTACCGTAAAGCCGGAGTGTTGAGGGTTTGAGTCTAGGTCAGGTCTTTCTATGTGACACTTGAACATTCTCATGTCTGCACAAGTTTTCTCCAGTTTCCTCCCACAATCCAAAAGCATTAGATTAAGGGGAGACCCTAAAATGCTCCTCATGAAAAGGGTGAGCCAGTGTGATGGGCTGGGGTGTGACAGGCCGAGTCTTGATTTCTGGCATTTCTTTTGTAATTCATCGCCAATCAAATCGTCATCACATTGTGGAACCAAACACTCGAGTCACTTTCACTCCAGTCAGAATTCTGTCAAATCAAATCAAATCAATCTTTATTTATATAGCATCTTTTACAATCAAAATAGTTTCAAGGCCCTTTCCAGAATCCCAGGGCCTGACCCCAGACAAGCAACAGTGGCAAGGAAAAACTCTGAGTAGACTGTCTTATAAAGAAAACGGGTGAGATTTGGTGGATAGAAATAATCATCAATGAATATATATTTGTTTGGATAAAAAGCTCCAAGGACACCGAGAGGCGCTCCCGTAAATGTGCACCAGCAATTGTCCACCAGCTCCACACCCCGAAAAGAAATCTTTTAGTATTGTTATCGCAGCAACATCAAACAGCCAAAACGACACCGTGATAATATTTCTGGCTAATTCTGAACAGGAATATTTTAGTAACACATCAATCCATCAGTCCTGTTAGGCTTACAAATTCCAATAGAGAATGAACCAGTCTCGAGAGAACTAGCAGCCCCCGAAGGCTACAGATATCCAATATTTCCTCCTAAATGTCAAGTTTACTTTGAAAAAAAGACGAAATCATTGGTCAGTGTGATTATGTAAAAGGCTGAAAACAAAGCGGTGTCTTGGTCGCCATGAGTGGCTGGATGTGGCAAAAAAAAATTTAAAGGTCAATTACTTTTCCCAAATACAATTTTTATCAGGGAAAATGTTCACCTCAGGGGTCAGTTCAGTTTTACTGAGTTATCTGATTATGTCATTTCATGTGAAAATGTAGTCAGATCATTTCAGCGCAGCAATATGTTATGAATATTGCACTTTGCTCGTTAAAGATTAGAAGAATTTGGGCGACGGTTTCATTAAAACAGACTGATAAGGCCGAGTTGTGCGTGCAGCCAGTTTTAGTGTTTGCGGTAAGAAAGCTTGTCAGACATCAGCGTAGCGCCCCTCCATGACAAGCCTCCCAGTGGGCACACTGGTATTTAAGAGCCACACTCTGATGATCAGCCCGGGTTGCAAAGATGGCGCGCATATGAAAGGCAGATTTCTTTCTTAAGAACACATCAAAGAGATCAGGCCTGCCCGTTTCCCATCTGTGCATGTTGCCAAGGAGGGGGGGAAGAACCAAGGAAAAATGCAAGGTTGGGGAGAAATATGCACGGAAAACTGAGTTTGCTATGGCTGTGTGTGACGCCAAGACTGGACCAACTAAGACAGAATTCAGGGATATAAGCCAAAATAAATTAGCACATGGATGTATTTCCACCACTTTGGCGTGCTTTTGCTTTGCTCTTTTGTGGCGCGATAAGCTGGTGGTGATATTATTTCGCTGCATCCATGCAGAGTATCAGCTGCCGGAGCTGGCATTTTCATAGTGCCCATATTTATAGTTTCTAAAGATTGAAGTGGAATTTAAACGCAGTCAAATGCTTGACTTTGGCTATTAGAATTATAGTAACAATTGTGCCAAAGAAGACTGTACTTGTCAGAGATTAAGACAAATAAGTGAATTTTATGCATAAAAATCAAGTCAATTCTCTTCGGTAGCTACCGCACAGCCCCGTGAGGAGTTTTCAGCTGTTAAGGGCCTTGCTGAAGGGCCTACGGTGGTGAGGACATGGGTAGGGACAAGTGGGGGCTTTCACATTGCTCATCTTCAAAGAGGTTCTGGGAACACAGCAGCCATGTTGTTTACATTCAAGGTGACATTTAGAAATGAATTTGCTTTTGAATTTGAAAGACCACTTTTATACCATCAACCATTTTTAATTTGAGTGCGCGCACAAACTCTGAAGTAATATTCAGCCGTTGTTGGTCCGTGTCACATGTCCAAACAGAGTGGGCCTCTGGACGTTAGCACACTTCTGCATCAGAGAAAAAAACCACAAGTAGCACCAAGAAGAGCTTTTCATGTCTCCATAAACCCAAAGATAGACTGCACTCAGCGGCAGCTCCAGCAGCTCTTTAAACATTGAAGAGCAACATACCCTTGGAAGAATGTGGAGTAGGAACAAAAACAAGTTCTGTAAAATGGAGAGAACCGCAGAGAACACATTTAAATACATAAGGCCGCTGAATTAATGTAATCAGTCAGTCAGGGGGATCACAGTGTCCTAGTGAATCACATAAATTAATGAAAAATAGAGCTTGTTCTATGGTAAGTCTTACTTTGTTTCATACGAGCTGAACTCATCCTGGTGCTTCAAAAGTAGGAGAAACTAATAGTGTTCCTACCAAATCAATGTGACTGTAAATTCATTATTTACTAGTTTATCTGGGCCCATTTGCCCTCCCTGTGATCCTTCAATAAGGAGATTATTAGTGTGACATGTCTATATTTCCTGTGGATCATTTTACACATCTAAGTGCTGCAATTTGTGCAATCCCATCCACATTAAGCCAAAATAGGAAGCATTAGCATCCACTGTAAGCTATCAGTCAAAAGGGCATGTAGTGGTGTTCACATCAGATCTGGTAATTAGTGTGTTCCAATTTATGCTCACGACATCTCAGTTTGTGTGATCGTCAAGTCACATGACCATCTATCGAGATCAAAATTATCCTACTGTTGCTGGACACCTGGAGCCGGTCATCTATCATTGATATTGGCTCAAAACATCCTTATACTGCATCTGTAATATACGTATGTTGAACCCTAAAAGATCAAAATGAACCATGCGCTGATCGGCTCAGCTTCTTGAGCACTTAATAAAAGTATCCATAGTGACTACTGAAGATCTTATTCATAGATTACCACAGTGCACACTGGGGATCTCCACAATTCCCACAAAAATCATGCACAGGTAACGTCCCACCTCATTATGACTTCATAAAGACACGGTTTAAAGTGACAGTGCATTTAACCCAACTTATTCTCAACTCAATTTTGAGGGAGAAATTAATCCTCCTTTTTAAGATTCCTGAAAGGAAAGACTGGTGTGCAGTGTGTGTCACGGCTTAACCTCTGCTTTCATGCTGTCAACTCTAACATTCATTATATAGCAAGAAATTATTTCATTTATTAAATTTAATTTAATGTGTTCAATTTTAAGGGCAGTGCTACTGGGAGTCCCTATTGTATTCTATGCATTAAATTAGGGCAACTTATAGAATTAACAGTTCATTTCTATCAAATAGATCTTTCTGTGTTATGGGTTTGTCATGAGGGGGCACTGAGTCACCACACTTGTTACCGTAAAGCCGGAGTGTTGAGGGTTTGAGTCTAGGTCAGGTCTTTCTATGTGACACTTGAACATTCTCATGTCTGCACAAGTTTTCTCCAGTTTCCTCCCACAGTCCAAAAGCATTAGATTAAGGGGAGACCCTAAAATGCTCCTCATGAAAAGGGTGAGCCAGTGTGATGGGCTGGGGTGTGACAGGCCGAGTCTTGATTTCTGGCATTTCTTTTGTAATTCATCGCCAATCAAATTGTCATCACATTGTGGAACCAAACACTCGAGTCACTTTCACTCCAGTCAGAATTCTGTCAAATCAAATCAAATCAAATCAATCTTTATTTATATAGCATCTTTTACAATCAAAATTGTTTCAAGGCCCTTTCCAGAATCCCAGGGCCTGACCCCAGACAAGCAACAGTGGCAAGGAAAAACTCCCCTTTAACAGGAAGAAACCTTGAGCAGGACCAGGCTCATGTAGGGGGACCCTCCTGCTGATGGCCAGCTGGGTAAAGAGAGAGGAGAGGGAGAGGGAGAGGGAGAGGGAGAGGGAGAGGGAGAGGAGAGGAGAGGAGAGGAGAGGAGAGGAGAGGAGAGGAGAGGAGAGGAGAGGGAGAGGGAGATCGATAGGGAGAAGGAGAGCAGATCAGAAAGTTGGAATTCAAAAGGGAAACAAATGAAGCACAAGGTCTTCCATACGGAACGGTTAAAGTGACTTAACTTTTGTGTGTGTGTGTGTGTGTGTGTGTGTGTGTGTGTGTAGAGAGAGAGAGAGAAAGAGTCAGTATATTGAAAGGATGGTGTATGTTAGTTCACACTCTCTGATTTTCCAGTCTCTGGGGGGCTTCTGTGTCCTCGATCTCACATCCCGCTGCTGACCCATAGGAGTGATGCGAGGAAGAGGGCAAGGAAGAGAGTGTGAAGGAGTGAGTGGTGGTGCCTGGTGACTGAACCTCCTGTTTCCTTTCAAATTTAACCGCAAACAGTTGGAATTTATGAGAAAACAAACAAGCAGGTGGGGCCCTGCAGTAATTTCAATAGACTATGGAAGCTCCTGCTGCCATTCAGAGAGAACAGTCAGGGGTTATCCATTTTAAAAATGAAGCTCGGGTATTGTTGCTTTATTTTCCTCAAATTGAACATTTATGGGGTCTGAGTATGACACGCTAGAATATAAAGAAGAAGCTTAACAATGATTACACCCAAATACCCAACAGCAGAAACAATAAAGTTGTGGGATGGGAACAAGAAACACATGAAAATTACAAATAAGGGAGATCAGAGCTGAGCGAAGGAGTGGTTGGAATGAATAATGGGTCTGACGCGTGCAACAGATGGGGGTCAGAGGTCACAAGGCCAGTCTGACTTTCATCATCCTGTATATTGGTGCTGGGCTGAAATGTCAAAGGGGATAAAACCAGCCGGAGGGAAAAATAAAATCAATGCGGCTGTGGAAACACTGTGCACTTCTTTTCCACTATACAGAAACACAAAAGAATGATCGTGTCAGCATCCTCATCATCATCATCCATGCATGTATGCCTCCCTATATGCATCCTATCTTATATGTATACTGCTCATATGAGTGCTTTTATTTCAGTTAATCCTCTTTTTAAAGTCCTCCACTGCTGAGCCGGAGGGGTCTCCTTCACCACCGTTTTACTCTCCTCACTCCCGTTCCCTCGTCATGGTGACACGGAGATGGGTTCGCTGCGGTGTTGTTAGAGTGATAATCTCCTTCGCTGCCTTTAGAGATGCACCTTTGCACTTCAACTCTTTGCCTGTTTATTTTGCAAACCCATCGTATCTTTGAGTAAACGTCTGTGGAGCCAAATGCTGCCTGTCAGCGCTGGGCTGCTTCCTTTCATTTCCACGACCCTGTCAGTCTGACAGCAGGTGAGACTGAGAGTTTAATGTCAGGAAACATTAAAGTGATTTCTGTCCAAGAAGAGAATTTGCTGTTTTCATACAGGGAATTATATTTTTGAAAGTTTTTAACGATAGAGGCCACACTGCACCACTGAGCTGAAGGCTGTAATTACCAGCGAGAACTGTGGGTTGCAGCTGAAGGGGTAGACTCACCAAAGAGAGGTGGTCATTTAGATGAAATGCTAATTGTAATTAGTGTTCCTGGAGGGATGTCTCCATGGCAATATTTGCTACCTTCTTTAGATTTTGTGTTGGTGCATATGTGTGTGTTCATGCATTCTACATGAGGACAAACATTTTCATATTGCTTGCCTGGTCTTCATTATTTCAAAGGGTAGTTTAAAGGTAAACAATGGCCTTTTGAGTCAAGGTTAGATTTGAACGTGTGGGTGGGTGTATATTTCAGAGTTAAGGTTAAGAGTGTGATGTGTTTCTTTGAAGAAAAGTTGAAAAAAAATCGAATAAGTCAGTGGAAAGACTGACCACACATCACATAGTGCCAAGTTCTTGAGATTTTCCGGCAGGGAATTTTTCTACACCCTGCAGCCTAGGAGCTTTATTGAGAAACCCAGTCTCCAGGTATTGTGTTATAGTTTGGAATCCATTTATATATGTAATGACATGCCAACAGGATTGTGCAGCTCCTACAAAGACCTGCTGTGTGTATTTGCTAGCAATGCTATAACAACCAACAAGGTGCATATCTCGCTTATCTGTCACTATGGAGAAGTCATTTTCATACCTCCCTTCTGTAGCCTTTCTTTTTCATCCATCTTTCCCTCGCTCCTCTCTCCTGCGGTGAATGTTGCAGCACTTCGTCATCCTCTCTTGCCAGTCATTAATCACAACAAAGTAGTTTGACCAGATTTAATTGATCGATCCTGTTTTGTTTTTGCTTTTTTTCTGGATTGCATTTAGGATATTTGTTCCTTTTCATTGTAAAAACGGTTTTCCAGGGGTCGATATGGTGAGCGTGTAAAGCTGCAGAAGGTGCACTGATTCTTTTCCAGGAACTTATTGAGACTTTGATTACCATTTGGTCTCTGTCCCTGAATGGAAACACTCTCCTGTAGCTGCCTCACAAACATCGCCGACCGAACCCGTGTAAACGTTAACTCATTGCCCAGTGATGCTGCTATTGGCGGCCTCATTCTGTTTGTGCTGTTTTGGTCCTTCATGTTAACATGAAGCTTAAACAAACATACCTGCCCAGGTTTTTTGGCATTTTCTTCACAAATTTGTGAATTCTGACATCTTCGTAATGCTTTAATAAGGAGCCATATAAATGCTAATTTATGGATTGATTTATTCAGTCTCTGACAAATACATAGCAACATAAATGTAGTAATGCATTAATGGTTAGGCTGACATGCCAGAACTACAAAATTGGTTTGACCCAGGAGCACAAATTTGCCCTGAGCCAAAATAGAATTACTATTTTCCAAAGTACATACAAGTCAGTATGATAAATACACCAGGAAGCCCCCACTGCATATGGTTCTGTATTCAGAAACACGCTTGTTTTGTGTTTTCCCTCTGTGTGTCTTTCCCATAATCCTTTGCAGATTGTCATGCAGCAAGAAGGTGAAATTCCCCTTTTTCAGTATTTGGATTTAACATTATTTTCAACATTTGTAGGATGAGTGTAGAGTTTCATTATTCTAGCTTGACCTTGAGATTTCAAAGGTCATGTGAGAAAATGCAACTGCAGTGCAATCTCGCAACTTTCACCGTGATCAGAATCAAGCACTAACACTATCAAACACTGCTTGGACTTGCAGGCATATTAATTAAAAAAGAGACATGTGAGGGTTGACGTTTGATTTAACTTCATAATATGCCAAATTCATCACTTTGTAAAGATCTAACCTGAATGGATTCTGAGGTCAAGACTGTGAAAATGTACCAAAGAATTAAAAAAAGACACATTAAATCCTCTTTCACTCAGCTATTGACCGTGTGTTCCTGAATAAATGACTAAATAAAAAGACCCAAACACGAGCTGCACACATGAAATGTGTGTAAGGGCATTTTTGAAATGCAGATTTATAACTTTATTCTGTTTTTCTTTGTGAGCGAAGGTTAAATAAATGGCTGGTTTTGGCTGGTCCTGAGTTTTAAGGTTGGTTTCAAGGTTGAGATTAGAATTAAGTTTAAGTTAGGGTTGAGAGCTGGGAAATGTATGGCTATGAAAGTCCTCACAAAGATTGAAATATGAGAATGTACGTGTGTGTGTGTGTTTATCAATTAAACCAATGAAACGGTGATTTCCTTGTGGAAAGAGCCAACAAAGAGATAATTATTCAATAAAATTATTATTCAAATGAAAGCAACTACCGTAATCACTTCTCTGAATAATCTTTTCACCCTGTTCATTTATTTCAATTACCATTGAAGTCTTCCTAAAAGCTGAGGGTGAACCGAGATGAGACCGAATTGTAAAAGACATCCCAGCGTGCGCTTTGACCTGCTGCTTTGATCCGATGAACTGGGAAAGAAAAAGTCCAGGAAAATCTGACTTTCTGCCGCTCAAGACCCGTTAAAAAGCACAGCGAGCAGATGAGGGAGAGGCCCAGAGGAACATCAAACGTCTTTTATTTTGAGGCTCGCTTGCAACTCAAGAAAACCTGAAATGTTCAGAGACTTTCAGTGATCTGAAAGTCAATTTCAGAAAAGAGCAACTGGTTCAACTGGGAGGGTGATGCAAAGAATTACCATTTTTAGTAACAAAAAAGTACAGATTTAATACTTGTCGCCTCTAGTCTTTGCTTGATCTTGTGTTTCATCGTGATGTTTGTGTTACAGCCTATGCATTAACTACAAAACAAGCACTGGACCATATTGTGATACATACAGTATATGGGAAGTAGTAATGCGCGATTGTGTAACATAGAAGGTTTCTTTATGATCAAAGCCAATTAAGGGACATTGATCATAGAGGTCTAAACCCATCCAGAATCCAGACCAAAATTAAATGAGTTCTACTTTGGGCCATTTTCAACATTTCCTGTAAATTTGATTATCTGATCCTATCTTTTTGAGTTATTTTGCTAACAAACTACATTCTGTTTATAATGTTCTGAAGCACCAGAAACACCAACATGACCCCATCAAACCACAAAGTGGGATTACTGCTTTATGTAGGATCTCTGACTATAGATCTAAAATAGGTTTCACACATCGGACCTCCAGTTGATCCTTTTTCTGTCTACTGGGTCTGACGGTCACAGCTTGGTGCTGTTAGGCATGATGGTCGCGCTCTGGCCTGTGAAGGCCTTTGGTCGCCATCATGGGAGATGGCTTTTTTAATTCAAGAGGAGGAGGAGGATGCTGCTGCTGCTGTCACATTCACTCAGGCAGCCTGTTCATCTTCATCCTCCCTTTCTGTCTGCCTCACCTTCATGATCTTAGACACCCAACACCCCCCCCCCCCACACACACACACACACACACACACACACACACGCACACAATTCCCACCCCCACCACAAACACTAAACCCCTGCTTGGTGCAGATTTGACACAACTTAGTAACGCAGTGTCAGATGCATCCTAATAGAATTTTTTTCTGTAACCATTGTGTCTGTGTTGCTCCACCCCCACCCTGTCCGCCACCCCCGCCCTGCAAGCGGAGGATGCAGCACTGCCCATTTCTGTCATTTCTGCGTCCTCTGGTCCCTGAGCCATTTGAGAGGGGATCAATGTCTACTGCTCTCTAATCACAGCTCCACTGGTGGGAGATGAGACAGAGCCCCCCCCCCCCCAACTCCTCCATCTTACATTCGCCTCTTATTTCCACTCCACGTCTTCCTCAGCAGCCACCCCAGCGTCCCGTGTGTGTACTCGTGTGTCCTCTGTGTCGCCAGGACCCGTCCGCGTGTTTCATTGTCCTTTGAAAGGTCCTGCACTGAAGCTGATATGATCTTTCTGCAAAGATGCTCCACTTTCTGTGCATTTCCTCAACTTTGTGCGGACTGCGGTTGCACATTAATGAATAAATGAATTAATTAGATCTTGTTTGATGTGCCATCATCATCAGGCGTCTCTCCCCTGTGGTAATGACCTCAGTAATGGGGCTGCCTTTAATAGGATTTTAATTGATTTAGCTGCTTTAAGTTCGATCTATTTAGCTCAGACAGGAACTGATCCTTAGCTGCTCACACCATTTTCCGTCATCTGATCCGTGGTTAGATTGTCGCTATGCAAAGCATCAAGTTTAAAGTCAGTCAAGATAACTGATGGAGGCAGGCTGCAGCATTGTCAGAGCTAACTTCCACTGTCTTGCACCAGCACATGGGCTCAAAATGATGCTGAAGACCTAGTCTGTGCATTTGTTGTCCCAGCCAGGGTGTTAGCAGGACGTCTGAATAGTTCCTTGAGAAGCTGATCTAAAATCTGGCAACTAGAGTTCTGGCAGGAGTTGGCAGTTGAATTCACGATACTCCTGTGCCAACATCAATTCACACACACACACAAAAAAAAATCCAGAATAGATTTCAAAATATTTCTCCTCATCTACAAGGTGATTAGACGTCAAGTCCCAACAAACCTGCTCTGCTCTCAGAATGCTGGTTTACTTTGGGTTCTGAATCTTAAAAGTGCAATAGGTGGCAGAGCCTTTAGCAACTAGCCCCTCTTGCTGTAGAACCAGGTATGGGAGGCTGACTCCCTTTCTACTTACAAGATTAGACCTAAAACCTCCCTTTATAAGAAAGTTTATCAGTAATTCTTAAGACACAGTCATTATTCTAGCTAAGCTATTGCCAAGAAGCTAACTTATAGCTATCATCTCAGATATGCTGCTACAGAGCAAAGCTGTAGGGGCACAGAAACAGGATCCACCAACAGGTCTCCCTCACCTTGTTGCTGGTTCATGGCCACATATCTTCCTCTCCTCTCCTCTCCTCTCCTCTCCTCTCCTCTCCTCTCCTCTCCTCTCCTCTCCTCTCCTCTCCTCTCCTCTCCTCTCCTCTCCTCTCCTCTCCTCTCCTCTCCTCTCCTCTCCTCTCCTCTTCCCGCCCCATACTGCCCCGCCAGCCGCAGACTCCCCTCATATGAACCTGGTCCTTGTCAAGGTTTATTCCTGTTAAAATTAAGTTTCTGCTCTCCAGTGTTTCTCAGGGTCTGGATTTCTGTAAAGCACCCAAACACAATCTTAAAAAAAACAAAAAACACAATCACTCGCTTCACAAGATGTTCGGAACAGAATGTCTGGACCGAACGCACATAGTGTACCTTAAGCCTTTGTGTGTATGTGTGTGTGTGTTGTGTTGTGTGTGTGTGCGTGTGGTGTGCGCTGAGGCGGATGTCATGCATCTTATGAAAGCCACTCTGTCCTCTCCTCTATGCTAATGCCCTGACCGTGGCCTCGGTTCCCTGCGCCAGTCTCAGGCAGCCGGCCGACCAGAGGAGCTGATCAAACACTGGAGGAGGAGATCTCTGAGACTGGAGTCAGACGCTCTTTCATCTCCACTCTGCCGATGCCAGCACATGCTCTAATGTTTCATTTTCCGCTCGCACAGGGGAGGCAGCCTCCACAAAGCGAACTATCTGAGTGAACCCACTCGATCGGGCTGTCGTTTTAGATTCCGCTTCAACCCATTCTTCCCTGATGGAAATAAAAATACGCTTTTTTATGTGCCTCTATTTCGTATGCACCCCGATTCCCTCTGATGGGGCACAAGGTAAATATGTGCTAGTTTCTGAGGTTTCACCCAGGAGAAAGACAAAATATTGGTTAAACTCACGCGCACAGCTGAATGAGATCGGCCCTGTATGAGTCCACAGGGGTAACCTGATGCAGCCATCCCAGCTTCCCAACTTCAAACCAGGGCAATTTATTTATGTATCGTCTGACTTTGGCTGCATTTGCCTGTAATCTGCTCACCATTTCTGCAGGTCCTGGCTAATGAGGAAAAGAAAAAGGCCCTGAAATTAAAATCTTGACTAAATTTTGTCCATTATTTCAGAGCTGCGGACGTGTGAGATTTAACTACACTGACTCAACAGCCCAGAAGTAAATGTTACCTGGATATTTTCATTGGCAAATCTTTGCAAAATAATCAAGCTTAATTTTGACCATGCAGGGATGCGGTTTTGTAAATATTCTTAAATATCTGATTTCTGATTCAACTGGTTGGCTGGCTGGAGGGTCAGCTGGTTGACTGGTTGCGCTGGCTGCCACTCGCATGAATGGTTTGGCTGACCGTGCTTGGTTAACGCTGCTCTTGCCTTTGATGTGCGGCGAGCCGAGTGATTTTTGGTGTTACTGTACAGGTGAGAGAGCAGAGCTCCCAGAACCCCCCCAACTCCCCAGATAATCCACAGAGGTTCAGGCTCTTGTGATAATTTGGTCTGCAAAAGCAGAGCTCCCACTCACACCTACCCCTTTTATACAGTCCATTTAACAGAACACTCAGTCTCCCTCCTCTTCTCAGCTAAGTCAGTGAGGGAAAATTACAATGTCCGGGTAATTGCACCACATTGCAAGTTCTTTATTTAATTGGTCCACACCTTTTGAAATTCTGTCAAAGCAGGTGATCACTAGGGCTGCAGGTGTTAGCGCTTTGTTTTTTTGCTCAACAAAGGCCAGAAAACATTGAACATCGGTAGAGGATATCACGGTGACATGATATGTTTTATGAGCAAAGAAGCAGCAGTTTCCATGTACATCAAGAGCAGAACAATGTCGAAATCTGAATACGCAGCAGACACTCGAGGTTCGTGCAGCCCTGGCTAACAAAGAGAGTTCAGCTGTCAATCGCATTGTTTTCTAAGCATTACCATGATGTTAACTGAATTTCAAGTGACTTGAATCCTTGAACATACATTTTTTACCAGAAATTTCAGGGTTTAGCTTGTGTTCTCTTAGTAGAGGGGACTAATTATAGTTTCCTGTAGCCGACAACAAGGGGGAGATAAAGACAACATGCCCTCACTGTCCGTGTATGCAGTCCATATTTAAAGGCAGTGGACTCTTACATTACAAAATCTGCATCTTTTGCATCTTTTGCTATAAAATGATATAAAATGATATATACCCTTGATATAAATGATATATACCCTTATATACCCTTTACATATCTGTGAACTCTGTAAATACAAACATGTAGATTGATATCATAAACATATATCATTGTGTGTATATATTGTATATACCCATCAGTTTTATTTGCTACTTCGCACTTCTGGTTAGATGCTAACCGCATTTCGTTGCCTTGTACTTGTGACATGTGTAATGACAATAAAGTTGAATCTAATCTAATCTAAAATAGGGAATTTAAATTGGTTTTTCTGTAAATTCACAGCTGCTAATGGCAGTAAAAAGATCGTTAGTGTTGTTATATATTAATTGAGACAAAGGATTGGAAACTAAATGTGTATAACTGATATATATATATTTTTATATGATTCTGCTATAATATAGAGGCATCTAAATTCTTCTAAATCCTGGAAGATGTCCGACTATGCAAACACATACGCGAGAAAATAAACCCTCCCGCTGTCCCATCCCATCCCATCCCAGTGAGCAGCCTGCCCTCTCTGCTCTGTGGTGTTCAGAAATGCCTGTCACGTCACCACGAAAAGACAAGAGAGGTGGAGAGCCTGACATGGAGGGACCCCCCCACCCCACCCCCATCCTCCCCCCCACACACACACACTATAACTGCCCGCTCCACGGAGAAGAGACGGGAGGATTTTGAGGTATCTGATCCCTGGGAAGTGATGCGTGCCTAACCTCCCCTCCGTATCCTCTACAGATGCCGTCTGGGACTGTGAGGCCCTGCTCTGACGTCAGTGTTATTTCTGGCCATCTTATGGTCCGGGGAAGGGGGGGGGGGGGGCGGGGTCATCTGCTCTGATTATTCATTATTCTCAGAAGCAGTATCAGCTCGTAGACCGTAGATTTCAACAGGCTCAATGACAAAAAGCAGACAATTGCTGTCATCTCATCTAATCATATAAAGACAAACATGTCCTGAGCTGTGGTTATCATATAATTAACACCTCTCACATGTGCATTTCTATGATATATTTTGAACATGGGCAGAACCAGCGTATATCAGAAGAAATGAGCTAAAGGGAAAGAAATCTGAAGCAACAATACAAATGCCTGGCAGCACTGGTGTAGTCGAGTGTTTAGCATGTTAGCTCTGTTTTCCCAGATTCAGAAGCGACCATGAACGTTACGCCAGCACGCTTCAACTCTTTTAGCTTTACAGCCAAAGACTTCAAAGCCAACCATACAGATTACTCCTGCATTTATTTTAAGGTTCTGGATCTTCCTGAAGGCTCATTTCAACTCTATTGATCAGACTTCCTATGGCTGTAGGAAGCTGAAATTTGGATCACTCTTGCTTCTCTTCCTCATTGCTATCGTTGCTCTCGCCACCACTGGAGGTCAAAAGCACCTCCCAATTTTCTGTCATCTGCAGTGGAGCTTCAGACATCCCAGGTTGAGACGTGTATCTGTAGTCAGGATCTGGTTACTGAAAACAAGGGTGTGTTTGGCTTCCTTTACTCCAAGGTCACCCTGGGATACAACCGTTCTGGCTGCATGAGAAAGACTTTACCGCTGTCATTGTCAGCATGTATGGCAATTTCATAGTCTTCCTCCTGAGGCAGGATGAAGCAGCACAACAAGCCGGCTCTCGCTACAGTCAGTAAACTGTTTGCCAACCAAGTCACGATGCTGCCCTGCACTATGAGCAGATGTTTCTTCAAGATCTTCGCAATAAGTTGGTAATCTTGGCTCTGCTGTAGCAGAAGGGCAATTTCGATTTTTTTTTTGGTGCCCATCGTCTGGTGTAGCTCCCTGGACACTTCCGTGATGATGGCGGGAATGCTGCATCTGTTGCTTTTGATGTCACATCCCTGCAACTCTTCCAGGAGACTTTCTCTCAGTTTAAAATGATGGCGCTCAATTTGTCTTTGCAGACAATATGCAGCAAATCCTCCAGACTTTGGTTCACCAGCTCCATCACCAGATCGTGGCAGAAGAGCACCAAGTGCTTGGCTTCTATGGCGCCGAAAGATGCCAGCGGCTTCACGGTCGCGTTGGCGGGCATTGTTGCGTACGTCTCAATAGTGTTCTCTTCGGCAATGCAAAAATATGAAATGCAAAATGTCATTTAACGGTTTCTGTTGGGTCTGAGTTTCACAATATTATAATTCACCAAATCCAGCCTTTGTAGTCCTTTTGATTAACGGTGCTTTGATCTATGTACACTATGCGATCTTTCATGTTTTCAGCGCAATTTCATTTTTGTCTCAAATCTCTAGCCTCTCACTTTGATCTCTACAGATAACACGAGAGTCGTGTTAGGCGTCAGCGCGCCCACAGACATAAATTCATCTTAGCCATGTTAGCATAGCACAGATCCACTGTGTATTTCGATGGACGGTCATGACAATTACGGAAACATTGGCGGTGGGGGCAAGCGTGCTCTCTGTTTTGTACTTTGCCCTGGTGGTTTTGCACTTGGTTTTGTGATCAAGCTGCACTGATCCTCAAAGTAACATGTACCGTAGTTAATACAGACATGGACAGGACCAACAGCCCTGCCATGGAAGACTGCTCCAAAAAACAAAATCTATAAGTGCAGGCCAGCCACAATAGGCATAAAGCAGCTTCCATTAAGTATGGCTTTACAGCCAGAGAGAATTCTACTGTTGAATAGTGATGAAAAAAAGGAAATACATTCTATAGAACAGATCAGACACTGCAAGCATCTAATCAGCCTGAACTGTTCCTGTCCACGGAGCAGAGGTGTTATGAAGTCTGAGCAAATGATACGATGAAGCCAAACTATAAACACATGGACACGTTCCACCTGAGCAAATGACACCCCTCAGGTCCAATCCTGTGCATTTTCACATCAAATCAGTTTCATGAAATTCCTTTAAATCATCTCAAATGTGCTGCAAATCTACATTACACATTTTAAAAGTTAACAAATGCGAACATTGATATTTTTTTAAATAAAATTCAATGCCCTATGTGTTAACATAAGTAATGTGCAAACATGAATTACATATTTATATGTGCTATACTGTATATGGTGCACTATGGTACATTTCAATAGCAGAGGTGTCCCTGAATGCCACATCTGACAGAAACATCTAAGTAGTATTTCATGCCATGCAGCAGAAAATACACTTCCTTCCCGCTCCTTTTTGTGGTTTTATCCATTCAGCATAAGGAGAGGGGGAAAAAAACCATTTTGAATAAAACATTGGTCAAACTAGACGATCTTATCTCTTCAAAACATCTGCAGGGGGAAGTTATGTTGGGGTCAGTCAATGCATTAGCTTTCATTGATTCTTTTTATGCCACTTGGGGGCAGCGCAACGAGCGCCGACGCAAAGTTTATCTTTAAAAATGATGAAGCCGACGAAACCGAGTTGAAGAAAAGAGCACTGGTGTTCATTTAGACACAAACATGAATTGATTTTCCTTTATGCTGTTAATTCTCTACCTGTCTCTCTCTCTCTCGCTCTCTCTCTCTCTATCTCTCTCTCTCTCTCTGTGTGTGTGTGTGTGTGTGGTTGTGTTTAATGAATGTCCAGCTACCTCCATGCACACTGCTCAACAGAGGACGCCCTGCTGGGCTGACAGGGAGGCCCCCATGGCTCTGTCCCTCTTTCATGTCGCTCACAGCTGGAGCTTCAGATACCCTTCAATACATGTGGCTCCATGAACACAGCAGCTATTTGCATCTGTTTGTGTTATTAGCATGAAAATTGCAGACCTTCTGTGTGTAAACCTCAGGTCTATCCACTTAATCTCCATGTGAATATTTCAAAGTTCGATCTTTTTTTTCCTTGCTTCCAGGCTTTGTCTTCCTGCACAAGTAATTTATGATCGGTGTCATTTCTCCCTCCATCCCTTCCTCCCTGTGATCCCAAGCTTACCGTCCTCGCACGCGGGCATGGGGTTTGAGGAGAAAGCCCGGTGTTGGAGGCAAACCGCAGCCATAATTGAAATGGTAATTTTCTGATACAGGAAGATGACCTATGTTGACACAGAAATCCCTGGCCTCACTGGATAATAAACACATGGGGAAAAAAAGGTTCCATCGAATACATTGAGGTGTATTTTCACTCATCAGTCCACTTCCTCCTCTTCCTCCTCTTCCTTCGCTTCCTCCGCTCCTCTGTTATTTTTATTCCACTTCATTAAGACCGGACTGTGATATGCTAATCGGAAAAATCATTTTCTTACATCCAGAATGTGCAGGACTCGACAAAGACGGGCGTGTAGAGCGTCATGGTAACCTTCGATACGTATGATAATGTCCCTTTGAAATTCTAATCTTCTCTCTGTCTGTCTGCCAGATGGCCTGATCAGTTAAAAAAAAAAAAAAACCGAGAGTTTTTGTACTACTGCAGTGTTTGCCTGGCTTTACTGAACCTGAGCACCACATTCACCTTGACCCCCTCATCTTTGGGTGAGATTTATTGAGACTGAAATATTTTGCTGCAAAGAGCCACACAGCGATATTAGTGGATATGGATGTTTTGGAGACCGACTGTTCTTCCAAAAATTGAAGGGGAAGGGGGCAACTGGGACTGAGAAAGAGAAGAAAATCAGTCGGGAAATATTAAAGCTGAGGCAAAACACGAAGGGCCAGAGAGCAACTTTACAAGACGGTCAACCAGATGGAGACAAAAGGATGAAGGGTCGGAGTTAAACAAGCGACGGGAGAAGTCAGCCGTTGGAGGAGACATTTACAAAACAGACATTTACAAAACAGCTGGAGAACAGCAGCTGACTGGCTGTGAGAGCCATCATAGATCTATTATTAAGGATTGATTTACATTTGAAATGTTTACATTTCTGATGAGAAAATATTTGTAATTCAGATTCTGTAAATCAGGCAAATCTCCATAATTCAGGTGATTCTAATGCAATCTTTGTATATTTTAACTATTAACATTGATATTAATATTATTAGCCTCAATTTTACACACACACACACACACACACAAACACACACACACACACACAGTTTCCCAAAAGCTCCATCACAATATTCACGGCCTGTCTATGGTACCTGCTGAGTTCCGCTGCCCCCTTCTGTCCCGTATACCTTTATTTGTCGCAATAGGCTTTGCTCAGATTGTATGGTGATGTAAATGTAAATAAGTCAGCCATACGTGCACTCTCGCAGCAGCAGGGGGGCAGCGCAAAAGAAGATGGAGGCCTGGAATCAAAGGAGCCAACGGTAGGGCCACCGCGGCCGAAACCGCAAAGTAATTGGCTGCTTTTGTTTGCATCAAATGGGGTCTGTCAGGGAACTGATACCTGAGAATAAAGGACACTGCAGTTTGCTTTTTCCTTTCTTTTTAGCGGGTTATTGAGAGATTCTATTGCAGCTCACCTATGTAGAAATGTGTGTTTTACCACACAGGGAGGGGGCGATGTAAGAACACACAGGCTGCTTTAAGAAAGAGAAAACCTAATGGACAGTTGTATACTGTATGTGTGTGTGTGTGTGGGGGGGGGGGGGTGGGGTGCGCACCATACTGTGTTATTTGAGACACCATCTGATGGTCAGTGTTTATTTTAAAGTAATTGCCTCTGAAGGGTGGCTGGCTGGGATGTCTTTATTTAGATGTCTTTATCCCCCCTCCCCCCCCCCCCCCCCCCCCTTCCCCAATCTAACAGCAAACATTTTACCTGGACCCATTAGGCATCAGACGTAACACATCAGAGGGAGCGTTCCGCCAGCGTCACTCCTGCCAAGGTCTGCCCTTCCTCAATGACCTGCCAAGGCTCAGAGCTCTTTTTCTCTCCTGCTCTGAAAATTTCCGTCCCTTTTGATGGTACAAAATTCCCTCTGAAGTCATTTAATTCAAACTTTAAATAGTGGCGTTTTTTTCCCCCCTCAGGTCAAAAGGGTGAAAACGTATTTATTTCTGAAGAATTAAATTCAAACCCATTAGGGCTCCCTCTGGGGCCTTCCTGCTGAGAAGTCTCACTTTAAAATAGAACTCAGATGAACCATTTCAACCCAGTCTGTCAGCACTCCTGAACAAGAACAGCTGGCTGAGAAAACCAACCAAACTTGGAGAGGTGAATCTCAAAATTGAGCTCTAGCCGTCCTTAATTAGACCCCATTTACAATGTTTAATGAAGCGTCTAAGCGTTAGAAACATCTTCCCTGATACACCTTAATCATACACGTTTCCCCCTACTAACTTTTACAGTCTCAACTCTAGAGATCGGGTGACCTTGGCCTACGGTAGCTGTGGTCACAGTCCTGTCTGGCTGCGAGTCACGTGGTTATATCAGAACTATTGTGCAGCTCCACTTGGGGAGACTGAACTTTGAGTTAAAGTCCCCTTTGAGTCGAGACTCATTCTTCTTTTTTCCAACTTTTCTTTCAGCTTTGCTGATCCGGCTGACCTTTCCTCTGTCCCTCTGTGACGGCCGATCTTCAAAAGCTCAACCGCTGAGGCCCAAAGGTAAACAGCCGGAACACTGCTCAGCCGGTTGCACTCACTCAGAAGCACAGGCCACGTATGAAGTAATGAAACCCTCAAAACAAATGATCTGCTTATTCAACTGTTTAGGAATGCTGATTGATTAAGCATGTCATAGAAGCCTAATTTTGCATAATTAGCACATTATATTTAAATTTAGAATGCGGCCCTGGCACTCTCATCAGCGTAATACACTCTGTCACTGAGTGAATAGTTTAATACGCTGACTATTGTTTTGTTCAACAAACACATTTGTTTCATATAATGGATTAAGAAATATCTGAAGCTGAATTAAATTCATTATTGCTGTAGCTTTTTTGAGCGTGGCTGGATCTGCCACACAGAAAAAGACATGACTTACTTTTTGATAAAACTGGAAAAATGCTGACACCAGTTATGAATGAGACGTGGTTAAAATGCTAATATACAAATCATATGGTTCGAATGGAATGTTTGAATCCAAGATTGCGTTTTAATCTGATAAATCTGACAAAAGCGCCATTTATAGACGAACCAGCTGTTCTAAAGTAATGCTTTACTGACCTCAACCGACAACTTTAGAAACTGCAACCTACCGTTTCAGTCACCTTTTCATGTGAATACTCAAAAAATTTATTCAATACGTTTTTAAAAAATGTGAGACTTCAGAGAACATTTACATTGAAAAGCCACTAATTTTGTAATCTGAGATATAATTTTGGGGAAAACGGGGAAAAACTGCATTGTTATGTTATTCTTAATTGTGCTCACTGTTGCATAATATCATTCTTAAGGGTTAATTCTAATTTACTGTCAACATGACAATAGCTAGTTTGCAAATGTTCTTGCTGGCAATTAAGATTATCCAGGCACAGGTAATACACTGTGCACAGTAATGATGTCGATCAATTTGCTTATGGTCCAAGTTGCAAAAAATACTGACAGCATTATAAATACAGAAAAAAAATCTTTGATGACTCATAAAAGAGGCCATACTGTTTGTAACATGCTAAATAAACGACTCCACTGTACACTGGGCTGAGGTCTGTTCAAGGGGTGTTGAACTGGAAAAACAGGAAAACTCTTTATTATGTATTTTGCAAGAATCCTCCAAACTCAAATACGAATTGTCTACAAAATTGTAACTTAACTAATAAAGACAACAAACTAGCTTCACACCAACCAAAGCGCTACAATTGATTGTGTAGTTAGATCACATTGTCAAATCCAATTGTTCAACACTAATACACATTCTAGAGATTTTGTCCATAATATAGATGTCATAAAGGCAGCAGTGGCAGAGTCTCTGAATCCTTGCAACTAGAATTTTAATGGTGCACTTATATGCAGCAAAATCTTCACTGGTGTCAAGTTGACATGTTTCTCTAGTGTTACTAAATCACTCATAAACAAATGACTCGATTTGTCTATGGAGGCACAGCCAACAATAATTACTTTTACATTTTAGACCAAAAACAATAAAACATTGTGGATGCAAGAGGAAATGAATAAAAAAAGAAAATTTAGGTGGGAAATGTATAGAAGTACACACTCCGATACAACAGAGGTCAGTATACTTATGTGGTTAGTTTGTACTCACAATGATCAAATTCACGAAGAAGAAAGTCCACCACAGAACAGGAGCGATATACCGGTATATACTATGTTCATAATTATTGCTTTTGTACCCTTCTAATCTGTCTTTATATTAAAACGTCACTAAATCGGTGCATTTCAAATCGCAACACATGTACCAAATAGATAGACAACCTATGCTATTTTTACGTTTTAATCATTGTTGTTAAATTCATTTTAATTTCAGACCGCTGTCTTTGTCCCAGTCTAAAGAGATTTATATATATTACAATTTTATATATATATATAAATTTATATATATTATAGCATAAAGAATCCGAAACCATCACACTTAACATCCGCAAGCTTAGAGGTCAATGTGGAGCAAGAGTCTAAACCCAGAAATTCCAGTAGGGTTGTCTCAGCAACTGTCAACCATCCTTGTCAGTCAATCCATCCATCCATCCATCCATCCATCCATCCATCCATCCATCCATCCATCCATACATACATACATACATACATACATACATACATACATACACATCCATCCATCCATTCTAGTCTAATCTAATCTAATCTATCTTTATTTATATAGGGCCAGACTCATATAGGGGGACCCTCCTGCTAATGGCCGGCAGATGTCGCTTCTGGCATCCACGACAGTTACCGTCAGTGGATGATCAGCCCATACGCGGCAATAATAGTCGACCAGTGCAGAGGATACCGGTGGAACCGCGTCCCAACAACCCCCATGAGGTCAAGCTGAGCTAACCGAAAATGTCGCCAAGAAGCTCCGGGACACAGAGATTGAGTACCTAAAAAAGCGCTTTCCCAGAGAACAGTTGATTGTCCAGGAACAAAATGGATGTGCATATTACAGAGCATCCGTTGTGGCTACTGATCCAGACTGTAAAATGTTTATATCATCATCATTTTAATCAGAGCTAATATCCTCTGTATGGTGGTAAAGCATGGCCACATATTTTCCTGAATACATTCATTTCTAATTTAATATGACATCCATTCACATAGTGAACCTTAAGTCAGAGCTTTATCAAGAAATATGCTGACACAGAATTTTCACTTCTCTCAAGCCTTTTGACCTGAAAGGAATCCACATCATGGTGAGCTTCCCAGAAAACTACCCCCAGCAGGTAAAGACAACTGTTTTAATTAACATAGCATGTTCTTATTAGATTGTCAATAGCTTAGATGTGACAAACAGTTCATCATTACTTTGTTACATTTTAATAGGTTTTTACATTGGATGTTACTGGACCAGGGTCTGCCACCAGTAATGGCCAGGTAGAAACACACACATTTGAAATTATTTTCATTTCATTGTCATACGGCAGGCATCTTCAGAGTGGCTGCAAGCCAAGCATGTAACCAATGAGCTGCTTGGAAAAGAGCTGCTGTTCCGCCCCTTCCTTTGCTGGCTAGACCGAAATATAAATAAAAGGTATAAATAAAAAAAGGTTATATTTGATAATAGTTAATTCTGAAATCAAGACAATCTCTCTCTCTCTCTCTCTTCCAGTTGAAAACGAACATTGATTTGGAGAAGGCTGGGCTGCAGTTTATCTCCTTTCTAGAGCTCCAGGAAACAGTGTGCGACAACACTGCCAAGAACCGTCAGTCACCAGGAGCTGATGTGGAGGGATGCTGGATACAACGGGAGATGGAGAGAAAACAGCAGAGGGAGAAATGGGTCCAGGTATACCAGGAGTATACCAGGAATACTCAAATGATGAAGGCCAGGAGGAGGAGGAGGTGGTGGAGGAAGCAACTCATCTGATGGAGAACATTAAGGTCAGTGATCCTCGCAGAGGGACAGAGATGAAGATGCTGGGACTCCGCCTGGGAGAGAACACTCTCACCACTTGCCCACACATTCCACCTGGGATTCACCTAGATCTCTGAAATTTTATTTCTCAGCTCAGTCAAATCAAGACTCATTGCTGAAGTCACGGAAACAAAGGAGAGGAGTATGAAGGAGGAGCTTAATCCTGCTCTGCAGAGCTTTAGGAAGAAGCTTCTCATTCCTCCAAATATCTTGCACACACGGCCACTCAATGTTATGGCACCACCATATAGACCCATACATACAGATGTGACAGCTCTTGCTTTAGCTGTTCAAGACAGTATAACAGTTAAAAGGCTACCAATGCCAGAACCACGCGTGTTTGATGGCAACCCCATTCATTTAATTGAATAGAGGACATTGTTCACATCACTTACTGACCAATGGAACATCCCTGCTGCAGATAAGCTTTATTATCTCAACAAATATGTTTGTGGTGCAGCTTGTAAAACTCTTGATGGAGTGTTTTACAGAAATGATGAAGACGCATTTTAGGGTGCATGGAATAAACTTAACCACAGGTATGGACATACATGTGCTATCCAAAGGGCTTTCAGAGATAAACTTGCCAACTGGCCAAAACTGCATCCGAAAGACACACAAGGCTTAAGGAACATGTCTGACTTCCTGAATGCATGCCAAGAAGCCATCCCTCACATGTCTGGTCTCCAGATATTGAATGACTGTGAAGAGAATCAAAAACATGTGAAAAAATACCTGATTGGTTAGCATCTCGAAGGAACCGCAAGGTAACGCAAACATTGAATGAAAGGAGAGAATTTCCCGGCTGAAAATACAAAATCAACAAAGGGAAGTGCAAAACCCCAATGCATGTTTTGCCAGAGCAATAACCATCAGCTTTATAGCTGCTCTGAGTTCTTGAAGGGTTCTCTCAATGAACGATGGCAATACGTAAAGGAAAAGGGGTTGTGTTATGGATGTATGAAAGTTGGCCACAAAGCAAAAGGATTGTAGTCATCTCCACTCTTGTGACATTTGCAAAGGAAGACATCCAACATGCCTTCATGACTCAAATTACACAAAAAGGGAAACACCTGTCACTCAAACCATGTATATCTCAGGTAACACAGTGGAGTCAACAAGTGTACTTCATGGACTCATCAGAAAGGCCCGACTACACATGGGTGATCGTAGTCAAGGCAATGAGGGTCGGCGCTGTAACAAGGTTGTTGAAATAGAGCGCCCAGTTCAAAAGGTTGTACTACTATTAGAGGAAGCCTAAAACTTCACTTTCAGAGCATCTTCAGTTCTAATACATGATGTAATATAAGAGTGCAATAATAGTTTGTGTATATTGTTTCATATTGTTGTAAAATATAGTAAATCACTTGTGAAGAACTGAAGATTTGTTCATTCACTCATGATTGGTGGGAGTATAAAAGAACAATTGTCCTTATTTGGTTATTTTGTTATTTTCCTTGTACAAATATTTATATTTTCAGCCTGTGTCTTGAATTTAAGGATGAAACTTTATTTTGAAAATGCGATTTTTATTTTTAATTTGCGAACGGATATCCTCGATCGATTTTGTTAATCGTAGCTGATACGTATGTGTATGCACGGTGAAGGGAGACATGGAGAATGCCAGGTTACGGATTTTTCTGTTTATAGTGCCTCAATTGGAGAGGAAAAATGTAGTTGTCATCAAATAATTCGTTCTAAATGTTAAGTTTATTTTAAAGAGTCTGTGTTAAATGTCTCTTTACTGCACAGCTCTTACAGTACAAAAGAAATGAATAAACTCCTGAACATCTGTAGAAGACTTTGACCATTTCTACCTGAGGACACTACATGTTCTAAGTTGAAGGAAAATGAGTACTCATAGTCTTCAGTGGCGGTAATACGATTCGCCATTGTTTCTGTCCACATCTGTCCTGATATTCTAACTTTTACTGTCATTTCTTGAACTTCAATCATTTATCTCAAATTACTTTCGACAAAACTGCCCCTAAATCGATCACAGGGACGAAGATCGGTCAGTAATCGGTGTATTACGACTGCGACATCAAGTGGCCGCCTGAAGAACTGTATGCAAGTCGAGCATAGTTCTGGTTTAATCTGCCAGATATTAGTTTTGGTTTTTTTGTGATGTGACGAATTACAACCTTTATTTTTATTGATTAAAACAGAGAGGTAATACAATCACACCTACACCATTTTTTAAAGCTAATAAGTTTTTTTTAGCACAATAGTGTAGAAATAATAGAATGTCCAGGTCGGAGCTCAGGATAAGAATTATTTCTTCTCTTTTCGTCCAAAGAAGAACTTCATTAGACTGAACTTCATCTTTTGTTTCTTCTTTTTTTCCCTCTTCACGGAGGACTTGCTGCAAAGACAAAGATCATTTATTAGATTCAAGAATGTGACATCTGTCAGAAGTCAAACACAGAAGGAGGTGGAGGCAGCTCACCTTCAGCTGGACGATTCTCTCAGTCAGGAGTTGAATCTCCATGTTGGAGGTCTCATTTTCCTGCAAGATCTCTTCATGGTTCCTCTGGGTCTCAGGTCAGATCACTTCTTTCTCCAAACACTGTGAGGTCGGACACCATCTGCTTGGTCTTGGTGATGTTTTCACAGACCTCCTCTTTCTTCTTGAGCTCAGTCTGGTGTTTCAGGACCAAGGTGTCCGCGTGAGCCTCAGCAAGCGTTCTCCTTTCGCGCTCGACCCTGCAGATCTGTTGATCTTTTTCTACAAGAAGTTCTTTTAGGTGCCTGATCTCTTGCTGCCAGCTCTCTTCTGATCGCTGCATTCTTTGGGAGCTCCTGCACTCCTGCAGAGATTCTCCTCGGTTCTCCTCCCGTAGCTGCTGTGGCTTCCAATGTTCTGGTTCCTTCTTGGACACGGGGCTCAGCCTGTCTTCATTCTTGCAGCTCAGTCGTCTCGATTTTTTCACATCATCCAGAGCTCTGGAAAACAACTGAGTGAAGAAGCACAATGACAATTTACAACAAATGCACTCTTGTTTAAAATCCCCTGAATTCAATGTCGTCTGTATTTCAATGGGATATAAAAGGAGATGCTCCAATGCATGTTTGGATTTTATTATGATTCTTATGGAGATCACTAAGTATTAAGTAAATCAAATATATTATAGCGATGGAAACGTACGCTATTGCTTTTTTTGAAGCTTTGCGTCAGCCTCTTCAAGCCTTCCCTTCATGTCAGAGAAGGACAACGCCGGATCACTGTGATGTTCCTGTAAATCCAGCCGTTCCTGATTAAAAGAATGGAAGGCTCTGCCTCTTTGCCTTCCCCACTCCATGGGCCGTTGGAAGCTGGCCTGTACATGTTTGGGACCGGGGGACACCTTCTGCGGTGAATGGTTGTCCTCCCGCTCCTGCTGCGGCTTCCAATGTTCCGGCTCATGGGTCTCAGCCTGTCTTCATTCTTCCAGCTCTCTCCTCTTGATTTCCTCACGTCATTCAGAGCTCTAGCAAACAACTGAGTGAAGAAGCACAATGACAATTTACAACAAATGCACTCTTGTTTAAAATCCCCTGAAATCAATGTTGTCTGTACTTCAATGGGATTTCAAGGGAGATGCTCCAATGCATGTATGGATTTAATTGACTTATATTTTGAGATGATTCTTATGGAGATTGCTAAGTATTAAGTCAATCAAATATAGTGATGGAAACGTACGCTATTGCTTTCAAAATGTCACTGAGTGTCAATTTAAATTAAAATACAAATACAAAGACTGTAATAATCAACAGTCAGTGACGTAATTAAATAAATGGCAACAAGCCAGGGTGGTGTTTGAGTGAATCCTGATTGAAGCGTGTTACCTTGTTGACTCCTCGATGTCCTGTTGCCATTCTGGTGGATTATAAGGTTTCCAACTGCTGTAAAAATATAACGTTTCCAACTGCCACGGTTCCGTCCCGGTGCAGGAGGATGGAAGATGGACCCTTTACCGGGCTGACTCCTGCCGTTGGCGGGCGGGGCACCCGGAACCCGCTGCAGCACTGGTAGCACACCGCCCATGCCTGCTCCTCGTTGATGCGCTGCTCATAGGACTTCAGCACCTCCTCCACAGACAGTTCCCGGGGCTCGGACAGGTCCCGCGACTCGACGCGGTCCGTGGGAACGGTTATTCGTGGGTCTCCATCCTCGGCGGTTCGCTTGGTGGATCTTGCCATGGCGGCGGTACCGTGAAGCCCATCCTTCACTTGTGAAACACCGAGGCCATTGAAGCCTTTCGCGCACTCCTGTCCACCTCTCCGCTCCCCACCAGCTCAGCCGCGCGTCATTATCGCGGCCGTTAGAACCGGCGTGTTTAAAAATATGCTTCCGGTCAAATATTTCAAAATAAAACCACGGTTAAAAAAAAAAACTATGGCGACAAAACAGCACACTCACTGTTCAGCTTGACAACCCAGGCTGTTTAAATAAAGAAAACAATATCGCCCAGGTGATGATTTTTTTTCCCATTAATTTCGATTCGAGATCAATTCTTTATAATGACTAGTAGTTTTATTTTGAAAATAACAGCAACCATTCTTGTAGTAATTTCCTGTTTGAACAGTCGCACATCGTCCGTCAGTGAGGAAGAAACGTCCTCTGGCTGTTGCATAATCCACCTGTGGAAAACCGTTTGAAACAGATTCAAAAACTAAACAGCCTATTTGCATCCTAAACTGCAACATTACAGACTTTGCAACTCATGTGAAGCAGCAGGAAACTAAACCGCTATTGATAAAATAATTTAGAAAATCAACATTGAATGCATTGAATTTTGTTGTCAGCAAGATATGTTCTAAGTTGAAGGAAAATGAATACTCAAAGTCTGCAGTGGTGGTAATAAGATTCGCCACTTTTTCGGTCCATATTTGTCCCGATATTCTAACTTTTACTGTCATTTCTTGAACTTAATTTATTTCAAATCACTTTCGACAAAATTGCCCCTAAATCGATCACAGGGACGAAGATCGGTCAGTAATCAGTGTATAACGACTGCGACCTCAAGTGGGTGCTTGAGAAACTGCATGAAGGTGGAGCAGAGTTCTGGTTTAATCTGTCAGATATTTTGGATGTTTTGTGATGTGACAAATAACAACCTTTATTTTGCATTTTTATTGATTAAAACAGAAAGAATGAATACAATCATACTTATACCATTTTTAAAGCAAACAAGTGTTTTTCAGGACAGTAGAGTAGAAATAATAGAATGTCCAAGTCGGAGCTCAGGATAAGAATTATTTCGTCTCTTTTCGTCCAAAGAAGAACTTCATTAGACTGAACTTCGTCTTTTGTTTCTTCTTTTTTCCCTTTTCACGGAGGACTTGCTGCAAAGACAAAGATCATTTATTAGATTAAAGAATGTGACATCTGTCAGAAGTCAGAAACACAGAAGGAGGTGGAGGCAGCTCACCTGCAGCTGGACGATTCTCTCGGTCAGGAGTTGGATCTCCTTCCTGTTGGAGGTCTCCTTTTCCTCCGAGATCTTTTCCGGCTTCCTCCTGGTCTCAGTTCCGATCACATCACACTGTGGGAGGTCTGACACCATCTGTTTGGTGATGTTTTCACAGACCTCCCTCCGGAATCCCTCCTCTTGATTCCTGAGCTCTATTTGGTGTCTCAGCTTCTGATCAGCCAGCTTCTTGCAGCATTGTTTTTGGAGATGGGCACTTCTTTGTTTTTCCTGCTTGAGCGCAGCCTGCGTGCTGCTCAGCAGGGCCAAGGTGTCCGCGTGATCCTCAGTAAGCGTTCTCTTTTCGTGCTCCACCCGGCAGATCTGCTGATCTTTTCCTGATGTGTTAACACACATGAAGAAAGCACATTTTTTCCAAATACGTGTATCACTGACAACAGAAGTCCAGCAGGAGCTTCTCATATCTCAAAAGCCTGTTCCTTCATAGAGCACTAGCACGTAGCAGGTGCTACGTCACCGTCATTGCTCACATAAGTGATGCATTAACACTAGAAGTCCCAGAGAGCGGTCATTTGGCCTTTTTACCTAGAAAACCCACAAGACGGCCAATTGGCCCCAAGTCCCCCCTGTGGACACTCATTTTGTTATGGAAATGTGGCTGTTAGTGGCACACGGCCGGAGCCACATGAACCTGTGTGGGGGAGGGGACATACCTTACAGCTCAGGAGGTTCTTTTGAGAGCAAGTTTTAGTTGTGAGATGGATAAATACCTCAGTGAACATAGCCATAAAGACTTAAACTGGACTATGAGCTGTATGCAGTGGAAAGGATCAACAGGAAGGAAGGGATCAACACACTGACATTTATTGTTAAAAAAACAAAACATATTTACAAAGAATGAAAAAGCAACTTTTTCCCAGTTTTGGTGTGGAGGGTTGTTGCAGAAGTAATTGTTATTTTTGTGCTAAAAATAGTAAAAAAAAGAAAAAGAAACCCAAGCATATTTACAAAGAATGAAAAACCATGCATTGTGAGTGAAATACATTTGAGCAGTCACTCACAATCCTGGCACTGCCATTGCTCCTTTGGGCATTTCCCACATGTATATCGGTAGCAGTCAACACAGCGCACAGTTGCATTATTGTCCCTACATTTAATTTTAGCCTGACACTTGGCTCTTTTTCCTAGTTGTGATGTGGAGGGTTGTTGCCGAAATAATTTTTGGGCCACTTTTGGGCCTTTTTCTTACCCAAGTGGGTTTGAGCCAACTCTCTTGCAAGCTCCAGCAGGAAATCCACCCGTCTCTCCTGCCTCCCGGTGCATAACTGATAGAGCACGTGTGCATTCAGTGCTGCCATATCTATCATGTTATAGAACACTGCTACTGGCCAGCGCCGTGTTCCTGCGCGGACAGTGTACCCTCGCACCATCTGGTCCATGACATCGACGCCGCACTTTGTTGTGTTGTAGAGTGTGATGGTGTTTGGCTTCTTTTTGGTGGTATCCTGTGTCTGAATCATGCTCTGCATGCTGCTGAGAACAGCTGCTGAAGCGATAGTCCATGTGCACTGAGGTATTTATCCATCAAACAATTGTCTGGTTGCAGTCGATGAGTCGTTATGGTCACATGGGACATTCACAGGTTCACAATTTAGAATAGAATGTGTTTTTGTCTGTGTAGATTCTCAATCATCCAGGTCATTGTATCATTGTAGATTTCTCTGTCAACTGGACTGGGTTTCTTCTCTTGAAGACATTTCGCCTTCTATCCAGAAGGCTTCTTCAGTTCTGAGTGAATGTGTTTTTATTCCTCATTCTCTGTAAGGTGTGACCCCCTCACCCCACACACTGCCACTAACAGCCTCATTACCATAACAAAATGAGTGATTAGTGTATTCGGGAAAAGTGGTCAGGCCAAATGGCCTCTGTGTGGGTCTTCTACGTAGACAGAAAAATGCTGGGACTTCTAGTGTTAACAGCAACATCAATAACGACCATAAATATTGAGAAAGGAAAAAATCAGACATTTGGTTTATCGCTGGTTGTGGCCACAATGAGCAACTTGAATGAAACTTTTATTCTACCTCTACTTAGCAAGGATTTTGGAGAAGATTTTGTTCTGTTTTCATATTTTCAGGGGAACTGAAACTTATTAACAGATTGAGATGGGAAAATGTGCAGAGCAAATGACACCTTTAGTCTAGAAGTTGTCAATACTCATCTGCACAACTCATGAATATTATCTGGTGCGGGCTAAATTCCTGATGGGAAGCAACCAGAAGAATGCAGGAGAATCTTCCGAGGTTTGACTCTTTGAAGTCTGCAAAACAGTTCGCAAGAGGGAAAAGCTGGGCTGGATCTGTGAACTATGAATAATTAGTCATTTACCGGCATAGGAGCATTGCTCCTGACATCAGGAACGCGACAAAAAGCCCGCTATATTGTCCCCGTCTGCGTTAAATCCCGATAAACTCCAGTTACTTTATTGAAACGACCTTATTTATGGGGGGAAATGAAGGATATTACAAATAACCAGCGCAATATGCTGGTGCCTGCTATTAGATTTCTGCCTTTTCTGGGGGGTTGATTTGTTATTTTATTCTTCTCTGTATTTTTAACGCACATGCCCTGAAGAAGACGCGCATGGAAGGAAATTGTTGCTCGGTGATTTGGGCTTTGACGGACACCCAAATACCCCAAACTGTAAACACAACCTTACTTTTCATAACATTGTTTGAAAGTACTTTTCATGCGTAATGTTTGTGTGAGAGCTGCCCCAAAATGAGGCTGGTTCTCCAGGGGACGGTTAGCCCTACCGTTGTTGCGCGTCCGCAGGGCCACGGTTCCGTCCCGGTGCAGGAGGATGGAAGATGGACCCTTTACCGGGCTGACTCCTGCCGTTGGCGGGCGGGGCACCCGGAACCCGCTGCAGCACTGGTAGCACACCGCCCATGCCTGCTCCTCGTTGATGCGCTGCTCATAGGACTTCAGCACCTCCTCCACAGACAGTTCCCGGGGCTCGGACAGGTCCCGCGACTCGACGCGGTCCGTGGGAACGGTTATTCGTGGGTCTCCATCCTCGGCGGTTCGCTTGGTGGATCTTGCCATGGCGGCGGTACCGTGAAGCCCATCCTTCACTTGTTAAACACCGAGGCCAGTGAAGCCTTTCGCGCACTCCTGTCCACCTCTCCGCTCCCCACCAGCTCAGCTGCGCGTCATGAACGCGACCGTTAAGCCTGTCGTGTTTAAAAAATGTGCTTCCGGTAAAATATTTAAAAATAAAACCATTGTGACCAACTATGGCGACATCACAGCATACCCGTTGTCGTAGCTCGACAACCCAGGCTGTTTTAATATTAACTTTACGCCCAGTTGCAAATTCTGTCATGAATTTAGACTCGAGAGCAATTCTTTATTATGACTAATAGGTTTATTTTGAAAGTAACAGCAACCGTCCTTGTAGTGATTTCCTGTTTGAGCAGTCAGCTTCTTCCTAAGCGTTCTCTAGCTGTCGCGTAATCCACCTGCTGCTGGAGAGAACATCACGACCAAAATTTAACTTCTCTGTTCGGTTCCTGTCTCAACCTTCAAATCAGAAGCGGTGGAAAACATTTTTAAACAAATTCAAAAACTAAACAGCCGATTTGAATCCTAAACTGCAACATTGCAGACTTTACCGCTCATGTGAAGCAGTCGGAAACTAAACCACTATTGATAGAATAATTTAGAAAATCAACATTGGATTAATTGAATTTCGTTTTCCGCAAAATATGTTTTAATTTGAAGGAAACGAGTACTCAAAGTCTGCAGTGGTGAAATTACGATTCAACATTGTTTCGGTCCACATTTGTCCTGATATTCTAGCTTTTACTGTCACTGTCCAGTTGTCACTGGAGTGGCTGCATCATTGTCAGGAAAAAACTCATTTCTGGCTTGCAAAACACAGAGGATAAGCTGAAATCCAGTGAGGAAGAGTGCCAAAAGCTTAAGGACAAGAATAAGGAGTAGGAGGAGAAGATGAAGGGGATGGTCTCTGAGCTGAAGACCAGGAGAACTATTATTCAAAAGCAACAATCTCTGTTTGCAGCAAACATCAACAACGGCATCCAGGTAGCATTCAGATGTTAAAGCCTCGCTCCTGAGGAATATTAAAACCATTATTTTAACAAAAATCTGTCAAAAGGTCTGGTTTTCTAAAAAAAAAAGTTAAATATTGGCTGTGTTGTCTTTACTTTCAGTGTCAACACTGTGAGAAGAAGTACCTGAATGCCTTCTTCCTCCAGAAACATATGCTGCGGCGTCATCCGGAGCAGTGCAAGAACTGTAAATACTTCACACGTCGCATTCATGTTTCACTGGTGTGGACTCTAAAAACCTTGGTTTTTACATCTTTTCAGTAATGGTTAAGATTGGTCAGAAGAATTCTGAGATCGAGAGTCTGAAACTGGAGATCAGCAGTCTGAGGATGCAGCTAACCCAAGCAGCAAAGGTAGAAGAACCACACTGCTGTTGGGTTTGTGATGTGACTGAAATGTTTGGGCAGATGTCCAGACAAAACCATTTCTGTAAATCCATGTGGTGAAAAACAAAATGTCATCGTCTCCTTTGCCAACCAGGAGCAGCAGGAAAAGATGGAGCTGCACTACGAGAAGGAGAAACTGAAGCTGGAGAAGTCAGCGATGCAGGTGGGGGCCGAGAACCTGAGGCTGAAGGCGGAGAACCTCCGTCTGCAGCACGAGAAGCTTGAAGCGCAGACAAAGAGCGGGAGGCTGCAGCAGGAGTTGCAAAATGAAAAGGAGGAACGCGAGCAGGAAAACATGATGTTCCAGGCAGTGATCCTGAATCTGGAGGAGGAGAAAGTGGAGTTCCAAAATGGAAAGGAGGAACTCCGGCAGGAAACCATGATGCTCCAGGCAGAGATCGTGAGGCTGCAGCAGGAGAAAGTGGAATTGCAAAACGGAAAGGAAGAACTCCGGCAAGGAAACCACGATGCTCCAGGCACAGATCCTGAAGCTGCAGCAGGAGAACCTCACTCTGGAGTCGGAGAACAGCACCCTGAAGGATGTGAATAAGGTGAACAATGACACTCAATCAGTCCCTACAGATGATCTAATAATGGTTCAGATGTTCACCTGGTCTTTATGTAGAGATATTCTTAAACCTTCTGCTCAAAATGAGCCTGATTTAAACGGATCCTAGTTTGTGATCTCTTAAGCAGACTCTGTTCCAATGTCTCTGGGTGTGTGTGTGCATGTACTGTATGTGGGTGTGTGTGCAGAAACAGGACCACAGGGAGCAGAATAAAAGCCGGAAGCAGACGGTAAGGACGTCAGCTTCACACCGGCTGTCACTCTGACACAGGCTGCATAATTAGGTTGAGAGAGGAAGTGAAATAACATACAATCCCCCAGAATGTGCAGTGCACGTTAATGAGCATATTCACCATGGATGTATGGTGAAAAACACAAACAGGGAAATTCTAGACTTAAATTCGTTTGAGCTCGGCGAGTTTTTTTTATTATTTTTTTTAAATTATTGTCTCAGCCTAAGAGTGACGGTTCCCTGACTCTCTCACCTTAACACTTTGGATTGAGGTACAACTTCATGCAAACAATAAAATGATCTGTCATTTCACAGGGGAAGGTCTCCATGCCCACTCCAACCCAGAGCTCCACGATGTAAGGAAAATTTGATAGTGTGATGAATGTGATTAAGGAGATCAAAATATATTTCTCCTCTTTCTTTAAATAATCACACCTTCATGAGCAGCTTTGCATGGCTTTGAGTTTAACTGATTTAATTTGGCAACTCCTCAGGTTTGTTGATGACTCCTCAAGTGAAGAAACGTCCTGTGAACAGGAGGAGACTAAAATACTAAAATCCCAGTCACAAAAGCAGGAGTGTGACACATCCCACAGACCCAGTGAGGACATGCGGATATTGTCCCGTCGTCCTCAGCTACCCAGTCAGAGAGAAATGAAATGCAGACTGACAACAAGCTGACTGGAAATAAGAAGGGGAACCCTGGTAAAGGTCACTCACTGTCCACCTCCCAACCTAATTTAAACATGCAAATCATTGTGATGAACTATTGATGATTGTGTTAAAATGGTCACTTTATGTGTTCAGAGATGCCAGCAAGATCTCAGTTCAGGCTGCCCTGTAAAGTCATCCAGGTAAAGCCTGCAGAACCAGTTAGTAAACTCCTGAATCAGCCGGCAGAACCAGACAAGACGTCCACAGCCCAACCAAAGTAAGTCAATGCCATGGAAGAAAATTCAATTTTGAACTAGACTCTTGTCGTCCTCCATCAATGTTAGACTATTGATCATCTCTAAATGTTTTTGCTGAAACTCTTCAGTGTGAATGACCTTAAAAACTGTCTCTCCAACACCACAGATACCCTTCTATCTCAACATCCAGTTCAGGAGAAGAATCTGAAACCGGAGGAGACACCAGTCAGCAGCAGGAGGACATGCGGATATGGTCAATCCGTCCTCGGCTACCCAGTTACTCAGAGGGAAGTGAACTGGAGACTCACAACAAGCTGGATAGAAATAAGCAGGGGAAACCTGGTAAAGGTTCGTTGTGTGTTCCATATAAAGCTATACAGTTGATTAGAATATTGTACTGTATTACATGTCATTGCAGTGAAGCATATTTGATTTGTGTAGACGTTATCAGGATATTACATTGTAAAATTCTGCACAGTATAAGAAAACCCAACATAATCGTTTCTAGTTTCCTCTGCTGGACGTTTTGCTAAAGCACAACCAGAGGCGATGACATCTACAGACGCTCCAAAGAAATTTTCTTTCCTGTAAGAAATGTCTGATTTCTGGAAAAACAAATAATTTTCCATTTATTATTTACACCTAAATGATAAGTTTTGAAAAAAATAAGTTTGGTTTTAAATTCCTGCTTATTTCCCTCCAGGAACATTTTTTCAAATTTAAAAAAGAAATGGAAGAAAAAAAAGGAAAAAGAGGAACAGAATGAAGCAGGACCAGGAAAACACCAGGACACCAAACAATCAAATGTTAGAATGACAGCAATATGCTTCCTGTTAGTAGCCATAAAATGGTCTCCAGTATGATGGACAAACGCTGCAGCTTCCTCTTGAAAGACTGCACACGTTTCTCCTTGATGCTAAATGTATATTTCAGGTTATAGAATGAGGATACCCTCGGGGGGCACCCGGAGGGTTCCAAGCACTGAATATTCTTCCAAACGGAAGAAAAATTATGATCAGTACAAAATTACCATATGATTATCATATTAATCTGCAACACTGAGGACCTGATGGTGGCGCTCTCAGGGTACTTTAGCAACCAAATTCAATGGAAACAAACACAAACCTGCTGCTCAGCATTTAATGCTCTGTCAGTGATGCCAGTAGAAGCAGAGTGTTCCAACTATTTTGGTGTCTGTCTGTTGAGAACATCAAAACTACAGCACGGATTAGAGCGCAACCGAGCTGTTAGTGTAGCTCAAGTGGTTTAATAATCGTATTACAAACTGCGTTAATGGCCTCATGCTCCTGTGGAACACAACAGAACTCAGTGATACGTTCTTTAGTTCTAAAAAAAGGAAACACGATCATATTAATAGAGCCATTTTGTGCACAAATCTAAACTTAGCTCCAGTGAGCATGTGCCACATTCCTATATGACATTAGCAAAGTTATAAATGCACCTACAAATGCTACAATCATGGCTCATGTTCACTTCGTTTTGAGTATTTGCGTCCGGCTTTGAACACCTTTACAATACTTTGAAATAAGGGCCAGATCGGCATGATACCGATTCCTGCCAGAGGTGCTCGTCCATCCCGAGGTCTATCCATAGACTTTAAACTGTACTGTGTGTGTGTGTGTGTGTGAGTGTGTCCACAGGTTTGTCAAGGCAACTATATGGTTTGAAGTGCTTGTTTACAAGATGCAGAGTACAGTAAAATAAATTATTTTCCATATTGAAAGTGCATTTGTTTTTTATTCCTTAATTTTGACTATGACTGAAAAGTCATCCAGTTAAATCTTAGAAAGAATGAAATACACATGTCTCGCTTATTGAAAGCACACTTCAAAAGTTCCGTCTCCAGAGGTGGAATTTTCTTTCTCCATGACGGGAAAATCTTCTCTTCCTTTTGACCTGATTCTCCCTCACTTGACTTCACCAGGGAACGAGGAGCTCGATTCTTCATGGAGTTTAGCAAAAAAATCTGTGTGGATTCAAAGGGAAATGTCCGTCCCTGCTGGAGGCTTCAGGTTCCTTTATGGTGTTCTTGGCTTTAAAAATTGACTTTGACTTTCAAAACTGCAAATATAATCATGCCAAGGAAATGTCAGGAAAGGTGCCGATAGGTTTTGAATGTAAAGGAACCTCTCCAGTGGATGACCTTTATATCTCAGAGATGTTGTTGCACACAAGTGTTTGGTTGCTTTTCAAGAGAAAGGTCAGTTTTTCTGATTGCAGGTGGTCTGAAGCTCTACATAATTTCTTCAGTAAGAATAAAATCTTTGCTGCTTCAGACTTCCATCAGCTTTCATTGGAGTTACTCTGAAGTTGGTGCATTTTATTAATCTCAACTGTGGAATTACATCTGGAAATGTGGGGTCACGTATGGGTTGATTGGAGCCTCTTTAGCCGTCTCTGAGTGGTCATACTCTTGGATTTTGCATTGTCATCATTACCTGGGATGCCAAAAGCTTCTGTAAAGTCGCTGACTTGTGACCAACCAAGATCCTCAGATGTCACATGATTCTTGAACTTGAGAGCTGCTGATAGACCTGCAGAGCCGGTAATAGTGTTTAATCTTGGTGGTAACTTCTTGACCCTCTCACCTGTACCGGGATGCTTCCTTGGTGTCTATGCAAGGTGTCAGCGCTACTTTGTGGACATCTGACCAACTTGATTAGATCAACAATGTCTGGATCTTCATGTGATATTAAAAACAAAACATTTTCTGGAGAGCTCATATTCTTATACAAGCTCTTCCTAATTTTCTTCTCTATGTTTTTGAAGACTTCAGCGTGGATGTAAAACTGCTCATCTTGAACATTGTTCCATATGGTTTCGGTCAGGTTAGTGATGATCTCATCTCTTGTCTCCGGTACCATGTTTGCATCTGAGCATACAATGTAAACCACCTTTTCAATAACAAATTGTACGTACTTTTCGTTCTTCTTTGATCGCTGTTCTTCTTGAAACACTTTGTCAAGTGCACTGCTGCCTGTTTTTGAGTACTCATTCTTTCTGAATAGAGATTTGCCCATCAATGGTAATGTCAACCGGTCAGTCATTGAGTTCGTCCGGGTAGTCAGAAACCAGTTCATTAAGACCATAAAGATCCATGTTTTGCTCCATACGTCTGCGTGCACTTTACTTTGTGACTGTTCAGATGAGTCTCCTGAGCGAGGTAGAGGTTCTGGTAATGCGTGGTGGTAAATCAGATTGTTCAGTTCTTGGCTGAAATCCAAGACCTTATCGGCGCACAAAGTTTTGAACATAAGAAGGTAAGAATCCTCACTTTCAGTATCCTTTATATGATCCACAAACTGAGATGTAAGACCCATTAGGATTTCCTCCGCTGACTCACTGATACCTAAAGTGTCCTGTGAATATTTTTTCTTTAGGTGTGACAGTATCCTCATTAGGCAAACTTTGGCAAAACATTTGGTCACAAATGATTTCATTCTATCTTTTAAAGTTTTAACTGCAGAGGATTTTTTAGACCTCATCGCATAGAAGGTGCGAACTACTTCATCTGCCACCTCCTGAATTTCCCTAGAGAGTTCCTCTTGCAGCTCCTCAGAGTTGGGAATATCTAGAAGAAGCGGATTGATGATGGCACTCAACTCGTTGATTTCATGCTTGATCACCTCTGAAGTTGGTGATGTTATGGACACTTGAGATGCAAAATATCTGGGAGCACTTGCATGTCCTCTACTTTTACAGAGGAGAGGAGCAAAAAACATCTTGATCTTGTCTGAGAACTTGTGGAAAAGGTGAGTAAGTTGATCAGTCATGGCATTCAGTCTGGCAACAGGTGTAAAACGTTTGGTGATTCCAGCTTTTCCACCACTCCTAAGGTTGTATTTGACCTCCTCGTGAATTATGTTTGTCAGCGTCTTCAATCTAAGATTGTCCACCTCATCAGGAATTCCCAAAGCTTCCGAAAATGTTCGAGTAAGAGACGCTTCCAGCTCTGACAGAAGATGCTCCTCAGTCTTAGTTGACGGTGATTTCATTGCTATGAAAATGAAATTTGAAAGACCTGCAATAATTTCTAAAATCAACTCTGCAACTAACACTTTAGTGGCATCATCTGGTGAACTAGGCAGGAATGATTTCCATTGTTCTGCGCTCGTCTTTTCAAGGAAAGACTGAATGAGCGGGTGAATAATGTTGAAAACAAAATTGCTTGGCTGCTGTACTGACGACATTATTACGTTCTGTTCTTCTTTAATAACCACTTAACCTTGTGTTTTAAAAAAAAAAAAAAATGTTAACAAATAACCTTGCTAGGTCATATATTGTCTATTTAATTATAACGCAATTATTTAATTATAAAGCAATTATTAAGCATTAAGTCCGTATTATCCTGTGCAAATCAAAGCTAAAAAGACACTATGATTAAGATCAAAGCCTACCTGATTAAAACAATTGGTATTGACTAAAAAAAAGCCGCTCTAGAATTCCCAATGAATGTACAGAATCACAGTAGGTCTAGGACAGGGGTTGGCAACCCGCGGCTCTGGAGCCGCATGCGGCTCTTTGGCGCCGCTCTAGTGGCTCCCTGGAGCTTTTTCAAAAATATGAAAATGGAAATTGTTTTAATATAATTTCTGTAGGAGGAATAACGTGACAATCATTCTTAAAGTTTTCCAATGCTGTATAAATGTGTATAATAAATATTTAATTTCAACATCTCATTATAATGGAAGTTAAACTTAAAGCGTCATCGTACAGCAGAGCGGCCACGTGGTGCCTCATTCTCTCCAGGATGCTGCAGGGAAAATAAACATTTCATCATGAATGCTCATTATGTATTTGTAGCCTACTTATCATTTGGAAAGTAGGCTAATGCAGCTAATATAGACACTTACAGCAAGTGTTGCCTTTATTATGAGCCCTATATAAGGCTTTTAATTTTTTGCGGCTCCAGACAGATTTGTTTCTTGTTTTTTTGGTCCAATATGGCTCTTCCAACATTTTGGGTTGCCGACCCCTGGTCTAGGATGTCTAGGCTAAACCTGTATTAAAAGCTTAAGTATAACTATAAGCAAAGATTTTGAAGTTTATGTTCTAAATGTTCTAGAGTTTGGTATTTAAAGTCTTAAAATCATCAAGGACCCCTGCAGTTGATCATTTTTTGATTACCTCTTGTTGCTAGTGTACATGTCCAAACACAAGGGTGGAATTTAACACAATATTACCATATACCTGTAGATGTCTGCATGATTTTGGTTCATTTTGGCTGAACTGAGGATTCATGACATCCTCAGAGATGGCAAATTGATCATTGGGCCATTAGACACTTACCGGTATATGGAGAATCACTTAGTATTAGTATCAAATTAGTAACTGTAACTTTTAGTCTGTAAAAATAGACTACAAAAGATTTTATTTTTTTCTTTAATTCCTCCCCCCCCCCCCCCCCCCCCACACACAAAAAAGCAATACTTTGTGACTGTGATATGTTTCCTTTACAGAATGTAAAAGGAGAAAGGACATTTAAGGGGCCCCTCAACTAGGACCTGTTTGCCATTGGTGGCAAACAGTCCTTTTAAGTGATTCATAATTCAATATATTTCAGTATCGTTGATCGCCACGTTAAAGAGAAGCAGCGGCCAGAGAGAGGACCGATAAATGACGAGTGGGTTAAGGATTACCTCCACAAGTACATTCAGTTCTTCCTGCAAATCTCGTGCCATCTAGAGATGTGTGTGGGCAGGGCCATTTACGTACAGGGGCGGTTCAAGACGTTTACGTTCCAGGAGATGGGGAAGGGGTACAGCCTCCATAAGCGACTTCTATCCGACCATCAATGCAGAAGTGACCATGAGAGGAGAATGGCTCAGAAAGCACAAACCTCTGTAAAGCAATGGTTGGAAGGAAAAAGACAAACTGTCCAAACACAAAAAAAGTCATCATCTACAGGCCTTGATGGCCAGACTTTTGCAGAATTTCAAAGGGCTGTGGACATTCTTTTGGGACCTCATTTCCAGGTTTAAGCAAAGATTGGACAGTGTTTTATTGACTGCACTTGACAATAAATGCCTTGTTTGAATACAATGCACATGTTTGTATTCTTTCTCGCACGGGAATGACTTTCCAGTCCACACCCGAGACATACATACTACGGAAACGCACACCACCACCATACAATGCAGGACCTTGAGGCCGTTTAAAATAATAAGGCTGTCAACAGGTCATGGCCACAGCTTTTTAATTTTTATTTTGTAGCACTCATTGGTAAATTAAGTGTTCTTGCTCTTCAGTGGATGTGGCCACCTCTCTTTAATCAGTCAGTGCTTTATTCATTTCCAAACATAGGATGCATCCATTTCCAAGACACCTGGCAAAGTCTTCTGAGGCTGTTTCCGAAACCACACACTCGTTCCCTATTCACTACTCACTACATGGGGGACATGGATTGAGTGAACTACGTAGCGCACTCAATTCAAAAATAGCTTTCGGACACCACGGACACTACGGACACTACGGCGCACGTAAAATGACGTAATGTTGTCGCATAATAATAACGAACCGTTCCCCGTTCCCCGGGAAAAGTGGCCAGGTCCATTTAATTATTTTAACCCATCCGAAACATACCCAAAAACATTCAGCGCTTGTTTCTTTGAAAGTGCAATATTTTACCCTATTATTATCTTTATATAATAATAATAGATTAAAATATTAATGTCAATGACAATAACATAACACTTCCTTATTATCTCAAATAATTAGTGTCCGGTGACATTTTCGCGCCATGACATGATGGTACATTCTCAAATATCTATATAAGTAATACAGGAATTTTACATCACAAAATGGCTCCAGAACTGCTTTTCGTACTCTTTAGTATTCTTTTGCTGCGATCCCGCCGTCTGGTGAGGAACAGACGCGTCCGAAGGGCAATTTTGGCTCTAAGATCCAGATATCAAACTGTAAGTGAGGGGGGGGGGGGGGGGGGGGGGGGGGGGGGGGACATTTGATGGTAGATTGATTTCCACATTTATGTGTTATTTTAAGATGATCATATTGTATCAAACAGCACAGTGGAAAATTGCCTTTAAAAAAAACAACAACTTTGTTTTACCAACAGAATGAGCAACCATCACAGTATTGTGTGCAGAACAGGCATGTTCCATTGCTGGCGATGTACATTGATGGCCAAACTGACCTCCGCCCAGACTTCCGTCTCTCTCGGTCAACGGTGGCCAAACTCATCGATGTCCTGCGCTCACCGTTTGACCACGGCTGGGGTCTGGAAGTGGAGGTTTTAGTGTACCTTTTCTGGCTGGCAAGCGCAACCTCTTACCGTGTGGTGTCAAGGGGATTTTCAATTCCACGTTCCACAGTCTTTGACATTGTTCACAGGATGTCAGACAAAGTTCTGTCCCTGAAGAATCGGACCATCAAATTTCCAGGTCTGGTAGACATTCCGAATATTGCTGCTGGATTTCAGCGCCTGTCGGGATCACCGGCTCTTCAAAATGTGGTGGGCAGCATTGACGGGTGCCACATTAGAATCAAGTCCCCAGGTGCACATGCTCAGTGTTATTTCAACAGGAAGCTTTTCTACTCCATCCAGCTGCAAGCAGTGTGTGACCACCAGGGCCTTTTTATAGACATTTTTACTGGCTACCCAGGCTCAGTCCATGACGCGCGAGTCCTGAGAAACAGCCCTCTGTATGTTCAGGGACTGTACCCACCTGAGGGATATTGTATAGTTGGGGATGGTGGCTATCCCTGTATGTCCAGGCCTATAGCCCTGGTTACACCGTACAGGGAGTCAGTGGTGAATATGATGGTGGCCAGGTTCAACAGACATCATGCAAAAGCCCGTTCTGTGATAGAACGGGCTTTTGGCATTATGAAGACCAGATGGCGGGCAATATTTTTTAAAGCTCTGGAGGTGAAGCCTGCATTTGCCACCAAGGTCATTGCATGCTGCACCATTCTGCACAATGTGTGCTTGCAGAATGGTGACAGCATGGAACCCTCAGAAGATGCACTTGGGTCAGATGACACTGGTCAAATGCAGCCAGACCTACAATGTGGAGAGCAAATTCGGAACAGACTCGCTGCTGCCGTCAGCACCAACCCACCTCCCACCAGCTCTCCAAGAGCATGATTACATTTAGGACTGGTCTTTATAATCCAGCGTTTTGGAGCATGATGTCTGTTGAACCTAGCTGGTTCCTCTTAATTTGAAAGACTTTTGTGTTCCATTTTTGTAAATAGTTATTAAATAATCCAAATTGGATAAATGCAATTTCTTTATGTGTGTGTTTATGTAAATAGTTTTCATTTCAAAATCAAAAACTGTATCAATTAAATTTACACTTTGAATAAAGCATTTGTTATCAACCATATGATGCGAAGAAAGCAATCTTTGATGGAAGTTAACTTGATTTAAACAATTTAATATTACCAACAGAACAGTACAATTACACAATTTAATATATACTTTTTTACATTTTTTCTTTGATTTGCTCTAAGAGATCTAAAAGTCTCTCATCCCTGGCTTCCTCTTGTATTGCCCTTTCCTCGGCCCTCTCCAGCAGCTCCAGGATCCTATCGCGCCGCTGGCGCTTGTGTGTTGCTGGCCCTGGTTGCTCCTCCTCTGTCCCTGACTCACCATCAGGTCTCTCCAGGACTGAATGTGAGGAGCCTGACGTCGAATGGCCCTCCACCCAGGCTGAGGCAACGAGGCATGGGGGCCGAATGGAGGGCCTGCCACCTATTGCCTCATCCATGAGCGGGAACTATTTCCATTTGTCAGCTGTGACCTCCCCAGACTCAGTCCCAGACCCTGATGGTGGTCTCCGAAGCTCCTACAAATAGGGAATAAGCGAATAATTCAAACAGTAATGCAACATTTCCTATAATTATTAGTCTGTTACATTTAGACCAAATTTAAAGCAATTATTACAAACCTTGTAGGTTTTTTTAAGGTTCTCCCACTTTTTGGCTGCTCGTGCTGGAGTCAGCTTACCAGTGAGGCCAATTTCCCTCAGCACAGCTCTACAAATTGGAACAAGGACATAAACAAATTGCAGAAGTCCATCAGTTTAGTTTCTGGATTGTGATCACACCAGATTCCAAGTTACAGCAATACAATACAGTATTTAATAACATTTTGCCACCACCCACTCCCATCCTGCTGCAGCAGAAAACCTCTTCCCGGAGAAGAGGTGGTCCTTCTCCATCCGGCATCGGATCATCTTAATTATATCATCGTCACTCCCTTAAGAAATCAATTCAAGCCAGCGTTATATTAATACCACTCCTACAGTACCTTAAATTTGCATTTGAAATGCACCGACTCTAGTACGGCAGAATTAAAGCGGTACGTAATCTAATAAGATGCTTATAGTCGCGTATAAATAAATAAAGGCAAAAACATTTAAAATGGAGGCAGCAATGTTCAACTAAAGTGAAAGAATCTTACGCTCTAGTAAGATATGTGAAACAAATACCATATAATAATAACATAATATTACATACATTTGTACGTCATGTCTGCTCGTTTACCCGCCATCGACAGATTACCACGTGATACCGTAAAGCCTGATGGGATATATTACCGAGCCCAGGTGCATCGGTTGTACACTACTTTTTGCAGTGCATTGTGGGATACATTGAGTGCACTCGCGATGCTCACTAAGAATTCGGACACTATTTCAAAATGGCGTCCACGCGATTGAGTGCACTATGTAGGGTATAGGGGGTGGTTTCGGACACAGCCTGAGCCACCACAGTGTAGGAACCTGAAAAGGGACCAATGACAGTATCATCACTGTTTTCTTGCACAACAAATGTTATTCCTCAAATAAAGCAAGCAACAACAGGCCCTGGGCATGGCATTCTTTACCTTCCCTCCGCCATCTTTTCAATTTCTGACTGCACCTAATCGCACAAATAACATCACTTGTGTGTTCAAATACTACTACACCCACAGACCGTCACCGCTTTGCCCTGCATTCATTTTTTCCATCCAGCAGATGGCTCAATAGCTTAATGGCTTAAACTTCAGTGAAAGATTTGGACAGATATTCACAATCATTTGGGACATTTGACGTACCACGAGCACTTAGGCACTTTGCGCTTGCAGTTCCGTGTCGGAGAAACTTGACTTTTCCACAATTTTACTTCGCTCTTCTACATGCCGTTTTGCATGTCGTACGGTCCAAGGGCCATTCGCGGACCTCATTCCAGAGTGCGCAAACAGCTTCATCTGCCATCTTCTGAATTTCCCCAAAATACTTCCTTTTGCGGCTCCTCAGTTGGGAATATCTGCAAGAAGAGGATTGATGAAGTCACTCAACTCATCATTGATTTTACTGATTGCCTGTGAAGATGGTGATTTCTTGGTTCCTTTAGATGTTACAGTTATTCTTTTCCATGGCCGAGGAGCAATAAAAGTTTTGTTCTTTACTGAGAACTTTTGGAAAAGGTGAATGAGTTGGTCGGTCATGGAATTTAGTATGGATACAGGTGTCAAATGTTCGGTGACTCCAGCTTTTCCACCACTGATGAGGTTGTTTTTGACCTCCTCGGGAATTAGGCCTGTCAGGGTCTTCAAACTGACTTTGTCGACCTCGTCGGGAATTCCTAACGTTTCTGAAAATGTTTGAGGAACAGAGACTTCCAGCTCTGACATAAGATGCTCCTCAGTCTTAGGTGTTCCTGATTTCATTGATGCTACAACAGAGTTGGAAAGAGCCGCGATGATTTCTAAAATCAACTCTGCAACTAAAACTTTAGTGGCATCATCTGCTGAACTTGACAGGAATGATCGCCATTGTTCTGTGATCATCTTTTCAAGGAAGGACCGGATCAGTGGGTGAATAACGTTTAGAACAAAGTCACTTGTCTGTTGGAGTGACGACATAATTGTTCTTGTCTTTAGCTAACAGTAAATCTTGTGGGATCTTGTCCTAGGGGTTCCTACAGCGGAGCAGCAGAACAACTCAGATCGAGAATCTTCCAAACAAATCGGCACAACTCTGTCCCGGAAGCTCCTAGATTGATTTAAAAAATCATTTTGTAGATATAATCCCCCACTAACTCGCAAACGTCACTTTAACAACGTTAAATTAACCAGCGCCCCGTAAAAGAAGCTAAAGCGCCGACTGGTCCGCTGAAATGTCCCCTTAACTCTATGTAGAACAAAGCAGGGGAAAACGGCTCAGAACTTAGTGTTTAACTCGTCGTTTCTCACTGACTAGTAACGCTAAAATTATGAAACTTCACATGGTTATATTTCAAAGTTTTGTGGTTCTAACGAGACATACCTCCATAGAATTGGACGACCTTAAGTGGTTCAGATCGGCTTCTGAAAACAGGTGGTTTTGACCCGCAAATGAGCTCTGCTCAAAAGAGTATCTTAAAACTGAGCGAGGTAGAGGTTCTGGTAATGCGTGGCGGTTAATCAGATTGCTCAGTTCTTGGCTGAAAACCAAAACCTTATCGTCGCGCAAATCCTTGAACATGAGGAAGGAATCCGTACTTTCAATATTCTGGTACCTATTGTCCATAAACTGAAATGTGAGACTATTTAGTATCACCTGAATCGCTGATAGCTGAAGTCTCCTGTGGATGTTTTTTCTTTATGTGGGTCAGCCATCTTCTGAATTTCCCCAAGAGACTTCCTTTTGGAGCTCCTCGGAGTTGGGAATATCTGCAAGAAGAGGATTGATGATGTCACTCAACTCATCATTGATTTTACTGATCGCCTGTGAAGATGGTGATTTCTTGGTTTCTTTAAATGTTACAGTTATGCTTTTCCATGGCCGAGGAGCAATAAAAGTTTTGTTGGTGGTCTGGACAAGTGTACTAAATCAAGAGGTGAAAAACATTGTTTCTTCTTCATGCACTTAGGTGCTAAACATACAAATGCATTTAAATGATAACAATATATCAATTATTCATACACATGGTAAAAGGCAAAAATCTAATTGGTCTTTCTTTTGAAGATCCTGTCAATTGTGATGCCCCAAAGTGAGAAGATGAGCTCTGTTCAAATGAGGATCTTAAAATTGGCTGAAAACCAAAACCTTATCGTCACGCAAATCCTTGAACATGAGGGAATCCTCACTTTCAATATTATGGTACCTATTATCCATAAACTGAGATGTGAGACTATTTAGAATAATCTCTACTGAATCACTGAGAGCTGAAGTCTCCTGTGAATGTTTTTTCTTTAGGTAGGTCAACGTCCTCATTAGTCAAACCTTGCCGAAATATTTGCTTGCATTTTCTTTCTTGTTTTTAAAAGGCATATAATTTTCTCGACCTCATTCCACAGAGAGTGCAAACTGTTTTATCTGCCACCTTCTAAATTTCCCAAGAGACTTCCTTTTGCAGCTCCTCAGAGTTGGGAATATCTTCAAGAAGAGGATTGATGATGTCTCTCAACTGATCATTGATTTTCCTGATCGCCTGTGAAGATGGTGATTTCTTGGTTCCTTTAGATGTTGAAGTTATGCTTTTCCATGGCCGAGGAGCAACAAGAGTTTTGATCTTTGCTGAGAACTTTTGGATAAGGTGAATAAGTTGGTCGGTCATGGAATTTAGTATGAATACAGGTGTCAAATGTTTGGTGACTCCAGCTTTTCCACCACTGATGAGGTTGTTTTTGACTTCCTCGTGAATTACACCTGTCAGGGTCTTCAAACTGATGTTGTCCACCTCGTCGGGAATTCCCAAAGCTTCTGAAAATGTTTGAGGAAGAGAGACTTCCAGCTCTGACATCAGATGCTCCTCAGTCTTAGGTGTCCCCGATTTCATTGATGCTACAACAGAGTTGGAAAGAGCCGCAATAATTTCTAAAATCAATTCTGCAACTAAAACTTTAGTGGCATCATCTGCTGAACTTGACAGGAATGATCGCCATTGTTCTGTGGTCGTCTTTTCAAGGAAGGACCGGATCTGTGGGTGAATAATGTTTAGAACAAAGTCACTTGTCTGTTGTAGTGACGACATAATTGTTCTTGTCTTTAGCTAACAGTAAATCTTGTGGGACTGTTAAACAATAACCTGCGAGCTTAAACTTTGTCTCTTCAATTTTATATGCATTTAAGCATAATAATAAATATTACACTGTTCAGATCAAAGCAAATAAAAGACAGAAACAAAACAAAAACAGAAACACAACAGAGTGCGGGAAAACGTTTTTTAACTGACAAAAGCTTTGTGTTTAACTCGTCGTTTTTACGTGACTGGGTAAACTAAAATTATTAAACGTGATACCGTTATATTTCAAAGTCTTGTGGTTCTAACGAGACCTACCTCCATAGAATTAGATGGCGCCAAGTGGTCAAAATCAGCGTTTGAATACAGCTGGTTCTGCTCGCGATTCTGGGTGTGGGAGGGAGGGGTGGAGCAGATCACAGCCAGTGGGTATGGGAGGGGCTGCACAACATGGCGCTCAAATCTCCCCTTACCTCTATGTAGAACTAAGCGGGAGAAAATGGCTCAGAACTTCATTTCTTAGTGACCAGTTAAGCCAAAATTATGAAACTTGACACGGTTATATTTCAAAGTCTTGTGATTCTAACGAGACCTACCTCCATATGTTGGATGACTTTAAGTGGTCCAAATCGGCGTCTGAATACGGGTGGTTTTGACCGGAGGTCTGTGTGTGGGAGACGGGAGGCAGCAGTGGGTATGGGAGGTGGGTATTGTTCTTGTCTTTAGCTAACAGTAAATCTTGTGGGATCTTGTCCTAGGGGTTCCTAGAGCGGAGCAGCAGAACAACTCAGACGGGAGGCAGCAGTGGATATGGGAGGGGCTGCACAAAATTGCGCTGTATTGCCTTGGTGGGCGGGGCAACAGGCAAACATTAAGGGTGGGACGGAGGGGGGCGGACAGATGGTGAGGCACACCCTCACAATTTCTGCGGAATTGTCTAGAATTTTCATAGTTTTTTCTAATCATGATTTGAAAAGACAAGCCTTGGCATCTGTATGGTTTAGTTTTTCCAGTATTTCCTTCCTGGATATTCTTGACTTTTTCTTTCTCTGTCACAAGTTAACCTTTCATTTCAGCTGTCCCTCAAAGTCAGTGACCATCTCTTTAACAGGCTTGCTGTCATATTTGCTAAAGAGTCACTTTGGGGCTGCCATGGTAACAGGCAAACATGTAATTGGTCTTTCTTTTGAAGATACTGTCAACTGTTCAGATCAAAGCAAATAAAAGGTACCATAATGAAGAGAATTGTGTTTATTTTATTATCATGTGTTGTACCATATGTTTCTGTTTTCTGTTAGAAGCACTTTAGAAGTTAGGAATGGTAGAATGTTTAGTCAGTGTAATAAAGGTCAGTTGACCCTTCCTTGACACGATTGTTGTTTAGATAGTTGTAATCAGCAGGATACACTCAGACGGGAAGTGTTGAACCCCCATCATAAAACGTGACAGCATAGTTTACTGGTGTTGATAAGTTCCTCTGCAAGAAGGTGAACTATGAACTGGCCATTTGGGAGACAACGGAGAACAAGGACTGTGTCAGCATCCAATGGGACGGGAAGAAGAAGACGAGGTCATCCAAGAAGAAAAACTGGATTGGACTGAATTAGCATCAATAATTTCCATATGTGTTTCTATAAATGACCGGGTCAAGGGATAGTTAGGTTGTCAGACTTCATGCCCTGGCAATGGACTCTGTTATTGTAGGGTTATGAACTGGCCTGGCGCTCTGTAATATTTGTATCTTGAATTGGTTCTATTGCTATATTCATTTTGAAATTGGCATTTTTCTTCTTGAAGTCTTCATTCAAAGAACACGCGGATTAGCAGTGACACACGAGATTTATTGCAATCCAACAATAATCAGGATCAAAGGTAACCAAGTGAAAAACTGTGTAAAAAGGAGCTCAACACATGCTCAAAGCTCCTCTTAACTCAATACACAACAGAGTGGGGAAAAACGGGAGAGCTTTGTGTTTAACTCGTTTTTACGTGACAGGGTAAACTGAAATTATGAGACTTGACACATTTCTATTTCAACGTCTTGTGGTTCTAACGAGACCTACCTCGCTAGAATTGGAATGCGTTAAGTGGTCCAAATCAGCGTTTGAAAACGGGTGGTTTTGCTCGCGATTCTTCGTGTGGGAGGGAGGGGTGTAGCAGATCATAGCCAGTGGGTATAGGAGGGGTTGCACAACATGGCGCACAATTACCTTGGGGGGGGGGGTGCAACAGGCAGACATTGATGGGGGGTGGGGGGAACCGGCTTAGTTAATGTTCTAAATGTTCTAGAGTTTGGTATTTAAAATCTTAAAATCATCAAGGACCCCTGCAGTTGATCCTTTTTTGATTACCTCTTGTTGCTTGTGTACATGTCCAAACACAAGGGTGGAATTTAACACAATCCTACCATATACCTGTAGTTGTCGGCATGATTTTTGGTTCATCTTGGCTAAACTGAGGATTCATGACAACCTCAGAGATAGCAAATTGATCATTTGGCCATTAGGCACATATCAACTACCTGTATCAATCACTGTTGTTAAATGTAAAGCACACACCATATCAAATGATCCTGTTTCACAGGCAATTCTGACCACACAACCAGGGAAGCTGCTTAAAATGGAAATCCTGTCCAAGTAAACTGTCCTACACCTGCTTTGGACCTTGCCATTCTGATTACATACAGTAGCTCTCTTACAGTCGATTGCAGCTGTGGAAAAACACAAGTTGTGATTCTCACGTGGATGAAAAATTGTGAATAATTTTGGGACAATGGTTCATGTTAATGTTATTTAACATGGTCAGTGCATGATTTGCTGCAAGCTAGCAAAGGAAAAATTGTCAATATCAGTTTGAAGACTGGTGTGCCAGAGGGTTCGCAAAGTGTCCAAAAGTTTTGTGAATAAATATCACGATTTTTAAAGCTCTATAACTAGATTTTGGACATATTCCCAAGTGTTGGATATAAAAGATATTCTTGTATGTGTAGACATATTTTCAAACTGGTTTGAAGCCTTGCCACACAGGAAAGATGACTAATTAATTGCCTTTCAGAAAGCATTGTGGCATTCCACAGAGCTTCAATTCAAACCGAGGGACACATTTCACTGGACAAATTATGAGAGGACTTTGTCCATCACTAAGGACTAAACATAGACTGCACTACCCAAACCACTCCAGCCTACTGGACTGGATGAAAAACAAAATACATAGACAAGTAAGCACTTACTAGTGTCTCAGCACTGCAGTAAGGACATTGAACTGTTGGCCATTAGCATGAGACCTCATTACCTGCCAAGGGAGTTCACACATGCCCTCGCTGTGGTTGTGTACATCACCCCCTCTGCTAACGCCGATGCAGCCTATGATGTCCTGCTCTCAGTAGTGAGCAGGCTGCAGACACAGCACCCTGACACCCTCCTCCTCATCTCTGGGGACTTTGATCATACCTCTCCATCCTCTTCTCTGCCCAAGCCACAGCAGGGACAATAAAACACTGGAACTGTTCTATGCCAACACCAAGGAGGCATACCACTCTCTCCCTCTTCCTCCCCTGGGCCGTGCCAACCACAACCGTCATCCACAGACCTCCAGCCTGTGTATAAACCTCTTGTGCAGAGGCAGCCTGCTGTCACCCGCCTAGTGAAGAAATGGTCCGAAGAAGCCGAGGACGTCCTGAAAGACTGTTTCAACTCAACTCTGTGGGATGTATTCAGCGACGCCCATGGGGAGGACATTGACAATCTCACCCACTGCATCACTGACTATATTAATTTTTGTGTGAACACCGTACCCACCAGGACTGTACAGAGCTTCTCCAACAGCAAGCCCTGGATCACCCCGGACATAAAGGCTCTCCTGAAGGAGAAGAAGAGGGCTTTTGTGTCTGGAAACAAGGAAGAGCTGAAGTCTTCGCAGAAGGAACTGAGGAGGCAGATCAGGCACATGAAAGACAGCTACAGGCGGAAGATGGAGCACCAGCTGCAGCAGAACAACATCTGCGGGGTCTGGAAGGGATTGCAGACCATCTTGGGTTTCAAGGAGCAGAAGTCCCAACCTGTGGGAAACCGGGGGTGGGCAAACGACCAGGACTTGTTCTTCAATGGATTTGATCAGGCACCCACCCCTTCCCCAGCCCAGTCTCCTCTGCTGCAACCCCCGCCACTGTCTGTGCGGGTGGATGACGCCATCATCTACCACCTCCACTCCTCCCTCACTCACTCGGAGAAGGCTGGAAGCACTGTGAGGATTCATGTTTTTTTTATTTCTCCAGTGCGTTCAACACCATCCAGCCCAGGCTGCTGGAGGACAAGCTGCAGGTAGCTGGGGTGGATCACCACCTCACAACATGGATTCTGGACTACCTCACACAAAGACCACAGTTTGTCAGAGTGAAGGGCTCCGAGTCATATTGGCTTCTCTGCAGCACTGGTGTCCTGCATGGAACAGTTCTGGCTCCTTTCCTGTTCACCCTCTACACCGCGGACTTTTCATACAATTCGTCATCATGTCACCTCCAGAAGTTCTCTGACAACTCTGCAGCTGTAGGCCCTGATCACTGATAGGGACGATGGGGAGTACAGAGAACTTATTCAGGACTTTGTGGACTGGAGCCTGCGGAACAACCTCAGGATCAACGCCAATAAAACCAAGGAGCTGGTGGTGGATTTCTGCAGGCTTAACAACCCCCCGCCTGCACCGGTAAACATCCTGGGAACGGATGTCGAATTTGTGAAGACCTATAAGTACCTGGGTGTTCACTTAAACAATAACCTGGACTGGACACACAACACAGACACCTTTGTCAAGAAGGGCAATAGCAGACTGTTTCTGCTCAGGAGACTGAGGTCTTTTGGAGTGCAGGGACAACTCCTGAGGACTTTCTATGACTCTGTGGTGGGATCAGCCATTTTCTATGGGATAGTCTGCTGGTCCAGCAGCATCACGGACAGGGACAGGAGGAGGATGGACAGACTGGTAAGGAGGACCAGCTCTGTCCTGGGATGCCCCCTGGACTCCGTGGAGGTGGTGGTGAACGGGGGGATGATGGCTAAGCTGTCATCCATGTTGAACAACACAGCGCATGTGAGGGTGAAGTTTTAGTCACCCGTGCTGTTCGTCACTCGACTCAGATCAACCACGCAAACAACAGGAGGCCTTGCAACGGAGAGTCGAGCAGCAGTTCAAGCTTCCTCTGTCAACTCTCCCCTGCAAGGGAGAGCTGAACAGCAGTTCAGGCTTCCTCTGTCAACTCTGCTCATCTGCTGCTCGCTCGCTTCTTTTATTGGTACAAACAGGGCATGGCTCAGGCACAGGCTCTCATGACTTCTTATCTTCTAACCACTTCTCCCATCTTTACAACTTCCTTTATCCTCACAACTTCTCTTATCTTAAGGAACAGGATACATCTGAGTGCTGGTTTCGGTTGTAAGCAGCACCTTTGTAAAACATTCACATGTTCCTCTTTCCTAACAACATTCCTTAAACACTTAGAATCTACACATCATAGCATTTAGACAATAATAATAACAATAATAATTCTTCTCACACGCACCCCTACAGGACACCCTGACAGCACTGGGCAGCTCCTTCAGTGAGCGGCTGCTCCACCCTCACTGTGTGAAGGAGAGGTATCGCAGATCTTTCTTGCCGGCTGCTATCAGACTGCTAAACAAACATAATGCCCAATAGCACACACCGAATATTATATATTCTGATATGTATATTGTATACACCCTTTGTACTATGTACAGGTATACAAGGGCTGATTATCCACTTATCTAGGATTATTGTATATATACATCATTTTTTGTATATTTTCTATTCTTATCTCAAATTTTATTTTTTTCTGCATGCTTTTGCTGCTGTTGCACTCTAAATTTCCCCATGTGGGACAAATAAATGAATCTGAATCCAACTTTTACCATCCAAAAAAAGACAGGGAACAAATTCTGACGAGATGCCAAAGTACAATTCTGAGCATAGCTTCTTTACACTGTGCAAGTAAACATACTGAGTGTCGGAGTCTCCAAGCAATTCATCAACATCTTGTTGAAGAACCACAAATCCCAGATTTTTTTGTGATTACTAAAATGCTTTTGGATGGTCCATAAAATCATATGTACCGTATTTTCACAACCATAAGGCGCACCGTATTATAGGGCGCACCTTCAATTAACAACATATTTTAGAACTATTTTCATACACGGCGCACCGTGTTATAAGGCGCATAGCATAGAAACTGCGTAGTGCCTGTGGTTTCATGACGCATTCACTAGATCGAGCTGCGCTAAAAGTAATGTCAATAAAACAGTCAGATAAGTCAGTCAAACTTTATTAATAGAATACAAACTGGCGTTCTCACAACTCCATTCACTCCCAAAATGAATAAACAGCTGTTTTATTATTTTTCCCGAGTGACGTAGTGTTTTCGCGTAACACAGTTCGTTTAATAACAGCGAGTTATAACAGGCAGTGCAACATTTTTATCACAAGTGGATAGTAGAGTTTAATAAATCTTCGATTTAGTGCAACATTTTTATCACTTAGTACCGTTGCGGTAAATCAAATGTTAGTGCAAACACAATATACGGTAACTCGAACTCTCGAAGTAGTGCAAAGCAATAGCAATAGCAATATAACAATAGCAATATAACAACGTTGTTCAAACGGTAATGTCCATATTCACAGTATGACCAGCCTTGTTAAGTTGTAAACACACAAAAGAAACACGTAAAGCTCACTTTATCAGTTCATTCCTCATCCAAAAATCCCTCAAATTTCTCTTCTTCGGTGTCCGAATTGAACAGTTGTGCAAATATGGTGTCCAACATGGCTGGCTTCGTCTCGTCAAAGTCGTCATCAGGGTCAGTGTCGCTGGTGTTGTCTGGCATTTCAGTGACAATCCCTGCCTTCCTGAAAGTTCGGACCATGGTCGAGACTGATATATCAGCCCAGGCATTTACGATCCAGTGGCAGATAGTGGCGTATGCTGCTCGGCGCTGTCTCCCCGTCTTGGTGAACGTGTGTTTGCCTTCCGTCATCCACCGCTCCCACACAGTTCGCAGTCTAGCTTCGAATGCCCTGTTGACACCAATATCTAGCGGCTGGAGTTCCTTTGTTAATCCACAATCTTGCTTTGTTTCCTCGGAAGCTCCGTTGAGTCTTCTTTACCTGCCGCAGGTTGTCTTGTTGCTTCCTCCACTTCCGCACCATTGATTCGTTCACGTTAAATTCTCTTGCCGCTGCTCTATTTCCGTGTTCAACTGCGTGACTGATAGCCTTCAGTTTGAACTCTGCGTCGTAAGCGTGTCTCTTGCAAGGAGCCATTTTGGGGTCTTTACAGACAGAAATGGTTTGGGACTGAATTCCTATTTATCGCTCTTACAGCTGTTACTTCGGCCACGCCTACTGACTATGGTAGCCGCGATTAACCAAAATTACCGTAATCCATACAAAAGGCGCACCGGGTTAAAAGGCGCACCGTCGATTTTTTAGAAAATTCTAGGCTTTTAGGTGCGCCTTAGAGTCGTGAAAATACGGTAAGCTTTAGGATTCTAGAGATATTTGGAGAATCACTTAGTATATTAGTATCAAATTAGTAACTGTAACTTTTAGTCTGTAAAAATAGACTACAAAAGATTTGAATTTTTTCTTTAATTCCCCCCCCCCCAAAAAAAAGTAATACTTTTTGACTGTGATATGTTTCCTTTACAGAAGGAGAAAGGAGAAAGGACATTTAAATCATGGTGATGATGATGATGATCGATTGCCAAGTGTCTCAAGTTTGTCAGATCAAAATCCTGCTTCTGTCAGATAGTGTCTCTTTCTGAGGTTGTGGATATGTAAGATGATAACCATCAGATATCTCCAGGCTGAGGGTTAAACAGTAGTCTGGGGCAGCAAATATCTAATTGGTCTTTCTTTTGAAGATCCTGTCAATTGTGCTGCCCAAAAATGAGAAGATCTTGCCAAATGCATTTTTTTCTTTCTGTGACCTCAACAGTTTTTTGTTGATGACCAACATGATTCGATCAAAAATGATTGGATCTTCATGCGTGGTTAAAAATAAAACATATTCTGGTGAGCCCACGTTCTGGTATAAGCTCTTCCTAATGGTCTTCTTTAAGTTTTTGAAGACGTCCCTGCGGATGTAAAACTCCTCATCTTGGACATTGTTCCACACAGTTTCAATCAAATTATTGATGATCTCATCTCTTGTCTCTGGTACCATGTTTGCATCTGAGCATAGGGTGAAAACCACCTTTTCAATAATAAATTTTACATAATTTTTCTTCTTCTCTGGATCTTGTTCACTGAGTGCATCCTCAATCTCAGTGATGCTTGGTCTTGAAAACTCAATCATTCTGGATGCACTTTTGCCCATCAATGGTAATGTCAACCGGTCAGTGAGTGAGTTTATCTGGGTAGTCAGGAACCAGTTCATTAAGACCATAAAGATCCATGTTTTGCTCCATACGTCTGCATGGACTTTACTTTGTGATGCAAATGCAAATGAGCTCTGCTCAAATGAGATTCTTAAAACTGAGCGAGGTAGAGGTTCTGGTAATGCGTGGCGGTAAATCAGATTGCTCAGTTCTTGGCTGAAAACCAAAACCTTATCGTCGCACAAATCCTTGAACATGAGGAGGAAGGGATCCTCACTTTCAATATTCCGGTACCTATTATCCATAAACTGAGATGTGAGACTATTTAGTATCATCTCTACTGAATCACTGAGAGCTGAAGTCTCCTGTGAATGTTTTTTCTTTAGGTGGGTCAGCATCCTCATTAGGCAAACCTTGGCGAAATATTTGGTCAAAACTGCTTGCATTTTCTTTCTTATGTTTTTAAAGGCAGATGATTTTCTCGACCTCATTCCACAGAGAGTGCAAACTGTTTTATCTGCCACCTTCCGAATTTCCCGAGAGACTTCCTTTTGCAGCTCCTCAGAGTTGGGAATATCTTCAAGAAGAGGATTGATGATGTCACTCAACTCATCATTGATTTTACTGATCGCCTGTGAAGATGGTGATTTCTTGGTTCCTTTAGATGTTGAAGTTATGCTTTTCCATGGCCGAGGAGCAATAAAAGTTTTGATCTTTATTGAGAACTTTTGGAAAAGGTGAATCAGTTGGTCGGTCAAGGAATTTAATATGGATACAGGTGTCAAATGTTTGGTGACTCCAGCTTTTCCACCACTGATGAGGTTGTTTTTGACTTCCTCGTGAATTACACCTGTCAGAGTCTTCAAACTGATGTTGTCCACCTCGTCGGGAATTCCCAAAGCTTCTGAAAATGTTTGAGGAAGAGAGACTTCCAGCTCTGACATCAGATGCTCCTCAGTCTTAGGTGTCCCTGATTTCATTGATGCTACACAAGAGTTGGAAAGAGCCGCAATAATTTCTAAAATCAACTCTGCAACTAAAACTTTAGTGGCATTATCTGCTGAACTTGACAGGAATGATCTCCATTGTTCTGTGGTCGTCTTTTCAAGGAAGGACCGGATCAGTGGGTGAATAATGTTTAGAACAAAGTCACTTGTCTGTTGTAGTGACGACATAATTGTTCTTGTCTTTAGCTAACAGTAAATCTTGTGGGACTGTTAAACAATAACCTATGAGCTTAAACCTTGTCTCTAAAGTTTTATATGCATTTAAGCATAATACTAAATATTACACTGTTCAGATCAAAGCAAATAAAAGGTACCATAACCAGGATCAAAGGTAACCAAGTTAAAAACTCTGTAAAAAGGAGCTCAACACATGTTCAAAGCTCCTCTTGCACAACAGAGTGGGGAAAAACACAATGCACAACAGAGTGGGGAAAAACAGAAAAGCTTTGTTTTTACCTCGACGTTTTTACGTGACCGGGTAAGCTAAAATTATGAGACTTGACACATTTCTATTTCAAAGTCTTGTGGTTCTAACGAGACCTACCTCGCTAGACTTGGAATGCGTTTAGTGGTCCAAATCAGCGTTTGAAAACGGGTGGTTCTGCTCGCGATTCTGCGTGTGGGAGGGAGGGGTGTAGCAGATCATAGCCAGTGGGTATGGGAGGGGCTGTACAACATGGCGCTCAATTACCTTGGAGGGTGGGGGGAACTTAGTTTATGTTCTAAATGTTCTAGAGTTTGGTATTTAAAGTCTTAAAATCATCAAGGACAGTGATCCCCATCCCGCGGGCAAATGAGGGGCTGTGGACATTCTTTTGGGACCTCATTTCCAGGTGTAAGCAAAAATTGGACAGAGTGTTTTATTGACTGCACTTGACAATAAATGCTTGTTTGAATACAATGCACATGTGTGTTTGTATTCTTTCACGCACGGGAATGACTTTCCAGTCCACACCCGAGACATACATACTGCGGAAACGCACACCACCACCATACAATGCAGGACCTTGAGGCTGTTAAAATAAATAATAAGGCTGTCAACAGGTCATGGCCACAGCTTTTTAATTTTTATTTTGTAGCACTCATTGGTAAATTAAGTGTTCTTGCTCTTCAGTGGATGTGGCCACCTCTCTTTAATCAGTCAGTGCTTTATTCATTTCCAAACATAGGATGCATCCATTTCCAAGACACCTGGCAAAGTCTTCTGAGCCACCACAGTGTAGGAACCTGAAAAGGGACCAATGACAGTATCATCACTGTTTTCTTGCACAACAAATGTTATTCCTCAAATACAGCAAGCAACAACAGGCCCTGGGCATGGCATTCTTCACCTTCCCTCCGCCATCTTTTCAATTTCTGACTGCACCTAATCGCACAAATAACATCACTTGTGTGTTCAAATACTACTACACCCACAGACCGTCACCGCTTTGCCCTGCATTCATTTTTTCCATCCAGCAGATGGCTCAATAGCTTAATGGCTTAAACTTCAGTGAAAGATTTGGACAGATATTCACAATCATTTGGGACATTTGACGTACCACGAGCACTTAGGCACTTTGCGCTTGCAGTTCCGTGTCAGAGAAACTTGACTTTTCCACAATTTTACTTCGCTCTTCTACATGCCATTTTGCATGTCGTACGGTCCAAGGGCCATTCGCCGACCTCATTCCACAGAGTGCGCAACTCTAGTTGAGTAAAATCTACTCACCAAAAATCCTGATTATCTGTACACAAAATCCATCCTCCTTTCTTTTCTCAAAAAGATTTCAATAATTTCAATAATTATCCGTGCGTTTTAGTTCCATCAAAAAGTCCTTTTCTATCGCCATCGAAGCTAATGCTGAAAGTCGAGCCTGCCCTGTCGTATTTCTGGCATACGTTTTAATTCGCTTTAGGGCTGAGAATGTCCGTTCAACAGAAGCAGTTGACACAGGGATGGTCACCGCCAAACACACAAATGTGTATAGCTGCCTCACACTCTCATTCAGGTTTTTCTGCTGAATGAAGTCAAGGAGATCAGTGGGAGATTTTCCTGCAAAATCATCCATGGCATACATTACAGTCAGTTCTGTTCTCAGCCGAGGCAGATCGAAAAGTGTTCCGTGGCTCTGTGCTAGGCTGGAAAAGGCTGCATGCGGGAAATTGTTCTGGTATTCCCGAAACTTCTGGGGATCGAGGAGGGTGACAAAGATCAGTTTTTCGTGATCCTGAAAATAATATTGTCCAGAATCCTGCCGTGGAGTTGGAGGTAGTGCGCGCGAGGATCTTGCGCTGGACCTCTTTGTGCGCTCGGAGCGCCCGCAGTGCGTTCAGTAGCCTCATAGATTTCCTCGTATCGGCTCCTCTCGCTCAACGGTGTCACAAAACTCCTTCACCCTTGCCAGACAAAACTGTACATCCAGTTTTTTGTCCTGTAGTATTGAAAAGAGCACATCCGAGTACTCAAAAATGCCATTAAACATGTTAAGCAAAAAACAAAACTCAAAATCATCCAGACGTGCTTTAAATCCATCAGCACAGCGCACAGAGTCCTCATCATACTCGTCATGATGCTCCAGAATGTGATGGAACAGTTCCTTCATAGCATCTCTCTTCTCAAAGACTGTATTGACCACTCTGGATGTGTACTGCCACTGTGTCGGTGCCACACGAGGGAGACGCCGCTGGCAGATTTTGTCCAGTAGTTGCGTGCGCCGAGGCGATCTAGAAAAAATTGCAGAAAGGCCATTGAGGTGGGCGAAAAAGATCTTGCATTCTTTAAGCTTTGACGCCCCCTGAGTCAATACTAAATTGAGCCGATGTGCATAGCAGTGTATGAATAAAGCCAAAGGTGGTCTCTCCTTAACTTTAGCCTGCACCCCATTTAATCCAGAAGACATGACCGCTGCGCCGTCAAAACACTGTGCCACAACTTTACCCAGACATTCATTTCCCACTGGTAACATCTTCAAATCTGACAAACCGCTCCTTGACACCTGTGTCCGTTACATAACGCAGAACCAGTGCGAGCTGCGCTGCGTTACTCGCGTCTGTCGTCTCATCCACCATAACAGAGACAAACGGTGCTTTATTAACTTCCCTTCTGATCTCTTCCCCATCACTTCAGCAATAGAAGTGATCAGGTCGTTTTGTATTTTGCCCGACGTCCCACTAAACACTTTATTAGTGGACAGGTGGTAATGTAAATCCGTGTTGCTCTCAGCAATGACAGAAAGAAGCTCCACATAGTTTCCTCTGTTTTTGGATCCAGCGCTTTCATGGTGCCCCCGAAATGAAAGTTCCTGCTTGCCCAAAAAAATGACACACTATCAGTCTTTTTAAGATTTCCCTATTTTTCTTCACCTTTTCATTGTGAAGCTCCGTTTCCCTGCTCACTTGCTCGCTCAGCTGTAGATCCACTCTGGTTTCCCCAAAAGTTTTGGAAAGCACCGTCACTTGTAAGTGTCTGGCAGTGCTTTGATGCTCGTTGCTGCCTTGGTTAGGCAAGCCAAATTTACAAATCCAGTGTGGCTCCAAACACCATGTCGATCAGTGGCAAATAACAAGCACTCCCAGCAAAACAATTTGCAGTGTTCCTCAGAGCCTGTGAGCCAGGAGTACCGCTCGTAGTTAGCGGACTAAAATTGGCGGACAAATCCTTTTCCCGGTTGCGACAGGCTTGCTAGCTTCGGATTTGCCCGACCTTGCTTAATGGTGTCCAGCTTTTCTTGAAAAGTCCGTCTTGAAAATGGCTTTGACAGTAAATCTGCGACCAAATCCATTTCTTTTCCTACTTCAGCCATTGTGGGTTGACAAAACAGCTATTAAATCAATACAACAATATCTTTGCTTGTGCAGCTACAGATGCAGTTTGCTAGCTCTGGCTAGTACACTCTCTGACTATCCAATCAAAGCATGTGAATACGCTGACGTTTCTTACGCCTGCTAGAAGGCCTTGGTGTCGCCAACTCAAAATCTGATTGGTTGAAGCAACAGTTTGATCGACATTTTTTTTATGCTACAGGGCCTGCAGAACTGATTGTGAAGGCCTCCAGGCATATTTATTTGACCCTGGCAACAAATAGTGGCTGAAATGTGATTGGTTAAATGCTTGAATATGAAAATACACGTCTGGAAGCAGCGCAACCAGGGGGCTGGCAATGAAAGGAAGCGGACAGACCATTTGGAATTATTTAATACATATGGAATTATTTAATACATATTAATGGACAAAATATTATTTGACTGATGTTAATTATATTTTGAAAATATAATTTACATTAGTCTGTGATTCAGATATTTTTAGGCCAGCAGCCCCAAAGTGACTCATTAGCAAATATTACAGCAAGCCTGTTAAAGAGATGGTCACTGATTTTGACGGACAGCAGAAATGAAAGGTTAACTTGTGACAAAGAAAGAAAAAGTCAAGAATAACCAGGAAGGAAATACTGGAAAAAAGAAACCATACAGATGCCAAGGCTTGTCTTTTTAAATTATGATTAGAAAAAACTATGAAAATTCTAGACAATTCTGCAGAAATTGTGAGGCCTCACCATCTGGCCGCCCCCCTCCCTCCCACCCTCAATGTCTGCCTGTTGCCCCGCCCACCAAGGCAATTGAGCGCCATTTTGTGCAGCCCCTCCCATACCCACTGCTGCCTCACGTCTCCCACACACAGACCTCCGGTCAAAACCACCCGTATTCAAATGCTGATGTGGACCACCTACCGCCATCCTATGGAGGTAGGTCTCGTTAGAACCGCAAGACTTTGAAATATAACCGTGTCAAGTTTCATGATTTTAACTTTTCTGGGCACTGAGAAACGGCGAGTTAAACACGAAGTTCTGAACCGTTTTCCCCCACTTTGTGGGAAAAGCTGGAGTCACCTGCATCCATACTAAATTCCTTGACCGACCAACTTATTCACCTTTTCCAAAAGTTCTCAATAAAGATCAAAACTTTTATTGCTCCTCGGCCATGGAAAAGCATAACTTCAACATCTAAAGGAACCAAGGAATCACCACATTCACAGGCGATCAGTAAAATCAATGATGAGTTGAGTGACATCATCAGTCCTCTTCTTGCAGATATTCCCAACTCTGAGGAGCTCCAAAAGGAAGACTCGGGAAATTCAGAAGATGGCTGACCCACATAAAGAAAAAACATCCACAGGAGACTTCAGCTATCAGCGATTCAGTAGAGGTGATACTAAATAGTCTCACATCTCAGTTTATGGATAATAGGTACCAGAATATTGAAAGTGGGGATTCCTTCCTCCTCATGTTCAAGGACTTGTGCGACAATAAGGTTTTGGTTTTCAGCCAAGAACTGAGCGATGTCATTTACCGCCACGCATTACCAGAACCTCTACCTCGCTCAGTTTTAAGATACTCCTTTGAGCAGAGCTCATTAGCGGGTCAAAACCACCCGTTTTCAGAAGCCGATCTGAACCACTTAAACTCCTTCACTCCTATATATTTTTCTGAGGCGTCTTCGCTAATTCAAAAATCCAAGTCCACCACGTGTCTTTTAGATCAGCTGCACGTCATTAAGGCGGCAATCGAGCCTGACGTGTTTAAAAAGATGCTTCCGGCATTTTTCTTTTTCAAAATAAACCATGGTAACCAACTATGGCGACATCACAGCATACCCGCTGTCGTAGCTCGACAACCCAGACTCTTCAAAACTATATTTTGCGCACAGTTACTAATTTTCCATGAATTTAGATTCGAGAGCAATTCTTTATTATGAATAGTTGGTTTATTTTGAAAATAACAGCAACTGTTGTTGTACTAATTTCCTGTTTGAGTAGTCACACGTCGTCAGTCACTGAGGAAGAAGCGTCCTCTGGCTGTCTCATAATCCAAACCTGGAGAGAACGTCACGACCAAAGTTTAACCTCTCGGTTTGGTTCCTGTCTCAACCTTCAAATCAGAAGCTGTGGAAAACCGTTTGAAACAGATCCAAAAACTAAACAGCCTATTTGCATCCTAAACTGCAACATTGCAGACATTGCAGCTCATGTGAAGCTGAAGGAAACTAAACCGCTATTGATAAAATTATTTAGAAAATCAGCATCGAATGCATTGAACTTTGTTGTCTGCAGTGGTGGTAATAAGATTCGCCATTGTTTCGGTCCATATTTGTCCCGATATTCTAGCTTTTACTGTCATTTCTTCATTTATTTCAAATTACTTTCGACAAAACTGCCCAAAATCGATCACAGAGATGAAGATCGGTCACTAATAGGTGTATTACGACTGCGACCTTAAGTGGCCGCTTGAGGAACTGCATGCAGGTGGAGCATAGATCTGGTTTCATCTGTCAGATATTAGTTTTGGATATTTTGTGATGTGACGAATAACAACCTTTATTTTTATTGATTAAAACAGAAAGAATGAATACAATCACATTTATACCATTTTTAAAGCAAACAAGTGTTTTTTAGCACAATAATGTAGAAATGATAGAATGTCCATTTATCTTCTAAAGAAGAATTTCATTAGATTGAACGTCGTCTTCTCACTGACTCACTGACACCATCTGTTTGGTCTTGGTGATGTTTTCACAGACCTCCCTCCGGAATCCCTCCTCTTGATTCCTGAGCTCTATCTGGTGTCTCAGCTCCTGATCAGCCAGCTTCTTGCAGCATTGGTCTTGGAGACCGGCACATTTTTGTTCTTCCTGCTTTAGCGCAGCCTGCATGCTGCTCAGCAGGGCCAAGGTGTCCACATGAGCCTCAGCAAGCGTTTTCCTTTCGTGCTCAACCCTCCAGATCTGCTGATCTTTTTCTACCAGAAGTTCCTTCAGGTGCCTGATCTCTTGCTGCCAGCTCTCTTCTGATCGCTGCATTCTTTGGGAGCTCCTGCACTACTGCAGAAATTCTCCTCGGTTCTCCTCCCGTAGCTGCTGCAGCTTCCAATGTTCCGGCTCCTTCTTGGACATGGGGCTCAGCCTGTCTTCATTTTTCCAGCTCTGTCCTCTCGATTTCCTCACGTCATCCAGAGCTCTGGAAAACAACTGTGTGAAGAAGCACAATGACAATTTACAACAAATGCACTCTTGTTTTAAATCCTTTGAATCCAATGTCGTCTGTACTTCAATGGAATATAAAGGGATATGCTCCAATGCATGTTTGGATTTTATTGACTGATATTTAGAGTTGATTCTTATGGAGATTGCTAAGTATTAAGTAAATCAAATATACTATAGCGACAGAAACGTACGCTATTGCTTTCACAATGTCATTGAGTGTCAGTTTAAATTAAAATACAAATACAAAGACTGTAATAATCAACAGTCAGTGACCTAATTAAATAAATGGTAACAAGCCAGGGTGGTGTTTGAGTGAATCCTGAGTGAAGCGTGTTACCTTGCTGACTCCTCGATGTCCTGTTGCCATTCTGGTGGATTATAAGGTTTCCAACTGGTATAATGATCTAACACATCTAACATCATGGTGCCACCAATGTGTTTATTTGCCTTTTATTGCTCCCTACATAACATGAAGGCTTCCTGTTTGATGTGTGGACATAAGAGATCCTTTGAAGTGGTGCCAACATCACAGACTCAGTGTCCTAAGAAGTGTTGCAACATGAAAAACTTTCTTCAAAGCATTTTCTTTGAGGTCTACAGGCTATGTAACAATGGTTACTGTACAAATGATTGATGACATGTGGTGTATATTTTGTAATGGAATTTAAAGCATTGATTTAGTCCTTAGGGTTTGGCATGTGAAACTTCCTCCTGTCTAAGTAAACCTTCAATCAATCAATCAATCAATCTTTATTTATATAGCGTCTTATACAATCAAAATTGTTTCAAGGCGCTTTCCAGAATCCCAGAGCCTGACCCCAGACAAGCAACAGTGGCAAGGAAAAACTCCCCTTTAACAGGAAGAAACCTTGAGCAGGACCAGGCTCATGTAGGGGGACCCTCCTGCTGATGGCCGGCTGGGTAAAGAGAGAGGAGAGGTGGGAGGACAGGTAGAGGATAGGATAGGTAGGAGAGGAGAGGGGTAGAGGAGAGGAGAGGTAGAGTGAAGGGGAGGTAGAGGAGAGGAGAAGGAGGAGGAGGGGAAAGAGGAGAGGAAAGAAGAGGAGAGGGAGAGGAAAAGGAGAAGGAGAGGAGAGGAGAGGGAGAGGGAGAGGGAGAGGAGAGGCACAGAGCACAGAAACACAAACAAAAAATATGCATAATCACTTCAACGGGGCCGGCGGTCATTATGCAGCTCCGATGGCAGTGATACCTGCAAATAAATAGAGGGGGGGGGGGGAAGCAGAAAAACTACACAAGAATCAGCATAACTAGTCTGCTTGATGAGGAGAGGAAAGGAGAGGAAAGGAGAGGAAAGCATGACCCAGTGGAGTGACAGAGGCCTGTCAGGTGATCATGTTTCCGGACCCCGGCAGCCTTGGCCTATAAAAGCATAACTAAGATGTGACCTAACGATTAGACGACCCCCTAAGTATGATAATTTGTCTGTCTATGATAGTAGCTGGAACTACTGAATTAGTAACAGTAAGCTTTTTCAAAGAGGTAGGTTTTGAGTCTGATCTTAAAAGTAGCGATGAGGTCAGCCTCCCGTACCTGGACAGGGAGCTGGTTCCAAAGCAGGGGGGCCTGGTAGCTAAATGCTCGGCCCCCCATTCTACTCCTAGAAACTCTGGGAACCACAAGTAGACCAGCATTCTGAGAGCGGAGCGGTCTATTGGGCTGATAGGGTATCACTAGCTCCTCCAGGTAGGATGGAGCTAGGCCTCTGAGGACCTTGTAGGTCAGAAGAAGGGTTTTAAAAGTTATTCTAAATTTAACGGGCAGCCAATGAAGCGACACCAGTACAGGAGTAATGTGATCTCTTTTGTCAATACCTGTCAGAACTCTGGCTGCAGCATTTTGGATCAACTGGAGGCTTCTTAAAGAGTTGTTTGGACACCCTGATAATAAGGAGTTACAGTAGTCCAGCCTGGAAGTAACAAATGCATGGACTAACTTTTCAGCGTCAGGCTGCATCAGTAGCTTCCTGATCTTTGAGATGTTCCTCAAGTGAAAAAAGGCACTTCTAGAGACTAATTTAATGTGTGAGTTGAAGGAGAGATTTTGATCAAAAGTTACTCCTAGATTCCTCACAGAGAGACTAGATGTTAATGAGATACCATCTAGAGTGATCATGTGATCTAATCTATCCCTGAGAGGTTCAGGACCAAACACCATGACCTCAGTTTTTCCTGGGTTAAGGAGGAGGAAATTTGAAGACATCCAGGACTTTATGTCTTTAAGACAGGTCTGAAGCTTCACTAACTTCTCTGTCTCCTCTGGTTTCATGGATAAATAAAGCTGAGTGTCATCAGCATAACAATGAAAATTTATCCCATGCTGCCGAATAATGTTCCCTAAGGGAAGCATGTACAATGTGAAGAGGATTGGTCCGAGTACGGAACCTTGAGGAACTCCATGGCTAACCCTACTGTATGAGGAGGGAACGCCGTGGACATGGGCAAACTGGTATCTATCAGATAAGTATGATCTAAACCAGTCTAGTGCTGTCCCTTTAATCCCAATCACATGTTCCAGTCTCTGTAACAGGATGCTATGATCAACTGTATCAAAAGCAGCACTGAGGTCCAGCAGAACCAGCATAGAAACCAGTCCATGATCGGAAGCTATGAGAAGATCATTAGTGACTTTAAGAAGTGCTGTTTCTGTGCTGTGGTGAGCTCTAAAGCCTGACTGAAACATCTCAAACAGGCTGTTCCTCTGCAGGTGCTCCAGTAACTGAGTCACCACCACCTTCTCTAGAACTTTAGAGATAAAAGGAAGGTTGGATATTGGCCTATAATTTGCCAAGACATCAGGATCCAGTGATGGTTTTTTAAGCAACGGCTTAATCACTGCCACCTTGTAGGACCGGGGTACATAACCTGACACTAAAGAACCATTGATCTGGTCCAGGATAGAACTGCCTATCAGTGGTAGAACATCCTTCAACAGGTGTGTTGGGATGGGATCTAAAAGACACGTAGTGGTCTTGGATTTCTGAATTAGCGATGACGCCTCAGAAAAATATATAGGGCTGAAGGAGCTTAAGGGCTCGTTGGAGACCCTGTATGTTCCCACAGTCGGCACATCTGGTGATGGTCCAGTTGTAGGGATGGCCTGGTTAGCTTTCTCTCTGATAGCTAGAACTTTATCAGTGAAGAAGCTCATGAAGTCTTCACCACTAAGGGAAGAAGGGATACGTGGATCTAAAACACTGTGACTCTTGGTTAATTTGGCCACAGTGCTGAAGAGAAACCTGGGGTTGTTCTTATTTTCCTCAATCAAAGAAGAAAAATAAGCTGTTCTAGCCTTGCGAAGGGCCTTTTTGTAAACTAATAGACAGTCTTTCCAGGCTACATGGTAGCTGTCTATCTTACAAGAATGCCACTTCCTTTCCCTTTCCAGTCTTCGCACTTTCTGCTTGAGGGTCCTGATATGTGAATTATACCAGGGGGCACACCTCCTCTGATTTACTATTTTCTTTTTCAGGGGGGCAACAGAATCAAGCGTGATTCTCAGTGAGGTTGCTGCACCTTCAGCAATAGAGTCAACCTCAGCAGGGCTAAGATTATAATGATTGATCCCTGGGGAAACACACGGTGGTCCTGGGATCAGCACAGGGATCACTTCCTTAAACTTAGCTACAGCATTATCTGAAAGACATCTGCTATAGTAAGACTTTGTTCTGAGCATAGAAGAATCCTTAATCATAAATGTAAAAGTGATCAAAGAGTGGTCTGACAGGACTGGGTTCTGAGGGAACACTGACACATGTTCTACCTCAACACCATAAGTCAGAACTAGATCTAGGGTGTGGTTAAAGCTGTGAGTTGGTTGGTTTATCTGCTGGAGGAAACCAACTGACTCAAGTAATGAAATGAAGCCATTTCTAAAGCTGTCGTTTATAACGTCCATATGGATTTTAAAGTCTCCAATGATAATGACTTTTTCCGTTCTAAGGACCAAGTCAGATAAGAAGTCAGAGAACTCAGATAGGAACTCTGAATGTGGCCCAGCAGGGGGCCGATATACAACTACAAACAGAAGTGGCTTTTCAGTTCAGATGAGTGATGCCAAGAGTCAGGCTTTCAAATGAACTGAAGCTATGTTTTGGTCTGGGATTAATTAATAACTTGGAGTGATAGATTGCTGCCACTCCCCCTCCTCGACCAGTAACACGTGGAATATGATAATTAAGATGGGTAGGAGGAGTAGATTCATTTAAGCTCACATACTCCTCCTCCTGAAGCCAGGTCTCAGTAAGACAGAATAAATCAATGTGATGATCCGCTATCAGGTCGTGCACTAACAGGGATTTACACAAAAGAGATCTAATATTTAACAGTCCACACTTAATTGTGATATTAGTTTCTCCAACTTGTGCTTCAGTATTAATTTTAATAAGATTTTGGTGATTGACCGCTCCCCTGCTCTGTGCTTGGTGAACTTTTAACCGTGGAACAGAGACTACCTCTATAGTGTTAAATATGTTATTGTTGGTGGATGAGGGTTCTAAGGAAGCAGCAGAGAGGTGTGTAAGACCACAACTCTGCATCCTGGTCTGGACCCTGGATTGTCAGGTCACTTTGGGTCTAATAAAATTAGCCAGATTACTAGAAATGAGAGAAGCGCCATCTCGAGTGGGATGGACACCGTCTCTCCTAATCAGACCAGGTTTTCCCCAGAAGGTGCTCCAATTGTCTATAAAGGCCACCTGGTTATCGGGGCACCACAGTGACAGCCAGCGACGAAGCGATGACATGCGGCTAAACATCTCATCGCTGGCCAGATTGGGGAGGGGACCAGAGAATGCTACGGAGTCCGACATCGTTTTTGCGTAGTTACACACCGACTTCAAGTTAATTTTAGTGACCTCCGACTGACGAAGCCGGGTGTCGTTGGCGCCGACGTGAATAATAACTTTACCAAATTTACGATTACGTCTCGCCAGCAGCCGTAAATTTGCTTCTATGTCGCCCGCTCTGGCCCCCGGAATGCACCTAACTATGGTCGCTGGAGTCGGCTTCACGTAGCGCAAAACAGAGTCTCCAATTACCAGGGTCGGTTTCTCGGCGGGTGTGTCGCCGAGTGGGGAAAAGCGGTTAGCCACGGGAAGCGGTACCTTGAACCTTGTTTGATTAGACTGGAATAACGGAGAATATTATGGTGTGGATTTATTGATTGGACAGTTTCCATGTTCATAATGCACAGATTGGTGTAGTATAGCAGAATTATGGCATTAGAGCAGAATTGTTCCCCACAGTAAGCTGAAAAACATGTCTCCCTTTAAACCATTTTTAGACAGAAATAAAAAAAATCCTGCAGAAGAAATGCTCTCTACTATCACTTAAATATGAAATCTAGAATTCAAATTGTGGTTTGATATGAATGATCCAGCGACACCATCAGATATCCATTCAAGCGTGCATGAAAAGATGAGAGCGGCCTACTTCACTTCTGAGTGCTCCCCTCATGGACTTGTCATTATTGGGAAAAGCTATTAAGAGACTTAAAAAAGCAGGTCATAAAAGAGCCCTGATGTGTTAACACACATGAAGAAAGCACATTTTTTCCAAATACGTGTATCACTGACAACAGAAGTCCAGCAGGAGCTTCTCATATCTCAAAAGCCTGTTCCTTCATAGAACACTAGCACGTAGCAGGTGCTACGTCACCGTCATTGCTAACATAAGTGATGCATTAACAGCGACATCAATAATGACCATAGGAAGAATGATAAAGGAAATATCAGACATTCAGTTTATCACTGGTTGTGGCCACTGTGAGCAATTTGAATCAAACTTTTATGACAGTTTCACACCTATGATATGTCAATGATTTTGGTGTCATTTCTCATCATAACAGCTCTTATGGGTCTGTTTTTTGAGTGTTTGTGACCTGTGGGACATCAAAACTATATTTCATCCAATTAAAGACAGCAATGCTTTTGTTTATCCTCATAAAATGAACGAAAACCGTCCTTTACATTCGCCCCCAGAAGTCATATTATTGTCCAAAAAGTAATAGTTACGACTATAATTGACCTATAACTTTCATATAATAATATAAGTTGTAAGGTTTAGGCAATTTGGATAATATTTGCTAGCAAATACATGTACAATTTACCTGATTATTTAAATCTTTTCGCAAAAGTGACTAAACCCGGACACTAGGTGGGAGCAAAGCATCACTTTCATTCACACGAGAGATATTGCGCCGAAATTTCTTCACATGATTAATATCTTTTAAATATTAAAAGAAATAGTGGATTCAGATGTATTAAAATTTAATACATAATCTGAATCCACTCTTTTGAAAATTGCACGTCTTTTAGGAAAAACGGAGAGCTTAATGATGGAATTCCCAGCTCTTTGAACTCAGCCAGGCCATTTGGTTCATCTTACCAAGAACAATCTGCCCTTTGTAAACTAAAAAACTCCCATATGGCTCACGACATTTATTTACTTCCGATTTTAAAGATTACCTGCTATTCATTATTGTTCTTATGTGTGTAATAACATAAAGTATAATGCAATCATGCTGAGTTTTGGTCGTACATATATTTTAGATTATATTTTGTATTTCAGAGGAGTCACAAGCAAACACTCTTCTTTTGCAGGCATATGGAAGGGCAGCAATCATCACAATAGTTCTAGACTGAAAATAACACATAAGTACTTAAATAGAGATTATATTATATACATCCAGTTTACATACATAAATGCTCGGTCCACTGCTTATTTCTCAGTATGGCTCAGCCTATTGCGCTCTCTGCTGGTTGAAATGCAGAAAGACACTGAACTGTCATTGCAGCGCGCGCACACACACACACACACACAGAATAAGCACACAGAATATCCACACACCAAAATGAGGCAAACAAACTCGTACACGTGCAAACTGGTCCCATCAATTAATCTTTGTCAGAAAGTTCAAGATAGTATTGATACACACACCTATAAGTATGGATTATATCGATATAAAAGACCATTTGGCATCAACCCAGTGGACACGCACACACCTTGCGAAGATAGGCAACAGCGTGCCTCAGTGCAGACCCTCATGTTGAATCACTGACGTGGTTCTCCGCAACTCATTTTAGGAAAACAGCATTACGATAACTGTATAACGCTCATGAAAATGTCTGCAGAAGAAAAAGTATTTGAATGTAAAGTGCTATTAAATGTCGTGTCCTAAAATGCAGAAAGTGGAATGTTCGTGGTCGTGAAAGGTGGAGAGGGAAAAATAAACAGTGTGACAGTGTGGACAGCGCTCCAAAAAATATCCCTCCAGATGTCACAACATTAACAAATACGCCTCAGATGGGCCCCCCGGTTCCCCCGCGAGTGTCATCTCTGATCAACAGTCTCCTGTTGGGACGAGAGGGTAGTTGACACGTGACATTTGTTGAAAACAAACATGAACAGTGTGGGAGTCTGCAAGAGTCTGGAAGACTGTCAGGTCTTTTTCGGCTCCTCTGTCTGTGGGCCTGGGACATTGTGGGACGATGTGCTGAGCTGATCTGGTCAAGGGAGCAGCAGGGGGGATTGGGTGGGTGCTGGCACCTCTATCTGAAGCTGAAGATGCCCAACATGATGGGAAGCTGTGAGCAAACTTAACGGGCAGTTTGGTGGAATATCAATGGAGTTTTTCCAGGTCCTCACAAATGTGGTAAATTCAGAGGGGATCAGACCTAAATATCCCCTCTGAGATGAATACGGGAGGAGCTGTAGCTGGTTTTGCTGGGGTAGAGAAGCTTGGAATTCCTTTGCTCAGCCTGCTAACCTTGATGTGCACAGATAAGGAAGGAAATCTCAACCCCACTGCCTCTACCCGCTCCTCTATTACAGACACACTGCACACGTTTGCAAGAGAAGCGCGCGGAACACGAAAGACGTTCTGAAGAGGAAGGCAAGATGGAAAGAGAGGACGTATGAGACAGAACGAGGAGACAGGGACAGGAACCCGTCATGAACTCACAACCGGTGTTGTTAATTAAAGTACAGGTACAGGGAGAAGCAGCAATGCTCATTTATTGCTGATGAAACCAGAAACTTTATAGATCAAGATGATCTCCATTGTAGGAAAAGAGTCTTTCTTCAAAACAGTCGGGGAATGTTTTTACACCTTCATTTATTGCTTTAATTACAACATAATCCGATCTCAAGCATTCTTTGTTTCTAAAAATGCCTATAAAGCTGACAAAATAGCAAATTAGTTTGCATTATATGGTAGATTTTAAGGGACAAATACCACCACAGAGAGAAAGTCAGGAACATACTTGCTGGTAATTGTCTATTTCAAACATCACTTGTTACAAGATGCTAAAAACTGGCTTCACAGGCTGGATAAAGGGACAACCGCGATTAAAGTAAGAGGAAAAGGCCATTTTTAGTTTATAAATAGAAATTTACCATTAGTGAAATTATTCTCGATATAAACTGAACTGATAAGTTTCACTGCCCTTTACGTACCGCTTTGCACAATGTCAATACAGGTGTTCCATAATAATAAAACAGTGATAGTGCATCTTAGAAGAGTTTCTTTAAATTCTCTCCATTACAATAACGCATCTGTGTCCAAACAGTGGCTCAGCAGGTAGATTGATGTCCGTTAAGAATCAAAATTAAATCCCAAGATTGCGAATATGATTTTTGCTTAAAAAATTTGCATTGATTAACAAATGAAAATCTTGACCTTCGTGAATCAGCACTTTCTCAACAGCAACGCTCGAGATCTCCGCCAATCACAGCAAAATGATCAAAGCTTTGACCTGGTTTAATCTGTCCAAACAAAAGAAAGGAAATAAGGGCATCAAAGGGTTTGGAAAGAATGAAGGTTTTGATTAAAATAAAGGAACATTAAATGATAAAATAATCTTCCTGCTTCACAGCTTTGACCATTGGTGCCCAACTCAACGTTTAAACGAGGATACGTTTCAGAAATAATAATAATAATCTACCCCAAATATACTGATAAAAGTGCACCTGCGATCTACACTGAATATAATAAAAATTATTGTGAAAACGTAGCACAACAAATGGCTGAAAATGGGGAAAAATAGGAATACAGGTGACAAGTACCTAAAGTGTAAATCTCCAGTGACTCTGGTTCAATTACATACTGTTGACTCACCTCACCTGTAAGGTCTTGGTCGGTCACTGGGTGGAAAAATGATTTAAATAACTACTTTAAAACGAGAAATCAAGGTTTAAACAGCCAAAGGAGTCTGTAAAAGAATATATTGATGATCTTAATCATTTATCTTGTTCTGTTCTGAGCTAGATGTTCCATCTTCGATGGTAACCAGGAGAACTTATATGGTTCCTGAGGCATGAGCAGGTCTATGTCGAGTTTCTTTTGTTCTTTTTCATTGCTCACAGTCCTGTATCCCAACAACGTCATGGCCCCCCCGGCACACCTCCTGCACACGTTTAACCTTGTGGTGCGGCAGCGTGGAACGCCAAGCCTGCGACACGTCTGCCGCGTCTCTCGACGTGATGGTGAAGGCGTCTTTCTTGGTGCCCGTGCCTTTGCCGTGGGTCACCTGGTAAATCCACTGGCCCAGTTGTTTGGTCATATCAAGACCTACAAACTTGTAGATCCCACTGATCTCCCGGAGTGGGTCACGCACCAGGTCCTCAAAGCGGACCATTTTGTAGCGGCCTTTGAGAAACGGGGGGGCCTTCAGGGTGGCCCTCTCGCTGATGCGCACGTGGCTCCGACAGATCTCCTGCATGACCTGATACAGCACCTCCGCTGCTGGCATGCGCCTGTTCTCCAATATGATTGCGTCATCGGTAACAAACGCGTTGGCGGACTGCTCTCTGGATCTGGCCACAGCTCGAGGGTCTCGAACCAGGTGGACGATGCGGATATTGAGGTTGGGGTCCTGCAGGAGCGGATACAGGGATTCAAGCTCAAAGAAGCGCACGGATTTTAACACCACGTGAGTGTAAGTGTCGCATGCGTTCTTGGCCCCTTGCAGACCCTTAGTGACGCATTTTTTTAGGCACTCGGGCTGATCGCTCATCTCCCCACGTGGTGTGAGAGAACAGGCTGGGGGGGAGCACAGCGCTCTGCTGTGGCTCCACATGAACACATCGGATACGTTGTGATTTTCTGGGAGGAAGGCCTCGATTCCGGAAAAGTCGCACTGGTATATACTCCGAAATATGTCCCTCACCGCTACTCGGAGCATCCGAATGTTGACTTTGGGGAGTTGGCTCCACACATGCCATCCGGGCTCCATGAGATAGAAGACCGATGGATGCTGACTGAACACCTGACCGAGGAAGGATGAGCCCGAGCGCCACGAGGACAGCAGGAGAACCTGGACTTTTCCATTGGAGGGCACGGAGGCGCAGGGACTGAGCTGAAAATACCAGCCGCTCAGCAGCATCACGGTGGCGCCCTGAAGAGTCACCAGCAAAATCAAGGTGCTGATGCTCATCTTGCAGCGAAACATGATTGATGTGGATCCAATTCAGTCCCAGGGGCTTCAGACAGAGCTCCTCAGGTAGAGCTCCTCAGGTAGAGCTCTTCAGGTAGAGCTCTTCAGGTAGAGCTCTTCAGGTAGAGCTCCTCAGGTAGAGCTCTTCAGGTAGAGCTCCTCAGGTAGAGCTCTTCTGTCTTCTGTGGGGCTTCCTGATGCTCGTTCTGGAAAGAGGAGAACATTACTGTTGTTGTTTTTTATTTAAATAACATATATCTATAATTATAGATTTGTGATTTGTCATATCAAATTTTGAATTAAATTACTTTAGAGTAAAATATGATTTCTTAACCATAAGAAAGGATCCTGGTGTCAGAGGACAGCACAATTTTAAAATAGTCAACCAACAATACAAAATGTTTTACAATCGCAGTTTGTTGCTGTACGTTTTACAGTGTCAGTGAGTTTCTGGGAGCACCGGCCCTCTCCATGATCATAAACTATGCCCATGACAACCTTGTCATTTTTCATGACGATAAAGTTTAAATAGTAATCCTTTGTGTATTCAGCACGATGTAATAATTAGCTACTTGTTGCCATAGAAACGGGACACAATGGGGAATCATTTACGCAGACAGGGCATCCTGTGTCGCATATTTATTTAGCTTTATTTATAAAAATGATAACTGAAAAATGTGTTGGCCCTGATATGGGGGGGGTTACTGCAGCCTCCATCCATCCATCCATCCATCCATCCATCCATCAGCAACCACTTTTCATCTATGTTGGTGTTGGAATTATCGGCAAGAAAGAAGCAGAAATATTTGATCAGTAGGTGTAGAGCAGCCTGGAAACAGCATTTTTGTCAATGTCATGTTAGCAAACACACGCACATACGTATGTACACTGTAGACAGACAGACAGACAGACAGACAGATAGATTTAAAGTAACCAGCATTATCCTCATCACAGCCATCATAACCGTCTCCACTGAGCATCCACACATGTCCTCTTTGAGACCAGAACAAACGGGGTGTCCTTCACCATTTCCAGTGAGAGGCCAGAGCTGCTCACTGAGGGGGATCCAAACGTGGCGTAATGTGCTATGCTTATTGAACAAGCCCGAACACGAATTTCTCACCTTCGCGCCCTTGGGTTACAAAGATAAACATCAGAGATAATGACAGATCCTTCGTCCTCTCCCCACTTCCCTGTGTCTTCACACACGCTTCCCATTTCTTACTTTGAACCATCCATGCAGTGTTCATGGGACACATTGAAATGAACGCTTGTGAATTGGTATGGAGGGTGGAAGGGATCACAAAGTCCATGTTTTATTACTATCAGAAATTATTACCGGCAGATGTCTTGTGGGTTGAATAAGCTTTAGAAGAATCAGGAAACACATTGGAGACAGTGGCTGCAAACTGGGACAATGAAGCTGGGCTGGAGTATTTTTAACATGTAATCATCAAGCAAGCAGCACAACCACCTGATAAACTGTAAATAACCCAATGATGTGCAAATACCAAAATATTGTCACCACGATATTGAATAAACACAGTGATCACGTGTTTACTGGGATGGGTTTACTGGGAGGACAGAATGTTCCTTATTAACGCATCCATTTAGGAAAACCAACCTGAAGGTGAATAAGAGCTCACAGGCGGCTCACACCTGTGTCCCACCTTTACACACATCTGTGCATCACTTGGATATTTTGATTTATTAAGAAAACACTGACATTGATTAGATGAAGTAACATAGAACAAACGTCTAGTTCCAGGTACTAAACCAACTGTGTCTGGTTGGACATTTGAATGGAATCAGTGGAATATTTTCCTTATACTTTAGTTCCAGCGGTGCGCCTGATGCAGCAATAAAGGACAGAATTTAAACTTGGACACTCAACAGTCAGTAAATTAATGTTGCCACCTCGTCCCGCTTCCAGATTAGTTCCGTTGTGTCCCAGTGTAAATGGGACCGTAATGGGGTGTTGCGGAGCTCTCTGGGTCTCCTTTTCGGGCTTTAAGCCCAACAAATTCACCCCGATCCAGCTGGGTTAACGTTTAAATTGCTCTTGATCCATTTAGCGCTCAAATTAAAGTGAGTTTCCCATCTGCGTCTGAATTTTGAGGGTAGAAAGGGCGAAATTTGTTATGACGTTGTCCCTGGAAAAAGTGCGTCCGCCAGGCTTCACCCACCGGTCCCTCGGAGACTAGCGCCGGGGGAACAGAGAAAGTTGCGGAATGCCTGCTTGTTGTCCTACCTTTGATATCGTTTCCAGAGACGGTGAGCGACGCTCCGGCTCCCAGCAGTCCTGTCCTCCACTGTGTCCTCCACTGTGTCCTCCGCTGCTCGGCGCCGTCCTCTTGTGTACAAAGCGTTAGTTGAGACGTGGCTGGCGGCCCCGCTGACGGGCAAATCTGCTCGCCTGCAGCCCCCCAGTGAGGGGCGTGGCTCAACGCGCAGATACTATCTGACTGGGCGGGGTCTATCGGTCTAACTGAAATGTGTCTTCAATATAAATTCTCAACAAGTCCTTAATTTTATTGACCCTAATTTACGCCACACATTTTAATCCATATTTGGCTGATTAACTTGTTTAATCAGTTTGTGTGAATGAATTATGTAACTTGTGAAATTAAATAATTTTTCTTAATCTTACTATTTTAAAAATAAACAATTGTAATCATTGATTGTGTTGTAGGTATAGCTTTTTTGCGGGGGGGCATCACATCAGGTATTTCTTGCTTTAACTCAGACCTCAGTTTAAGGGTGACTGAACTGGTCTTTTAAGTCAGCTGTAGAAAACAACTGTCCCTGGGAAAAGGGATGCATCTGGTTCCTGTGTGAGCTGGGCTCATATCCTACCATCGGCTATTTGCAGCCAAAGCCAAAGATCTTTGGTCACCAATAAATGCCTGCTGGATGAAGACAGAAGAGGGGAGGGGGTGAACGTTGCCCCGGGGCACTGATGTGGAATCACTTAAAGGTGCTAAAAAGTTCTCATTTCAACAATAGTCATTCTTAAAGGTTCTAACAGTGTGGAAGCATTCTGCTGCAAGTGCGCGTGTACACAGACACACATACACACACATACCTACATACACACAATCGCCTATGTCAGGCTGACAAATGTTACTGATCAATGCATTCATATTGTATATGAAATAAAGTAAATTGCAGCATTATTAAGTGTCTTTCAAATAGCATACATTTACACATCCAATTTTATTAAATATAGTATTAGATGTGTAAAAGTATGCTATTGGAGTAGAATAAAGCATTGTTTATAATAATTGGAAGAAGCATTATTGATTTCTTAGAATTAAGTAATCAGAGAATAAATAATTAGATTACAGCACAAGTGAGACAGAATTTAAAAAAAATAATTAATTTGCCACGAACAACATTCAAGACTGAGGGCTGACTGCTTCTTGGACTTAAAAAAAGATCTTTAAAAACGTTTTTAAAGTGCACTGGTAATATAGGTGGACATTTTGAGGAGAGATGGGTGTTTAGCTGTATAGCTGAGCAAATAGGGTGCGACTCCTTCTATTATACGACCCAACCCAGCTTAAATGAGCTCATGCAGTGGTACTGATCCAGAACTACACACACACACACACACACACACACACACACACACACACACACACACACACACACACAGAAACCAATGACCATCTCCTGGAGTATTGAGTCAGAGGAAAAATGGAAAGCATTAGTCTAATTTAAGTACCTCAGCCATCATTATATAAACTTTTATGCAGCATTTTTTCTTTAATGATCAATGGTGCATTTGAGCCGTACGAAGGATTGTTTGTCTTTTCTTGCAAAAGAGGTGCAACATGAATACAGCATGAATACAGCACATTAATGTGTGACTTTATTAAAGACTAAAATATAAGGGAAGTTAAATATTCAGATTAACGATAACTATGTCTCCAAAATTAGATGTATTCATCTGCAGTGGAACACATTCCCATGGTAATAACAGTTGACTGTGGGACGTATATTGCATGATGGGGCAATGGGAGACAAAAGACTGAAGGACAACGATCTATTGCTGTTCTTTTGCTGACTTTTAGGACTGTGAGCACAAGAAAGCTCTGTCACACTGCTGCAAGGAGCATGATCTCACCAGACAATGTTGTCATGGAGTTGAACCAATTCCCAAATAATGACGATTGCTGAGGTAGCAGGAGTTAGCGTAGACCAAGTTCTAGCTGCCACAGAGGCCATTGGTGCCAGACCAAAGGTAGCTAACTCAAGAGCTGATGCATACGAGGCTGGACGGATACAAAAACCCACGAGCTGACAAACATATTGGAGGAGGAGAGCACAAGGAGTGAAACATGCAGAAACAGATGCATTATAATAGAATGGGATGGCCCAGGTGAGGAAAATGGAAACACAAACGTAAGCAAAAGGCAGAAATTCTTAAATTGACAAGAGAAGATAACACTAAAAAAGACAATCAGCCATAAATAAACAATAATATAAACCCACAATAAAAATTACAAAATGGATTCAATTGGACATGATAATCCAAACAAGGTTATCAGAATAATAACTTTTTTGTTACAATATATATAAAATATGTAATGAAATTACAGGTGCCACTCCATTGTGCTTGAAACATAATGACACGCCTATACTTCCTCCACAAACTAAGGAGAGCAACCCCCCCCCCCCCCCCCCCCCATCATCATCATGTGCTCCTTCTACAGAGGCACCATTGAGAGCGTTACCACGGGCTGCATCACTGTGTGGTGTGGAGGCTGCACCGCCTCCTGTTGAAACACTCTGCAACGCATAGTGAATGCAGCCAGTAAGATTGGCCATTGGTGCGCTGCTGCTCCCTCACAATCATTTTCCACACCCGCCTCACCCGAAGAGCCATCAGCATTGTTGAGGATAACTGACACCCCGACTTCAGCCTCCTGCCTTCGGGGAGAAGGTTCAGATCAATTTGGTCCTGGAAAACACACGCTCAAAGACCCAGAGGGAAATGATGAGGACGCTGACTTGCTGGACCCAGGCAAATTTGATAGTCTCCCAGAAGCCAGGTCGGAGGTGGATGCAATAAGTTAAAGAAGTAATTACCAGGAAACTGGTAATGGTGATGTCTTCCTAATAAGGTTTGCCATTAGCAACCATATGGGATCAACCATTGGCAAACCTAATTATTACAACCGATATTACACTACTCACAACGTGGATAAGCTTGAGTTACTGAGCTCAGTTGTACTTTTCTGACAAGAATTTGCAATTACTTTTTGGTGTTTTGAGAAGCACAACCAAAACATACATCACGTTGGCTCATTAGGAAGATACTTTTTCATGTTTTAAGAAAATAATGCACCATCCAACACCTGTGAAGGGCAGATCTGCCTCTCTGCTTAGACCATCTGTAGACACATTCCCAAATTCTGCTTTAATACCTGCAAACTAAATTGAGATTTTGCTCATAGCTTAAGTTAGCCAAAAAGGAAATAAATGCAAGCCTTTGAAAACTTAGAGCTTCTCTCACGGTAGCTTCCAATAACATTTTCAAGGTCGTACGTACTTGCAAAGGGGCTGCAGCCATCAATAATCAACACCTTAACATCACTAGGAACAAACAGATAACGAACATCTGCTGCATCCAAAGAATGTTTTTTCTTCAATAACCAAAAGCAGAACTGCAGGTGTTGCTATTGGACAAAATCACTAGATTTCGTTGGTAGCTCAAAGATTCACAGGTAGCAACAACCACAGACAGCAATCGGATATGGTCTCCAAACTTTTTGCAAAGAGGGCCAGATTTGATAACGTGAAGATGTCCGGGGGCCAGTAGATCCTTCTGATGTTTTTTTTAACCAGAAAAGTTACATGCAAATGTACACTATTATAAAACAATTTTCATTGTCACAATTCTCTTTATTTTTCAAATGGCAGTGTACCCAAATATAAGCCACTCAGGCAGACGTGAACAACTCTAAAAACACAATTCTGCCTTTAATTCATATCTGGAGAGTCAGATAACATTGAACACTGAACTGTATGGAATACCTTAAATTTCCATGAGTTTGATAAATGTAATGCAAAGTTGTCTGTTATCATTCAAGTTTAAAACAAGTAAATTTTGCTCTTGTCTTTTACAAGATCTACAAGAAAGGAGGAATTACATTTTAGTGATTTATTTATTCTGTTAGTGCCAGAGGGCCATAAATAATACATTGTAAGACTGAAGTTGCGGGCCGTATGAAATCTTACCGCGGGCCGTGATTGGCCCCTGGGCCGGTGTCACACCCTGCTCCAGCCCATGGCCTCAGTTCTTTTCCACTCCCCTGCTCACACCACACCCTCTGATCACACACCTGCTCTCAGTCACTGATCACACACCTGCCCTCACTCATCAATCAGTTCACCTACCAGTATATATTCTCCAGCCTCACCCTCACTCGGTGCCATATTGTCTCTGCTATGCATGACCTTCCAGCGTTTACCTGCCTGTCTTCCCGGAATTGACCCTGCCTGTTCTACCTGACCCCTGGTAAATTAACTCTGTCTTCCGTTTTGACCACGAGCTCAGCCAGTCTCACTCTGGATTGTTTGCCTGATTCTGCCTGCCTCCCGGTTACTGACTTTTTGCCTGCCTCGACCAAGTCCACTGCCCCGCCCTCGAACTGTTCTTTGTTTGCCAGATTGCAGTTAATAAACCTGTTAACTGATCATCAGTTTATTGCCTGTTGTGATGGATGGATAAAAACTGTTTAATATTCCCCATTTGTTGTACGGGTGGGGTTCATGAGGGAGAAGTTCCCGCGAACTGCAGGTGCCCAGCTGATGTTAATTGGCAATCAACATGGAGAACTCCCGCGGAGACATAAGGAGCGGGACGGGAGGTTTTTTTTTTTTTTTTTTTTCCAAACTATATGGCCGATTGGCAGCAACCTGATGGACACCTTTCCGCCCAGATTGGATTATTATTAAACGTTTTAATCGTGAACGCCGTCCTCGGCTTATACTTTTTCTTTTGAACTTTTCACTCGTGGAGGCCTCCGGACACACCACTGCGCTTTCGGAGGACATTTATGGACCGCAAACATTCCAACGGTGGGAAACCTACGAATGGCATGCGCTCACACAGCACGGAGGCATCAAGGAACTGTGGTACAGACCTATAATTGAGTGGAGTGTTTTACGGGGGGGAAATATGGTGTTGTAATCTGGGTGAAGAATTAATACATTATAACTTTTCACGAATCGAATGGTTGTGTTGGGCGTTTTTAATGACATAACACTGTTTTGTACTTGGGTCCATACCATACCCGTCACAGCCGGACTTTGGGCATGCCTGATTTAGGAGGATGACTAAGGTCTAAGATGCTGGACCAAGTCACATCCTGAACAATGAACTATCCTGATCACAACAAAATAATTTATAGAAAACATACGGAAGCTGTAAATTAAGATTTAGAAAGTCCAATTTTCTATCTTGGTTCTCCTCTCTGACCTGTGCATTGTCAAACCACGTGAATAAGCAATATTATTTAGTGCATGTTTATTCTATGTATAGTTGCTAGAATATCACTTTCTCTTAGTTACTTTCTTAATCTGGAACTGCATTGTTTTGTTTTTTTTTCCCCCCATTTGAGCCATCTGCTGTTCATTTCTTACAGAGACAGAAGGGATCCGAAGGTTGGTAGCCAACATGTTCAGATGTGGAAACGTGCTCTATGCTGGGTAGGAACAAACTTCCACGGGTAGAGGCGCTGCGCTCGACAATGAAATGCTCTGAAGACCAGATGTTGGGTCGGAACTGGAATGAGATTCTTCATCAGATTAACAGGGTTTGGGATTGGGGTGTTGGTCAAGATGCAGTAATAGCATATAATTCACAGTAAATGGGAAATGAATTATTCAGAACACCCTGATCTTCACACACGATCCACTCGCTGCTGGAACCAAGGCTCCTCCTTCAGGACCCAGATGCTGGCGCTTCTTTGAGGTTGAAGGTCCACTTCTGTGGCCGACAGACCAAGACAACCTAGAATGTCACCCTCTTTTACCTAAACCCTGTTTTACCCATTTTACCTGAATGGGTCTCCCCAGAGTTATGGAGGTTGTATTGGGACAAGAGGCCCTGCACATGGCTAATTATAATCTAGTAATCAATAAGGGTCCCATCTTGATCTTTCCTGGACTGCAAAATAGAATAGGCCTCTATTGTCATAATAAAATGTACAACAAGATGTAGCAAGCGCCCCCTTTTTTAAGTGCACATGCCTCAAACAAGTACACAAAGACAGACAAAATCAGTGTGTCACAGATCCATTCGAGTAGGTCCTCAGAACGTGCACTAAGTGCTTGTGCATAGCGTGTATCTAGACTGAATGGCAGTCAGGTGGGCAGGAAATGTGATCCTGCTGTTCTAAAGGTGCTGCAGCAGTGCTGGCCTTGAATTACTGAGCTCTTTGTTTGGCACGTGGCTGGACCTGAATAGGCAATTATTCGTGATTAAATAATGATTCAGGTGATACAACAGCGACTATGCACAACGTTTCTCGTAGCATATAAGTTAAGTCAATTATTTTTCTTTGTTCATTGGCAAAAATGTTCTTTTCCCAAAAGAAACATTATTTCTGACAAACAATGCTAATACTATCACCTTCATTGATTTACAATACGGGACACAAATATTCTACCCATTGAATAGATGAATGTAAATTACAAAGATTTACAAGATGTGTTTGGATTGACCTTCTCATTCTTCAACTATAATTTGTTCAATAATCCTACACAGTAATATGTCACATGTAGCAACCTCCCATGTTTATTATTCTTTTGTGAAGAATTTTAGAAATATTGGAGCGGCACTTGCCCAGGTTCCTGGAAGAAACCACACCAAAACGGAACAACATTGTTGAAATATTAATCCTCTCATTGAATGAATCCGGATGAGATTAAGTTTCACTTGCTTCTTCTACAGTAGAACATTTCCCTAACTATGAGGGGAAGTGTGAAGATACACAAACTGTTGAGAATAAGTGAGAATTAACTACATTAAAGAGTCAATTATTACTACTAAATAACAAACTACAATTCTGGGGGTCTTGACAGCTTTGAATTTATATTTGTTGCTTTATATTCATGTTTAGTTGAATTTGTTTTGAAGTTTTTGTCTCTTGTGGTGAAGAAGAAACAAAATCACTGGAAGCAACTTAATCAAGGAGAAACTGTTAAAAAACAATTCAAGAAAAGTTTCTGGAGCCTTTCGGATATCTTTATCTTAACCCATCAGCCTGATGAGTTAGCTGCAAACATAAAGTTGAATCTCACTGCTCCTTACTATCGTTTCTGTCAGCTTTAACAGTCTGTAGACTAGAATTTGCGACCAATCTAGAGATGGTTTTCTATCTGACCTTCTGCCCGACCTTTTGAGCTACAGAACCATCTTCAGGTACACTTTTGAGTTTATACATTTATTATACATTTTCAAGCATTTATTCACTTCAAGTAAATGATGATTTTTTTTTTTAAGTTTTAGAAATATTTCTCGAGTGCACAGCGGAAAAGAAACAACACAAAATTAAACCTGTACGTCCAAATTTGCCATTTTTATTATTGTTGTTGCTGTTGTGGTCGTGCTTCCGGTCCCGGGGTGAACATAGTCTTTCCGGAGCACGTGAACGCAGCATCGTTACCACAACAGTGCTGTCAGACGGTGACGTCACCTCGCAACCGGACAGCTGCGGGTGTTTCTGACGGAAGACAGTGGACGTTTTGTTTTGTTCGCTTTATTCTGCATTTCCGAACCTTTCCCGACCTTTCGACACCACCATCGCGCCCGAGTGCGGGGATCCGGCAAAGATGAAATGGATGTTTAAAGAGGACCACTCTCTCGGTAACGGGATTTAGGGTGTTACGAAACGAGACATTCTTGTCGTGTCACGCATCCTCATTTCTGTTTGTGCCGCTTCGATTCATCGTTTCTGTTCGCATCACCGCAGAATCACAAACCTGCGTGTCTGTTTTTGCAGCGTGACGATAAACGGGGAAAATCCATGACGTTGCAGAAATAGCACCACTTGCTAGCGCATGTATCCCGTTAGCCATGACACTGTTGATGCCATCTTCTGCTTGAATTATGACTTCATGCACGATCCCGTCCAAGCATTGACAATGGGATGCTTTATTACACATGTAATAGTTAAATCAAGCCTGAATTTCTTATATAGCTGGTTCTCTCGCGCGCCACCGTTCAGATCTGTCAGGCAATGCAGGAATAAACTTCCAAGCACGTTTGTGTCATTAGTATTGGGGTCATTAGTATAGTTATTGTGATCCTATGTAAAAATAAGGGATCAAGTGCAAAAATATATATATATATATATAAAAAATCGAATTTAACTGAAACAAAGCATCATGTCGAATTAAGAAAGTGAACTGGCTTTGTTCTCACCACCCTGCAAGTATGTAAATTTGTAGTTTTTAGTTGGCAATAAGTCTGAAGCCAGGCCAGCCCTTATTATTATTTGATATCGTCATTCTGTGATATGCTAACGTTCACCCTGGGTGATACTGATAGGCTGAGCAACCCCCTCATGCTATGTGTAGATAAACCAGCAGGTCCCTAAAAGAGAGGCCCCTGCTTTTGCAGAGATGCTTCTAAAATTAGGCCTCTTATCTGGGCTAATGAAAGCATGTAACGTGCTGAACCTTAAATGGGTCACATTTAAGGTTGCACATCTTATCACCCATCACCTCACCCTTCTGGTTCTGGTTTCTTCTCAGCATTCTGTCCAGTGTAAAAGCTGATATATGTGACTTAGACAGCTAATGGGCTGTGATTGGCATGTAGGTACAATCAGATCAAGTCAAGAGGATTTCTGTAATTCCTGTCGTCTCTTTTTCAGAGCACAGATGTGTGGAATCAGCCAAAATACGCAACAAATATCCTGACAGAGTTCCGGTGAGTGTGTGTGTGATGTGGGGGTGTGAGTGAGTAACTGTTTGGTCCCAGCCTGAGGGACTCTACATCCCACCTTTAAAAATCTTTGATTTTGGACAGATGCTGTGCAGCTTGTTCTTAGTCACGACAACCTATAGGGGTGTTATTTTAAAGATGGGTCCCTTAATGTTTGGTTAATGGATTTCTAAATGAGATGCAGTTCGTCCATACATTACAGTGAATTGGGGGATGGGATGTTGTCCAACAAGACAATATGTGTTTCTGCGCCCGTGTAGGATGCTCACCATTATGCCTCTTAGCGTTCTTCAGGTGCTGTGGCCCATTCACCTCTGTATTTGATCGACCTTCTACCCTTCCATCCACTCCTCTGTCCCCTGAAATAAAATCACACGAGCCTGCTTTTCTCCTATTAAAGCTGGCTTGTAATGCAACAAAAATAAAACTGAATTGAACTGAATCAAATTGAAGTGAGAGATCCACGGACCTTCAGCTTCTTCTGACTATGATCACCTGACTCATGGTATTTTACCCATTTTGAAAGTTTTTGACAAAAGTGAGCCCTCCTGTGTATAAATCACAGGGATTTTCCTATTTTCTGTCACATAGGCGGCTTTTCTTGACTGCATTATTCCTTTCAGGAGCTAGCTGCACATGGGTGAAGGCAGGTTACACCCGTAAATGAGGTATTGGGGCATTTGGGGGTTCTGGTCCTTGCTCAGAGGTACCACAGCAGTGTTCTGAAGGTGTCCTGGCACCTCCCCCCGCTACCAGAACACCTCCCAATTTTTGTCCGCATCGGGACTTGAACCAGGAACCCTCCACTTTCCAGCACAGGCCCCCACAGACCGAGCTGCCCCTCATTTCCATAATGCATCAAACAATCATGTCTGGGCGACGCTGTGGCTTTTTCTTTCCTGTCCTGCATATTCTATGAACATATAAAGTGTCCTTTATTCAAATGAGGGACACTTCGATTGTGCGTGGGCTGCACCAAACACTGGGACACTGTTGACTTGTGCATTCCAGGTGATTGTGGAGAAGGTCTGCGGATCTCAAATAGTGGACATCGACAAGAGGAAGTATCTGGTGCCCTCTGACATCACGGTGGCCCAGTTCATGTGGATCATAAGGAAACGCATCCAGCTTCCTTCTGAGAAAGCCATCTTCCTCTTTGTGGACAAAACCGTCCCCCAGTCCAGGTGAGGGCAACGCCACGTTTCAAACTTAATACAAAGGCTGCTTGAAGTCATTTTCCAAGAGCAGTGCCACTACCAATTAATAGCAACCATTTCTGTGTCCCGCTAACAATCAGCTATACCGTAAATCTACATGGAGAAGCGGCACTAGTGGATTATAGTGGCCACTTTGCATTTAAAGTCTGAAAATTAATAAATGAATGAAGGTTCGGTCATTGCGAATGAAAATGATCTACATTTATAGTACCCTGAGGGTGTGAGATCAGAGTAAAGGATCAGTAATCCTCTTTGCTAGCGTGTAGACTTGAAGATTTCTAATAAAACGAGGAGCAGATGTCCTCAAAGAGGCAGCAGGGTGGAGCCCTCCTCCTCTTCCTCCTCTTCTTCATCGGTGCCTTTTGCTGTGTTGCAGTCTGACCATGGGCCAGCTCTACGACAAGGAGAAAGACGAGGACGGCTTCCTGTACGTGGCTTACAGCGGCGAAAACACCTTTGGTTTTAAAGTCTCCCATTCAAAATGGGATTAATACTTTACTACTCTACACACACACACACACACACACACACACACATAGCAGAGCCACGTGTGCACTGATGTATCATCAGGTTTTTTCCCGCATGAAAGATTTGGTGCGTAATCAAGGTTCAAGGCACGAGCCAATGAAACACCACCAGCACCAAGGCGACAAACGATAATTTAGAGTAAAGATTCGAACAAAGCTCGTTTCTCTAGAAGGTGAATCTTTTTTCTTCTCTAGTGGGTTGATCCCCACCCAAGAAAAAGCCTGATTATGTTTCAAACAATGGTTTATTGCTGATGTACACGCACCCCATCTGCTTTTTTCTATATTGATATTAAAATATATACACCTTTAGGGTCAAAATGTGAACTACACAAATATCCCAGATGACTATTCACTGGGAAAGAAAAATGGCATCGAGACTTCAATGGTCTTTTAACATTGAAAGAATTAAACAGAACACTGCCACGCACTAAAATCACCACATTGGATAAAGAAACTAAGGGAAAAATCTTCTTCTGTGGCTCATTGCGTCCATAATCATAGCCAGTCCTGTGTTTTGCTAGTATTTATGTTCTGCCGAAGTTAGAAAGATACATCAGAAGAGTTTTTAACATGTAGTTGATGTATTGTTCTGTTTCCTATCGTGTGTGAGGCCTTGTCGCAGGGATGCTGCCGCATGCTTCCGTCTGCTTGTCATTTCGTTTTTGCACAATACGACTGAGATGCTGTACAGTAGATATCAGCACCACCCAGGTCCCACTCACCATGCCTGCAGCACGCAGAAGGAAGCAACACTTGACTCCAAGCCAATATTCTATTTTCTCTTTTGGCACATTAGCATAAAGACAAATTGCTGTTTATAATATTATCAAAGTATTCCCCAGTCAACTAGCTTCTTTATGATTTATCAATCAACTCATTTTACCAACTGCAGGTTGATTTTCTTGGGAACAGGGAATAATTCTGTCTGAATCCTGCTAGGTGGTGCCACATTCACCTTGTTTTTTTTTTTGTAATGTTGGTGTCAGATGTTTCAACATTGGGGTTAAAGTGTTGCCAACGCTGTTGGTTGTGCAGGTTGCAAAGTGACTCGTCATCTTCCTCAACTGGGGCGACGTTCTGGGCTGCATCTGTAGTCTTTGGTGCTGAATCTGGTTCATACGTTACTTGACCCATTAAAATCTTTATTTGAGTGCACTACACCACTTACTCAGCCATTTAAACAATGTAAATGTGTAATATATTGATGGGTATTGTTTTATTTCATCTGTGTGGAATGGTTGTTCTATAGATCTAATTTTAGAGAGCTGCAAAGCCAACATAGCTGGAAAACCCTGACCAATAAAGCTGAATGTAAAGTCAATAATTACTCTGTAGGTGTTTTGGCAAAACGCTTTTCAGCCCAGCCCCCAACAGGCTGAGCAACCACCGCCCTATATATATATATATATACAGTATATATATATGTGTGTGTGTGTGTGTGTGTATAATGTATATATAATGTATATATAATGTATATATATATACACACACATAGAGAGAGAGAGAAGTTCCAATGGGGTTATGATGATCATAACTTATAAGCAGATCAGGACCAGTTGAGGCGAAAACAAATCCCAGAACATCTGAAAACAATTATTTCCCAGCCATCTCACAAATTTGCCTCCTGGCCACCAATAAAGGGCACAGTCAGGCACAAATGTGCAACTTATTGTCTTCGCGAGTTGGTCACGAGGATGAAAACACCCTGTTCAGGTTTACAGGCCATAATGGGCTGAATGCATATGTCTCAGCTGGTTGGAGGAAAACAATGGGAAAGGATTCAGCCCGGGTAAATTAACAGCACCACACTCATGCACTGCACTTTTCAACACAGAGCTGTCAAGCAGCTGCAGTCACAGAGGATCTCTCTCTCACACACACACACACACACACACACACACACACACAATAAATAAACCTATCATTCGTGCACCATAAAGAGGCACAGGGAGTCAAGTCTCTGAGAATCTGATGGGACAAGATTGATCTTTATTAAAAATGACATTCAGGACTCGGTGCATCAGTCACCTCTGAGTGTGTGTGTGACCTTGTCACAGAAGCTATTTCTAATGGAACTTCAGCAGGTTTCTGTCATTGCGTGGCCACAGGGGGAAGGCTTGGCTGTGGAGCTGCTGCCAGGCCTGCTGGTATGACTGGGATGCCCTCTTGTAGTCCCAGTAGGTCTGCAAACCCGACGCCCTGATTCAACCGATAAAACACAAAGGAAGACAGTCAGTGCTTACATTCAATGAAACCCTTTTCCAGTGGGGAACGTTCAGTTGTAGTGGTTGGATTGTTTCATATCCAGGGATAATGATGCATGGATCATCCATTCTAGGCATGAATACAAGAACATTGTAGCTTCAACAACTCTAAAAATGTGGTTTGACATTTGGAAAACACTTTCATTGAATACCAGAAGAGACAATAAAAATAACCTGTACAGACTGTTTTATTGCCACTGACATAATGAATCCAAGCTGTTTAGAGGGAGTTTACAAAAATGAATTACCTCTGATGCACATTAGGAACAAAGAACTAATTATATGTCTACACAGATGTATTATAAAGTACATGAAGCTGTGACCATGGAAACAAGACCTGATATGTTTTTGCGATATGTTGTGGTTTTTAACCAAGGTTGTCAGTTGTTTGTTGTCAAGTACTAAGACCCTTTGAAGGATGAGCGTCAGTGGACGTTTGCGTCGTTCCAGAGTGGCTTGTCTTTCTCCCAACATGAAATCCAGGTGGTGGGTTGTATGGAAACAATAATACCCCACACTCTTTTGTTCACGGTTGTCATCCCTGACCTGGAAATCAGTAAATCAAATTCTATGCACGGCCATACTGTGAAGGTTGTCCTTATCAGTGAGGTGCGAGTGACCTGCTTCCCACAACCTGCTGCTTTGAAGACCCCTTCAGTCAAGATAAAAATCAAGCAACAGACACCAGAGGCCCATTATGATGCAAAGGAGTGGTCGTGCTCAACAATACGGTCTAATGCATGAACCACGTGTGAAATGGCGCCTTCCGAGCTCAGCCTTTTGTTCTCAAGGGTTGAGTTGGTTTTTTTTTTTATCTCGGCACCAGAAAACACATTGGTTTCCCTGAGCCAACAGCACTCGAGAGGATCAGCTCTACTGAGATGCAAAATCCTTTTATCAAGGTCCTCATCAAAGATTAACTCAGTGTACAGTGTGATGTCACCTATAACTTGGAAAACCCCACAAAAACCCAGCGATAAGGTTCTTTTAAAATGTCATGTCACCCTGTAGTTCTAACACGGAGTTATCAGTCACATCAAGGACGACAGGAGCGAAAGTTTAGTGTTGCGGCGAAGAAGCAGAGCCTGGAGGATAAATATTTCGCTGCGTGCGTTATTCTCAGTTTTGTCTCCCTTTCGGAATGATCACTGTCCGGGCCGATAATGCCGCCCTTGTGTCGGGAGGCTGCCCACATACGTGTGGGTCTTTGTGTGTTCTGGTCCGAGGCAGCTGGGATCAGGTTGTGTTAAACAGAGAGAAATCTGTTGGGGATGGTCCTCAACCAGCAGCACAGGGGAAATTACACAGGTCTTCATTCATTTCCAGGAATTAATCAATAGGGAGTTATCACTGACCTATTGGTTATCCGAGATGTGAATAGGCACTCTCTGTGATTTTAAATCCACCATAAATTTCAATAATCTTGACAAAATAATTAATTAACAATGATGAGAAGGTAAAAACTATTTATAGACTGTTTTTCAGAAAAAGAGAACTATATATTGTATGTGTCTACTAAAAAGCGTCCAGAAAATACAGTTTAAAACAAAACAACCCTCATACAAACATGCAATTCTGTCTATTATCTTAGCACACAAGATCTTACAGTATAGATTTTAGGGGAAAACACCTAGAATTTAACTATAAATTCATGTACTGCCAGAAATTTGTGATATTTTCCCCTCCAGCTTGTCAGATCATTGTTGGTAGCCTGACTGCCTCTGGTACACTCAAGAGATGACATGTATCCTAGAGGACAAAGGGATAAAACCCCAGCAGAATTTCGACAGCCTCAGCAGAACTTTCAGGCTGGTCTCAGGTTTGAGAGCCTCAGAAATGCCATTGTTCTTTACCTGAGAGAACTGGGAAGTGATGAAGGGTCAGTGGCTGATACTAGAGACAGGAAGGAATGGAAAAGCTCCAGCTTACACAGTGCAGATCTGAAGGCACACAGACAGATTGGAATGAATCTAGTCCGCACAAACTGTTCTGAATATGATGATGATGATGATGATAATGGAATAGAGTGATATGTTTAATTAAAGGAACCCAACCTGGCTTTCGCTGTGCCCAACACTTTCTTAGTGACTCCGTGTTTGTAGCCGTTGGCAGTGACATCTAGCGGCTGCTCGGTGACATTACACCAGCTGATCGCTACAAAAGAACACTGTTATAAAATCACTGTTTAAATACTTTTTTTTACAAAAACACGAATATAAAAGGTAATTAAGTACGGTGTTAGATATTATTTTAGCTGCTTAGGTCACAGAGTTGTGGTAGAGTTTATGAATAAATGAAAGAAGAAAAGACCAACATGCATAGCAAAACTGCATTAAAACACTGATGAAAGCAAAAGTGGTGTTCTCAGATATACCTGCCCCACAGGGGGAGATCCGTCCCTGCCCGGCCTTGTGTTGGAGCTCAGTCTGGCCTTGGCTGAAGGGGAACTCCAAACTGGCCTGGATTAACGTAGGTGGATACAAGGAGAAACCGGCAGGGAGGTCTGATACATGCAAGCACCTAGGTGGTAAAGTTGAAATACAATAAAAATGAGGTCCATAAATGCCCTGCACAATAATACAGACCAATACTGCTGTGTTGTTAGCTGTAAGAGTGAGAAATGTATAATATTTAATGTATAATTCTTAACTGGAGTACTGTTTTCACTTCACTCCTCACCTGGCCACCAAGGCTCTGTGCATCACTTCCTGACTGTAAGGACACTTCCCCACAACCACACTAGTGAAGTAGAGCGCCTCCTGCAGGTAATGGGACAGAAGTGCGCCTTGGAAACCCAGCACCCCCCAGCGTGCCATCTTGTCACTGCAGGAGAGGGACAACGTGGGTTCCCCTCGTCCAGGCTTTACTCGAAGCACCCCCGTTTGATGGTAGCCTCCCCCTGCGTGCAAAGGGTCAGGCTCTGTACCCGGGACACACTTGGCCCCTGTTCTGTGAATGTCTGGGACCTGTGCACGTGGTCCAGTACTGTCAGATGATCCTCCATCCTTCAGGACCATCCATGAAAGATTTTGTGTGTCTCCTTCTGCAGAGCGACTCTGTGATGGAGTTTCACTTCTGGATGAATTTAAAAGTGAGGATTGTTGTGGATTTCCTCTGCCATCTGGAATGCCGTCTGCTGTTTCCTTTTCCTCCAGACGTATCAGTTTAATGTTTTCCCCTTTATCCAATCCCTCAGCTTTTCTTTTCACAGCACTTCCTTTAGCTTGACCTTTAACATCTTCATCCTTCACTAACGTGACAGGGGGACAGGGTAGAGACTGGCTGTCAGACATTGGGATGATGGAAGCATCACCACCTGGGGAATAAAAAAAGGGATGTTTCACTATTTCTATTTGCTATCGTTGCTGCTACGATGCTGGAATGAATAAAAATACACTAGATATTTGACAACACAGGAAAGATGTATGATGAATAAATACAGTATGTTAATTCCAGATATTGTGCCTGATCTCATGGAAGTTGTGACAGAGCCAGCAAGGAAACATGTGGAATACTGGACTCACAGGGAGTGTGACTGGTAAAGAAGTGAAAGGAAACTCCTGGCTTAAGCTTCCATTTTCCCTGCTGTTCTGCCCGACAAAACACAGAGCTGTCCCCACCAGTCACAGTCCTGTGCAGCTCCTGGATCAGGTACCTACAATTTTCAAACGCACACACCAGTGCACAATCAAACTCTGCACTTGCATTTCTGGATACAGGTATAAAGTGAATACAAATACACACCGGACACATCCTCTGCGAGCAATGACCTCTGCATGACTGTCGTTCAGCACATCACCTAAATGGATGAGAGAGCAAGGTATGAAACATTTTTTAGTGAATGATGGACTGCATTAACTAAATGTTTGTTAAAAAACAACCACCATTTAATCCAGTATAAGGCATTATAATGTTTGAAAAATTGCTTAGTTTGTCAAAAAGTATTTTGAAATTGTCAACAAAATGAAGACAGCCAACCATTGGGGCTTAGAGCTGTGCGTCCAATACATTTAGTCCCAGTTGCCAGGGAAACCACCTCCTTTGTAACTGTGAAAGAAACCAGAACTTCATTATTTCACCTTTTATTGTCCTTATAATAACTCTCTCTGTAGCAAGTTTCATAAAGGGTTTTAGTGTTCTGCTACAGGTTAAGATGGTCATGTTAACCATTTGATTCAGAATAAATCACAAATTGTGGTGTTTACACACCCGTTACACAGTTATGATCACTGTACCTTTTAAATACATTTAAATGATGCATTAGGTATGATTTTCTAAATACTGTTAAGATGTCTTTAAAGATGCAATAAAAGTGAGGGAAACTTGGCACTAGGTGAAAGAAACATGGATTTTAAAAAGCAAAAGTGTGTCCAACCTTCTTCAGATGGAGTCCACCGTGTGACTTTGACCACAGCGGCCAGCAGGCTCCACTCTCTGCCCGGCTCAGGCTTCCCTCTGCGGGGAAGCTGATGGAAACGCTCGTAGCATAAAGTGGCGATTTCATCCGCGTTGACGCCGCCAAACATGGTGTCAGTGTGAACGCTGGGTCATTGCCAAACCACTTTGATGAATTAAAAGTACATTTTTAAGTGTCACACAAAGTAAAGACGTGCACGTGTACTTTGCAATAGCCAGACTATAGTTTTAGAAACTACCGGAAGCGATTAGTGCACTTCCGGACATCACCGGGACCTTTCACAATAAAACTGTAATTTATTACTTCAAAGTAAATTTTGCTTCACACAATGGTGGTATAATATACTCAATAATTATGTGTTATTGATCTCACACATATCTTCGATCAAAGATGCTCTTTAACTTTTCTGGCCAGCCAAAGAGGACAGCTAACTGGTGAACACAAGCAATGTATCTGAGAGTGGTTGATGAGCCATCTTGTGTCATTAGAGAAATAAAAAAGGGAAAATGTGGTACTGAAAAAGAATTAAAAAACAGGCAAAACAATTGTGACCTTAGAGGAATTAATTTATTACAAAACGACATACAGTATCAAACAAATATGACAAAGTGAATTCAAGTAGACATGATAAAACCAACAAGAAAAGTAGAAATGTATGTGAGAGGTGGAAAATTGTTCCACTCTATCATGACTGATGAGGTTTTGTCATTGGTAGAGGGATGGTGGATACAATTTGGTTCTGGAAAACAAATCTTTTTACACGCTCAAAGACCCAGAGGAAAATGATGAGGACGCTGACATACTGGACCCAGGCAAATTTGATAGTCTCCCAGAAGCCGGGACGGTAGGTGGATGCAATAGGTTAAGGAAGTAATGACCAGGAAACTGGTAAGACTGATGACTTCCCAGTTAGGTTTGCTAATGGTTGACAGCCTGGCTTTGCTCCTCTTCATGAGCTATTTAACAGAATTGGACTGGTAATAAACACCAGAGCATTAGTTTGACTATCTGTAGACACATTTAAAAGAATATCAATCTCATACACTTTTTTGACAAAGGATATCTTATGACCTCGACTGGGTATCGGATCTTGACATTCAGCTCAAAGGCAGAACCAGCAGCTGGTCCTATAATCCACACTGGTTCTGGGCATGACAACACTGTGGTCACTATGGAAATAAGACACGTCTTGAGAATGAATATCAACATTAAATTCTGCTTTAACACCTGCAGCTAAATATAGTTTGCTCATACTTTAAGTTGGTAGTAAGAAAAAAGGAAATAAATATAAGCCTTTGTCAACTTACAGTTTCTCTCACGGTAGCGTCCGATAATGTTTTCAAGGTCATACGCACTTGCAAAGGGGCTGGATCCGTCAATAACCGACATCTTAATATCACCGAGAAAAGACAAATAACAAACATCTGCTGTGCGATTTCATCCAATACAACAAAAAAAATGAACAGTTAATAATAGGAGCAGTGGGCAGAGATATAGATTCAGTATGTACCCACATTATAAATGTCATAGACTCCTCTGTGGGGCAGTGGGGTCTTCTGTTGGAGCTTGAGATCTCCACTGATGAAGAGCTTTGCTCCAGGAACAGGGGAAGAGTGCTGCAGATACGCCAGACTCTGCATCACCACTGTGGACATCCGCTTCCAGGACGTAAACAAGAGAGACATTTAGGAGGATGACTATGGTCTAAGACGCTGGACCAAGTCACATCCTGAACAATGGAGGAACTATCCTGATCACAACAAAATAATTTAAGCTATGTAATGAAAAACATACAAAGAGCTGGTAGCTGAAGGTAAGTAGCAGCTGCACACTGTAAACTTGTTCCTCGGGTTGAAGTGGAAGCTGTAAATTAAGAATCAGAAAGTCCAATTTCCCATCTTGGTTCTGGTCCTCCTCTCTGACCTGTAAACAATATTATTTAGTGCATGTTTATTCTTTGTATAGTTGCTAAAATATCACTTTCTCTTAGTTAGATACTTTCTTAATCTGTAACTGCATTGTTTCTTTTCCCAATTGGGCGATCTGCTGTTCATTTCTTACAGAGACAGAAGGAATCCGAAGGTTGGAAGCCAACATGTTGTTCAGATGTGGAAACGTGCTCCAAGCGACAAAGTCTCCCCGAATACTGGTAGCTGCAACCAGCAGAGTCTGGTACTGAAACCTTACAACTGGTTGTTCCTCATAGGTGGCTCTTTTTATCCAGAAACCTGAAATCAAAATAGAATTTCTATAAGCCGAATTCCGTATCACACAAGACAGATTCAAGTCTTTTATTTGGTAAAAACTGAAGTATTAGTCACGTACCTTGGCTTCTGTAAGCAACCAACAATGGGGAGATATAGGTCAGGCACAAAACAACCAACAGGAACAGCGTAGCTTTCGTGCAAACACTTGTTTGGTAGCGAAGCAGAGCCGGGTGGGAATAAGCTTCATAAAAAGCCATAGGTAAGGGCGCTGCGCTCGCAGCCACCGGCTACTATTAGCTAGCACCGATGCTAATTCGATAGGAATCAGGGCGAGAAATAACCACAGAGGGCAAAAAGAAAAGCAAATGCAGATTGTTGCGTATCTTAAATAACGCCTATAGGTCCGTTTGTAGAAATAATTTTAAAAAAGACGAGCTACGTACTAACGCCAACTAGCTTAGCCACTATCATGCAGCACTGGCAGGAGCGTCAAGCGGTTACCATGGCTGCCATTCACACGCAATGCATGACGGGTACACGTGACTCTTGTCTCGTGCCAGGCAGAAACGATAACAGTACAGGCCGCTGTCCTCTTGTATTTACATCATTGTTCCTTTAACACAAAAATCAATATAATGTTTCATTCACGACGATGATAACGCACAAAATATGACGCTTTTTACGGAGCCTATTACTTTGAACGAAGACTAATAAAGCAAAAAGTCAGATGATATAGAATAATAAAAACAACAATACTACTACGACTACTAATATTACTATTACTAATAATAAAAATCAGCGATGTGCAGTCAGGGGAGTTGTGCCTCACCTGTCATGTGGGAAGAACAAAATGTAAAATGGATTAAATGGTTATTTATACAGTGATTTGCACTGTAAAGTTATTTTCCATTTGACTTCTCTAGTTTTTTTTGTTTGTTTTTTTCTTGAAAATCGCTGAATTTCCAAATTTTCTGTTCAAATACTGCCGCAGAGAGGCAGCAGCATGGATTCTGCAGTGACTGGGCTAACTGTGCTGCCATGCTTGCAGGGAGGCCCTGTTGCTGTCTCTCTGGATGTCACTATTATAATGTTCAAACACTTTTGCTAAATGAACTAAATTAGCATAGTTTAGATATATATTTTTTGTCAACAACTGTATATGTGTAAGCATTAGTTCAAGAATGTTGTAGCATCAAACAACTACTCTTCAATTGTGGATTGACATTTGGAAAACAGTTTCATTAATCATTTAAATAATCATTAATTTAAGAATACTCTTTGATAAGGATCCAAAACTTTCTCTCTAGTATGGGTGTAAAGCAGGACCTGAACATGCATTCCTGGCTCCCCTAGCAAAGGCACAGACGTAGCAAAGAAAAGCTGCTTATCTGAATTACTTTCAACCATGTGTAAAAAGGCATAATAACTACGTACATAACTAAGTACATGATCCATTGTATTGTTATAGCAACTGATGTTTTAGGGAACTGGGAGAGGAGAGATAGATTGAAGAGTTTCTTGATAGTCACCCCTGGGTGGATGGAACTCAACAGCATACAAGTCTGTAGTCAACCCAGGTGCCTCAAACTGCTGTTCCTGCTGGACCACAGCCAATGCTCCAAGCTACAGCCAGTACAGTGAAATCTACCCCCCCACAGGCGAGGAGAGCACAACGAACTGTCCAACCCAAGAAGAAGCCAATGACTGCTTCAGTGTAGCTGAGAAAGTGTCCAGGGAAGAGACAACCAGGGCAGAGCTAACACAGGCACCACCATGCCCAACCTCTACTGCCCCAGTCTAAGCAGTGCGCACAGGACCACAAGGTGAACCTGAAGCCACCTGCACTCAGCTGGTTGCTTCAAGAGACACTTGACACTGTGTCTGTCTCTCACTTGGAGTCCAGCAATGCCTGCACATCACCACGACTTCACCTTCCAAGAATTTGTGGTATTTTCCCCTCTGTCTCATCAGATCATTGTTGGCAGCCTGACTGTCTCTGGTGCAGTCACATCTCAAGAGATTACATGTACCCTAGAGGACAAAGGGATAAACAGCCTCATCAGAATTTTCAGACTGGTCTCAGGCTTGAGAGGCTCAAAGGTGCTATTGTTCGTTACCTGAGAGAGCTGGGAAGTGCTAGAGACAGAAAGGAATGGAAAAGCTCCAGAACTGAAGACACAAACAGATTAGAATGAATCTACTCCACACAAACTGTTCTGGTGTAAGAAAACCAACATCTTATTATTTTACCTATTATTGTCCTTATAATAAATCTCTCAGCAGCAAGTTTCATAAAGGGTTTTAGTGTTCTGCTACAGGTTAAGATGGTCATGTTAACCATTTGATTCAGAATAAATCACAAATTGTGGTGTTTACACACCCGTTACACAGTTATGATCACTGTACCTTTTAAATACATTTAAATGATGCATTAGGTATGATTTTCTAAATACTGTTAAGATGTCTTTAAAGATGCAACAAAAAGTGAGGGAAACTGGCACTAGGTGAAAGAAACATGGATTTTAAAAAGCAAAAGTGTGTCCAACCTTCTTCAGATGGAGTCCACCGTGTGACTTTGACCACAGCGGCCAGCAGGCTCCACTCTCTGCCCGGCTCAGGCTTCCCTCTGCGGGGAAGCTGATGGAAACGCTCGTAGCATAAAGTGGCGATTTCATCCGCGTTGACGCCGCCAAACATGGTGTCGCTGGGTCATTGACAATACGATTAAATAGATATACAATATATTCGAGGTGTATTTTTTATTCAGGACGCGACACTTGCATTTCCGAGCACTTTCACAATAAAAGTACAGAAATAAAAAAAATGTTTACAGGAAACGCGACAAATACATTAAATTATACCGTGAAATAGACAATTTTTATTCGAAACCTAAAAAATAGCAGTCGGATTAAATCTTGAGGTCAAAAATAAAATTATGTATTTATTGATGCAGTTATCAATAAATGAAGGGTTTTAACTCATTTTAAGCAGTGATCTGCTGTACGTGGGGTGGAAAAAGTAGAGCATTGTATAAACATGTATTCCTAAAAAGCACATTTGTTAAATAAATTACAAAATAAAATGATTTAGCTTTTACCCTTCACTAGTATTTCAGATATTCATCTTTCCAGCCTTTCTCGAATGGAATTAGATTGCATTTAACCAAACCTTATTCAGCCAAATTCTATTTTGCACATGTCTACACAGGCACAAAGAACAGTGTTCAATTATTTAAAGATTTTCTGTGAATGATCAGAAGAGAAAACATGGGAATGAAATAAACACAGGCTAAGATTGAAATTTCATTTATTTTAGTTATGTACAGGAGGAAAACCCTAAATTTCACAAGAAACAGAAAGATAAAAAATAAAATCACATTTCATCTCTGCAGCCTCTTTTTCAGAGGTTTCAGAAGTCCAACCTTTTCTCTTTCAGACACACACCCACACACACACACGCAGTCCCAAACACGCTCTCTTGCACGCCACAGAAAATGTGTTTGTCCCTGCTAGATACGCCATACTGCATCTGTGGATAGCTGTGCCACCTGTGAGTCCATGCCGATACTGAAATGCTCCTTTTGGTGCAAATCTAAGCAATGAGTCAACGTTCAGGTGTGAATTGTGAGTCTTCAGCCAAATGCACACACATATATATGCATATAAACAATGGCATGGACGCGAGTGTCCACACACACATACGTGTCCACACACACATACGCGTAAGCATGTGCACTGTGTCTCATCTCTCACTTTAATTCCGGAACATGAGCCTCCCACCGGTGAGTGAGGGCTTTTTATGACAAGTGAATTCTCAGCCCTGTAATTAACAAATGCAAAATCATAAAATAAAATCAAGCCACTGAATAATGAGAGTCTCCCGTGTCACTCTTGTCCAAATCCCTCCGTTTCTTCGATGGCAAACATGAGCTTCTCCCTGAGCTGCTCCAGACTCCTGTACGGCGGCAGATCAAGACGATTGAAGCTGAAAAGGAAAACACATTTAAAAAAAAAAAAAAAAAAGAATTTTCTCGAGTTTGTTCCAGCGTTTTGAATGTGATCTGCCTCTTTGGTTCCTTTAACTGCTCCCATGTTCTCAGCATTTGTCTTCGTGAAAAGCTCTGAGCTTCAATAACTGCTGACAGATGCAGGCTAGATGTGTGTATTTGACAGCTTTTAGAAGGTTTTTTTATCATGAGACATGGTTTTATTATGTTAAATAGTTTTCTGCTGTAAACCAAAGATGTCAGTATATTAGGGAGACTAGATTACAGATGTGGCAGCAGCTTACCATGTATGGCTTCTTGGAAGCCAAGTCTCCTTCCCCACCTTGTCTATGCAGAACTTCTGGGGACCGTTACTCCCTGAAAGAGTACAAATGATAAAACTTATCAGTTAGGTAAATGTGCTTCAGCATTTTTAAAAGATCATGTACAAATAATAAAGAAAATCTAGCTTACAGGCCCTGTTGACTTTAATTTAAAGAGTCAGGATATTATTTTCAAGCAACTCTGTCATCTAGGGATCATTATCTGACATAATTAGCTGAACTCCTTAGTTTGACTGTAATTTCAAATTAAAAGCCTGAAGCATCAACAAAGACATGACTGATAAATGGGAAAATGTTGCATGCATGGAAATGGCGGATGTGTTGAAGGAGAAATGGCAGGATTCTGAGAGTGATGCGTACCTATGAGCTCAGAGAAGCCGCCTACAGGCAGTCGACAGGTTCCTGTTACAAACTGGAGTAGACGGATTCTTTTTTCATTGTCCATCTCTTTCACAACCTGCAGGAAATTAAGTCCATCATCTTGCTGTAATGTTCATAGCCGATGTGTGTGTGTGTGTGTCACACAGTGTGTGCATACCTGCCAGAACCAGTGAATCTGCTTGCTGTTCTTGGTGTAGTGTCTATAAATGGTGTTCTTCTGCCAGTCTGCCAGGTCGATCTCTTGCATCCCACAGAGCATCAGCTTCAACACACAGAAAACATCAGGAGTTCAGCTGCATCTCCTCCGTCTTTTATACATGCGTCAATCAGAGGCGAGTCGCGACAGGACGACGCCGAGTCGAATCCCAACCCCAATTGGAACAAAATATTCAGTCTAGCTAATAATGTGACATACACCCCTCGCCTGACTGAACCAGCAAGCTACATTTACTTTAATTTGGACTCAGGCTGAAAACCAGCATGACTGGGAAAATAGGGAAATGCACCATCTCAACATTATATGATGTAAAGCATATACAGCATATGCTCGTGTGTCTTTTATTGAGTGCTGGTGAAATTCATTGCAAAAAAACTGCGACTAAATGGCCATAAAATGAAACCACTAAGAAATGGTTTCAGGCCATGAAAATGCATTCCGCAGATTTGACGTCATTACAGTTCTGTTTCTGCAAAAGGACCTCGGTGGCCGTCTCTGCAGGCCCCCCAGATCCGCCCTCCTCACCTCCAGCTCCTTCTCATCAAAGTAGCGCAGCCACTCCAGTGGTACCACTTCATTGAAGCCGTCCAGGAAGGCTCTGGTCTGCTCTTTCACGCCGCGGGTGAACCTCCAGTTTGTCAACAAGCTGTAGGATGGAACACTGCAAGTAAGTTTTTCTGTCACGTCCCAATCTCCCATTTTTGTGGGCTCCTCCTGGTGCCCATTCCTCCCCTTCACCTGATGTACTCCTCCTTGTTTTCCTCTGTGACTAGCTCGTTCTCTCCACCCTCTTTCAGCTCGTGAGAGGAAACCTTCCCAAGGATCTCCATGTCCTGTGCAAAAAACAGCTCCACTCCACATTCCTCCAGGTTGTTCTCTCTGCACACAAACACAGCAGAGAAACCTGTTAGCGGCTCTGAGAACCAAAACTTTGTCGCGTGGATCCGTCTGAACTCAGCAAAGGTTGTACCAGGTTAAGAACTCAACTTTTTACAGTTCTTCCAAAGGCCCGGTTAGACCAAACTCTGACCTTTGATCAACCTCCTTCAGCTATCTGAATGCCAGTTTGAAGTCTTAGTGGTGTTGCATCGGGACTATCGTATAATTCTCCGGTTACTTACTTGACCCACATGATGGAGTTATAAAACTCAGGGTCGATGGACTCCAGGTCCTTAAGGGTGGGCTTCTTGTCCAGCATTTGCTTGTAGAACGGCAGCGTGAATCCGGTGTCTATGAACTTTCCGTGATATAAAGCCTGTAGGGAGGAATTTTATAGCGTTAAAATCCACAATGAGGAATGCCACCCTGTCTCCAGTAAACCTGATATGTTGTCTTCCTCTGCTCACTGACATTTGTTGTATGGCCATATGGTTTAAATTTATTCTAGACAAACTATACATTCTTCTGAGTGGCCTGCTGTTTTTCTTTGGTGATTCACTGGGGACTGATTTCATGCCCACTCAAGTGTTAAAAATGCTGAAATGGCCAGTCCCACCATTACAGGAACACATGAATGGTTCTTTTATTTCTAGAAATCACTGCGGCCTGATGGAATTCTGTTCCAGTTGAAATAATTTACCTGCAAAAAACACAACTTGATACACAAGTTCTTTGTCACATAAGGATCAAAAGATGACAGAAGGTACTTGTTTCCTGAGAGAAGGTGAGAGCTGCAACCACGTACAGCAGAGTACTATGATCAAAGTGTGAGGCTGAATGAATACACTCAAATTAAGTCTTCTTCTCTTCTGTGTGTGTGTGTGTATGTGTGTATGATCACAGGGTTAGAGAGAGCAGCCAGATGGTGCTGTTTAGTGTTCAAAAAAACCCCACAGTGGACTCAGAGCTGTGACAAGCCAAGAACAACACAGGCGCCCAAGGCTGAGTCAGTCACAGTCTGTTCTCTCCTACTGAATCCTGACACACACACTGGCAGACAGGAAGATTTACAGACAGAGGAGAGGATTGTCAGGAAAAGGGGTTTGGGACCTAGGTATGAGAAAAGGGGGTTTATGACGAAAATAAGCAAAGCGCATTGTAGCACTAAATATAGGCGCCCGTGAGAGGGGTGTGTGCTGGTGAGGTCATGCTGTGGGTGCGGGGTGGAATGGCAGGAAAAATGAGGGGTGGAGGGTGTCTTTTTTGGGGGGGTCTACTACTTTCTGAAGTTGATCCAAAGTGACATTATAGAGCTAGTCTGAGTTTGGAATGCTGGAGCCAAAAAGGCTGCTCTAAACCATAAACAGCTATTCCAACAAAAGTATTGGCTTCCTTTACTTCCTGGAACCTAAGTAACATGCTACAATTCTCCATATATTAAAACTCTATGGATTTATACTCTATAAATATATAATTGTCTGTGATCATGATGGTGGTAAAACGCGGACTTGTAGAAGTTGTTGAATTATTTTGTACAGGTTTTTACTTTATAGCTTCTCCACCTGTAAGGACCACAAAATGTCTGTCAACACACTAAACAACTGTCCATATGCTCACCATGGCAATGAAGCGTCCAATGAAGCGAAAGTACGTGAGGTGGTCAGGGTTGATGGAAGAGGCCGGATTGATCTGGAGACAGTAGTTGTTCTTGCCAGCATACTCAAAAAGGCAATACATGGGGTTCAGAACTTCGTGGGACAGCAAGAAGAACCATTCCCTGCAGAGCAACAGGACACATCACATCATGCATGGGATAAAAAAAATCTGGGTGGGAGGTTAAAGCAGGACTTAGCCGAGTAATTTTCACATGAATTCTCTTAATTTTATTGTAACAGACATTCTGGTTAGAACAAACAAAAAATATAACGTGTCAAAAACAATATAAAATATAATAAAAACTATTTTGTGTAAAATTAATTCACCATTCAGGAGAAATTATGTGAAATGATCTTATCTTGCAACTTCTGCGTGCGCCCCTACACCTGGGCACGATTTATAGTTTATTCCTTACACTCTTAAAAATGATTGAAAGTCAAAACAAAATTAATTTTATCATAATTATAACAACATGGTTAAGTGTGGTAGAAAACTGGAAATACTGGAATAGATAGGAATAAGGATATCATCTTATGTGTAATGACAATACATAGGTAGTGTAATAAAACAGTTCACAGCATTTTCAAGAAAATCACTGCAGCTGATCAAATAAAATACCTCTACTAAAAGACTTTTTTTAACCTTTAAATTGAGCTCATTATACACTGAGAAGCTTCATATCCACAGATGTGGCAGTTGGGTTTGAACAAAATAGGTGGAAGATGATGTGCATTACAGCTTCATCCTTTTATCAAATTTTGAGGAATAAAAGATGTGATGACACAAATAAAATGAAGGATTTGTACACATGGTGGAATAAAACCAACAAAACAGACAAACAAATGCATGTTAGGGTGATTGAGGGCCCACCAGCAGCAACACCACGAGCTCCATCACCACAGCCAGACCCCTCTATTTTGGGGTTTATGAAAGGAGGTGGGTATGGACTGATGTATGGACGCAGACACCCTCCAACATCCCGTCCGTGGTTCTACCCTGTGGTAGAACAGCATGATGTCACCTACCATAGGGTAAAACCACTGACGTGACACCAGAGACAGAGACACAATGCAAAATCAAAGAGGAAAAACACGAGACCACTGCCAACAGGGTAAAAAAAATTGACATGATGTGCAGAAAAGAAGACCCGGAAAAAGGCAAAAACAGGGAGAGGGATAAATCCGTGTGATGGATGAATGTGGGGATGGAGTGAGGCAGAGAAGACAACGATGACAGTGTGGGATGATGTGTGAGGGGGAGAAAGAGTAAAAGTGATTCACAGTGGAGCCTCTGCAAGACACCCAGGATTCACACATAAATCTTTAACACGTTTATAAAAAAAAATAAATTTTTTTTTACAGTTTGTAAAGAAAAAGAAAGTGAAGAAAACAGCACCAACACCACCACAGACACCAACATTCAAATTCCAAAGAAAGTCCAGGCCCTGGAAAGGAAAGCCTCACTGCTCTCAGTGAACAAAAGGTGAAGAATTCCGGGCACATTTGTTGTATCTCACCTGGCAATGCCGCCATAGTCCAGCCCCTCCTCTCCTCTCATGATGATGTAGAGTCGTCGACGAAGGTCGTATGGCTTCACATTCATGATCTGTGTCAGCACGTATAAAGTTTAGGAATTAAATATGTTGCTGTTTTTTTTTATGCACAGCAAACGGAGAAATACAACTGGTTTTCTACCTGTGATCATTTCAGATCTCATGGATCAACAACTCCATTATCTTTACATTTAAACCCCTAATGTGGTGTTATTTCTGAGCAGTTCTGACCTGTTGAAAGGAATCCTCGAACAGAGTCTGCCTGGATACCGAAATCTTTACATGGCTGGGCAGAGTGTTGGACTAGACAGAGACAAAAAATGTGAAAGCGCAGTTTTTAATAAAGAAAACCAGTTTAAGCCTTGAGTACAAAGAAAGTCAGTAAAATTCTTCTGATAGTTGTTCCAGCTGTAAACCCGAAATCTCTAAACTCTCACTTTAAAACTGCACCTGATTTTACTTTTAACCCTTTATGTCTTCACAAATTCTATAAACACCTTTTGATTCCAAAATCATCAAAGTTTTACTAAAATTCTGCCACCTAGTGGAAAAACACGACTTAACACCTAATTTTAGGGTGTGTCAAGTCTTTGGACTCCTGGATGAATCGCTTTGACAGAACCCATTTTTGGTTATTTAGCTTGTTTTTTTAAATCACAGATTTCTTTCAATACCTTTCTTTGAAATCACAATGATGCGTTCAGCTGTTAACACTTACATGGCACAGGAAACGGAACTGGTGGTATTTCCACCTGAAGCTGCGGTCGTACGCACCGGGTGATCCACCCTGCCTTGACCTGCTCACACACAAATGAATTAGACAAACGGGAGAAATCAGTTTCCTTGAATGTGGATTTCTGTTTGAAAAGAGATTTCAGAACCTTTAACTTCATTGCTAAGACTAGACAGCCCACTGTGATGGTTTATATTTTAGGCTCTTAATTGGCCCTGAAAATTTACTCTGCAAGCCAGACACTGAAAACAAATATCAACTCCACAGCAGCCATTGGGCTCTCAATGACTCGATGCATCTGGTTCTCAAAGGCAGAAGTCAGTCTCGGCCTGCAGCTGTGTTAGTATAAGCTCCACCAGCCCACTGCTTGAGCACACACAACTGGATAAGTGCCTCGTCAGCATCAGAGGGATTGAGAGAGAGAGAGAGACTAGTAACAGATGATGCTAAGAGACTGAGCAAAACAGGGAGAAAAGAAGAAGGCAGAGTCTTATACGCTTGGGTTTGTTCTTGCCAGGCACATCTTGGTTTGGGTTAGGAAATGAAGACCGCAGCAGGCGAGAGCTGGGCCAGACACACGGACACACACTCTTGAACATCACTATAACCACCAGTATGAATATGCCTCAAAATTAGAGTTAGTAGATGTCCAAAGTTGTGCTTCATACTGGCATGAAGGTGAGTAACGTGGACATGAATATGCATGCACATACAGTACAGTCACACACATGCAGTCTGCAGCTGATCTGTACATTATTATGACCTTTGTGGTAAGAAGTGAGACTGCTTCAATTTTTTTTTAGTTTAGCTACAGTTTTGATTTTTCTTTAAAGGCTCTTACATCAGGGGGAGTATTTCAGCGGTGTCGGACCTAGTTTAATAGGGCTAAATGGTTTTGGGACAGTGTGTCAAGAGAATATTTACCCTGACTCAAACCCAGGACGGGGATCTTTAAAGGTGGTGGTGCGTGAATTGTGGTCCACAAAATATCGCACTCCCTCAGCGGTGTACTTCATCTCCCAGCCCGGGGGCAAGGGGTGCTCCTTGATCATCCTGAAACAGGGAGATGGCAGTGAGCACTATCCCAGCAGGAGGGGCCCTGTCCCAGGGATGAAACTGGTAACAATCACCCCAACTATTGTGTAGATTTAAAACGCTGGTTGCTTTTCAGATGGACCTCAAATCACTGATAGGAGAATCGTTTTTCCCGCTTTAGTGAATGGCAATATTATGCAGCTGTAAGCATGTCATCATAAGTAAGTGATGCGAGGCACTTCTGAGGAAAAATCTTCTGTCTGCTGCACATTAAAAAAAGTTGCGTCTCATGTTTTTAATTATTTTAATAGCTTATTTCCTTACTCATTATTTGAATGATAAAGAAATCTATAAATTAGAAAATTGATTTATAGAGAATAAAATTCCAGAAGAGCAGCAAAGGTTTTGCATGATATTATGGTTTTGGCAGGTTAATACACTCAAAGCATAAATGTTGATAGCATCATTGATCTCACAGTAAATCCATGATTTACATTTATCCTGGAAGATTTAGACTGTTGCTGTCTTAACAAGGTCGATTAAAATTGGAGAGCTGAGAGTTTTAATATCAGAGATATAAAAGGGAACAATGTTTAAAACTAGACTAAACCTAAAATGTTTTTAACTTTATGCCTGAATGTGCAAAGTTTAGGGATTAGTGGCTTGAATGTAGCAGATACTGAGGTTAATGTCCGGATCAGAGCAGACGCTTTCTGACCTAAATGACAATGTTCCCACAATAAACTGCCGATGTAGCAACCAAAGCAGCAGTCAAACTCATGCACACTCATACTTGTTAGTATGCATTTTAGCCTCGGCCTCACCCTTGGGTCCGAGGATCGTCCCACTGTGTTGTCCGTGTGTTGTGGTTGACAAAGTATACTCTGCCATTGTCCTGGCGCTTCTCTGTGGAAACAAGCAGCAAAAACAGCAAAAAAAGAAAAGAGGTTTTCACAGCATTTCGGGTTTAAGGTCGGACAAACCAACCAAAAAAAACAAGAAATCGGGAACAATTTTATCACAACATGGGGGAGGTCAGAGGGGTTCACTCTCTTTGGGGGGGGGGGGGTGATGTCTCACCCCTGTGGCAGAAAACAAGCAGGCTTGTGTGATATTTCACTGTGGTTTGTTCAGTACACGCGTGTCCCAGTAAACATATCCAAGATTGGATATTAAATATGGACCCCAGATTTCATGTTGATAAATGACAAGAAATAAAAGCTGAGCGAGTGTTTAGTTGTGTGCGTGCACGAGTTTGCGGCTGCTCGTGCAACCCTCCACAGCTCTGACATCTTTTTCTCATTAACAGCAGCGTGTGGAGGGCCCAGAAACAGTAGTGCTCACATTGCAACTCTTTAGCTTTCTCCTTCACTCACTCCACCCCCCACTTAACTGTCCAGTTTGAGTGCCACAAGCACCCCCCACTTTTTCAAAGGTTGTTTCAAAAACTTTTTTCTTTTTATTGTTCCTATCTTTATCTTTCTGAATGCGCGCCTTAAAAAAGGGAGGGAAGTGGCTGCAGATGAAAGGAAGCATGCCAGAGGAGCAGACCAGAGCCAGTAATATAACCCAGCTTCTTCATCTCAGTGCACCGCAAGCATGTTGAAAAGGCATCATGGGCTGCGAGGAAAAGTTTTTGAAGATGAAGTCTCCAAATGCCCATTTATGAATGAATGAATGAATGGGTACGGGTGACAGGATTCTGAGCAGATGCCGTTGCAGGAGTTTGCGGGGGAAATGCTGCATGAAGAAGTGGCCATCTGTAATAGTGACTCTGTAATTTGTGGATTTTAGCATAAAGGCAACACAGTGAAGTGGTTTGACACGGGGACAGACCTGAACAGAGAAATACGTGATCCACAGTTTTCACATATAAAATTCAGACCAAGAGTGGAGGAATAAAGCTGTCTGATTTTCTCACTAAAAAAAAGGAGGAAAAACTTTTTTTTTTTTAATGTCGCAAGAAGAGCTGAAAACTCATAGATGTTTCTCATGCAAAAAAGTCCTTGCAGACATGGAAACCACTATTACAGCTTGTCTTAAAGTTTTATATACACGGCTGGCAACCCCAAATTACCTCAAAAATATTTGCAAGAATAGGAAAGATTTCATTCCCTGTCTAAATGCGGTTCTGATCATTCAGAGCTGGGATTAAGGTGGCAACAAAGACAAAGATTTCACCAGTAGATGTGTGAGGCACACTTACCCCATCCAGGAGGCAGTGGACCCAAAGGATCATTTTCCACTGGAGCACCAGAAGGCTGAAGGAGAAAGAGAAATAGAGACAAAACAATTCCAGTTAGGACACCCTTTTGCTGCTCTCCTCTCTCAGTGTTTGTCCTTCTTAAGACATCTTCCACATCAGGATGATGGGTGAACGCATCCCAGAAAAATAAGAAAAAAAATATAAAGAAATATAAAATGACTGTACAACTGAGTACAAAACAGGAAAATAAAACTTACTCAGTGATGCGTTCTAAAATGTCGCAAATCTGGCTTGTACACAATCAGGAATGATACCTGTGTGTAAACTAGCCTGGCTGAAGTGTGTGCGGCCAAAAAAGGAAGGGTGGCAGATCCTCTCTGCTGCGGTGGTGAAGCACGACTGAGGGAGCTGGTGAGCTGGTGGATAGTATGCCTTCCAAAAACTGCACGTTTTGGTAGGAGGATAAAACAACACTGCTGTTCCAATGAGATCACTGGATGGACGCAAGTCCCACCCTCCCCTAGACTTCCCGCTCACCTCCTCTAGGAAAGACCCACCTCCTTCTCAGCCACCCTGGCACCCGCTGTACCCCATCCCGAGGTCCTCTCCTCCTACTCTTTTCTCTCTCTTTTCTAGCACTGCTGTGAAAGTAGGCAGGGAAGTGTGATGTCTAAGGGAACTGAGGGAACATTCATGCTTGTTCCAGACTGGACACCCCACCCCAACCAACCCGCCTCCTCTATGGCTGCCCCAATCTATCCTAGGCTTGACAAAAGGCACCTTTATTCACCGTGGGCCTGGAAACCTCTGTGGGTTTTACTCAGCCTGGACACAGATTGAAAAAAATGTGTGTGGAAAGTTTGTTGGTGGCAAACAGTAAATGGGTAACTTTTTATGTTGGAATACAAACACACAAAATATTAGCTTAAGTGGGGAAAAAAATGACCTGAAACGGTCCTTGTTAGTCATTACTAACCGCTGAAGGTCAAAGCTTTTCATCGAAATCTGATTTAGTTGTGCTATAAACATGTCCTCACAGCCTTATTACATTTTTTCAGCACACAGAGCACAATTCTACAAGATGCTACGTTGCTTCAAAAGTAGCGCAGCTGTAATTTAACAGGGGACCATGTTATTTGATTCGTGATGCCGAGGCTAAGGGTATCGATTCAGTAATAACATTACAGAAAAAGTAGTTGTGTGTATAGACCAGCTTATGGAGTGGCACAGGTAGTGGTTTTTGTCCTGGATTTCCTAAAAAGAAATGTGAATGTGCCCATTTAATTTGGCCAAGTCATGGAAACTGTGAGAAAGTCACAATGGAAAGGATGGGGCCTGCTCGAATAGTGAGAGCAGGCACATAACAGGGTTACAGGGTGTGTGTGTGTGTGTATATGTGTGTGTGTGGTTCCATCGACAGCCAATCTATGCCCAAGAGCCCCACCCTTATGGGTTTTCTGTGACTAAAAAAGGTAAAAGGAGAATATAATGATATAAAGACATGATGACTTCATCTTGGCACTGGCCATTCAGCTCCTTAGGCCGACTGAGACTGGAGGGGGGAAGAGAAAGAGCGACTGAGAAAACAAGGAAGGAAGAGGAAAACAGGGAAAAGCTACTTGTCGACACAAATTTTGTTTTAGCGATGAAGAGGATGCCAAAAAGGCTTATTTTAAGGAAGGAAGGAACTTTTCTGGTACTTTAATTAGGCTTTAAAGACTAACCGACTATCTAATTATAACTCACGGTTCATGTAAGGGAGACCCAAGAAGATTTTAATCAAACCTGGGGTCAGATGGTACAGCAGGTAGGAAAAAACAAACAAACAGAGAAACTAAAAAGGTGTTTCTCATAAGAAGACCTTCATTGTGAATTGGATCACACTACTGTTTTTCACGCAGTTTCTTGTGTTTAAATATCAGACATGACAGACACAAGACAATCTCAAAAGCATTGCCAACAATGAACCATTTTTATCCTTCATTAAGGGCCTCCAGGATTAATGAAGTTTACTATATTATATTTTTCTACACTGATTTTTTTTTTTTTTTTTAAGACTACAATTTGACAGCCGGCAGACTGTTTATCAGAATTCCATTGTAATTAAATTGTAATGCGCTGGGAAAAATAATTGTGTATCACTATCATGTTTATTTCCTTTTATTGAAAAGCTGCAGGAAAGACCAGTGTAGAAGCAGCTTAAACTACTTCTGTGCATTGTCCTTTCATGGCATAACCACTTTCAAATGTGCCATATGGAAACATGACCCTAACAGGCTGTGTGTAAACATGAGTGATCATGACGTTCAGCCGTGCAGACGTGTGCAAGTGATAAAACACAGGACCAATTCAGGCGCTGCTGTTAAGGGTCCTTGTTCCAGCCAGAATGGACACAAAGTCAAAGAGTGAGGGAGGGTGGAGGAGCCAATTTAAGGGAGGTGAAAGAAGTTAGTGGAGGGTGGTTTGGGGGGGAGGGGATTAAAAATAAAGAGGGAGAGAGAGTACTTGAGATCGACCTTGATAAAAGAAAAGATAGTTTAGTAGGATGAAGACATGGGGAATTTCTAAAGGAAGTTAAGATTGGGGGGATTTTGGAAGCAACAGTGAGAAGGGTGGAGATGGTGGGGTTTCAGGATAGGACAGAGGTTAAGGAAAAGTAGTAGAAGTAAAAGAAGGGGGGCAAAAAAGGGGAGAGCCGGAAACGACAGTTAATGACTCCTGAGGCTGCCCTCTCTGAGGTTTCCAATGAGCTGCAATTACTCTGCAAACAGACGCACATACCCACACATGCACAAACACACCACCACGAAGGGAATAAGGGAAATTACACAACTCTAGAATAGTATGAAACACTGAGATCTGTGTGGAACTATAGCTGAAAAGGTGGGAAAATGAAAGCGTGATTTGGTATTGGTGTTTATTGGTTTGCACAGTTTTAACTGCGCATGTTTGTGTGTCTTCAGAACCTCTGGTTGTCATGTGCGACCGAAAAAAATGTGGCACCACTCCTCAACATAACAGCCTGTGAACACACACAGAAATACACAGATCAAATCATCCATCCATAATCTGGGCAATGCCTGTCTCTGGGTGCATCTACTGTTGTCCCTTCACATTGGGATGGTAGAAACTCACAATAAATGAAAACCAAACCTTGACTTTAAAAGATACCTGCTATGGTATCTTGACATTAAGTTTTTGTGTGACCGCACTATTTAAAAAAAAAGCAGGTAACACAATGTGTGCCTGTGCTCCGACTTTAACTGTGGACTCTTTTGTGGGTTTTCTTTTTCAAACACACCAAGGCCATAAATAGTTCCAGTTATCAGCAGTGTGGGCATTCCAAGACAGAAGTGTACTATCAGCATGGAGGGCAGATCTGCATTTGGTCTTTTCTCACACTTGGAAGGAGAAAAGGCAATAAATGGATGGAGAAAAGGCCAGGGGATGAAAAGACAGCTTTCCCCTTCATTAAATCTGAAACGGTAACAACAATCGTGCTACAGGCAAAAAATACTGCTGAGAACAATTAATGGCTAATGTGTGCTGCTGCACTATCTGTTCACATGTAATGGTTGATTTTCAAATGTGCACATGTAAAGTGTAAACATGGGATTAAAGAACACAACATGTAAAAGTGCAAACACACACACACACACAAACAAACATGAACAGTGGAGTGTTTATAGAAGCCTGTAAGAGTTTTAAGGTTGGTTTTAAAAATGGCCCATTGAAGGCGAGCAGAGCCTTCAGCCCAATAAGTCTGGGGGCAGTTTGACCTTGGCTGCCTTGCTTACATGGTGACAAGTGAAATTCTCAAACAGCGTCTTTGGCCGCACCCACATACGTGAGCATCCACCGGCTGTTAGCTGTGCTGTGTTCTCTGTTAACTTACTTCAGATGCAAGTTCTGTGGCATATTTGTGAGAACAACATGACTTTTTTAACAACAATGAATGGAAGTTTATTGGGGATGGCACAAGGAAGGTTGTGGATTCTGATGCACTGACTGTAATCATAAACTTTAAGCTTGTTTGGAAGTTTGGTCTAAGGTACAAATTAGCCTTTGAGTTGTTATGATGTTGAATACATTTGATCAAGTTGGTTCTGGTTTCCCCTTGGAAAGTAGAGAGAACATACTTTAGCCTAGGGTCCTCAAGATCTTCTCCACATGGTCAAACCTCCCAGTGATTGCTACAGTATATCGGGGTGTGAATCTAATTGGTTTCATTAGAATAAAATGGTCTCAATAGTAAAAAAAAAACCTCATCTGTAGATTGGCAGTACATGTGCATACAAAATTTGGACTACCTGGTACAGGAAGCGCTGGCTGAATTGGTGCATGGCGCCCTGAAGCTGGCTACGCTGGCTCTGCCACTGCTGGTAGTTGCGCACCGACTCAGCTGTAGGCCTCTGCCATGTTGTGGTTCTGGTGTTGTGGTCCACGTAGTAGTACCTGCCCCGTTGGTCCACTCGCTTCTCCCAGCTAGAAGGGTTGGAAAAAGAGGGGGAGGAGTTGTGACTTTAAACAACATCTTTATTAAGCATCGAGAGTGGGTGGTTAAATCTCAAACCCGTGCCGCTGACCAGGACTACAACCAATTATAGAAAAACAGGAAAAAAAATAAAGCCAAGGAAAGAAAACAGGAAATGAGATAACAAGTGGGGAAAGGTGCAAGAATGAAGAATAAATAACGGAAAACTATATTTTTCCTGCCATTTAGAATATAGACAACATGCTAAGAATGGAATAAAACAAGTTTATCAGTGGTTTGGCTCAGTCTGGCTAAGTCATCACACCCCGTCTTCATGTGAATGGCTACGGCCGTGCACAGCACTGATGATGGAGAAACAATGGGACATGTCAAAGCTCTGAAGGATGGAAACCATGCACGCTGGTGTGTGTTTTCTTGTGTCACTGCCTGCCAGTTGCATTAGTCAGAGCACCGCGTGTATCCCGTTCTTTCCATAAGATGCTAGATCGAGAGATATAGATTGTCTACAGCAGCCCACATGCACGCACACACGCAAACAGGCACACATATACAAACACACACCAGTCCCCCAGGTTCATTCTGCTGCTATTCTCATATCTCTGACTTCAGCACTAGAGAATCTGGAAGAGAAAACAGTGTCTACTTCCATGTACTAACAAAAACATATTGTGCAGATATCAACGGGCTTCAGAGGTGCACAAAGTGGAGGAAAAAATGTCTTTTTTGACTAACCTTTTTTTTATTGTTTCACAATGAATATGATATTGTGCTTCTCTGTTTTTTTTTGTTTGTTTTGTTTTCAAAGAATGAGAGAAGGAAATGGAGATCTAATTTGTTATTTTACAACTTCCATCATTCATTGTAGATATTCACTTTTTAAACCTTCCCAATATGCATGAGTCAACTCAGGCGACACACAACTGCAAGGCTACAACACCAAAATGTCTGCAAAAAGTGGTGCTGCAGGATTATAATGTGACTTCATTTATAGATCATAACTAATGAGCTCCAGATACAATGAAAAAATACCAAAGATGCCTGAAATAGATTTTCATATTGTACTGCCACAAATAACCACACACACACTCACACACGAGACAAGTAGAGCATTGACAGATGATGACAGAATAAAGAATATTTCAGCTAAAAACAGTAAGTTAGATCAATTGTTTCAATACCGAGTGCACTTTTAAAGAAATGGAAAAAATCTTTTTTTTTTTTTTGTGGTTACAAGTTAGGCTCAGCAACAAGGCAGCAAAGGAAGAGTTGGAAGGTTTTAATTTTGAGTTCAAGGACACTTCAGCAGTGAAGATGACTGGAAGCATTAAGAGTTATTTTGTTGAGGGACAGCCTTTCTAACCACTAAGGCCATGCACATCCTTTAAAAGGGCAGGAAAAACATAGTTCTCTCTGATATTAGCAAGAGCTACAGTGGTTATTTACTGGAGCCAGGGAAAATCCCAGAGCCCACAGCGGCCTGTCCCAAAGTCTCAACTTAGTCCTCTTATCTGACAACATACCATTAACTATCAAGCAGAAATGCACATTCTCCTGAGAATTGTCACTAAAGCAGTGCGTATCTGTTCCATTTTTCTTTCATTGACATGTTGTCCTCCTGGATTTGTTTAAGTCACACTAGTGTAATTGGAAAGTCGGTCTGGATCACCAGAGTAAACGACCAACAGATCAACTGATGAGGAACAATGAGCCATATATTTAATGCACTGCCCAGAAAGCAATCTTTGTAGAAATACAAATGGGTTCCTTGTGTGTTCTAACTGTGGAAATATTAAAGCTCCTCAGTCAAATGTCGATGCAAATTTTAAAGCTTAAAAGACACAGAGAGAGAACCATTAACCTCTGCAGCAGTGAGCATCTAAAAGTAGTCCAAAGCAACTTCCGTCAAGAGAATTTAGAACGCTTAGCATACCTGCTCACATTCACAGCAATTGAGGGGATAGGAAAAAAAGAATATAAACACAAAATTCTGCCGTTGTTTAACTTGGTCTTAATTACCCTGACGAAAATCAGGAGAAAAAGAATATGCGGTTTACAGACATGATGCCACCTAGTCAATTATAGCTTTATGTAAACACAGAATCCATTTTAATTTAACAGACCATCATCCGCTGAGTCTAATAGAAAACATGTTGAGATGTCCTGAACTTTACCGATGAACTGGTGCACAAACTCTGCAAAGCATCTGATTAAACGCAGACCTCCTTTTCACTAAAGTAATTGTGACAGGATGATAATCATGTGCCCATGAAGTGCTTCGGTCTCACCCTGGACAGCTGCTTTAATGTAAGTATACCACCAGATGTCACTGCACATGTTAGATATAAAGATTTTGAAGTTTCAAAAGTTGCCAATGAAGCCGCCCTGCTGAATGGGCTTTACCAGCTATGTGTTTATTACCTCCATCTATCTGTTTCCAGATTACAGTGTCATCTCTTTTTATTGCACTATTTCACTTTTATACTTGTGTTCAATATAACTGCAATGTATCCATGGCCACCTTTGGAAGCCGTATATGAGCATGGATCAAATATATATATAATATATATGTTAAAAAGTATTTGTCATGGGTAATTGGATTGTTTTGTTCATGGCACATGGCTTTATTTTTGCCGATTGATCACCAGTGTTGCCACAACAGCCAGCAGCTGGTGCAGAGGTGGATAGCACATGAGGTCCTAAGAAAAGGACTTTTGTTCTCTAGGGCCCCACTCTCCCTCTCTCACTTAAGCTTGTATGGAAAAACTGGGATATTGGGGAAAGGGGGTTGACCTTTTCCTAAAACTGCAACTCTTTCACTCTGTGTCCCGTTCAGACAGGAAAAAAGAAAGAACAGTAATTTGGTGTTTAAAATGTCACAAACGAACAGGAACAGGCTTCAATCACAAGTGGCCTAAAACACCTACAGTGTTAACGTTTGGACAAGGTTAGTTGTGCAGCTTATCGGCTAGGATCTTCATTTCAAAACTTGTATACTGTATATATATATACATATAAATGATCTGCATCTATCTGCAAGACACGATTCTTGCATGTATGTTGAAAGGAGATGTGAATTAGTGCCAGAGATATTGTTTGATTCTTTTTTTTTTACCTGATATTTACCCAACCTATGACTTAACATGCTCCAAAATGTATGTGTATAAAACTGCATCACCACCAAGAGCACGACGTGAGAGGCCTACCCTGCTGGCAGCGGTCTCTCCCAGGTTGTGGTTTTGGTGTTGTGGTCGACATAGTAAACTCTCCCATGAGGCAACACCCTCTGTTCCCAGCTGCAACAAGAGAGATGCACTGCATTAGCTTGCACAATTTAGTTTCAAAAGACAAGAAACACAATTTCACAATACACTTAATTACAGCAAACAGCACTCCTTGGTATCAGCTGTATTTAGAAAGCACTGAAGGTATCCCACACTATGTGCACAAGCCCAGAGAAATATTAATGCCAGCCCAGAGAAAACATCAGCTCTCTAATTATCTTAAACACGTGCAATTATTCAATAACTTGTGTTGGTTAATGCCTTTAACAGCCTTGTAATTCTTAACTAAATATATCATTTATATCTTTGCACTAATGCTTTGCTGACTGATACACGCACAGACAGTTAAACATGTCTGGCCTAAATTGAGAGCAAAACATATCTGATGACACAGTCATCAAGAGTAATTAAAGCAAAAGTTCACCCAAGCAGCTCATGTGTGTAAAAGTCAGGTGAAATCATTAACAAACCACAAACCATTTCTGACCCACTTGTTTTAGCCTGCATGTCAATTACGCCCGTGCAGAGCTCAGGGATTCAATGAAAACTATAGCCATTAAGCTGATTTGTATTTGAATTTACAAAGTTTAAAAGCAAGATCTCATAACAAATGTCACAGGTTTGTTTGATGGCTGAAATTCAACATATTTTGCATTTCTAAATGGGTGAATGGGCATTATGGAGAAGGAAGATGTTGAAGATGTGATTCAAGACTAAACCGTTAAAAGTAGCACATCAGTTCTATACCTCTGTCCCTTTTGCTTTCGTGTTTGAAGTACCTTGTAATTCTCTTAGCAAGATGCCATGTTACTAAATGTCACTTTGGCACGTTGACTAAGATGTGATGCCTTGACTCTTACCCGGCTGGAAGTGAGTCTGTAGTAGACTCTGTGGTGCCGCTACTGGTCTGTTCAGCACCAACGTTGGTACTGGGGTTAGACTCTAAAGGTGCACTCAAACCCAGCGTGTCCTGACCAGGGGAGGGACTACCACCACTGCTACTGCTGGCAGCTGAAGATCGTCCGGATGGAGAGGATGGAGGAGGAGTGTGACGAGCCAAACGACAATTTTCCAGCCCGTTAGACGTCAATTCCACTTTGTCTTGGGGATAAAAGTGTGATTGTTGAGGTTTACAGCAGGCCTTTAAGTACAACCTAAATGATGGTGCTAAACTCTTCATGTACTGTACCTGTGCTGTGTCCAGGACTGCTTTGATTCTTGAAGGATCGAGTACGAACAGATGAGCTGGCCGCAGGGATCTGTTCCTCATTCAGCTCGCCATTAGTAAGGTAACTCCCTCTGGAATTCCCTGGAGAGCCACCCTGCGAACCCCCCACTGAGTGGCGGTTACTTCTGTGAGAGAGAGAGAGAAGGTGGACAAATGAAGTAGATCTAGAAAAAAAAGGAAAGATCAATATTTGCCTTTACTATATGGGAAGATCTAAATGCATTCAGAAAGGAAACACACTGTTTTCTTCACACTAAATATAACTCCCTGACAAAAACACTGCCATACAAACATGGTGGCTTTCCCTTCCCAGAATAAAGGAATGCTCAGAGTCATAAACAGATAACTGGAGCTTGGCCTGCATAAAGTTGTTTATTCACCCCAAAGCAGCAAAAAATGAAACCAGCGGTTGAACATTAACAGCAGATCTGCCCAAACTGATCAGTGTTTGGACTCTGTGCTGCACATCACAGGAGACAAAAAACACATCTGGTCTTCTTTGTCTTCATTGCTGAATGATAATGTTCACTGTTTCTCCATGACAGCAGTATTTTGTGCTCTTGGCCAAACTGTGCCCCCCTGCTATGATTGAAGGGACATACCATCTGCCCCCATACACACCCTCAACAAAGTTTTGAAATAAATGCAGCCTGCTCCACTATTTATTATCCCAGTACCACCAAGCCGATGAGAGCAGCATCTGAAACCACACTGGGAGGGAAATAACATGCAGGCATCGGAACTGAAGTGTTTCCATCCACCATAACAGCACAATCTGCCTATTCTGAATCCCTTATTCTTTCTCTCCTTTTTTTTGATTGCAGTTGTCAACATTAAATCATGCCTCCAGCATTTGAAAACATGATAGAAATGATGATTTGAGGTTATACAGCACATCATTTGCGAGAGTAAAATGTACATGGTTTAGACTTCTATCACTCAATTCCTGCCGGGCCGTGGTGGCAGCAGCCTAAACAGTGGTGCCCAGACTTCCTTCACCCCACACACTTCTTCCAGCTCTTCCGGGAGTATTCCTAAGCCAGCCGAGAGTCATAGTCTCTCCAGCCTGTCCCGGGTCTACCTCGGGGCCTGAAATAGGTGCCAAAACCACCTCAGCTGACTCCTCTCAATGCGAAAAAGCCGCGGCTCTACTCCCAGCTCCTCCTGAGTGACTAAACGTCTACACTCTCACCTATGGTGAGGAATGTTGGGTAGTGACCAAAAGGTCAAAACAAATTCATTCATGGTAATTAGATTAATTTCCTCATTGGTAGGTATAAAATTTGCAAAGTGGAAACTTTAAAGGCAGCCTCAGTATCATTATGTGTGTACACGTGTCTTTACCTGCTGTGACATGCAGCTGTACTTGGAGTCTCTTCACTCTGCGTCCTCCTTAGGTTGGGTCGGTCTGACTGCAGTAGCTCTGACAGAACAACACAGAGAACTCATTACTATATGCACAGTTAGAGTAACATGAGCAACTCTTCCTGGAATAAATAATATAATTGTTGTCAATATCAATTTGCTATAGTTATTGCAATGAAAATTGTCCCTTGAATTGTTTTTCTAAGCACCATATTTCATTCAAATAACGTATTTGTAATGAAGTATAGTAGACAATGGCTGCATGTTTAAAACAAAGGTTCCACTACTTCTAACATATCTTTCCATAAGTACTAAATAAATTTGAAGGTTCAAATAAAAAAATATGAAAATTATTGTCCCGAAGAGACTGGATAAGTTTGCTTTAATGGTAGAATATAGAAAATATAGAAACAAAGGAATGAAATTACAGCAGTGTAAACTTGAAATGTGTGGCAATGGAAGTAGAGTTGGTGGTTTAATTGACAACATACTACATGTGATGGCATTTGTATGCAGTAATTATGGTGTGACTACACATCTTTTAAACATGTTTTTCATTAAGATTTACTTTTTTCCAAGTGTGTTTATTCACACAATGTGGAACACATAAACCAGGGGTGTAACAGGCTAACGTTATCCAAATGTACACGTATATACTACATTTCCTGCTATCTAAAAATGGCACATAGTGACCACTCATTGATTCACCTCCCTCGCTCCTTCTCTCTCTCAGACACACACACACAGATCTGTTTTGTGGCTATGAAAGGGCTTCTTGTGAGCAGACCCAGTGGACATACAGAAAAATAAACAGTAGTCTTGAGGAGAAACCATTGTGTCATAGCCTGCTCACTGAGTTCATCACCCCTCCCTTCAAATGGCATGAGGCTAATTGCTGGGCTGGTGTATGTATGGGAACAAGTGCGACCTTTTGTAAAATAGGGCTTGAAGCCAGGAACTATCCAAAGATGAAAAGCACAGCTAAACAACTAAACAAATATCATGTCCAGGGGTCTGCAGATGAAAACTAACTGTTGGCTAATCCTGGCTTTTTTAACCATGTGAAATCATGTGTTTGTATTGTCCCCTCCCAAATAATGAACGATAGAGATAAAGATAAATGGATGACTATGAAACTTAACTCGTGTTATCCCACTTTTCAGTTCTTCACTATTGATGAATTGTCCACAAATTTTCATGCGGCCATTGTCTCAGAAAAATAAATAAATCACGTGACGAGTCAGAAATTAATTGAGCTTCCGTAAACATTTAAATACTGTTGTCTATGTGTAGGGCACGCTGAACAAAATATCAGCAAATGGTTTCATGGCGACATCAACATCAGGTGTGACTTGTGCTGAAACTTTTGTTGTGGTGGCTGGTTCTGTGTTAATGCATCTAGTTCTTGTACACAATTACATATACTATGAGGGAGAATTTGGCAGTCTCGCTGGCATCTTCAGCACTGTAGTATAATTGTATGGGCAGCTGGGAAATGCTTGAAGTACTGCGTACATGTGGCTTCTGTTTTACTGAATGGGAAGTTTCATATAACACTGAGTGGGTTTGAAAACATCTAACCTTTGCAAAATGTGCCAGTAGTTGGGCTCTTTCTATCCAGGATTGTTTGTTCACATCTTTCAGTACAAGAGTGTGTTTATGAAGTGTGCTCTGTGTGTGCGCGTGTCTGTGTGCGTGAGTGTGTGTCCATCAGACAAGTTGCCAAGGGAAATTAGTAAAACCACCAAACCAACAGAGGTGCCTTCAGAGGGAGAACACAGAGTGCCTTAAAACTACCATCGGGCAACACACTTCCACTTTATACTGTACATTTAGTACAGTGCCGATGCCTGTGTGCACATAGTGCAGAATGTAAAACATATGGATGCGTGTGTGTGCACTCTGCAAATACACACACACGCACAGACAAGTTTGAATTGACATTCACAACACCATAAAACACAAAGACACAAGTGGCTCAATTTTAAGCCTTATTTTTAGAGGGCAAACTTCAGCCTTCTGTTCATGAGCATAATCCCCCCTCCCATTTTACACACACAGAAGAGGAGCCCCCAACATACACGCAACTTCAGGATGACAGGGGGCAATTGTGCTGAAAGAGAGACAAAAAAAATACCTCCTAATCTATGTAATGAGTGCCAAAGTTGAACAAAATCTGGTCATATCAATTAAAACAAACAGCCACTCCTAATTTTGTATTCACCTCTGCCCTGCTAAATTTACTACACTTTTTAGCTGGAACCTATTGTATACTTATTGATTATCTATACTAATTAGTAACAGAGTAAAAAAAAGAAAGGTAGCTGAGCTTTAGCCTAAGTGCATAAAGAAATGGTGGTATTGCCCAACAGCAAGTGTAGTGGGCCAAACATGACTGCTGAAAATCAATTATGAACCTTTTTTTTTAGTACAAACATGTACATCACGATGCATGAGACATGTGATGTAGCCTTTTAATGTAACACTAGATTGTAAATGAGAACATGCAATTTCCAAATAAGTGATTAGATGATTTAAAATCTTGTTATTTTTTTTAGATAGTTCAAAATTGTATATTGTATATTAAGATGCATGAAAAATTTTCTAATTTGATTTTGCTTTACTTTAAATGTTTTAGATGATCATTACCTTTCTCCCTTTTATGTGATAGAAGATTTATTTCGTGATGACTGTATTGGTTCCAAATACTGTTTATTGGGTTCACTGCACAGTAATTTCAGTCCTTAACAAAATATTAAACAAAATATTACAATTTGACTGTAATCTGGTGCAACAGAATGCAGCTCCTCTACAAATCCTCCTCTCAATTGCTCTTCAGAGCTTAACAGCCACAAAGAAACACATTTTACTGCCACACTGTTCCAGGCCTTGGCCTTTACTGCTGGCCCTGGAATCACTCAGCTGGATACACTGCCGGCTCTGTGAGGCTCTCTATGAAAAGCCTTGTGTGCATGTGCCTGTGTATGAATGCATGGATGTGTTTAACTGGTGATTCAAAAATGGCACCTTCTAAAGGGTCACAATAATCTCATAATATTTCACATCGTGATCAAACAATATCTCACGTTAGTGTTGAAACTCTACCTGGGTCGACTGGCGGAAGCAGTGTAGCTGCACCCAGGTCAGATGTTGTCCGGGTATAAACTTATACGATATTCAACCATATTGCTGACATCAGAACACCTTTCTCAGCAATTATGCAAATGAGTTTTCTCTTCAGCCATAAACTACAATCTGAGAGCATTCACAGCCACTGCCATGAGGTGTTTAGCATCATTACGTTATTAAGATTGACAGGACTCCCACTGTTTCTTTCTGCAACACAACAGCTGCTGCCACAACACAGGCAGCTACAGAAATCTAAATAATAGATCAGCCTGTTCATAAATGAGCAGTCCTGTCAGCAATGTACTGTCTAAAATAGAGAAATGAAGGCAAATCCAGTTAAATTTAAAACTGTACTGGTCGGCGGATTTGATCCACGTAGAGCAGGGGTCGGCAACCCGCGGCTCTGGAGCCGCATGCGGCTCTTTGGCGCCGCCCTAGTGGCTCCCTGGAGCTTTTTCAAAAATATGAAAATGGAAATTGTTTTAATATAATTTCTGTAGGAGGAATAACGTGACAATCATTCTTAAAGTTTTCCAATGCTGTATAAATGTGTATAATAAATATTTAATTTCAACATCTCATTATAATGGAAGTTAAACTTAAAGCGTCATCGTACAGCAGAGCGGCCACGTGGTGCCTCATTCTCTCCAGGATGCTGCAGGGAAAATAAACATTTCATCATGAATGCTCATTATGTATTTGTAGCCTACTTATCATTTGGAAAGTAGGCTAATGCAGCTAATATAGACACTTACAGCAAGTGTTGCCTTTATTATGAGCCCTATATAAGGCTTTTAATTTTTTGCGGCTCCAGACAGATTTGTTTCTTGTTTTTTTGGTCCAATATGGCTCTTCCAACATTTTGGGTTGCCGACCCCTGACGTAGAGTATATAGTAAAACTAAGATGACACACCATCGCTCAGCTCAGCAGCACAAAAAAGTATTTAGCCAGATCACCACATTTAATAATAAGCTATCAGTTGTTTATCCTGTAGAAAAAGGCTTTGGGATACATGCATTGCCATGCACTGTTGTACTTAAATTTTGGAAAACACTCATTAGCAGGTTGAAGCAACACCGATTCATCAAGCACGTGTATGTCAGCCCAAGTGTTTTGATGTTGTCCTTGGCTGTATTAACGGACGTTTAACAGAGACAGGAGGGGAAAGTGTGAGAGGCAGCAAAAATTGTCAAATATTGTGTGTATTCTCTGCTACTAAACCGTCTGGCTTCCTGTGGGAAAAGTGTGCAAGTCCACCTCCCTCTCTGCTCACAGATGAGAAGAACCTTGTATTTTAAGACTCCAAGCCTTCCAGAAGATGGTAGCTCATCACAACTCTCAGAAAAACTATTAACAATTTTATTTTTTGGTTCGGGAATGACTGTGTACGTTTTTAAACCGTTCTTACTGTTGAGGTTAAATCCAGGATCAGAACTAAGGACGCCATTACCTATGTTATTTGTATTTTTTCCATCAAACACCAATTATCACCAGCCAAGTATTTCACCTAAAAGACCATATGTATGCACCTCAGCGTGAGTGTCTCCATGTTTATATGTTGTTGTTGCATGCACGCATGTGTGTGGTAAAGGTGGGACTCACTGTCTGCTGCTGTGCTGCCATTGGGCAGCGAGCCCAGATCAACAACCATGCCGTCCAGACAGACGTTGAGCTCGCCTCCCGTTACAACTGATCCTTTGTTCTCCGTCTGCAGCACCAGACTCAGCTGGACGTTCTCCACTAGAGGAGGGACAGTGAAGTGGTGAGAGCAAGGGAAGTCAGAGGAGGCGGAAGGAGGGAAGGGAAAAAGAAGGGAGGGAGGGAAAGAGAGAGAGAGAGAGAGAGAGAGAGAAAGAGAGAGACAGTGTTGGTATCTGTGGTAGACAGTATATGTGGTAAGACATTATGTGGGAGAGAGAATCAGTTTTTATAACAGAGAACTACCCGCTGAGGTTTACAAGAGACTTCAAATCAGAATAAACCCGTTGACACAGATAAGAAATGTTGTTTTCAGAGGCTGATGATGCCTCGCCCGTGCCACAAAAGGCACACTCTGATCTTGCTCAACCTCCCCCAACACTGTCTCCCTTGGGCCAGCTATTTGCTTTTTTTGATATCAACAAATTAGTGACCGCTTAGGAAGGAAAATGGAAATTCCAGAAGAGGCAGCAGAAATTCTAGTAAAGTGTATTCATCTGGTGTTTCCTTGTTCCAAAAACAAGTTTATAATTCATAAGAGGAATATATTTGCACTTGTATAATGAGCTTTTTTTAAAAAAAAAATTGAAACCCTCATGATCATAATGAACTGAAGCAAAAGCTACATTAAACTGTTTTGTTGCTGAAATAAAACTGAAACTGATGAGTATTTATCCGAAGAGGAGTGAAATGGCAGCTTCTTCTGTAGGTGTTTTATCTCCTAATCAGCACACCTGCATGAATTGTTGAGAAAAAAATCTTTCCAAAATTAATTCTGAACCTCTCTTATGTCAAGTAATCAAGCATTTAATAAAAGGTATCTTTTGAGTCATGATTATCACATGAATGTCATCAATTGCTCGTTTGATAAGTCACAAGGCGTGATATCATTCCATTATATCAACGTTAAGATAAATCAAGTGACATACTTGCTGAAATTTTAATTTCCTTGTTTCATTATGAGACAAATCTATCCTTCCTGACCTGCTGAATTGACAAGAACGCTTCAAAAAGGGGCTATTTTTTCATTTTAACAGTCCAAATCAGGTGTGTTCTGAACTGACGACATGTTTGTCCAACATTTTAAAGCAGTAGGCTGCTTGACGCGTGGTATAAAAGATGTCTGTTAAAGGGTGCAAGGGCACGTCATTATTTCCTCTGTTATTTTTACATTTCTCCATTACATTGAAAAAAAATATGTTTACCTGCTAGAAGAGAGTTAAAAGTGGAGTAAAGTGCAACTCCTCAACATTTGTTCCCATGTACTCTGCAAGACTGGTGGTTAACAAAACTGCACCAATTCACCATTTGAACGCACGTGTAATTTAGATTATGCCCTAATAACATTCTTCTGCTAATTTATTAACTTAAGGCATAAATAAGAATGCAGCCTCATCAGCCAACAATGGCTCAGCGTCAGTAATCCAAAGCAGATTTCTGAAAGTCACTTTGGAACAAGGATATGAAAGGTGTTTATCTGTTATTTTATGGACGCTTTTATATGTCACAGCCTGCTGCTTTCAAAATTTTATTTTCTACAATTAAAACAAGCACGTCATTGGTGAAAAGACACGCCTTCGCCAAGCGGATGGCCCTGTAATGAAAATGGAAATCCCTGCTGTTCAGCTGCTCTGCCAAGTTAAACCGACTGAAGCCAAGCCTCCTAACGTGTACCTATTTGTTTTTTGACTCCTTAACATCATATATATTTTATTCACATTGTAAATAAGACTCTATCTGCTGTTATAACTGCAGATGTTCACAGCAGGTAGACTTTATATTGAAAACTACAGAAAGACATATCTGTGATATATCGTAATGTGGTCTTACTCTTGCCGTCATGAGTCCGTAGAGTGTCCAGCAGGTCGATGGTGGCGCTGCCCAGTAGCTCCTTCTTCAGGGTGTGACAACTCCAGAGTTTCAGGTCCAGGCGACTCTGAGGCGTCACATTACTGTGAGAGGCAAAGCAACACGAATCCATATCATTAAACTGCGCTTACTGCATTGTAATTATGCATTATTAAAAACATGTAATAAAATGTGAAATGAAAATCTGCACAGAAATGAGTTTCACGTGGCTATCAATGTGAGCTGTAGTGTTAGCAGACACAGTAACACAAGGATTTCATTTTTACTCAAAACTTATTTCCCTTAATGGTCTCTATGTCAATGTTTTCTTTCAACCCAGGAAATGTGCTGAACAGTTTAATGACAATACTAGCAGATTTTATGAAATACTGTGGTATCTGGGACTTTCTACAAATGCGCCTTCAATCAGTACACATATACAGCCAAAACACGACTTTGTGCAAGCAGGGAATTTGAAAGCTCTAATAATGGTTTGAATCATTTTGAGGTATGAAAACTGACTGTACAAACATCTGTGACCATGTGTGTATGTTATCTGTGGGGTATCCTCACAGGGTGAGGTCTTCATTCCACTGAAGCTCCAGGTGTCCACTGCGCTTGCCTGTTTTTTTGGTTTCACTGGTCAGTCCATCTGCAGTCACCTCAACAAAGGAGCTGAGCCGAGAGTAGCGGTTTGGAGGCCTGGGAGACTGAGGCTTTGCGGAAACCACTGAGCATACAAACATACGCATTCGAAAGTACAAGAGTTAGAAAAAGAACATATTAGGAAACCTAACTCTGCCTTGGTGATCAAAAATGGGCAAAAACAAAGAAACCAAAAAAGAAAACCAATGATTTGACATGTTCACCTGTGTTTTTGGCTTCATAAATGTAAACTTAAAGTCACATTTCAACAGCACAAGTTTTTACTCTCAGCGTTTACCCCCCAATGGTTATGATGAAAGGCTTCATTTTGCCTCACTTTGACTATTAAGCAGACAATAAAATAAATGCCTTTGTCTGTAAATGATGGGGCAGCACACCGGGATGGGGGCATCCCCCAAAAGTAGATATTTACAACTTTCATTTCAATTATCTTTTTACAAATGCAAGGTCTTGATAAAAGAATAACGTTAATGCATAGATGTTTTTCAGCAAGGGCTAAAGAGAAAGCAGCAATGACTGATCTAGAGCACTGCAATAACTGTGGGACAGGACACAGGCGAACATCAATGAGGAGACAAGTTTCTGTTCATAGGTTGAATGCTTGCATTTTCTTTTCAATCGCACCTCATCCATATATTAACATGCTGCTCTTTATGACAACCAAATCCTTAAAATATCTTCTGTAGATAGAAGGCCTGTAATTTAGGTGTCTAAAAGAGGAAATAACATGCAGCTCATCACAAACACAGCAGCTGGTATCCTGAGGACAAACAACACATTATTCCCCAAAAACAGATATAAGTATAGTATACAAAGGAAAACCATGTGCAAAGGAATAAATCTTCCGTGTGTGTGAGATTATCACATTTTGCATTATTATTTTAAATGCAATGACTTAATAAGAAGGCAGCATAAATGTAATGCACTATTATATAACATCTCACTATATACAATAATATTCTGCAGAGTGCAATATATTATACCACTTTATATTTTCCTAGTAATATTATAAACAGCATCTGTCATATATTGATTTCTGTAAAATGACAATGTCTTGATCAATATGATTGTGCGTGTGCGCGTGTTTGTGTGTGTGTGTGTGTATATATATATATATATATAATAAATCATAAGAAACTGTAAAACTTTAAATTAAATGTGGAGCCCAATCAGACAAATACAAACTTCGCCCCCTAGTGGATGAAATAAAGACCCCTTCCAAAAAATATCACTCATTCGGGTTTTCAGGCAGCAGGCCTGATTAAACATTCCAAGACTTGTCAAGGCCTTACAGTACCTACATCAGTGTGCTTCTTCAGCATGTTTTTCTTTCATGTTTATGAGGCTGCGATTCAGGCTCCTCAGTGATCAGACCTCATGAAATGCATTGAAAAAGTTGGGGAACCACACACCGGTAAATTACAGTCACTGTTGTAACTTTGCTTTTTGAGAAATAATAATACTTCCAAAAACTCAGCGAACACACCTCTCTTTGTTTCATTACAGGTCCACAAATCTCAAGAGTAGTCTGGGAAACAAACACTACAGGTGGATGTGTGAAGGGCCTTTTAGGTCTGCTACAAATCTTTTTAAGGAACATGTCTATCAACAGAACTCATCGCTTATGGACTTCAAATGTAAAATGTTTTATATAATTTATGTATTTTACCTGAAATAGAAGGACTAGTGGAATAAATGATGACAGGAAATAAAGAATACAGCTTGATGCAGACAAGACATGAGCAAATCTGCACTGGTTGCCAAGAGATGATCAAAATCTGCTCATACAACTAATTCTTCCAAAGCCATCTGACGAGAGGGATGTGACACAGAAAGATATGGAGGACTGCCAAAAATGGAGGAGTCATGGATAGGTTTCAACAGAAAAAAACAGAAGCTAGGTAAAATGTGGATGACAGCTGGCAGTAAATCAGTAGTTTAGTCAAGGAAGTAAGGTGAGTTACAGCCCAACCGGTTAACAGTGAACAACCCTGCAGAAGCAAGTATAAACCAAGATGAGAGAGAGCTGACCTCAAAGGGCATTTATTGTCTCTTTATAGGTCAATCTGATATAAAGCATTCCTCATCTTTTTGGTTTTTTGTTTTGATAGACATCGGAACTGACCTCTTTCACTTCTGAAATTCCAGACTTGCTTTATGAATTTAAAAACTTCACCCACTTAATTACAAACTCTGAGTTCTCAGTCCCCGAGTACATGCGCTGTAGCCAGTTAAGTCCCGTTAAAACAACTGTGTATGGATGATGGCTTCCGGGAAAACAATAGAAATGACGCCTAAATGCAGGAGAGGAAACGGTGTTCCAAAATCCCAGTGTGCGTGATGTTCTACTCAAAAACAACAGATATCCGACCGGACCTGGGTAGGGATCACAGCCAGAACAAGGAGAGTAAGGAGGCCACGAATAGACCTCCACATGAATGTTAATGTTGAAACACACTAGATAATACAGGTGATTGGCTCTCCTGACAATCAAGGAATATAAAATACAAATATTATTATGTGAATTATATTCAAACCTGCATTTGTAGACTTTTTTTAACACTTGGGAGCTACAAGTAAGTTCTGGATATAGCACAAGTGAGTGATTCATCAACAAGGTTAAAAAAAACCCCAAAGAAGTCAGCATTGAACATCATTATAGTTCAAAGATATTTCATTTTATCTGTGGAGAAGTTTTGCTTAATGTCAAAGATCTTGATTTAAAGGTTAATCACCTTTCTAAGCCTAAGAGGTCATCTTAGACAGGGATTTACAGTTCACCTGCTCAAAAACATTAGTGGACGTCATAGGTCGTGGAAAGCGGAAATATAATACTGTTACCTTTCAAGATCAACTGAGACTTCTCAGTGGTCTGGGCACTGCCAGGTCTGCTCACGCTGGCAGCTGCCATGACCTCACAGCTCTGAAATACAAAAACAACCACACACAACATTGCAACATGCCCGTCAACAAATGACATCATCAGAACACATTTAAAAAAGGTACAAAAACAGGAAGATGGAGCTTTTTTTCCCCCAACGCAAAAGATGCAACCTCATAGACAGCGAATACGAGACATAATATCACCTTGAGCAAAGTCAGAGACTTAGTGTGAACTGAATAGAAACTACCAAGGCGATACGATCCAACTCTGATGTTCAGCAATTGTTATTAGCAATAAGCATGACAAGAATCAAGAAAAGAATGAAGCCCTATAACTGGTTGGAAGAAAGGACCGTCCCACCCCCCTTCTGCTGTAGTTAGGACATCACTGCAGCACCAAGGTGAAGTGCTGCTGACACTAGCCCAAACCCAGTGGTGCATGGCTCGTGGTGACCTGACTCGAACAAAAACAATCAGGTTTAATCAAATGGCTACTTTCCAGCTCCGGCTGGCAGGAAAACAGATTAAGGCCATCACAACGCAAGTGAAGCGCGCATAATTACCGGACAAACAGTTAAATGTGCACTCTGGGTGCTGTCTATTCTTCATATACCTTATGGGAGATTAATCTGTCTCTGCTTAACAGATTTCATTGTTCCCCTATTAAGACAGCTGACTGCAACGCACAAAACACAAACACGGAAGATGATCGGGGTATTTCTGTACATCTTGTCAAGCGTCGCTTAGAAATAATCTACTTCCGGTAAGGCTCCTCTTCAAACTAAAATGTATCCAGCGAACACGTCCGTACTGCGACCCAGAAAAAGCAAAGAGACAAATGTTTCATAGAGATAATGTATATTATGACGCCGCTTTTGATTGTCTAGGCAAAAAAATTAAATTATTTAATTGCCGTAAAAACGTTTTGCGCAATTATTTTGAAATGGACGATCATCTATATCCTATTCAACGTGTCCGATTTTTGTTAACTTTACCTGCAACAAGCTAACCGTTAGCAAGCAAGCTTCGCAGAGGGATTCTTATCAAAAGGACATGGGGAGTAATTCTATTCTGACTATCTGACACCAGGCAAACCACCATTGTTAGATACAAAATACGTGTCAGAACATCCCATATCCATTGAAACAGAACATTTTTTTCTAAAATGTAGCCTTTGCCGTACCTTTTCAGCTGTGCTCCGCTGTCGCTAGTGAACTTTCATTTCCGCCTCAGCGCAGTGACAGCACCACGTGACCGAGGAAACATTTTTCAATTCCTTGAGGGTTTAAACACAGATAAATCAGTCAAAGATTTAGTCAAATTACTTTCAAATTGATAGGTTGTTGAATGGTGTACCATAGTATCAAAAAGGAAAATCAAATGTCATTTTAAAAAATGATTAAAAGACCGTCAAATGTGTAAAATACGTAGAGTATGTTTTATTATTTACAAATTACATACTACATAGTAAAAAGATGCACAATATACAAATAGCACTTTCTAAAGTTGTTATGTAGGCATCCATCAGAAAGACATACTGTCATTGTTTAAAACAATTTCTCCCTCAATTAAATTCTCTGATCCTTCCATAATCATGTCAATAAACTATCTTAAATACTACAGGATAATGTCAATTTGAAAGTGGTAAAGTTGGATCAAATGGACCAATGTGAGGCTATTATTCTCAGTGGGAGGATATATTCATATATGATAAGTTCGCCAATCCCTGCTGAATAAATAAGTTGCACAAAAATTGCTGGTGATCAGAATCTGCTGTAAAAATCATTTCTCCCTTCCAGCCAGTTTTAGCAACTTACTTTAAGGCCATAATTAAAAAAAATCTCATAAATTATGCTTCATCTCTATTGACAGTATTAATAGCAGCATTTTTTTGTACCACTGATCCATAGAAAAAGACAATTGCTACTTAACCAGCTAAAAAAATACCCTTTGTTCCCTTGGACAATGATTCCATGTTTGAATTTTAATAATCCAAGTACACCAATTTAACAATGTGTTTGGATTACAATGGTTATACAGATGTTTGCCATCTACTGTAGGTGGGGTTTTCCATTTTCTACATTTCATAAAGTCTACTGTAGTTACAATATACAATACATACTGCGATAGAAAAGGCACAATTCTTCAAAATGATTTATTTAATACATATCAAAATATCGGCTCAACATTTTGCTATACTTGTGACAAACAAACCCACATCTGACTTAGCTGTTGGGTAACTTACACATAGTTTCCAAAAAAGGGGTCCTAATCTGTATATGATGGGCTTCAAAATACAAGTCACTGGTGATTTCAAATAAAAAAACGCTAATCACAGACAGCCTGAAATAGGATCTTTGACATCCGAGCTCAGTTTCTGAGAATGATGCATTCATTTGATGGCCCTGTACTATAAAGTGGGACCCTCAGTTGATGGTGAGCACATCACTCTGGATCTCATGGCTCAGTTGGGTCTGCAGGTCACTCAGTTTTTTCTTGAGGACAGCCAGTGCCGACATGACAATGTTCTCTGGCCGTAGAGAGCCACATGATTCCACGTTATAAAAAAACCTGTGGTGGGAAAATTTTGGATGTGTTAAATCATGTCACAGATGCTTTCCTTCTAACAAATTCTCCACAAGCATGTGCACTTCTTATGACATGATTTAATTTCTTACTTTTCCGGCTTTCCGTGGGGGTCGAAGGGGGCCTGAACCTCATCCTCTTCAATCTCTGAGTATTCGCTCTTTGGCCTGTGGTCCACAGAGATAATTCAGTCAGGAAAACAACATGATGCATATTTATGTGCCTTTTCTTTTGCCATTTATCAATGGGCTGATTATTGACACTTAAGAGTAAAGAACAAGAAATATTTAAATTATTTGAGCTACTCTGTACTCTACTCTTCATTACAGTGAGCAATATTGCAATACAAACGTACCACTCCTCGGGTCGTGGGTACACCGTGTGCCTCAGAGCATTATCTGGGTCGTACTCAAAGGACACCCCGGCTGTTGGGTTCCACTTGGCATGTTCCTTCCCAAAACCTTTCTTAGCGTATGCGCGAAGCCGCAGTTCCTGACCTTTACGAAGCTTCACAACCAAAATGTCTGTATTGTGGAGTCAACAAAGATGTTTAAAAATTGGGATTCAAGCTAACGTAAAGATGACTTGAAGAAAAAACTGTCCTGAAACGAGCTTTATACTCACCATCCTGCTCAACATAGTCATTGGGGTCATTGTCCCGACTCCTGGACGTCACCTGAAATGCCCAGAAAAATTACCTACTGCTTCCAATCATCATTACTGATCCAATAAAACAGATGAGACTCACCGGGATCACTCGGGGGTTATTGGACAAAAGGTCACGTGAAGTGACATGGCGTGTCTGGTCTTCTGTGCACCGAACATCCAGTGTCAACTCAACAGAGCACTCAGAACAAAAGTCATCGCAGGTACAGTCCTGTGGTTGGATCACAGAGAAGCAAGTGAGTGTTACTTAATGGTTGCAGTGGATCACTTACCAACAACTGACACTTACCCGCGAATACTGCAGTTTGTCTACAATGTCATCGCTGGTGAGTGGTATGAGACCTGAAAAAGGAGAAAAAGCCTTGAGCAATGAATAAAATTATAAAAATGCAATGATACAGCACACTCTGACATACATACCAACTCTGTGTGCAACAAATTCATCATGCAGGACTGATGAATTGGCATCAATCTGGATCCAGTCAATGGCTGCAAACACATTAAGGCACATCTCAGTTAAGCTTTCAGTTTTTGCTTCATAGGATTAGTTAATTTCCCTTCATTCTAGAATTGCAAAGATAGCTATGCAGCATCTTAATACTGTATTTCACTGCACTGTCAGAACACATTTTGTAAATAATATGCATTTGTTACTGAATGGCTCTCAAACTAGTACACCGTTTATTGATGACATAATGTTATTTTATCCTCAAATCTGGGAATAATAGAGGTTTATATTAATGTAAAGGTGTATGATGGAGGGAAATGTGCCAGGAAGATTGCAATACAGAATGTGCCCTTTTTGCTGCAGAAGAAGTGTAAAAAGTTAGTTAGGATGCTCCAACACACAAGAGTTACATTAAAGAAAATATAACTGTACCTATTGTGGGAACTTCTGACATAAAGACGCGTCGGATAGAGTTTGCAACCCTGAAAGAGAAAAATAATTGATGAAAAATATGCCAAACATTGCACCCAATTGACGACTAACACTCGATTTACAAAGAACCTCTGTATTGATGTGTTAAATTATGAGCAGATACTTAATAGATTTGGAAGAAAATTAGCTATTGATATATGCTTCTGCAGAAAAATGAACTAATAAGCAATATCAAAAGCGCTGCTTTTAACGAAGGTCTCATACATACTTGTTTTGAAAATAATGGATCACACACACACACACACACAATGGTCACTAAGATTACTACTTACGCCAAATCCGTGTTTTCGATTACAAATTTGACATTTTCGTCTGTCAATTCTGTGATCTTCACTGTCGGCTGGTTAGCATACGGCATGATTATAGATTAATAATTCCAAATTAAACGCCGTGACCTAGTCCCCACTTTCTCGTAATAGCTGCATCGGCGTGAAGGCCTCTCCGGAAGTATATACCCTTCACTGATTGGTCAGAATATACCAGCTCGATTACTGATTGGTCTTTTAGATAATAGAGGCGGGACTTATTTTTACATCCGGGTCAGGTAATTGGGGGAAGAAGATTTCAAAGTAAGAGCACCCACCGCTTCACTTTAAAAATAAATATGGGTCACAAACAGTATAAACTAGAAACAAAGCATTTGGCGAGTGCAGACCTCGCACATGCTACTGACATACATAGTATAGTACAGTATTGTGTAGATAGGAAGCAGTATTACAAGGTTACATAACGTAGGTTGTATTATGAGCAATGATGATTGGATGCTTGGAAATGTCTCTGGAATCTGGAGCATCACCATAATATTCATCCATTTTCAACATTTCTTGAAAAGGTCAATCAAATTAGAATTATTTTGTAATACATGTTGGCTGTCACAATGAAATCCCAATAAAGCACTTTATGCATGTGGAAATAAAGCAATACACATTCAGAATAGTTCACTACTTTATTGGATTTTAACAACAAAAATACTAATACTCATAAATGTCCTAAGGAGAGTTTTGATCTACGCAAGAGACTTCAATCTTCGACTGTGAAAACAGGGCTTCTGTTCATGCAGGAGAACTCACATACCTTAAACCTTTGATTTCTCGTGCCAGTTAAAACCCAGAAGTCAATATTTTCAGCCTCATACATTGAATAAAAGAGCAAAAAGCTAACTCTGATCACGTGAGAAGCCACACTGTTAGAATCACCACAAGTGAGTCATTTTTCTTTTTCTTTTTTAAATCATCGTCTCTGGTTCATTCCTGTGAGGTTTTTCAGCTGTAAAACACAAAGCGATCATTAAAACATTTAGAGGTGTACCGAGTAGGTGAATATCAAAACAAGACTTACTGTAACGGCAGCTCCCATGAGCCCCTGGACCACTGCTTCACCAGTCGATTGCGCCTACAGATCAAAGAAATCAAAACCTGAATTAGGTGATGTTAAATGAGTAACCTATAATGGGGAATACCTATGAATCGACTTGTTCTGTAATTTTAATATTATTCAGTAGTGCTTATTACCTGCTTAGCAGTTGTAGCCATGTTGACCACATCCTGAATACGGTTGTCAAGGAAGTTCCAGGTGTCCTGGAAGTCTGGAGAAGAATCCTGAAGCATCACTAGCTCAGTGGTGTTATAGATGCCAGTCAGTGCTGCACGTTTAGTGTACCAGTTCATCTGCAAAAGAAAGACCTTTAGTTTCTGAAAGAGGCAGGCCAATGCACAGCAAAGCAGACAGCAACAGCCAACGCGTACACAACGGTAATAAAAACAACACAACTAGGACAAAGTCCTTTTGGAATTATTTGTATTAAGTTTGAATCAAAAGAGAAACAAATGTCATACAATTCAACATCTTTTTAATTGAGGTTTTATCCGCGTTTAGGCCCAGGAAGCCTGCGGATTTTTTTGTATCGATCATTTTATCCTCCTTACAAATAAAAATGGGCATGATGACTAAAATGTGGCAATTATTTCAAGGTTAAACTGCATGATTATTTGACAACCATATAGATGTGGCATATAATAGAAGAAAAGAAAGAAGAAACTGAAATACCTGCACATACTGGTTAGTGATAGTGAATCTACCTCACGGTTCAATGCACCCTTTAACACCAGTGGGGAACACACACACACACACACACACACACACACACACACACATAAGCCAGGCGCAGGAGCAGGAGCAGGAGCAGGAGCAGTGGGCAGCACTTATGCCACATCCTAGGATCATTTTCATTTCTCAGAAAGATTCTTCTAGATTAAACTGTAGCTATTTAGAATCCAAAAGACCTGAGACCTGAAAGGCTTTAGGTCGTTATAATAAGCAAACAAGCCTCATGTGTTAGGGGTCGTGGGGCGGTAACCTGGGAAGAGACGGGCCTGATATTGTGCGGATGATGATGAAAAGGGGAGAGGAAGGTATGATCAGATGAACACAGGGATTGCGGGTGATAAGATCCACTCACGTCTGTGGATCGGTCTCCAGCATAATACCAAATATCATCCACCAGGTTGGAGAGGTGCTTCAGGCTGTCAGGGATGTTGTGAGGAAGGAGCAGAATGCTCATTGCCTACACACACAAACACACACGTCAGTAAAAAAAAACACCTGTCTATCGTCGTTTGCTCTGATCTTACCTGCGGCCATGATTCAATGTAGGGGATGTACATCCGCAGCCTGGTCTCTACAGCATCTCTTAGAAAGTCTGCAGTCTTCTTTGGTCTGCAATACAATTTTAGTGAGTTACTTTTAATCTACTGGAAGCGGTTATGAGGGTGTCGCATGAATGCAACAACTTTGACAATGTTGGGTATACAGTAGCGAGTAAAACTATATGAAATTTGTTTGAATTTTCAAGTTTTTCCTGTCATAAATTGTGATCCGACTCATCCAAGCCTCAAACGTGTGCTTAAAATAATAAATATACCTAAAATTTATCTTTCATGTCTTATTAAGAATAACAATAAAAACAGGCTGCTACTAGAAAAAACTAGCAAATTCTTGAGTTAATGACCTTAAAAATCTGCAGATAAATAAAGCTGGAAACAGTTACAAAGGGATCTCAAAGAAATTAGAACTTCACCCTACAGACAAATGAGCCACAAATGGAGACATTTTGGGAGTGTTGTTACTCCACCAAGAGGTGGCCACAGAGGCAAAACCACAACTGAGGCTCATCAATCATAAACAACCAAGTGACAGCCAAAGACTTGGAGGCACAACTCTAACTGGCTCTATGGACACCACGAAGGAAGCTGCTGCATACTAAAAATAACAGTGCTACGACCAAAAGCCTGTGAGAGAAGACAGTGAACCAGCAGCATTACATCTGGTGTAAAAAGGGCACTGCAAATCATGGTGAAAACATCAGCCATACTGCTGCATGAGGTTAATGAATTTGTTCAAAGAAGGCATTAAAGTTCATAATTTTGTGTGGTATTAGTTTAGGCCCTTGACTTGGATGATCGGATCACAGTCAAAAAGTAATGGGTGACATTCTTTTTCTCGCCACTCTATATAAATAGACCTTTTGCCCCCCGTGACGCGATGCAAACAAAAAGTGGAAACTTGTGCTAATGTTGTGAAATGAATTGTGTGGTGCGTGTGAGTTTGGCGTGCATGAATACACACTCAGTCTGGCCCAGTTGGATCTGCTTGTGCTGTTCGGCCAGGATCTCTGTCAGCTTTGAGTTGCACTGAGTAATGAAGTGGAGGACCAGGTCACCAGCTCCATTAGAGAACATACCAGAGGAAGCAGAAGACAGGCCCAACGTCTGTACCAACAAACAATGCCACATAAACCAAGTCATGAAATTATCAATTCTCTGTTGCATCTTAACTGAGGGGGACGTCAAATTCTGTGTCTTTTCCCCTTCAGTCTGCCCTCTTTAAGTAACTCATCACATGTAGCCTTTCAAAACCATTTTCATTATGACTAGTAAAGGATTAAAACTATAATAAACACAAAATATACAGCAAATTATCATAAACACAATGTAAAATGAATTGAAATGAGTTGCATCGCTGCGAAGAAACTTTGACCGTCTTTTGGTTCGCGTCTCACCTCGGCACCAGCGGCAATAGCTTCGGCTGACCAGCCGTGCAAGGGGACGAACTCCAGGGCAGCATTCAGGATACGAGCCTGAAGCTGCTCCTCCGTTTCATACTCCTCATCCTGCTCTCCATCCTGGTCCTGGTAACTTAGTCACATACATACAAACATTGATAAACTGATAATGCGTATTTGCCAACGTTTGTACTCACACCAATATATTTTCCTCAACTAATTATCTGTTAAACTTGCAGGTTGATGCTGTGCAGCGTTGTTGTCACCACAACCAGCTACTTTTCCTTGACCAACCTGGTGTTGGGTCTGGAAGCTTCCTCAGCAGCCGTGTAAGACATGGAGTCGTCCTGCGAGGCTGCAGCAGCGTCGTGTTTTGCAGAGTGAGCCTGGTAGTGTTCACTGTAGCTGGAGGACGAGGTGGATGAAGAGGCGTCAGATTTGGATCCATCCTGGAGCCTTGCAGTGGTACAGTGCAAACCTTGGCGCAGGCAGATGTTATGAGGGACTGTTGGTGTCGGGGCCGCTGCCACTGCAAAAGGAAATGATTGGGAATACTCCTGGATAGAGTTCACTCAAATCAAACTTGTCACGGCAGGGATGTTCACTGCCAACAGCACTGGAACCAACTAACTAACCTGTAGTGAGACATCACACAGCTACTAATGCAAATACCCTATTCATCTCTCTAAAGGCAGTTTTCACTACATTAGTTGGATGGAGAATTCATTTCAGGTATTAAGCTTCAGGTTGTGGAAATCTACTTTTAACTTGTGCATCTTTGAAGAAGTTTGGTTTGGTCCATGTCAGAAACTAGTTTCACCTTTTACCTGGCTGCTGCTCTGGCCCTTAAACATAGGGTGAAGGGTTTAAACAAGGTTAAACAAGATTTAACTGGCATGCATTTGACAACAGTGGCATTAAAACAGGCCAATATTATCACCTTCCATGTATAAAGTTGATAAATGTGCAGTTTGAGCCATTATTTTAGTCTGGTGAGCAGAGACGTGGTTGGTGCCTGACAATGATATGATATATAAAATTAGATAGTTCCAGTTATTTCTTGCAACTTCATGGTAATTTCTGACATCAAATCTGATTATAAATTTACCGTCAAGAACATGTAAATGCCAAAGCTCAGCAATGTAATAGGAGATAACGTGAGAGTAAAATTTCAAGTAGGGTTCGATTATGCAGAAGTCATTACGTCCATTTATTCCGACGTCAACTATCTGGCTAAATTCATGACATTTCTGTGGACGTTTGGTCTGACAGCCTGCATGAAAACGCTGCACAGCTACAGAAATGTGCATGCGAAGAAATGCAAACAGAACGAGGCATCAACTCAACCAACAAACGCCATAAAGGGACGTTATTTGACGGCTCTTTAACTCCTTCTCGATCACCTTATAAGACAAGTGACTTTGGAGGAGAAAGCCAAAAACAAAACGTCACGTCACAGAAATGCGAACTACCGCATGCTGTGAGAATACAATCCCGTTGTGACGACAACGACAACAACAACATCAACAACAACAACACAGGAGCGCCGTCTCACCGCTGCCAGCACCCAGCCTCCGAAGTGCCCTTCCAGCGCGGAGACCTCTCAGCAGCGCCGCCATGTTCAGCTGGTGCACTGGAAGCTTTTACTCGCGTCAATTTAACGCGACACGGTCGTTAAATAATCAAGTTCAAATTGAAAAACAATGACGCATCCGTTCAACACGAAACACTTAAAACTTGTTAGACGGAAGTTTCAGAGAAAAAAAAGTGGATTAATAGTGGTTTTAATTTGGTTGTTTATCAGTCTTTGCAAATGAATAAAAATGATAGTGGTCTTCCTATTGCAGAGGCGTATAGTCAAATATTAACCACTATTAATCTATTATCCTGTTGCTTTATTGATTGTTTAAACTACGTCACATCGTGATTTTATTTTGAAAATCAAGACAGGAAATTGCATTTCTTTTGTAGGTTCTTGCAACTTCCGCTGGAGACGAGACTGCAGGTAAACTGCGTTCTTATCTGATTTTCCTTTTCACCCCATATTATTATACAAACATATAAAATAAAACGCGTGAGTATATTTATATTCGCGGTTTGCCGTGTGTCCCAGTTTTCTGGTCTTAAAGTCATGCCTGGGATCATGAGAAGCATTGGTTTGCTCTGTCATACCGTTTTACGAAACATGATTTCACCGTTAACAAACAACACTGGTGACAATTGCCTCGAAATTTGTACAGCAACGTCTTAATAAATGATAAAACCCACATATCCTGACCCCATAACAGAGCTAGGAGAGAAAGGACGTCAAGCAGAAGGACAAGAAGCTTCCAGACGTCTTTGTTTACTTTATATAATAAAATTAACGTCATGTATGCGATTTGTCGTTTACCGTAATTAGGGATTTCTAATAAAGCATTATATTATATATATAGTATTAACGAGATCTAACTGTACATTTTATTTATATCCCCACCACTTGTACGCCAGTTTAAATTTTCTCCTGTTTGAGACGTTTACTTCCTTCACCCCACGTGTGTAACTTTTTTTTTTTAACTCACATTTTATTACTTTTAATAAATCACTTCGGTTAACAGTCAGCAGAATGTTCAATGTTCGATTTGTTAATTTTGTTTTATGATATGTGTTCATTGTATTAAATATATAAACGAAGAGAGATTCATTTTTTGTACCAAAGGAGAGAATTCCCACTCTTTTGAACGCATCTTTCCTGTTGGTTTGTTTTTTTAAAACATGAATCTTTCTGAGAATATTTACATTTTTATTCTTATTATTTTCTGTATGTAGCATGGCAGACTTTGGCATCAAAGCAGGAGAAAATGTGCTCTTTGTTTGGGATCAGCCATCAACACCAACCACCCTGAAACAGTTAGCAGAGGAACTGGGCACCATTGTTGGTTCAGATGGCAAAGTTTCAGTCGAGAACGTGGAGAGATTGTTGCTCTGTGAGTGATGCTTCACTTATTTTGGATATTACCAAGGTATTCTTAGAAATATTTGTGTGTTCAAATATGATCTTTTCCCCTCAGCCTCCCACTTAGCATCCACCTTTGACTGTGTGGTCTCGTGTGTTCTGGCCGACAGTTCCACTGTCCACAGTTCAGAGACCTTAGCAGAGTTAGCCAGAATCCTTAAACCTGGTGGAAAGCTGATTCTGGACGAGGCAGTAACAGGTGGGAGCAATTTAAGTGTACAAGGACATTCAAAGTTACCAACTGCTGGGTCTAAAACTCAGTCACAATGGAAGCCTGTTTATAAATGTGTGTTCTTGGGGAAACAGAAATTGTTCCAGTATTTGTAAAGATGTTTTAAATGGAATGCTAACCATTTCCGGTAATTTGTAGAAACAGTGATACACAACAAAACAGAATTTAAAAAGTCATGTATTTTAATTGGGTGAGCTATTTCCTTTTTACCCAAATGTAATGCCTCATTGGAAGGAGTTATGGTGTAGAAGGAACTGTTTATGTTTGACCTGCTTGTTCCTATCTGGCAGGAGCTGAGGTACAGAGTGTGAGGACATCTGCAAACCTGATTTCCACTCTCAAGTTGTCAGGTTTCACATCAGTGGCTGAGGTAAGTGAACTGGTTTCTATCCGTTACCTGTGGTTAGTTTACTGCCATCAAAAGAGCTCATGTTAAGCTTTGGGATAAATATTCAACTCTTTTCAAATATGATAGTATAAGAAATCTATCTGATGGCCAACTGATGCTTTGTCCTCTTTTTAATCCAGATCAGTAAAGCTGAACTGAGTCCAGAGGCATTGAGTGCCTACCGAACAGCCACTGGTTACCAAGGAAACACACTGTGTCGAATCCGTATATCTGCCTTCAAACCAAACTTTGAGGTGGGATCATCCAGTCAGATTAAACTTTCATTTGGAAGCAAGACACCAAAGCCAGGTTCGTACAAACTCCTCGTTTTTTATTACAGAGTGCATTTTAGTGAGTGGTTTAAACCAGAACGAGAGGTTTTTCACCCATTACACAAACCACAGCAAATATCCAGCATTTTCCTTTTATGCATAGTCATTTTACAAATGAAATATTAAACACATTATATAGCAGCTGTTGTATCTTCTGGTTTGGGTGATGCTTACACCTGGTAACATCTGTCATGTCAGCAGAGAAACCTGCTCTGGACCCCAACACGGTGAAGATGTGGATGCTTTCTGCCAATGACATGAATGACGATGATTTGGTGAGTTGTGGTAATGTTGGGGTGCTAGTGTAACTGCAGTCTATTATGCTGTGTTGACTGAGGCTCTTTGTTTCCCGTCTCTTTGCAGGATCTGGTGGACTCGGATGCTCTTCTGGATGAAGAGGATTTCAAGAAGCCTGACCCCAGTTCTCTCACAGTCCCCACCTGTGGAGAGGGAGCCGGCAAGAAGAAGAAAGCCTGCAAAAACTGGTGAGCTCACAGCGCACCACAGATTTCAAACCTGTTTTTTGGGGGGAATGTAACAAGGTGTCAGCTTCTGAATGGAATTCTCTTGCACTTTTAAAGATGAGACGTTATTTGTTTGTGTAGCACGTGTGGTCTTGCTGACGAGTTGGAGGAGGAGAGTAAAGGAAAAGAAAAGACTAATCTCCCTAAATCTGCCTGTGGAAGTGTAAGCGTAATCACCAGCTAGTGTTCTGTCAACAGACAAGGTTTGCTTATTGTTTTTTTTCTCCTAATGTTGTGGCAGTGTTACCTTGGCGATGCTTTCCGATGTGCCAGCTGTCCGTATTTAGGAATGCCAGCATTCAAACCTGGAGAGAAGATTCTGCTGGACAAGACGACGCTGACAGATGCTTAAAAGACTGGATTTTACACGAGACTTCTCATGGTTTAGAATATTACATTCCTGCTAAGAAACAATTCTTTCTGAACCTGCATTTTCAGTGGTGTCTATGCAGAAACAATGGGGATCAATTCAGTGTAGCTTAGCAACGGTAAGATGTGAAGGAAGTGAACGCACAGGCTGTGGTTGATTATGCAAAAGATTGAGAGAAATTCCCAAAGTTTCCAAAAAGTACTAACTGCAATGAAAATAAATGTTCAATCAACATTGTAGTCTGATGCTAGTCCTCACAAGCATGATCTAAGTTACAACATACACACTGGATCATTTCTGTGTTTAGGGTATGATTGTTTGTAGGTGTAAAAGTTTGGAATAAGAGGTCCGCTGCCTTTAAAGGGTTCAGAGTAAAAAAAACTAAAACCACACTGAAGAGAGTCATGTTTTTTTTTATTTCGGTGTGATGCGTCATGAATAAAAACAAACTAAAATGAATGTTGAGGATGATGTAAAGAAATACACAGAAATGTGTTCATCCTCGAAAAGACCACCCCCCCCAAAAAAAAAATAAATAAAAAAATCACAAAGCACTTAAAGAGCAGAGCTGAACTGCTGAATACTTTCTCGGTTGTTAATGTGTAGTAATGAAGGCTTTACTGATTAAAGTATTTTGGAGTGTGGCATAGCTATAACTCAAGAAATGGCGAAGGGTATTAATACAACGGTCGTATCCAAAATGCAGAATACCTCCCTTTAAGAACATGTTCTGTCATTAACTCCACAACATCCGCAGACACTCAAATCTAAATTAAGGGGTATGCTTCGTAAGATCATGCATAAGATTATACATGAGTTCCAGTACTGCAAATTACTCTGCATTCTGCGATGTCATGAATGGAACGCATATTGTTGGTTGCAAAGTTCAGTTATAAATCTACGATGACTTTGCAAAAATATGACCCAGTTTACTGTGTCAAGAGCCATCATTAAAGGAAGTGCTGGTCTCTGTCTGATATGCTGCTGGGTCACTGACACCAAGTCAAACAGATGGAGTTTGTTTAGATCTCCTTTGTCCTGAAAAATGTTAAACTATCCAGACACGGACTGATAATGACTGTCAGAAACCACCTGAACTGAGTTAACTGATGCTAAACACATTCATACACTGCAATGTGCATTCATTCCAGAACCAAATGTCATGTTTATTTTGAGTGGCACATTGGTGTGTGTTCCTGTAATGACATCATAGAAAACAGAGGAATTTTGGGAACGTTGGACCGTTACTATAATATACCAAAGTTTTGAAACACAAATTTCCCAACATCTTATATATATTTGACCTCTTCCGGTGCTCACATATCCACAGCATATTTTAGGGTTTAATAGTAACTGATAAAAACGAGGTTCTAATTGAATTGAACACTCTGCATCACAGTGACTCAACACTTACGTTCATTTTAATGTCTCCCAAACCGGGTTCAAATGTAAAGCTGTAAGACACCACGGCTCCATCCTCGCCTGATCTCTCCCATGGTGTCCTGAGAAAATAAACTCCCTGCTTCCTGTGTCGAGTCCACTCACATTCACCCTGTAAACACACACACACACACACACACCATTGATCAGAACATCATTTGGTAGATAAGATAAGTGACTCAGCTGCAGATCTAAGACTAGAGCCAATGAAGATGTTTGATACCTGCTCACTGACTGGTCTGATCAGACCGGTGCTGACAGTGATGTCATCCGTTAGATGATATTCCATCCACAATGCAACGCCGTGGCAGCAGCCCGATCTGAAACAGACACATTGAGGTTGTTTTCTACACAAAGTCACAGAGAGTTGTTAAAATTAAACACGCTTTAAGAAATTATTGAATTATAACACACATATAAACTATAAGCCAATGATTAAACTGGTAATGTTAAAACAAAGAAGAAAATAATGACCTTGTGAAAGGCAGCGATCCCTGAATGCTGATTGGCTCCTGAGGTAGCTGTTGTGTGAAGTCGAAGGTCATGATGGCTGTGGATGGCGTCAGAGCACGGCACGGGTATTCCCACAGGGGGTGGGGCTCTGCCTCGTGGGACTCGCAGAAATCCAGAGAGCGCTGAGCACACAAACGTGGCGAGTTAACTAAAGAAAGAGAAACTACATGCAGAGCAGGTCCACACTTGAAACTGACTGAAAAGAATTCACCTGGACCATTTCATCCATGGGGGTAACATCAAATCCTTCACATGTTCCACATGGCGCTCGTATCCGCCACAAATCCTTATCAAGAAGAAAGTAACAAGAAAGACAAAGAGCAGGATTTTAACATGTGTTCAATCTGATGTATCTCTTTCAACCAGGATTCAATTTCCTACAACATGGAGGAGAGGAGCGAATATGGGTAACTGATCATGAGACAGCAGGCTGTAAAGAAATCCAAACGGATTCAGTTTTCTTTTGATTAATTCCTACAGGCTCACCTTAAACTCTACAGCCACCATGTGCAGGGTGGCAGAGCAGGGCATGATGGTAGCATTGGGCTGAAGAAGGCTTGCCAGTGCTGTCCGACAGTACCAGAAGAACAGAGAGTGCCAGGGCAAGAGGCTGGTGCTGAAGTACGGTTCACCAATCAGGACTGAGATCTGGGGGAAACACTTCACCCTCAATACAGCCGCTCATGTTATAAACTGCGCCCCACCCCCCACCCTAACCCTACCTGTTGCTCTCCAAAATCATTGGTGGTTAACTGTTCAGGCCGGAGGCCCAGCATTTCCACAGCTCCTTTCATCGAGTTGGCCTCCAACAACTGCAGACGACAAGGTTACAAATCAAAACACCTTAGCCAACAAAATTACAGCAAAAGCTGGAAAAGCAACCATAGGTGAGACGGTTTTGTTAAAAAAGCTTCTTACCTGTTCAATAACTTGTCTGGACATTCTAGAGTGTTCCAAACTGTAGACCTAAACAGAGGCCCAGAGAATAAAAAGCTAATTCAATGAGCTTTTTGGGATTTTTAAAAGTCTGTCTCAGTGAGCAAAGGTACCTTTCTGGATCCAAGCATGTGAGCGAAAACAGGAAGCAGACTCCCGTCGCTGATGCTGAGACACACGCTGTCCTCCTTGAGAACCTAAAGTGAAAGAAGCTGATCGGTGCCCGACCTTTCCTTTATTCAGCAGACGCATTTGTTTCTGATAGCAATTGCTTACACTGCGCAGAGCGCGGACATAGCTGTCTGTACGCCGCTGGTCGTTGAGTTCGCCAAAGCGCGGTCGATTCCAAACCAAGTGAGCCTGGCAGGTACAACATGGCCGAGAAGGAAGAGGGCGGGGCTTCTGTTGCCTGACATAATCAACAATACTTAGTTGCTGAAATTAGCCAAAAACACACCTCCTGTTGCCGAGGAGTTACCTGTGAGTCTGCAGGCTGTACCACAGACTGTAGTCATCGTGACAGACGGTCAAACTCAGCTGCTCTCCTTCAGCCACCCTGCTCTCCTCTGGCAGGAAGTACACACTCTGCATCCAATGGTCCCGCCACTGAAACACACACTGGTTATCAGCAGGAGGATTCGCTGACACCGCATTTTCCACTGTATTCTCTGTCTCACCGGGGCCTTCTCTGGTACTGTGTATGTCCAGCTGGGAGCCATGGTGCACACAATGCTCCCGCCGGGATCCATCTCCAGGTCCCACCATGACAGGACAACCTGTGCCTGCCCGTCAGACTGGGCCACAAACTGGGAAGAATGGGACTGAAAAGAGCTGCTCACCAGTTTGCTGAAATCCACACTGAGAGTGAAGAGTAGAGAGGAAAGCAAATCAGAAAGATGCTTGAGAACGGCAAACGGCCGAATGGTGCTTGTCACCGTCAAACCTGAACATGGTGCAGACAGGACCTAATGGAGTGAAGCTGCGAGGAGACACTTGGCTCAGCTGGATGTCGCACACTGAATGAGCTCCAGCACAGTGGACCACGTCAGGCGGGGGGACAAGATGGGCACCGCCAACCTCCACCGGCTGCAGCTGAGCCCAACTCCACAGCAGCTCCGATTCCACCAGCTGGGCGTAGACGGTGGCCCGGTGGGGGACTGCCTCACAACGCTCCTGAAGGGTGGATGGAGGAAGTCACTGAAAGGGCGGCTGATGTGATTAAATCTGACAAATCAAACCAAACAGACAAACCTGGACAAGGTTTTGGTGCGCGTGTTCATAGCTGGGAAGGGCACCTTCCCCTATCAGCTCTGTGTCAAACAGCTCTGTGATCAGAATGTTGGCCTTTGTTTCCATGTCTCCATCTGTAAGAAATAAATTACAGACAAAATGAGCTGAAATAAACCGTTCAGGCACTTCCCATGTGTGTATGTGTGTGTCTCACCTGGCCCCACAGTGACATCCGTTGAGTGTTTATTAATGATCTTGATCTTTCCAGAGAAGCCATTCTTCTTCACGATGCACTGTGCCGCCTCGGCCATCGGTTTAAAAACCTAGAAAAGCAGACCACGTCAGGCGGCCCTCTTCCAACAAGACAAATGTTGACGCACCCTTTGAAAATAAACGGAGCAGTCTAACAATAATTCATCGGGCACCATGAATAGGAATTACAAAGCTATGCAAAAATAAAGCTCTATTTCAATAACAGGGAATTTTGTTCAAGAGTGATCTAAAATACTTGGGAATCCAAACCAAAACCAGGCTTCTGGCCCATCTGTAAAAACACACGGGGGCATCTGCTCTGTATCACAAATGTTTAAAAAAAACTTCAGTCGAGGCAAAACCTGCACTATTAATGGTTGTTTTTTTGCTGAAAATTCCTACGCGTGGAATTTTACTGTGTTACGGGAACAAAATTTCCAATTAAGACCTCATATGGATTTCAGGAGAAATGAAGACAAAAATAAAAACTCTGGAATGTGAAGTTGTGGGTCAGTGTCCAGGCTGCTCTCAACAGCCGTCCATCAGTACCTCCACAGCATAGCAAAAGTCCGCCCCAGCAGTCACGGCCATCATGGACAGCAGGCCTGTCCCCGTCCCGATGTCCAGGACGATGACCTTTTCACCACGAGCCTTCACTCTGGCCACAGCTGCTCGGATGCCCACATAGTATTTTTGATTCTAACAAGAAACAAAATGTTCAGTTCTGATATGAACAAATATTTAGGTTAGACAAGAACTAATGAAGTACAAATTTGAGTGATTAGTTCTTTCTTTCAATTTTTTTGAATTAGAATTGAACTTTTCTGTATTGTAGTTTGCAATTTTGCATATAATTTGATGGGTTTGCTCAGATATGTTCAGCTTATTAAATACCATATGCAACAGTAAAAATTTAAAATAATGTGTTTCTCACAGCTCTCAAAATTACACAAAAACTTTGAGAACTTTTCTTTCTTTACTGCTCCCCAAGACTCACCCTGTCACGGTCATGAAGCATGTCTGCATAGGACGACCTGGAAGAAACAAGAACTTAATCATTCCATCTGACTGATGGGCTTTTAAATGCAATTACATGTCAATCATTAAAAACTAGATTATATTAACCATTCTGAGGGACAGTCATTAGTGTAAGCGCAAATGAAGAGCTTTATGAATAACAGGATCTCAGTGATGTGTGTATGAGGTGAGTAAATGTAGCTTTGCTGAAATCGGTTTATTATCAGTTCATCATCATCAAAGCAAAAGTGCAAAAATACTTTTAAAGTGTTCCTCCACAGTGACAGCACGATCGCCTCACCTCACTGGCATGTTTAAAAGAATTTGGCCTGATGAAGCTGTGTCTTCAATGTTTGGCATGCTCTGAAAGGTAACAGGGAGCCGCTCCATTTAGGGCTTTGAAAACAGACGTTAAAATCTTAAAGTGCACTCTGGATTGAACTTGCAACCAGTGCAGAGAATAGAGGACAGGGTGGTCCCAGTTGAGGCACTTTTCCACTACAGTATCGGCTCTACAAGGTTGGGTCATGTTGGTCCCTCTTTGACGTGGTCGCGGTCTCTCTATTGACAATGTTGCCATAGAAACGCAATATGATAGACATAGAACTATCCCTGATGAATATTTTATTTGTATTGTGGGCTGTTTTCTCCTCAGAGTCTTAACAGAAAGGACAGAAGTCGTGATATGGTGGCACACTTTTGGATGTGATTCATTCAAAAAACCCACTTTTGTGTCTGGAGTCATTCTTCAATCTGCCACAATACAATAAATTCTTTATTACAAGCGGAAGCGAAATCCAGACACTACAATGTGCAATATCCAAACTTTAGAAAGCCCTTATCGAAAACTTACACACAACTTGTAAAAAAATAAAATTGAACAATGCATTTTTCGGCAAATCAGAGGAGCCAAATATGAGGGAATATAATTTGATTTCATTTAAATGGCGAACGTTTTGTGACAGCCACTGTTTTGGATCACACAGTTAAAGAGACTCCAGTGTATTTAGGCGCAATTCACATCATGGGCAGATAGATTTGAAGATCATCTGCATAGCAATGGAAGAAGAGGTTGCGTCTCAAAATTACTGCCAAAATGGGGAGTGGATGGAGAGAACGAGATGGGGCCAAGAACTGAATCCTGCTGCACACCAAACCAGGGAGGAGTATGTAATCACGAATAAGAGAATGATCAGGCTTTTGTATAGAAATCCAAGGTCTTCCTTCTAAATAGAGGCAGATATCAATTCGGTTTTTTACGTGGACTAAGAAGACAATTTAACTAAGACAGCGATGCTAAGCTCGATATCTACCTTGCTATCTCCTGATGGTAGTCATAGTCTTCACACTGTTCCACCCACTCCAAGACTCCTGTAGTCGGGTTGGTTCTGCTACAGAAGGTCTTCATCTTTTCACGCAACCCTTCACACACACTGAAAAGGAAATTGCGAACTAGAATTCTACACGAGTCTGATCCTCAACAGGTTACAGAGGCAGCATTGCTTCCACGGAAGCCGCCATCTTTCCCTGAGACGTCATTCCTCTTCTGATCACATGACCGGAAGTAAACAAAAGAGGAAAAATTACAACGTTCGATTTATTATTCAAAAACTGCAAACGGAATTTCTATAAAGTATTTCGAATGAATGGCCACACTGTTTATCAGACAAAACCATGGCCCCAAAGAAAGTCCAAAAATAAACAGGTACTGAAAATGAGTTCATCATTTGTCTTACTGTATTCACCGTAAATGCTGGAACTGCAGAACGTCCTGTTTGCTGGGGTTTTCTGGTTTAGTAATTCTTTAATAACAGTGAAAGAGTGCAGTGTTGCAGTGAACAGGCTTTTAGGTCTGTCCTGTCCTACAGGGTGTCACTGTCGCTTGTGGCCTGCTGCCACACAGACATGTAGCCTCACTAACATTAATACACATCGTAAATATATCTACAAATACATACACACAAGCAGCTTATGAACATACTGCGGCTGCAGTACCACATTTATGAATGACAAAAGTTTTGATTGTGTTTTGGTTCAATGTTCTTGTCTGAATTTGGATATCATTGATGTTATGTGCTGTTGTATAACATCTGCAAATATCTGGATGCATATGTAGAGTTAGGTGTATACACATCCACATGTATATACATGTGTGTATAAATATAAACCCAAAGTGTATTTACTCTACCTTCCCAGCTCCACTAACTGCACTATTGTGACCTCTATGTCTCCCACAGATACAGATGTATAAGATGTTAACTATTGGACCAAATGTATATTTACCAGTATGGGTGCTGGATCCACACCATTATTGCTACTACAGCACTGATTCATCTGTCTTCTTAACCACCTCACATATGGGCAAAGACAGGATATATCCCCGGATGGGTTGGCAGTTAATTGCAGGGCCCTATGTGAGCATTTGGTACTTTGCTCAAGGGCACTTCTGCAGTGCTCTGAAGGTGCACCTTCCCCTATCACCAGAACACCTTCCATATTTTGTCTGCACTGGGACTTGAACCTGGAACTCTCTGATTATGATTGAAACCTCATAATGATGCAGTGTTGAGGGTCCAAATGGGCTACTGGAACAAACCTGAGGTGCGAGTGGATGAAAGCTGAAAATTTGGGACTGTTGGATGAGAATGAGATGTGAATAAGGGACTGTTGCGATGCGACTACACCTGCGACCCTACAAATGGATGGTGGACCAATGGAATCTTAGAAACCCATCATCCAATCTGACTCTCAGTAGCTCAGTATTCCAACATCCCTAAGAGGCAACTGATGTCATGCCTAGAGGCTGAAGAGCTACAGTACAAATGCTATGGCAACGGGGAGGCAGGATGCAAGGTCAGGACATACCGGTAAATTCCTTCAACATTGTGCTTGTCAGTGTTGTGTGATGGCAAAATAACAAGCCTTTAATCACTTTTACTGTTTTGATGGAAGAGGTCAGAGAGACCCTGGAGAGAACCAGACACCTCCGTCAAATCCTGAAAACCTTAATCACATTTATCTTTTATTTATTTTCAACCTCTGTTGATAAAAGCGCAGTAGCTCTGTGAACAGCAGGATAAGGGTATTTTTCTTTTAAGCCCAAATTGAAACTCACTAATCAAAATTTACTTACACATTTGACTTGCAGGTGAAAACAGATTCATGCACATAAACTCTGGCAAGAGCTCCTAGTTCATGAGAAAACAACACTGATCTGGGAGTTTATTTTTTATTTTAACTAAGATAATTCCATGTTATATCTACTCTGCCATTGAAATAGTAGTGGACTCAAATTTTCTTCTTACCCAGGTTTGAGCAAAATAGTAAACTATAAAAGACGATCACCGCTTCATTGTAATGCAGATTTCCTTGCTTTTTAAAAAATATACAAATCAATTACATGTTGATTACATGTTGATGAATAAATCAGCTCTACCAGGTCATCTTTGTTCTATATATCCAGATGAATGTCACTTAAATGTCAGTGAATTGTGACTGCACTCGTGTTTATTTCAGGTATTCGTCTCCGCTCATCTGCAGTACACCAATATTAACACTTGATGGCAGAAGAGGTCAGTTAACCTACAACAGAAAAGTCCGTGAATCTTTAGCGACTTGTGTCTGAATACTTTTCTGATAACTAAGATTTGTTAACGTGTTATAAATTTTATTAGTACCTATGTAATTTGGATATTATATCTTTATATTTATGTCCAAATCAAGTGTGGGCCATCCTCTATCATTCAGTGTGTTCTTGATCGTGCACAAACTGAACTGTCGAAGCTCCAGATCTAAAACTAGGATGTTTGATTTTCAGTGGTAAAATGATCCAAAAATGCAATAACTTTCAATTTTAAAGGCAGAATATTTGCAGCAATTAGCAGGTTCATTAATGTTATCCTTACATTTAAATAAATTGCATTTACAACGATTGCTTTTAATTTTGGGGGGGAAACTGGGTTAAGACTCATCTATAACTAAAAGGAATCCAAATAACTGAGAATTATTGTGACATACTAAGTATAAGTAAATTCATTTATATAATATTTAAAGTTTTATTTAAGTTAAACAATCTGCTATTAGGGGCGTTAGTAGATCTGTCTGACAGGGAATGGGCTAAAAAGCAGAGGGTTCTCAGTTCAAGCCCCAGAGTAAAACATGAGTGTTCTGGTAGTATGGAGAGGTGCCAGGAGGCCTTCACAGCATTGCTCGGGCACCCTTGAGCAAGTTACCAATCCCTAAGAATTCACACATAGGACCCTGTGATGAACTGGCAACTCATTCATGGGTGTACCCTGCCTTCGCCCATATGCAGCTGGGATGGGCTCCAGCACCCTCCCCAAATCCTGCATTTGCATATAATAACACACAACGTGCATTCTCTAATCAGACAGAGCTTCTGGAGGTTGTGATTGCTCGATCACAGAACGATGAGTAAAGTTTTTAATAATCTGCCTTGTCTTTGATCAAAAACTGTGTTGTCTTCTCATCTTGCGCCTCTGAGAATATCCCAGTCCCAGCGTGCTGATGGTTTTCTTCCTCTGAACGCTCGGCGCCCTCATCATTGCAGCACGCTCTGTTTTGGAATTGGTTCTAAATAAAACCCCCACACAGCTCATGAATAGCATCAACTCTGCAAGACTGGACATGGATTGACACCAGGCATTCCTAAATGAGCAGCGTATCATTGTTTTATTGGGGTTGTTTTGGTTTAGTCAAGCATCCTTTATGCTACATTAGCTTCTTCAGTGACACACTATGGACCCCATTTGGACCCCGCTGCCTGTTTCCCACTAAGCTGAATATAAATGTCAGATACAGGCAGACATGTTTTGTTGACATGTTGGTGTAGTAACAACTCAGTGGAGTTTGTGAATAGAGCCCCTTTATTCATCCCCTTTAGGGATGAATAAAAGGGGATTCATGAGTGATAAATAACAGGAAGTGGGCCAACTAAAATAGCGGAAGTCCATGGATGTCCTGCATGACTATAGTGACTATACAGTATATGCCTTTTTTCATTCATTCATTTATTCTCAGTTACACAGTGATCCCCCTCTTCAGCTAGAAGATGAGTTGGAGATTTCACACTGACAAGAATGGTTTTAGTAGTCATTTTTGGCCATTTCACATGACTCACATGATTGTAAATTTTCCCCCATCCTAATTGTAATAAACTCTGGATTTCAAAATAAAGCAACCGTTGTGTAAGCAGCATCACCTGAACGCAGAGAATGTGGAGAGGGAGAGGAGAGGAGAGGAGAGGAGAGGAGAGGAGAGGAGAGGAGAGGAGAGGAGAGGAGAGGAGAGGAGAGGAGAGGAGAGGAGAGGAGAATAAATGAATGAATGAAAAAAGGCATATATAGTCACTATAGTCATATGGGACATGGAGTTTGGCCCACTCCCTGTTATTTATCACACATGAATCCCCTTCTGGAAGGAGAAACAGTGGAAGAAGAAACTCAAAGCAGTGGTAATTAACACCATGCAGATACTACAGTGGATTCTGGGGGCCCTAGGGGCCCTGGGGGCCACTCAGCACACAAAGACAGTGAGGTAACGCACATCATTATAATTTAAAGTTTAGATTATGATCCTTTGGTTACACATGGATATACACTACACACACCATTTTGTTTTCTATTGGGTGTGTGACTTCCAAGAAGCATAATTTTCCTGAGAACAAGGTTACAATGGGAGGAAACCTGCAACCCCCCCATCCCACACACACACACACACACACACACACACACACACACACACACACACACACACACACACACATTATGTTTCTACTGACTGCTTTCTGAAGGGTTTCTGTCATGAACAGTGTTTGCTTTATATTTGCTGTCCTGTTAATTCATCTTGTTCAGGATGATTTCATCTAATTATTGTTCTTTATGAGTTTTGTGCCCTATAGAATAAACATTTGCTGAAACACTGAGTTATACATTATAATGGTTGTATGGGATTAAATGAAGCTTTAAGGGAAACAAGAGCAAAAAAAACTGTGGGTTACTAGTAGCTCACACCTCAAAATCTCACTAATCCTGCATCTTAAAAAGGAATAAGATTGCAATGGCAATGTAAAAAAAAAAAAAAGTGGGACAAGCTGAATCCAGGATAAGTTATGTTTTGTGCTCGGTTGTGACGTGTCACTGTAGAAATGTTCTAGATCTAAAAACATGTTGGTACAAAGTCACATGTGGACTTTGCTACAAGAGATTTTCAACTGATGCTGCATCCGATATAAAGCCCTCGTTAACCGTGTCTGGTCGCATATGTCAATGTGCACAGATGCAGATTTCATGCAGGATTACCCGTGTGCACGTTCACCTGCTCATTTCTATATGAAAGGGGTATTTGTTTTGTATGTGTGTCCTTCTACTTTTTACATATTATCAAAATCTGCATTTTATTAGCAAAGGGAGGACATTTTGGCTGGTCCTCACAAATTCAAAGGACTGTTCGGGGGTGGCGACATTGGTTTGAGGTTGAGGTTAGCATTGGATTTTGGTCAAGCTTAGGGTGGGTAAAGTTAGGGTTGAGGTAAGGAGATTTATTATGTCTCTGAAAGCCCTTAGAAAGATAGCAGTACAAGGGTGTGTGTGTGTGTGTGTGTGTGTGCGTGTGTGTGTGTGTGTGTGTGTGTGTGTGTGTGTGTGTGTGTGTGTGTGTGGTTTCATGGTTTCAAGTATGCATGTCTATCTGTGTCTGTGTGCATGTCCTTACAGACAGATGACAAGGGTGAGTCACAGTGTGGTGGCTATGGGATGTCTGGATGTCTCCCTCTCTCTCTTTTCCTCTCTCTTTCTCCCTCTCTCTCTGTCCCGCTCCCTCTCTCTATCCTCTCTCTCTGCCTCTGTCCTCTCTCTCTCCCTCTCTCTATCCTCTCTCTCCCTCTCTCTCTGCCTCTGTCCTCTCTCTCTCCCTCTCTGTCCTCTCTCTCCCTCCCTCTCTCTCTCTGCCTCTGTCCTCTCTCTCTTCCTCTCCCTCCCTCCAGTGTGTGTCAGTATGGATGAATCATTCTCACAACATTTGCGAGTCTGTCAGACTGTCTAACCCTGAAGGCAACAGAGAAATGGGCTGATTCATTTCTTGTCTCTTCTAACGTACACGATCAAAGAGCGCCATGGCGGCATTACAAACCTTCTGACAAGAGATCCTCTCTTCCACTAAAGGTTCAGGAATTCCACACTGGAGTTCTATAGTGTTTGATAATAACCCACGAGAGCTCATGTATGTAATAAATAAAATTGGACCGGGCACTGAACCTTGTGGAACTCTATAATAGACTTCAATGTTGTTATTAATGTCAAGAAACTGAGATGATCAGATTGGTGAGATCCAACCCAGTTTACTAAAGCAGACCCAATAAGACAGAGACTGTTCTTCCATTTCTTCTCTGCTATTCTTTATCTCATCCTCCATCTCTTCTTTTGAGCCACCTCAACTTTTTGCCATTTTCTTTCCTGTGTTTTTTCCTCCATTCTCTTCCACATTTCCTTTTTCAAGTGTCAGGTCTAACCTGTCTGTGTCCTCACAGCCTGCCTCTCACATTGTACTAGTCCTTAAACACCTTATACATTCATCCTTATTAGTTTACAGGACTTTGTCAGTGTTTTTGCTGTGTCAGGATGAATGGAAGTTCAGTTTGTCGCCCCGTACTATAAGAAAATTCTTGAGATCATTGATAGAATCTTAACACTGTAACAACATGTATCTCTCTCTGGAACGTTAAATAGTCCTTAAAGTCAGTGTTGCTATAAATAGATTCTAGTTAAAGACTCTCTCTCTCTCTCTCTCTCTCTCTCTGGCTCTGTTTGCTTCACCCATCTGTTTCAGCAAATCTCTGTTCCATCCCTCTTTTTCACCATTTCTGACAATACCAACCATCTGTTATTTGGCTCCAGCGTGGGCCCTGCAGCATTTATGTGTCTTCTGAGAGCTTTTCTGTCAATACACATACATACACGGAAAGAGAAAAAGGAGAGAGGGAAAGAGCCACGGGGAAAGAGAGGGAAAGAGAGAGGAAGGTCATCAGAATAAAATGGAAATTGACTTGGAAAAATGGGCATATTATATAAACTTGAACGAGCAAAACTGTGTCTCTTAGGGCTCAAAATGAAGTGGAAGTGGGTAAAGGTGATTATGACCTGCAGGTAAAGTTCCTTATGCAACAATACTTTTGTTGACACCAGGATTTGACCAAGGGGTCGCAAGATGATATAATCTTACTGAGATGAAATTCTTTTTAGCTCAACATTTCACAGCTTCAGGTTCTTCATGCCCAAACCAGAATATAAGCTGCTGAGCATCACAGCAAAGCACAGTTAAGTTTTATTCAGCCTTGGGGTGTGAGACTGCTGAGTTTGGATTACAAGTGTTAAGCTCACAAGAATGTCACCCCTCTGACCTTGATAAGGCTTCTTAGCCACAGGCCCTGCCTATGACCTTTTAGTTGTGGTCTGATTTTAATTAAGCTTTGTCTTTAGTGAGAGGTTTGTTGTCATCCCACCTCCATCTCCATTTGTTTCCAAAGGCTGAATGAATGCTTCTTCTGCCTTAGGCCAGAAAACAAACCCCTATCTCTTCCATATTATCCAAAGCATCTCAAAGCACATTTTACTTTGCAAGAAAAGTCTGATTGAAACACAAGTCAAAGACCCAGCATTGCACAAATCCTGGACAGTTGCTAGAATCTTTATCAGCCCAGCTACAACAATACAGACTTATTATGTTGAGTTGTTTGCTGTGGATGCTTGAAGAAATATGGTTAAAGAATGTAGACTCTCTTCTTGAGTAAATCCTACACCAGGTGACCTGGAAAGAGTTTTGTTCAACTCCAAGTTAAATAGCAGGTTACAGATGGAGTGTTAAGACCCTTGGGCCAGATACTAATGTTGAATGACAAGGAACTATTGACTTTAGCTGCGTCTCTTCAGGTCACTTAAACTGCTATTTAAACGTTCCATTAAAATGTTGAGACTTGTTCCTCAGTTTTTACTTTCCATGTCCATTTACAGAAAATATTTTATTTTTTGTTGCTGTTGTTTCACTTTTTAATATTAAACTTTGTGTAAGATGACAGGACATGGAGATGATGGGGGTAGGGGAGGAGAGGAGAGGAGAGGAGAGGAGAGGAGAGGAGAGGAGAGAAGGGAAGGGGAGGGGAGGGGAGGGGGGAGGAGAGGAGAGGAGAGGAGAGGAGAGGAGAGGAGAGGAGAGGAGAGGAGAGGATAAGGGGAAGGGAGGGGAGGGGAGGGGAGGGGAGGGGAGGCGAGGGGGGGGGGGGGGGGGGGGGGGGTAGAGGATGTGTTGGCCTGGGAACATTTGGGATTTCCCTGGTGGAGCTGGGGGACCCAGCTGTGGACAGAAGTGTCTGGGCTTCACTGCTGACCACGACCCTCATAAACTGTTGGAAGATGAAAACTTATTTTTCTGCATTTGCCTCCTTTAACTATTAATTAACTGTAGAACACACATAAAAACACTTTTAAAAAAAGGAGGATATTAGAATTTTAAGTCCTTTCTGAATTAATTGTCAATGTCTAAACTTACTTTTAATTATCCCTGGAAAGGACAGGGAATGAGCTTGCTTTACCCATTGATCAAAAGGTAAGCTGGAAACGTTAAGACAACCCCCCCGCTAACAGCTATGAAGAAGCCCCAGTCGAAACACGTCTGTGCTGCTCCTCTGACTGCCTGCCAGAGAGTTCATAAATAAAGGTGATTAATGATGGACCCTTGAGTGCTGCTGACCCATTTTCCCAATGTGGTGGGCCAGTCAGCTCGAAGGGTCCATCCTCCTCTGATGATGGTTGAATTAATGGATTCTATGGTGAGCTGACCAGTTCCTGCTGCAGCAAAGCATCCCAAACCTTCACCTCCTTGTTTCACATGCTATTTCCTAGAATTCTCTTTTGGTCCCTAAGTATATCTATCTCAGTCTCTCCATCCCAACCAGTAAAAACACCCCACACCACCATGCATTTCTGTAGGTATGGTGTCCAGCAGGTCGTGCCGAGATTCCTCCAAACATGATGTTTGCAGGCCAAAAAGTCCAATGTCCAATCTGAAAGGCTTTAGCATTTCAACAAGTGCATCCTTATAATGACGCTTCTCCAGCTGGGGCTGCAGGTGTGTCTCTCCTGGAAGACCGAAGACACTTCAAACACACCAAAACCTCCAAATGGCTGCGTTAATTCCCCATCAGCGAGGAATCAGCAGAGTGCTCTGTCATCCGAAACCGACTGTGAGAGCGCGAGAGAGACTGGGAGAATGCAAGAGAGGGAGCAATAAAACACACACTGTCATTCATACCTTCTCATTATACCTGAGTCATCCAGGAGCCAGGTGCTGAGCTCACTGACGCTGGCATTCTCCTCTGTGTGTGCGTGTGCGTGTGTGTGGGTGGGGGGGCAGAGATTCTGACCACATCTATCAGTATATTGTGCTAATACCTTGTGTGTATTAAATTGCACTTGACTTCAGTAAAATTGTAGGAATACAGCCGACAGCGACAGTGTTTTAGGGTTATTGAACGGCAGGAAATGGTATAGAAATCTAAACCAGTTATGACTTGTAATATCAAGTGATTCTATCCAGATTTGTGGTTGCTTGAAGTTGCTTTTGGGGAATGGTTGGTTATAAAAATAATCATGCAACAGTGAAAAGTAACCGTTCCTTTCAAGTTTGACTCAAGTAACGACATAAATAAGCAAAGTTTTTCTTTAATAAGCACCATTTAAATTTGAACGCAGTTTAAGGAGAGGAATCACCTTGTTTATCTGCACGATTTTTCAGCGGGATTCAGTTTTAAATGTGCCATCTTTCAAACATAATGGATTGGAACTTCATTTGTCACCTGTTCTGATATGATTCACACCTTTGAAATTTATCGCATTAAAAAAAACACACCGTTCAGATCGGAACGGACAGAATGTGTACATATTATGGACTGTGCTGTTCCTTTTACCCTGCGTCTGATTGACCTGGGGTACGAAGCTTCCCTGATGGCAGCAAGGAGAGCGGTCCATGCTGGGGGGGTGTGAGGCCCCTGGTTCTGTCCTGGGCTCTGCTGAGGCAGCGTTTAGGAGCAATGTCTTGATAAATGATCTTTTCTGCCATCCTCATCACTGTCAAACCAGGTGGAGATGCAGCTGGTCAGTCGCCTCTCTACGGTGCCTGTGGAGGTCATCAGGGCAGATGCTGCTGTGCTCTCCTCATCCCGTGCTGCTGAGGTCTGCACTGACCAGACTAGACGCAGCCCTAGAAAACTGCTGCTGGTGACGACCTCCACGGCGTTGTTGTGGATGACGAGCGCCGCGCGAGCTGGCTGCTTCCTCCTGGCGTCGATGAGCAACTCTCGATGTTCAGGGTTAGGTCCTTTTCACAGCACCGGTCCTCCAGTCGCTTCAGGCCGTGTAGCCACGTCTCTCCAGTGTGTTCTGAGAGGCTGCAGCCTCTGAATCACAAGATCTCACACACACACACATCCTGCGTACACATTTAACATGAATTACTTGAAGTGAGACCTACTTACTTAAACGTAATATACTGTATTTATGTATAATATAGTAAAATATTGACATCCAAAGACGCATTATGTGGCTGCATTCCCAACAATTAGAATCTTCCATATCCCAGTCGCCATATTGCACCTTTCAGTTCCTCTTTGGGTGGTTCACAAGAGACAAGCTGTTACATGTCGGTGTTTCCAAGTTGGTCATGCACGAAAACTTGCACGGCTGAGGTCTGACAGCAATTGAGATAGATGGGAAGAAAGGAAGTGGAGAGAGAGCGAGCGAGAGAGAGAGAGAGAGATGAGGGAGTGGGCTGTAACAGAGGGTGTGTGTGGGAAGTAGAGTTGTTTTAAGATCAAAGATGACAACCTTACGTGGGCCTCTGCAGAGACCTTGCATTATGCACTTTATCATTCTCCCTTCCTGTCTGGGGGCCCCCGCTTCTCACGTGACGAGTCCTGTTTGTCCTAACTTTGTCCCTGTGGTAAATGAACGATTTGGTGCTTGAAAATTCTGAGTTTATTTGGGTTCTTTTCCACAATGCAGACACCCTTCGGTCAGAAAAATCTAGAGAAACGTACTAATTCCATTCTTTTTCACCACTGCAGCCTGTTGTTTTTCCTTTTAGATCACAGAGAAAGACACAGCTCGGCCTCGTTGCAGGAAAAATAATAGAGAATAGAAACTGGGACACTGACATCTTCAATAAGTAACGCAGGAAATGATGTCAGCGGTACTAAATCATTATTAACCTTCCAGTGTGAATACGGACTATAAGAACCTGGGACAGGTTGACATGTATAAGCCTGTTAACACATTAACTCACAACGTTGCGACGTCTCACGACTTCTCTTTGGATCGCGTAGAGTGAAATCTCTGGATTACAGCTGATGGCGGCTCTGTTTTCTGACAAACGGCATCCGGCTTTTGCAAATCAGCACAAAAGAGCATTAAACCCCTCACAAATTGCTCAATTCCCATTAACATCAGGTAGTAAAACCTTGGTCGGTTAGTTAACAGTGAAATAAGTTCATTTTCCAACCCATTCCAGGAAGGATAAAGTTGCTAAAATGTCTGTATTGACTGCAAATAAATACTACCGAAACCATCTCTATTGCTTTTAAGGACCACAATAAAAGAGCTAATTTTGATATTGTAACCCATAATATAGTTTAAAGTATATTTTTTCCACTGCAGATATAGCAGAAATTATCACTTTTATTAATTCTGAAACATTGTATATATTTGATGAGATACAGTAAAAGTGATGTTTTTGTCTCGTGTTTGTACAGTAATGTGATGTAGAGTTTTGGTGGTGGTGTCTGCATCTCCATGAAGGACTCTGCTTGTAGACAAACACAGACACGACATTGTGCTTCGGAGCTGTGTTCACAGCTTGTCTGGGCAGGCCGATTCTGTCCCCTGAGTCAACATGGTGAGCCACTGATAACATTCATTTGTTTATGACAATGGCACATTCATGCAACCAAAAACACACACAAGCCATCTGTAATGAAAAAATAACTTTATTTTTCTTACTCTATCCAAGAATTTTATTTTGTGATATCCCTGGATTTCTCTGCAGAGTTCTTTTTTTTACATAAATGCTCCTGGACTGCAGCAATAACAGGGTGGAGGATTCACTTTTTTTTTCTCTATAACAAACAAATAAACAAACAGGCATATTGGAGTTTTGCTACCCACTAATTAAGACTTCAGCGCAACAGCTAACGGTATAATTATTATACCTGTGTCTGGGAATGGGTTTAGCATGAAAATAATAAAAATAACTATAATATTCCTTAGGATGATTCTCGTCACGTGTTTATGATCTGTGCTGAGTTTTACTGCAGCTGTCAGGCCTTGACAGGCTAGAGAACAAGTGACGGCTGTTTTTCAAAATGCAGAAATTTAGGCCGCATGGTTGCCACCTACGCTTTGATTTAGCCCTGCTTTTCAAGGTGACAGGTGTCCTTACCCGAATTATACATCTGGCTCAGCAGTATCTGTTGGGGCCAATAGGAGTCGGACTCCTGCTTCAATGCAAACAAACAGGCCAATAATAAGCCAATATTTAACATGATACTCTTTTAATCTCTTGAAACATTTCCTGCAAACCTCTTGTATTTCCACAGCTGACCATCGGGGCAGTTGGAAGACATTCCCCCTCAACCATGTTGAGTTTTGATAAGCTACTATAAGACACAGCCCACATGAGGTCTGAAAGCCTCAAAGAAAGAACTGAGTGCATAACAAGCTTCAGCAGCTTAAACTTGATGCCAAATCCTTCTGTTAAAGCCAAACACTTCCATGGGCTCTTTAGCTAACATGTGATGGTAAAAAACAGAAAGGTTTTTCTTCCTCCTGTTTTGAGTTTCTTAAAGTATTTGGTTAAAACTTTGTAAATGGGGGTTGATTCCTTTAGTTGTGCTTGTGTTCCATTGTCTTTGCTAGTTAAAATCACTGGATAATACACTGGAACACATACAGCTCCTGAGATCTGTGCAGCGTGATGTGAGGGGCTGCTGTGTTTTTACGGAAACACGGCTTCATGACAACATCCTGGACTCTGGTATCAGCTAGCTGGGCTAACATGTTACATGCTGTTGACGGAGGGAAGCCTGAGCTTGGGTCTACTGTACATCAGTAGGAATGCTGCTGTGGTCCATGAACGCTGTCCACCAACTGGTGGAGTTCATTACTGCAATGTGTCGGCCCTTTTATCTACTGAGGGAATACAGGCATCGATTCTGCTGGGCACTGTTTACATTCCACCCAGCGCCACCAGTGCTAGGAGAAAGGCACTCTGAGTGCTCCACCAAGCCACCGGGGAGCAACACAACACACCTAGATGGGTTCTACATCTTCTGGAGACAGTGTGCTCAGTATTGCTTTAACGCAATAACCACACATTGAAGAATACGCTGAATCTGAAGAATATACACAAATACATCACAAAGGTGTCACCTGGAAAAGCTATTAGCAGGAAACCCAGGCTTAAAGCAGAGGTCCACAGGCTCCTGAGAGCTTGGGACGTAGCCTTCAGCTCTGGGGAGACTGCAGACTCCATGAACATGTGAGAGCAACATCTCCTGGATGAATTCTGTGGACACTTCTGGTTTCAAAAATTTGCAGATTGAGGCACCCTGGGCGCCGTTGTCGTGTAAAGGAACATCACAAACGTGTAAACAGGCCCTTAGTCTAGCATTTAACACTATCATCCCCCGGCAGCTAGAACACGCACACCTGGAACTCAAGACCTCTCTGTGTGACTGGGGCTCCACAAGGGCGTGTGCTCAGCCCACTTTCACCCTGCGGACTCATGACTGCGTGCCCAGCTTTGACACCAACCGCGTCGGTGCCTCTCACTCACCTCAGCAATGACCCATCAGTTCTGTTGAGGATCACTACTGCCCTTCTCATCTCCCCCTCAGCATCCAGCCCTCAGGGAGATGGTTCTGAAGCCTCCGGGCTGGCGATTTGACAATAAAAGTCTTTGAATCTAACAACGCACCAAAAAACAGGATATCTATCATTACTGACATTAGATATCCAGTAATGAGTGGGAACCTACTGGTAGGGCTATTGGTAGCTCAATTTATTACTGATTTATAAAATCCTGAAATTAGCTCATGTAGGGAGCCACTTGTTGTGGAATTTCCCCTGTTTGAAATGGTAGGATAGTAAAACTATCCTACACTTTGGAATGCATAAACTGTCACAAAACTGTAGCTCCATCTGGAATTTCACCCAGTGTCCCAGTTGCTACCTCATATATTACCGGTATATATTTACCTTTGCTGCAGCGGCAGTGAGTGAATAACTCGACAATAATCTCACTTTAATTATGTCGGTTACCAGTTTTCAGTCACTGTTGTGTTAATTAATTGATGCAGACATTCAGACTCAAGGCAGCAATGTTTGAAATTCTGTCCCGTTATTATAAATATTAATAAAACACATGGCTGATATCGCCCATTACATATAGAGATGAAAGGAAGGGTTTTTTTTACTTATGAAAGTTGAGTATAAATATAATTCCTTCCTAAAAAGCAGTAAGCACATTACAATAAATTATTGAACTCTTTTTGTAAGTTTCAAGGAATATTTATTGAGGCAACTATGAAAGAATAGAAATTTTAAATTGTAACTGATTAAGTTAACCCTTTTTTTTTTTTTTTTTAAACACGCAATCAAGTTTCATAACTTTGGATTAACACAAATGACGGTTTAGTGACATCCAGTGAATTAAATAAGAGGAGGCTCGCAGACAAAATGATATTCGTCTGGAGTTGATGAGATGATAATTCTGTTGAATTTATGTCGTATTTGCTTCCACTCGCGATCGTAGAGGTTCAGGAAATACAAATGAGATAAAATTGGAGTTCATATGCAACTATTAACAAGTTTCCAGGAGGATTTTGATTGGATATACTAATTATTTCCCCAAGTTGGATGGCTTTTGTAATTTGATCGTAATACACCCCCAGAAAATGGTGCCTAGACCTGGTTAAAGGTGACCGAACGTTGCTTTTGGGTCAACATTGACCAACCTATGGACAAAATGTTTCCTATATTTTGTGGTCTTTAAATTGTCAGTAAATGGAAACGACTTCTTCCTTTTATTGTGCTTTTTGAGTCTGTTTTACAAAACTGATAAACATTTTTATCTCTGGTGAGATGGTGTCAAAGGTTAAAGGCTCCAACCCACAACCTGCTGGTTTAGAGACGTCTGAGACTGCACCAGGTGGTGGACGAGGAGTCCACAGAAGGAACTTGCCGGGAGTTCTGGGGAGGCAGCCACCATGTCCCCACTGCGCCTGTCCCGGTGACAGATACAGCAAATGGTTTGAAAATGGATGGTTGAGGACAAAGCACGAGCACTGCAAAGCAAAGCAAACACAACGTGCCCGCACTCATGCGTTTGTTTTTGCCGTGTTTTGACCTACACTCTGCACCTGAATGCCATCTTTAAACCCCCTCATACAAATTCTAGCATGTTCCTGCTAGCAATCCATTTGTCCACTCATCCACTGTATATTAGGAACCTGGTCAAAAGTACACATGCACATCCTACAGAAAGGGAATAGAGTCACCTGACAGCACAAGTACCTTTACACAGTTTGTGCACAGTTAAAGTCTTGTGCCTTTTCCTTTCTTTTGGTGCTTTTTATGTGGGTTTCTTCAGTGCTGACATGCTGGACGTTGTCCCATGTCCTGTCTTCAGATATGTTTGCATGGAGCTGGATTTAGACTCATATTCTTCTGCCAAAGGGGAAAAGATTAGATTTTCTCTTTTCTTTTGCATCGAGTTCCTGTCAGGTTTATTTATTTTCAACTAAATGAATCAAGTTTTTTATGCTTCTGGTACTAAATCAGATTTTGTTTTTCTTTTTGTAATAAATCCAGCTTTTCCTTCAACAACACTTCCCCATATGCTCCTAATCCTCCCTTTGTGACGACCTTCCCTGTTAGGAACACTGCCCGAAACAGAATCCTGTCACTTTCCATGCTGAGAGCGTGTGCGCAGAGTGGCCCTTTGTATCATCATGTGTGTGCATGTGGCTCAGGCATATTTGTCATTCCTCACAGATTTAGCCTTTGTGTTTAGTGGGTGATGTCATTCTGACGATCATGTGGGTCAACAGAGGTCAGCAGGAGTCACCCAAAGGATTATTAACACCTGGTGACAAACTAGTGGTGGACTGTGGTATTGGACAATATTGTGGCCGGTGCTGAACATACGCAGCACTAAGGATAGGAGGAAGACAAAAAAATAAAACGGAAATACATTAAGCTTAATAAAGTGATATGAACATTAAAGTAAATGTTTTCTAATATAGTCTGAGGGGAGCAATGTTTACATTCTCCGTCACAGTTATGTGTCAAAATGCGTGTTTGACGGCGGCCATCAATCGTTTCTATTTTGCCAAACTGGAATGACATTTTCATTGTCTCCACTTTTTAAAGCTTCCCTCAACCTGGTGCACGTGCACACGCGCGTTTGTTTAGGACTATAAACGGTATGGATTTCTGGGCCAAGGTTGCAGCCACTTCAAACATCAGCGGAACAGCTTTTTCCAGCCAGGACCAGGGTCGTATCGGATTTTGCTTAGTAGTTCCTGCTAAGGGGTCAGAGTTCAGGGACTGAAGCCTCAAGGGTCAGCATGTGTAAATACCACAGTCACTTGACATTATACCATGACCCTGTGACATGTATCTCCTGTAATACTGTATTCTTTAAGGATCTTTGCCGTCTCAGTCTCTTTGTCTCACAGGAATCCTGTTAGAATTTGTGTTGGACGTGTTGAATTTCTGAAGAATCTGGTAGACAAAAGGCAGCTGCAGCGAACCGTCCAACAATAGCGGGGACTCCCCTGCCTCCGATAGAACGCCCTCAGCTTCACTCCCAGTTTACACATTCAGATGTTGCTGTTTTTTTACAGTTCCTTTAAGTTGAGTGTAAACTCTCCATCGCTTCAACAATAAGAAATTCAAATGTGATTCACCTTTTACTTGTCTTGTTTGAGGTGTAAATGGAGACAGTGTGTGACACTAAATTATATATTTTGTAATATTGTAGTTGGTACATATTTGATCTCAGCCCACACCTCCAGACTCAGACTCTAACACTCGACTCTAATGAGCTTTTTTAAGCTTCATCCACTGCTACAATAATTGTTCCACTGGCACTTTTTCACAAATCTTTATGAATAATAGACATTCATTTTCTTTTTTTTATCCTCCTTCCAGCCTTAAAGGTCTTCAGAAACAAGTGCTCCTCACAGCAAATGCAGTTAGGACAGCTGTCCCCAAGGAAGAGCCTGGATTTTGTCCGTTAAATATTAACAGAGTGAGAAAAACTCACTCCCCACAGTGTGAGATCCACTTTGATCATGCGATGATCTCATGATCATGAACTTGTGATGAATGGATTTTAAAATATCGCCGTCCTGATTCCAGCACACATGCATGTGTTTGCTTTAACACTGGCTGTTGGCTTTCCCAGTTTTAGCAAAAAAATCTTACTTTGACAAATACAGATGTTTAAAGCATTGACAGTAGCAATAAAGCCACCTTTTATTTTGTAGGTAGGGTTAAGACCGGAGGCGGTTAACCATGCAGCATGATTCTATTTTTTGTAATGCCATTAAAATAGGAATTCCTAATCCCGAGAGGTACTGCTCTTATCACGTTAATAACTTTTCTTGTCTATTGTCTGTTGATATGGGACATTGATGACTTTGGCTCTTATTTGGCCTCAGAGGTGCTCTTCTTCCAAACCATAGGTGTCAAACTCTGGCCCGTGGGCCAAATTTGGCCCGCAATGTAATTATATTTGGTCTGCAAAGCCATACCAATTGATTATTAGAGCTAGCCCGCTGGTATTATCGCCTAAAGCGCATGTGCTAATACTACAAATACCAGAATGCTCTGCTAGTGTTTTTGTGTGAAAATCCACACTCCACATCAGTTGATGGTGGTAATGCATCAATATGTGGCTTGCCAACCACCAAGAAAGAGGAAGCAGTCATAGCGACCTTATATGCTAATGCTAATTCTGGCTCCGCACTACCCCTCTGAAAAATGGTAAAAAGAAAGGCAGAAAATAAGACCTTTCTGAACAGGTAGGAGGCAGAATATCTGTTAAGATATGTAAAAGACAGACCTGCCTGTCATATATGGAGCCAATGTGCATTACAAGGAGAGCAACAACAGATGACGCTATAAAATGGAACACCAAGACAAGCACAAACACCTGGAAATGACTCAAAGGTGCTAGAAAGTAGAAGAGATGAAAAGGCATTACATTTACATTACATTAACTTACAATGGAAAAAGATTTCTGTTGAAATTTAAAAGAGAAGAAATGAATGCCAGTAATGTGTTTTTTTATTTGAATTTCGATTTTTGCATGTGTGCAATAATAAATTATATGTTGTATTGTGTGAAGCTTTGCTTGTTCCATGTTCAGTTGTTGAGCAAAACTAGTTTGGGTCCATAACAAAAGGTTCTGTGTTATAACTGGAGGAAGATTTTTTTTCAATAAATAGCAATGTTGGCCCGTGACTTTGTCCCAGTTTTGAATTTTGGCCCACCGGGTATTTGAGTTTGACACCTCTGTTCCAAACACAACACTGGTCATTATATCCAGCATTTCCTAGTTTAGCAAATCATCGTAGCTTAGCAAGTCATCTTACGGTCACAATGTTTTCAGCACTGTTTTTCTCTTCAATGTGTACTTTATGCACTGGGAAGCCGCGTCCCTCCTCTCCTTTGTGTTTGTGGCTTTAGCCTGTTTACTTTGAAGATAGCTGATGAGCATAGTAGCATTATAGCTCCCAAAGGCAAACTGCATTTTTCTGGGATTATTTTCCTTGTGATTGTCAAGTATCTGCACAGTTACTGTCCAAGATCGTGGATTACAAACTGCTGTCACTCAATCTGATCTTGTTCTCTTTCTGTTGCTATTGTGCTAACGATCAACTCTTACTGTACCTCAAAGAGAAACAGAGCGACACGCTCCTCTCAACAGCTGTCTCACCCAGGCGCTGATCTGGCTGCAGACACGTGGATTGCACCGTCACTTTATGGGTTCCTCAACTGTTTTATGAGATACGGAGGACAGAAGCAGCAATACCTGTTGTTTTCCCGAAGCATTTCACAGCACGGCAGGGTGGGGTGTCCTGTACTCTGCTCTTTAACAGCCTACACACCCCACACACTCCCAAGAAGCCAAAAGGACATAAACACACACACACCGCTTGTCTTTTTCAGGCGAGTTCTGGCTTTGCGCGGCTGGACTGATAACTGACTCACACAGGCAGGTTAGCTAAGCTGTCCGGAGTGTTCGGATCAGGGGACACAGGTGAAAAGGACGGAGACAGCAAGACAGAGGCTGGAAATTGTAGCAAGCATGTAGAACCTGTCCTGCACACACGCTCCTGCGAGCTGTTACGTAATCTCCTGGGATAAAGCTGAGTTGTTGTCTTTTTCCCCCCTCTTCTTTTATCTTTTTAACACAGTCACGTGTGCACCTATAGTCACGTGTACGTGATAACGTAAGCAAGAAGGAAAACAAAGTTTCCATTATAAAAACACAGGCCATTGCAACTGGATAAACTGGTATTCTGACAGAGACACATTGTTAAAGAATTATCAAATGAATTCCGCCTTGCGTGACTGCATCAGCTAATCCAGCCATCTTTCACTCGTCCCTTAACGGGGCTGCTGACTATTGCAGCTGCATTATAATCTATAATATTAGATATACACTTTACATTTCATTCAAAATTTCTTTTATCTATTTTCCAACTACCACATTAGGAGTTCAGTTCTTTAAAAACCCTTTGGAAAAAAACAATCACACCACTAACCTGATTATTAACTTGTTCATGCTGCCTTTCGACACAGACGCCTTCATTCTGAGCTTTGGTTTGACTCCGGTGGGTCCTTGGAAAGGGATTTCTTTGCCTCCATTTTGCAAGGGATCAAAGAAAGACAGTTATGTTATTTAGTTATTTGTGCTTGTGTGTTGGCTTTGCATGGAGAGCACGAGCTATAATGAGCATTTATACTTGAGGCAGTGATCTTCCTACCACTGGTTCCTAAAGAGGGATTCCTTCTCATTTAGAAACTGATTCAGAGGTCAGGAAACGAAGCGGAGCAAGTGCAGTTCAGGCTAACGTTAACGGCCAGTTCATTTGTTTTTTGCCCGCATTATTTTAGATTCTTCCAACTTTTAATGCAATCTAGTCGCTGTCTGTATATGCTTGGCTTTATTTTAGCTTCAGCATTAAAGGCAAACAAACAAATATTTTCTTTTTCTTGGCATCTTTTTCATAGAAATGAATGAAGGGCACCGCCGCTGACACTGCCCAAAACTCAGAAAATGGTAACTTGCCAGAACCTAAAAATAGCCCCCCCCCCACACACACACACACGACTCCAATAACAGTACTTAATCATTTTATACATGGACAAGGACACACACACTGTTTACATACTAGACACTGCAGACGTGTTCATGATTTAAACATACGTGACCTGTGAGTACTTACATTTGTGGCGTTCTGCAGATGGAGCTCGAGGGCGTGCGTCACATTGGGTTTTGGCAGAAGCTGGTCATTCGATGCTCTGCTGGTGTCCGCAGCACGCTCGGCGCTGTGGGAGACACCCTTTCTTCCTGTTCCCATCCTCCCCCAGGGGAAATGTTCGGGGAACAGCTTTAGACTCAGCCATAAGTTCATGCTATATGGTGACAACAACGTGGCTCATTGTATTTAGCCTTGTTTCTGTCCTAAAAACAGACTAATTACATCATATTTTTACTTTTCTTGCAGTGGATGTAAAACATCCGATTCCTGCAGCGCCATCTTAGATTTAGGTGACATATTATATTGCGTTAGTGCCGCTCAGAGCATTAACTCAGTTTTGCTTTTTATTGTGGAGCAGATTTTTGGTTTGTTTATTTTTATTTTCAATATTTAATCAAATATATCATGGTGTCATTTACAGTTTTAAAAGGTGTTGATGTTTTTTTTACAGGTGGAACAGGACAGTGGAAGCAACGTTGAGGATTAGCCTTGAACGGGAATTTCCTTGGCTAAAATCTACCTGGTTTGATGCTTTTTCTCCTCCCAGTGTTTCGCAGTTTTCCCCTTTCTTTGATGCATGGGATAGCGAAGAGCTCTGCCCACGAAGGCAGCGCTGAAGGAGGCATCGCATCATCAGCTTCATTCACCTCCTCGACCGCAGACAACGAACTCACCGCCGCTCTCAATCAACCGTCCCGGTTTCCAACTTTGAGTAACTTCCCCCGCACTTCACGCAGCCGCCATGGAAGATGGTATCTGCCATCACCTGCGTCTCCAGACAAACACCTGTTGGGGACAGGATGAGGGAGACGGGGCTGTAAATGAGTGCTGCTGAATGAAAGCTGCATTGTCTCCACCTGTAAAAGGCGGATCCTGTTACGGATCTGTCAAAGAATCTTTCTGCCTAGATTGCCAGCCAGCTGGGAGAAGGACAAGAACACCATCAGCATGTTGTTTTCACAAGAACCTGATGAGATTTATTACTCCGTCTTTGAGTCACGGTTTACCCGTCGAACCCCTCTGAGGGGTTATTACAGTTCATTCTCCTTTACAAGAGCGATGATGCCGTCATAATATTTTACAACAGACCTGCGCTGCGGTGCGCGCGTTGCAGAAATGCAACAGGCCGCTACGCCCCCTCCCCCTCGCTGGTGAGTTCATCCAGGAAAACAACAGAACACAACAAGTTCAGCTGAATACAGTCGCCAGGTGGCTTCTGGAGGTCGGATCAGGGGTTAAGCATCTAATCCAACCCCTAATGTAAAGTAAATTTAGAATTTCAGTTCCGTGCATGGGAGAGTGATGAGCGTGTTAAAGGACTTGTCAGCTAATCTTAACATATCATCAGTGCCATTGTGATGGCGGGTGGCGGAAAACCACATATTAAATCCTACTTGCCGGAAAAACAAACATTGATAAGGACATTATGGAGCGTCAAGCCCCGACATGTGAGGCGACCTGGATGCCCTCGTTTTAGCACCTCCTGAAGCATGAATGGTGTCGCCTTCATTGCTTCCTGAAGCTATAAGGATTGAAGGATGCTTTCACAAGAAGCATTGATGTCAACGACAACTCCGGTCGATCTAAATCTCCGCCATATGTGCGCTTGACAGAGTTTATGGTTTACTTTGTAGAGGAAACCATTAACATCAGGTGTTCAGTATGTGAGTGTGTTTCCTGTGTCTTTGTTACTCCTGACACAGTGTTGACATAGTTGCTACTGTACTGCTGTCTACTGTGGTCGTTTATCACAGTGCATTATGGGATACAGTGAGGAGCCATTGAGTATCCTAACCAAATATTTTCACAGCCTTTAAAAGGGCAAACTCACTAATTAGTTTACTATTTAGGGAATAAGGAGTAAGGAATAAGGATTTTGAATACAGGCCTGTGACTGGAGTTACGGGGACAACGTGCGCACCTGAACGCAGCGCTTCCATATCAGCGTTTATCTAATAAAGGGCAGAGTCAGTGTCCAACATGTGAAAGATTTCATTTGAGTTCTTGTGCGTGACCAATGTAGACAGTTAAACAGTTCTTGTGCGGGCTGCGGTGGGAAGAGGGGGGGGGCAGTTATTCTCTCACTGGTCTGTGTACAGCATGTGTTGCCATACTTTTCTGAATCCGTAGAATAGTCTCACTTTCTTGAATAGACTTTGTTGGGGGTGACGATGTGAACACGACTCCCCAAGGTCGTTGAAACCCCGTGGCCTCATTATGCAGCAGCCGCCTCACTCATTGCTCCAAAGGCTTTTGCTGTTCTGCGGTACTGACGGGTTTGGCATGGGGCCCGTGTCAGGGAACCATTAGCATAGTGCCAATTCTGCCATTGAATTAACCTCCATAGATGTTTTCGGGAGGCCAGACTGCCGTGAATGGCCGGTTCCCATCAAAGCCAGTCTGTCTCCAGCCACATGCAGCAAAAGCCACCGTAGCTAACCTGCTCAGGAAAATCTTCCCGTGCACACATTGATTTAGACGCACTGGAAATCAGGCCAGATGACAGTTGGTAAACGACAACACACCCATATATCTCTCAGCCTTGTGCGCACACACACATGCACACACACGGGCACACACACACACACACAGATAGAGATAAACAAGCAGTATTTGTTGGGTACAGTGGTTCTATCATTAAAGATAAGAAAACATGGAAAGATACTAGTTATCTTGGCAGTTTTTGCCCCCCACCCTGCACACATTTGCTTCGCACGTGTTGTTCGACAGTGAAACATCAACAGGTCCTCACTGACCGGTTAACTTAAGACTTAAGACTGATTTCGGCTGTTTTTATTTTAATATTTTTTACTGCAGCAAAACAAGGTCTGAAACAATAGTTAGATTTTGTTATTAACTATTAGTTTCATTAGTTTTTGTTGTTTTAGTTTTGCAATCAGCAGCACATTACGGCCACTCAAATCGCTGAATGCTAATTAGCATGCTAACATGCAAGTTGCTTCTTTTCTGTTTTCTTATCATATGAAAAACAATTCAGTGAACTTGGTTTAGGATGAATAGTGAGGCCTGGAGGAAACTGTTAAATGCTGGTGTCAGGTTAAATAAAGAGGTTTTTCTTAGTTTGGTAGACATTAAAACTGTTTGACGGGACCCTGGTTCCGCAGCAGGGGGGCCTGATCGCTAAAAGCTCGATGCAAAGGTCACCTTGATCTTCCTCCAAGACAACAGGAGGCTGAGGAGGATAGGACCAAAAACAATCACCTCAGCTTTGTCCAAAATAAAGAAGAAGAAAGTCTGGGATCCTCCATGATTTTATATCTTCAAGGCAAATCTGAAGCTTCACTAACTTGTGTGTTTTCTCTGCATTTCTAGACAAAAAAACATTGCCATCCCCCCCAATGTCTCAGCAACAGGATGCTGTGATTATCTTATCAAGTGCAGCGCTGAACCAGCAGAACCAGTACAGAAACCAGTCCACTGTCTGAGGCTTTGAGAAGATCGATATTGATGTTTACAAGTACCGTTTGTGTTCTGTGATCAATCTGAAACCTGACTGGAACATTTTAGAAGAAACTGTTTCTTTGCAGGCGGTCAAATAATGAATTGACCTTCACCTTCTCAAGAACGTTGGAGATAAAGGGAAGGTCAGATATGATGATTTGCTAACGCATCAGGATCTAGTAAAGGTTTAGTTGAAGCAACAGTCTGATCACAGCAACCTTGTTAGCCAGGGGTGGAAACGATCTGCCTATCCAGGGCATCTAATAATTAGCAATTATAGACCTCTGCAAGTTCTAGAAATCTCACGTGACCACACAAGATCTATCAAAAAGACAAAAGAAGAAACGGCAACAACTCGAAAACCCAACAGGCAAACTGAAAGAGGATGTCTGTTAGGATTCCAGAAAAAACAGAGGTTTGACACTTACAAAGACTCAGGTGAAGCGCGTGCAACTGACTGGCATGATCAGGCACAAACAGGGTGGTTTAAATACAACACTAATCAAGACTCACCTGTGTATCAGGTGCGTCAACAAAATGGAGGGAAAACAAAGCAAGGACAGGAAACAGATGTGTGGAGCACCTGCGCACGACCACCAAATGTTCACGCCTGCTTCCTTGTTCCTCGGTCAGCTCGCTTCTTGACTAGCCACATTCCGTTCTTGACCCAGGAGTCGTCAATTCTCCCCACGCACAAAGATTTTTGGTCATAAATATTGAACGAGTTTAATAATATTCTATAATATTTAGATAAGACATGGTGAGGAGGGGGGATCAGGATAAAAACAGCCCACTTCAGCTTTCATCTTTAAAAATAGCATTTTTGATGAGCGTTCATGGTTTCACTGGGAAGTGCTGTGGAGTAGTGAACTATTAAAACCTGTGGAATGTACTGGGTGGCCCCTCTGACCTTGGAATGGTCTGACCCGGTAGTTCAGGATCAAAGACAGATTGTGCGGCCTGGCTGGAACCGGGGGAAGGGGGGGGGGCTATACCTTTGCTCACCTGACGTGCACATTTGAACAGCATTGGAATGTAAACTCAGGATAAGATGATCTGTTTTACTGGTATATCTGACCGCACATATAGATTAGATCTGTCATTTTTTACCCCCTGAGGTCAGAAATGGTGTATGGTGCTAGTTGCCATGTGAGTTAGCACCTAGCTGCCTTATCTGACTTTTTTATACCCCAAAAATTCATGTTCATTTCAATTCAAGTGCCCAAAAAGGTCAACATTTGTAGTAAAGAATCTTCAAAACAATCAACATCATTACTGTAAGACTCTTAAAGTATTAACAGCACCACAAGCTAATATTGCTAACACTCTGTGCATTTCACTACTGACAAAACTAACGATCTATTTTTATGTACTGTATGAGTACTTTTATACTGTTTGTGGATGGAAAAAGGAGCGATCACAAAATTGCAGGTTAATGATTATCAACTAATTTCTCACATTCCTCCTGTTGAGCTAATCTTCAATCACATTCTTTCACTGCAGGGAAAGTGGAGAGTCCCTGTGAACCTGATATCTTTGTTCCAGGGAGAACGGCCGCTATACTCCTCTGACCTGGGTGCATTTGGTGTTTCAGTGCTGCCTCATAATCCACCAAAAGATAAAGTATCAAATCTATCGCCTCAAGCCAAATCAGTGCAAACTCTGGAAGGAAGAGAGAGGCCACATTAAATACAAGTTTGGACTCCTTTATTTCTTGCTATCAGTGTCAACCATTGCAGGATGCTGTCATCATACTTAGATCATGTTATTTGGAGTCACACCGTGTCACAGTATTGACCAGGAAGTGGACCCGTTCCAGTCGTTTTGCTGATTGCAGATTCAGCTTGTTTTGAACCTTTTCCCTTATACCTGACAAAATTTAACCTCAGATGCGGCAAATCTAGGGAGTTTTATTTGCAGGGGCTCGCGTCACTTATGCTGAGAAGGTGGTGGGAGGTGAAGAGATGCAGCCCGTCCTCCTCTCAGACACATCAACGGTTCTGGCGAGGGAACTGTGTTAAAACAAGGATTTAAACCGAGCTCAGATGGGGCAGAGGTAGTGGGCAGGGGGCCACAGGAAAGGGGAAAGCAGCATCTGTTTCCATCTATTCATCTTGGACCAGAACGTCGAGAGTGGACATCCTGCCGTCTCCATCGCCGGCTGGAGGCGCAGCCGCTGCTCTTGGTGATGGGGGTATAATTTTAGTGGACGGATAGATGCGACAGCTTGGGTAGATCCAGTGATATGAAGGTCCGGTTCCAATCCAGGTGCTGTGTAAATGAATCATGTCCTTCTGTCATTCACACCTGTGGAGCAGTGTAACGCGTATTTCTCCATTTTCAGACTAGTCCTGATGTAACAGGTGGGTTTTTTCCTTCTATTTCTCTTTTTTTAAATAGACTTCATGGTTAATTACTGATGACAAGCTAGAAGTGGGTCAGTTTACGCTGCGTCGAGCGCGTTGTTGCCGCTTAGCCTAAAAAGGCCACCGAAAGAGTGAAAGCAACAATGGGCTTATCGGGCTCAGGAAAGGCTTGGACACACTGGTACCGGGTCAGAGTTCAGGCTTCAGCTGGACTCCATTTATTCCATCCAAATCCAAACAGCAGGCCGGCAGATACTCAGACAGAGGTACAAAACCATTCAGGCTCAGAGGTCAAAAGGAGACTCTGGTCCAAGACTACCTGGAGACAATGGGACACAGGTGGGACACAGGTGGAACGCATCCCGTCACTTGACAGGAAGACCAGGATGATGTCAGAGTTCCAAATATAAACCGGGAGTGGGAGGGATGAGGACCAAAAGTGTAAAGAACTTAAATCTAGCTGGTTCTGACAGAACTGACCGCTGCGATCGGATCCGGCTCCAGTGATGAAAACTGGGAAAACTGTACTCGGACATCCACAGACCGGGAATTGTTTTCATAAAAACTGGCATGTGGAATTTTTGAATAATAAAACTCTGTGTGTGTGTTTCTGTGTGTGTGTTACATCATTGACTGTGTTTACTGATAAACTGGAGCTCAGCTATGCTATCACCCACCTGTGGGAACCACTTTGTTTTTGTTCCCATGTGCTCCCAGACGTGACCTGACGCTTTGTGGGTTTTATGGGAATATTTACGGTCATATCGTTGAATGCTCGGGAGCAGGATGCCGCTACGCCCGCCGGTCATCTACGCCGGTGGTCCTGACGCTAGGACGCCCCTTTGCTTTGGACAGGTTTGAGGAACGCGAGGTCAAGGTAGCCGTGGTTGAGGCGTGTTGACTCCTGGTTGATTTTTAATCCCGACATGGAGTTACGCTGGACACACCTGCCAGAAAAACAGGCTGGAAAAAGAATGTCTAAATGTTTAAACACCCGAGGAAAATCTGGGTGATGTTGCTGCAGTGGGATTAAGGATTATTTTTAGCAGCTCAAACCTTTTTTTGCCCTCTATTTGCCTGCTTTTCCACCCAGTTTGACCCCGGCCCATCCTGGAAAAACCTTTGCCTAAAATAGACGAGTGCCCGGTTCCCTCTGTGACAGTCGTCACGTCCGGGCAGCAGCAGGCAACAAATAACGGCTCATTTCCACCATCCTCCTTCCTATTTCATCTCTTTATTTCGCAAAGATCCTTCCCCTTGATCTGGTCTGTTGCACTCTGGAAATCCAGATTCCCTGGAAATTTTGGTAGGTAATAAGTGGTGGCTGCCCAGAAAGGCACGGAAGGAGAACCTTCTCAGTCACACTTGGCCAAGTGTCATTTCTAAACTACTGATTTAAATGGTTTGGGATTGAAGTTTGTTCAAAAACTGCAATTTGTTGGTTTATGTGTGATCTTGGGAACTTGGGAGTGACGGAGCCCGATAATTGTCAACAACTGGTCCCACTTTCTCAACATCACCATATTTCACTCCTTTACACTGATAAAAACAACGTGCTGAACAAAAATCAGCCTGTTGACAGTCCTGAGGAGGCTGAATAAGGAGGACGGCTAAAAGGTGAAGCGATGGGATCAATGGGAATTTTCACACTCAGCATGTCCTTCCAGTCCTGATAAAGGTGGTACCCAGCACGTGGTGTCAAGTGGTTCATCACAAAAGAGCCTTTTTTTAAAAAAGGAATGAAAGGGGACGGCGGCCATGTTGAAGACGAGACAGAGCTCAGCGGGCCAAACTGGTGCCAGTACCAGGAGGGCCAACCGGTGCCTCTGTGGGAGGAAACTCCCACTGGTGCTTTACTGAGTCTGTGACGAGATGAATGAGGAATGTTCAGTCTTAAAGGAAGTTCACCTGTGTCCACGCAGACGCTTTGGCCCTTTTAAGCTTATTTTTCTGTTGCTTTGAGGAGCTCTTTGGGTCAGGACCAACAAGAAGCCGTGTGATACACCTGTGTCTGATTTTCAATTGGGAATCAATGACGTTGGTATCTTAAATTGCATTTTTTTTTTAACCAAAAAAATATTTGGTTACATTTTAAAAAAGGGTTTTCTTCGGATTTTGTTAAATTACTCTAATTGTTCAGTTTTGTTGAATCGGATATTTAATGCTGCCCCTGTTTTCTTCTCTTTTGGCTTTTTTAGCAAGTCAGTTTTTGAAAGCAAAGTGTTTGCATATGTGTATGACTATTCTCCAGTTTACTTTACACATTAATTCACTTCAATGAGGAATTCTGACAATTCGAAACACACCAAACGACGTCGTTGGAGATCTTTCCGTTTATTTCAACACTGACAGACGGGTGTGTGATTGTGCCGATGCGGACACACTTTCTTCAGACATGTGCAGCCTGTGGGATTATTGAATGGCCTCATTCCCCTCCTGTTTTACAGTTGCTGGCATTTACAATCAGACTTTACAGGTTTTTGGGTCAGATTCCATTTAAAATGAGAAACAGACAGAACGGGATGCTGAAACACTACATTTCACATAAATATAACCTGTCTCTATATATCTTCTCTCTCGCTCTCTGAGTTACAATCAAATGCACAGTTGGAAGTTAAATAACGCAGTAACAAAAAGGCCACTTTGATCACTCGGAGATGCTCCAAAAATAGATTATTTGCTTTCCTGAAATTGCACAAACATGTATGGTTTTAAAGAGTTGACGGTGCAAAAACGGTCGGAAAACCGAGCGCTTGTTTGTCCATTTCGCTACAAACTAATATTAGTTGTGTTCTGCTGACTGGACTATTGTGATCCCCCCATTTATCGGGCATTTGCCTGATTGAAAGAGCTTTAACTGGCGTGCTGGCGGTTGACCCGAGGAGCGCCAGACGATGGCATTTTGGAGTTCTGTCTTCAGTCTTTGATCGTGTTGCTCATGGGTCCGAGGAGCCTCAGGTTGTTACAGAAAAATGAGGCTGCACCATGGCTGCGACTGATTTTCCCGTCCCTGAGTTTGTGGGGGGATGTTCCTGAGTTTACACCAGAGACTCGCACACACGAGGGTTGTCAGAGTCCTGACTGTGCATGGAGCTCAGGCCCGTGTCCGAGTCCTCGTCGTTGGCGTGAGAGACTTTGGACAGACCTCTGGCCTGCTCCACCCAGCAGCCGCTCTTCTCCGGCGCCGCCTGTTCAGCCTCGTCACACGCTGCTCTCACCTCCCCTGCGGCGCCATCCATCAGTTTGGGATTTACCTGCTCGATCTCCATGCTTTCGATCTGAGCCAGCAGATCCAGCAGCTCGCTCTCTTTGCTTTCCCAGAGTTCCAGACTTAGCTCCAAGTCTCCCTTGATGGCACCCAGGTCTGTCGTTAGCCGCAGGCCGATGTACAGACTGGTGTCCAGCTGTGTTTTGACTCTCTCCTCCTCCAGCAGGTTGTTCTCAGACGCCATTTCCACATCTTGCTCCCAGTATGACGCGGAGGAGGCCGCAAGGTGGATCTCCTGCGCAACGCTCTGTGCGTCCGCCCCTCCGTCGTCCCGCCGTCGTTTCATCCACCGCTTGTTGAGCTCCTCTTGGATCTCGCCGGTGATGCTTTCCACCAGTGCCTCCCGCTCCGTCAACTCCTCCTGCAGACGCACCACCTCCTCGCAGCGGCGCGCGTATTCTTCGAACTGCGCCAGCGACTCCGCGGCGCACCGCGCGTTCTGTCGCTCCTCTCCGAGTTTGCAGCCTGCAGGAACGTCGCCGTCTCCAGGGGTGGAATCCACCATGTATGTGTCCTGCACATAGTTCACCCCGTGTCTCTTAATGCGGTCAAAGTGCACTTTGGCCTCGTAGCGCTCGATTTCTTGGTCCAACTCCATGATCCTCTGAATCTGCTGGCGGATCGTGTGGTCCTGGGAGATGACCAGGTGAACCAGCGTCTCCATCTTCTCGACCGACTCCTTATCTTTCCAAACAGTCTGCTCTTTCTTTTTGTTTATTTTATCCAGCTTCCTAAAAGCCTTCCTCACTATGCGTCTCTGTTTCTCCTGCGACGCGTTAGCGGTGGCGGTGCTCCAACCTGTCCTGGCGGCACCTTTGAGCGCTCCTCCCGGACCGCTGCTCTCCCGACTCTGGACCACACGGGCCTGGGCACTGCGGGGCCCATTGTTGGGCAGCGAAGCTTCGTTCTTCACCAAAACGAAGCGCACGTTCTCTTGCTCGTCTCCCCAGGCGCACCACAGCCGCAGGATCCTGGTTTTATGGGGTAAAATCCTCTCGAATCCTCTCCATTTCTCCACTAGGCAGTAGGACTGCGGGGTGCCGGACAGCATCGCCGCAGCGGCCCCCTGCTGCAGGTTCTGGTCCTCCAGGAGGACTTTGACCACATCAGCACAGGTGGTTCTCTTCGTCAGGCCAAAAACCAGCTTCTCCTCCCGACAAACCCAGACAGAAATCTTCCCCTCCTCTGCCTCCATCTCCGGCTCAACTCCGAGGGAAAACTTTCGTCTTGTTCTGTTTCCTGGTTGTGCTTCTGTGTCTCTATGGAGATTAATTGGACAGAACGAAAGTCTGCGTGATACATGAATCCAAACCTACTTTAACTCCGCTAATAATCACACCCAGGAACTCCCACTGGATTGTCCATCTTTCTCCCAAAATGTTGTCGTGTCCGTGTCGCAGCAGTCCCGGCTGCGTCCCCGGGACAACATGTTTCTTTGAAAGCCAGAGACGTGCGCGTAACACCCAGGAGGTACTTCTAGTCCTGACACGCCCCTGTCTCTCGCTTTCTCTCCCTCTCTCTCCCCCTCTCTCTCTCTCTCACTCACTCACTCACACACACACACACACACACACACACACACAGACACTCGTTCTCTCTCTCCCAGCCTCCATGTTCATCCTGACACTGTTGTGATCAAACTGCACAAGTTCTGCTCAGATGAGATACAGTAAAAACATAAATGTACGCGCACAGATTCACAAGGTTGGGAAAAGCAAAACAGACGCCAAAGGTCACGCGTGCGCGCCACTCTTGTCTCGTCCCCTCAGTCTGCACCATTATCGGCGGTGGCCATGCATGATGACGCGTCATGTGTGGTGGTTGGTGAAATAAAAGCTTATTGGAAATCATCTGGGACTGTGACAACACACACACACACGCGCGCGCGCACACACACACACGCACAGTGTGAGCATGAGGAAAGGGGGAAAACGTCAGTGTAACATCTGGGATGTGAGATAACACTGTTGTCTCTGAGCTCATTTCCTGTGAGGTCATTAGTCTTTTTCTGTCCTGTAAAATTCAGATTGATGGAAAAAGTACTCACATAGGGATATTTGTATTTTTTTCCTGAGAAAAGCAAAGCAAACTACCCGATTACCTGTTTTAGATTTTATTTGCTTTATTTAAAAATAAACAAAATTGGAAGCTTACTCGGTGTGGTAAACCTGTTTATTGATGGTAAATGCCTTCCAGGCCACTAGGTGGGACAACGTGTTGTTTACTGTTCGGGAAATTTCTTGTGTAGAAGAAACTAGAGCGGAAGTTAGCTATACCTGTGTGCTGACTGAAATCAATGCTACCTGTTCGAGTTCCCGAAATAAAATAAATTCTTCAGTAAGAAGAAGCCTCCTGCAAGTTACTACACTCGGTAAAGGTCTTTTCTGAGTTAAAAAATTCCAAACTTGTGTAAGCAATTGACAGTTTCGTATCAAATGCAATAAAATGTCCAGTAAACCTCAGTATAAGGTGCATTTTTAAACAATGGCTACAGTCGGAAGCGGTGTAATCTGTCCCGGTTTGTTTGAGAATGGCGCCATCTTCTGTCCATTAACGGAAATAGCAGAGATTAAAACGTGTTTGGCGACTGAGCCCAAGGAAAAATAATATTACTTAGATAATAATAACTATATTTACTCTAAACTACATTTTCCCCTCATAAGAAGAGGAATATTAATATTTTTGCAAGAAAATTGCAATATTACCAAAGTGGACAAATATGGGAAAGGAAATGGATACACGTTATTTGTGATTCAGAGCTTCAGGGTAAAGACACAACTCCAGACCACAGTTCAGAATTGACCATTTATTTAAACTGAATAGCATATGCGTACAAAGTCTCTACAAAGCTATAAAATATCTAACATACTTTTAGCCATGAGGGGAAAAAGTACAAAGCAAAGATCAGACCCTGTGCAGTACCAACACATACACACTACTAGCTTTTTGATTTCTCCTAAATGTTCTCTTCTTCTTCACAAAATAGGATAAACATTAGAATATCAACGATATACATCACATCTGTAATAAATGTTATTGTCACCGTTATACAAAGCACCTTATCAAAAACCAGCTGTGCACAATTAAGAGCACTAGAGTGAACAACAGAAATATCGAAGGACATTTTGTGGATTCAAAAGAAGCAAAATGTCCCCCTTGAACATCCAAGTTGACAGTGACAAACGAGTTCGATGACCCTTCTGAACGGCTTCCAAACGCTGGAGGGCTTTCTCTTTCTGACAGAAGAGCTCACAATTTTGGGGACGACAAGGACTCCTGATGAGATTAATAAATGAAAAAATGTTCCTTTGAGAGACCAAACTAAACCAGACTGCGGTTGGTTGTCGTAGGTTGGTACTCTGCTGTGAAGGTCCGGTAGTTTGCCAGCAAACAACAAACCTGTGCAGTGTGAGGACCAGCTATGGAGGTTTGAGGGCAGCGGCGAGAGGACACCAAGACATTCATATAAGGAATCAAGCTGTGAGCCGGTGCCAATGGCGACTGTGGCAGAGATTCTTCCAGTCAGATCCATCACTCCAATCACAATAAGTTGGAATCTCTGCTATAAAGAAAATTTTGATCTCGCTGCAGCTGGTCACACAGAAAACAGCCAATGACAGCATGACAGACAAGCAGTGATGAGCGGAATCCATAACTGGTTCGTAGAAACAAGCACGTTTGCCTGTGAGCTAGTTGCATTGTAGTTCAGCTGTCATTTTAGAAAACACACTTTTCTGTACACTTACAGATTAGCGATGTGTATAAAAAGTTCTGGTGTGTCCACAGTATAAGATATCCAACAGTGCTTTAGTTTAGCCCAGATTCATCTGGCATAAAGAGGAAAGGATTTGAAACCTGAGCTACACGGCCAATTTGGAACGTGTGTCTAACCGAGCCCTCAGCTCAGGGGTGAGAAGCTTCTTAAAATGTTCCAAGCCTTGGTTAAATGTTAAAAACTCATACCACCCCCCTCCCAATTTAACTTTGGACAGAGTGAGAGTTGCTGTCGCCATGTTCCGTTTTTATGCTAAGCTTATAAGGCTAACGTTGGCATGACTAAAGCTTTAACAAAGGAAACAGATATTTATAAGGACCAAAATGTTTTAAAAATTGCCTCTGAAGGAAAGACCATTGCACGGATGACCCGTTTGGGCAGACCCACAGCCAGATTTGATGATGTCTGTGTCTAACAAACCTTTGCAGGGACTCACATATTTAAGTTATTCTTTTCACACACAGCGACAGTTAACACCAGCTATGATGTGCAGCACGTTACATACATGTAAAAGTATGAAAATACACATAAATGCTTCCAGAAAAAGTCTCCTCCAGCAGATATTAGAATAAATTGGAATTCTTGAGGATGGTTCAGTCTTCATCGTCTTTTTAAAGGGCCATGAAACACTGAGTTTGGATGATTAACGATACCACACTGGACTACACAGCCTGGGATAAATAAATAATGCAAAATGCCGAACTGTCGGGACTGGAAACATCCGACTGTCGTTTCCAGCCGAAGGCACTTCATGCTAGCCAAGCGCCACGCAGACGAACAAACCAAAAAAGGCGCCGGCGCATTGCGAACGCACGATTGCTGACTTCCTTTCTAGCATGCTGCGATCTGGTTGGGAGAAACCAACTGCAGTTCCAGTGATTGGTGCCGGGTTTAAAGGGAAGGCTCGGCCGGAGCCGCCAGACTCGCCGTTGCCAGGTGAATCTCTGCTCTAAGGACGCCGCCAACGGTGTCAGCTCTGCAGGTTTCACAGTGCATCCCAACAATCTGACCCCCACCTGTCGGAGTCGGTAGCGAACAAGGTTGTCGTTGAATCGGGAGGACGAGTGCAGCCACCGTCAGCTGTGTCCTCATGGTCTTAGATCGCGTCGGAATCAAAATATAGTCAATGCTACAATGAAGAAACTACCCCCCCCCCCCCCCACAAAATTTAGAATCTAGTCTCTTTTTTTTCTTCTTTTTTTAAAATTAAATATACAAAAGGGTAAAAATTTACTTTTTCTCTTTGGGACAAAAACACGTCTTGTGTGCAAGAATGCAGATCACACAATTTGCAGGATACAAAAACATCTCTTTGTAGAACACAAACGGCCTCTGTTCCCTCTCCGGTTATTGGCCACACACAGGGTCTGACCTTCGGTGTCCATCAGCATCTTGGCAGTTGCACACGGGGGGGTCGTGAAGATGCGTCTCTGGCGGGGCTGGACTCCCCCCCCCCCCACCCCCTGGGTGCCCTTTTGACTCCTTGATTTCCATCCTGGGAGTTGCGGGATACAAATATATTAGTTGAAGGAAGGGGGAGAAACCAATTACGGGGAGTGCTGACATCTCCTGGTGACATCAGAGGCACGACGATGGCGCCGGGGGCGATTGGGATGTGCTCGCATGGCTGCGCTGCCGCCGTGCTTAAGGCAGCTAATGAGCATCTGATATTCCAGTTAATATTTCTGTGCCGAGTCGCTTGACAGGAGTCCGTCGGACACCGGTTCTGATCCGACATGAATTAAAAACATCCAATTATTACAGAGGAAACGCGGCCATTTTCCTTCTCGCGTTGGGCAGAAAGTCGCTTTCAGACCGTTGGAGTGAAGTCTGTGACGCGCACGTGCGCGTTATTCCTTCACCAGCCGGTAGATGTGGTGCTGCGCGCCGTGCTCGTTGTTGGACACCTCGAACACGCACGCCATGCACAGCAGGGTCTCCTGAGTTTCTCTGTTGCTCACGACCTGGACACAGGCGGATAAAGCAAGGCTGTTAAAGGGATCTGGTCATGACCACCAGGGGAAGTGGGGGGGGGGTCCTCACCAGCAGAATGGTGAAGTTCTCCAGCACGCTGTTCATCATGTACTTCTCTGGCAGATGCTTGAGCTTGTGGATGAAGTTGATCATGTATTCACACATGGGAGAGCGGCTGATTCTGTAGACGAAGCGGCCGTTTTCGAACCTGGCGTACTCCGTCTGAGAGAGAGCCAGAGAAACGCCCAGGTCAGTGCTGCCCGAGACCCGGTCCGCCCGGAACCGGCCGATTCGACGCGAAGAGGTCATGCAAGCGTTTACATCTGTTGTGTTTGTGGAGGCTCGCTGGCTAAAACGTTCAGAATCTGCTTTCTAACAATGCATTTTTAGACTTGATGTGGCTCCTCGGGAAGTTGTGGAATACCTGGCTGTGAGAAGAACTGGGAGGAACTGGGAGGAATGGTGATTCTCCTGCCTGTAAACCCACACTCACCTCCACTTTCTCCACCACCTGCTTGCCGAAGGAGCACACCTTGGTGGAGCAGGTGATGGTCATGTTCTCAGAGCTCTCGTACTGGCTGGTGACGCCGTAGAACGCCGCCGGGTCCTCTGGCGTGTTGTAATTTAGATCCGCCTGCCCAAAGCGAAGAAAGAAAAGTCAAAGCCTGTGGGGGGCATTCGGCACTCTGGGTGTGAACTGTTGGGACACCCACAGCCCCCAATCGAATATCAACCAGGCCTCAAACCTCCAGTATTTCAAGCATTTGTGAATGCAGCCGCCGCACACGCACGAGAGCCAGATGTGTTCGAAAAGACATCACCAAAAAGATTTTTTTTCCCTTTGCCAGTTACCAGGGATTTTCAAACAAACTGCCCACATGGGAAGAGCGAGTGTGTCTGCTGCTGTTGGGGGGGTTTGTTGAGGGTGAAGAAAGCGGCAGCGTGACAACAGCCCGCGAGTCTGGAGACGAGCAGGTGTTCAAACAAAGTGACTGAGCTTTCATGCATTCACCACCTCCACACCAGGTGGAACGATATAACGCGCACACACACACACACACACACACACACACACACACACACACACACACACACACACACACACAAAGACCTGAGACAAAGACAAGGTCGAAAACCATCTGCATAAAATATGCTGAACTCTATGTGTCTATAGTAACACTAATATTATTAATAAAATATACAGTCTACTTATACTGTATATAAGTTATGTCGTATGAGTAATATTTTAATCGCATCGTTTTTGTTCAATTAAGCACAAATTATTCGGCAACATGCTGAAGCTTTGTGCCAGAAGTAAAAAGAGCACGCACTCGAGGTGCCGAAGTCTTACAACGAGCCGTCGGGTTGAAGCGTTCAAGGCTCGCCAGCCTCCATCACGGCCTAATATAATTTATATGAACTAGTAGGCTGAGAAGCGGAGGGTTGCCGGTTCGAGTCCCGGTGTGGACAAAAATGGGAGAGTTCTGGTAGTAGGTTGGAGGCGCCAGAGCATCTCAGCGCACTGCAGAGGTACCCTTGAGGTACCCTAGGATCCTGCCTACGCCCATATGGATCCCCGAGAGAGAAGACGCGTTCAAGAAGATGAAACATAAACTGTAATTACTGCAAAGTGATGGTGCAGAGAGGAAGCGTGGCCATGTACCCACCCAGAACTTTATCAGGTAGAAAGCATTCTGAGGGCCCTTGCTGAACAGCTCCTTGAGGCCGCCCTTCTTTTCGGGAAACTTGTCGTAGATCTGTCTGATATCGACGCACTCCAGCAGGGGGTCGCTGTAGCTGAGGCTGCTCTGGCTGATGTGCACAAACAGGTGCTTGTTGTACTGCAGGGCGACACGAGGAAAAAAGCCCGGGTCAACGTCGAATCTTCTATTAAATCTGTTCTCATCCACGAGTTTAGCATGTTTCCCAGCATGTTGCTTTAAAGCTGATGGTAAATTTAGTGCAAACTATTCGTTTGATATATACGATAGATGAAAAATTAAGGTTGAAGCACATTAGCAACATGTGGGGGGGGGGGGCATGTGTCAAAGCAGCTTCAGTAGAAGCAATCCTCTAGTTTCTTAAATATAATCTAAATAAACAAAGACACACATTTGGATGAGAGGGCAATTTAAATTGTCCTTAGGTGTGAGGGGTTGTTTGTCCTTCTATGTTGGCCCTGTGATGAGCTGGCAACTTGTCTCTCCCCCGCCGCCCCGAGAAGCTCCCAGCAGGTAGAAGAATGATGAGAGAGAGAGAGAGGTAGAAGAATGATATGAGAGAGAGAGAGAGAGAGAGGAAAGAGAGAGCGGTAGAAGAATGATGAGAGAGAGAGGTAGAAGAATGATGAGAAAGAGAGGTAGAAGAATGATGAGAGAGAGAGCGGTAGAAGAATGATGAGAGAGAGAGGTAGAAGAATGATGAGAGAGAGAGGTAGAAGAATGATGAGAGAGAGAGAGGAAAGAGAGAGCGGTAGAAGAATGATGAGAGAGGTAGAAGAATGATGAGAGAGAGAGGAAAGAGAGAGAGGTAGAAGAATGATGAGAGAGAGAGGTAGAAGAATGATGAGAGAGAGAGGTAGAAGAATGATGAGAGAGAGAGAGCGGTAGAAGAATGATGTGAGAGAGAGGAATGAGAGAGTGGTAGAAGAATGATGAGAGAGAGGAAAGAGAGAGGTAGAAGAATGATGAGAGAGAGAGAGAAGTAGAAGAATGATGAGAGAGAGGTAGAAGCATGATGAGAGAGAGGAAAGAGAGAGGTAGAAGAATGATGAGAGAGAGGTAGAAGAATGATGAGAGAGAGAGGAAAGAGAGAGAGGTAGAAGAAAGATGAGAGAGAGGGGAAAGAGAGAGGTAGAAAAATGATGAGAGAGAGGTAGAAGAATGATGAGAGAGAGAGGAAAGAGAGAGAGAGGTAGAAGAATGATGAGCGAGCGAGCCCTGCCAGTGTTTTCATAAAAGACACATACAATTGGCTCTTAACATTACCATCTGTCAATCTGTCATCTCTGTCTTTGGGACCGCAGAGAGAGAGAAGAGAGAGAGAGAGTGCGTGTTTGTGAGTGCCTGTTTGTGTGTGTGTGTGTGTGTGTGTTACTTACTGCCTCTTGGTCCCTCTGTGTCTCCAGGAAAGATGAGAACTCCACCAGTCTTAGTTTGGTGGTGCCAATGGAGCGGTCCTGCCATGCTGGCTCTCTGTGTGTTTGGGCTGCAGTGGGAGGTTCATAGCCTAGACCCCCACACAAACACACACACAAACACACACAAACGCACACACATTTCATTTCACTGCTGTCAGTCAGACCTCTACTATCATCAGACGCGCTGAACGCAGGTACTGATGTGCCTAAAGTAGCTGTCTAAAAAGATACATGGCTAAATATTAAATATGGTCAATTAATTATTTTCTGCAGGCACATTTGAGGGCACTTTTTCCGCTGACCAAGGACCAGCGAGGCGGGACATGTCTCTTGCTCCCTTGCCGACTTGCAAGTTAAGTATAATGTGTTCCAGAAAATCTGTCAAGGACATCTTGTAAAACTTTACAATAACTTTACAACATCACGTTATCCATACTTGAGTCAATATAAAAGTGATTTGGACTGAGGGCCTGTCTGATATTTTTATTCCATCTTTATCATCTTTTGGGGCTGGACATTCTGGTCACCATTACTTTGTGTAAGTTCTTTCTTTTATCCTCGTCTCCATGATTCCACCCCCCAAAAATGACATCTTTTTGATTTCACTATTGTCCTCTTTACCACATCATCCCATAATAACAGGAAGCCATTAAAAACAGAGAAAACCATGACACATTTTTCTTCACACTTTTCTCTTTGACCTGATAATGTTAGGGTTCGCTGTGAACCCGAGAGCCGAAACAAAGTTAAAAACCACCCCGCGGAGAGCAAGTGGCGGGGGACAGGACTGACTGTTCACATGACAGAAAGGAGATAATGACACCTTGGTCGCTCTCACCTGAGATTGTGGTGGTCCCTGCTGTCTGCATGGAGAAGGCTTGCTGAGAGAACGGCTTGATACTGAGTCAGAGACGCAGACGAAGATACAAAAAAAAAGAGGTTAGAGGAATACAAGACGCAGTCACAATGGACCTAAATTATACGGAAATGAATTCTGTTCCATCTCGGGTGAGCAACCGTATGAGCGCAGATGTCAAGAGAGTCTTTAACTTCCCTGGAAGTCCTACCAATCTCATCCGCTACCATTATTCCCATCAACAAATGCTCAAATAACCGGTGCTGGCGATGGCATAACGAGCATTTAAGCCTTAAACGACGTGAGAAGAAACAAAAGATGCCGATAGCAAAACACCGGCTTGATGCGACCACACGTGTGATAGTGTATATCTCGGTTGTGGGTAGTTACTGATGCTTACACTTATGCTCCAGTTATAGCTGCCTATATATAAGTGTGTATGTGTGTGTGTGTGTGTGTGTGCGTGTGTGTGTTATTTATTTAGACTTCAGTGACTTTAACACTGTATAATGAGGGTATAAACCATAGAAGTATGCTTCTGGTCACAGATGTGAGTGTGCAGGTGACTCTATTTTCTGAATTTAATCTTCTATCATCTTAAGAGACTTGGGTATTCATTGGGTATAAAAACAGCAGAGAAAGAATACGTTAATATTACGTTGTTAGGAGATTTAAAGTAGCTGCTGCTTCCTTTACATTTAGCCATAACATGTGTGAATATGGCCATAAGATGTGTGAATATGGTCATGTAAGTTTGATGTGAATGGGTAAGATGACTCACTCTTCTGCCGTGGAGCTGGATTGTCCTCCAGGGATCATACCCTGCCACAACTACAGCGAAATAGAGAGATGGAAATAAAAGATTAGTCATCCTGGCCTTTCCTGCAGGTTTGAGTATTTACAGGAAAAATAAGTCTTACCTGTGCGTTACCGGGGAATGAGGCGTGAACTATTCCAGGCAGGAGCTTGCTGTGGATCGCGGTGGCGGAGACAATCTGAGCTGAGGACATGGAGGAGATGCTGTGCAACGCTTTATCCTTGGCGTTCTGGTCCTGCACGGCAACAGGGGACATGCATGTAGACGGCAGAGGTTTAGAGGGTACAAAAACACTGCACTCAAGAAAATGGACCCACCCATAATAATGATGGAACAGGCTGTGCACAAGATGCTTTGAAATAACGTCATTAGTGATGCTTATCTTAGCTAATGCAAAGCTAAAGGGAGGCTCCTGTTTAACAATTCAACCTTTGTCCAAAGTGGGAGGGTCAGACTGGAGCTATAAAACACTGTCTAGGTGTGGGGAAGATGCTCCAAAACGACCATGACCAGAGGCAAACGCAAGCACTAATGGATGGACTGCTACCGTTAGGCGGGATTTGATCAGTCCTAACTCACGGGGTCCATTCTTAACTCACTCTATAACTCAGAAGAAGAAAACAGACAAATGAAATGGAATTAGCTGTGCAATAGTTGGAGGAACGCTAATTGGCAGCTTCTCTCAATTTAATTGGCACGGTGGGAAATCTCTCCTCATAGGGGAGGTAATAACATTACAGGGGTACAAAGATGGGAAGCCTGATGGATTTCCATATTAAGCATCAGCAGCCATATGGCTTTAATAACATCCTTGACCTGAACTAATTTCTTTAAAAAAAAATAAACATGTGTTTGGATTTAAGTGGAAGAACACTGGCGGATAATGAGCTAATCCATTATGTACATAAGAAGTTGGAAAATCTGTTAGGACTTTAGCAGTTATTCCCTTTGCCCAGGGTGTGAACAAGGTCGCTGTCTTTACCAACTTCTCTTAGACTAATCAAATGCAACCCAAAGGCATGAATGTAACAATGTGGCTTCTCTTTGCCGTTGCTAAGTGTGGACCCAGATTACCGTATGAAGATAGCACTTTAGTGTAAAGGGGGCACGCATGATGTCATCCATCAAACAGTTAAAGATGATATTTTACTAGCCGGAGGGGCTTAAGTTCCTTTTATTGCAATTTCAACAGCGGTTGTCAATCTGTTAAATTCTTAATGAGCAGCGTCACAAAAAAAGAACGTGCAGCATTTATCCACCAAGTACACTGAGCTTCACCCACGATGGTTACTGGACAAGAGCGCCGAATGCAAATAATGGGGCAACGATTATAGTGACAAACAACCACAACATTTTGATAAAAAGACAACATGACATTTACAAAAATATGTTATGGTTTCCAGCCGCTTATCTTCTACTGCTTTTCCCTAAACGACCATCCCCAAAGGACAATCATTAAAGATGTAACATGACTCAGCAATTATCTTTTTTTATATATCCCTCATTGGCACACTCCCGCTAGGTGGTCGTCACGCTGCGGCTTCAGCTGATGTGGTGCTAGCATATTGTTCTACCAGGGTTCAACACAAGCCCCGAATGGACAAACAGACGTGAACACAAACATGCCTATTCATCATGTATCAATTGCTTTTGCAGTATTTCACACAAGGATCGCTTGTTTTTTGGCGACAACAAACACAAATCCATCGCTCTCACCGGAAAACAGGCGTTGCTTTGTCACAATACAAGTTATTTACAGTAAATAGTCGGGCAAGGATAAAAGAGACGGCGAGGACGGAGAGGGGGGCACAGATTGACAGTGTGACTGGAAGGCAGGGGGGGGACAAACGACTGAATGTACATGAATACCAGAATGGCAGGGAAGAGGGGAGGTGGAAGAGAAGGAGAAGGAGAAGGAGAAGAGGCCTAATTAGACACCTAGGATACTGTAACCAGCGTGACAGGCAACCAGTGGAAATCTCAATGAATTCAGTGTTTGTCTGTCACCGTCAGCATGAGGGTCTCAGAAACAGCATGAGCCTTCATAAGAACCTAGTCGCTGTGTTGTAAAAGCCTCTCTAAGCACCCGTGTGTGTGTGTGTGTGTGTGTGTGTGTGTGTGTGTGTGTGTGTGTGAAACACCACTGGGATAAAATAATGCTCATAATAATGGAACGAATGAGCACAAAGGACCTCACCTTTAGTTTTGACTGGAGCTCACGAGACTTTCTCCTGGCTAAGACCTGAATGTGACTGGACACCTGAAAGAGGAGAAGAAGAGAAGAGAAGAGAAGAGAAGAGAGGAGAGGAGAGGAGAGGAGAGGAGAGGAGAGGAGAGGAGAGGAGAGGAGAGGAGAGGAGATTACAGGGTAAAAAAGAAAGGAGGAATGATCAAACAGTGAGTTGCCATGGTTATGACAGGGACTACAGAGTGCACATAGACTCATCTACACACACACACACACACACACACACACACACACACACACACTAATCCCCTGACAACAGTGAATAAACCATCTACGTACATCTTTTAAGAGAGTGAAATGTGTGCAGGTAGAGTCAAACCATCATTTTAAACGATCTTTCATCTGTCTCCTGTGTGTGTGTGTGTGTGTGTGTGTGTGTGTGTGTGTGTGTGTGTGAATTTGACACTGTTAGAACAAGAAGTAACTTCCCGGAATCATCAGGATTGAAAGAGGAGCCGTGACTCAATCAGTGCTGCTCTCTAACGTTCTACACTTCACTATTTCATTTGAAATTCTAGATCCATTAATGGGATGGATCAGGATCAGGATCAGGAAGAGCTGCCAGCACATCTGGGTGCTGAACATCTGGATCTGTCAGCACGTGCCTGCTGCGTCGATCCCTCTCATGTTTCCAGTGCTGTCCTGTCCTACTGGGTCCCTACTGGTACCAACTCTGGCAAATAAAATGGTAAAACTTCCCAAACATGCGTCCTACATCCCATCTTGGATTCCAGCCTAACGAGATCTGGCAAACTGAGTAAAAACACACTCATCGTAACAATGAGACATTTCTGCCATCATTGTGATTGGAAAGATTTTACAGCAATTTTTAAAATATTCATTTCCAGTCTTAGCTAAAAAGGATGCATGTATATTTATTTTTAAATGTTCTATATATTATTTATAATAGTAATAATAGTTATTATTATCATAGACTATATTCTGCCTAATGTTATTTTGGTCTCCAGAAAAATGTTTGTCACACATATTAATTTCAATAAAGTAATTTTCATTGAATATTTCTTTGATACACACACATGCACGCACACACACACACACATACACACACGCACACACACACACACACCTGTTTTCTTGTCCGTGTCTTGCCTGTCCGAAGCTTGATGTATCTGGCTATTAACTCATTTCGACCTGCAAGACAACACAAAATGCACCAATGAAACATTCACCATCTGACACACACACACAGACACAGACACACACACTCTTTCTTTCTCAAAAAGAAGTGTGACCCCGAAAAACAACTCTGTGCTAGATTTAGTGTTGTTGACCCAGCGACCCTCTGGAGTTTTGCTGCACGTAGTAGTGTTGTAATCACCTCCATACCCCCCACCACACACACACACACACACATACACACACACATGCACACCCGTGCACACACAAACACTCCTGAATACACATGACCCAACAATACAAGCATTCATGCAGACCAGCCATCCCCTGATTAAAGGAACCAGCAGGCCAGCTGTACCAATGGTTTTACACACACACACACACACACACACACACACACACACACACACACACACACACTGAATAATTCAACTCATTCAATGAGGAGCACAGCAGACTCAGCATGACCTGGCTACTATAGATTAGTGGCCGAGAAGAAAAGGCAAAAATAAAACACACAAGAATTACATCAATTACAACCCGTGACAGGAATGTGTGCACGTTCATAACCAAAGACCGGGTTTCATAACAGTTTGTTCGCACGTCATCCCGCGACTCCATTACCTGAAACGCATTTCACATTTGCTCTCTTAAGTAATAATATGTTTGTGGCAGAATACACTAGTTCGCCTTGTTTTCTTGTTCCAACCAAGTGGAAAACCAAAGTCAGGCCAGCTGGCCAACTGATGTCAAGATCAGCACAAAGCCAAACCTCTACACACTATCCAAATGGCTCTTAACAATAGCCCCAACTAACAAGCAGATGGTGTGGGTGTGTGTGTGTGTGTGTGTATGCACTGACCAGTTCCACTCTCGCTGAGATAGGGAGCTTAGACTGATAAAATCTACAGATCCCCGTGCAGGTGTTTTCCTTCTAGCAGTCAAAAGCTGCCACTGGCAATAACACACACTTTTACGCACACATGACTGCCAGGACAAACACACACGCACACGCACACGCACACACACACACACAGTCCTGGCTATGGAGGCTGACATCTGACTCCAGAGGGGCCAGCTGGTCTTTCTAGGAGGCTTAACGGTGAATTATCATCCTTCACGAACCCTGCGGCACACACGGCTCACTCCCAACCTTCCTCACTCTCCGTGCAAACACACATGGGTGTGTGCGCACACACCCCGAACACACACTGGGATGCGCGCGTGCACGCTCGCTCTGTCCATCCCTCCATTCTCTGTTTCGGTCTCTGTTTCCCCTCTGTGCCTCTTGCAGCGAATGGATCTCCCTTCTGTCTCCTGCTTCCTCTACCTTCCCACTAAACACACACACACACATGGACACACACATACACACATGGACGCACACCTCTGCCTCCAGGATGAAGACACTGTTTACAAGCCCACAATACGGCAGCTCTGTGATTTTGAGGCAGTGCATAGAAGCTCCGAGTGGCGGAACAAGTGCTCGAGAACGGCAGCAGGTGGGATCCGATCGGCTTCTCTTCCTGTCTATTTCTCGGAGCAAACGGAAAATGAGTGTGTCCGTGTAGGCTGCCGTTCGTAGACGTGAAACCCTGAAGTTCTAGCAGGCCACCTGGATGCTTGACAGCAGTTGCAGTGAACCAAATAACGCATGAAAATATCCAAATGTGCAGCTTTTTAAAAATGTATTTGCATTATGCTGCACGATGCACTGGTGCTACCAGCAACAGGATCCAATTAAGAATTTTTTTCTACTTTTATACGATAGACTCAAAAGATCCATGTAATAGTAATGAAAATAGTTAATTTATTACACAATTTACCAGCACAGTGTCTCTAAATTGGTAACTAAGTGAAGAGACAGCAGGCAGTGAGGTGCCGCTAACATCTCTGCTGCTACAAGTGTTGACAGCAGGAGAGACTTGGAGAGTAGAAACCTTTTCAGGGCCTCCAGGATTTCCCCGACAGCCAAAAGTCAAACAGATTTGCCAAATGTACATTAGAGTCAAACGTGCACTTGGCAAAAAGGTGAAACATTCGGAAAAAGTAAAACGAGGTAATTAGAAATTAAATGAAAACCTGCACCGGGACAAAACAGCAACTTTTAGGGGTGTAAACTCGGTCACAACAATGGCCCAAAAGACAAAATGCTGCATTTGTTTGCTCTTGGCTGTGTTCATTATATCCTGATACACGTTTGGAAGCAGCTCTTAAACAGGTCGGGGCGGCAGGATGGTTAAAACATGCACGTCACTGCAGGAAGCTTGTGGGTTTGTTATCTAAATATTACCCAAAACATTAACTTCTTCAACACTTTAAGTGGTTTCAGATTTAGAATTGATATAAAAGCAAAATATTTTGGTGATGGATTCCATAAATGTAATCATTTACTTAATATTATTCATAAAATATAAAAATAATGACGGTAATAATGACAAAATCAACATTGAAACCATGAAACATGTGACCGGTCGTTCCTCTCTCTTTCTTTTGCAGTAAAATTAAATCACCGGAGGCATTTTTTAAGCTTAGACAAACAACTTTATATAACTGTTGCAATTAGATGCTGCGTAACCTGCATAAAAAAATCATTTCAGCAGCACTTCTATTAAAAATGACTCCCAAAGTGACCCCTAAACCCTCCCTATAGGAGTGGCGAGATTTTGTTTGGCTTCTCAGCAATTTTTGCTCTATGTCAGGTTTGTTAGAGGGATCAAACATTTTAAAAGTGTCGTTCATTGTTTGGGATTGTGGGTCAAGGCTAAACTCTACACTTAATAATCCTGATCCAGGAAGCCACCGGTGAGTTTTAAGCAAGAAGGGGTACATTTGTTGTCAAAAGACCTGTAAAGTCGCTCCTCCATGAGGTGGATTCACCCAGATTATATGTTAAAAGCACTCTTATAACTCCTGATCTAACACAATTAGGTTGAAATGGGGGTAAACAGTGGACCTGGAGACAGGTGAAACACGCCACCAAGGCAGAGAACACAGTGGTCCTGATTGATTGGTGTCTGATCAATAACGCCAGGGATCCAGCCTCTGTGAAACTTGAGTGGAATCAAACCTGTCGGTGGTGCGACAGTTCTCGCTTTTTGTTTGAACGTTCCGATTAAAGCACATGCTGCTGTTTTTACAATACCCAATCATAGTATCCATCTGTTCACATAATACTAAACCCTCTTAGTTTCATTAATTGTTGCATTCGGTGGGCGGATCACCTGACAAAAGGCCAGTATTAATTTCCTGTTTTGTCTCTATCAATGCCAGTAGGAAAAAAACATGGCTAGTCTTATGGCTAAACATCCCACGGGCAGAGTAGGGTGCTGCTGTGAGGGGAGACATGTGAAATATTATTCAGGTGCTTTAAAATAAACTACAAATAGAAGGAAACAAGAAACACTTAGTGTTTAGCTAAAAGAGCTTATGGATTTGATATTAGAGAAATTAGCATGCCAAAGTTAGCTAGGTTTTTTTCTTCTTTTCTTCAACAAAGTGTTGCTTCCAAATGTGATAATGAGTCACGTGGGAATCCAGAGAGCACGAAGATCTACCCTCAAAAGTGAAACTAAAATTACCTTTCGCACCATCCTTGAGACAAGAATGGGAAAAAAATTAGAGGAAAATAAGAGACATCGCGGGGCGGCTTTAAACTGCTGGAGACAGAAGCTCATGAGGAGAATGGTTTGTTCTCAAATGTTCCTGTTCCTGGGTGTGCACAAGGACACACATGCACGTCACACGCACCCGTTACACATATAACATATATGACGCACAGAAGGCTAAGATTTACATAGTTTGATGGATAAATCGCCACAGTGCATTCTGGATACAAAGAGAGAAAAAAGCAGGAGGGAGAGGGAGGGAGGCGCAGCTGGTGGCAGCCAGAGTACCATCTGTTCCTCACTCTATTAGTTCACATGCACTCACACACACACACCTCTAGCGAACACCTCTATTTCCTCTGTTTTACAGACCGCTTTCCTTTCCAGTATACCTGACACCCGAGGCCTAGCTGTCAATCCAGCAATTCTCAGTCTGACACACGTCAGCACCCCCCCCCCCCCCCCCCCCCCCCCCACACACACACACACACACACACACATGTCGGAGGCAACAGCCGACGCTCTGCAGGGACTTTGCATTTTATCACAAGGTTCATCGCCGTATAAATAAACAAAAGTGCAATCTGTGGGATGCAAGTCAGCTGAAAGTTGTCCTTCTATGCTTTCAAACCCCCATGAGGATGAAATTAAGGCATTTCTATTTAAAGAAATGTCAAAATCTGGAATAAATCACATTTGAGATTGTAGACACACACAATATGCTGTTGACTAAATAAGAGCAGGTCCAGTTGACCACACAGTGTTTTCCCGCGGTGCTGCGGTTCTCATCAGTCTTTTTCTGTTACCATACTCACCGTACATCTTTCCTTCATCTGACAGTATAATCTTCCTCCTTCCGCAGGGTGGATAGATGGCCAGGGCTTCTTGGAAGCTTTGCTCAATGTCAGGGCTCCACACTCCTTCAGGATCCCCGTCCATGTTCTTATCTCCTCCAGAGTCACTAAGTCTGTCCATGTCCTCCCCTGCACTCTCACTGCCGCTCCAGCTGTTACGCTCCATACTGGCAGCTAGCGTTGACAGGCCGATGGCGTGCGCTCACAGCTCGGGGACAGCTGCCCTAAGTTGGTGATTTAGGCAAAATGCAGTGGCAAATTTACTCTAGCTTAAGCTGGTGACAATAATTAACCCCCAGTAGGGACGGCCAGCAATGGACAATAACAAACAGGAGGGCAAATGCTAACAGCAGCCTCGGGAATGACGGTATAAAATGCCAACTGCCGTTAGTCAAGTGGCTGGAAGAGTGTGTACAGCCGTGATCCAACATCCGACGACAGGCAGCAAGTTTTTCTCTGCTCCTGGAAAGGAAAAAGAAAAAGACAATAAAGGGCATAAGCTGTGTATATAATCAGACACAACAGGCCAATGAAATGTGATCTGTTGCCATTGTCTCTCCGATACACTGTTTCAATTCCTTTTATGTCAAGGCTGCGGCGAAAGCTCAACTTCTTAAAAGCACATCTTATTTAAGCACGCAGTTATTCCCACAACAACATGCTGCTCACTGCTCTTAAACAGACAGCAGCACAAAGCAAATGGGATTTTTTTTCCTCCCCCAGAATAGAGAACAACTGGAGAAAGGCCCTTAGTTTTCTCTGACCTGTGTTCATGCAACCAAGAATCTGTGTCCCAGCTGCTTTTTTTTGGGCTTCTTTTCATGTAGGAAATAGCCTATTTCCTTGAACCGCTGTGCTACTCCTGACAGGAACAGGAGTGGAGGCAGTGAAGAAGGGGCTGAGACAGAGACCGCTGCTGCACACGGCTGCAGCCAGAGTTTAAAGACAAAATGAAGGAGCTCGCCAGCTGCCTACAGTTCTCAAATCCCCCATGGTAAACAGCAGGGCTGGCGCAGTGCACGCCACCCTCACAGAGCAGCATATGCACACACACACACACACACAGTTACAGTGCCAGCTCCTCGGGTAAATACAAACCATTGGTCTGTTCTTCCATTGTTCACACTTACCATTCTCTGGCCATTTCCACAGCTTCCGCAAGCCCGCAGCGCAAAGGCCATGGCAGCGTATGTGCGTGCCTGGCTAATTTTAACACATTCACACTTTTTTTTGGCATCTCCCCCCCCCGAGCCTCGGTCACTGCTGCGCCGTACCTCAGGGAAAACTCTGCACCAACTCGTTAGCTGACTTCGACTCCCAGCCACGCGTTGTGATGACGAGTTGCGCAGTTGTTGCTAAAGTCAGTGGCCTCGTCCTTATTCCGCCTGTTCTCGTGTCTGCTTCCTCTCCAACTTCCCTCCTTTTCTTCCTTTATTCCCCCTGGCCCTCCCCAAGCTACTTTCCATTCAAACAGGGATTCATTCAACCAGTTGACTGTCGGTAACATTTGTTTCCTCCACAGTCACATGTGCCTGTGAACATGGAAAATGCGCACCCTAAAGTACCTGTGGACGTTGCACATCTGCATCATGATGAACACAATACACCCCCCCCCCCCCTTTCAGGGTCACCAGAAGGAACCGCAGTGAAGATCATGCAAAATGAGCATGACAGGGGCCCAGCGACAGCAGATGGACGCTGGACAGAGACATTAGTCACACAACAATCGACCCTGGCTGACCTCCCCCCCCCCGCCCTCTACAGCCTGGACACCTCTCGCCCGTCAGCAGGCAGACCCAGACTGCTCCGGCCCGGACAGCAGGCTTCATGGTGTAGTCCTCAGGAGAAAACTCGTAAGGCCGCTGTCCCGCCACTGCCCCACACTCGTTCTTCCGCTCCGTGTCGCCATCCTGCCACCTTTTCCTACAGCCCTTTCCACCACGTCTGTGTCGCTCTAAACATGTGTGTCTTGTAACAGCAGGCAATTATGCTGTATGGCGTTGTCACAGGTTTGTCAGCCCCTTTTAGTCCTACTGGACACACACACACACACACAGACACACACATACAAGAGGATTTTCTTATAATCTTCAAAGCAAACATTGTCCCACTTCACAATGTCTTAGCATATTTTAATAGTCCCTCAAGGCTATTCTCAAGTAGTTCTTAGGTGAGGTGGAGCTTCGTTGTCTCGCCACTTAAACAGCCTCCACAGCAGGTAAAAGAGTTCGGACTGAACTGACACTATTGACGCAGAATTAACGTGCATGACTCTCTGAAGCGGCATCGCATCGACCCGGAGCTCCCCGATGCCCACAACCAAAACAAACCTAACGTATCTATCCATTTTACAAGCGCTTTTCTCTCCTTTCCCGGGGGGTGGGGGGTGGGGGGGCTGGAGCCTCTCCCAGCTGCCTTGGGGCGAGAGACGAGCTCCACCCTGGACAAGTGGCCAGCTCATCCCAGGGCCAAAACACAAAGACAAACAACCACACACTCACATTCCCACCTAAGGACAATGTAGACATGCCAGTTCACCCCTCCCTCAACTGAATGTCCCACACAGGCATGGGGACACATGGAAACTCCACACAGCCTGGCCCCCGGCTCCCAGGGGACAGTCACAGCAGTGATTGAAAATATAATTGCATCGTGCACTTTATTTCCACTAAAGTCATTAAAATGTTTGTTTTGGCTTAAATAAAAAGTAATGAACAACACTGTGACTTTCATTTGCCTACAAAATCAGCCTTCCCTTTAATCAGGTTGCGTGTTTATAACGGGATAATCTGAAGGGAGATAAAAGTGTTTTTCATGCATTCATCTCCGGAGCTGCCAGTCACAACACAAGGTCACGGTGTTGTCAACAGCAGTAAGGACAACAGGAGAAAGACGACCGTAAATGTGCTTCAGGAATGTGAAAATAACACTGAAACTGTTTTTAATTAATGTACAAAATGGTGTTCTTCAGACTGGATCGACTGTTTCATTTTAAGGTTTCAATGTTCTTCTCTGCAACCTTAAAATGTGATATATTTATATTATTTATTCACACACACAAAAATGACACCTTTCTGAATGTTTTATTGATTGAACACATATACAAGTACTTTCTAAGCATGGTATGCTGATCATACTACGTTTGCTTATTATAAATCTAATACAAGGATTGTAACCAGACACAGAACCATTTGCATGTGCAGTTGGTGAAATTCTAAAGTAATCATACCAGCCCCAAGTCACACCTTCAGGACGTCTTACTGCTACTTATGGATTAAATTGTCCATTCCCATCGTTCAAGTCATCAGGATGGTATTAGGAGATTGAGCACTGTGATTTGTAACAATAAGGGAGGCAGAATCTCGTTTAAAACTCCAATTAATTGTGTCAACTTTGAAAAATCCCCAGTTTGTCTCCTTGCTAATGACAAGGAGTGCAGGAGACTGACAAATCGCGCTTTTTTACGACGCCAAGACTCATTTCAGTGAAAAATTTTAACTAATCCATTACTGCCGAGGCAGAAAAGACACCTTTAGTCAGCTTTCAGAAGTTTCCACCTGAATACTTTTTTGTTTTTTAATGTAGTCCATTCATTACGGGAATGAAAAAGCTCCATCCATTCAGCCGCTGCCCTAATACGTACTCAAGAAAGAGGGAAAGTGGACCAAAGAGAGAGTTGCTTTATGATTGAAGAGGCTGTGATTCACAGTAACTCGACCTCATTATTTCACCAGGTTTTTTTTTATACACAGACTCTGCCATTTAGGCACACGCAGTAATTGGACACAGATTGCACGATGATGTGGTGAAGTGCTTATTTCCTCCTGGAAATGTGGTAGCGGAACGGTTTTGCTCGTAGCTCATCTCTCTGTTGTTCCTGTCCGAGATTTGTGCTGACTCAGATGAGGCCATTATCTGCCCACTTCCAAGGAGCCTTCGCTGTCACTTACAGTATAGACCGGTGGTTTTCACAGCGTGAGGCGTCCCTCCCCGAGGTGGGGGGGGAGGGGGGGTGTACAGCCGAGAAAATAGCACCGAACAATGTGGGTAGCCAACAGGTCCAAATGGACAGAATTTAAATTTTGGGTTTTCACTATGAAATGAAAGATTGGAGGAAACGCAGGAGCCTCACATCTATATACTCTGAGAAGCCCTGATGGCAGAGCAGGGAATGCACCGGTAGACCCGGGCCAGGTTGTGGCGATTCCAACACTCTTTAATAAGTGTGAGATCAGGAAGGCTGCGCCAGGATGGAAACGAACTGATATCCTGCACCAAACAACACTCACGTCGCAGCTCATTAAAACCGCTCGGCCACATACATTCAACATGTCTTATTATCTTGAATTTGTAATAACGCTGCCTCCTATCTGCACCTTCCATTTTTATTCAAACAAACTCGGCCAAGGTATCATAACACTACCACACAGTGTGATACTGAGGTGGTATATTCATTAAAAAGAGGCACCGGGAGCCTTGGTCTGCTGTAGTACTCCATAAGAACCAAGAATAGCACTTAAATGGCAATGACTCAGTAGTTGTAGGTGGTTGATATTCTAATGCTCTGCTGGTACAACCAGAGATTTCTGAAACTCCTGTTTTCATTGCAAGGCAATTTTCGATGGCGTCGCCATTATTTTCCACGCACTCGAGTGCCACCTTCGGTTTAAGCGACAACCCGTCGACCCATTTCATGTCATCCTTTCTTCCTCCTGAACAAATCATGACACAAATCTGACTCAACGTGGCTCGTCTGATGATCTCCCCAGTGCTAAACAGTTTAAACTCACATTCATTTTAAAACCTGAGTTTAGGTCATCTGTATTGTGACCAGTGAGTTAAAGTATAGACAACACGTGGCCACTTCCTCTCATTATATAAACATTGAGATCCAGTTTCCAGGATATGCATGCTGCTATCTTGCCCCGGTGACATCATTTGCACACACATTCTGCTCACTCTTGACCAGGAAGTGAGGATGCAGAGAGGAAATGGAATGACTCAGACAAAAATAAAATAAAACGAAATAACGTAAATATAAAGTATCTGAGGATCTTTTAAGTCTTAAGACAGTTGAAAGTCCAACTACAGAGAAAGTGGAGGTAGGGTCTAGTTTTTAACTGCAGCATGCCACTAGAGAGCACTCAAGCTGCTTTGATGGTAGAATAAGGAATATTCTTTCACTTTGTTTGTGCGGAAGTGTCATCGGAGGACTGCAGGACTCGTCACAAATAAGCTAGGACCTCTTCTCGCCGTCTGCACTGTTTTTAGCATCACTTCCTCTAGTTGGTGAAATCTAGTCTCTAGGTTTACCTCCTGCCGTGGCAAATATAAGATGATATTTGTAAAATACCCCAGATTTTAATCTGTCACAGCATAAACATAAAAAATTTCATTTGACTCATCCTGACATGGTTACTGTCAGATGTTAATTAGGCGTTTGGTAGGAAGCATTGGACAGATTTATATATTGCTGCTTTAGATCGTGTTAAAGCTTAACGTGGGGATGGGGAATAAGCCCTGGAATATTAGGAACAAACACGAGATGGTCTTTCAGTCCTGTTGTGCGCACATGTAATGTATCCACCATCCTACTTGTCTTGCACAGTTACAAACTGGTCACTTTTCTTCTGCGAAACTTCACCGATGTGCCGGAAAATTGACACATGTTCTTGTCATAGCTTGGCCACCAGAGAGACAAATGTAAAGAGGGGGGGGGGGAGTAAAGGAGCTTCAGCAGACAAGCCTGCACAGGCTCCACAGCCTCCTGCAGCCAGAGGCCTGCTCCCCCTGCCCTTCAGCCCCCCCGCTAACCCACCCAGAAGGATGCCTATTGTCCTCCCATCTCTTAAACAAAGCCTTCCCCAACCACCACCCACCATTTCCCCACCCAGCCCTAGTGCCCCCACCCGCCCACTCAGCATTGTTAGCCTAATAAACCGACTCCCTAAATTTCATTACATACAAGCCCGAGTTTTCCTTCATTCACACACTTTCGGTTTCATTCCCTTCAAAGGCAACACAGACCAAATTACTGAAAAAACAAAAACAAAGCTAATAGCTAATAGCACCCCCCGCCCCCCAAAAAAACAAGCCAACAAACCAAATAAAAACAGAAAACCATGAAGGCATAAAGCTTTAAAAAAATAATAGAATTACAAGGTCAGAGAGAACTGTCCACTCTCTCGGCACCAGAAATTTTCCAGTATTTTCCTGATTACCTGTTGATTCATTCGAGCAGAGAAGCCACGCAAACACTGCATAAGAGCTGCTTTCACAGCACTGGCTACATTATTTGTGCAAATGTAAGCAAAGAACGGCTGCGTCGCGACGCTAGAAGACATCATTTGGTGCCAGAAAGATTCCCAAATGGCTACAAACATGCCTGCCAGATTTTGGCCTTCTGTCTAGAAATAAGAGAAGACATGACAAAACAAGGAAATGGCGAAACTCCACCATATTGTTATCACATTACTGAAGTAGACACACACACTCACACACACACAAAAACATATGCACAGTTGTGGCTAAAACACACAGAGGCCATATGGTGCGGCTTCATCCACCAACGCCTGTTGCTGCTGCAGCAACAATAGGCCTGGACACCAAGAGGCAAGCAAACACACACACACACATGCGTGCGTGTGTGCACACACACATACACTGCAAATGGTCGTCAGTCTGCGTTGCTTAGGCCCAGAACAAATGCCTGGATTTGCATTCTCCACCTCCTTTTATTCCTCTCCCTCTCTCTCTCTCACACACACACACACACACACACACAAGCCCCTGGTCTCTACAGGTGCATGGTGTACTCAAAGCAGATGTCAACGGACTGGAGAAGAGGCGCTGGGGGGGTTGGAGGGGTCTGTTTGCTCAGACTGACTGTGCAAAGCTTTGTACACTCAGCTCAGCAAAGACAATCAAAAACAGTTACAAAATGACCCGATTCATCACGCTGCTGAAGCACTTTTAAAAAAAAACGAGAGAACAACCCAAAGCGTGATTCGCTCTCGGGCGTAAACACTTTATTACCAGGTTTTGAACAAGGACATGACAAAGATGGAAAGATGACATCATAGAGGCTGCAGCTGGTATCACGTTAACTTTGTCATGTTTGTGCCCACATCTAATAAACCTGAAGGCAGGTGGAGCACATGTACATATGTAAATATAAGTATATACACACGTGATTAAAAATGATCCAAAATTTGGAATCTGCTGTTCCATTTAATGACTATTTACAGCCTTACTAAATGTGTTTTATTTTCACCACGTTTCCATTTACAAAACAATCGATGTGGATAATTTCCTGCCACTTTGAAATCATAAGTGACCCCCCCCCCCCCCTTTACCTGACAGACAATTACACCAGAAGTAATGCTGCTAGTGTGTTCCATGCTACAGGCTATAATTTCCCCCAATAATTACATTGTGGTTTGTCCTGCATTTCCACAGATCTCTTGCTGTAAAAGACCGGAGACATCCTTTGAACGATATTTAAAAGGAAATACACAGCAGAGCTATCAGAGGCTGCTGAAAGGGGATTTTTAGAGACCTTTAGTCTGACACAGCTTGACAAGATCTAAAATTAAATCGTGTTTGAAGTTAATTATGTTGAATAAAATACCTAACAAGACAAATAATAGGGGAAATATTAATTATTAAAATGTTTTCGAGCTCATTTTGTAATGAAAACTTAATTCTTGGATTAATGACTCTGAAATATTCCCTTCCAGCAACGACGATTGGAATTATTGCTCATTGTTTTACGCGTCACAGCCAAATGTGATGATATCAGACGCGTCTTCTTACTCGACTTTGACAAATTAGAAGATAATCACGGAGAAAATGTAAATCTAGGAAACCATTCGATCGTTTCAAACGACTGAGAACTTCCGAAAAGTAATAGAATATGTTGCGCAACATAAACACATCATAAATAAACAGTTTAATCGGCCTTTGCTGCATTTACATCCACCGGGGCATCGGTGCAAATAAACCGAATCTGCTAAGATTAAAAGTGGCACAAGCTGCAGCAGCCTGTCTGATTCACTGAGGATACAATGCTCTCTGTCCACTGGGTCAACAGTGCGTGTTATCAGTCTGTGGCCTGTTCCCGTGACTACTGGGGCCTGGAAAGAAAAAACCTCGGCGATGCAACAAGTCCCCATTCACTCCCAGCTTTGTTAAGCTGCCTCCCTGCGCCGCAGCGGAAGGCTTCTCTCTCCGCCTAACAGAAGATAACACCAACTCTGTCAGACAACTATCCCGCAACAATGTGCGCTTTGTGCTACACGGGAGAAAGGATCGATGCGAATCCGGATTTGTTGGGTGTTTTCTTTTTTTTTTTAGGTGCCGAGAAAGACTGATCAAACTGCGCGGAAAGCCACAGTCCTCGCTTAACGCGCACACGGCAGCGCGTCAGGAACCTTATTTACACTTGTTTGCGTGTTTAAGAGTGTCGATTTTGTCACAATGTCGGCGAAATTGAGATGATTCGTTTTACGTGATCACTTCAGAAGCGAGCGAAATGTCCGGGGGCACTCAGGATACACACTGAGAGGGCGACCTCCTCCTTTGGAACTTACCTCGCCTTTATGTGGTTTAATTCCCACACTTCTCCCGGATCGGAGTTACTACAGCATCGGCAAAAGCTCGGCCAACTCCAGGGTGTCCTCTTGGTTCGGGTTGATCAAAGGCAGCGGTGCGCAGAGCGCGTAAAATGCGCAGCGTTTCTCCAAGGATGCGAAATATGCGCGGAATGGGAGCAGGAATGAAATGAACGCAGTGGACTGAGTTGAACGGGGCGGGGTGAGAGGGACTGGCGTCACCCTGGATAGAGTGAGAGATGGGAGGATGGGTGGAAAAAAAGAGAGAGGGAGAGGGGGAAGGGGCTGGACTGTATGGGCTGCGTTCAACAACAAAAGAAAAGAAGTGGAGCCTAAATTCTATTCAGTGGAGGAAGAGGATGAAGCCACAGGGGAAAAAAAGAAAAACAAGAAAAGAAAAAAACATTAGACCTAAAAACTCTTTAAGCTGGCTCAGATATGTCAGAGTAAAAAACATCAGAAAAGAAATGACAACAACTTTTAATACTCAATCAAGATGAGTTAAGACTAGTTTTAGGCACAGCTGATTATACTTACATGAATAAATATATATAAAACACAATTTTTTGTATCGTCTAAAGGAGGCAAGTGTGGCTTTGGGGGGGGGGGGGGGTGTTAAGAAGAAAACGTGGTTGTAATGTATGTCCTTTTGAAAGTAAGAGTAAACAGATTTGTTTAAATGCACTGGGTTTGAATTAGCATGTAATGAAATGAAAAAAGTTCAAACAGAAGCTGTGGCATTATTAACTGCTTTCTGGACCCCTGCGGCTCCAGCGGTACCGGTGGCTCCAACCATCACGTCCTTTCTGAAGAAATTTAAACGCAGCCACCTCAGCCTCATAAAGGAGTTGTAAACTTTTAGCTTAAGGAGCACTAAACCCATCTCGGATTTCATCCTTCGGGCACCGCTGGACTGTCATCTCCCCGGAGGGAGGGGCTGTGACATAAAACAAACACAGATATGCCAGGGTCACAAACCTACTGCAATCCGACACTGCAGCCAGGCCAGCTAGCTAGACCCAGCATTCCACATGGAAGCTTGTGTGTGTGTGTGTATGTGTGTGTAAAACATTTTGATGCATGCAAACATACCTTCTCATGGGTGATTCACATGTGCATCACGTAGAGGAAAAAATTACACAACAATTATCACAAATTTGTGGAGAGATGTGCTACACACAACAGGACCATAAAACACACAGGATGTTGACCTTAAGGTCAATAGTCTGACCGCAAATCTGACCCCACCTGGTTTCCTGATGTTTTATTAATACTGCCACTGCCTGGGCTTCATACAGGGTTAGTGGCAAGCAGGCTACAATGCAATTGCACATTTATTATTCACGAAGGTACGATGTCAGCACTAGCTTGTGCAAACATGGTCTCTGGTCATTCAGAACCCGAATTCTCAAAGGTGCTAAACTACTGTTGATTGGAGATAAATGTGTCCAGTAAGCTACAGTATATACGGCTTTAGCCAGAACCTTCTAACATGTGCACCATTTCTAATCTGTGAGCTTGAAATGACAGAGGAGGGAGATAAAGGTTGGGGGTGACGGTGAGGTCAGATGCCAAATGTGCCCCTTTGTGGGTGCTGTTAGCTGTCTAATCAGACTGAGAATGTAACAAACAGCAGTCCACTAGCGTTTTAGTTAAGATGAGTCCAAGAAAAACTTCTTTGGTGGTTCCAACACAATCTGTGTTACAGCGGGGATTTCTTAGTCCTGCAGAGGGGATATTCCTATTTTTACACACTGGCTGTTGCCCTCCAGAGATGTTCAGTTAGCTTGAACATACAACAAACATGTTCACAATCATTAAGGGAGAGGTCTGAGAGTGAGGAAGCTGCATCTGAGCATTTGGGGGGTTGGTACCTTGCTCAAAGGCACATCTGCAATACAAATATCTTGGCACCTCTCCTGCTAACAGTACAGTTTCCAGAGCTTGAACCCTCTGACCCCCCAGTCCAGTCCCCTCTAGACCACCAAAACAAATGTGGGTTGGGTAACAAAATAAACAGATCTTCGGTACATTCAAATAAAGGCTTTTGGCTTCCTCAGAGATGCTCTGAGGTAACTGCTACGAAAAGGGGACATAAATAATATTTAGGTTTAAAACAGTGGATTAAAACAAGAGGAGTTACTTTAAGTGCTATTTCTTGAGCAACGTCAGCATATTTCATGGACCCTATGAAATGAAGTCATGGAGACCAAAAGGCCTCAACTTTCAGAAGAGTCAGGTGTTCTAATAATGTGGCCACCCCAGTATGAAACATGGCAGATGAGTTCTTTGTAATGAACTGGATAGTAGAGACCTTGTTAATTCTCCCATCAAACCTTACAATTATGTGTCTCAAATCAAGCTGGTTGGAAAAAGACTTGCCGGTGGTAGCGTTTGCACGCTTTGTAAACTGTATCAGGGAGAACCTGAGAGGTAAATTGACAGAAAAATTGGGTCCTGAATACAAGAAACCAGTTTGATTAATGAAATTCTGACCTTGGTGCATCCTAAATAAAAGGAGTAATTATAATTATTACTTGGTACAACAATAATAACACAAACCTGAGCGAGTTTGTTTTTTGGAGTGGTGTTTAGCATCCTGAAGCACAGCATCAGCAGTGCGACAGCAAGTGTGTTCTGGCCCTTTAGAGAAACCTTGGGCTTTGTGACTGCCGCTCACCTCCATCCAACCATGAATTGTAGGCTTGTGGGTTTTAATTAAACCTCCAGTAAAGTGTACGTACACGTTTCAGTGAAGTAAGGCTTCTTTTACAAAGAACACATTGAGTACATCAATGGCATAAAGGCTCCAAGGCTCAGATGATGATACATTATCTGTGCCACAATATGCATATGATGCCAATGTTTCTCTATTAGTGCAGGATATAGTTCTATTCTCTCACAGGTAGCAATGCAGTTCATTTCTCACGGCTTTAGATGGAATTAGCTTCTGGACACTTTTGTGCATTAGAGCTTTTGTCACTTTACCTTTAAAGGCCATGGCTTTTGGTGCTCCTTTCTTTTCAAAAAGTGTTTTTTGTAAAGTTTGTGATTTGTAAAGACGACCGCAAAGGATTTATAGGGTTGCTAGGAATGCAGTCATGCAGAAAAACCAGAAATCAGACATGATAATAAAGATTTCGATTCAAAACATTTAAGATGGGCAGAAATTAAAACAAATTTGAGATTTAAGTAACCAAAGAGCAAAAGCAGCTGCAACAACATCAAAAAAATCTAACTATTTAGCAGATTTGTGTAACATGAATTCAATTCAAACAGGTCAAATTATAGCTGAGTAATGACTTTACTGTTCTTAAAAGAAGTAACTGAAATTACTCCTTTTATGATGCATTTGCATAGCTGGAAACACATCCAATTTATTATTCCTGGGGAAAAAAAATCTGGCAAAATAAGCTATTGGTTCACATTAACATTATTCCAATAACTTTAAGGTACTACAATAACCTAAGACCTAAGGTCAAAAGTGTCTGTGGACCATCCATCTTTTAAATTTGCCTCAATGTACTGATAGGACAAATCAGTGCTGGGCCAGGAGTGGGTTACATAGCCAGGACCTTTTAACTGAACATACGTAGACGATGGCTAAGGTGAACACAAAGAAACAGGGACATCTAAGAAATAGCAGCAAATCCAATTTATACATCATAGTCAGTTGTGAATGATGCAATAGGACATCAAATTGTGTTTATAGTTGTCCAAGGTCATCCTTTCTATGCAGCAACAGCACTATTAGTCCTGTTAAATTACTTCATCTTTGATACTGTTGCTTGCAGGGGGTAAGGTCCTGGGTTTCTGTAAAGCGCCTAGAGACAGTTTTGACACTGTATAAATAAAGGCCAACAGAGCATGACCATGAAAACCTGATAATAGTAACAATCTGATGCCTTCAAATGCTCTTCATGAATGCTATAATTCGCTGCATGTAAACATTGGTTTACATATTACAGTCCATTGATTGGATTTCTTTTGGAGTGCATAGATACGGTAGGTAGCGACACAATGCTCCATTTTCAAATGATGATGCAGCCACCCAGGCATCTCTGGAAGAGTCCTGAGGGATAGACTATAGCATTTCTTGAGCTGCCTTTTTGAAGGGATAACAAGACTTAAGTGCCTGTTAGTGCCATTGTTAATTATTGTAGTAGTCCTAGGTTTATTGCGGCTCTGTGCAGGATGTACTAGTCATACTTCTGGGCTTTTCTTGCCAGGCTGAAGGTAGCCGCATCCAACCAAAGATTGGCCAAGGTGAATCCAGCAAGGACTGGCGGTTGGGACACAAAGATGAGTTTCAGACATGCCGTTATTATCCAGAGGGCCCTGTTAATGGCAGCTATCTTGCAGCATGTGGACTTCTGCTCCTTGCAGGGGTACAGTATGCGGACAGGGGCTTGTATGGATACGGGTAGGACCTGGGAGGATGCTCCCCAAGTTGATCCTGCCAGGCAGCGATGGCTGAGTGAAACCCTTGCTATAATCTTGGCCTTCACTTCATCCAGGTGTTGCTTGTAGTACAGTGTCCGATCCACGTGTACGCCAAGGTAGTTGAGGGCTTGCAGGAACTCCATCATAGCATGATGGTCAAGTAGTCTGTGCAGTTTTGTTGGTAGAGGTTGTTCCTGGCAGTTCCTGAATGTAGATGTTGAGCAACATTGGGTAGAGAATGGAGCCTTGTGGGACACCATTCTTCTTTTCTTGATCCTGCTTCTCACACTGTAGCTCTGACCTAAGGGTAGAAGTGTGGACAGTATTGGCAGGAGGTGGGGTGCAGCTAAGGATGGAGGCAGCTCTCTTGAGGACTCTATGCTGGTAGATGCTCTGCAGAGTTCTGGTGATCTTCTCAGTAGTCATCACCACTCTCTGCAGGCTTTAACTGTCCATTGCAGTTTCGCTGCAGCCGGTCAGGGTGATCATGACAATGAATCTGTAAAAGTTGAGTTTTTTGATGACATCCTCACCTTCTCCAGCTTCCTGAAAAATTATGTTGTTGGGCCTTCTTGATCAGGTGTGTGATGTTAAAGGTCCACTGATGTGTACTCTCAACTAAAGTTGCTCACCATCTCAACTTCCTGGATGTAGAATGGCCGATGAGGTCTCCTCTCCTTTTGCGAGTCCAATATCATCTCCTTTGTTTGGTCTGTGTTGAAGGTGAGAGTTGTTCACATCACACCATGACGACAGACCCGGCGCTTTCCTCGGGTCAGCCGTTATGACCTTGACAGTCATCCATGAACTTCAGGAAGATGTTGCCTGTGTGGGAGGCAGCACGGTCGCGGACGAACGTAGAGGTTGGGGCTGAGGATGCACTCTTGTGAGGTGCCAGTGTTTGCGATGATGCTGGCTGAAGTTCTGTCACCGACCTTGATCAACTGAGGAAGCCAGACCGAGAGGGTGGGGTACAGACCAAGTGTTAAGAGTTTATGGGTGAGTTTGTTGGGAATGACCGCGTTGAAGGCAAAGCTTTAGTCTACAAAGAGTATCCTGATGTAGGAGTGTTTATTTTACAGGTGGGAGAGAGACTAGTGGTGGCCGATAGGCATACTGTCGGTGGTATAATGGGTCCGGTTAATTACTCTGCATGTGCACCAACACCACTCTCTCAAAAGACTTTGTGATGAATGAGCACTACTGGCCAGTATTCAGGCAGGTGGCAGGGGCGCTTCTTGGGAAGGGGAACAATGGTTGTGGTCTTCAAACACAGGGGAACGATGATCAGGCTGAGTGAGTTTGAAAATGGAGGTGAGAACCTCGGCCAGCTCGTTAGCACATGATTTGAGGGCCCCCAAGGGATGTTGTCTGCCCTCTAGGGTTGATCTTCCTCAGTGCTTCATGCACTTTAGCTGATGTAATGGTTCTGTGGTCTGTGATGTGTTGCAGACCTTGGCCCATCCGCTCAGAGTCCATAGCAGAGAAGAAGCTGCCTAGCTTCTCTCTGTAGTGTTTCTTATGATGGCTTTTCCCAGTACATATTTCACAGCTTTGTACTCCAGCACTCTGCCAGATTCAGATGCAAGGGAGCAAGCACACGTCATGTGATGTACATGAGTGTTTACCCAGAGCTTCTGATTGGGAACTTGTTGATTTGAATGCCGTTGAGACAGGTGCTAATGATCTCCTGATCTCCTTCCTCTACTCTTCATCCATTTCCAATTGCTCCCCTCCAGTTCATGGTCCTCTATTTCCCCTCAATCCATGTTTTTGTTAGGACTCTTCTTCCATCTGTTGCTGTATTTTCTGGTGCTTCTTCTCTTCCTTCTGATTGTTCTCCATTAACTCTTCACTGTCAAAGCCTCCTCATCATGTGATTTCTCTCCTTGTTTGTCCTTATTTTCATTAACTTCTTTTTTCTCCCTGTTGCTCCTCTACTTCTACATCACTGTTTGCCACGTTTCAGGGATTTAAAGAGGGGCCATCTCAGCTTTTTGTGTCTAATTAGCATGATTTTACATTTATGTGTTAAACCTTTTTTCAAAATTACATTGAAAAAAAATACTATTGTAAAGATGAATGGCCTCTGCCAAAAAGTAACTCTCCAACACAAAACCCTCTAAGCTCCATGCAAATCTCCCGAATGCAACACTGTCCTTGACTCTCCGTTTCATATCCCTTAAAGCCTATTCCACCACTCCATGTTCCACATTAACTTAAAAAAAACCATGAGAAGGGGCACTTTAATGAGGAACTGTATTTTTTGATAAAACCTTGAACATTAACACCTTGTGGATCTGTGGAAAACGGAGCCTTGGCTCAGTGCAGAACTATGGGATATAAAGTACTGAATGCTCTACGTGTTCATACTCAGCAGTCTGACATATTTTGTTGCTGTTGTGGCTAAAGTAATATTTAAGTTTCCCAAGATACTAAATGTAGGCTTGTCATCTCCTGTAAGCTACACCTAACAAAATTTGAAGAAATAAATGCTTGAAATGTATCGGCCCGTTTGCAACGAAGCTATATAACAGTCCCAATTATGAACATGATTTTCTGAAATAGACTCAAAATGAATAACCTATAGGGGAAATTCAACATGTGGTAAATTTTTAACTGATAGATGTGCTACTTTTAGTTAGCATCACCTTTACATTCTTTACTTGAGAGAATTTTTACGTGGAGTTAGCCTGTCACAGGATGACAAACACTTTTGTGTGGTGCCGTTTAGCTTTTTTCTTCCAGCACAGATGGATAGTAGTCGTACACATTTATGCATTAAAAAAAGAAATTAAAATGGAAAGCAGTGGATGAAAGGCATCGCTAGAATACAGGGTTTTGTGCCCAGTCCTCCACTTCTTTTGTGGTTTTAATATGCTACCTTTTGAATTTTTGACATTTATTTAACATGTGGAGTGAGTGTCACGCAGATGTAAAAGATGCCCATCACAGGATTGAGGATCAGGGCCCCAGGTTTCACAATGAGCTCTATTCATGCTGTTCAGAGAGGAAATGAGAATGAATGAAGAGGTTAGAAACACCTTTGCTCTAGTGCCCATACTGAGTAATGCGGGGTGATGCATTTTATGTACTGTAAATTAGAGAACTGTCTGGAATTGAGGAGGATGAACTGGGACTGGCTGCATATTCCAGGAATTCCAGTTTACAGCCATGAGTGTGGAGAGTCAGGAGGTCACAGATATCACCAAATGCTGAGTTTTCACCCTACAGATGCTTTCCAAGGCCTTTAGTGTTGCTGCGGGTTTGTCAGTCGTCTTCAGATTAGGTTTGCTTTAATTTAGTCATCAAAAATATTTCATTTCTGTCCTTGTGCTTTGGCATATGCAGGTAGAGCATTGATGTCTACACTTGAAAATTCAACCATCTCAGCCTCTGACAGAAGTCATCATATGACGGGACACATGATATGGTGTACTTTGGATCATGAGTGGTTCCCTTTAAGCTTCACTTTCCCAGCTTAGTGCAAACAATTGCATTCAGGACTCTGCAGCCTGTAGGGTCCCCTTCGTCTCTTTAACTGGCAAACACAGAAAAGATTCAGAATTTGGGTCATGTTCTTCATGCTATTGAACTAAACCGGTCTCAAAGCAAAGGAGCAACCACGCATTCCCTAAAACATCTTGTTTTCCCACCTTGAGTTATTTTGTAAAATTCCTAACTGCAGAATAACGAATGTAAATGAGATTTGTATGACTTAATAACAGCCTCTGTTAGTCCAGTATGGATAAGGGAGATCTTGCATCTACATGGCGTTGAGTTTATAATGAATATAAGGTAAGACTGGAGGCAAATAACACTACCTTAATACGTTTATGAGTGATGAAGCATTCCTGCTCTAATCTGTAATATTACCCAAGTGGAGGATCAGCAAAACATCATTGCCCTATATGACTGAGCCCTTCAGCTGAAGCCCCATAATATAATAATGTGATATATTATTGATCCCCATAAGGAAAACGTCAATTTCTCTTGGGCCAATTTGTAAAGAGGTCAGAGGTCAGTGGCATCCATAGCAGGAGCTGGTGTAACACTGGTGCCTTCCAGGAGTGTCGGCTGGACCAATCAGCTTCTCTTTGTGGCCAACTTGTCTGAAAATGATGGTGATTTTGGTCATAGAAGTTGGTTATAGACCTTCAAAGGACTGAATTATTTTTTGAAAATGATGATTCAGTCAATGCTGCGCAGTGATTGTGTGAACATTTCTGAAGGTTATATGTATTTATTATATTAATGGGAAATAGTTTTTTCTTCTGCTTTGGGCTTTCAATGGGTTGTATTATTACTGTGGGTATTTTGGAAATATGAGAAAATGTGTTCATTGTTATTATTTTTCCAACATTTCTGATTTTTCCCATAAAAAAAGCTCAATTTGAATCAGGTGATAGATTAGAGTTGACGTCTGAACTATAATGCGGAGTAAAAACATTTTTTATGTAAATATACAGTGTAGTTTCACCACATTATGTAGCAGATTTAAAAAAATAAAATAAAAAATGCTAATTCAGCTTTTTTTTTTTTTTTTAAACAATGCATGACTTTAATAATTTCCTTTCAGTAAAACCAGAAATAGCAAACAAAACCCAGCTACGTTGAGGCTAAATCTATTCAGCCAAGAATAACATTAACTCTCAAGACAGATGACACATTTTAAACCAACTGTCATGCACGCAGCAGCTCTCCATTACTGTGGTGTCTTCAATCAGAGGAACACGTCCCCGCGCGCCTGAAGGACAATGTAACAATAATGCAATAACAATAATGTAACAGTAATAACTGGAGCAGCTCGATTGTTCCCTAGACGAGGCAGCACAGGAGAGCAAATGATCAGAAGATCCAGCACATCCCTCACAATCTGTTGCACCCAACATGAAAGTATTTGAGAGCGCAATTCTCCCCAGATACCATTACGGGTGGAAAGTGCTTCCCGGCCCTTAACTGACACACTGTACATATCAAGGCTGTGGGTTTTCCACTGTGGATGAACGAATCCTTGACACTCACCCAGACATATAACCAATGGAGGCGTTAGGACGTTGGATTGTTTACATGGACAAACACAACCAACACACATGCACGCATTTTCATTTCCTCTCAAAAGCTGCTATGGAATGTGTGAAGGTAAACGTGCCATTTCATCCTTTGTGTAGCGGGCCAGTGATGGTCAGCGTGGTGGATTGGGGGTCAACTCCAATTTAGAAAGTTTATTTTACACAATGACATCGTTGAAAAGGAGAATGTTTGGGGTTCACTTTTCCTTCGACCCAGTTTGTTTGGTTAGAAAACTGTTCATCTGAGAGGAACGTCAACACCTCTAATTCCAACTGAAAATATTAATTAAACACATTTATTGGATGTGGAGAATCGTGTGTGTGGGGCTGTGACACCCTGGTTGTGTGGGTGGCTCTAGCAGAGCCCAGGAACAACGATGCTGTGCTCGGAACAGCTAGGAACAGCTAGGAACAGCTAAAAGCTCCCAGGTGTCTGGTAGAGGTCCGGGAAAGATGAGCGATTGGAGGATATATTTTTTTTAAATTCTATTTATTTATCTTGTACAAAAAAGTTAAAGCATTTGTAGTGTTCTAGTGTCTAATGAATATGAATAAATGGAAAAGAAAACTGTTTACGATTCAGTGTAACTCATTTAAAAATAAGACAGTAGGACATGAAGCATAAAAACAGTGAACGGCTGCTGTTCGTCTCAATGTCCCAAAAGAATTTGGTAGTGTTTGGACAAAAGGGGCGCACATGCATCCGTGATAGGGAGGATACGTTCAAAGCAAGCAGAGAGAAGAGAATAACGCAGGTGGAAATGTAAGAACAAGCTTTCCAGAATGTACAATAAATACAAAAAAAAAACCCAAAAGGTTATTTTAAAACATCTTGGTTATCATGTCAGCTCTTCATTACACATTAATCACGGCCGTTTTATTCAGTTCAGGCATCAGTAAGACTATTTAAAAGATAAATATTGAAATTTGGGTGACAAAACGAGTATCTTTTTCCGGTAAGTAAAAGAAAATCTCAAGAGGGACAAAAGGTGATGTGTGCAATAACAACATTTTCTGCTATAATGAAAAGGCAATAAAAGACAAAAACACTGGCTTCAGAATTTGTCCTTGTGGTGCTCAGTCAAAATTGCGGTACCTGCTGAAGAGGTTGTAGAGGACGCGCAGTGTTGATTTCAGGTCACAGTTCACTATGTCTACAAAAACAAAAAGAAGAGGAAGTTGATAATATTAGATATAATAATATTAATATAACACTGAATGTGTTAACCGCTCAGTGATGAGGACGCCAGCATCAGCGCATGGGTCTCCTAGCTGCCTAATTACAACATGTCGGCTGGAAAATCATGCCCGTGTTTGTTTAAAGATGCGTCTTACCCTCTGGTCGAGGCTTTGGTCTCTCCAGGCCTCCGTCCTGCATGAGTTCAAATGCAAAGGACACGTTGTGGACCTGTAAGGCACATTATGGGATTATTAAGGCCCAATAAATCAGTGACAGATTTACAATTGTCAATTGAGGGAGGAACTCATTCAGCCTTGGTGTTAGAGAAGCTGAGCTCTTCCAACTCTTCTGTCGGACCTTAAGCTTTCAGCAGCAGCTCAAACACTCTGCTGCCTCGCTCACCACTGCGTTCAGGACATGGTGGAAATGCTGCTGCATTCCGAGAAACAGAAGGAGCAGAGCCAGTCTAATCTCTGCAACTATGACAGTAATAACAGCGGTTTCCTCTGGGTCAGACTTCCATCGGTAGATAAGAAAAGATGAAATGTTTTTTTTAAAAACGCCATCGTTTTGTATTTGTGAGCGACTGTTTATCCTGATGTGATGGACCCAACATGCTTAAACTGTGAAGGGCGTATTCTGTGAAACTTAGCATCTGTTTCGATCAAAAAAGAATTGCCTGCAGCAGAGAGCCGAGTGCCATCCCTTATGCTGCATCTGCAGATCATCCTCCATATATCCTGGACGCACACAGACACACGGACGGAGGAACAGCAGCGAGCCCATAAGCCACTCCAGTGTTTCCCTGTGCAAAAGGAGATTACAGATGCTGTGGGTCTGCTGCCCGCTTTCCAGGCCAGGAGTGTGTGTATTTGTGTGTTTAGCTGTGTACAATGCAGCACTCAAGCACATTCTGCTCTGAGGTTTGGCAGAGCGTTCTGGCCAAGACCCAAACAAAAGGCTACTGTGGTGTCTTTGCAGATTGCCTGTTCAAAATACCGGAGTACAACAGAGGCCAGTGAAGAGGACATAGATGGCTATGCAAGGGGAAGGGCTCTGGGGAAGCAGATGGCATTTAAACGACCAAGCGCACACGGCTCCTCAGAAATGGAGTATCGATTCAGTGTTTCTTTAACAATAGGTCAGGATGGAAGATGGATCATAACCCCGTCTTTCATGCATCCCAAAGAAAAAGGGTTTCAGATAAGGAAGAAGTTTTACGTTCATGTATTGTGCAGAACGGCAACTTTCCGGTAAGAGCATTCCACAGTTTTTTCTCTCCAATATCACAATTGCAACAATTATCATTAGCTTCTTTTCGACCGACATTTCCAGGAACTTTTATTACCAGAATTTAATTTCCTGGCTAAAAATGTCCTTACAATCTTCATTCAATCAGCCTGATGATGTATGGTGAAGAGGTAAGGCAACTGTTGCGGTCCTTTAGCTTCTTATAATATTCTTAGGATTCTTCAAATCTGTGCCTACACGCGCCCAAAATTTAGCTCCAGCCTGAATTTACTCAGCGGAAGACACAGTGAAATGATCCCTGCTGCATTTTCCATATGGAAACACAAAACATACATGTAAACTCACATATTTAGGACCATTCCATGAGAAAGAAAAAAAATGCCAAATTTGGGTGGAAAATAGTCAAAATATTAGTCAAAGTGTATTTGCCTATTTTTGAAACCAATTTCAAAGTACGCTGTAAGAAGACACTTTCTGTATTTTTAACTGCCGGACGACCAATAAATGTCTATTTCAACTCCTTTTCCTTCACAATTTTCTGTACCTATTCCACACAGATTTCCAACCCTTTATAACCAATTTTCAGACCTTTTTCTAGCACTCTTTTGACTTTTTCAGTCTTAAAACTTCTTGGCAGAATATTTCAGCTACTGCAATTTTTCCACATTTTCCTCACAATACGGCGACTATATTTTGTAAATCTCTCTCTTTTTGAAAAATATAGTCATAATACACCAACGTGCCAACAAGCTTAAGCGTGTAGAAGTTAAATGAAGGCTACTGCTGTGCTTTAGGCACCAGTGTCCTTCAGTATACAGTCATTACCCTCAAGAATTAAGGGATAGCTCAAAAGTCTTAGCCCGCCAACGGCTCCTTTTCAGAGAAATTTGGGGGTTGGGGAAAATATTTTTCTCCAGATAATTTCAGTGGAAATGCACAAAGGTTTTCCAAAATCCCAGGTACATTATTGAAGATCCCCTGGTAGAAAAGTCCCCCAATTTGTCTTGCTCAATGGCGAAAAAAGGACATAAATGTATGGTGTCACTTAATATTTCCCACAACTCTCTCAACTGCTCAAAGTTTTCTGAAATAATCTTTAACAAACCAAGCCAAATCAACTTTTTTATAATGCACATTTCAGACAACCAAGGTTGACCTCAGTGATTTACATCATAAAGTGGAGGTGGGTGATGCTGCTAAATCTGGAATCAAGAGGAAATCCTCAACATGCTTTTATTTTGGAAAAGTTCTTTTTACATGATCATCATTAGGTGTGTTTTTCCCTCCTTTATTGTGATTATAATAATACACAGGAGAGGAATTTTTGCCATTGTATTACTTTGGATGTATTTAATGTGTTTGTTTAAATTTGGGATGTTGCCACAGTAACGGGCTTCACAGCTCACACTATCTTTATCTGCAGCTCGAAAGTATTCCCAAATTGTGCTGTTCTCAGTCATGTGACTACATGCAGGGGAAACAGGGTGTGTGTGTGTATGGTGTGTGTGTGAATATGAGCGCACTAGAGGAGCGCAGTCTGCACATGCACATCGCTACACATGATAACACTGATAATACCATCGATACTTCGACTACGACCAAAAAGCCAATGAATAATAACTATAAAGCAAATGCATATATACTCTTATACACACACACATATATATATAGTTTTTTTTTCCTTCTTCACACATTTGGCAGAAACTACAAGAATCTCTCTAATCTCTTGTAAATCTAATCATCTCTTAAAATGAAACAGCAATTGAAAAACCTGCAGCCAGTGTGTGAAGATGAGAATAATGTTTCTTTTTCTGTAAATCAAGTCAGTGGAGTGAACGCAGCACTCGTGTGAGGAGGTAGCTTTAAAAATCCTTTTCTGGGGACATCGCACGCCTTGAATTATTAACTATGCTTCTTTTGTCAAGGGTGGGAATAAATCAGAGCTGTGAAGTAAACACTGCCATGTTTAACATCCTGATGGAAGCAACACTTGTCAACTAACACTTTTATATCATAAAAACCATCGTATCACGAGAAGCTGCATCTGTGTGCACTAAAAAGTGAAGGACACCATTCAACTCATTATGTCCTTTAACATTTTACTGTTATTCTGTCGATGCAGCCTGTCACCACACTAATGATGGGAAAATGGCCTCACCTATATTTTAGATAAATTTACCTTTTGGTCAAAATTCTCAGGTGTCAGGAAAAAGTTGTAGAGCGGCACAAAGTATCCTTCCAACAGTCCCATCAGTAACACCAAATAGACGCCATCTGCAAACTGTCACAGCAGCACGATCAGGAATTTGAACACTTACAGTATGTGACTATGGGTGATTAAGGAGAGCATCACTGTAATGAAGAGATTATTAGCTCCCAAAGTCGGTTTATAGATCAACTGAACTGAAATTTGAAGCAATTTTGCAACAGAAATTACCTGTGTGTCCAATTCAGTCACCTCAAGGTTCAGCTTGTTTAGATGCTTGTTGACAAATGTAATCAATGTCTGTTGAAAGAGTTCAATTAAATGGCATTAACTCATATACATAAGCTAGAAGGAACTACAGACACCTGCTGTGTTCACCCCTTTGAATGTTTGTATTGTTTTCGAAAAAATCAAGGCCTCAACACTACCTTTTTCACAACATTCAGTTTATCCGGGGCGTGATCGAACAAGGTGTCGAAGGCATCGCGCTCTGTCAACGACAAAATGCAAAAACAGTGGGACTACTTAAACATCCCCGAGGAGAATATTGCTTCATGTACTCATCCGCCCTGACGACGTACCATGTCTGCCGGACAGAGCCCTGAGAGAGGGGAAAGAAAGTGGAAAACACGTGAGACAAACAGATCGGATGCAGTTTCTGCATATTAACCAATTCTGGCGTGACCATTCAAAATAAATAAATAAAGACAAAATGGCTTCTGGGTTCGTCATTGTAGAAAACAGAGTGTTGGAAGGTCTGAATCACTGAAATGACAATACAATGCAGCCATGGCATCATAATTTGATTAACAATAACTAGAGGTAAACCTTGGGTATTCAAATGACCCGGATATCTTCACTGGGCCAACATTCACAATGATGGCATAATACAGCACAATGCCGTCCTCTCTACGGCACGACAATACTGCTGGGGTGTGATACAATGAGTGAAGACGTGGCTGTCTCGACATGAAGATTTAAAGGAACGGAGGACTCCGCTTGTCTGTGTCTATTGCGGTGGGAAGGGTGGTGTGATGGTGGGGGGAGGGGGGGGATGAGGGAGCACTGGAGTGTGAGGATCCCAGAGGAAGAGATATCACAGTGGGCAGGCCAGCAAGAAATGGCAAGCACACACACACAAAGTGCTCACACGTGGTCATGGTCTAATATGTGATGGCAAAGGGAAGGAGGTCCGGGCAGCGATTCTCACACAGAGGTAATAACCACATCTCCACTGTGACCGTGCGAGTGTGTGTTGTGTTATTAACAGTGGATCCATCCACCATGACAAAATGAATATGCTTGTGTGCTTTGGCCCTGCTGTTATCTCCCTGGTTGCTGCCGTCAGGCTGCAGGACAGGCTCAAAGGGAGGAAAATAAGCTTGTGCGAGTCAAGTATGCCAACGTGATCAAATGCTATTATTAATAGTTTAATAGCACAACTCTTTTCGCAAAGAGAAATTGGAGTATGCAAGTATTGGATGAAGACCATCTCTTCTTTTTTTTCCTTCTTTAAATCATGTGAATGTAATGAGAGGAATATTATGCGTCGGGTTGTACTAAAGCCCAGCGCAAACAACATGACGAAGGGAAAGTGAATAGAAGGGGCGCTTACTCCGTGTTGCCAGTGATTTCCTCTTCAATTTGTCGGGACTGGAGGATGCCCTCTCTTTTCTAGAAAATTGAAACACGGAAGAGCACCGGACATAACTGACAACCGAACAAAAGAGAGCTGTCCGTCATGCATAAACATCATGTTACACCCACCTGGACAACCACAACTTGGATGGAAACATGGTCTGGCAATCTAATTGGTGCTCTGAAGTGTTGTGACAGAGCCACGAGCAGATGCAGGATAGCAACTATGCTCTTAGCATGAACAGCTAAGAGGAAAAAAACACACAGAGGCACAAACTGAATTATAGAACAGACTATACAGGTCCAGCAAGCAAGGCAGGTTATTTAAATCTTAAAATGTGACACACAATGAGAAGAAATCTTTAGGTGCTAACTATATCATATGGCTGGGACACAATTCCATTGGCAAATACAAGCACACAGGAGCTGTGGTGAAGCGTGACACACACTCTACACCCTTAAAAGTCAAGCAGACAGACTGAATTCAATCACTATACTGTCCAACATGTCTCTAGCCATGTGAATAAATTGGATTTATCTTGGGATACTGCAACCAAAAAGGATCAATTAAGTGTATGCAGTAAGCCTTTGATTGTACGCCGTGGTTAATAGCAAATCAGAGAGAGAAAGCTAAAAGCCCTCATAAAACCTATTAGATCCCTGCTGCATGACAGGATTCACATAAGTTATTGTAGATGCACGGGGGGGGGGGGGGGGGGGGGGGGGGGGGGATGAAAGTCAGGGCAAACAAAAGTGAACCGATTTAAAAGCAAGCTGCTCAAATAAAAACCCCTGCAAAAATCAATTACATTCCACTGTGCTCTTTAGCATTTACAAAGATATCTCATCAAAATACTTTTCAAGGCCAAACAGAGGGCCCATCTAAGAATACAATATGATTTCAACTTAATTCCCTTAGTTTTTCCAAATGTACTACTTTGGCAAAAATATTCCTTTTCTCATTGCCAATCTTTGTTTCCTTCCATTAGATTTTTCCACATCTTACTCATAAACACAAGGCTCTATGATTGTAGCACAATATAAGATTATTGACTCATGTAGGCCTGAAATCAACCTAATAAGCTTTACATAGAGTATTAAAGGATCTCCTGTCTTCCCTGCGTCTGTCCCGCATGTCTTCCGTCCTCTGCCCTTCAGCCACTCATGCACGCACCGCGTTTTACCGCGAAGGTCTGCTAACGGTGTGGGGAAAGTAAAGGAAGCACTCGATTGCTGCCATCATTTCATGTAATAACAAGCTGCAGTGAGCAACAGTTCCATCAGCCTCGGCAGTGAGGATAATAAACACTCTTTCTGTCCCCATGATGTGAAAATTCTTTCGCGTTTCAGAGCAGCCCAGCAGGGATCAAGGGCTGCGGAGGAAATAACAAAATAATAATACAACAGACAAACCAAACAACACCCATGAAATGTCTCCTATTCCTATATTTAAAAATGAATTACCAATAACACTTCAAACTTGTCTTTATAAGCTGCTTTCAAATGATTTTGATCTATAAGGGCCACATCACCTTTTAAATTACTTGACAATATTGTTGCTTTTCACTTCGATAAATATATATAAAAAAGGCTGAAGCTGGCCTTACAGTCAACGTTCCAGCGAATGTTCCTGCTGGAAAGTTTAAGGGAGTCGTTGATGCGTTCCAGAACCGTCTGCAGCTTCTGTTTCTGGGCGATCTCCGACTGGGTCACCTCAGCCACATTCAGTTTCTCACCTTCCAGCTTTTCTGAAGCCCAAGATTCAGAAACAAAGATTAATGTTGCAGAACCTGCTGCGCATCATTATTTCAAACAGTAATGAAACATTCATGTTTACTCTGGGGACCTTTGGTGATCTTTATTTCACAAGGACGCCGTAGCTTCAAGCTTACCAAAGAGTTTTTGCAAGACCTGTCCATCATACAGATCTTCAGCCAGATCCTTGACAATGATTCTCTCCCCCACTAGAACATCATTTATCCAGTCAATCAACACCTGTAATGTCAAAATAAAGCACTACTTGGTGAAAGTATTTCCCAACTTCAAGATGTTTTTAAAAGGTGATGTTTGAAAATGTTAGAGGGAGGAAATGTTACATTCAGCCATTCACAGTTAAGTGACTCCCATTCATCACAGCAGCTTTTCAGACTTTTGCTTCCAGTGGAGCCACGTTTACAACGCTGACGGTACGATTCGAAGAAGCGGTTGGGTGAGGCGAACATTTACTGTTCCATTATATTAAATGAACCCAGGACTTGTATGGGAGATGGTCAACTACCTTAACCTCAAATGCATCTCTATCAGAGAAATGATTCTGTCTAAAAAATTCTGTCCTTTCTTCAAATTTAGCTGAACATTTTACATGACTGTACATTTGTTTGAAGAATGTTCACCACATGAAAAGGAAAACGGTTAGGAAGAGCTTTCAAGGACTCAATTAAATAATGAAAATGTTCTGAAGTGTTGAACAAATTCGGTTCTACACATCTGGTTGCTCCTGGCTTTACTTTGACATATTCACTTAAAACCACATATCAGTGGAGACTGTGCACGTCCAAGTAGAAAGCCGTCTGCTATCCCAACGATAAACATGTCATTCATTTAATTACCTTCATGAGCTCCTGAAGTTTGCGGTCATTCTTGGAGTTGGGATCGACCATGGTGCGCACTTCATTTTCCTCTTTAAAATGACAAAGCCAACACGCGTGTTAGCTTGCAGGCTTACAAAAAGTTTTATTGTAAAATAAAAACCAGCATGTAAATATGAACAAAAGAGCGGGCACGTGTAAGAGATTACCCAACATGGTGTCCTCTGGATCGAGCTCGTAGTGGGTCGGGCTGAGAGGGAGGTTGATGGCGTTGATGCCCTCCTCCTGAAGCTCAGACACTGCCAGACAAAAGCTTCAAAGCTTCAGACCACAGCAATAATAATACATGACCTAAAATCAAAACACTCCCAACAGTTCAAATATCCCAAACATGTGAAAAGGAAAAGGAAATTCTTTTTTAAAAAAGACGTTTTTTTGCAATTTCATAAAATGGCGATGGGCATTTCGTCAAACGGGGAACATAAAAAGAAAAGAGAAATGGACAGCGTGATCAGACAACTGATTTTACTGATTTAAACACACACTGTAGCCTGGCCAGACCAAGACGGCCGCACCCTTTAAAATGTAAATGTCACTTCAGATGTCAATTACGCATTAACGGCGCTCTGCTGGGTTAATTTTACCAGACAGGTGTTACTTCCTGCTTCTCAGCGGCCTTCATAAAAGCCCAGTACGTTAATCAAGACACAGGAGCACAAAGGCAATGGAAAATTTCCAGCAAATCACCAAAAAAACCCCCATTTCTCTCCACATTGCATCACATTACCAGAGGGAGATATATACTAGTTGGGAAACGGAGGGTTCTCGGTTCAAGCCCCGGTGTGGAAAACACATGGATGGTGTTCTTAAACCTTCAGAGCACTGCCCAGGTACTCCTGAGCAAGGCACCAAACCCCTAAATGGCAGGACCCTGCTGGGATCGGCCCCAGCACCCTCCCCGTGAACCCGAATGGGATAAAGTGGTCACGAAAACGTTAATTTAATAATTTATGATCGAAGGTTTAAATGATTGTGTTTGTGGATGTTGGACACACTCCAGCCTCCAGTCAGGAAATCAAGTCCAAGGGTCTCCCAACAGGGAAAAGACGGAGCTAGCTTCCGTAAATGGGTGTGTTGTGCGCTTAACATGGGATGCCGCAGCAAGTCTTGTTTTTTTAACAGTGGCTAACGACCAATTGAGTTGACATAATTAGCTCATTTGTGAGAAGCAAAATATGTATGTACAGTATACGTATATATATTTAATTTGTGTGTGTGTTGTTTTGTGGCTATGAGGAGGAAAACAGACACAACTGATGGATCAATGGATCACTGGTTAAACAAGAGCGCATGCATTAAGAAGAGATGGACAACTTGACAGCTGATGGTGTAGCTATAAAAGCACCGTCCCAATTAGCGCCATGGAAATCAATGCAATTATCACTTGTGCTATTTAAAAAAGGAGCAGGAATGTAAAAACATCTCTTGTGTGTTTAATGAGGAAGTCAACATGGTATGTTAATTGTATTTATATAACAGAGATGAACAATTTGGGTTATGAAAATAAGTCTTATTGTCTTGATAAACTCAGCAAAACTTCAAAAGGACGCAAAAGATAGAAAAAGACACCTAAAATTCACCATTTGAGGCTGGAAGAATAAATTAAAGTTAAATAAATTAAGTGTTGACAAAATGTCACAAAATTGGCACACATTAACCATCATCTGTAAAATTACATATCTAATTGCATATTTAGAAACATGCAGAGGGTGTGATTGAAGAAAATGATCATAATTACAAAATACCAGATAATGCGCACGTGACGGAATATAAAAGGGCGAGGAAAGAATTTGATTTCAGAGTTTAGACATGTGAAATAAATAGAGTGTTTTGTATGAGTGTCACATCTTATGCAGATTGGATTCACTCTTATGAGCAGGGTTTTTTTTGGCTGCTATCCACATTAGATCAACAGGAGAAAACAGTCAAATCAATGTGGTTATCACTAAAACGCCACTCAACGGAGTTATCATTGAGGAGAACGTCTTATTTGTGACACAGAAGTAAGAAAAAACCCTGTGCCGTCCTACCTGGAGGGCAGAGCGCTCCACAGCCCATGTCTGCCCGTCTGTGGACCCCGATCTCCAGCATTCCCTCTTGCTAGCAGGACCACATCTTCCTCCCCCTACGGCTCATCCTCCACAAGCTACGCTCACAACTACGAGCTGCTGCCTGATGGCAACATTAATTCTACTTTCTTTTCATACAAGAGACCTATATTGATGTTTCTGCTTCCGTTCTGTGTAGCACACGGCCGGTGCTTGTGCTGATGTACGTAATAAACCTAATGACCTTCTGTTATCCTCTCATACGATCTCGCTCCCATCCTTTAGTGCGTCCCTTCCCACCCCCCCCCCCCTTTCTCTTTAATATTTCTTCCTCTAATTTCTCCAGTTCTGCCCCCCCCACCCCCCTCTGTCTGCCACGTCAAGCAACTGCTGCAAACGTCACAGAGGCTTAAATTTAATTAATGGACAACGTAAGAAGGAGCAGCCCACGTTTTCCATCCCATCACTGCACGTTCCCCTCTGGATCTGTCCATTACTGGAAAAGGCAACATAAAATGGGGCTCAGCTGTTGAGCAGTTTTATAAATGACACAAAGCCGTCATCCAATCAACAGAGACCTTTGTCTCGGAGATAAAACTCGTCCTAGATCGGTTAACATTAAACTCCCCGGGGCCTGCCGAGTATCCCATTTAGAAGCAGACATTTTAGGACAGTTGTTTCCAGAGCACCACTTACTTTCCTTTCTATTTAAAAGTTTGACCTGAGACAGAATGTAACAGCTTAAATTTGTGGGTTCGTCCAGCGTCCAGTGTGTCCAGGCATTGTCCCAGTTACACCGGCTTGGATGCTGTCCCCGTTTATCTATGGTTGTTGTGAGACACACATGTCCAAGGACTGAATGTAAACAACCCAGACGAGGTGCGGTAGTGTGTTTAGGCTCAACGACACCTGTGGCACAGGTAGAAACATGTTGCACATGCATCCGTGCAGCAGTTACTGATGCCCAGAGATGAAAACTTTTGGACTGATCAAAACTATCTTTACCGTCCTTGAAATGCAGCGTCCTGTGGACGCTCCTGTGTGCACGGAATCGTCTCTCCTAGAGTTGCTCATTCATAAGTAGGGAAAAGAGAAATGAAAGAGGGTGCAGGCAGGAAAAACAAGACACAATGCGTGGGTGTCCTTTGCATTGAGAAGACAGAGCTGAGACAAAATAACACAGGCTTTCTGTGGTTTGTAGACGATTTCAAATAGTTGGGGGCTTGCACCGGTCCAGGTGAGGTAAATCCATGTATCTGAAGGACATAGAGAGGACCCAGCCTTGGTTGAATACCGTGGGGGGGACATGGAGGCTGGTGTGGACGCCTCCAGCCTCATTCCTCACACATTCCCGAAAGCAGCTCGCTGCCTTACATGGATACAGACGCAGCCTGCAGCCATGAAAACACACAATCCAACACACGCCGGCCTGTCTGGGGCTTCTTCATGATGGCAACTGTTTAAAACTTGGTGTTTAATCCTTCAATGGCTGCCATAATAGTTATGGAAGTTTTGGAAGTGTTTCTGTCGCCCGACGTCGAAAACCATCACGTTTACTGGTCAGATGTAGCTGTTGGTTGTGTTAGTGGTTTACCTTCTTTCGCTTTTTTCCGTCTCGCCAAAGTTCCACCAAGTTTTCCCAAGAAGGAGTCATCTTTCTTTCTGGAGGACGGAGACTTGGGTGTCGGAGACTTGGGCGAGGAGGGGGACTTCTGAGGCGAAGAAGCCATCGTTTCCAACACAATCCTGGGCAATTAGTGCGAAAAGCGAAGTTGGCGTGGAATAAAAAAAATTCACAAGAAGTCTAGTGAAGTAAGAGCAAACCCAGCGTCCACTCCCTAAAGCGGAAACGGAATTCCAGACATTTTCTGTGGAAGTTGTCTGGAGTGGCCCCGCCCCCTTCCCAGAGTGGGCGGGGTCACTGGGGCGTCCAGGAAGAGGCTCCAGCTACTGCTGCTGAACTTATTAATGACAAGGACACGATTCTGCTGTCATTATTACGCATTTTCTGGTGAGGAATAGATTCCTCAGTATTGTAAAGGAGGCTGGCGCTATGTAAACCTCAGATGTTTAGGTTAGTGTGCTCCTGACTGGTGAAGGAAGCGAGCTCCATGGTGGCCAAGACCATCAGAAAGCCATCAGAGAGCTCGTAGGAGATTTGAAAGGATCTCAAAAGAACATCACACTGTCCCGAAAATAGTCTATAAATGGAGGACATTGAAAACAACTGCCGACGCGGTCCAGGCAAATTCACCCTGAGAGCAGATCACAAGATGCTAAAGGAAATCTCCCAAACTCGTAAAACGGGACCCACAGTAGATTCCTCATGTCAGTGGGCAATAACTGCAAAAATGTAAATTTCACGGGAGGTGGGTGAAGAGGAAGCCTAGGACGGAATGGAGAAAAAGACCTGGACTTCTTTAGACAGATGAGGTTAAAACTAGGGTGCTTGAGGTGAGGCTAAAATACTAGCCTGCAAACACTGGCTAGGAGGGGAAGGGTGCAAACAAGTACAATAAGGTTCCATACAATCAAATCTCTTTTCCAGGAATGAATAAAAACAATATTAGACATCAACATTTCTCAACGATCAGAATATTTAAGGTGCTCTTATCCTAAAAATAAATAAATACAAGTGGCTGGATGAGACAAACTAAAAGATCCCCTTCATTTTATTAACTTGGAAAGTGAAAGTTTTCAGCAAAACCTTTTAAAAATCACGGAAATTCAACTACGCGGTGTCGCCATACAAACAATCCACATAGGAAGCCCAACATTAAAGCACAAGCTACACACACAGAAAAAAGAGAAACATTGACCAGAAATCAGTAAAAGTGCAGCATTTGCATTAAAAACATGTGTCTCGGCATCAGTCCTCTCAGTGGTGTCGCAGAAGACCTCTACCAGCTAACATCTGCTGTGGATCAGATATGTGACAGATGAGTCTCACAACCGTGGCGTGACTAAATACTTAATTATTAATTATATTTGTGCATGCATTTTATAGTTGTGATCATATTACCAAAGTGAAACCAAGGACAGGTGTTGAGAATACTCCCAGATCTCCGGAGTTGCAGTCAGAACTCAACTACCAATTTCCAGTGGAAAAAAGCCAATCGTGTAAAATGGCTGTGGATTATGCGGTCAGCCTGGTTTAGGAGTTGTGCTCCAGGGCGGTCACATGACCAGAAAAGCAGCCTACTGTGCTTCTCGCGTTGAGGTTTTTGAGTTCCCATGCTGAGAAGGTTCTGAATGGAGCGTGATAAAACCTTAATGGCAGAGATGTTAATGGCTGTGAAGAACGTCATTTGCAAGGGTGCCATTTGAAACGCCGCTGCTCTCTTGAGATGAGTGTGCCAGCTCGCAGCAGACGAGATAAAGACCTTGTGCCATCTTTATGCCGAATAAAAGCATTCCTGAGATTTCAGTTCATTCATGTCGGTCTTGGGACGCAGAATAATCCACACTGACGCAGTTGTGAATAAAAAAAATCACCCACATTCTTTTGAAATATTAAAAGGTACACTTGCTCAGTTAATTCATTCCTCCTGGTGTTACCCATCATCCTTCTGGGCCCAGTGGAATTCGTAGCCCTTGGAGAGCACCAGGCTTTCCAAGTCCCTGTCCTCAGCCCTCTCCTTCAGCCTCTGCTCTTCCAGCAGAGACACCAGCGTGTCGCGTTTCTCCACCGTCCTCATAATTTCTGACAGGATCTCCTGCTCCTCCTGCAGTTCAGAGGCGCTCTTCTTTGTGTCTGTGGTTGGAAAAAAAAAGTTTGTTTACAGCTAATATAACTATGAATCCCCCCCTCACCCAGCGACCCCGCAGAGGAAATAGAGGTCAAGATAAATAAACCATGAATCTGAACAGGGACAAAATTTTCCTCTATTTGCTTCACAATCCAAAAGGAAGACTTTCAGCTTCATACTGAGGGCTGAAAAGTAGACCCACGGGGGTCACATTACTGTTTGGGTTTTGAAGTATGTGGATGATAATAGCACTAAAGATATGCTAGCCTCTCCGGTAACGTCTGTAAAATTTATACAACTGCCCGATAATGAGCCAAAACATACATCGGGTTTATTTCCTGATTTCAAAACACATTAGCCTCTTCATGAGGTCTGGCAAAGCATCTCCGGGGAGGAAAAAGAATACGTCTGGATCTGTTGGTTTGTCTGGTTTGAGCTTCTCCAAATTTGCTCATTTTGCCCATCATACTGCTACATTCACGCAGTAGAATTTACCGTCTATTGCCATTCGTTGCCGCAGATCCTGCTGCAGTCGGCTCTGTGTGTCCTCCAGCTCAAGCTCCTGAGCACTATCAAAGAGTACATTTAAGGAATTAACTGATCTTAACAGGTTCTTATAATAGAAGTCAAACTCAACTTCATTACTGTTGGTAAACACAGTGGAATAATTTCTCTCCTGCTTCATGAAGTGGTCTAGTTGGTTTCCCATTCTTTAATCCAGGGATGTTCACTCACAAGATCATCAGTTCAGACTCATAACGGGCCAATCTGTTCTTCTCCAGGACGAGTTTGAACCAAGTCCGATAGAGCTGGTCCTCCACGACGTCGCCGGATTCTAACGATTCTGGGAGCAGAGAAAAAAAAAGGGACAACAAAGGAAGGGAGGAAGGTCCAATGAATGAAATGAAAAGGTGCAATGTGGAAGAAATATGAATTAAGTCATAAAATCTCAAGCAGTGGTGCTTCATTCGGCTGTGGGAAGCTCGCTATCATCCAACGTTGGCTAATTGAAGCATGTGTGAATATGGTTTACCTGCTCCGGCTTCTCGTCTAATGGTTTTCTCTATGGCCACACCTCTTTCTTCTAGGCTCCTTTGTTTCTCTGTGACCTCCTCCAGCTGCCTCTGAATGGCCTGGGCAGTGGAAAACTCACAAATGATTAACATTATTTTAGGTTCTATGTTCAGTAGTGAAGCGTGAACCCACACAGGGTCAGACAGAACTGGTTTCCAACACTTTGCAGTAACTACTGTAACTACTCTACGATTAAACTAGTATTAGTTAATGATATAAAATTGCAATAATGTTGAATTTTAAGCATCTGATTGAAGGTTGATTTCCAGTGCAGTCAGACTACTTAACATGTCTCAGTCTGGCCTTGTGGCCCTGAGCAGCAATTAAGTGTGTAAACAGGAAATGGAGCGACAATTCCGCACCTGAGCTCTGTGAAGCCTCTTCAGCTGTTCTCTTCTCGCCTGCCGGGCCACCATCTTCTCCTGCTTCCTCCTCTTTCTCTCCGGATGAAGCTGAGGCAGAAAGTGCAGAGGACCTGCTTGGACCGCGTTCCATCCCAACATCGCGTTGTTACCGTACTTTACAAACCTTCCAGCTCGGGACCGTCTTATCCTCTTCATCATCACCGGAGGACGGCTCCTGTGAAGTCGGATCGCAGGAGGCTGGTTTGGAGGGAAGAGAAACCAAAACAAATTTATTTTCAACCAGGTAAAGTGCCGCTTTTTTTTTTTTTTACTGGAAACGTTCGTAATGATTGTTATCTGATCACAAATTTAAACATCTTTTCAGAAATTTACTGTAGGAATGCAGATGCATCACTGTGACAAGTGGCAAGCAAACTTTTCATGTATACAGCTGCATAGTAAAGATTGTTGTTTGTAATAAAATAAGAGTGCTGTTTGTTGAGGTTGCAAGTTGGAGCCTGGTCGTCATGGCTGCACAAATCTTCATGATTCAGCACATTTGGGGCATAAATTATTATTGTCATAAATTACAACATTAACTCTTGCATTTGTGAACTCTATGCATTTGATATCCTGGAATTTAAAACAATATACAACATAGCAAAATGTCAATTTTTAAAATTATCGGTGGGGAAATAATTCAGATTCAGATCCTTTATTTATTCCACACGGGGAAAATTACAAAAAAAAATGCCAGTTCTTCAGCAATTAGTCACATAAATTTATGAGATCCAACTAAAGCTTAAATATTGTGGTTCCCTGAATGTGTAAGTAAAGCTTGATTGGCCATTATTTAGTATTTACATACCAACCTTGCTAAGTGGTCAGGAGGTCAGTTATCATTGCAGAATACCGCCCCCTAGTGGCCAAAACACCCCGCTGCCCACCCCCCACTTACCATCGTTCCTGATGTTGGTGAGCAGCATCCCGCTTTCTTTTTGCATCTCCTGATGCTGACCTTCACTTTTCGAGGCTCCCGGCTTCCTCAGCCTCAAGGACGAGAACAAGTTGATCCTCCTCCGAGGCATTTGCCGAGTGACATCAGAGAAGAGCAGGCTGGAGTCTCTAGAGCCCTTCAGGGACACCTCCTGCAGCAGAGAGGGCAGGTCCCTCCCACCACCCCACGCATCAGCTCCTAATGTTGCCCACCAGGTTTCCTGGTTTCCGCTGTTCCTCTCACCTTGACATGGTTCTGGACACCCCAACATTCCCTCTGACAAAGGTCTTTGTCTGTGCTGGGAGTTGCATTTTGTCCTCCTGGTAAACCAAAGTTGACTTACTTGCAAAATCCAGGCACATTCAGCAAAAAACAGGCAGAGTTTTACAGCTACAGCTGCCTTAACATGCTGCTTAAACTACAGAAAATGTGCTATAACTTATACAAACATTATGACAGCAGAGTCGGAGCCGCTCGATGGATTGGTCACATTAAATGTCCTCCTGAAAGCATTGGCTATGAGCTGGAAGGCTGAGGGCGATGAGGCCGAGCTTTGGCTCTCAGACGGTTCCCCTTTCTGGCCAGAGTCTGTCTGAGATTTATCTGCTTTGGTCTCTGCATGTACCTGATAAGACATGAGAGAACAGGAAAAATGCAGGTCAACATAATGTGGAATTAGATGTTCTTATCATGGTGACTATCTTTGGACCAGAGAATGATACAACACAAGGCAGGAAGACCGAGATAAAGAGCAGAAGTACATAATGTGAAAGCTCAGTCTTCACTAGAATGGCCGACAGGGCTGTTTTTATAACGTCCACCTGCTCTTCGCTGTTGCTGGGGCTGTTGGTGGACTCCTCTGTGGTGACCACCGCATCCCAGTTCAGAAGCTTCCCCTTCTCAGAGACAGACAGCATCAAACGTTTCCTCGGGGCCGACACGCTGCATCCTAGGCTTCGCTTTGAAGGACCGTCCGCCGACTTTAAATTATCGGCAAAGGTCTGGGAAAATGAGAAAGTACAAGGTTTAAGATGTTAACTCGCCTCAGAAAAGACTTTCTAAAAACGTGTATTCTAACTGCGACTGTCACGCCTCATGAAGAACGTGTAGGTGTGTTAACTCTGCTAACATCTGAGAGGGAAGAAGATCTGGATCTGTTTAGTTGGTCCCTTGATCCAAACTCTACTGGAACACAAACTAATGTTAGAATCATCTGACATCGTCCCACATTTCTGCTTTAATCCTCTGGGGTGAACATGTGTGAGGGGTTGAACCCAGCTGTGTCGTAGCCTGCGTCATGCATGCGTATGTAATAAAGCAAGGATATGTTCCATAAAACACACCGTTTCTTCCGCAGCAATGATATCCTCAAAGCTGGATTCCACTTCAGGGACAGTCTGTGGGCCGTCTATGTCCGGCGTCAGGTTCTTCTGGAAGTACTTGATGAAGATCAGGGGGAAAGCTGCACAACGTTACAGAAACGTGAATATTAAAATATTAAACCTCAGTTCACCACAGCAAACCTACCATGTGCACAAAAACCTCGCTACCAAAGAAAACACACCGGAGGCATTTGAAAGGAGGAAGGTGGACTGGATGATGTTTTGAAAGCAAATGGACAATATTTAGCAATGGCTGCTGTGAGAAAGCACAATGTTTATCTGTGAATCATAGAAATTCAATAACAGAAAAATACCCCACACCCCCATGCTCTCTGTGGAAAGTGAAGTGAGATGACTGTCATCAATGTCTGAGCAACATTTCGTTGCAGTGCAGACCTTAAAAAGATGAAAAATATCTATTGTGCATGAGTATGCATGGGTTCTCCAGCTAAATTAAAAATGAGTATGTTTTCATCTATATGTTAGACCTGCAATGAGCTGGTGATTTCTCTGCACCCCCCCCCCCCCCCCCCCCCCCACACACACACACACACACACCCTTTTTTTTCTCTCGTTATTGCGCTCTCGTGTCTTTTACAAAATAAATGCTGCCCTCTAGCGGGAATAATGTCACACTACAACAGTTCTCATGACGTCAGCAAAATAAACAGCGATTTTATTACACTTTGAAAACACGGACAGCCGAAATTTAATAAAAAAACAAAAAACTTTAAAAGTACTTACTATTTCTGATCTTCTCTTTCCATCGATTATTCTGTTTAGGGTTACTGTGAGCTGCAGAGCAAAAGCAAAAGATTTTAGCAGCTCTTTTACAGTACAGACAGCACACCACGCAAAAGGCTTCTATATTTATATATACTTCTATATATGAGAGTTCCAGAGATATATAGGTGCAAATGACATTTCAAGGCATAAAATTAGCCTTTCAATTCCTTTTACATAATAATAATAATAAAATAAAAGCTGATAACCGTTACAAAATCAGAAATGTGGCTGAGCCACTTCACTTAAATAAATCAATTGTGAAACTGGAATGTTTTCTCATTGAATCCCAAATCTTTTCCATTGAATTGTCTTGGTCAGTTAATTCCAGAGGTCTTTCAAGCAGAAAACCCACATGCAGCAGACAGTTACGGTCCCAAACAAGGACTGAGAAAGTTTCCCCTTCAGTGATCATGCAGGTTTACTGCGGGTGTGTGTTTTGCATTGATTTATTGACACATGTTGACTCTGTGTGTGTGTGTTTGTAGAGTTACAACATCAGCTCAGCCAGACGGACCCATCCATGAACAGATATACGCTGTTGGCACTAAAACACAAAGCGCTGCCGGAGCCACTCTGACCTTTACTGCTGTCCTGGATTTGGCTCTTGGCTGTTGGATTCGCGCCAACCAGACAGGAAGCATCCCGAGTTGCAGAAACTGTCTCAAAATCTTCCAGAACTCTCGTCTCACCTTTAGAAACGGCATTCAAGTTAGATGCTGTCCCTACCGAGAGAAAATAAGTAAACTTTAAGGTACAACTATCTAAAAAGGAAAACATTAAGACAAAATGAAATAAACTAGCCAACGGCTTATGTCATCTATAGCTCACAGTCAAATATAGTCAAATTAGGCTACAAAAAATATTAAAGGGATTCTTTTTTTACACAATGATTTTACTCGAGTCTATTCGCAAAACACGTAAATACACAACACTGTTACAACAGTACTCACTGAGCCGCGAAGTCAACATTGTACAGAGGTGAGTCCACTTGGCCACAACAAAGAAATAACAAAAGCTCTTGAAACAGGCTGGGGGGGGGACGGTGCAAGGTGACTAGTATCCATTAGATGAGCACCAATTTATGTTGGAGAAAGGCCTTTCTAGGATTAGAGGGATAAAACCAGAGGAAAGAACAGAACAGACCCGCCGAAAGACCCTGCGAGGAAGATGAAAGGAGCCATTCACTCGTGTTCAGGACAGTGATGATTCATTTGCCTCAGGATCTAATTGAAGCTTGTTTTCACATCTGATCCCCCCCACAGATTTTTCAGGGGACGTTCCCGCTGCAAAGACTCAAAACGCAGAGACCTTGAACGCTACATGATTAAGTCACCAGTTGAGGGCTGTTGAACCAGCTGTTGTGTTGTTAATTGTTAACAAAAGCTGTGATTGTGAGCAAGTTCCCTAATGAGAATTTAGCAGAAAGATGATGAGATGGACCAGATCTGTGAGAGTGATGATTTAAAGCCACATCAACGGAGTCTGTAACTCCACATACAATCGGATTGAATGGCAACAAACCACAAAGCAAATGATTTAAGTAATCAAACATATTTATTTTGAGTATATTTACATCTTATAAATAGCATAAGTTAGAGCTTTTTCCAAAAGGTTTTCAATATGAAAACAACAAAGCACGAAGGCTGGCTCCAGTGTTCTCATTACCGAACCTATGAAACGTACAGAACTGAGGCCAAAGGGTGCAAAGCGCTGCAACGGGCCTCCTGATCTCATGAGCAAAGCTCAGGAGGTGCATAAGAGAGATGTGGTGAGGGGCTCTGAGAGGGACAGGCCTCCTTCTGAAACAGAGGGAAGGGAAGGGAAGGGAAGGGAAGACAGACGGGACAGGTGGACACGCGTGTCAGCGTTGATCTGGCCTAAAAACTAGAGCGGCTGTTAGTGGGGTTAATTCACACCGAGATGAAGGAGTGAACAAAGCGTGCATGGTTCAAACGCAGCCAGGGGGTTCCCGCAACCCCCCCCCCCCCCCCCCAGTTAATGAGTAAAGTGTGCAGCATCAGAAAAACTTCAGAAACCATCTATCTGAGCGTCGCAATGATTAAAATCAGATATCTATTTAATATCCCTGCAAACGTCATGTGTAAAAGACTTGCACATCTAATAACAAGCCACTTATTACCGGGGGAGGGACTTTATATGTGCATGGATGATTAGTGATTTTTAAGCTTCTGGTCTATTTTTGGAGAACGGGTTTAAACGGACAACTGCGCTTCCGAATTCTGAAATTCCACAAGTGGAAGAGAGGCAGAGGCGGCCGATGCAAAAGCAGCACGAGCATAACCAAAGCCAGCCCATCAGCAGCTCACCCACGGGAAGGAATCGGCCAATCACAGGACGCAGCCTTGCAAAGGTGGAAAGGACCAAGGAAAATGAAGTGAACAAGGATGAGGGGGAGGACAACATTAAAATGAAAATGATATGGGAAGACCAGATGCAATGAAAACAGGGTGACTTAAAATTGGGAATAAAGCTGCAATAAAGTTGTTACGAAAAGATATTCTAGATTCTGAAGATAATGCCCACTAATGACACATTATTAAACCATAGAATGGCATTTACATTGGTCTTTAGCATCATTTAGAACAGAAAATAAGGATAAAATGGTTTATAATTAGAATTTTAAAGAGTTATATGTCATTTAAAAAGGTACAGCTGGGCTTCAAACATTTATTTGGATGACGATAAGCAAAACTAGAAAAAAGATCATTCATATTTAACATAATACCCATAAAAATATGAAAAAAATAAACATTGGTGCAAGCTGCCAGTGACATCTATCGGCACGTGTTTTGGGTCCAAACGGCATCGCACCCTCCGTTATATTAAATATGATTCCAATTTAAAAAAAGACCTTTAAAATGTAAATGCTAACATTTCCTAGAAAATATCCTGAAACCGAAATCCACAAAGTAATGCTGTCTTTGCATCTCTATTGCACCCAGTAGAAGGGCAGAATGTAGGACGCCCGTGACATTAAAGCCCCTGTAGGTGACACTGATGGTCCCATCACCTCTGTCTGAGAGCTGCTAGCGCCACAATACACCACGAAACAGGCGTGGGCCTCAAACACGGAGCTAAATTCATTGGAACTATGTAGCGGAGCAGCATTGTCACTCATGCGTCGCACCCTTAATCAGCCACTCCAGAAAATGCCTTTTTTTTAAAAAAAAAAGAGGTTTGAGAAAGCAAAGCTCTCAAAGACGTCATTGAATTTATTTGATTGAAACAAAGATCGTCACATGATGGGTTAGCGCATCCTCGGCCGCAGTGACGGGCTCTCAGCGGCTCTCCCTGTGTGTCTTTGACCCCTTGAACCGATGTGACAAAGGTCGCAAATTCCTGGAGCGACTGACTAAATAACATACAGAGTTGTCAGAGTGCCTGTTAAGCATTCGCCTGATTCCTGTTGCACAAAAATGACACCACGAATACAAGGTGCTCGACATTCTGACTCCACAAATATGAGGTAAGGAATTTAATGTAAACGAATCATACTCTTTGGTTTCTATGTTTTAACCCGATTCCAATTAGCTTTGCTCCTGTCAGGAATGCAGACGAGCCTTTAGGTGAAGCGGAGGGCCAAAGAGCTGCCGCTGGGCTAGCTAGGCGTCGTGGTAGATCTGCTGCAGCACCTCATGCATCATGCAAAGCAGAGGGCCGCCCAGGCTCAGCAGCTCGTACAGGAAGACATAGTCCCCTGAGCGGTTCCTTAAGTGGCGCCTCGCTGCTGTGAAAGCCTCACTCATGCTTTCAAGCAGCCTACGCGGCATCGTGCGAGCGGCTCGGCTAACACGGACAGGCCACCTTAGGCCTCGTGTAAGCAAGGAAACCAAGGTACCTGGGGGCCCCGTCTGGATGCTGTCCACCGTGGAGCAGCTCCCACTGTCCAGCAACCTGGGATGGAGACGCTCCTCCTACACAAGCAAACACAGTAATCTGTTAGAAGAGTAGCAACATAAGCTTGTTGTGATGCTGCAACAGCAATGCAACGAGTAGGTAATGCAGGTAGTTAATAAAATGGGTAGGTAATTAATCAGGTAGGTAGGGAGGTAACTTGGCAGGCAGGTAGTTAGCGCAGTAGCAAGGAAGGTAATTAATGCGGGTGGGTAGATAGTTAATGTGCTAGTTAGGTAGGTAGACTCGGTTCATGACATGGATCGGCAGACAGGCAGGCAGGCAGGCAGGCAGGCAGGCAGGCAGGCAGACAGACAGACAGACAGACAGAGACAGTTCTTACCAGTCTCCTGATCCTCCCCATGTGACTGCTGGTCTGGCGTTGGGCATAATGTATTTTACAGTAGAACTTGGCTGTAAAGAAAATGTAGCAGTCAGTGAGCCGAACAATTAAAACAATTCCAATTTCCAAAACTGGAGCGACTAACTCAGGCAAACGCGAGAAAACAGCTCAAAAACGCGCGCAGCCCGACGGCGGCCGATGAGACGCACCTTCCCGCGAGTCGAAGGCGTGCCCCCCCAGACGAAGGGTGCAGCTACAGACGTCGCAGCGGAAGCACTCGCGGTGGAAGAAGAAGCCCTCGGCGCTCAGTCTCTCCATCACGTACACCCGCTTGCTGCAAAAATGGCAGATGTCGCTGCCGCCAAGCCCGGCGGCGCCGTCCTTACGCGCCACACACTGAAGAAGGGGAAGATCACAAAGGTCACAGGTTCAGTGTCAAGTCCATGATGTCCAAGAGACACCTGCAGGGAATTCCCACTATCGGCAGCGTCCACCGTAGGAGTCTTTAAGCAGCCGCAGTTTGCTCATTGAACGCAGCACGTCTTCATAAATAACGAGCATAATACACAGTATTTATGCACGTTTTTACCTTCACATTGGAACTTCGCTAAGTTACACAGCTCCTGAATGCGTCACACTCGGCACACACTAAAATTCCCCCGATCCGTGCACAAGTTCTGGTATGACACGCAACATTAAGCAAACTGTAACCTTCTCCAGAGTTAATCGTTAGTAGATTCATACAAAACCAGCAGCTCAAAGTCTGGAGTGATTTCACATACTTCTTACCGGCGCAGCATTAGGCCGATGGTCCGTCTCATAGAGGATAGCCAGAAGCTGAGCTTTAGCATCGATGGCTGATGAAACCTTCCCAACAGTTCGCTACCAGTAACACCAGCAACAGCAGGAGAGAGGCAGGCGCCCCAGGGGGGAGAGGAAAGAAAGGGGGGAAAACCAGAGACAAGAGTGAAGAAGAGGACAGGAGAGAGGAGGCTTCGTTTGGAGGTCATGAAAGGACGTGCAGAACGGGATCCGCACCAGTACCTCTCTGTCATAACTGGGAGCTGCAGTTAGAGAGTGGACGGCTGAATTAGGCAGGATTCCACTGTGGCTCCCATCGCTCTGGACGGAAACAGGAAGGATCTTTTATCATCACACTTTCTGATGGCTTTCGAAAGGTTCAATCGCTTTCTGACAGTTTGGGCTTTTTTTTTTTCTACGAAATTTGGTACCAGCCATGTTAATTAACCTAATGAAGGAATGACACACTGGTGTTTTCCCACCCTTCTGCTCTGGTTTTCACTGTTTTATCCAGTGATTTCACTACAGTTTTGAAATGCTGAGGCGTTTGGGTTTCGTTCACATTTTCTTCTTCATCATTCTAGAATTTTTGGTAAGTTCCGTGTTTTATGAACGCAAAGTATCTCAAAATCTTGGCTGCAAGCAGCACCGCGCAGGCCGACCTTTCCAAAATAAAAGCAAAATTCTGGGTGCAAAAGATTTGATTAATCAGACTTGAACATCAGCTATATGTCCAATATCTAAGAGAGCAATATATTTTATAATCTAAACTGGGGAAGAGTTTAACTGGGGCCACCTGTGGTTAACAGACTTTCGGTGTCTTTTTTGGAGGCTTTTAATGTGAAGGAAGGAAAAGTTACCTTCAACTGTCCATTTTCAGCTAATTTCCTATTGGAAAATGTCTCCTGAGCTGCAGTGGGGGGTCCCCCTGGCCCGCTTCCACCCAGCCTGCCGCTGCTGTCCTTGTGAGGTAGAGATGGATCAGAGGATGAACCCACGTGCGCATCGGAATCACCGAGGGGAGAAGGTGAAGAGCGGGCGGGGGGCGATTTGTTGTCATTTGGGGAAGAATCGACAGGAAGAGTAGCTGTCTGATGAGTTTGTCCCGAGTCAGACGACAGGGTGGACTCTATCTGGATGAGGTCTTTGAGTCCAGCAGAGGACAGGGACACAGAGGAGAAAGCAGGCTGGACAGTGGGATCAGGGACAGGGTGGACTGCTGGATAACAAGTGGAGCTCTGAGAGAGAGCGATGGAAGGGGGAGGTGTGGAAAAGAAGGAAGAAGAGGCAGATTGAGTGACCGACAGAGGAAAAGGATGAAATGACAGATCAAACCAACAGGTGGACTAGAAATGTCTTAAGCAGTACTGCAGCTAATCATTAGCTATAATCTAGGAGTGACACAAATAACTGAAGTAAAGACCTTGAATCATTCAAGATCAGAAAAGTAAACAATCTTGCCAATAGGTAGGGTGATATGTGCAATATTTGCTTATGATTAGTAGGCTTCCGATGAAATTTTTCTTTTTATTTCTGCTTTACTCACACAAGTAAGAAAGCAACAATATTTGGAAAAAAAAGTATGAATTACTTTGCAGTTCTTAGTTATTGTTTAGTGATGAAACTCTAGCATTTTACACAGGCTCTTGAACGCACCTCATCAGAGCGCAGAGCTGATAAAATGTTAGAATTAATATCAGGAAGTAGTTAAAACCTGCAATAAAAAGAAAAAGACCTGCCAAATACCAAAATATATCCTGCATGTCTTCCAACATGGCTCCACAGAGGAACATTATATTTTAGAAAGGAACCCGTTTCACAAGCAAGTGCTGGCTCTCGCCTGTTGTGCAACACCTGAGAGTCACAAGAACGGAGGTGAGATGGGGTGAAACCAGCAAACATGGTGGAGAGGAGGACAGCCCTCTCCTTCACACTTTTCCGAGAAAATTCCCTGGAGGACAGCTTCTGCGTGGACAGGAAGTGGGAATGGAGGCGGGACATGTCACAAATCAGCCAGAACATCATATTTAGGGAATTAATAGGGAATTAAGACAAGAATCACCTGCTGCATTGACCTGGCAGAGGAAGGAATTGATGAAGAGTCGTGACTGACGGTCGGGGCAAAAGAGGCGTGTTCAGGGGGGGGCTGTTGGCTAACAGAGGGGCAGGGGGGGCTCTCTGAGCGTGAGGGTGATGGAGAGCGGCTCTCAGAGAGCGGAGACGGGGCATTAAAGAGGAAATTAGCCTGTGGAGTCACAAGGCTGGGATTCTCCAGTAAACGCAAGTAGATGGAAGGCTGGAAACACCAGGAATAAACAGAGTAACAAGGAGACAGAGGGGACGATAAGGATGCACAACATTCCTAAAAGACAATCCTCCATTTCGCTAATTAGACTGAAAAAAGTGAGAATTGCTGCTTATATTATACTTGCATTATTAGACTTGACTTATTTCCTAGTGTATTACTATAGGTTCTTTATATCTTTAATAACTATTCTTGAGCAAATGGCTACGTAATCAGATGTCAGATTTATTGTACCTGCCACCTGGGACGAGAGGGAGGAAAAGGAGGAGGAGATGGGGCATCACTGGGCTTGGCAAAACGTGGGTTGTCTTTTTCCTCCTTCTCCTCCTCCGAAGAGAAAGATAGATCAGATTCTTCATCATACTGGAGAGGAGAGGAGAGGAGAGGAGAGGAGAGGAGAGGAGAGGAGAGGAGAGGAGAGGAGAGGAGAGGAGAGGAGAGGAGGGGAAGAAGAGAGGAGCGGAGTGGAGGAGAGGAGAGGAGAGGAGAGGAGAGGAGAGGAGAGGAGAGGAGAGGAGAGGAGAGGAAAGGAAAGGAAAGGAAAGGAAAGGAAAGGAAAGGAAAGGAAAGGAAAGGAAAGGAAAGGAAAGGAAAGGAAAGGAAAGGAAAGTGGTCATGTTCGCTTCCTCAACAGCTTAGGAAGACTTCAATAAACAGTTGAAGCTCTCCTGCAGCTAAATCCTTTAAATCTCCTGTGGCTCAAACGTTGCTTTATTTTCTCTGGAGGTCAGAGGAGGAAATCCCTCCTGCAGCGCGATTGGCTGGACGTGGTTTGAATGACCCGAGATAGAATCCTTTCCCCGTCGCTTGAATCTTCTCACCTTGCTGCGTTTCTGAACTGTCGAGGAGTTTTCTTCAAACTTGGCCAGCAGCTGAGTTGCCATGGAGCGCACCTTGTTCTCTCGCAGCTCTCCATCCTCGCCGGCGGGGAGAGCGCTGTGGCAGGACAACTGAAGCCATGTCGCAGGGAGCGAACACATGCGTGGTGAAAACCATCAGAAGGTTCTTAATCATGGAATATTTCACGTAAAGACTCGCTGAACTGACCTCTGTGAGATAGTGGTTGCCTTTTCTCTGTCTCTTGTTAACAGAATCATCTTCAAGTTTTTTATCGTCCTGTTACAACAGACACACGTTTGGATGAACTGGTCAAATAAGCGGAGAAAAGCTGAAGAAAACAGGGAATGAAACGTGCACGTTTACCCGTGGAATCCTCTTTCTTGGCTGAGGGTTCACAGGCTTCGACTTTGCACAATATTCGTCAATATTTGCATCTGAGCCTGAAACATAAAAGAACCATGTCGCAATTATTGGATCAGATCTACAGAGGCAACTTCTGAGGAACGAGAAGATCAGAAGGACAGTGCACGTTCAATGGTTGAGAGGCCAGACCGAGACGTGCTGAGGAACTCTAGTGAAAGTATCAGAGGCTGCAAGAGAAGCAGTTAAGATCTAGTAGGCCATTAACCAAATTCATGCAAATTAGCTATTTAGACCTTAGTAAAGCACAAACTCAGACTTGTTTCTATTTGTTTCAATCAGTAAAGGTTGTTTTTATTGCTGGTTGGGCTATAAAGCATCCTGAAAGGATCCATTTTCATACTTGAGACATGGTTTTGTCCGTCTTTCCTGCCCTCCCCGCTGCCGTCTGTCTGTCTGTAGCCTCACCCTCATGTGACTCACCCCTGTCTCACCCCATCTTTAAACCTGTTTCCTTCCTTCTGGTCTATATTCCGAAAGTGTCAAATTTCCTACTCATTTCTTGTTGAGTTGAATTAATGGATCAAACCAGGGGGTGTCCAGACCTGCTTACTCACATCATCACAACAGTATCAACCTCAGGGTGTAGACCAATGGAAATAGAATAAAACCAGGCGTATTTTACAGAATCAAAAGCATACGAGCACTAAAGCAGGAGCCTGAGGCCACTATGGCAACAGACAAGCCAGCGGTGAGTTCAGCAGAGTCAAATCTGACTGAACAGTGACACAAGTTTTACAGATATGTAAAAAAGCACCACGTCCTGACCTCCTCCCTGTGGAAAGAAACCGAGGTGCAAGAAGCAAGAAGGAACCTGACCTCTGCCGTTGGCAGGGGAACTCCTGAAGGCCTCCTGGAACTTTGACAGGTAAAGGACCATTAGCAGCTGGTCCGGCTCGGCCGCTGCAGCCATCTCTTCCCCTCGAATCACCGGCTGGATGCCAAACTCGCGCTCTGCTATGTCAAATGCCAGCTGGTTGTTCTCAGCCACGTCCTCCTCCTCCAAAGAGTCAAAGTCACTGGGAGAGAGCAGATGAAGGAATTCATCCTCAAAATGCTGAAAAAGGGGTGTTAATAAGATTTAAGCAAAGATTTACAGCCCCTTCAGCTGGAACAGCTGGACTAGCATCTCAGGAAAAGCATCTTTGCCCCCCCCGCCCCCGCCCCTTAGCTAGACTACTATACTGTATATATGTTTATTTTATATGCCCAAGGTAATAAATTAGTTGGTTTGGTTCTACTTTTATTTTATTGATTATTGATCTTCCGTTTGCTACCTTCTTCGTGATGGATGGTTTCGTGCTGCATGTCATTTATTAAAAGTTGGTGGGGGTTTAACGTAGATTTTTACAGACACTTTTATGTCACGTCACGGTTCAGACGTTAGCTACAGACAACAACGCGAGCCTAAGGTGGCAGGAAGGGAATGAGATGGCAATGATGCAAAATAATCAGCCACTCGGACATTTTTCTTACATTTGAAATGGGTCTGGCTTAGCACACACTGATGTGGTTATAATTAATATATCTCCATCACAACATCACCTACCCACTCACCACTGTGCACAAATGCAACAGGTGTGTGTGTGTGTGTGTGTGTGTGTTCTTGTACTTGCTACATACCGAGTACCAAAATAGTCATTCTAACAGTAAAGAGGACATTTTTTACGTTTAGTGGCAGGATGGATTCACATTATGTCTGTGAAACAATGGCTGTTCTATGGCAACAACTACCGTAGTTGGAGAAAGTGGCTCAAGGAGTCTTTTTTTAATTATCAAGAAGCACTGGTGCAACAAATAGACAAGAGCTCAACTACAGGTTGGTAAATCTCGAAGCACAAAATGAACGAGAAACTCAACTTCCCTAGAGTTGGTATGAGGAACACTGAAATCTAAACTACCCTGTATCAAGTTTAGAGCCGGGAGCTCAGAGAGCCAAGCCTTGTAGATGAAGACGTGTTTGCTGATGTTTTGATGTCTTGATGACATCCAGCAGGATATCACACACACACACACACGCACACACACATTTTGAGTATTCTTACATTAGTTCTGGCCTCTGGTGGTGTATGAGGGCGCAGAGGGCCAGGCCATTTCTCCAGGAGGATGTGAGGTCGGTGATAACGACACCTCTGTAGCCCCGCGTTTGCTTCTGACACCAGCTCAGCAGCCGTCCGGGATGCACGTCAGACTCTGCAAGATAGAATTAACGCATTAACAAATACTTCTGTTCTGCGGCGCAGCATACAGCAGAGCGCTTGTTATGACACACAAAGCAGCTCATTTCAATTAGAGGCTCACTGCATTAATAATAAAAATAAAAATAATAATAATACACATCGACCGCGGATGCCGAGCTAATTCCCCGTGAAGGACCATTCCACAACACGGGTGCAGGACTGAGGAAATCTGCCCTCCAAAAGACTTTTCTTTATCTTCGGAAAGGTCCAGGCCCCTGAGAGTGCACGTTTGGAGCATGTTTGGTCAAATATCTCTCAGAACATCTAAATATCTATAACATCAGCATCTTTCTTTGTCAGGTTTGGATGAATATTGGCTATTTTGCTCAGGTTTTTCTCAGGTGAAATGAAATTGACACCAGGATGTTTGCCCTCTGTCCTCTCAATGAATAACAGGCCACAAACTGGCCGACTAAAACTGAACGCCAAGTTAAAAATACTCAGGCCCCTTCTGCAGCGGAGTGGAAATATTGGCCTCCAAAGTGTGAAAGAGTGGAGGATTTCTAGCAGATGAAAATAAAGTAATCCCTCAAAAAATGTGCGGGATTTAATTATCATAAATTTCTGCTGTTTTGCTCATTTTTATCATTTCAACCAAACATTATATTATGCAGGAATATTGTTCTTGTGATGTTCTTCTCAGCCACGTGAACATCTTTGAGACTGTAGTTTAGGATTTTAAACACCATTTTGGCCCCCCTTCTCCAAAGAAAGAATATGGCATTTTGAACTTCAAAGGTCAAGGTCAGTATATTTCCTATTAATCACCTTGAACTGAACATTCTCTTCAGAAAAGACTGGGAACCTTTAGTTTATTTTCTTGATTCTGTTCTTTGGCAACCAAAAGCTTACAGGCAATAATTGTGAATCATGATATTTAGGAAGAGTCCATTAAGCACAAGCTTTGCTAGCACAGATTGGAGATCTGCAGGAGGCCTCTTGTTTGACCCTGACGGTATGTGGGTGTAATTCTACCCGACTGTTTATGACGATGTGCGTCTGCCTTCGACTCGGGTTTTCTCTCTGACATCAACGTCTGCCCCCCAGAGTAGGGAAGCATGCAGGAATAAATGTATGCAGGAAGGCTTTCATATGGCAGTAATCTCCGCGCTGACTGAAAGGATGATCGGGTTACTGTTACAGCCCGATGGGCAGCGTTGCAGCTATGGTCCATGTAAATAACAATAATCCTCTGTCACCACTTGACTTCACAGATTTGACACATTTGTTGTGGACGTTGGAATAGGGCAACATGAAGGAAATTATCGGACATCAGCAAAATTGAATTGATGGATTGAAAATTAATCCGAAGAAAGAAGATAAAGTGTGTGAGAAACCTGTATTCTTCAACCGTAATTAACTGTTCAAAACCAATATGATTTATTTATGTATAAATCTCAGACGGTTTGAGAATTTTCAGTAAAAAGCGTTCCAGGCCGAGTCAAATTTAGTCCAATAAAGAACTTCCTTCCTTCATTCATTCATTTTATTGCCATTTTTTTTCAGCCTTACGCGGGAGAAACCTTCCGTTGCTCCGACAGGCAGCAATGAAGGAATTCCCGACTGTTCGATTGCGCAATATTACCACCGTGTAGCATGGAAACGAAACGAAAACGATCTTACCCGAATAGGGATTTTTATATTTTGAAAAAAATCTGGACGCTTTGCTTTATCTTTGCGCCCGACATCCTGTCCTGCATCCGCTTCACCGTTACCCTTAAGAAATTGATCCTGAATCTCACCTCTTTTGAACCAATTTCCAGATCGGTGTGTGGCTCCTCCCCTTTCCAGATGACATGAGGCCAGGTGACCATTGATGAACAGATGACGTACCTGGCCAAAGAAGGTGTAAAATGTCCAGAAATGCACTGATAACGGTCTGTAAGGAGGGTTTGCAGGACAAACCTGATGTGGGCGTATGTAGTTGACGTTAAGGTTGGGGTAGCGGGTCACGGGGTCAATGCTGTACTGTTCGAAGTTTTTACTGATGTTCTCCGGGGTGGTCTGAGGCAGCAGCCGGTAAATGCTCTCCCTGAAGAGGGGACGAGACCCTGGTTACCTGGAGAATCTGAAACCTGCGCTGCAATTTGTTTGCTAATAAGAGGCACATAGCAGCGAGCACAAATAAATTGTCTTATTAACAAAGGGAATACAGCACCTCTCGGCCAGTATTTCGAGAGGTTTTCTGCCTTGTGCCCAGCCCCTCACCATCCAGGCAGTGTCAAAGGCTGCCAGAAAGCCGCGAGCGCAGCCTGTGCCCATTGGCCAAAAGGGCTGTGAACACAAAATGGAAATCCACACAAGTCCAAGCCTCATCAGGGTATGAGATCAATAAAACGGGAGAGATAGCCGCTGACCTCGAGCAGACTATCGCCCACCAAGGCTACCACCAGCTGATGCCCACGCTTCTCCCTGATCAAGGTGGCGTTCTCTGAGGCGTACATGCACGTGAAGTCAAACATGGCTACATCGGGCTGACCGTAGTGGTTGATGGCGTAGTCCAAGGACGGCAGCTGGTAGTTCGTGCCAAAGTCGGCTGCCTCTCGAGCGTAGGAGAGCAACGCTTCCTGGTTGACGTTGTCGGCGCTCAGCAGTCGCTCCGTTTCTATGTGGTCCTGTTTTCAGATGATGCCATGGTCACTTAAGAACACTGGTGGGCTCACATTTACATTTGTAAGTCCTGATTCTCAGCACACAGGTACACAGGTCTCAAATAGTCTCAGAGTCCTGAACACAACGGGAGGAGAGATCACATTACTGCTCTGCTGGCTTCTCTTGACTGGCTGCCCATAAAATCCAGAATAGGCTTCAAAATACTCCTCCTGACCGGACAGGACAGGACCTCAAGGACCACCTAACTTCACTTGACTAAACTGGTCAACAACGGTCAACTCACTAGTAGTTTTACTCAAGACGCCTTTCAGCCCACTGTATTTACTCAGAACTGGGACCGGCCCACGAAGCCTGGCTTGTGTTGCCTAATCTCTGTAGGGCACACACGGGCAGTTTATGACCCGCGGGCCGAATCCCGCATGTATATACGGTGGACGCTAACAAGGGTCCATTTGGACCTTTTGAGGATCCATTGATGCAGACACCATGTGCTCACTATTGATCTGTAGCATAATAACTGCAAGACAATTTTTGATGGTATTAAAATGATCCACCTTGAAATATATGTAGTTTAAAATAGTTCAGCACTAAATATTACACGTTTAATTCCTTTTCCAATTGTGTTTGGGGGGACGGGGAACAGAACGGTGGAGGCTACCCCACCGCTACTTGCTCAAGGGTACCTGGGCGGTGCTCTGAAGGTGTCCTGGCACCTCTTCCTGCGACCAGAACACCTCCCATGTTTTTTCTGTGTTGGGGCTTGATCTGAGACCCCTTAAGACTGAGCTACCGCAGGACTGGCTGTAGAACCTCACCGAGAAACATTCTGAGACAAGTTTGTAAAAAAAAATAAAATAAAATAAAACCTAAAAGATGCCAAGCAGGATAAGCTCAACCTAGTCCGACCACACTTTCATTCGCTCGCTATGCTTACGACATACTGTACATGCTAACCATGTTTGTAGACTCACACTTATGATGACCCCTTTGTCCAGCAGACTCTGTTTCTTCGCTGTCATGACAAAATAGTGCGTATTGTCTCTGTAGTACACTATGTTCTCCAAGTCGATGCCTAAAGACAGGAGCATATTTACTCAACAAAGGGTCCCCTAAGGGCAGCGAGAGGGCTAATGATGCATGCTGTGAGATTCTTTTGCTTCTGCATTTGTCCCAAACTCACCTGTCTCCTCCTTGAGCTCCAGGAAGAATTTCTGGTTGAAAATAAAAGCCACGCCACTGATCTCTTCCACCTTGGCCTCAGCTGTTGTGTTCCTGTTGACGAAATTGGCAGTGATGGCGATGGCTAATTTCCCACGGAATTCTTTGCGAGCAAAACCTGTAAAAAAGAGAGCGGGGAGAGTTGCCAAGGGGGGGGGGGGGGGGGGGGGGGGGGGGTGCATGAAAAATGCAGGTGAAAATCCAACTTATAACAATATAAGTGAATACATGACAAATAAGAAAACTAGAACCTGAGTGACTGAATCAAAAGGGATCTCTGTGTAAAAATGTTTCCTTGAAAAATTAACAGATTTTATCAAATAGTTTTTAGTGCGACTAAGATAGATTTGCAGGTCAAAACATTGAAACAGAGTGGAAATTTCCTGGGGGGTCAGATGATTTACGCTGGTGGTTTTCCTTTTTACACGTCACCATAATAATGGTGCATGGATCATAAACGGAGAGCACACATGTGTCTCCAGTTCAAACTAGATCTACTTTCCACTGTCTGGAATAAATATGGCCAGAGGTGACTGAAAACTTTCTGGTGCCTACAAATGTGCACAAACATTTTTCCCCTATTGAGTGACATCTGCCACTAATGTTAACACCCCCCCCCCCCCCCCCCCCCCCCCCCCCCCCCCACCCTCCTTTGAGATTCGGTCTCACCATCCAAAGTGCTTTTACGTCCGTCGGCTCCGATCACCACATCAAAATGAAAATCTGCGAGAGGATGGCCGGAGGGCTGGAACTCGGCGCGCCAGCCAGATTCTGAGGGCAAAGCAGAAGGGTTGTTGTTAAAATCCCTATTGACATTTGGGAAAAGTTCAGCCTCAGAGTGGAACCTGTCAACAGACTCTATCAATAGAGTTCTGCGACTTGCGACCGCTGCAAATACCTCTGGGGGGAAACATCCTGATGACTTTCCCACATGTCTCTCTGTGATCAGAAGGCTTTCCATGTATAGCACGCAGTAGGGTGGCAGCACCCACTCAGCTAACACAGATAACAGCGTGCATGCTTACCCTCATCTGGCTGCTCCTTCTGTGGCTCCAGAAGTCCTGTGAACTCCACATTGACGTGGATTTCCACTCCCAGAATAAGACAGACTTTCAAAAGCATCAGCTGAAGCTGGCGGATACCTGGAAGATGGAGATGAATGTCTGAAGAGAAGTGTTAGCTAACAAGCGGGCTGATTAAACAGGGGTTAATTTAACAAAAGACAGATTTGGGATGAACAAAACTATACCATTAGTTGCTGTGAAGGCATTCAAAGCTGAGGAACTGTTTAGAAGCTTAACAAAAAAGAGAAAAAACACCAGAAGAAGATGAAGTATCTTATACTTTAAATCAAGAATTCTGTCTCCCATGACCAAATGAGCAGGTCACATGATGTGAGTGCTGACCCACAAGCAGAGGAAGCGATTGAAACCGAAGTTTACCTAAGTGAGGTACATTCATTTTAAAGTTTTCTGCTAGCTATAACAAAAGAACCCAACAATCAACGCACAGGTTGATACTCACTGATGTGGTCGATGGAGCCTGCGCAGAACTTTCCATAGAACTTTTTGGCTCCCAGGCCCCTGAGGTCATGGATGGTGAAGGGCCAGAGGTGCAGCACATTATTCCTGGAAAAGGTGTCTCTTTTTTCAATCAGCACAACTTTGCAGCCCAACAGGGCCAGCTCGATGGCTGTCCGCAGGCCGCAAGGGCCCCCGCCGATGATGAGACACTGAACGGAGCAAAAAGACTCTATAAGATTCCAGGAAAGTGTCTCTAAAACATCCACTGTATGGCTTTTAAGATGGCCATTTTCTCATATAGAGGATATAAACTATGTTCATTGACCAGATCTGATCTCTCACTGAACAATAAATCAAATACTTTATATAAAAACATCTCCCACATAGTTTTTCCTCTGAATTTGACAGGAATCTAATTTGACAGTTGATAGTAGCTGGCTAACCGACACGCTGACCGAGATACGGTGCAGAAAAAAATAAATGTAAAAAATAAACGTAAACTGCAGAGACTTTTACTCATGTTGTAAAGCTTCAGCAAATGAAATGGTTGTTTAAATAGCTGCTTCTCCCCATAAAACTCTGGCATAAAGCTTTTGTTGTCTCTGGCCAACACTCAGCCCAACCCTCCACAATAACCTCCCCTCCGAGAGCTTCCAACCATTTCAAGGACTCTAAATACTGTTCTTAATAAAGCTTTTCAAATCAATCAAACCAAATCATTCCCCCTTAACAGGGCCTAAGTGATTTCAAAGGATATTTGAATATTCCAATCACAAAAGCCTAAAAAGCAAAATCTATCTGACCTGTTAATGTTGACAGCCACCCACGTGGTGAATGTACATTTTTAAAAGTGAAATGATAGAGTTCCTACCCTGGTGCCTTGGCAAGCCTTATTCTGGCCGTAAACCTTTTGCTGTGCTTTTTTGTCCAGTTTGGTCCACAGAGTTTTGACCTTCCATGTGCTGACGGCAGCCTTCAGCGAGCTGTAGAAGTTGCTGTAGTCCAGAGGATCTAGTTGCAGTTGTCTGCAGAGGATGCTGAACGCCTGTAGAGTCCCTTTACAAGTGGAAGCCTGTACAAAGTTCTCAAAAAGCACGCTGGCTTGTCCCAGGTGCTCGTCCTCTGTCTCACCCATCTAGTCCGATGGCAGACTCTAGATCCAGCCCTGCTTTTTCCAGCTCACTTCTTCTGACCTGCTGCGTTAAGCAGCACGTGACGCCGTGTTTAGCCGGTTCTGATGGGGGAAACAGCAGAGAAGCCGATCATCGCAGCACCAAAGCTTATTGTACAGAACAAACAAGGCTGGATTATGAAGTGGCGAAACTGCCTGCAGCTCCTTTATAAAGCATTTAACATTAAAGCGCCATTGACACGACAATGCACAGATGGTGGGCAAAAAAAAGGGGCTTTACAAAAATGTCAAGTAAAAATCCTGCTTTTACTTCACTGTACAAAAAGCTTGGAAAGTTTACAGTAGGCAAAACAAAAGACAGTCTGACAGCTTTTTAAGTACATAATAAAATGATGGAACATTGGGATTGAGGGGGTATAGCATGTGGGATATATAAATAGGAGCCGATCCCAGTGATCACCGCTGGAGAGCCAAGAATACAAACTGGACACGTCAGCAGAAAAACAAGGTTCAGTTAAGTTGCAACGCAGCAATCAAAGCAGCTCACGCTGGAAATAAACCGCAGAAGTCAACGTGACGCCTGATGCAGCCAGAGCCTCGTGTCAGGCGTTCATATTAATGAGATGCAAGAGCGCACCGCTGCGCCAATAACAGGCAGCCTGCTGAGTTCAAACAGTCAGCAATTAGTTTGCACAGGACTTCTTCCACCACAACAAGATATTTTTCAGCTAAAGCTCCTGCAAATGCCTGATGGGATTAATCCAGAGGAGCGTGTTGGGAGAAGTTCAGCTGAGAAGTCATGGGAGGTCAGAACGTGGAGCCAGAACCCAGAGACCCTTCAGCCCAGCCCCCAAACTCCAGGAAGCGTAGTCACTTTATCAGATTACACACACACAAACACACATATAAAAGTATATATATGAATACTGGGGATATGAAAGTACAATCATGGAGATGAATTTAGTTTGTAAAAGGGCCCCCGTCCACTCAGCTCAGTGACCATCTGCACTACTAGTGGCCAAAGCCGACGACCACCCTCTCCCAACGGGACATCGGGTTAAGATTAAAATACAATTACGAAGGAACCGACACAAAGACGGAGCCAGAGAAGCCTGAGAAGGGTCACGAGCTCGTGACTCCAGAAAGAAAAGCAGGAAGTGGTCGTCTTCGTACTGAGTATCAGCGTGTGATGTTTCTGTCTCCCATTACACTTTCTAGTGTTTCAACAGTTAGTATATTCAAATGATGACATTCAGATGAAAAACTATAGACAAAAATAAAGGACTAAAGTCTCACTATACAACACAGAAGTAATGACAGATTTAAAAGTGGTGACAGATGTCAGGTGTCATTTTCTTTTATACTGTAACCTGGAGAGCCATCTTGAGATATATACCAATAAGTCAGTAAAAGATTGCTGTTGTGAAATTCTCAAAATTACTGGGTGGGAGCCATCTTCCAAAATGGACCCTGCTCACTTATTTAAGTGTTTTTATAGAGAAATTCGACGTTTGGCTGTAAATCTCCATCTCCAGGAGTTTTGACTTGTCAGAGACAGATTGATGAGCCATAACATTAAACTAAAAGAGAGATTAGATTGAATAAAAGAGTGAGAAAATTAAGTAAAAGTGTGGCCCTATCACCCATTCACCACAGAATTCTAGAAAATCCTGGACAACTGAGCCCTGGCTTGATTCATTTTCAATGAACTCAATGCGATCAGAATCATCTGCATCGTGTAAAACCAATCTGTCTTCGTTGTTGCTGCGACACATGTGTATAAAGAATAAAAAGAGGGGGCACGGGCAACCCTGGGCCAGCCGGTGGAGGGGCATTCCTGGTCCAAATGGCTCCATTGACTCACACTCTTTGGGTCCGATTAGCTTAGAAGTCTAAAACAGAGCCACCGAGACTTTCGCTCCAACTAAATTGCTCTATTATCAGGTCCAAGGCAATATTTGCACTTTCTTCGAGAGCAAAATATAAGCTTTCCTCTTCAATTGTGAGGGGATTATGTTCAGATAATGTTTCAGAATTATGTTTGTGACTCAATTCCTGCATTTCTCTGCTAAAATCAGATGTTTCAAATCGAGAATAAACGTGACACCTCCCAGTTGGTCGAGTTGAGACTCTTCCGCCCAGTTTTTAACAGCCTCGGTGATACTTTCCCCCTCATGAGGGATGTGATCTATACGCCTCTTTGACCAACCAGGACTTGGAACTTTTATTGAGCAGGATAAAGGATAGAACACACTGAGGGCACCCGTTTCAGGTTCCCTGTTGTCTAGCACACGAGATGACACAAGGTCATGCAAACGTGTCATTTTACTGGCTGTTCCTGCTAGATTTGTTTGCATTCAACCAGATTTTAACATTCAGCAAGGCTAGACGGCTCAAGGCAGCTTCACAGCTGACTCGGACTGGACTAAAGTGACCTACAGCCACATAGGATCTATCATAAAACGCACCACGTCTTGAGGGAACTAATAATCTGTAATGATTCTGCCTAAAACCTATCAGGGAGTCCATATGAACATCTGAATGTCATCATTTGGGACATGTTAGAGGAAGCTGGACTTCCCTTGCAGTCTTAGAGCAATCGCCTCTGCAGCCGAGAGATAAAAGTTTAAAGAAAATCCTCTTTCTGTGATGGGTGGGAGTGTGTGGAGCGGTCACATTCAATCTGCGCCCATATCAGGAGCAGATGGCATTTGCTCGGGCCCGGGTCTCTTTTTTCTTCTTCCTGTGTGTGCTCCTCCCGGAAAAACAACAAACTCCCCAGAAACAAGCGATCACTTGGGAAATGGGCAAAAGCGCCGAAGAGCTTGAAACTCAAACCATGGGATCGCATTGCTTCGTTTTAACACAGGTTGCGTAACCTGCTGAAGGCTTTTTGAACAGCCAGGCGCTGAAAAGTAAACCGCATCGTGTTGCTCATTTGATCTAAAGTGTGAGTAAACCGGATCTTTCCTCAACACTCTGAGCTCACGCCGCTTACTGCCTGTCTGGAAGGGAGGCTGCAACATCATTATCTCTGAGCAACATCAGCCCAGCCCACGGCTGATGGCGACACACCCTGGCTGAGGCCACAAAACTCAAAGGGAGCAAAAACTCATTAGCAACATATCTGTTATTCCCTGGGTGCACCGAGACCACCCAGTGAAGTAGGTCATTACTGTTAAGGGGCCAAAAACAGGCAAAAATGCACATGTAAATATCAAAATATCAAAACTCTCACTCCACATAACATAAAAAAATAGAGTAAATTATATATAAAACAACAGATGTAATTAGATGTAAAGGAAAATTTAAAAAAACTTGATCTGGATTCAGTTTCCTTTCAGCTGTTTATGCTTATAAATGTTTTATTGTGCTTATAAATCCATAAAACCAAGCACAAGATATTGCTCTAACTGGGAGAACTATGAGCTCATGTCCTCTTTGGTCTTGTCCAAGACCTCCAGCCTGACAGGTCGGACATCAGCATCCTTGTCCAACCCATCTCTGGTCTTAAACATTCACCAAGCACCATCTCTCTGAGGTGGACATTCCCGATCCCGTCCATCTGAGTCGATGGCAACGAGGACCTCTGAGCCCTGTCGCCGCTGTCTCTATCCCATCCACCACTGCTGGCGTTGCCCTCATCACAGACACCTTCGCATTCATTCCAACAGATACTCATTTCTGGCACATTAGATAAGCTCCCTGTTCTGCTGGGATGTGACCCATGTAAGTACACACATAGAAACAGAACTTGCAGCGATCAATAAGAGCATATGAAACTGAAATTAGTCATAATTTGGGTTGGTATCTTTTAAAAGAAGGGCGCTACTTTCCAAGTGGGGTATTTAAATCCTGAAAATGTCAAAATTAGATGAGTATTAGATGAGTTATTGAAAACCGTTTCACCCGTTTACTTTTTAGGTCCTGAGAAGCAGAGGCTGCGAAGCAGAAGGTTCCCGGTTCGAATCCCAGCGTGGACAAAACACGGAATGTATTCTGGTAGCAAGGGCAGGTGCCAGGACACCTTCAGAGCACTACTGAGGTGCCCTTGAGCAAGGTAGCAAACCCCCCCCACATGCTCACATGGGGCCCTGCCGTGACCCCGAAAAGGGATAAAGCGGTGGAGGAAAAAATATTAATTATGAGCGTGTTCCATGTATCGGGATCAGAAGCTGTGCAATGTGGGCTAGAACCAATGTCACAATTTGTGGTCCTCAGTAGTGCAGTAATGCAGAATGCCTGGAGGGCTGGAAGACGATTATTAAAACAGGAAAAACAAGCAGGCACACTGAAAATTCCCAGAATTTAACTGTGACATTTCGTTTCACTCGGAATGCTGCTGCCTGTGACCTCAGCAAACACATCAACACATCACCTTCATTGTTCGATAACCCGGCCTGAAATACCCCAGCAGAGTACAGAGGACAGTGCAGCTTTCATCACGCTGGGCCCCTGGAATCACCGTTCAGGGTTTCTATTAATATATATATTTTGATTCTGTGTTTCTCTCCCTCCGTCACCCCCACGTCTGTCCCCAACTCTGTCTGTCTTCTCTCTGCCCCCCTCTGTCCTTGGCCTGTATCTCACTTTCTCCATCCACCCCACCCCTCTGTCCATTCTTCTCCCTCCATCTCTGTCCATCTCTCTCCCTCCGTCTCTGTCCATCCCTCTTCCTCTCTCTGTCCATCCCTCTCCCTCCCTTTCTGTCCATCTCTCTCCCTCCGTCTCTGTCCATTCCTCTCTCCCTCTCTCTGTCCATCCCTCTCTGTCCATCCCTCTCCCCCTCTCTCTGTCCATTCCTCTCCCTCTCTATCTATCTGTCCATCCCCCCTTTTTGCTCTCTGCATGCACCCTACAGTAGTGCAGCCATCTTACGGGCAGGTTTGTGGAATGTCTCCTGAAGAACTTCAGGATTTGATGACATAATAAGCTTTAAGACCTGAAGCTAGTGGACAAACTCCCCACAAAGACTCCCAATGTTGTGATTACAAATACTGGTGTTCCAATGCAGTCGTACATTATAGAGAGCTTTTATACAGCGTGATTGTGAAACTGCAACAGAGAAGATAAATTTGACGCCTCATTCACCCTTGTTTGTTTAAAAGCGTGTCCTGTCAGTATTGAGATGTCAGAAATGATCGATCAAAACTAGACCGGAGCAAAACACGCCTGAGCCGTTGTGGCCAAGTGGCAAAATAAAACAGATGACACCACTTTCCCTCCCTAAAGGAGGCTTCAAACAGAAAAAATAGAACAAAGAGCTCTAAACAGTGTTTTTAGCACAAAGGTGCAGGGTTCTTCTTTGTGCAAAGAACCCAGCAAAGTCACAATGTGCATCAAAATAAAGACCAAATGTGCTCTGAGGTGGGCCCCCCCCCCTCTATGATTCAGAGCTGGATTAAATTATAAAGCCCTAAAATAAATATTGTTTATTGCTACCATGTTTTGAAATGCAATACATGTTTAAAGGTCTGATAATTCTTGGGAGATCAATGATAAAAGACTCTAAATGTCACGTAATACTGGAGCTCAAGCTAGCCGTTCTCCTCTGACAGCACAAGCTGGTGACAGTCAGCTCTCGGGTGTATTTTTGTCTTAACGTTTCCCTCCCTCAGCTGATATGTGCAGTGACACCCCCTTATAAGTCAACCGTCCATTCCCGGAAGTGGCAGCTAGAGCGATGGCACGACCTGAGCCTGAGATTAACAACTTTACAGTTGCCTGCAGGGCAGCTGGAACTGGAGAAATGATCTCGTTCAGGTGGAGATGATAGCTCCCGTTTTACAGATTTTGGATCGTTGCACTTGGATGTCAGCCGTCCTCCGGTTGCGACTTATGGCAGGAGTGTGTTTAATAAGTTGGGGTGCAGGGATCAGTCATGGAGCAGAGTCCTGTATACCCTGACTGCCTGGGCGCACACAGCCGACACCAAAATGATGGGACGCTGCGGCATCGGATGTCACTGCTCACCTCAGTGGGCTTACCACTGCAACCAAGCCCGGATCTTAACAGAACCAGAACTATTCTGATCACTTACAAATACCAGTGGGAACAGCCAGTCCACAAAATAGTAACTAAAATTTATTCAAGAGATTAAGAAATCTACTCCCAAACTCCCTTTGACACAAAAGCTGCATTGTCAGTGAATTAATGGGAATCTAAATTGATAAATTAAAGAACATTGATGATCTGACAGCTCAGAAATGAATGTGACCCTAGTAAGTAAATGTTATCACATCCCAGCTGTCAAAGCTTCATCCTCCCTGCTGGTCGCAACACAATCGGCTGTTTAATGTCTTAAAACAAGCAACTCGGGTTCTTTCATATCTTTAAAGGCAATGGTGTTATGCAAGCAAGGATGAAGTTGGGTTCCTAACGGATAATGTTTCCATTCAAGTGTTTGACCTCCTCGTGTGTTTTACACCTGCCTGCTGCTTGAGCGCCGCCTACAACCTGCTCACCTGTTGCTACTCTAAAGTTTCAGCCCAAGACAGAAATGGTTTCACAGAAAAGGCTCCCTCCAAAGTGGGCCCAAACGGCGTCTTATCGACACCAAACAGTTGGAGTTGAACACGTGAAAATAACAAGGTCCTAAATTGCGGCTTTATTCTACTCACCGACAGCAGGAGGTCTGCAAAAGCCCCGCGCCAATTCCTCCACGTTTATTTTGTTAATTTACGATATATCCGCGAATTGTGTGGTAAAATAATATGTCCCAAAGTGTCCACACCGTTTAGTAACCACTAACTTGTCCACAGTCCTGATATGACAGCAGTCGTCTGCTCTGTCCTTTTAGCGTCAAGCCGGTTTCAGAACACGACCTGAACTTCCGGTTTCTGATTTACAACAATAAAAGTCCGCTGAAGGACAGTCCACCAACAGAGCCTACTTTTTTTTCTTTTTAAAAATAGATAATAGTCTAATTCCAGTGGGTTTGCTCGTTGCTTTTGTTTTAACATTATTTAAAAGCAACATTAATATTTTTACTTTTATTTTAAACTCCTACTAATGGAAGAGAATCATTTTGTGTTTTCTTTCTAATCAGTGTTGTCTTTGATTTTTAAGGTTATTTAATATGAACGTTATAATTTGAATCAAAAATTAGATAGAAAAATTAAAGATTTGTCAAATGTAATAGTATTCTAATAAATATTGGTCAATTCATAATGCCACATAAAAGTATTAATGCTCAAAACGTATGATAAATTGGTTGGGCCGCTTTTTACTTGATCATTTAACCTTAAGGAAAGCTTCGTAAACACGATCTGATATGGTTCTTCAATGATAGTTGTCACAATTATGGATCTTTTCATTAATTATCGTGACAATTAATCTATGTTCATGGTTTTCCTGTAATGGAATCCGTCAATAAGTTACACATTTCTAGAGGTCTAATTTAAAAATAAAAGTAATCCACACGATGATCCATGAACACTAATGTTAGTTAGTTATTGTTTATACTTGTGACGTCTCACAGCTGGTTAATGATCACGCATTCTTGTATTATTTTGAAAGTAATTTTCAACTAGTTCAGTACTGCTTTCATTATCTTGCCAGAGTTGTGTTTCTGAAACTACGCATCATTAGTATTATAGAATATTATAATCTAAGGTAACATAAAATAAGGTTTCTTTATTATCAAAGCCTTGGCTTTCAACTGAGCCTAATAATACTTGGAAGATCAAAAGTCAAAGTCCTTCTGGGAAACTTAGAATGAGCTCTTTTCTGGGCCCAATAATCTTTTCTGAAAAGCTCCTTTAAATCCGTTCATAACGTTTCAAGTTATATTGCTAACGATTGGAGGCTGTCACGTGACCACCTTAGTAATTGGTGATACTGAAACGCCAAATCAAACGAGGTTAGACTTTCCCCTGGACGGGTAACTGATTCTGTATGTTACTATGGTAACATGTTATAGTAAATAGATTATTTCGGAGAACACAGATGGATGGATGGATGGATGGATGGATGGATGGATGGATGGATGGATGGATGGATGGATGGATGGATGGATGGATGATTCAAAGCCATGTTTCCTTTTGTTCTACTGCCCTCTGGCGGTGGCCTTGTTCAACAACATCTGGGCACCAAATCCAGCATCTTAAACTTGGAATACTTTTTCCCCCACGTCATGGTGCTTTAGAAAAGTACTTTTTAAAGCGGCTCGATAGACTGTTTTCTGTAACGACAACAGGTATCAACGTTCTGTGTTCATGAGTGGCAGAAGCATAATTGATCCATCCCCAAAGAGAAGGAAAATTACTCTAAACTACTTTAGCGTAAAAGGACAAGTGGTGCCAAAACACTGCATGTTTAGCTCTTTATGCCCTTACATTTTTGTCTCAAAGATCCATTTCCAGGTGCGGGATTTTCTTCATAAACGACAGTTTCCGTGTAATTAGATTTGAGGTGTTGCTCATGAACGCACCACTCCTCAGACTTTCCAAATAAAACGGATCCAGCTGTTTGCGCCTGTGCGTCCTCGGTGCGTCACTGCGCTCCGCTGCTCAGCAGACAGAGCAGCGATCAGGAGAAGGAAGTGGGGGGGAAAAGATGTCCGGTATCATGCTGCTACTCTCGGTCTCTATCTGCCTGTTGTGCGGCGGCGGCAGCTCCGTTTCCTTGCGGGACATTCTGGAGCGGGGCTCAGTCAGTCTGAACGAGATGTTCCGAGAGGTGGAGGAGTTGATGGAGAACACCCAACACATACTGGAGGAAGCTGTTGACCAGGTCTGCGTCATCTTTTAGTCATTCACTATAAGACTGCCTGTTATAGGAAAAATCACAGCGTTTGTCCATATATGATTATTAAAAGAGTAAATCAGGTTCAGCTACCAGTTTAGCCTCTTTGCATGTAAAACCTTAACTTTCTTTTTATGTAAATACTTATCATTTCTTATTAATAATCACCACTCACAATTACAAACCGACTACTAATTTCACTTGGACGACTTTTGCTTTTGCTAGAGTAACTTCTCAATAGTCAGGCTCTCTGGATTGCTCCTCTCTTGGCAGTTTCAGCTCCTCGACCACAAAACCTGTTGAGAATCAAGACCGCAGACGTCTATTCAAAACATTCTCAGGCTTTGCTGTGTGGAAAAAAACTCAAAAAGGGCTTCAATCCCACAGATTACAACGGAGAGCGCCAAATCGTCCGCTCTGAACCTGCAGTCCAACTACCCCAGTGAGACGAAGAGGGTGATGGAGCCCCGACAAGAAGCCGTTCAGGTCTTTGATAAGACCGACAAGGTAGGACGCAGCCCGCCACTGCGAAATCTCAGGTGGGGCAATGGGAGCTCAGTCTCCTGGGGGCTGGGCTGAGAAGCAGAGGGTTCCAGGTTCGAGCCCCAGTGCTGTAGTGGAAGGTGCCAGAACATCAACAGTGGCAGATTTGAGAGGTGGTCACTACTCCATGACCAGGTCGGTAATCAGACCATCCCAGACGTAGACCTTCCTAGGGGGGCTGCATGGTCCCCGGGTCACCGTTCCTGCAGATGGGGGCCGCTATCTTCATCCAGCCCTGGGGAAGCGGGGGGGGGGGCTGCTGCAGGGTTGCCGAGCTAGCCCAGCGACCTCTGCTCCTCAGATGACAGCGGCCATGTTTCCTTCCACAGTTTTCACCCATGAGGTTGTTTGATTTTAGGAGACTAATAACCAAACCGGAGGAGTTCGCCTGTCACACGTCCACGTGGAGGTCACTGGCCAGTGGAACAGCATGGATCACGTGAGTGTCGGGCCTTCGCTGTTGGGTTGAAAGCACGCGGGAATGCAACCGAATGTGAACATTCCAATCGAAAGCGTGTCGAAACAATACAGCTCCAACGAAAACAACGTGAAAGATTGATGCTGTTTTGATTAGATTAGGAATTACGCAACACCGAGTAATGTGAAGGAATATGATTACTTCTCATAATACCATCATGGCATTTGTAATAAAAATGAACACAATGGGTGGTGTAAAAAAAGGGGGTTCTATTCAAAAATCATGCTGGGATTTGAATTTGCGTTTCCAGAGTGAGCCGTGGGTCAATGAGAGTTAAAAGAAATATCTTTTTAGGAATGCTAGCGCTAACAGGCAGCAGCTAATTTAATCCTAGCTGACGCTCAGAAGAATCTCTTCTGTTTCTGGGAGAGTAGGATCCCTTAAGGCCCGAAGGGTCGAGGCAGCGGGCTTTAATGCTGCGGTCGTGTTGTCAGAACTTGTTTTTATTAAGAATGAGATCATTTGAGGCTTCCTGTGTTTTTCTCAGCACTCGGCGAGACACGGCCGACCTAAAGTGAAGTCATTATTGCCGCCAGTCGCCAGCTTTGCCATTTACTTTACAGCGCTGGCTCTTCTACTTTCCTGGCAGCTGTTCATACAGTGGTTACGTTAATGGAAGCGGCTACTGGAAAAAAGGGCCCTGTCGGGGAAATCAGCCTTGCTCCCCAACTGCATGGAGTCCCATTTCTGAGTGGCTTTGTTCCCTTTAGGTGGTCATTTACATACCATCATTCTTGTTGGCCTGGCGACACAGATCCTGCCAGAACTGAGTCCAAGGTCACCAGATGCTACAGGCATGCATGGCATTGTCCACCTCTCTATATGATGGGTTTGTACTGTATGTAAATGTCCTGTAGAGTGCCTGGTCGTCTCTGGGACTGGGAGCACTGGGCTCTTGCAGGCTGATCTGGTCCACTCTGGGGTGATGGTGGCAGGGGACTGCTGGGGTAGCCCTTCCTGGTGGGATGGGGGAGCTGGTAGATGGTCCGAGGTAAAAATAGAGCCGGTAACAATCGATATATGATTGTTGCGAAAAGGGTTTAGGATTTCTATTAAATACTCCTATTTATGTAAAAAGGCAGATTATGCTTAAACCACTGTGGAAAAGATGACATGTAATTGTTTTGTTTCTTAAAATTATACATTTTTTTAATTCAAAATGATCATTCCATGTTTTTAGAAGATATTTCCTCACTTCTCAGCCTCACTATTGTAGACTTTAACATACTTGGCTGCTGTTGACTTCCCCAAAGGGAGCGTGTTTAGAATAAAGACAATAAAATGACATGAACTAATGAGTTTACTGCAGGGCAGAGTGGGTTTGGCAGACACGGAGAACTGGGAAAGACTCCAGACACTTCCCAAGCCAGGGTGTCAGAAGGAGCTATTTGTTACACTGTCAGTACCAGATTTGAACTTTTAACGTCTTTCGTTCACATATGCTTGGCATCAGTAAAATAAGAAGCATTAAATCTGTCATGTTCAGTTAAAAAAAACCTCCCAAACATAGTTTGAGTCCAAAAAAGCCTCCCAAAATCAGCTTTAACGGGGTCTTCCGGTGTTGTCACCTGATGTCAGCATTAACCAACCAGGTGAGCTGGGTGTTGTAATGGTCAAGACATATTTAAGGTAATTTCCAAAGAACTTGTGTCCTTCTTGTTATCTTTGGCTGCAGCAATGTATGGTGGACGAGGACTGCGGTGACCTGAATTACTGCTCGTATGACATGGAGAGCTCCAAGTGCCTCCCCTGCATTCCTACGGATATGGTGAGGATCACAGATCACGGAGCAGCAAACAAAGGCTGCAAGCTGGAAAAAATTCAATACGTAACAGAGAATAAATGGAGGTGTTTGATCTTGAATACGCATATCTACAGTCCACGCCATTCTCAGTGGTGTAGCTAATGCTCTGTAGAAGAGGAGTAGGAGGTCTGTGTGGATGAGTGATCCTGGGAAATTCAAAGACACTGAATGTGGTATTCCGCTGTATTTACATGTGTATGCACCTCCTGCCCACAGCCCTGCACCAAAGACGAGGAGTGTTGCTCAGATGAGATGTGTGTGTGGGGCCAGTGTACAGCCAACGTCACCAGAGGAACTGAGGGAACCATCTGTCAGGGCCAGAGTGACTGCAGGCCTGATCTCTGCTGTGCCTTCCAACCAGGTACCGTGAAGAAGAAAACGGCAATAAAATATTAGGAATATTTATTCACTCTTATATATTGTCATTGTCATTAACTTCATCTCACAGTTATTTGGTTATCTGTGCATTTTGAGGCAATCTTGGTGCTGCTAAACATTTTTACAGGAAGTCTGTAGTTTGCACAAACCCCCATATAAATGATAAAACAAGTGATTTTCTCCATGGGAGGTTTTGTTGTCTGTGTTTTCCTGTGAAATTCATCGAGCAACCCATTGTGTCTTTATTTATTTTGTCTCCAGAGCTGCTGTTTCCAGTATGTAACCCAAAACCAGGTAAGGGGGAATACTGCCGGAATCACCCAAACCTGCTGATGGATATGTTGGCATGGGACCAGGAGGGTCCCCGGGACCACTGCCCCTGTGCCGACGACGTGCCCTGCCAACCTTACGGGTGAGAGCCACCAACCATAAGTGATAATGTACTGCATCTTCAGTCTGTCTCGACGTGAAATCATATTTTAGATGCATTCCGTGTGCGACTCAAGGAGTCATAGCACACGATACTTCAAATCGATCTTTTTCCTGTATTTTTCCACACCCCAGACGTGGCTCTGTCTGTGGAGAGTAACCGAGAAGATGGACGGAGGGCACTGAACCTGACCAGGAGGCGTACTAACATCCTGTTGCTGAGCAGTTTACTCAGAATATAGGAGGTTGCTTCAGGAGGAAATTGCACCTTTACCTTTATTTATGCCTTACTATCAAATGTGTATTAAATGTCATGCAGACGATAAAATAAATCAAACTTCTCATGGGAAACCAATAGCAACATTGAGAGCATGCTATTGTGTGGCTCTATTTCCACTTTAACAAATTAGCTTTATTTTATTTTAGTTGGTTGTTGTATCTGTCTTGGGCGTCAAACTGCAGCTATGTTCAGCTGTAGCCACTAGAGGGCGCAAACACGCGTCTTTTCTGCGGGTCCAGAAAGCATACGGTCGACGCGTGTATAGATAATATAAACACCTCACCATCTCTTCTTTGACACATTTTGAGATAAACTTTATTCGAGTCATTTCCCTCAACATTTATTTTGGCACATTTTCCAAATGAAAAAAAAACAACCTCGCTTTCCCCGCGCTTATGGCCCCAGAGTAATGACCACAAGCCCAGAGTTCTTCGGCATTGCAAATTCTCCATGATCGCGCTGGTCAGACCCCTGAAATCGAATCGGCTCTGCGCAGAAAAGGTCGCGTTCCACCCTGAAACTGGATCCAAACTCGTCCTCGCACAGAGTGAGACCTCCTCTTTGCACCCCATCTGTGTTGCGAGCCCGTCGTGCTGACGTCAGCGTCGGTTGATTTATCCGCCCGGGCTTCCTGCCGAGTCCACCGACCGACTCCGTGTCGTTTCTGCCGGCGCACGCTGTCGCTGTCCCGCTCCGCGTCCAGCCTGAAGATTCAGAATCAACGTCGACATCTTGGTACGTACTTCATTAAAATGACGCGCCTGCGGGTTTCCTGGCGCGTGTTGGCGGCGCGTTGTCGCGTGGGGGGGAAAAACGCACCGAGCGAAGTGGATGGACACGAATCCTGCTGTGGCCGTGCGCCGACAGGACTTGCTAAAGTTCTACTTTATTGACATTAACTGCATATTCATCCCGGCAGCTAGCACTTATTCGCTTCGTTACTTCCCCGTTGACACTTGAACGTAATGCCACAACAGTAATGAGACTCTTTTTTTAAGTCGGCGCGTGTGTCAGTTGCGCGTCGTCGCCTCACTTTTCTTTTGCCAACGTGGTTTGACACCAAACTCGTTAAAAGCTGTCAAAAGCCCCCTTTTTGAACGGCCTGCGTGGCTTTTAGCCGCAGCCACCGTGCAAATGGTCGCTGGGTGGGTGGTGAGTGGTGGTGATGCAGCCTGGAAACGAGAATCACGGGACCCTGAACGCCGCACTCATTAGGGAACTGTTCCCTTTTCCTGCCTGTTGCAGCGCTTATTTAATGCAGGTTGGCACATCCCCCATCAGGGCTGAAATTCTATTACTAGTATAAATACTTATCCTGGTTTAGAATCGTTTTATTGCGCATTAACTGTAAAACAAAGTCTGGCTCTTTTTACTGTTTAGGGCCTCATGAGGCTTCATGTTTTGTGTAACTGCCTTTTGCACAAGCCACATGCAAGAGTGTTGCATGTGCCAATGGCCACGAAGAGAACACGTTGTATAGCGGCGTGTTGCATGTGCGTCATGCTGTCACACTGTCATGTCATGTGAGAGGAAATGGATAAATTGGAATCTCACACCGGCTGGATTAGAATGTTTTCCTCTTTTCGTGGGCTCTGTCTTTTATCTGGAACGGTTTGAAACTTTTCCGAGCTTTCTACTGTTTCACCTGCGAGGGAACCGCAGTGACAGTGGCTCATTTTAATGTCCGATCAATTATTCAGCGTGAGGACGTGGCGTCAGGGATCGGCTTGCTGCCGGCCTGACTAAACTCCGTGACTCCGGATCAAAGGCCAATTATGAAATGAATCCAAAATAGTCTGCCCAGTCAGTCGTTTATATTCACAGGATCTCTTCTTTACAATGTTTTTAGTTCTTTTATAATTGATGTTTAGCAATGAGGTATTAAAGAACCATATTGGACACAAGCGCAACATTCCTGAAGCGCCTGCAGTGGTTTTCATCTTTACATGGTTGTGTAGTTTCTATATTGTTAAGAAGCTGCCAACCCCCCCGCTCATCAGTGGGTCAAATGGGTGAACCAACAGGCCGTGAAGCATGCGCCGCTGTCATCAATGCATGTTTCTCTTCTGAGAACTGAGCTAAAGTCGGAGCAGCACGAGCACATCGCGGGTGTGAGGGAAAGGCCAGAGGGTTGGGTGGATGCTACGATGTGCGCGGGGGGGGTTGTGTGTGGCCTGGCTGTTCTTTTGTAAAGAATGGAATTGTCAGTGATTCTCAGGGTTATTAGGCTGGTGCGGCGTGCCTTCAACCTAAACCCAGTTTTAATGCACCAGCCTATCTGCAGTGACGGATTAGAACCCAGGAAATCTCTGCTGACTCAGCAGAATTAAGGACAATTGTTTTCAAAGGGCATGAAGGACGGAGGCGCCCGCAGCAGAGTGGCAGGTGATAGGGCTGATTCCAAGTCTCCTAAAACCATTTCTGGGCCATTACTTCTGAAGCTAATATGACTTTTGTGCAAAGGAAGCATCTTTTCACACCAGAAAACCTGACATGGTGTCCTGCAGCAGTTCTATGGGCGTGACTCGGGTCTCATTCTTCCAACACCTAACTGCTAGGCAGGAAAACTTGTTTGGCGAGTGCCGGAAGTGCTGTTGATTGTGGTGAAATTTGGATCTGATAACTGTTGTTGTGGTTCAATCTTGATTTTATCAGGCGATAATTACGGTTTCTATAAAGACGTGGGGATATAGGTCTTCTGGGCCTGTGACAACATGGAATTTGCACATTTGCACACTAGCACATTAGTCTAAACCAGTTTAACAGACTCAACCAGCAATTTAAGCTGCACGAGGTGGAGTGGGAGTCCTGGGAATGCCAGACTTCCTGTACCTATTTTCTGTCATTATTTGCTTACACGCTCATCCTGTATGACCGATTCCTGGTTTGACAGTCTGGCGCTAAAGCAACATTTATATCTAACAGTTAGCGACACAAAGGATACTTGTAGTTTTGTTTTTTGACTGTAGTTTACTCCAGGAATTCACTCCAGTTACTGCAACCCTCGTGCTGGTTATCTGTCCCGGGAAACTAATCTGGTTCCTGGCTCGTGGCTAGATCTGCTCAGTGGCACAGAAGCACTTTCAAGCTTGAAGTTTTATTATTTGCGGCCTCCTTTGGTCCCGTTAATGATTGGCAGCTGGCACTGCTGTTACCTCTGTGCTGTCATTTTACTGCTGATGTGATGATTGTTTTTGTTCCTACTGTATTTTATAATAAAGGCACTAATAATTCAGCATCATCAGCAACCTGTTGTTGTTCTTCTCTGTGCAGGTGTTGACCAACTCACTGAAGAGGCCTGGAGACATCATGACGACCATCCCAGAATACTATACAGGCAAGAATGTGCTTATCACTGGAGCAACAGGTTTTATGGGAAAGGTAGCGTAATGAGCACTCATTTAGATTTGGATCTACTCCAGATTTTCTTTCCATTTTCTTGCCAACTCTCTCATTTTGCTCATGATTGAAGGTTCTGCTGGAGAAGCTGCTGAGGTCCTGCTCAGGGGTCAGAAATGTGTATGTGCTGGTCAGGTCCAAAGCTGGACAGAGCGCCAAGGCCCGCGTCACCGATATGATTAACTGCAAGGTGAGGAGTCGACTCGGTTTGTTTTTAGAGAGCCAAAGGTTGAGCCACACAAACTGGTTCTTCCGTTTGCACAGGTGGTGGCGTTTGCCTCCATTCACTCAGGCGTTAAAAATCCAATCAAATTCCATGTTGTCACAGGCCCAGAAGACTTATATCCCCTCTTGTCTTCAATCCATGTTCTGGGCCGTCCCACTAGCACAATAGTCTAAACCAGTTTAACAGACTCAACCAGCAATTTAAGCCGCACGAGGTGGAGTGGGAGTCCTGGGAATGCCAGACTTTCAGCCTTTTTCCTCCTCTTTTATTTTTTACTTTATTGATGTGCAAGATTACAAAGGATGATTATGTCTCCAGACTCCTTAGAACAAGGAATTTGTTTGTTCTTTTCAAAAATAAAGCATAGCTGAATATGTGTTGTGATAAAACGACCTGTTAGAGGAGGCGGTAAGAAGACAAAATGGATCTGGCATCTGTAGAAAACGTAAAATAAGAACAGCAGAGCCGGCTGCTGAACGGGATGAAGTTGTGTGTATTTTTCAAATGTCGCTACCGTTGAATGTCCACTTCCGCTTGCAGTTATTTGAGAGGTTGCAAGAGGAGCAGCCTGGGTTTGCAGACAAGATCATAGCGGTGAACAGTGACCTCACGCAGCCAGAGCTGAACCTGAGCAAAGAGGACCGGAGCATCTTGACGGAAAACGTCGACATCATCTTCCACTGCGCAGCCACCATCCGCTTCAATGAGCCTCTCAAGTCAGTTTGTGGGATCTCATCTTTACCGTCGTAGCATTTTAAAGTCTGTTTCAAAACCAAAACGGTCGTAAAGGCTCTTGATTAGAGCTCTTAATATACTTTAAAGACTTTCATGTGAGGCAACATTCTGTCTGTGGTCACACCTAAAAAGGATCACAGGAGAAGAACGGTGTCCATTGAGTGGGAATCCTTTCCTTCCCAATGATTCTATATTGCTGTGTCTCAGGGATGCGGTGCAGCTGAACGTTCTGGCCACCCAGAAGATGTTGGCGCTCGCTCGCAGGATGAAACATTTGCAGATTTTCATTCACATCTCCACAGCGTACGCCAACTGTGACAAAGACCTCATCGAGGAGGTCGTCTACCCTCCCCCCGTCGATTACGGCAAACTCATCGACTGTTTGGAGTATGTTCTGATTTCCTTTCTTATTTCTCAGATCTGCACAGGGGATCTGCACGATACTGGCAACGCATTAGAGCGGCTTTGTGGTTGAATCCACATTCATATTCTGATGCATAAAAGTCAAGTGAGAAGGGCTTTTCAACAGTAAACTGACATTATTAGTAGTAGGATTACAGACCAGAGTGTGGCTGCTTAGCCGGATACACCACAGTTCTCTGCTGCGAGCCTCGATTCATAAAATATTTGAAGCGTGCTGATGGATAGAAGATTGGTGAGACCGTTTGTAACATTGTATCAGGCTTATGAGAGAAGGTGCTTAGATGTAAACCATATATCAGGGTTGAATATTGGAAGATTCAGGATTAGCTGGAGATGCTAATTAGCACGAAAAGCTTTAAATCCTAGTAGCTTAACAAAGTGCAGTTGGGGAAATAAATGAGTAAAGAATTACCAGTGTTGGAAGCAGACTGATATATGTAGTTTCTAGCAGTTAAAACCAGGTTGATTAATGGGCTGATCTTGTCTGGGTGAAAGCAAATAATGTGGATCTGAACATGTCGCTGTTTGGTTTGTGCCCCCACAGCTGGATGGATGAGGAGCTGGTTTCTACTCTGACTCCCAAGCTGATAAGGCAGCACCCCAACACCTACACCTACACCAAGGCCTTAGCAGAGTATTTGGTGCAGCAGGAGGCTAGTCACCTCAATGTGGCCATTGTCAGACCATCCATAGTAGGTGCAAGCTGGAAAGAGCCTTTCCCAGTGAGTAACAGGGAATTATTCATCATTCAGCTACATCGTTGGGAGTTGTAGATGTTATAAGCTATTTTCTGTTCTTTATGTATTAATTACCGTCCAATTGGTAATTATTGTTCTAATGTTGATGAGACTGTTGTAAACCTGGCTTGAAAGGTTCCGTAAATTATCGTTGTCGCTCAGATTTTCACCAGAAACCACCAAGCATAACAGCAATGTTTACCCTGAACAAACAGCATATGAAACATGTACAGTGTGTTTCATTATTCTTTCCTCTGGTTTCTTCTTCAGGGCTGGATTGACAACTTCAATGGACCTAGTGGAATATTTATCGCAGTACGTATAACTGAGAACCAGCTCGTCACTGTTTACAGTCACAACTCAATTTGCGTTTTTACAATTGAATAAACGGACTGTGTTGCTAACATATATAATACAATATGAAAATGAAATTTTTTTTTTTTTTTTAAAGAGACGACCCTCTTTGTGTGGTCTTTTCACTGGCTGAGGTTCAATACTGGTGCATTGCTCTAATTGTTAGACTTGGAAAAAATGAATGAATTGAATTGGAGGTTATAAAATGTCTCTGCTCTTAGACTCTCCTACTTTAAACCAGCCTCTCTAATTTAATTGAGGCTACGGAAGTCATCTAAAACCTTAAAAGCCTTTTAAAATCATGTCCATCAGGCAGGCAAGGGGATTCTGCGTACAATGAGGGCATCCAACGATGCAGTGGCTGACCTGGTGCCTGTAGATGTGGTCATCAACGCCATGCTAGCTGCAGCCTGGTACTCCGGATCTCAGGCATTCAACAGGTCAGAACATTTTCTCCCCGTTATGTTGTGATCAAGGTGTGGTGGGCTGGAGAGTAGTGGATTCACGCTGAGCTGTTTCTGTTATTACAGGTCTAGAAACATCATGGTTTACAATTGTACCACCGGTGGAATCAACCCGTTTCACTGGGGTGAAGTAGGTAGGTCCCTGGTCTCACCTAAACCAGACAAAGAAAGTGTTTGAACATGACATCAAAGATTTTGTAATATGATCTGTTACCCACCATGCCCTAAAAAAACACTAGCTCATCTTCATCTATGACGGGTCTTTGCTGGTAGCTGGATCATTATGAGGGAGTAAGGTGATCCTGACTAATTTCTCTGACCAGCAAACGGAAACAATGATCGCTGTTGTCTGTTTTTTGGCTGGGAGAAGCTTTACAAAAGTCGTCCTCAAGGTTGGGAAGCCTGGTGGTTGCGTTTGAAATGTAGGAAACCGCTTTTGTCCACGACTCAATTGGTCAATAACACCTAGGATGAGTGAAAACGTTAAAATAATGGCCAACTACATTGTTACAAGAATGAAATGACCAAAAATGACCACAATTTGATGTCTTGAAATGGGTTGTTTCTGCCCTGTTTGGTACTCTAATAGTTTTGACTTTTAAAACTAAACGTTAGGAAAAATGGAGTAGTTCTTGAGGTATAGCTGCTTCTAAAATGGCAGCTACATAGACTAAAATAGAACTAGCAGGGACATGTTAAGATTTGTACCACATTAAACCTGCAGGTTTACTTTAAAAGGGTGCAAAACTGATTCTGCTCCATTTATTCAGCTTAATTTGAGACCAAATCCTTTCAGTTATGTCAACACGGCATTTAAAAAAGATGAATCCTGCATGACGACAGGGGGAGCGAAACAATGAATATGCAATACGCTTTATTCAACTTGGGACAATGCGGTGAAAAATGCCTCAAAAACCAAAGAGATTTTGGTTTTTATTTTAATGCCTTGTCTCAAACCACTTTGTGTTCCTCAGAGTACCACGTTATTACCACATTCAAGAGGAACCCCCTCGAGCATGCCTTCCGTCGGCCCAATGTTAATCTCACATCCAATCACCTTATCAATCAGTACTGGATCGCTGTGAGCCACAAGGCTCCAGCGATCCTTTATGATCTGTACCTCAGGCTGATTGGACAAGAGCCCAGGTAACCTCGTCGTCGCCAAATTACAGTAGATGTCCCGCACCCCCCCCCCCCCCCCCCCCCCCCCCCGCCGGACCGTTCTTTACACCTTTAAGTACAGTAGATCTCTTTTAGAGTAGCAGCCTTACATCACCGCTGCAGTGCTACCGTGTTACGTTGTGTTTGTGTGCAGGTTTTTAATGTCGAAGAGTGCATAACCCAGCTGTTCTCCAGAACACACACACCGGAGCCCGCTGCTGGGTTCTGTACCTTTCACATTTCACTCCTCGCAGTTGTCGTTTTTCTCGTTCTGAAGACATGTCTGGAACTTTACGCAAGCTTTGGTCCTGTAAAACGCCACTGGCTCCTGAATTTCCACATCACCAGCTAAGTGGGATTCAGTCGAGGGCGTTTTAGCTGGCGTCGCCTTAGCGGTGCAGGCTAGCAGCCGGGAAGCCTTTCGCGGCTCCTGCATCTATGCATCAAGGGAGGAAACGCATTCTTCTTCATCTCGCCGTCTCCATTTCCTGCTTGTTTTGTGTATCTTTCTCCTGCAGAGAACTGTATAAACATGAGCTTCAAGACCAATCCCTTAGAGCAGGCCTTCAGAAGGCCCAATGTCAATCTGCGCTCCAACCCTTTTACTAATCAGTACTGGACCACTGTCAGCCACACACTGCCAGCCCTGCTCTATGATGGCTATCTGATGCTGACAGGCCACAAGCCCCGGTAAGGTTACAGTGACCCCTCTCCCTTCCTAGCATACAGAGACCAACCCATCCTCCTTTGCTTTATTTGCTTTTATGTGGGAGGAAGGGCAAGGTCTGTCGAAGGCAACATTTGGCATCATGGGGCTCCTGGAAGAAAAACTGTTGCCAAAGCAATAGTTGAGAATTCCTGCCAAATTCAGTTAGCTGCACCTCTTTCCTGGCAACTGCAGCTCATCAGGGTTTGGATGTTTTTGGAACAACACGTTCTGCTAAAGTCGAGCGTCACATGACTTTTGGGTCTTGCATTGGGCCGGTCTATATATTGATAAATCACAAGCATATTAACACTGGCAAGCGATTCAAATTTTACATTATGGCCTTAAAAACAGTGCTGCTACCTCTATTCCTCAGCCCCATCATGGAAGCCCTTTTTAAAATATGGCCTTTTGACCATTTTAAACCACATGAAATGCCCTGTCGCTACCTCATCCTTTCACAATCTGCTGTACTTTTAATGAATTCAAATTGGTGATCATCTGGAGATGGGTCATATTCAATCAATCCAACCTTAAGAACATGCAGATTATTAGCAGATTTTCAAGGTCTACGGTGTGTCTCATGAATTAGGCTTCTTGACTTGGCTCTTGTTGCCGTGTGATGTGATCCGCGTGCGCTCGTCTCCCCGATCACGTGTGCATGCTGATCGTGCTTTCACCTGGAGAATCTGAGTCGTTTCCATCTGCCTCATTTACCCCTTTAAGCCGTCATTTCACTAGGTGCTGGAAGGTGCAGCCATGTCAGCCAAATATGCCGGGATGCGTCTTGCACTGTAAATACGCAGACGGAAACCTCAGAGTCTCGCTTCCCACTCACCTTTCCTCATGTCTGGAAGTAATTGCTCAGAATTGATTCTGTGTCTTCTCCATTACTGGTCTGGACACAGAACTTTCCTTCATGGGTGATTTGTATCACAGGAGAGACCTGGTCCGTTTCACAATGGGGAAACTTTGGAACATTCCCAAATGTCAAAGATTCTCAAATAGGAAGATTAGCTTTTCAGTGCCTCTAGAAACGGGTGTAGCTGATTCAGATTTTTCCAAGAATTTAATGGTAATTTAAGACTTATCGCAGCAGGCGGGGACTGACGCATGTGTGAATACACCCACCCATTTGTTTTTGGCACAATTGTCACAGCTCAATCACATTTAATTGTATCTCAGAATCTCATTGAAAGCAGGTGGAGCAATATGAACTTCACCATGCAAGAATTTGTCAGCATACCCTACAGTTATTTTGAAATTTGAATGATCTTAGTTTGTAGGAGTCCCTTACATGAACGTGTGTAGTGCCGTAGTGTTCTGCATCACACTTTCATGTGAGAATACCATATTGTTGGACTAGATTTCTATTGTTGTCTTAAGTCATTGGCTTGTATGGCTCCTCACGCCTTTCCCTGTTATGTTGTGACAAATTCCCACTCATCATTTACTTACTTGCAAGTCTTTTCATTCTTGACTCACAGTTTAACACCAGTCTAATTGAATCTGAAGCTTTGAAGGACTTATAAGGGACAGACGCAAACACATCGCTCACTGTTCTGTTGCAGTGTTCACATGTGCCCAAATATACACTATAAAACCTTGAGGTAACCTTTTGGGTTAAATTTGAGCTCATTGATAATTGCTCCTGCTCTCTCCTTATAAAACCAACACCCCTCCGTCTCTTCATTCACACATTCTTTGTCCTACCACCTTTTTTGGTCTCCTGCTCGGCCCGTGTCCTCTGTTGTTGTTTTCCGGGTCTTCTCACATCCCGCTGTCCGCTTTTCTCCATCCCTGCGCTTCATTTCGTTGCCTTTTATTTTGCATTTTGTTCATCTTAGGATGATGAAGACAATCACTCGCCTGCACAAATCCATGATGGTTTTGGAGTATTTTACCAGTCACTCCTGGGTGTGGAACACTGACAACATGACCATGCTGATGGCCCAGATGAGCCCCGAGGATAAAAAGGTACCGTAGAAGATTCATTTTGACTGTTCCGATACAGTCAGCCGTCACAGTTACACGACACCGTTGACACAGTTAATCAGACCAGAGCCGCCTCGTCCCCCACTTCACCTGCTGAACCCAGTCCTGCCCTCTTGGAGGTGTGATTTAAAGAGTTGGCAAAATGGCTTTTAAGCAGTTAAGTTGGGAAGGAACTCAAACCCTCACCTGAACCCTGTAAAGCAACAGCAGGTGATCAGAGTTGGGGAAAAAGAGGAGTCTGCCACGGTTCTGTGAGGAGGAGCAGCTTGTAATTCCATCATTAAATTAGTTGCTATTGCCTACGTGCTATTTTGGTCGCATGAGAGACCATCAGCCGGTTTTGGTCTCGGCCCACTGGTCTTGGTCTAGTGATCTAGTGGCGTCATGTGATCGTCCTTTAACGCATCGTCTACCGCCGTCCTGATGTGTCGTCTAGTCCTGTCTCTTGGGTTTTAGAGATGGAAGTTTTAGGATGGAGGGGGGTTTTTTGACAGTGGTGTAGGTTAATGCTGTTCTGCCCTCTGTGGCCAGGATCTTGTGTGTTTCATTTGTTTTTATTGTGTGAGGGGTTTTCTGGTGTGAAACTGCCAATTTTGTATATTATTGCTCAGACTGACCTTGACAGCCTTGATTATTTAAGAAAAAAAAAAGAAGAAATTGAGAGATGACAATTACATAAAAGTACAAGAGGCGTAAAAGCCTTAATTGGCAGGATTTTCTCATTTATTTGGCATCAAGAAATACAATGTGGTCTGATTACCAAAAACAGCAACACTGGGGTGATTAATTTTATCGTATTTAACTTCTGTTTTTTAAAAAAAAAATTTAAATTTCTTTTTTCTTTTTTTTTTTTTTGTAGCTCTTTAATTTTGATGTGCGTCAACTTCACTGGGCCGAGTACATGGAAAGTTACTGCATGGGCACCAAAAAATACGTTCTCAACGAAGAGCTGTCCGGCCTGCCAGCTGCACGCAAACACCTCAACAAGTAAGGAAGCAGATGTTTGCTTTGATGGCATCCAGATGTGACACAGCCATTATTAAAGCTGAGTAGTGATTCTTCACATGAGTAAGGTTATCTAAGTGATTCAGGCTGCTAATAATCACTGAATCATCAACGTGGGGATTGTGTTGTCGTAAAAACCATTAAACAATCTTTATTTTCAAGACAATTAAAGGTTTTAAAACTAAACAGAAAAATAAATCAATCGATTATATTATTATATATTGTGGTTTTACATTTAACAGGCTTAGCTGAGCGTGAAATGTCTAATGTGTCCCACGTATGTGTCCTAGGCTGAGGAACATTCGCTACTCCTTCAATGCAGTTCTGGCTGTGATCTTCTGGCGAGTCTTCATCGCCCGGTCCCAGATGGCCAGAAACATCTGGTACTTTGTGGTGAGCCTCTGCTTCAAGTTCCTCTCCTACTTCAGAGCTTCCTCCACCATGAGATAATGAGCCCATCAATGACGACTAATGAGGACACGCTTGAAAGATGTCGTTTTGACCCGATCGCTCGAGGACATCAAGAGGGACGCCTGCTGGACAAGTGTGGAGCTCATAAATGTCTGATTGTTTCATATTGTGAGTGCTATCAGCATTTCACGATGAGAGAACCAGGCCAGAGGTGTATTTCAAACCCCAACGCTGAAAAATGATGTGGAAATTGGAGGACCAAACATTCGTTTTATTGATTTATACAGTTCAGTCCCTCTTTTTGCTGTCGCTTTTGCTCGTGAGTCTTCTTGTAGCTTTTTGCCTGTGATCCACATGCAAAAAAAAAAAGAGGCCAATTTAGATGTGGTAATCAGAGGTGATGTTTTTCTCTCGTACTATTGTGGGGTTTGTTTGCTCTCTGCGTCTGTTTGTCAGGCCTCTCCAAACACGGAGAAACCACAGAGAATCACCGACACTCAGCTTTTGAACCCCCAGAGCATACGTATTTGCACATTTCGAGTTAAAACATGGCCATCCAGCATCGCCCTGACATAGTCCTGTATGCAACCCTCTTAATAAGAGCTTTGTAGCCAGACATTTCAACCGGTTTGGGTAGATTTTCCAACACAGAAATATACTTAACATTTTAAAATGACAATGCGTGTATGGCATCATCAGCCAAACCCAAGCTTACAGCCAATATCAGTCATACACTTCAAAAACAAGATGCATGAAACCTTTTTTTTTTTTTCAGCATTTGGCATGCCTGGAATGTTGTCTTTCTCTTTCAGCTGTTCTTCAGGTGCGTCTCCGACCGCCATGTTCCATCTCGTGCGTTTGTGCCTTTCTTTGTCGTCGAACATGAACTGTACTTCAGATGTCTTTACAGCCAAAAACAGCTGGGTGACTTTAATCATTTAACGTGGCTTTTTCTGCAGCTTACTGCTATGATGGAATCCCAACATTGTGAATCTCTAAGAGGACTGTAGCGGTCTTTTAATGTCCTGCATGTCCCCAGGTCGCCACCGGCAACAGGTTGCCTAGTGAAGACACTAGTCTACATTGTAACACGACAGCATCATATTCAGTGCCTACAAAAGAGTCGGCAGGGAATCTTAGACGATAAGCTTTTACAGTTTCTGTTCTCTTTGATATTCTGCCAAAATACCTCTGTCAAAGTGCAGAGATGCGTTTTTCTCTCCACTGCTTCTTGAGAAGTCAAATAATTTCGGCACCATTTGCCACAACGTCGTGGATGATCACCTCAAATGAATCCAGCGTGGCTCCGTTCTGTTCACGGGTCGCATCAGCCCATCACCCACTCGCTGTAGAACCGGCAGCCATTGAGACCAACACTCTGTTCTGGAATGTTGCCACCACTCTGGCTGCTTGTTTGTTTCTTTTATTTATTTATTTTCCCCAGGGGCAGACGTCTTCTCATATCGCCTTTTAATTTCAGCTTGTTCACTGTGGACTTGTTCAGGAATGTGGGTTTTCTGTAATAAGGTTTTTGCTATAAGGTCCTACATCTCTTTGGTAAAAGTCGGACTAGGTGCCTGGTTCCCCCCCCCCCCCCAAAAAAAAGTGCTAAAACAATGTGAACAGAGTGAACCGACCTGTTTTATAAATATTTTGTCATTGGCTGTATTTAGGTATGTACAGATTCTAATATTTTTCTGCCTGACGCTGTTTTACTGTATAAAATGTACCAACGCGTTGGCTGTGAGGTGCATTTGGAAAAGATGAATATGTCTGAGTCCAGCTGTTGTCGTTTCATCTTCATGCTCTGAATGTCGCAGGAGTTTGTTTGCACAACCAGAATCCTCCTCTGACCTCTGGAACAAAACCAAAATGACAATGTAAATGCTGTATTTCTGAAATCAACCAAGTTTTTGTTGAGTGTAATAAAGTGTTGCTGTCACTTCTACCTTGATTTCCATGCCAGGCTGTGACTGAATTAGACCAGTTATGGGATGGAGAGGCTGGAATGACAAAGGGCATGTGAAGAAGAGCATTTCTGCGCGGGGGGGGGGGGGGTGCAGGAGAGGTGCCAGCATGTTTTTTGGTGCACTGCCAAGGTGCCCTTGAGCAAGGTATCCAACCATTGATTTTATTTTTTTTTGAGACTGCCAACCCATGTGACTTTTTCCCCCCAAAATTTAAAGTTGCATTTTTTTTTAACCAGGTTGAGCTGTTTGTGAATCACCTGCGTCACAGTTGGAGCGTGTTTATCCGTTTCTGGTGGCGCCATTGTTGCCTGGCTGTGCGCGGGCGAGTCGGCTCTGGGGAGGATGTGACTATTCAGACTTTTTGCACAGTCAGCAACAGCTTTTGTGCAGCGCTCCATCGCTCACGTGGCGTGACGAGCAGCACGAGGCGCCCTGCTCCCCTCGAAGAGGAGGGAGGGGCAAATGAGTTGTTGCCACAATGTGCAACGGCAAAACAAATCACTCACGGGTGCCTTTTATTCTAAAAGGAATAAATGTGATTGTGAGGGCCTCGGGAGACTGATGGCATCAGAAGCTCACCTGTCACCTTTCTGCTTCACACCTCGCACCTACTGAAAATGCGCCATAATAGTTCCAGTCGTGACCAGAACTTGTTTTCTGGAGAACTTTCACTAAAGCCCTTTAATTAGTACTCAAAAGTTCCGCAAACTGACTTATTGGAATCTGTTATTTGTTCCAAAGAAAGCATGATGTTTGTTTTACACAAAGTATGTACGCAGGCCAAGGGTTGGGGAGCGCTGGTCAAAATGTTGAATGTGAAGGAAGGAGGATATGTAATGTTCCTCAAAAGATGTAAAGTTAAGCATTAAACATCCCTTTTCAATAAATCACAGAGATAGATGATGCTTTTGTTCATCCCAGGGGAAATTCACAACTTCCTGCATCACGTTTTAAAAGCACACACATTAACATAAGGTTTTTTTGTGGTTTGAAGCAGGAAGTAACCGAGTTACTTTCCTCGTGAAGGAGAACTGACTGATGGTATTATGTGATGGATTGTCCATGATTGCCAGGAGCCTTCTCGGCTTCCACCGCTCTGCCACCGATGTAGGGCTGTCCATCTCCCTCCCCAGCATAGAAGAGGGCACTCGCCATGAGGCTCTGGTAGAACATCCGTAAGAGTTTATTACAGATGTTGAAAGACGCCAGCCGGGCCTGACCTCTGTGTCGGCAATCAATCCAGTTTCTCATCCTGCTGCTCTTCTCAGATCTGCACCTGCTCCACGTTCCGCACCACTAATGCACACAGGCCCAAGTGGGTCGCCTGAAGCTCTGCTGGTCCTGGTTCCTAAGGGACTGGAACGATGAATGACCATTGCCTAAGGACCCTCCCCAGGAGGGTAGGCATAGGTGTCTGCTTGTAGGGGGAGGGAGAGGGGTGGTGATCAGAGTGTGTTGGGCCACTTAAACCTGTTAAAGAAGCTGTTCGCTCTCCCCACCCCTGCTCCAACTTTGTCCTGGATTGTTCCTTCGCCTCCCTGAGCTGTAGTCTGGGTTCCTGCTGCGCATGCTTAAGCGGATTCCTGTTTTCAAAGACCTCCCTCCCGGCTCAGAAGCCCTTTATTGTGACCCACAGTACCATTACGTGGATGTAATATCAGCATGTTTTGTTCAAGGGGAAGGGAAAAGAGGCAGCCTGCAAAATAATGTGAACCTCCGGAGCAGCCAAAGCTTTCACCTGGGATCCATCAGTAAAAGTATTTTCTGCCTGGCAGGACGGAAAACCTGGCCGGATTACGGCCCTGAAGGGCTGGGGCTCGGTCCGCACACCCCTGAGATAAGGCATGGAATACCAAAAAAGCCACCAGAGAGACCAACTGCTTCAATATGTAAAAGAGGGTGGCTGAACCTAAACACACCTGAAAGTCCACAAAGGACGACCTTTGGGGGGCCCCAATCTTTAGCTGCGCCAGACAAGTTTATCTGGATGAGAAGAAAGGCACCTGCCTGTCTGACGTGAGGAACATATGAGACATTTCTAACAATACTGCTGCTGGAACTGAGCCTCTTTTATTGGAGGGAGGGGGGGGATTTAAAACTGCTCTCTCTTTGTTTTACAGAAAAGGGAAATTCCAAACACACCTAATCGTTGATGTTTCCTTTCAAAAAAGAAAAGGGCCACGCCCATCAACAGGCGCATGGCAACTGTGGCACGGCAACCGTGCGCTGTGCCGAGTCGCACCCAGCCGTGGAGGTCCGGCGGGGCTGCTGGGTAGCATAAACAGGGAGAGAGTGGGCACACACGGCAGTAAAAGAGCCCAGAGACACAAAACACACAGCACACAAGCTGCCTGGGCGGAGTGTTTCCATACGTCTATACAGGAGTGTTAATGGGTGACGCGTACTTTAACACATAGAAGTCTCTCTAATGCCAGTTGCTTCTAAAATCAGTTATATGTAGTTTACTGATATCTAGTTCTACTGTAAACTGCAGCCAGATTTAAGCATTTATTATATTATACTGATAAGCTATTAGAATTGGCCAGTCTTCAACAATATTACCATCCTATCAGTATTAATACTAAACCATTAGTTCCATCAGACACGAGGAGGAAAGGGGATTTAATATTTGTTTTGTTCTTCAACAAAGGTATATTTTCACTATATTTCATGGTTGTAGCCTTTCTTTTGTCCTCTCCTCCAGGTTATTCCCACACGCTCATTACTGCACAGCGAATGTGCTCATGGTTGGTTTATTCTCTAAAGTGTAATCTGGTTTTTCCAATCTTTTATCTCAATAGCTAGGGTAAGAAAATGCAATGCCGTTAAAGGTCTCTGCTGTCTTTCCTTTTGTCCCGTTTCAAACTTCTGGCCAGTGTGCAGGTGCAGCAGCCCCTTCTGGAACATTTTATGGCCGCCTCTTTTCTTTACAGCAGCTCCCCTTTGTGTCAGGAATGACGACTCGGCCGGTGCGCCTCTGCTTTTCCTCTTTTCTTGTGAACGAACTGCAAGATTTCTTTTTCGACACCCCCCTCCTCCATCCCTCCACAGAGACAGACAGTTGGTTTCTGCGGGATTTGAATCAATTATTTGTTAAAATGAAGGTCTTTGTTGCCCTGCTGGCTCTCTGCTTTGGGGTAAATAGATGCTTTGGTGCTACTCAAACGGGTAAGTGCCCCACACAACACTCACCTTGTTGAACAGATAATCGGAGATTCAAAGACGTCTTCCCGTCTGGTAGTTTCCAAGTGTGGAACTCCTCAGGTGGAGAGCCTGTTGGTTGACTCCCTGAGGGTGGTTGGAGGGGCTGAAGCCACATACGGATCACACCCATGGCTGGTAAGAGCTTTCCTCAACAGGATACTTCTATCAACATTAGCAGCCACATAAATCCACCATAAAAAGCTAGTAAAATATGTTATGCTAGCTCTACTGTCAAAATATCATGCTATACTAGCTCTACTGTCAAAATATCATGCTATACTAGCTCTAATGTCTTTTAGCTGACAACTAAATGTGCTATAATGTGATTTTAGCTCTACTCTGTTAGGGCCAAAAGGAGTTGGTTCAGATTCTATTAGACCATGTCTCTTATCTCAAGGTGCTTAAAGGATGTTGGGAGTGTAAAGCTCAGATTAGCAGGTGCTAACTGTGCCCACTTCAAAGAAGCCTAATCCTTTCTGATGTTTTCTCAGGTTTCCCTGCAGAAGAGGGGCTCTCATTTCTGTGGAGGGGCCATTATATCCGACCGCTGGATACTGACGGCTGCGCACTGTATCCCGTCCCTATCCAAGTACTTTTGCTTTTTGTGACAGGTCCTCGGCCTCGCACACGCCTGGAGCTCTGATGGGTCTGAATGTCTCGTCCACGCAGAGACCGTCTCGCTGATGTGCGTGTGGTGGCGGGAGAGTTCGACCAGAGAAGAGACGATGAGGAACAGCAGGTCTTCGCCGTCAAGACCGTCTCAGTGCACGAGAAGTACCATCACGCCGCGCCGATGACCTACGACATCGCTCTGATTGAGGTTGATCAACACATTCGCTTTGGCAGGTTTCCATTTGAACTACTTTGTTTCGTAATGGGTTCATTATTTTATCCCTTAGTGACCTTTCTTTTCCTTTCCAACAGGAGCCCGAGTAAATCCAATATGCCTTCCTTTCCTCGATGAGAGCGTCTCGCCTGGAACTGGCTGTGTTCTAGGTGGATGGGGCCGGATCAGGGAAAGTACGAAGACCTAAAAAACCATGACGTCTCTACCTTTGATTTACATTCCCAATGCACACAAAATCCATCCATCCATCCATCCATCCATCCATGCGCCAGTGCTTGCCTCCCCAAACATATCAGCTAATTAACTTTAATTTCGAGTTCTACATTCAGACTGGGGATATAATTGGGTGGGATGATCTCTAGGCCAGAATTAGGTCACATTGAGCTTTTCCCTGAAGGTACAAAATAGGAACTTTACAAGTTTTTAGACATTTTTGGGAATAATTTAGGAGTAATTAAATAATTCTGCTCTTTCCTAGAGGGTCGTCTCCCTGCTGTGTTGAGAGAGGTCCAGTTAGACCTTGTTGAACCAGCCAAGTGTAAGTATGTCCTCCAAACTGTGAAACCTTCACATGGTAGCCAGAGAAGAGGCAGGCCTCAGCCAGCTGTGACAGTTCTGTGTGCCGGTCCAGAGAGCGGAGGAAGAGACGCCTGTCAGGTAGACCAGTGTCCCATCTGATGTGATGCAGGAAGACGTCTCTAGCAGAGACCAAGCCAGTTTAAGCCCGGCTGAGTCAGGTGTCCTGCCTTCAGTTCTGCATTTCTGGTTTTTAGGGGGATTCAGGTGGTCCCCTGGCATGTCGGACAGGTTCTGGACACTGGGTCGTGCTTGGTATAACTTCCTGGGGAAAGGGATGTGGGCGGAGCTGGGGAAACAACAGCAGTCGGCACCCTTCCAGGAGAGGCTCCCCTGGCGTTTTCACTGATGTCCAACTGTTACTGCCGTGGATTAAGCTTCAACTGAGGGAGGGTAGGTCAGAACCCCAGGGCCCGACCCCCGACAAGCAACAGTGGCAAGAAAAAACTCCCCTTCAACAGGAAGAAACCTTGAGGAGGACCAGGCTCATATGGGGGGACCCTCCTGCTGATGGCCGGCTGGGTAGAGAAGAAGAGGGAGGACAGATAGAGAAGAGAATATACTTAAATCATGCAAATACATTAATCATAAACCCCGCCCACCTAATTAGCATAAAGACTAACAGGTCGATAAATAAGAAATCTGCAGAATAAAAGGAAAAAATAAATGCGGAAATACATAAATAATGGAACTTATTTATGTTTAAGTCGTGTTTAGTCCTACAAAAGACGTTTTGCCTTTTACACCTTGTATGAAAGTACATTTTTGTAGGTGTAATAGAGTCAGGTGACACTTGACCAGGTAAAAGCAGACATGCAAAGGAAAGTAAACGCTAGTAAACCAGCAGAGGATTAGCTTCTTCACTGTTTATGTTTGCCCCAACTCGCTTTTCACACATTTCTTTAGGGATATGAGATGTTAAAGTACAGCTCTACGTACTGAATGTGCAGAGATTGATCGGTCTCATGATAATATGGACGATCCTTCTTTTTCTCTCTCTTATGTGCTTTAGATGATCCACAGCGGCATGAAAGGTCATCGTCAAGTGAGTCATTTATCTCCTCCTCATCTTTATCTTGTTTATCACCACGCATTCAGTATATACAGTGTTTTGTGTGTGTGTGTGTGTGTGTGTGTGTGTGTGTGTGTGTGTGAGGGCTCTGTAGTGTGACAGATGGACCTTTAACTGAGAGTGAGGGAGTGATTAGGAACCCTGCCCACCCTGGTGTTCACTATGATAACAATCAGTAAGTGGATGGAGAAATTGATTCGAAAGCCTTTCTGTATATTTCCTCGAGGACATTCTGTGTGTCTTCAGGATGTGTGTTTGGACTATCAGCGTTCCTCCAGGTTTCACTCTTCTTCTGGAGTTTGACCACCTTGATTTGGAGGACGAATCTGACTGTCGTCACGACCGACTCACCGTCTCAGCTGGACCCCGCATGGTCGTTGGTACACTCGACACACGCGGCAACATTCTGCGAGCGTATTCACACATCGTTTCTCCTGCTTTTCCTAACGTTCCGGATTGAAGTGCAGCGTAACTCGTTGTCTCGTCTCAGCAATGGCTTTTCCGCTGTTTACCCAGGGAGATTCTGTGGCAGTGTCCCCCCAGGCCGAGTGCTGATGAGCAACTCCCAGAATGCAACGCTCCTCTTCTCCTCTGACATTAATCAAGCAGGAAGTGGATTCGTTGTTAGGCACCGAGCTCTCTGGGGACGTGCGGATCCTGGTGGGATGCACAAGATGAAGCACAAAGCCACGCACATTTCTGCAGAGTGTATCACAGCAGATCCCTATAGGAGTGTCATACATATACACTATAGATTTTCTATATATAGCTCAGTGATGGAAAAAACACACAATGCTTATGGCAACCTGGAAGGTGCAGCTGGAAATGTCACCGCACAGAGAACCAGACTACTTTGCAACATTTTCTCTGTATCAGACACATGACAACAGCTAGTTCCTCAATTGTACACACGTGTGTGTTTGTATGAAATGTGTCTGAGTGTACGTTTGTGCGTGTGTGTGCGTTGCCAAACAGGATGTGGAGCTGTTGTTCTAGTCAAGGATCCAACGGTGGTCCACAGTCCACGTTTCCCACAGTTCTACAGCCATGACTGCGCCGTGCGCTGGGTGATCTACGCTCCGATAGATCACGTTGTGAAGGTGACGCGCTGAATCGCGCTCTAAAAAAACCCAAATGCAGGAGGGGAACTGGTCACCTGAGTGTTGGAAATCTCACATTAACTGTTGCGATTCAGCTCGACTTTGAGACTTTTGACATGGAAGAGTCGGACACCTGCCTGTACGATTCCCTCGCCATCCTGGGGGATGTAGAAGGAACTGAGGAAATCGGTAGGAGCGAGGACAAAAGTTCTTCCTCTGTGGGCTATTTTCTGGTTCTGGGGTCAATTTTGACATTTGTGTTAATGTTTTTGTTGTTTTTGTAGCAGTGCTGTGTGGCACCAGTGTCCCTCCTCCTGTCCTGTCCTACCACAGCCTCATGGTGCTTCACTTCTCGTCTGACAGCAGTGTTGCGCGTCAAGGTTTTCGCGCTGCCGTGACCTTTATCAGCCACGCGGGTGCGTAGGCCATGTTTGTACAGTGGGAACTTGTAAAAGATTCACATACACGGAAGGTAACCACGTGGAAATGGAAGACGCAGTTGGAGTTTAGCTCTGTTTGCGTTGGCAACCACAGCTTTTCTTAGTTAGCATGGACGCTAGCCCACTGGATAATGAACGGCGTCAAATAGAGATGGATTACACGTTATCTCTTCTCTACCAAAGGTTTCTTTTTCGGTAAAACGGGTTAAACCGGCCTATTACTTTACAGCAGCATACCGTGCCGTCAGAAGCTAATATTTTAGCCTGTGTTGTCAATCTTTGCATACATTTACAGTTATAAACCCCCCCCCCCCCCCGACAGAGGATTCTTCCTCTATGCATGTGCACAACTGTGAAGCTGCATAAAAGAAATTTAAAAAAAGAGAGTACATCTTATTCATATTGGAAGCTCTGCCATTTATTATTAAGCATGGTAAAGTGACCCTGGCAATGATGCAGTCATGATGCACTCACTTCCTCTCTAGCAGACACATTGCCTGGATCTAAGAATCAATCCTTTAACTGATATTTCTCTTTATTTCCATTCTGCGTGAGAGCTGGGAGCTTTAAATTTCAACCTGTCTCACATTACCACCTCTACCAAATGGATCGATTTAGATGATTCACGGACGTAGCAGCAAAGAAGGCGCTCCAAAGATATTCTAATTATTTACCCATGTCTTGGTTCACTGCTCCACAGATATGAAGAGGCAAATGTTCTCTTCTAAAACCAGCAATGTGGACAGTTTTAACAGAGCTTGTCCTGTTTTAACCAATTAGGTATAAACACGTGGAGGAACACAATTAACCTATTTTTAAAAAAGCCCCAAATGTATCATTATAAGTTTACTTCCTATAATATGCTATATTGTCCCTCCTCTACAGACCTCCACAGTCAGGACTCGACAGTCGTTGACCACGGGACGGTTCTCCGAGACTACTTGGCCTCTAACCAGCACCACGTGAGGTCACATGGTTGGTGGTTTTCCCTTTTACTCTCTTTCATTTCCACGGATTTGTAAGGTTTCAGTCAGAAACACAGCAGTCAGGAATTGAGAGTGTCTGGAAAGTCCTACCTTCTGCCAGTGGAAGTTCAGGCCTTCAGTCTGGATGAGATGGGGTCAAATGTGGATAAAGGACAAAGGTCTTCATCATCTGGCCATCTGAGTGAAATGAAGTGCTGCTCTGAATATTAAGTGCTGCTGCGACCGGCATTTAGAAGGATTATGAGACATTTATCGTAGGTAAAACAACGTCACGTCCGTCTCCTGCACATTCTCACATAAACGAGAAGCTCCACAATGAAGCGTGTGCTTGTGTGTGTGTGTGTTCTTGTACTCTCTACATGAGCACTCATTCTACTAGCAAAGTGAGGACATTTTTGGGACGAGAAAATAATTTAAAATATCTAAGCAATAATTTCAACTAGATTTGTGAGAAAGTTGAAAATCGACAATTCATTAAACTGGGTCATTCATTCCTTTAAATTATTAGAGTTTTATGGCCTAAACTGTAATGGCCTTATAACTTATATAACTTTTATTTTCATTTTCTACCAAGCATCTTTTTGTTATCATCCTCTATTATTTGATTTGATTTGATTACAAGTGGGAAGTTCTAGTTTGATGAATGTAACTGTGGCAGTAATGGCACATCTGTGATATTTCTGGAGAGGTTTCTAGAGATTGAACTGAACCATCAATTGGATATAATCTGAATGTATAAAATTAATCCCCTTATGAAAACTATGCGTGTGCTGTCAGTAGATGTGTCATTGCTCTAATCCTTTTTGTTGATTATATTAATATTATAGTGGTTATCAAACGTTAGCATCACGAGGACTACGGTGAGACTAACTTTATCAATTATTTATTTCCAGTGTAGCTTTTTTTCCTACACACGTGTCATTTTCCACACCACTGGGCCAAATTTAACAGCTGAGTTACATGGTTACATTTTCTTTTCTTTTGGTGGTGGTGGGGGGGGGATTAAAAGGTAATCTGAGTTAGAGGTCAAGAGTTCCATCCTCATTAGAGCGTGTGAGTAAATATTCTCAGTAAATACTGTGTGACCTTTTAAAAGGCTTCACAACAGAGAATGATTTAAACATGTCTGTAATGTTGTTTAGAACGTAAACTGTATATCTACCTATATGTACGTGCATGATGTCACCAAGGGGGACTTCTGTGTAGCTTCTCAGTCATCCAGGTCATCGTTATCCAAGGTAGTTTTCTCTGTCAACTGGACAGTGTTTCTTCTCTGTGAAGACATTTCGCCTTCTATCCAGAAGGCTTCTTCAGTTCTGAACTCGCTGGGGACAGAGCTTGGAAATATAGCCCATGTGGACCATTGGCATGTTAATGATCTGAGTGGTCACCTGAGAGTCGTTGGCAGTGTCGTTGGTCGTCTCTGAGACAAAACAACATTACTTTGTTTTGTCTCAGAGAAACCTCTCCTCTGAGAAGTTTAGGAGGATCCTCCAGAAACACGACATACCGGTTCAGTTCAAACCTAGCAACACTCTCAGACAGAGGCTGGTACACCCAAAGGACAAGACACCAAGACACAAACAAAGTAATGTTGTTTATGCTGTACAGTGCCAGGAGGAATGCAAGGAACTGTACATTGGGGAAACCAAGCAACCTCTCCACAGAAGAATGGCACAACACAGACGTGCCACCTCTACAGGTCAGGACTCAGTAGTCCACTTACACCTAAAGGAGAGCGGGCACTCCTTTGAGGACAGCCAAGTTCGGATACTGGCCAGAGAAGACTGCTGGTTTGAGAGGGGTGTCAAGGAAGCCATCCATGTCAAATTGGAAAAGCCATCCTTAAACAGAGGTGGTGGAGAGTGTTGTTGGGTTTGGTTTGTTGTGTTTCTGGAGGATCCTCCTAAACTTCTCAGAGGTGAAGTTTCTCTGAGACAAAACAAAGTAATGTTGTTTTGTCTCAGAGATGACCAACGACACTGCCAACGACTCTCAGGTGACCACTCAGATCATTAACATGGCAATGGTCCACAGGGGCTATATTTTCAAGCTCTGTCCCCAGTGAGTTCAGAACTGAAGAAGCCTTCCGGATAGAAGGTGAAACGTCTTCACAGAGAAGAAACACAGTCCAGTTGACAGAGAAAACTACCTTGGATACCAAGGGGGACTGTTTTTTCCTGCTTTGAACAAATCTAGTCGTCACCTGCAGAAATGCTGCCAGTGGATGGCGCCATCTAGTGGATATCCACAATAAAGACACCCTATGAGAGCCCGTTTTTGTTTATTGGTTTGTGTTTAACATGTGGACATATTTATATTTCACTATATTTTAATACTACTAATTCAAGTAATATAGATAGTTAATAACTAAAGCTTTTCTTTAAAATGTACATAACAGCACAGTAAGATCTAAAGAGCTGTTTGAGGCCAGATTGTAGTCTTTTAACGGATTTTTAAAAGGAAATCATTTAACATGATGGTAACAGACGCTGTATAAATCAACATGAATTGATTGATTGATCAATGGAACTTTCATGGGAGACATGTGAGGAGGAAGCCCTGTTAGAAACATGAAGGCCGGACAGACATTTGTAGAGAGAAATAGAGAGAGCAAAAAAGTTCTAAAACAAATGTGGACACCCGATCAGAGGATGTGTTTGAGGTACAACAAATACGGCATTCCAGGGAAAGATTCTAATTCCAAGTGAGCGTCAGAGACAGGTGGAGAGGGACAAGAAGTCTCAGGTTATAGCAGCCAAAGGGGGGAAATCCTAGTATCAGGGAGGAGGATGTCCTATCTTCAAATATTGATGTATATATGTATATTTAAGGAGTTAGACATTGATGTATGAACATTTCGGAACAGCTGAATATTTAAGGTGGGTCTACTTTCTTCAGTTCTCATTCTTAAATCGTAAAACTGCAATGGTAAATCATGAGCCAAGCTCTGTATAGCAGCTCTGTAATAATCCACCACCACCACTGTTTTAAAGGGAGCCTGGAGGCTGCAGGTCCAGCAGTGGTCCAGTCCAGCAGCAGAATTCTGACCCCTCTAGAGAGTCCAGAGGACCCCAAAGAGCGTGTGGACGATGGAGACTACAGTGGAAAATCCTCAGGAAGAAGTTAATGCCACAAATATATTGTGAATTTTATTACCTCTGCCATCGAGGCTTTTATTTGTTTGTCCTTCTGAAAATAAGAGTTCTGAAAGGATTTTGAGTTTTTGGAAATGTTCATTCAATATTGATGATGGAAATTTTGAGATTTGATACTCTAAAGTAAAGCATGATAAAGCAACCTACTATGTTATGTAGCCCTGCATCCCTACTGCCTATGGATACTATTGGCTTGGCAGTCTTTGTTTCTACTTTTGTTAAATCAAATGCAGCATTTTCCAGTTGCAAGTATTTGTGGTTACTGATTCATCTCTGAATAAAGAAACAAACACAATTTAGTCATTAAATTCTGTTGGCAATGTTAATCAGGAGGGATGTTGTTGCTCTTTGTTCAGATCCCTCCTTGACTTCTTCAGTTACTTTTTTGTACAATTTAGAAGCATCCTGGTAAAGAAAAAATATGTAAATCCCATTAGCAGAAGTTTGCTATTAAAAACCACAATATTAATGCAGTGTGTGTGTGTGTGTGTGTGTGTGTGTGTGTGTGTGTGTGTGTGTGTGTGTGTGTGTGTGTTTCCATGGTGTTAATTTAAAGATCTTTGTACCCCGACACAAACTGCTCAGTAATGCCTCTGTAACTGTTGAAGTTTCTCTTCTTATTCCTGAACAGTACAGCTAATTTAGATATGTTTGTTACATAATGCATGTACGTGCGCACCTCCTCCCCTGACCTGTGGCAGTGGTGTGATCTGTGATCTGCTCCTGGCTGCCTGAGCACCACCTCTGCACTATGCTGTGTCACGGTCAGATCTGTGTTTTTATTGGCGGTCCTGGCAAGCCCCGCCCCCTTTCCCTGCTTTCCGTGCGTGTTTCTGAGAGTCATATAAAGTGAGTGCTGGACTCTGCTCCCTCAGTCTGTGGGGATCACTAAACCATGGATCAGATGTTGGTGAGAATGAACTTTCCAGCTTCCCTTTTGCTGTTGCTTCTTAGGTTGGATAATGAGGTTTCATGTTCTCCTGTGGTGAGATCTTCCTCATTAATGTGATGATCTCTGCCCTGCAGACCGTCCCGGTGCTGGTGGCACTTTCTGTGCTTGTGCTCACCGTGCTGTGGTTCCTCATGCGAGGCTCTGCAGCAGGACGCAGGCCGCCGGTCACTCTGCAGGATCCCACGGTCAAATATCCGCTGTGTCTCATCGACAAGCAGGTTCTGTTTAACCATCCGCTGTCGCAAATATCCAACAATCCTACTAGAGAAAAGATGTAGATGCTGGTTTAGACAGAGCATCAATCTACCTGTCTGTCTCCTTGCAGGAAATCAGCCACGACACAAAGAAATTCCGCTTTGCTCTTCCATCTGAAAACCATATCCTGGGCCTGCCAGTAGGTACTGAAACATCTGAAGAAGCAGAATATTGAACTCAAGTAAAACAACTTAAATAACCCTTGAGCAAGGCACCCATTGCCCACATAGGGCCCTGTGGTGAGCCGCGGACTCATTCAGGGGTGCAGAGAGGAGCAGTGATCCTGTCTTGAATACGAGCCTCTTTAAGTCCTCGTGATCATGTGTCCAGGCCAACACGTGTACCTCTCAGCCAAGGTGAACGGCAGCCTGGTGGTCAGAGCGTACACGCCGGTGTCCAGCGATGAGAACCGGGGATTTGTCGACCTCGTCGTCAAGGTAATCGTCACAGCCACTGGTGCTGCGAGGGTCCATTGATGCCTCGGGTCAGGGTCGCACTGCTGCCCGTGGAGGACTCCGAGGCTCCTTTTGGACCTTAGATACTGAGACATCCTGTCTTGACTTTCCTCCCTAAGTAAAGAAACAATGAGCATGCAACAACATCAAGTAATTCAAAGCAAAGAAAGCAAAAGACAGATAAGATAGATGTGAGAGAGGGAGGGAGAGCAATGGGCTTTTTAAGTATGTGGACAGAATAAATCTTCCTCATCCTGCTGTGTAAATAAAGTGACGAGTTATTTATGTGCCTCCAGGTGTACTACAAGGACTCCCACCCCACCTACCCTGAAGGGGGGAAGATGTCTCAGTATCTGGACAGCATGGCTATCGGGGACACGATTGACTTCAGGGGACCCAGTGGGCTGTTGGTGTACAAGGAAAATGGTAAATCAAGGGAGCTCAAAGTGGTGAAATGAAAGCCGCTGTTACCAGCAGATGTCAGTGCAGCACAGAAACCAACGAGAGGACCTCTCCGCTCCTCAACAGGTCGGTTCTCCATCCGACCAGACAAGAAGTCCGAGCCAGTAGTGCGGAAGTTCAAGCATGTTGGGATGATCGCTGGTGGAACAGGTTCGACGATGTTTCTCACAGCTCGAAATGCCATCAGACACACACACAAGCCGAAAAAAGAAAATGGTTTTCTCACCTTTTCTCTCTCGGGCATCTGACCTTTAAAGGCATCACTCCGATGCTGCAGCTAATACGCAGGATCACGGCGGATGCAGACGACGGCACCAAGTGCTCCCTCATATTTGCCAACCAGGTCAGCTCTGTGTTCTGCTGTCTGCGGCCCCCCCTGGCGCCTGTTGATCATCGTTGCTCTGCCGTTCTTCCTTTCAGACGGAAAAAGACATCCTTCTGAGGGAGGAGCTGGAGGAGGTGAAGAGGAAACACCCTGACAAAGTTCATCTCTGGTTCACACTTGACAGAGCTCCACAAGGTGAGGAGCCAGTTCTTCAACCATCCAGCAAAAGTTCTTTATCTATTTAAAATGCTCAGCAGTTAGTATACAATAAGTGGCACAAGCACTTTTCCATGATGTCCATATGTCCATCGAGCTTACAATGACGTTAAAGTGCCCCTCTGATAGTTGTGTGTGTGTGTGTGTGTGTGTGTGTGTGGGGGGGGGGGGGGGGGTATCAAATCTATGTGGGTTAATTATAAGTACCATGGCCTTCCCTCTGTCCAAAAGACTCCACTAGACATCCTGGCACAGACATTGTGACTTGTCTTTGTGTAGCATAGCATTCTACCTCACAGCTACAGCCGAACCCCGATAAAGGAGGCAGAGTCTAATTTAATTTAATTCAGTTCCACTGTATTTGTAGAGTATCTATAAGACTCAGGACAACAACTCTTGTTGCTGTAGAGAAACCCAGAGCAGGAAAAAACCTCTAACAGGGAGGAAAGTTAACTGGGACCAGGCTCATATCTGGGAACCCAGTCTGGTAGAATAGGAGCAGAAATATTGCAGAGGAGAGAGTGAAAGAGGAGGGAAACATTGTTATCTTTGAGATTTAGAGCTAAACTGGAGGAGGTGAGGGGGCAGAGAGGTGGCGCTCGTGATAATATGTGCAAGACAAGGTTTGGATGTGTAGACCAGAGCCAGACAGCTCACACAAATCAATGTTTCAATTTGCCAAAAGAATGATATAATTAAAATAGAATTATATACAGAACAGTGGAATGATTATGATTCATTCTTTTTGATGCACTACAAGGACTTTAGGAGTTACAAACAGAAAATGATCACAGTTTCTTGATTGAAACGGTCTGAGAAGCCCTAAAAGAGGATGTTTAAGTACAAACGTTCTTGTCTGGTCATTATTTAACCCAGTATTTCAGAAACACAAGTACAGTGGGTTGTATTACTCTGTTATTCCTTCATATTGGAAGCTCTTTAATTTCAATTTTCAATAATAAATGGGCATTCATTAACAACCACTTTCCCCCTAAATGTTTGCTATTATCTAATCCTGTCTGCTGAATGTCTTTCCTACATCCTCAGCAGTGTCTCAGTTAATTCTTCTCATTAGACTATTAGATTGTTTAAAGGTTTTACATGTTTCATACAAAAAACCTGCAGTGTGTTTTTGCCATATTTTAAAGTCCCGTTCTGCAGCTTGTACTGAATACTCTCTTTCCTTCATGTGTTGCTACTGTAAATTAAATAACTAAAATATGTGATATTTTGGTTGGAATTATTAGCATGAGACCCGGGAAACCAAACAAAGCCTCTTTAGCTGAAGGAAAATCCCTGCCGGCTGGGAAAAGATGGATCCAACAAGAGGTTAGAGTAGCTTAGTGAAGCGCTCCTGTCTTCCTTTGCATAATCCTTAAAGCAAGCGGCCGCGATGACTAAAATATTGTTGCATAATCTGTTTTGTGAAGTCTTCAAACGCTGGTATAGACACACGCAGCAGCAGCCCTTGATCATTATTCCTCAGGAGATGAGCACACGCCCGTCCTCTCCAGCCTTTTTATTTATCAGTCTGGCTGTCTGGGGACCAAAGCGCCAAATAATAAAACATACCTTTTAAATTGCATGTCAGCAACTCTGCAATATATTTATTCACATGTTCTTTACTGCCCTGATTTTCCCCATTTTCAATACTTAAGATTGCCTTTTTCTACATGTGTTTGTTGATTTTCAAGTTTAGGACATTCACAGCATCGCCAGCGAACACTTTTATCTTGCAGTCGTGCAGGATGATATCCCTAAAATAAAGAGTAGGATGCCTTCGCTCTTGAATTTTTCTCTCCTTTTGCGCATTTTTCTGCAAGAAGGAATGAATGAACAACATATTCATTGACCTTTTTTGAACTGGTCGCAGTTTCAGTGTCTTGGGTATAATTACAGCAGTCGATATGAGCCAAAATGTGTGTTTTCATGTTTAAATGATGCAAGTATCGGCTATTTGTACGCTCTTTAATAATCAAATCAAGATTTGAGACTAAATCAGCCAAACATTTGACTTTAGGCAATGAAAATGGAAACAAGGACAATATTCTTCTTGATTCACTTTCCTTAGACCTGCTTTATTCTGGAATTATATCTCACCTTTATTTACTTATCCCCCCCTTCCTTCAGAATGGAGCTACAGTTCAGGTTTTGTGACCCAGGACATGATCAAGGACCACCTCCCTGCTCCGGCCGCTGATGTCCTCATTGTCCTTTGCGGCCCACCTCCAATGATCCAGTACGCCTGCCTGCCGCACCTGGACAAGCTGGGCCACCCAACGGAAAACATCTTTACATACTAACATCCTGAGTAAACAATATTAATTGTTTAACAGTCAACTCCCAAATCTTTTAATGCCAATGAACAGCTATAATAAGAAGTCTATACCTGAGAACATTTTGAGGTTGTACATGTACGTGTGGTCATGCAATTATATTTTTCTATCTGTTGCTGTTTTCTTCACATTACATGAAATATGACAATTGTTTTTGGATTACCGTTATTTCTTTAATTAGAGAATTCTTTCATCAGAAATGCTGTCTATTATTTCCACGTTTGTACAATCACAAGTGCATCTGGCCTTAACTTTATCTCTTGTTCTCTCTCGGTTCTGTACTTACAGAAGAGGAGGAAAATCTGTCTTAATTTATTAAACCAAAATTAAAAATAACTTTAAAGAATCATGTTGAAGTTATTGAAATGAAGACATTGAGAATGTTTAAACGATCACGTGTCCAGTCCGACCTCGAAGCACTGGCGCAGCTGCAACCAGAACAATATTTTCCGACGCTGTAAACGCACCGCGGGAATGGGCGTGTCTCTCTCCGCCAACATGGCGGCCAAGAAGTTTGGCTAAAAACTTTGCTTTGTGAATTGATTGAGAGGTGTGCGGTTGCTCTCACCATGTTCCCCGAACACGCCACCAGTGTCGAGCCTTTGCGCAGCTGTTCATTCAGCCAGTTTTTAGGGTTTATTTTACTTTGTAGCGTAAACCTGCTGGGTTGCTGCAGTGAACAGATCAGCCCGGAGAGATGCTTCGTCGTGGGTCCAGGGCTCAACCCCGACATCGTTCTTCCAGTCCGCTACTTCATAATTCAGGCAGTCGATTCAAACGGAGAAAACCTGACTTTGTCTCCAGGTAAAGTGACCAATACGGCGACCTGGTAGCCGACGTGCCAGGGTAGCCAGATTTGCATAGCCACAGACCCATTTGATACCTGTTGGGCTAAACAGCAGTTAAAACATCACTGAATCCATTGCTGCAAATAATGTTTGTGTTAACATAGGTATTACTCTTGAATAATTCGACATAAATAAGAATAGTATGAAAAACCAATGTAAGTGTTTCTCCACACTAAAGCAGACATACATTAAAATGGAAGGGGTCAAAGGTCACATCAAGGGGAAATAAGTGTTCTTCACATGTGTTTTGTAGGTGCAGACGCATTCAAAGTGAAGATAAGTCCTCTGAACAAGCAGGAGCATGTCCGTATCCACGTGCCTCCAGCCCTGGACCGAAAAGACGGCTCCTTCCTGGCGAGATACCGGCTTTATGGGACGGTGCTGGGGGGCCTGAAGGTGGAGGTCCTTCACCAGGGTGTCGCTGTGGCCAAGTCCCCCTACACCATCCATGGTCTGTGCTGTTTCACTCACAACGTTCACAACAACAACAACAACGAGGCCCTGAGTATTTGACAGCCTGTTAAATCATGTGGATATCTTGAAATGTCCCTTTAGTTTGATAGCCTGGGCTACACAAGTTGGCTTCAGATCTACAAAGTTTCACAGAGCGCTCCATAAAAGACACGTTTTTCCAGTCTTCTGCCTGGACTTGTGGAAGAAAATGAACTACCGGTACTTTAGTCAGCAGAATGACATTTGACCTTTTGTTTTAACACCCAGGTCCAGTCTATCATGAGTATTGTGACTGTCCGGAAGAGGACCCTTTGGTCTGGGAGAGCACCATGCGTTGTCCTGCCGAGGAGCCTCAGATCCTGAAGGACTTTGAGTCTTTTCCAGCCATTGACCTGCAGCATCTCAGACAGGAAGTGCCCCGCAGGTTTGCCAACAGAGGAGGGCTCGTTCACTACGCCATCATCAACAACCACCTGTATCGACGCACTCTGGGAAAATACACAGACTTCAAGATGTTCTCTGATGAAATGCTGCTCTCTCTAACCAGGAAGGTATTCAAAATATGCTCCCAAAGGCAGGTTTTAGCACCTGTTGCATGTAATGTCCCATTTCACCTGTTTTAATCTCTGTTTTTTTTATTTATAGGTGAAGGTGCCCGACGTAGAGTTTTATATCAATGTTGGGGATTGGCCCTTAGAAACCAGGACGGTGGATGTTCTGCCGATCCTGTCATGGTGCGGTTCTACAGACACTCGGGATATTGTGCTCCCCACTTATGACGTCACACACTCCACCTTGGAGACCTTGAGAGGCGTCACCAATGACCTGCTGTCTGTCCAAGGAAACACAGGTCACTATCTGAGCTACTCAATGCAGCACACCTGCAAATCGGTACTATAGAATAATAATGAAGCATTTGCTAACATATCCTTTGAATGCTTGTAAAAGTCCAATAGTTAAGACATTTATTGAGGTAAACATGGAAGCTGAAGTCAAATGTGTTGCCTCAGTCACAGATTGGAACGAAGTACTGGTTCATTAATGTTTTACACTATTGTCCACATATAGATAAAAGCATCTAAACTGTAGCAAACAAGACGCATTTATAAGCCAATCCATGAAAGTTTAAACAATTAATGCTCCTACTTTTATACTCTTGTCGGTGCATCCAGGCTTTACTGGTTGTGTTAGTTTCTTTAGCGTTAATTGGGCAATAAAAAAAATTATAGGTAAGCTTTCATAATGTGACGGCTTGCAGATATGAAGGCGCACTGCTTAGAGCAGATAAACCTTAGCAACAGCAGCAGTGTTGGGTTAGTCGAGGCTATGTGCTTGCATGTCTGCAGCCAGTTTTCCTGTCAGATACATACATGGATTATTGTCACCTGTTAGCTTTGTCTGCAAGTGTGGGGATTGAAAAAAAGAAAACTGGTCTGTGTTTGACTTAACTAATGAGGCAGGAGATGTAGCCTCCCTCACCTGGGGCTTCTTGTCTTTTCTCAGGATGGCTAACAGGAACAGTTTGTTTAAAAAGAAAAATCCCAAAACGTTTAAACAACTACTCACATTCTCTGTAGCATCACCATAAGCCCAAAAATTGAGTAAGCAATGCTTTTTCAATTCTTTTTGATTCGCAAAGCTGTGTTGTAAAATATTTACAATTTCTATAAGTGTTGCTTGAGTAGACCAGACGTTCATCCCCGTGGGGGGTTACGGCCTCAGTATTACCCATTTAAACTTCTGTGACAGATAAGGTAGATTTAGCGCCGTGGCCGGATCCCTCTCGCTACATGAAAATAAAAAGATTGTCAGCGACTGCAGAAAAAGCTGCATAATGAAAAAAGAGGATTTAAACCCACACAGGCTGGTCAGCAGAAGCTACAGGCGCCGTCACAACAACAGTTCTGAGCTTCTATTCGCAACAGTCTGAATTTCTTGGTGTTTTCTTTTAGGGCCTCCATGGGTGAACAAAACAGCCCGCGCTTTTTTCCGTGGGCGCGACAGTCGGGAGGAGCGACTTCACCTTGTTTCACTTTCCAAGAAAAACCCGGAGCTGCTGGATGCCGGAATCACAGCCTGGTTCTTCTTCAGAGACAAAGAGAAACATGTCGGCAAAGCTGCTCTTGTTGGATTCTTTGATTTCTTTAAGGTGAGGGAAGTGAAACGTAACTCAGGATTTAACAGCTGCGCGGATCATTGAACTGTTTTTGTTTCATCCATTTCCACTTTTAGTACAAGTACCAGGTGAACATGGATGGAACTGTGGCGGCGTATCGCTTTCCATACTTGATGCTGGGTAACAGCCTGGTTCTGAAGCAGGACTCGCAGTATTATGAATTTTTCTACAGCCATCTTAAAGCGGGCACTCACTATGTTCCGGTCAAGAGGAACCTCTCGGACCTTTTGGACAAAATCAAATGGGCCCAGGAAAATGATGCCAGAGCACAAAAGATGGCTGCGGCAGGACAGATGTTGGCCAGAGAACTCCTGCAGCCCAGCAGACTGTACTGCTACTACTACAGAGTACTGCACACGTACTCGGGGCGCCAGAGGGGACGGCCGATGCGGCACGCAGACATGGAGCTGGTGCCTCACACGCTGGACGAACACACAGCCGCGTGCACGTGTACGCGCGCGGTTCACCAAGAAAGCAAAGAGAAGGATGAACTATGACAAAGCGTGACTGTAGTGTTTTTGAATTTTCGTTCAGACCGTCCCGGCTGAGTGCTGCGAATGAAATGAAGAGAGGAGGAAAATTCATGCGCGGCGTCATGGATGGAGCAGACGGGATCTTCCTCGCTGCCGTGCTCAGTCTCGCCAGGAGATTGCGCTGTAACCTGTGGCAAACGGAAACCCGGGCTTCATTACTTTGCTTTTTCTATAATTGCCATCATTTATCCCAATTCTCGTGTCGGTGTTTTCCAGGGTGTTTCCTCTCACTGCTCACGTCAGCAGAAGCGTCACATCTTTGGCGTTGTGGACTTCATTTTGAAATGCTTAAAACTCACCCGAACCAAGGGTTGTAGTAGGTCTGTAGTTTTATATATTGCTAATCACTTTTATACAGGAGTGCTTTAATTATGAGCTTGAAAATGTGCTTTTCCTCATAACTACGTTTCAACTACATATTTCTGAGTAAAAACAACCCCCCCAGGCAGCGACAATAAACACCGAAAATAAACTAAACTCAAAGAATTGTCACAAAGATGTCAAAGTCCTGTTCTGTGTAATCCTGAGACAATAAAGTCTGAAAGAGTCAAGATTAGTTTGGATCAGTATGTTCGTGCAGCAAACTCGGTATCATAGTCAGATTTGTTGAGAGCACGTGTTACATTTTATTGAAATATACTTGGCACATTAAATGAAATACACTTTCTCATGTCGAGCAATTATTTGGCTGAAAACCCATCATTCAGTAATACTTTCCAACAAAAAACCCCCGGAGATATTTTCTTGTTTTCTTTACCTGTTGTGAATGTTGCAGAGCAAGAAAGCGCGAAAGGAAAATGAGATTTAGAAACGTGAACGTCGAGCAACAACTGACGATAATTCAGCACCCTGTTTGTACCTTAAAAAAACTAATCAGTTAATTTCATATGTTTTCACCAGCTACACCCCCAACAAAACCTGTCCTAAACGACATGATTACTTACAAAAACCACCAACCACAAACTACCTGGTTTTCGAGCTCTCCCCTCAGTTTGTCACTTTTATGTGGCAGAAGATTACGTTTCGGTGCTTCACTGAACTCCGGATCTGAGTGGAATCTTCTTGTTCCTGCTGCATTCCTGGCTCTGATGGCGTTTTCCAGCTGGCAGCTGATCAACATATGGCTGTCTCATACTGCCTGCTAACGGCAGTCAACACAATCTACACTGTTAAGACAAAAAAGTCTGAACGAATAATCTTATTATTTTCCTGGCCAAATAATTGGCCAAACAAAGCGTTGCGATGGCGTTTTGGTCCTGGCTGCATGCTGGCAGGAAGGTGACACTGCATGCTCGCCATTTTAAGGGTTAACGTGAAAAGCTCGAATGTCTGAAGTTCCAATTATCCTTTGTTTTTGAGACTTGGTGTTACTGGTAACGGGAGTGACATGCTGAGTAATGGAGGCTCCAGGTGGTCAAAGATGGGCCTTTTGTGTTGATTCGATGAATTCCAGGCACCATCTAGGCGGGTGAAAGAAAGTCCAGACTGCAGCTCACTGTCAAGTTTAATAGGCCGTAAATGTACCGTGTTGTTGCCTGTGGAGTGCTGGGTTCCGTTGATTCAGCTGAATTTAATCATCAGCGTGAGTGGTTCTCCCTCCTTCTTGCTGACGACGGCTTGCATCATTCCCGAGGGTGTGTGGAGATACCTCGAGCCTTTGAAGAAGTTCTCGATAAAAGCTCTGTCGATTTTGCTGCACTTCCCGATGGCTGCGTCCAAGTTGTTGCTGAGGACACCGTAGATGTTCCCCTTGTCGTTTTTCTTCCCCATGAAGAGGAAGAGGGCGTAGCAGTCCTTCCCGATGGAGGTGCAGAAATCCACCAACTTCTCGTGAAGGTTCTTGTTGCTGGACTCCATCTGGGCAATCTGAACGGACTCGCTGTAGGCCTCTGTTGGCATCTCATTCTCTTCGACACTCTCCTTCTCGGGCAGGTGGAGAACTTGCACGGCGATCTGGATCCGTGGGTTCTTGGTGGGCTTCTGCAATACGGCCCAAACCCAGTCAGCACCGAGCAGAATGCGCTGTTCTGGTGTCATCGCAGTGCAGTTGAAGGTGTCCGTAATGTTGAGGTTGATGCTCTGAGAGATGTAGGTCATCAGGAAGACCTGGTGGAAGTAAATAGGGTTTAAAGGCTGAGTAGTTCAGGAAGCTCGGAGGCCAACTAGAGGAATCGAACTTACCTGTGTGAGCACCTCGGGGCTGGCACGGAACTTGTCCTCCGGATCCTTAAAGAGGAGGTACTCCTGAGTTCTGGACGAAGCCGCGGCTATGCAGTCATTGAACAGGGGAATGAAATCATTAGGTTTCGGGACAGGGGGTCTCCTCAGAGTGGCAAAGATGCTTGGTCGAGGGGGCGGGTTCTGTTCAAAGGAGGGAGCGCTTTGGGTGCTGCGCTTGAAAGAGGCTAAGAAGTTGGAGTTCAGGAAGGGGTTCGAGGTGGATTTGCTTGTGCTCTGGCCCATGGTGGAAGTGGCAAATCAGAGGGTGGTCTCTGGTACACTAGAAAAAGAAAATTATTTAACTCGAAAATGAGATTACTCAAAAATACCTTAATTAGATAGTGGTGTTCTCCCGGTGCAGAAGACAATAATCATGGTTATTTCTCCATATAAAACCCAAGATACTCACCAAGATCGGTCCGGGTTCAGCAGGTCCAAGTCCACTATCTGCCCAGCGTTTGTGTCTGAAATACAAGCTCAACCTTCAGTCATCTGACAGGCACAGAACTTTCAGCAGAATTAGTTTTGTTTTTTTCCGCCGGTCCTACTGGGTGTGTCGTTCTTGTGACTCGTCAAATTTTTCTTGAGTCAACAGAAGACTCATCTTACCAGGTGATCAGCTCCAGCAGAGGCTGGAGCGCCGAAGGTTAGCCCAAAGGGTTTGATGGGTAAACAGAAGCTTAACTGTCTCTTCTGAGAAGTTAACTCACGTATGACTTTACTTCAGTATAGAAAATGTTGTCTCAGAGGATAAGAGGTGCAGATGAAATGTGTTGAAGGCTGGCGATAGCTGCATTTCAAGGTGGTTTGAGGTCGTGATGTTCTGAAGCATGTTCCTGTGTGTACCTTTCTCACACAATAACACACACTACACTGGTACAGTGAACAGTTTAGTGGCATTAAACATATTTTCCAATTCATTTGGTATCTTTGTTTCCAAAAACAATATATACTTATAACTTAATAAAGGACCATCTGAATGTCAAACAGGCTCCAGGCTCCTTCAGAGTATTTGGACTTTTTAAAAGGGCAGAAATTTCTTCTTTTTTGGATGAAGAATCTTGCCTGAGTTTAGTTTCTCAAGTTGTTGCTAGGAGAAAGTCAGGGAAAACAACATGTCTAAAATCTCAAGTGCCCCACCAAATAGCTCCCAGGTGAGTCTTGTTCAAACTGTGTTTATTATAGTTCCAAAGATGATGCACTCTAGCTGCAGGTATAAACAGTTTACACAAAGTCCTTTTTTTCTTCTCACCATCAGAGAACAAAACCGTCTATCCCTCATATCTGTCAAAATGTGCAGATTTTGTCCAATTGGATCCTAAGGAAATACATGAAAGTATAAGAATAAAAAAAGAATAGTTATGATAAATAATGTATTTATTCCCACTACCTCTATTGGCCATCAGCAGAAGAGCCCCCACCATATGAGCCTGGTCCTGCTCAACATTTCTTCCTATTAAAAGGGCGGTTTTTGTGCCGCTGTTGCGTGTTTAGGGGGTCAGACTCTGGGTTTCTGTGAAGCCCCTTGAGACAATCTTGATTGCAGCAGATGTTATTTGAATAAGGAACATTTAAAGTTGATCCTTCAGGGATTTTGATGTTTGAGTACAATGAGTAACAATGAGTAAAAACAATGAGTAAAATTGTCCTTTTGGAAAAGCAAGAAAGGAAAAAGAGTATTGTTATCTGCCCAGACCATTGGGGGGTGTTAGATCCACTGGTGCTCCACCCTGTCTAATAGTTGACATAGATCGTTGCCATAGTGCACAGATGAGTTGGGCTGGTGTCAGTGTCATGTTCTTCAGACTAGGGCTCTCTAAAGGGCCTCCTCTCCTTCATTCTGGCCGAGCAGGTACTGGAAGCAAAGCACCATGGTCATTAGCATGTGAGGGGGTGTTAGCTGCTGATCTGGACCCCAAGAAATTTGCTTCACATCCAGATCTACACAAGTGTAGCATCCAAAACTTTCTCTGCAAAAGAAAACAAATGAGAATCACCTGTAACCGTGCAGTTAGTGCAAAACATCGGTCACATTTAATACCAAACGTGGCTTTAAATTAAAAAAAACCCATCGTAGTTACTTCACGCTCATGACATAACACACATCGACATGTTAAATGTTGCACCTCACAGCTCAGTATGCATCAAAGAAAATATCATCTTAGCATTCAAAGATTCTTTAGTCAAAAACAGCAAAAAGGTTGGAGAAATACTTTTCAAACACCCGATATCATTTACTGTCATGTGACATAGGGATAACTTGTGTTATGTGTTTAGTATTTAACTATTCAGCAAGGCTGCAGCAGTACAAATAAAAACCAAGACAAGAAGCTAATTAGCAGATTCTCTGAAATTATACAAGGCAGCTCCCAATTGGGCCAGAATACGAAGAGAATACGTCATAACACGATTCAGTAAGCAAATAAAGGCTGCTGCCGGTCCTTGTTACCGAGGTGACAAAAAAATTGTGCTATGAATAAAGTTAGGAATATGTGGGGATACAGCCGCAGAGCTTCCTGAATGCCTGGAACTTCTGTTCAGACCTGTGTGAAGCAATTAGTCGTCGTGTGAATCGGCCGCATGGGTCATTAGTGGCAAACTCTGTGTGCTGGATCTCACTGTGAGGTTGTTAATGCGTTCCGACAGAGCTTCTATTTGCACCACTGTACCCTCTGTGATCACCATCTGCAACACACACACACACACACACACACACACACACACACACACACACACACACACACACACACTCCCCCTAATTAATGTAGTAGCAGTTTAAAGTATTAACTTCAGTGGCTTTTCCAGGCTTTGGAATTAACACTATCATAACGGAATAGATATTATGTCATCCTTAAAGGTTGTACCAGCGAATAAAATAAAACTAATGGGATCGCTTAACGGAGATCTTTCCTCATGAGCTGGTAGCAGCTGGTTTTGTGAGAGGATAGTGAAAAACCCTAGCCACCTAAACTGTTGTGAAGCTACCCGCTCCACAAACCCCAACAAAGTGCTTCAACCATTTTGAAGACAGGATCGGGACCGGTGCACCGGTTACACTTCGAGCAGGTGAAGGGGAGGGGAAATTCTGATACAACCTCTAATTATCCTTAGAGTCAGTTAAATAGTAGTAGTACCCAAATAATCTTGACAAATAATGTCATTGTAGAAATGAGCAATTACTGATCCTATTATAGTTATTTTACAATTTATAGTTACTTCAGAATATTGGGTGTCATGTTAAAACAGCTGAGGAAATACTGTGTGCACTGCTACTTTTTACTTACCTGTACACATGCATGTGACAGCTCTCTGAAAACAAATTTATACTGCACTGTTAGCCAAAATTAGTAGTTGCTCTAGTCTCCTGTTTTCAGAAAATCAAACCTCATTTACACACTTTTTAACAGGAAACACAAATGCGGTCTCTTTATATAGTGAGCACTGTTGCCTGGTATTGCTGGACGAATGCATTTATTAATATAAAGCTTGACTTTTTTCTTCTTGGAGTCACATGGGGTGCTGGATCCAACCATGTAATCGAACAATCATGTTTCAGATTTGAGCATAATTGATCAGAAATTAAACCGATACTGTTATAGATGAGCTTCAGGATCCTGGAAGGAGTCCACCCAAGGGAGGAGTCTGGAGAGGGGAGGAGTCTGGAGAGGGGAGGGGTCTGGAGAGGGGCGGAGTCTACACGCCTGTTTCTGAGGCTGACAGTAATAAAAGAGGCCACATGCTGGCAGCGTGCTCTCTCCCAGTAGATCTGCATGCTCCTCCACATTAGTTTGGGGTCTTGGTAATCCTTTGTTAAATGACAGTGCATCCACATGGTGCTTTGCCCTTGGATATGTTAGTTAGTGTTTTAGTGTTTCTCTGAGCCTCTGGGTAAATGTGAATGATCCCAAAGAAACAACCCCTGCAGACAAAATATAACCATTGGAATAACTGATTGTAGAGGATGGAAAACACAAATCCACCTCAGTGTCAAAGCCTCCTTCCCCACTGTCACAATACCAAATCCATAATATATGTGAAGATACGTTCAGTCAAAATCAGTTTTAAAAAGAAATGTGATGAACCCCTGAAGCAGAAATATTTATGGACTTGGTGGCGCAGTGAGTGTTTTGGCCGGATGTTCCGGTACCCCTGCTTTTGAAAAGCTGGTCTTCAGACGGGTCATCATTGAAAATAAGTCGCTCTGAATTGACTCAGGGTGAATAAAGGTTTATTTTAATCAATGTTTTCTTTTTTGGGGATATGGGTCTTTATCTACTGATTTAAACGCGTGCGTCATTGTGCACTTGGTTTAAAATCAGGTTTTAATGTCGAATCAGTTTAGAAGAAAAATAGGCCAGGGCAGAAGAATGACAGCTGCAGTTGAGGGACAAAATGCTGGGATACATTATTATGAAGGTGATGACTGCATCCCCTGCATCGACCATTAGCTCAATTAAGCATAATTTGTCACCATTTCATTGTGACAAGTAGAGAAACAATACGAGAAATTGGGAAGCCTGCAAATGTCAAAACGCTGGCGCAGCACAGCTGGAGGACCCGTCACCTAGTTACGGACCCAAATTATTAGAAGATCAAGTGGATTTATTATTTCAGTTATTTTAAATGCTAATAAAGGATGTCCGTCACCGTCACTTTTGCATCACTTCACTCATATGTAATAACAAAAACAGTGAAAATTCCATCATTAGGGTGCAGTAATTAATGCATTCATATTGACATTCTTTAAGATGCACTAAAATCTCAGATTATTAAGGTTACTATGGCAACATTATGGTGACAGCCATGGCAACTAGGAGGATGCGGATGAGAAGGAGAATGAAGCAACTCGCTATAAATTTGTCCAGTTAGCGCGACTGTCGTTTGTCGGATGTATTTGAAATCCTTTTAAAATGTTGTTGAGTTGCAAAAAAAAGAAAGAAAAGACTTTACACACGGTTGATTTTATTTACTAAATTATTTGATTAATATTTTGACATTGACATATGCACAGTGAATTGAAGAATAGGATTCCCTTTACTATTAAAATATCACAGAAAAATATGAAAATTACAATAGAAAAAAAAATGCACGTGCCATTTCAATCAATTCCTCTCCTGTGATATAAATATTAAATAAACCCTCTCCGTAACATTGTGCAAATATTGCACAGCCGCGTGTCAAAGCTGGAAGATAAGATAAGTGATGCGAAGGCCGACTCACGCACAATAAATCATTAAATGGCGGCGCACAAAAATATTAAAACAAAGGCTTAATACTGCATGTCCATTTACACTGTGCAATTACAGGAAGTGATGTAACAGGAACTGTCCAGGGAGAAACGGAATTCTCTCGTGATCACTTACATCATGGCACAGGTTTGAGACTGAGGTCAGGTTACTGAGGCTTCAGACTGGAAGTTAAAGACTTCAAGTATGTCCATTCATTGTCCCGCTTGGCCGACCATGACTGGAAAACAGTTGCCATGGTCACCTGGGCATCTCTGAATCTTTTCACTCATAAGGCACAGGGTCAGGTGCTGGGGGTTAAAGAGGCAGGGAGGGAAATGGACTGAGGTATTACAGGTGACAAGCAAAGGAAGCAGAGTAGCAGCCATGTTCCTGTTACTGCTGTCATGGAGACGATGCTGCTCTGCTGTCATTGACCCCCACCTGCTCCCTGGACGGATCGGTCTCTCGGTCCAGGATGGGACTCAAGCCTCTGAAACCAGCGTACGGCCGCGCCTGAACACCGTTAGCTGTGGACACGACAGACTGAGGCGAGGACGACTCCACTGGACAGACGTAGTCTGTGGATTCTTCCGATCGTCTTCTTCGTAGGTGAGTCAGGTTGGAGAATCCCAGTTTCTTTGGCTGGGATGAGGAGAACAGAACTCGGTAAGGCGACATGAACCATGACTGAAAGAAATGTGTTTGCATTAGAAATGACATTAACCCCCCTCCCTTCAAACTGGCTCATGGTTCAATTCCCCTAGCCTGTATGACTGCTCTTGAGCAGGAAATTGCTCCTTTTTGAGGGCATGAATATTTCTCCTGATAGGTTGTTTAAATACAGCTCATAAACATGAGCAACAGGAAAACTGTCGATCAACGGGAAACACACATTCAGTTTTCACCAAACTCCATCCCAAATGAACCTTTTCAGTTGGTCTCCTCACTGCTCACGCACGTTGCTTTTGCTACGCTTTGAGGCTGCATACAGTAAATAAATAAATAATTAAACAGCAGCTTATACGTTTGTGTTTCCCAGGCTTCCCAGCTAAAGCCGCTGTGCTGTTATCAAAGAGCAACGCGCTCGGCTTGGCTCGGCTCTCTGGCCGGCCGGGCGCACAAATCTATTTTTGTGCCGCCGGTTAATTTTCCCATTCAAGGTGTTTGTCCATATAAATATTTAATGGTGAGGAAGTCGGGGTGCTGTGTTGCAGTGAGGATTATTCTTCCTTTTGTGTGAGCAGAGCCCGTGAGCAGGCTTAAACACAGGAGTCCCACATCTGCTGCGGCCTCAATCCTGCCTCTCTACAGGTGTTTCACCTTGACTTTAGCCGTGATGCTGAGTGGCGTGTAGCCCGCTGCCTGAGTGTACTCCCTCTTCTCCTGCTGAGCTTGTGCCCCCACCAGGTTGTTAAAGTTGGTGGCCAGGTGGCGCCTTAGGAGCGTTTTCTGAGGAGGAATGTTCAGCAGCATGGCCAGCGTGTCCAGGTTAAACCGAGGCTCCAGCATCTACGGGAAATGAAGACTTTTTAAGATCTTTAAAAAGAAAAAAAAAACCAATAATACAACATGCACTTACTATGAGCCCTCCGTGCACGCCGCTGCCCCTCAGGTTCGGGGCATATTCTGCCAAGTCCACTGATCTCAGCCACTCCATTACTCTGTGGTTGGACCACTGGACCACCTCGCTGGGAGTGAACTGGTTCTAAACACACATTCAGCACCAACACTTGCTTATATTATGGGAAAGGATTTGTAGATCTTAGTGGATCCTTTTTTCATCCATCCATCCATCCATCCATCCATCCATCCATCCATCCATCCATCCATCCATCCATCTTTATACGGCATCTGTTACAATTAAAAATGGTCTCCAGGTGTTTTACAGAATCCCAGGGCCTGACCCCAGACAACCAACAGTGGCAAGGAAAAACTCCCCTTAACAGGAAGAAACCTTGAGCAGGACCAGACTCATGGGAGGGGGGGGGGGGGGGTTCCTGGGTTTTGCTTTAAGGTCTTTAAATTTGGGAATTGAGGGAATTTTGCGTCAAAACTGAGTTTTTTTGCGAAAAAGAAATTAATGCAAAGCAAAGAAACAGGCAAGCTTGTTAAATTTCTTTGTTCAGAGACTCACACACACACACACACACACACACACACACAGACACACACACACACACACACCTCATTGCCAGGCCTGCGTCTGAGGCAGTTGGGATGGAACTTGTTGACATGGAGAACATGGATCGCACACTTGATGCTGAGGTGATGCAGCTGGCTGGTCACTTTCAGGTACAACAAGTCATTCTGAGATAGAAAGAAGAGGAAGTTTCAAAAAGGTTATCTCACTTGCATGCCGCCACACACCCACCGGAAGACTCACCACCGTGAGGTACTGCAGCATCTGTCCGTCCACTCTGCCCTCGTTAAACTGGTCTTTGTACTGAGGAAGTCCGATGTCATCGAGCCAACCTGTGGAACCAAACCGCCTCATCAGAAACTCTCACAAGGAGTCCTTTGATGCGACGCTTCGCTCTCAGTACATACGAGTGACCCAGATGTAATCCAGCTCTGCGGACTTCTCTGGCTGCTTGCTGACGATCGTCTTGATGGCAAGTTGAAGTTTTTTCCGATGGAGTGGATTTTTTAGCACCAGCTCCTGGAAAAGCCACAGGAAGGAACTGACGTATTTCCCAGATTAATGAATTCTTCTCTGCAGTGTATTCAAACTGACAGCACAGGTTTATTGTAAGGAAGAAAGAGTCCAGCAGGTGGACAGTGCGACGGCCGTGACAGCAGAACTAACCGGCAGGTTGAAAACCTGAGGCAGGCATTACTAAATGCCAAGCAGACGGACAGACGGCAAGAGCGAAGAGACAGGTGGAACACACTGAGAGGACGGCCGGACAGATGCATCAAAAGCATCATTTCACAAAAGTATACCCGCTCCAGATCCTGGGGAGTGGCTGACAGTAGTGTCTGACCGCTGGCGACCCAGTGGCGAGCGATGACGACGTACTGGCCAAGTCCGATTTCCTCCAGCCACTCACACACCTGCTCTCCGCTCCACTTCCCAAAAGGCATCTTCAGGTTTCTGAAAAAGTGAGACGAACGGACAAGAGCCGAACACGGTTGACGGAGAAAGTCTCGGAGACAGTCGACATTTTAACGGCTGTAGGAGGAGCGCGGGGGCGTTACCGAGTGTTTGCTGGTCGGGCCAGTCTGGGACCGGCTGTGGATCTGAAGCCTCCTCTTTTGAAATCGCCCAATTCCGGGTCGTGAACCTGAGCCGGACTGCCGGACTGACTGCGTCGAATCCTGCGTGATAAATGCAAAGCTCCAATGAGTTTGCAGAGGACACGATGGCACAGAGACTGAAGGAGGGACAGGTGTGACTCACTTCCCCCACAGTTTCTTGATGCCTCGCTGAGTTTTTCTGTTTTCCGGAGAGACGGGGGATTGCTGTCCAGAGTCCACTCCTGAGGACAGAGGAGACTGGTCGGAGAGAACACCCTCCTCTGGTTTCTCTGGACTTCCCTCTGGACAAGAACAAATCAACGCATTTACGTCAACAAAGTCAGGAAAAGAAACATGAGCTCAAATTATCAGTAACTTTGTGAAAAATAATGCTCTTTTTCTGGCCAAGAACATTAAGCTAACTTATTTTCAACAACCAAACAGCCTCACACTCTTAAATAAAGACACAATGGGATTATCTGGAAAAACAACGTACGCCTACTGTAACCGAACACAGCACAGCAGAGTTGTGTCTGTTCTGTGCAGTACCCACCGATGTCATAGAGATCCTGTTTCCCAGGAGATCCTGAGTCAGAATTTAGCAAATGGAGGGGACAGACAGCAGAAGGGAATATTAATTACACCCAAAGCAACAACTCTACAAGCCCCAGGCTCAGGTGAAAATCGAGTGTGTGAGTCTGGGCGTGTGGGGGCGGTAGAGTGAGATCCCACCCTCCCCGCAGCTGCTAGCTATACCGCTCCTTCAATCTGAAATTCCTCAAAGCTCGACCAGAGTTTAACAATTTCTCTGTACAAATGTCAGGTTCTGTCGATTGGTTTATATTTTCGCTGGTGAAGATTGGCTTGACTAGCTCTTCCTCAGCGGCTGAGTGAGTGAGTGCGTGTGTGTGTGTCGGTGGGCTGTCAGGCGACGTCGTCGTTTGTTTACCGTGGATGCTAAGCCGAGTAGTGCGCATCCTAAAGCTCCGCTCCCTCTCAGGGCCTTCTGATTACACACCTTTAATCTCTGCTTCTGTTCGGGCAAATACACGGGTGGCTCCGTCTTTATGTGCTTATTAGCAAAACGTACGTGTGTGTGTGTGAGAATGCTGATGCGAGAGAGCCAGGAATTATCTTCGACAGCTCTGAGTCATGAGGGAGTTCTCATAATCCCGCCTATAGAGCAGCCTGATCCTTGGTGACACCACTTCATCACCCCGACTCTGCTCACCTCCCAGTTTCAGTTTCCTTTCTTACCCAGGAAACGACAGAATTTGGTGCATCTGCAGACTTGAAGGGACTCGGTTAGCGAGTCCTATCCTGAATTTGTGCTTTCGGTGTGGACATTTGGGTACTGAGTGATCATACGGTTACCTAAGGCCGGAGCACTGGCACTCCTGCAACGAACTGCAGCCAGAGCACAAGCAGAGAAAATCCACAGCAACAACACACAGGAAGAAGAGGAAGATGCGGAAGAGAGGGAGAAAAGAGAGGTGGCAGTGGGAGCCAAGTTAGTTAGGTGACAATTAGAAAGACTGAAAGTGTTAATGGGTTTCTGTTGCTTTATTTCAAGGGGTTTTCCTCATGAAACTTTAGCCCCGCCCCCCACAGGAACTACAGTTCTCAACGTACATTTTGCAGGTCGCAGTTGTTAGAAATGAGCCCAGAATCTGTGTGATTTGACTGCAGAAGATTTTAAAATGTTAAGGGTTTTGCACAGGGAGGTCCCGACTCACTGAGGCTGTAGTCCTGGGATTCACTGTGGCTGGGGGAGAGCTGCACAGGAGATAAATACTCGCCGTCTCCCTCTCTGTTGCCGTTCAGATCGCTCCTTTTGCTTCGTTTTCCAGGCAGAGTCTGATACTTATTCATCTCCAGCAGCGCAGTCTATAAGACCACAAATGAATAACAACATGAATGGATATACAAACTATAATGACACGCTTTAAATATGCCTATGGATCGAAAAAGTGGAAAAAAAAAAAAAAAAAATCAACCAGAAGGTGAAATTGGTTCTTCGTGGACAAGAGCAGAGTCGCGGTCTCACTTTGACCCGTCGGGGCTCGTTGCATAACAGAATGTCTTTGAGAGGGTGACTGGCTGATGATACTGGTATCTGCCTGAGCATCGAAGTCGGTGTCGGTGAAGGAATACGAGGAGAAAGGCTAGCAGAAAGAAACAGCTGGGGGGCAGCTGTGACGGCAAACACTGCTGACAGCCACTTCAGGAGGGTCCTGCCTCACCGTGCACGTGTGCATGCGCGTGAATAGGCGTAAAGCTACGGTCGCATAGAGGAGATGTTTTGTTTTTTTTCACCCCCCCGGAGCAAAAATTCAGCTGTGAACTTTTCTCTGAACATGAGGTCAAAGGTCACCTGGAGTAGCTCCATTAGCCTGTTGGCTGCACAACGCAGGACTTCCTGGAGACTATAACTAGGAAGTCACAGATACTTAGCCTGGAGCACCCGTATGTCCTAAACATATGGAAATGAAGGATTACGTTGTTTCTGTATGGTAAAAGGGCCGCTCTGTGGCCACAATGTGATCCACCTGTACAGCAGTAATTAACTGATCAATATAAGTCGTTAGAACATCACTTCCAAAGGCGGCTTCAACTTTGGAGAAAAGCACTAACAGACATGAATAAGGGGTCTAATATATAGGCAGATATATATATATATATCGATTAAACGGGTTCATCAGATCAAACAGCACAAAAGCAGCTCAACTATGGGTTGGTTAAGTACAGTGATACACTCATTTATACTAGCTTAATAAAAATAAGCTCTAGCTTCATGCTGGGGGGGGGGGGGGTTATTGTGTGAAGTCATGCAGCAGATCAGTACCTCGGCCCCTACGTCTGATTCACTTTCACCTGGTTGGATCTCTATAATCTACATCACACAAAGTCACAAGATGAAGGAAAGAACACACACAGACCCAGACAGAGTCAGAATGAGCAGGTTAGTGCAGAAACAGGTCAAAAGAACATTGTTGTATGGACACATTTGGTGTCCACCAGTTCAGTGGAGATCTGGAAGTCAGGAGGCAACAAAGACGCCCTCACAAACCTTTTGCGAAGAGCTGCTCTGCAATTCTTCCAGGCTGCTGGACAACAGCCTGCGATGGCGCCTGAAAATAAAAACGTTAGACTTCATATATTGTGTCGTGTCGCTGCCATAAAGCTGTGGAAGTTATACAGAAACACAAGACATTCAGTTAGCATTAAAAAAGACTGTACTATAACAGATAAACCTGTGGAACCAGGTCAACATTATAATAAAACATTAAAGCAATCTTGCCAGAAAAAGGTAAAGATGGGACACCCCACCCAGAAGCATTAAAATACATGTTTGTATTATGATATATACAGTAACTTTAAATTAATAAAGCTTTTACAGTACCATGAGCCATTATAGATGCAAATATCCCCAGTGGACACAAGTGAAGCGTCCATGGTGTTCTGGATGCTAAAAGACATAAAGGAAAGTTGTACAAATAAGTATTATCTTGCGTGTGTGTGTGTGTTTATATGGTGTTCTGTAGTGCTTCTACCTTGAGTACAGTTCTCTTTGGTATGGAGATGAGGACAACATGAGTGGTGAAGAACCTCTTGATGACATCTATGCAGAGTTAAACACGTTCATTCGTCAGGTGTTTTTTTCTTTTTTCGTGAATATAGAAAAGATGAGGGTTTCACCTCTGATCTGAGGATGTCAGAAGGAGCTTTGTGTGTGTTGGTTCTCAGCCTTAAACTGCCACTCAGCTCCTCCTCACTGCTCCCTACAAACGAGAGACACAACAACCAAAAAAAAAATGTTCCACTGTTCAGGGACAAAAGGGGGACTCACCATGTGTGAGCGCCATCACGTCCCTGATCTTCCTGCAGTGGCCCAGCAGAACCGTCAGCTCTTCTATTCGCCTGTCCTGTTACCAGCAAGACACGTTTTGGGTTTTTTGTCCTCAGTGAAAGTGTTGCAGTGGCGATCCTCAAGTGTTCTGACCTTTTCCTCATTGGAAGCCAACAGAGACTCCATCCCCTCTTTCAACCTCTGGTATTCCTGGTCTGAACAAATAAACAGGACGTTAAAATGTTATTTTCGCGTTCACACTCGCCTCGTGACCGCTGAATTTTCTGGCATGTGATGGAATGTTTAGCGACAGACGCGACAGCCATGCTAATATGGACGAACAAGCAGAGCAAACCGACAGTGACAGCACCACCACGTGCGACGAACCTGCAGCTCGCACGACGACGCGGCGGCTGCTGGCGGACACAGCAGCCGTTTTCCTCTGCGTTTAATTTGTATAATCCCAGAGGAGGGTTTTACAAGACAAATCAGGCAAACACGCAGAGATACGAGCCCGACATTATTTCATATCCTTTCAAATCTGACAGTGAAGGTCACGCATAAAGGCCGCTTGCTTGCGTTCTGCCAGGTAACCGTGAAACTCATACCGATGTCGCCTCACTCAGGTTAGCTTCATGACCATTTAAAATAAAACGCGGTGTTCTGAGCTCATCTTTGACCCGTAGCTGTGGACACGGGTTCTTTATTGATCGCCGCCTGGTGGCCAAATGAGGTAAAAGGCATAAATCCCAACTTCTCATCAATCAAGAGAAATCTGCCAGAATTAAATAAAAGTGGGATCAATTTGCTACTGTGGCAAACCTGAATGTCTGTGATACATGAGCTTCTAATATACATTTTTATAATGTAAAAATACTAATGTTAAATGACGTGTGAACAACTTAGAACAAAGAATTCACCATAAATACACGTGTAGTGATTTACACACACTGTTAATCAATTAAGCTAAGGTTGTGCTAGTTGGAGTTCTGATGCAAAGCTCTCCACCACGACAATTAATAGCCAAAAAAGAAAAGGTGATTAACGTTTGACGCTTTCAAATATCGAATCATCTGCTAGGCCTAATTTCGCAGCGAGGCTACAAGCAGCGCAATAACAACTCTCCCTTGCCAGAACATTTGAAAGGATATTGTGAATATTTAGGACAGCCGACACAAACTGGATCTCAACTGTGGTCCAAATCTCAATGCAAACGCTCCGGTTTGGTTTCCACTGCAAACCAAACTGCAAACTGAACACACAAACAGTTAGACATCACGATTCAAAGAAAACCACAATGTCAACTGTCGGCACAGAGAGTCCGATTGGAGATTAGTTCCACAGCAGAAGCACACCATGCCTTACATCTGGTAATTAGCTGCTGGACATACACTTCCTCTACAGGAGAGGGAAGCAGAGAGTCAAAATAAGCCGAGCGTATAGAAGGGGAGAGAAAGACACTTTGATTAGATGTTACTGTATCAGCATTGGCGCTCTTGGATGTGACATGACCGGTGAGGCAGCGGGGATAAGGCGTGTACCTCTCTCTGTGTTGTCGTTGGCTGGGCCACATCTGGCCAACAGCTGGGACCGCAGGCACTCTATCTCGGCGTCTTTGGAGGCCAGGATCTGCTGCAGCTCTGAGATCTCTGCCTGTGGAAGAAGGCAGAGGGCATTTGTGAAGCAGCTTCAGGAACTTGACTGGCAACATTCTCTTCACAACGGGATTGTTGTCGTGATGACTGGATGATGGGATGCCTCGAAATTCAGTATCTGGGGACATTCAGTATTGGTATTGAGGGATGTAAATAACTCCATTTGTGTACGGCTGTATACTTTCCACCAGAGTCAACGGCAGCCGGCTCTAACAGGTGATTAGAGCTCCTAACATACAGATTTACACTTTAACGGACGGCATCCTGTCGGAAACGTAGACTCCAACATCACATCTCCAGGGATGAGCAATGACTGAGCACCTCTGATGAAAAGCCCAGTGAAATCCAGACTGTGTGTGCGTGTGTGTGTTTGGGGTGCTGGAACATCATTAGCTCCCAACTCCATCCTTCAATGAACACATCTTCTCTCCCAGAGTGTAAAATAAACACCCCTTCAAAACCAATAATCACCATAACAATAATTCCTGTTCAAAGGAAACAGGCTAACAAGAACTTAACACTTCAGCACCAACCTGCAGCTGTAAGCTCATGTAATTATGTACAAATGTGTGTTATTTGACACCAGAGAGGGAGCAGACATGCAAAGAGAATGCCAGAGAACACAACTGGAATCATATGGAATCCTTCACAAAGCTGCTGCATGGCTTTTTTACTGGGAGAAACTAAATTTCAATAACATTTGGAGCTTGTTTTTTTTTTTTTTTTTCGCAAAATTTGACCCTTTCACCACTTATAATATATAAATATAAAGTCAGCAAATAGTGATCAAACAGGCTGGGTCAGGAGATTGAATATTACAGATTTTACCTTCAAAAACACCAAAGTTACTGCAGTTTAAATACATACCACAACATGGAGGTTAGAGAAAAGTGATTTTCAGAAAAGCAGACTGGTAGTAAAGACTGGGCCAAATCAGAGGAGAGTAGGAAAAAGAGGCTACGAGCGACGCGACGCCGGACGAGGAGAAAGAAAGGGCACCTGTGCGCTGCGCCAGCGCTCCTCCCAGTGCTGCTTCTCCAGCTGTGTGTGCTCCACAGTCAGCTTGAGGCTGGACAGCTGGGTCATGAGCGACTGGTAACACACATGGAGAGAATAAGAGATGGAGAGCTACAGACAGACAAGGGGGCGGTTAAAGATGGGGCAAATGTTTAGAAGACAAAGGCAGAGGGGGGTTAATAGAGAGGAGAGGAGGAGACGGAGGGAGAGGAGGGAGGAAGCACTGTGAGCACACAGAAAGCAACAGCAGATCCAGCACCTGAAAGTGTACCAATGTAAAGGAGTTAGTAGACAATGGTTCATTTTTAATCACCTTCTGACCCCCCACCTGCCCGACAGTGGCGTTGCCTCCGGGTTTAACCATCTATCTTATGACTCTTTGTTTATTAATGGACCAGCCTATATGAAGAAGTTGTTGGGATGTGGTTTCCTGCTTTACTTCAAAGGTGTTTTTTTCTTTATAAGCCCATTTAATAAAATTCCAATTTGATTTGATTTATCTAAAAAGACCAGCCTGGCTAAAACTTCCACATATCAGCGTATGTAAAATTCAAGACTCTAGTTTATTAAGTGTAGTCAGACCAGCAACGTCTGTCTAAAAGTTTTTCATTTTTAGTGCTGCAAACAAATGGCAATAAAACAAGTAACCATGGCTAAATTTGAAAAAAGAAAAAAAATTCACGTGGATATTTGAGAAAATAAGGCGGCACCAACTTTTAAAAGTGTATTTTTGCTGAGTTCCATGTCCTCTGGTGTAAAGACTGTACTCATACTGTAACAGTCCATTACTCTGTGAGCTGTGATAATGATGTGATAATGTGATGACAACAAGCCTTTGGCTGGATTTATTTATATTTTCTGTGTGCAAGAGTCTGATGCGTCGATTCAAAGCAAGAAAAGTGGGTTTGAAAGTGAGGGGGTGACGTTGTCAGCGGTGTAGACGCTGCAGGTTGTGGCTGAGCTACGACCGACACCTTACCTTCGTGCCTCGTAGTTTCCGCTCATACTGGCCCTTCTCTCCCTCCAGCTCCTCAACTTTCTGCTTCAGCTGCTTCACTTCTTGAAGCAAATCCTGCAGAAAAAGGCCAAACGCAGACTTTTACTCCACCGGTTCTTCCAGCACTTCCTGCTGCAGCGTCTACTGGCATGCATCGGTTATTCTATCAAGAGAGGCCAACATGAGGGTATTCACACATGTGTTGACAACCAGTGCAGTTAAGAAGATCCCCCAGAGCTGGACAGGAACAGGTGTTAATACAGCAAACGTTACCATCCTGAGAACAGATACCACAGCATGCAGTTATCAACGACCACCAAAGGGAAGAATCGGAGGGCCCGGTTGGGCCCGGTTGGGGCCCGCGTCTATCCCCGGACAACGTTACACATTGTTACTGTCACCTGACCCGTCCACCTGGTCAGCGCTGGAGGAAAGTAGCTTTGTTAGTAGAGGGAGAGAACCGCTACCATGCAGGTACACCACATCAAACCAAACCAAGAGAACGAGCCCTGGGTCAGAACACGCTCACTTAACTGAACTAAACACTACATATTTCAGCACATATGCGCTCGTCAGTCCCTGCAGGAATGTGAGAGGGCACATAGAATTCACTTGAGAGCAGGATCACTCGTGACCACTTTTCAAAAATTGTTGAAACGGATTTATTTTGGGTTTTTGGCTGCGGTGACGCAGCTGAGACGGAGACGTAGCATTGGGCAGAACAAGACTCAAACAAGGCTCTTAATGGTACCTTGGATCTAAATAGTTGGTTAAAATTTGTTCTACCTCGTCCTGCATAGAAAGGCTTCAAATATCTGAAACGTCAAATTTCATAGAGACTTTTTAAAGAAGTTTTACAGCACAAAAGTGTCCTGGAGAGACTGCGTCGTGCACGTAAAGGTGAACAGTTAAAGAAGCTGTCCTTTCGAATATCGTACTTAGGCATCCTCAGTAATCCATCAAAGGAATGCAAGTATTTGAAAACATCAAAGCAAAGCGCCCCAGAAAGGGTTAGTTTGATTCTGTGGGAGGGTCCAAATACCGGCGGCTGGAGTGTGGGCTTGTTAAAAGGGAAGAGGAGAAGAAGAGGGAAAATGACGGGGAAGGAGGGGAAGATGAGTTCATCCATCAAGTCTCCCTACATGTACAGTCTTTCCTCCATAATCGCTCCTGGAATCGGAGCCGGGCAGGCTTGCATCTGAGCCAGCCGACCCATGCGGTCTCACTCTGGGCTCCCCCTGCTGAGCCTCCCTCTCCTCCAAGGCCCGTTTCTCCTGGATACGGGTGCTGATCTCCTCCTGAAACCTGCACATCTGCTCCTGCAGTTCACTGATGAGATTTACCACGCACTGCGAGGCCAACGAGCGGCGGAGACCAAAGGTAAGACAGCAGGTAGAGGTCAGCGGGTGAGACGGGAAGAGAAAGAAGAGGGCACGGGGTGAGTTCTGGGAAGATGATAGGAAGAAGCACTCTTATCTGCCAATCAAGTCACTGTGTCAGCTTTTACGGAGACCTTTGCAGACCGTAATGACGACACGGCCGCGCTGGAGGCTGAAACCCTCGGTGTCCGATGGCTCCACAATGGAGGCGTCAATATCTGCGTCAGCAGGGATCCTAAACCCGCTAATGCGACGCTACTCAGCCAAAGCAGCGACCGTCTTGTTGGTGGAGTGTTGCGTTCTCTCTGACTTCAAGGCCTCCCGGGACAGAAAACCATATTTCCACAACACCTCCTGTCAGCATTCATCCCTCCATCTGTCTGTTTGCGTCTCATCCCGTTTCCCTTACTTTCATGCTTTTCCTGCCGTCAGCCATCCGTCCCTCTGTCCTTCTTGTTGTCCTGCTCTGCTTCCTGTGATGTTTATCGCACGCTAGCTATGTGTGCATAACACTGGGCTCAACATGTCACTAATGCTGCATCCTGTTTACTAAAAGCACAGCCCTTGGTGCTAAAGACACACACAAACACACACACAGTTACAGCACAAGAGCAGCTTCAGTTTTTGTGGTGCCAGCAGGGACAAGCTGCTGAGTATCACAATGGACAAAGTCCACACAAAGAAAGCAGTGAGGACAAGTAGGGACTGCTCATCTAGTTTGGCCATGCATCCTTCTCTCTCTCTCTCTCTCTCTCTCTCTCTCTGTGTGTCTCTCTCTCTCAGCAGCTGTTTGAAGGTCCTCACAAGAACTGTGAATAACATAGAGAATTTATGTTTGATGCTAATGATTAGGTTTGTTTTTGTTCCAGGGTTCTCGCAGTCCGACCACACCTAAAATAAAAATGATAATATGCACTATGTTTGCAAGTATTCCATAGAATTCTGTAGAACTGAGTCAAGATCAGCCATCTTTGGGTTTAAAAGACATTCACAACCCCAGAGGGAGGATTTTTAATTACACGTAAGCCAGGAAATGCTACATGAAGTACTGTAAAAGTACCACAATGGGACTGGATCTGTGTGTGAGAAAGCAGTTATTTTGGCTGGGATGTGGTTGATCACACTGACCAAAGCAGCGGGGGGTGGGGGGGGGGGGGGGGGGGGGGGGGGGGGGTGTCAGGGTTTACACAGGAGAAATATGCTCGCGGTTTCTTTTCAAACAATTATGTTTGGAGTACAATGGTTTTTAAAAAAAAAAAAAATGCTTTGCTTCAACTACAATGGAAAAGCATGCGCACCCTTTGCTCTATCTTCTGTTTACAGAAATGACTTTTCCAGAATTTTACAAACAAATGCCCTCAAGAAGACCCCTGCGGATGGAATCCAACAATTTCAATAAAAAGTGCACAAATATTGAAATGACGCTTTCCTGGTGACACATGGGGGAGGGGCACATAGGGATGAGATGCAAACATCTGCGCCGCCGCCCCCACTGACCTGGAGTTATGGCGCAGGGTTCATGCAGGCGAGAAATGTGGTTTTTGCAACTATTGATGTGCCGAAAATTTGAACCTTTGGCTGGTTCTGTCTTTCAGAGCCCATCAGAAGCAGCGCTAGCCTCATGCTAACATTGAGTCTAGCTAAATAATCATCACGGTGGGTTAAACAGACCACTGTGAGCCGCTCTGTGATGCTTCATCCTTTTGGCCTTGTTAAAACAACCAAGTTTTGGTTTTCCAGCCACAACATTTTGGCTCTTTTAGCTAAAACAACCATGTTTTGGTTTTCCAGCCACATCATTTTAGCTCTTTTACTGCGAAGGAAAACTGGGAACCAAGGAACCATTTTACAACACTTTTCAGTACAATGTCTACAGTTTATAAGATGCTGCTGGATTGCAGTGGTTCTTCAAATTTAAATAAATAAATAATTAAATAGCTCATTGATGGAGGATCCAGGCAGGCGTCCCGCTGGACTGATGGACAAAGGTGACTGTAAAGACGCTGAAATCAGCAGCAGGACTGTATAAACACAGGCACGTGTAACTGGAGACATTTATGCAACAAAAATGCACCTTCCTGCCTATGGGGAATCCATACCTCTGCCTTTTTTTGATCCGTATCCACAGGCTCTGTTGGCTGGGAGTTGCTGTGCGTCTCCTCCATGCTGACCAACTTGAGCTTGAGGTAAGACACTTCGTCTATCAGATCCAGCTTCTGAGTCTCCAGAGAGGTCCGACTCATCAGCTCCTGGGGAAAACACAAGCTGTAAGTTGAGGAAACTCCGGTGAGCAACAGGTTGAAATCACACCTACAGCAAATGTGGATCAATGCCGAGCGGACGGAGCATGACGGTCCACTCCCAACAAGCTTTTTCCCACAGCAAGAGAGCAGACAAGGCTGGAGGCCCAGACCCCACAAAGCTAAATATATACACGCTCACTTGTGTACACGGGCCAGTTCAGGGAGCTATTAATAAATCTGAGCTTCTTTGGTACGGTCAAATAGTTGAGAGGCTCAGAAAGCAAATGATGGCTAGTGTCCACGGAGAAGTTTTGCTCTCCGAATTACACAGAATCCACATCTGTGTGGGATTTGATCACATCACAGGCCTCCAAATCCCTGATTTCTGTTTACCCCACCCCTTCCCCAATCCTTTCAAAAGATTCGCCTTTTGACACATTTCATAAAAAGGAATTTATGAGTAATTGCAAAGCTAAATTAATCCAAACATTTCTCTAATTTACTTTAGGTGGTTTTTGGGAGCTTCATTTAATGAATGAATGAAGAAACTTTAAGCTACTTTGGTTGTGAGAGTGGAGTTGGTTTTATGTCCAATAGACTAAAACATACTGCTGTTTAAATTGAGGTTTAATCTCCCTTCATGTTGAGGAAATACAAGCTACAAGAACGTCCTCAATAAGGATCCAGGTCCTGTCATTTTGGATTGTACGCTTATAAGGTTATAAACTACAAACTACAAAGCATTTTATCGAGAAAACCAAAAAGAAAAAGCAACAAACAATAACAAAATACCTTTTAAAGGGCCTCACAAGTACTCATGTCTTCGTATGGACTCACTGGCATCATACTTTCTCCTGCTTCTAACCCTAAAACCACGTCTTAACCCCCAAACACTCATTCTGGCCCTCCATACATTCCATGTACAACAGTGCCCACACATACACACGCATGCACGCACGCACGCACCCACGCACGCACAGCTTAGTTATGACAGCTGAGTGCCAGTTTGAAACCTTACACCAGTGTCACTTACAGCAGGATAAGCTGGAGTCTTTAGAAGTAATTAATCACAAGTCTTTGCTCATAGCACAGAGCTCAGCTGCCTGAAACTCCCTTTCTGCCACTTATGGGGGGCAACATGTGACAAATTGTCTCTTTGGCACTTGGATCTCTTTTAAACTCCACTGTGAAGCATCTGAAAGCAAGGCTGATTAACCAAATATTACTCAATATTCTGCACCGGATGAAACCAACTGTTCTGGAGAAGCAGCAGACGCCTGTTTTTATTCCTATTCCCTATTGGAGCGACTGATCTGGAGCACGCTACATGCTAAAAGGCAACAGCCCGCCACCGTGCTCCGCGCTCAACCAGCAAACATCTCCTATCACATCAGCTATTTGACCAGACAGCCATTAACTGGACACAAATGCTGGAACAAAAGCTGCACACAAGCACAAACAAATCCAATAAGACCACCAGACCTACAATAAATTCTCATATAGACAATCAGGAACAGCAGCATTTGGACAACACAAGTCTGTAAAAAAAAAAAATCCTATTCTTTTTGTCCTTTATCCACATATTTTACAAATAATGGATGATTTAAACGTGGTATAGTGTCCCTGTACGCTACTTATTAGACCACAGAGGAATATCAGATATAATGGAGAGGACTGAGGACACTAAACAGGGGGGGTTTATTCCCCCGAAGCCCCCGGTGCTTGTGTGACATCCAGCCTTGCAGAATATTGAGAATAGCCACAAAAACAGATCAAATGTGTGGCCCTGGGCAGCAAAGTTGCTGCAGAATCTGGTAGTCACATCCAAACCTGGGTCACCTTCAAGCTGGGCTTTAGATAACTGAGCAATAATGCTGACCTTTGACCTCTGCATTTGCGTTATAGTTTAGGAATTAGTGTTTCACAGGATGTCAAATAGCCTGTTCTCAACAGAACGCTGTGGCACAATTTATTTATTCCTTTACACACACACACACACACACACACACACACACACACAAACACACTGTGTTGAATGACATTAGAAGAAGAAAATGCATTAAGTAGTGCATTTGCTGTCAAAGGCAACCCAATGGACAACACAAATGCAAGAATAAATTAAACAACATACAGTTATTTAATAACATAGACAGAAATATGAAAGTGAGAAGAGGTGACGGGAGACTAGGCTGGAGCCTGGTGGGGTCATTTTTAATGTGGTGAGGCAGGAACGCCATTTTTTGGGGTACAATAACTCATCAACTTGTCTGAGCTGTCGTTGCGTTGATCCAGGGGAAGATAAGGAGATCAGAGCAGAGTTGGAACAGAGCCACTATGTGCTCTTATAAACAGAAGAATTTTAGCGTCAATTCTTGGGCGGCCAGTGCAGGGCCCTAAGATTTGGGGCGACATTTATTGGACCTGGCCAGGATACAGCAGCAGTGTCCTGGATGAGTTGTAGATGTTGATACGATATGGTGGAAGTTAAGGCCAGTCTCAATGGTAGCACCAAGATTTGTATTTGATTTAAATAAAACTGTCAGGAGTTTCACGGTTTTAAGCTGCACAACGGCAGCGATTAAAAGCCACACGGTGGGTTCCAGAGAGCAGGACAAAAGTACCTCACACAGCCACATAATTCAGACAATCAAGGAGAAACATGTCAAGTTGTGCAATCTGAGCGGTTCTCAGCCCTGGTATGATGAGCAGATATCACGATTGTGCCTGATGTCACTCTGCATCTGCTAGCTTAAGCATCGGTAAGCTAACTGATGTCCTTCTTCTAAATTTGGACAAACCTGAGGTCATTGTTGGTCCTAAACTCCTCAGGAATAGATGAGCTAGTCACATTTCTCCTCTGTAGTTTGCTTGATTGGAATCTTTGGAAACTCTGACCTGAAACCACATTTCTTCTCCAGTGAACACTCGCCTCTCGTCACTGGCTGCATCATATCTGGAGAAGCACACAGCCTCATACTGTCCTCTCAGAATGCTGCTTTACTTGTGGTTAACTGCATCTTAAGGAGGAGACTAGGTAGTAGAGCTTTCAGCCATCAGCCCCCTGCTGGGAAGCCTCCAGGGACGGGAGGAAAACTTTCTTTTAGAAAGGTCATAGTCAGTAAATCTATACCTACGGTCATTAATGCAGACATTCATAGCTAGAGAAGGGTCGTCTATTATTTAGCATTATCTTAGTTATGCTGCTAGTTCTGCCCTGCTTCAGAATCATGGTCCGGGGGACAGGTCTCTTTCTCCTTCCGTCTCCCCATTTCCAGCCATCAGCAGGAGGGACCCCCCCTCCATGTGGGCCTGGTCCTGTTCAAGGTTTCTTCCTGTTTGAAGTTATGTTCTCCTGCCACTGCTGCTTGTTTTTAATGTAACAGACTCTATATGGTAAATAAAGTTGAATTGAATAGGCTTCACGACCTCTCTGTAGGACTACAAACTGATGGTTTCAGAGGTCCAGGCTGGTAACCGGGCCAGGTCAACGAGCCTCACCGGTTCAGCGGGTTTAAATGCAAGAGAAGAATATGTGCGGCTCACATTAACAACCTGGCTGTGCAGAGCATCGTGCAGGCCGCACCAGAAGAATGTGGAAAGAGCAAAGATCACCACAAGCCACAAAGAAGGCAGAAAAGAGTGGGCATCACATGGAGATTGTTTCCCCGTGGGTGCGCTTGTGTGTCACCTGTTGCAGCATCTCCTCGGTGGAGGCCAGTTTCTGCCGATGTTCCTCCAGAGAACTTTCCAGGTCTTTGATCTTCTCTCCCTGTGCTTCTACTTGGTCGGTCAGGATGCTCACCTGAAGGGAGACATAGGGTTGACCTCAGCAGAGGGAGAGCATGAAACTATGGTGCAAAAGGAAATATAAAACATTCATGTCCTGCTAAATGTGTGTGTTTACATCCAAGAGTTTCATATCCGAATTTATTGAAGAATTTTTGTGCATCTCTGGTTTGTGCAATCAAGTTTTGGGACAAAATATGGGTATTAATCAATAAAGTACCAGCATTTATAAATGCACAGTGCTGGAATTAAATAAATCTATTTTAGACGTAATCTTTTCTACAAACTTACCCACACTCATACACACCAGCATACCACTTCTCCACAACACACAACTACTCAGCAGGCTTTTACTCTGGAATGCAACACACATTCTCAATAACCTCTCAACAACCCTTGACAACTCATTCCCAGCATCATACCTTTATCCCACTGGAAAAAGTCTCCTGCAATGTCTCTACATGTCCCAAAATCCAGATTATTAAAGAAGTGAGACAAAATGTGTGAGTCGTCTGTAAAAGACTGAGCAGATAACTCATCTAACACTGTGGCTGATGAATGAAAACGCATGTGAACGAGTTACATGTGCGCGTTTGGCACATGAAATGAATGCCTGACAAAATGTCCTCTAAAATAAGGGTGTAGAAAACACACAAAGCTCCCCCACAAAGACTCACCTCCCATATGTGACTTATGAATGAAAATGTCCTGCCGAGCGCGTCCGCAGGGAAGAAGCTAGCAAGCAGGAAATATGCTAACTAACTGAAGCAGGACAAAAGTGAGAGGACGGCAGGTGAAACCTAGGAGAACCTATCCTGTGAACATTCGGTTAAACCTCCTGATGGGAAAAAATTCAGCCACTGGGAGGATCAGCCAATCACAGAGAGCCTTACATGAGGAATGTGGAAGAAGTAGGTGTGTGTGTGTGTGTGAGATAGGACTTTGATGAACTTTAGTTTCCTTCAGCGGGTGGTGAAGCATCTCGATAAAGAGCTGTCTTCAGCACCATAGACGCGTACAAGACACAGCGCGTGCCCGCCGATCAGCGCTTTTGGAATGGTGATTTCCGCCATGAGGAATGTGCGGGAGCGCCGCGAGGACCACGAGTGCGTGACGGAGCTGTGAGTCAAAACGCAGCGAGAGCCGAATCACTGGAGATGTATAATCATCCGTTCCGTTCCAGGACGAGAGGCGCAGCAACAGTTGCCAGGAAACACATGCTCAGACACTCCACAAGTGTCCAGGCATGTTTGTTGTGGAAATAACAGGATCCAACTAAAGCACAAAGATTACGGGCTTGAACCTGAGCCATTTATCCAGACTGGCAGCGAAACCCTCCAGGCATTCCCTGACATGGATCCAGCTAATTGAATTAGAAATGCCAAAAATTTGGAGGGAATTTATAGAACTTTTCTCTGTGAACTGTTGCTTGATGCTTTAAACAGTTGTCGCACACATGGGAAATGATGTGCAGATGAAAAGGTTCGGACCTGCAGGACCAGAGACTCTTTATCCCCTTCTAGGCGGAGCAGGCGGTCTTGGTAGCTTTCATTGTTGGTTGGAGAACACAGGTTGACCTGGTTGAAGGAGCACAAGAAGAGAAATCAGAAACCCTCAGAAGTGCATGTTTGTGTGTAGAAGTTACAGACTTCACAGACAAGTGTTTGGCTAATATTTGTCGCCGTTTCTGACTCGTTTTCCTATGAAAAACAAGGAAAGCCGCAGAAAGTGTGAGACGAGCAAGGATGAAGTCCTGACAGTTGCTGTTTTCACTGTGAAAACATGCATCTCAAATTGGACTTCTCTTAAAAGTTCTATGGATGCGTTAACCGGATTCACATTTGTTGAGGCGCGCTGCTGCTCCCGCTTTTACCAAAATATTGCTGAACGTTGGCAAAAAAAAGGGAGGATCAGTTTCAGAAAACCACCTGATAGCTAAAAATGTGTTCTGATAACCGGCTGAAGATGATTATCGTTACGTTTCACTGCGTCTTTTCATTTAGTTTCTCCTCCCTGAGGTCCACGCAGAGCTCCGGCATGGAAACAAGAGTTCTTTCAAAGGTTCCTTAGTGAAGCTGTCAATAGGATGATTTAATGATCCGGCATGAGCCTGAATCATGCTGGGCTGGACTGGTCCGAGCTGAGCTGGTGACTAACTTCTGCATGAACAGATGACGGATTATTCTCTGTGCACATGTTGGAAGATCATGAGGCCTATTGGATTCATATTTAACCCGGTATAGCACCTTACGAGAAGTTCTGGTTTCACGGGAACACAACAGGCTGGGGCAAAGAAACCGCAACGTTAGAATATTTTTGCAACTCGGGAAGCGAGAGAATGAAAATGAGGCAGAAACGTTGAGGAAATTATGGAGTCAGCTCAGTTTCCCTTTGCCCCCAGATTATCCCATCTTTATAGGCGCTGCTGACTCCTCAGCTAGCTGCCATTACCAGGAAAACAACGTTATTCATCCGCGGAGCCTGGGTGGGATTACAGGCTGGATTCTGCTCCTCTTAACTCCACAGACGAGTAAAAAGTGCTTGCTCCCACATCATCTTCCTTCCGTTCCAGCTAATCGGATACTTTGTGGATTCAACAGTAATGCTGCCATGCTAACATGGCTAACATAGTCAGCGAGAGAGTGTAAAAGTAACATCAGGCTCGTTCATTTTAGCACACCAATAGATCCGATATTTAAATGCATCATATTATCAGGATTGGCTACCAATGTCTACTCATTGAAGACATAAAAAAGAGTTTTAGTGGGAAGGCATTATTCATTATCCAGGGGTGCACTGCAGAGGTGCCTTTGAGCAAGGTACTGAAATGCTCGTAGCACCTGTGGAGGACAGCTGACTCGCTCTGAGACCTTTATGAAGCTGCATGTGCTCAAAGTATGTTGTGTGTGTCCCCTCTGGGGATGAATAAAGTATATTTCTATACTGAAAACACCACGTTGAGCATCTGCGACCGTGAAATGAGACATAAACTCACCATCTGAAGCAACTTTCACAAGTGTTGGAGGAATGTCAGCCTCAAAAGATTGATTCAGTAAACAAGAGGGAGGATAAGAGCGGGTTGTTACATATGGTACAACGTATGCGAAGTTAGAAAATATCCAGTAGATTATATCGTACATAACTACCAGAAATAACTGGACTAAAGCTGAAATTGAACTGACCACGATCATGTCGGTTTAAGTAGCTGGCGTAAATCTAAATAGAAGGAAATCCTCTGGATCCAGCTCGCAGCCGTTTAAAGTGTAGCTGAAACCCTGATAAACAGTCTGATGGCCCGAAAAGGAGGATAAAGTAAACACTGAATTGCCTCTGTGAGCACGGTGGATGTCTTCTTGCTTTCATGACAATGACCCAGTCCCCCCCACCCCCCCAAGGAAAAATGTAAACATCTGGATTTTTTTTTTTTTGTTCACTGCAACTCTAATTGTTACTATGGGAGACTGACTATAAACAGCACAGGCTTTAGCAAAACTTATTCTGAAAACCTTATTCTGTTAAGGCATCTTTCGGGTAAACTCTATGTGACCACCTGACCTGAAAATCAGCCTAAAATCAGCTAAAATCTGCAAAAATCAGCCTAAAATCTGCTAAAATCAGCCTGTAATACTTGACAATAAATAGCTGAGACCATATTAAAGCTCGTAATGAAGTCAGCACAGGAAGAGGTGAAATCATAAAACAGGAAAAAGTAACAGCTCAGACCGGGCGGAACTCCTGATGCATGACAACATCTGTGACATCAGACTTTCAACAAATGTCATAAATGACATTTTGCAACTCTTAAAATAAAGACTACCCCCCAAAAAAATCCAAACTAATAAAATAGTGTTTAATAGCATGCGAACAGGACATTCAAATGAGATTACAGTCCAGAATCTTGTCAGAACCAAATAAAGAACAGTTTAAATAAACTTATAATTACCACAATAATCAACAAGTGGAAAAAAACTCCCAAAACATGGTCATTAAAGTCAACCGTGAAAGCGAGAATGCAGAAGGAATGATCATTGAAGGAAAGATCAGGTTATAAGTTGTCAGGAAGTTGCCTAAAGATGGACAACAACACCGACAAGCAGCCATTTCTGACCCAAATGGTCCAGTAATGGAACCCTAACGGACAACTGTCCCCATACAGAAACAAGACTGAAAACAGGTCCAGAGACGGTTTAACTCCTGCTCAATCTGAGAAAAGAGTGAAGGAATATTGTGGGGAGGGGGCCCATGGAAAGGTCAGCACATTTCTGCTATAATTCCACCCAGATATTTTCTACTATAACTCAACAATAGATTGTTCTGTCTGTCGGTTCCACTCGCTGAGTGGGGGGAAAGAATTCCAAATGTGAAACTCCCGCCCAGGTTTTATGGCTAGATGGAGCATTTCCTGCTTTCTGTTGTCATCTTTCTTTGATTTTGCTGCTCCGTTCAGTCAGTCAGCTCTTGCTACCAACAATTCTATCAGTTTTCCACCTGATTTGTCCCACAACACATTTATCACAGCGATGGCAACATTAATCTAGATACTCCACAAGAAATACCGCTGTTGTCATTTGAATACTTTAATTCGAGTGTCCTGGCGTCTGTCCCATGGGATGGATGCATTTGGACCGTTTTCATCACGTGATTCGACTGACAGCTGGCCGAGGAGTTCCTTCTCTCCTAAATAAACAGAAACCGGCCTGAATGTGCTGCTAGGAGGACAGTTTTGGGTCATTTTTTCCAATGGCAGGAAACGCGTGTTTATACATTCCTCATTATGGGCTGACTTGATTTGGTCGTCGGCTCTTCAAGCCACTGGATTGTCTTGAATCCACTTTAAAAGACGGCCAATTAACTGCTGTACACTAGTCGGAATTCTTTCATTCAGTGTTAAGAACGACCCGATGCTTTTATTTTATTTATCGCCATGAAAGCTACATTTATTGTGGATATTTGCACTTCTTAGAGCATAAAGGTGTGCAGGACTGATTATTTAGAGCGGCTGTAAAGTTCAATATTTGCCTAAAAGGTAGGGCAGACTACGACAAAGGGAAAGGACGGCCATTATGGACCTTTTCCCACCAAAAGCATCACCTTGGACAGAAAGGGAGGAAGACGGAGATTTCTAGACGGAGTTTTAAAGCATCTGCGTGACTCCGAGGCCACACAAACACTTGGTTAAGTTCAGCCAACTCAGATGCTCCTTTGTGAAGCAAAATCAGCTGATAGGTAAAATCTTATAACACCGATCTTGTGATGCACTCTTCCAAACACACACTCACACACACACACACACACACACAAGCATGCAGTGTAAGAAGTTAAGATTGCAGCCCAGCTCTTGAGCCGGAGAAAATTACAATTAAATTAAACGAAAATAAGACAACAAGAATGAGCTTGAGCTGGAACAACAAGCAGCAGACGGTTGATTTGTTTCCTCTGCTACGAAGACAAACATGCACTTCCTTCTAACGGGAAGAACGCGACGCCACCGATCCACGCTCACCTTTTTGAGCCAAGAAAAGTGTCTGTAGATGTCAATGGAAGCGTCCATGCTCCCGGCCCATCACAGCCCGCACTGGACGGAGGAGGCTGCAGCAGCATGTGAGAGCTGTCACGGAAGTGGGTGTGAGTGAGACTCTGTGTGTGTGTGTGTGTGCGTGTGTGTGTATGAGACTATGATGTTCACAGCTGTGAAGGAGGAGGAGGAGGAGGAGGAGGAGAGGGGGTGTTTTACGATCTCTGCTGGGACGCCCCCCCCCCTCCTCCTATTTTGTTACCACCTCTCTCTTTTTCTACTACTCATTTAACCTTCTAATGCTTCCACACTTTCCACTGTCGTGGCATCATCATTTCATTTTTTTAACTAACCTCTTATTTATCACTTCTTTTAGCCATTTTCCACTTCTCACTCTCTTTTCCTCTTTCTCGCTGGCGTCTGAAAGCCGAATGGTGGAGCCCAGAAAAGGGGAGTGGTGGGAGGTTTCAGCAACTTCTCCTCTGTCTGGCTACGTTTCAGCTCAGTTTTTTTTACTTGAAATGTCTCTCTTTGGAAATTTAAGCACTTGATCCGCACAAAAACACAATTTTATCATGTCAAAACAAGTCAGAGACAAATACGAGTGTGGACGCAAATCGGGAAACAGGACTAAAGGTAGAAATTAAATTTGCTTTTCAGAGTTCTTAGTCTCAAGTGGGTCAAATATGAAATAAGTTTCATTCAGAACTTTTTGGAAGATCAATAGTCACAAATAAAGTTTACAAATAAAGTAAAAAAAGCGGGCAACGAAGACAGAAAGGGGACGAGAGCTTTGTGTCGTGAAGCAGCTGCCTCAGTCAGGCACACGAACAAAGCAGTAACAGGCTGTGATGTCAGTACAAACACAAGCCCTGCCAGATAACCCCCCCCAACACACACCCACACACACTCTCTCTCCCTCCTCAGAAAACTCCTAAACATTGAAGTGAAATGCCCTCTCTTCTCTCTCTAGTCTTTACCTCGGACATTCATTTTCTTTGTTGCTTCTTTTCTTCATGTTTGTAGCCGGTAGCTCAGGATTTTCTCGTCCAGTATGCAGAAGCGTGCTGTCACCAAAGGGGGAAGGGGGGTCGTTTATCTGAATGGCAGGGCCATGTAAACACACACGTACATACACAAACGTGCACGCACAGCTGTTTCACAACGCAACACAGCCCTTAGATAGAAAGGCAGCATTTCAAGCAGCGTGTGAGATCTCGCGCTGTGTTGGGTAGAAAATACACACGATGCATATGGCAGCGGTATCAGCGGACTGCCATATATGAACAGTCTAGTCTAGTAGGGATCTGGATGGTCCATCGAAGACCGAGGACCAGAGACTGGGCGTGGGTCTGCCATTTATGACGCCAGCTGGAACCAGATCAGTTCCTGTTGGAACGCACCAGTTCTCAGGTCTGCTTAGTATTACGTGTAGAACCTAAGTGGAACCACATGGCCCCAGTATGAGAAGAAAATGTAGGTGTACTGTATTATTTCTAAAAAAAACCATAAAAACCCTCCCGGACCGTCAGAAAATGACAGAGAGCGAGTGCGATGCAAACAACCCACAGCTGAGTGAGACCTGCTGGTCTGACGGGGGAAAAGTGCAGCTCATCAATAATCAGCCAAATCCTCGTGGATTGGAGGTTATCAAAGGCAAAAACAGCCACATTGCAAATGTGAAATTGACAGTGATGGAATGGTTATTAGCAGGAAGTTGATAACATTAGCAAAAACTGGATGTACTGTGGAAATTTCATAAAATTGATTGTCTGTGGCACAAAAGAGTGAGGAGTAAGCTCGTTAAATCAAGACACACAATTTAGACCCAGTTTCAGCGTGTTAGTTGGTGCCAGTGTGGGCTTATTCGCCCCAAAATTTTAAACATTTTTGTTTGGGTCACACTGGTCCAGTCAGGTGTGGCTACCTTCCGTCTGAGCCCGCAGTTTTGAACTCTATAAAGCTCTTCAAGGACTGAAGTCGAGCCGGGTTTCCTGCCCTACCTGGCAGAAAACGCTTCCGCCAAGGTGGGCGGGATCCCAGGTGAAAGAGACGTCTGCCTGGGATGATTGAAAATGGAGAGTTTTCTGTTGGAGAGAAACCACGTTTTTTCTTTGGCCCGTGAGGATTTGGGCACCGCTGCTGTGGAGTGACGGGCACCAAAAAGTGAAGTAGATTTCTAGAACTGTCACTCCTAAAAAGTGTTGCATGTCCTCTCTGTTACTTGCCCAACGTGACAACACTTCTCTTCCCTTCTCCGTGTAGCTGCTGCCTCTTGGATCCAACCTCAGAAACACACAATGTAGACCAACTTGTGCAAGTGTGTTGAGGAAATGGAGCCTCGGACGTCTTCTAATTTCATAATAGGAGGACCCGGGTCGTCTTGTTTGGGCCCCAGTGATGCTGCCAGTGTTCACGCCGACACAGGTTTCTTTAAATAAATATTTGAAATCGATGGTTTTAAGCTTGATGCTGCCTTTTAATATTATAGCGATTAGCGTTTTTGCTTTTACTTTTTACCTACGATACATTCAAAGTTATTACAACTTCCTGCCAATAACACACTCGTGATGCTTCCTGTGTTTACGCATGTTGCCCCCCCCCCCCCCCCCAGGCTGGAATGACGCCCACGGGGTGCAGAATAATTGCAGAGAATGAGCACCTTTGATCCCGTCCCTTCTACTGAGCAGAAAGGAGGAAGAAGAAGGGCCAAAGAGACATGTGACCAGGGTTATATTGAGCAGCAAGTATTTCATCTGTCCTGATTTAAGGATTTGCTGCAGCATCACGGTCCCCCATTTTGTTGCAGCTTTGTGTAAGAACCAATAACCTAATGGTTACTCCAGCTAAACTCCAGGGATTAAAGTACCGGTAAGTTCCAGAAGGACATCTGTCCCAGCAGAACCAATCTGGGCTTTCTTTGGAGAGGTGTCAGTTGCAGGGACAGGGAGACCGGTCAGGATTAAGGGACACCTAATCACAATGTGCTAGACAAGAACCTGAGCACTTAGGAACACAGAATGGGCCGAAGGTGGTTCTCCTCCTGATGAGACAATGACCCCAAGCACAAAGGTGAGACGACACAGGAGTGTCCTTCAGCCGGCCTTCCAGAGCCCTGACATCTCTATAAACAGGAAAATGGCTGTCCACCAACTGGCCCAATCTGACAACAACCTGAGAGGATCTGCTGAGAAGAATGCCAGAACATCCCCAAATCCAGGTGACCAAAGCTTGTGACATCATGTCCAAGAAGAGTGTAACTGCTGCCAAAGGTGCTTCAGCTTGGCTCTGAGGACAGGCTCAAATCCGCTGACCTCATGAGGAGACAAGATGTGACAGTTCTTAACTCATTTAAGCCTCTCTCAAAGTAATTTATATGGTCTTTTATAGACTTTTAGAGCTCCTCTTCAGCTTTATTAGGCGGTGGAAAATCAAACATCTCAGCAAACTCTGAGTCCCACCTGAAGGTTACCTATAAATAAACTTAAATATAATGTTGAAATTAAGGATTTATCAATATGTATTAGGTACATTAGCTTATTAATGCTATTAATTTTTGTGATGTAATTATGCATTTCAATGTGTTGAATATTTGAACTGTAATCAACACTTTTTTAAGCCACAGTGTTGATTTTGTGTTATTGTTAGCAACGTGTTGATATTTTCCAATAAAATGTTCCCACCCGAACAAAACATTAACTTAGCCTGAGATTCATGAACCCAAAATGAATGCCAAAAAAGAAAGAAGGAAGGTACGGAGGAGCGGTGCTGCATGCAACATGTGAGACATCTGCTGTTCAGAAGCTGCTAAACTGGAAAATAACGAGCTGTTTCCTTTCTCAGCGGCTGCGTGCAGAAAACAGCAACATCTGCAGGACAACGCTCGGCAGCAGCCGCCGCCGCCGCGCTGCTGCCTGCTGAGGAAGTTCAGCAGAGTCACACCATCCTAAAGGAAGCAAACCTGCTAAACAGCAAGGAAAACACAAGCCTGTCAACTTCTTACGACGTGTCTGAGCAGTCTGAACATACCTCATCAGTCCTGAACGGTCACTTGAGCTCCACAACGGCGAAAAAAAAAAACAGAGAGAAGGAAAGGAGAAGGAGGGAGGAAGAGAGTGAAACTAGTGGGGGCTGCAGGACACAGAGAGAATGTGAACTAGCAAGCTCGGCGCAGGAAGCCGATAGAAGTCCTTTTCTAATGGTGTCTCTGAGGAACACTTGATGGAACCCGTCCCAGACCGTCCCCCTTCGGTGTAGAACCACCAACAAATGTGGGATCAGTGGCACAAAGGCTGCAGTTCGTATCCGATGTGACTAAAAGTAACCTAAAAGGAATCTTGTTTGCTTCTTTACAGGACAAAATCCATATATATTACCAAATATGGAAATAAAATTACAAAAAGCATCCACCAAATTATATACCTATTATATATTATAAAATGGGATTAGAGCCTATTTCAGCCTCATTCTGTGACAAAGCAAAGCTAAATTCTCTCTGTCGGACCTTTTAGCAGCCCTTCATCGCCCCCCTCCAGTGTAAAAACATGACAGGTTTGCTTTCATAATGAGTACAATCATGAGGAAATCCATTTTAAACACATTTATTGAGCACAGCATCAACTGGGATCGACCCGTAGATCAGCCTTCTATTTATTATAGTCACTAAATCTTCAGCAAAGTTTTTTGCTAATTAAATTGCTTTAGTAATTGCAAACACCTAAAAATGTGTTTTTACTTGAAAAACCATGAACCACAAGCTTTGCTCCAGTTATTGAGATCCCGTTGTACAGCCTTCTGCAAATCAATCCCAATTTTTGATCACAGATCCTTTGAAATCTTTTTCTGTGAGCCACGCTTCTATTCTTGTGAACTCAAAGCTCAGAAAGTAGCTTTAGCCACACCTCCAGCCACCTTTCTTAACATGACACCTGCGAACACCTCACCCCTATTAGCTTCACCAACGAGGGTTTATTCACTTGTCCCACTAACTGTGTGAAGGTTTCATGATGGTTCTCTACAAAAACCAAAAGATCAGAAGCTTTGTGCATTATTTTAGACACTTTTTCCAATACCCTTGACTTAGATGACAATCGGCTCCCATTTCAGGACCAATGAATGCAGAAATCTACCTTCCAAAGCCTGATTTTCATACCACTCTGTCCTCTCAATCTGAAACAGATGGTTCTTTGGATAACGTGTTGCACATTTGACTACAGTCAAAATTCATAACCTCACCATGAATGCACTTATATAACTTGTGGCACACTAGGCAAAACAGACGCCCACATACACACCCACACACACCCCCCCCCACACACACACAATCAGTATGATCGCCCAGTGCAATTTCTAGCCCAGCTGTGCATTCTCAAAGGACAGTGTGAATATTCAGGCATGTGTAAATTTAAAGATAGTTCAGTTTTTTTTACGTTCTGCAGTCCTGCTCACCAGAGAAATTCCTTTTGCACGTCAATCATGCGAAGAGCATCACTGTTTAATTTGTCTGATAACCTATTTGGAGCTTGAGCGCTCAAATGTATTTTTTCCCCCATTAATTTGGTAAATTAACAATATGTGCCACCCATTTATATTTTAAAAACACAAAGCGTTTGCAGTCGCATTTACATACAAGGACAGCTGAAACTGGGCACGTAAAACCAAATACTCAGCCGCTGATTGCGAAACTGCTGCATTTACATATATGACTGGCGGCGCCACTCGAGCGGTCACAACAAGCTTTGCATGAAGGACACAATTCCTCCTATTTAAAGGGAATATCGAGTTGGTGGAAACCGCTCATGCGGAAATGACCTCACAGAGTTTTGATGTAATTCTTTCTGACTGCTGCTGAAATCCCCACACACAAATGGCGACAACAGGAAATGGATAAATGGCAGCAACTCCAGTAGATTTGACGACAGGTTGGTGAACAGAGCAGAATTCAAACATTAATGCTCACCTCTCTGTTCTGCAGCCAGTTGATGAGTGCCTGCGTGGTCTCTGAAGGCAGCTGAGCTCTGAGGCTCTCTCTCTCCTCCTGGTTGGGCTGAAGCTCCAAGGCAAGTTTCAGGTCTTCAGCTAACTGAACAACTTGCAGGGGAGCCGCGCCGACAGGGGAACCCACGTGATACATGCTGTTGGAATACTCCACTGCAGCCGCCTTGGAGCCTGGGGTGCAGCAGAGTGACAGAAGAAACAATCAGCAGATGGTCTGCAAGGAGACCCCAGAAAAAGCATTTAAATAAGATACAATATCTTTCTTTGCAGGATGCCAGCAACAGTTTTGGAGGCTGCCATCTTCTGCTCGGAGTGTCACCAGACTCGGTGCCTCTCAATCTGACCAACAAGGCACAGAGCAGATCAGCCAGAGGTTCACCCATAAGAACCCAAGTGTCACAGATGTTTCCACTGCTGGAGAAACTTCTTTAACAGGCCTAACAGAGTCCCCGCTCCAGGATGAGCACTTAGATGAGGCCTGAATAACTCCTGGGTAGGGCTTAAGGTTTACTCAGTGAGCCCATTGGCTCAACCTAGAGCACCGTGTGATGCGGAACCCAGCAGACAAGGAGCATCAGCCCAGAGGAACCTGCTTCTCCTCTTCTTCGTAGCATCCACCGCCATGTACACAAACACACAAACCAGAAACAACGCGACACAACCCAACAAGCGCTGTTTAATTACCGTCTATTACCAGACTGATGTGTACACAGATTCAGTTTGCATGTTCTCCTCCTTTGTCGTTGTGTTCTTTACTATTATTTTTGCTTTTGGCGGCTCGCTCAGGTGGCGTCACATTCAAAACTGACGCACGATTACGGGGCAACCGAAACCCGTGACGTCGCCAAGAGGTCCTACCCCCACAGTGGAGACACGACCGCCGAGGTGCACGCGTGAGTGGAATGGCCCCCAGTATTTACCAGAACTCCAGCAGTGGAAATGCACCAAACTTTCCTAAACCAGATAAGGTTATCTGGTTTTATGTTTGATCATAACTCACGTGTCCATATAGAAAAAAAATCTGTGATCAGGTGACAATGATATGAGTGTGACTGGAAGTGATCTTCCAAAAGGTGGTATCACCTGTGCACAAAAGGTTCCAACGGTTTCTTCATGCCCAGAAAGAGGAGAGGAACAAAGAGCCCCCGAAGGGTGCAGAGGTCAGAACGACTGAAATGAACACGGCTCATTCACAGATCACAAGCAAACGTGGCAGATCAGAACTTTGGGGTTAAATAAATGTAAACTTTACAGCATATGTTGGTGAAAAAAGACAATAACTATGAGTCAAAACCTTCAGTTCCTGGGAACCTTTTTATCTCCATTCCTAATCGTCCTGATGGAGCCTACAGGGGGTGCACTGAAATAAGGACTCTAGCGACATTCTTCAAAGGTGAATGGATTTTTTATAGTGTGTGTGTGGCTGACAGTAAGTCTCACCGTGACCAATTAGAGTCCTTGAATATGACTACTCGGTCAATTTCAGCTTGATGAATGAACAGATTTACAGCCAGTTGCTTTATTGAGGCCACACAGGTTAAAGATACGTTTCCTTTATGAGCTTTAAGTCTACAAATAAAATGATCTACAAAGGCGGCACATGACTTGATACATTCAGGATTGTTTTATTTGATCCAAGCAGCTTTATTATTATGACTTTCTGCAAATACAACGTGAAACCAACAATGAGAGAGGGAGCGTAATCGCATCTAATCAGCAGTGAATATAAAAATTAGCAATTAAAAATCAACCAAAATGCAAATACTAGCAAAGGAAAACATTACATCATACCCGGTGCAGCTCGTGTAACCCGTCTTCAGCTGGAAGAACTTCAAATCCGTTCTATTCAGCTTTATTTATACAGCATCTCTTACAACCAAGATGCCTCCTGGCACTTTAAATAACCCCCAGGCCTGATCCCTAAACCTCCGTTCCTTCTCAACACACAAGTCTTGTTGCATATTTTGCTGTGCTTACAGATTGTTACCCCACATCATCTCAATAGGAATAAGATTTGGAATTTTAAGGCCATTCCAGGCTTCCCCATGCCAGCCAGCCCTTGTTTGTTTGTTTGTTTGTTTAATATGGATATCACACCTACACTGAGACTGTTCCAGTGGACGTACCAGATGCTTTAGCACAGCTGCTAATTTTTGAACACCACTGGCACCATTAGACAACAGGAATAATAATAATAATAATAATAATAATAATAATAATAATAAGTCTGGATTTACACACGTGGACACTGCTGTTCTGTTTTTAGCTCTTTTGAGCCCCTCTGTTTAAAGCATGTGCATCAGTCTCCAGTTTTAAGTTATTTTGGCTGTACATTTTGCTCAAGGAATTACAGCCACCACAAAATGGCACCCTCCGTGCACTATCCTGGGCCCAAAACATGAACGATGAAATAAATGCACTGAAGCAAAGTATAAAAGTTTTTCCAAAATTTACATGTGAGATACTATCAAGAAAATGTAAACTATATACACATTAGTAATAGCACAGTGCTTATATCTTAAAATTCTAGCATAAATTACTTTGATGTTGCCAAGGATTAATAATATGATGTTTGAGGTGGTGTTTCATTACAAACGTGTAATAATTAGATATTTCAGCTCATGATAAAAAGTCTTTTAACTAATCAGGATAAACGATCAAGACTCTGAATGCACAAAGTGGATAGCAAAGATTAACACTGACACTGCACTAATATCACGATGATGCTTTGCTTTATGTTAAAAAACAGAACAAGAGCATTGAGAATTTAGACAGAGAACTCGCGCAAGGATGTTTGGGACAAAAGGACATATGAAAATATTATTTATGCTGTCAACAGCTGTACAGCACCACCTCCATTATCACCGCTTGGATTAATGTCCATGCACAAGATTAGGGCTTATCAGAGAAAAAAAAACACACATATTTTGAGACTATAAAGAGCATTTAAACACCAGAGAGGCGTCTCAGACGCACCTTTAGGGACAGAGATGAGGTGATTCTCTGCTGCATCCTTCTCATTTATGGCCCAAAAGGGCAGGCTTGATATTAACAGGTTTTAATGTAAAAGAGCTTCTGCTCTTTAAACCCAGCAGAGCAGCAACATACTGTAATATGTGATCTGCAGGTGTGTTTTTAAAATCATCAAATCATTACAGGAGCGATTTCAGGTCGGTGGTGATATTATAGCTTAAAAAAAACACACAAGCATCGGTGTTTTCCACATCGTTCCAATGAGAGCCTCAAGGGCCACAGCATTGTCACAACAGAGAAGTGCAGACGGGGCTCAAGGATGGGATGTATTCTCGATCACATCACAAAAATGCCATTATCCGAGACATTAACCAGCAGAGAGCACTCTCTCGCGATCCCACAAGAGTACGGACAACGTATCTAAATTCTGCCGATAAGTGTGTCTAATTTCCTTGTTAATGACCAGCTCATATCATTGGTAATGGGATTTTTTTTTTAATGTACTTCTATTTGTGGTGGTGACTGAGAGCTGGAAGAGTGGACTCAGACCACTTGATAAGGATGGTGTTATTTGGGCAGAGTTAGCTTCTGGTGTAATAATGCTCCATGTGCACAATGCACTTTTGTGCTACGACATTTTCAAAGATATTTATATGAATTTCCTCATTCTGGTCTTTTCCAGTAATCCCCACACATAAGAACATCTTTTTATCTGTTGCGGTGATAGGATAATGTTCAATAATGGGCTGCACTTTTTTTTTTTTAAAGTGTTGCAGCTTTTCCGACATATTAACTCAGCCTGCCTTGCAGAGTTGCGACCACAACTTAGTGCCAACGTCTTTCCTTACGTCGCCGCAAAGTGCTTTATCCAAGACAGATAGGTCATGATTGTAAAGCTCCCCACTTTGGGTTGATCCAAAGGTCAATAGAAACATTTGTTCTCTTGGACTTCACGGACTGTTTCATTTATTTGTTCTCAACAAAAGGCAGGAATACTCACGTATAATGTAGCATTAATTTCAACGATGCTACGACAGCGCATCTGTAGCCACCCTTGACCGCCTAATCTGCTTTGAATCACAAGTCAGTATTCACCCCTTCACACTCGCCTCCACACCGGTGACGGGGAATAACTCACAGGGTGCAGCTTGCTCATTCGGAATACACAATCACACACAGTTATGCACCAAAGATGCAGATTCAGGAGCTATTTAGGATTCATTATTACGCTCAAGCACACTAAGACATCCTTTTGGGGGCCCAGAATCAAACCAATGACCTCCGTATCACTTGATCTGCTTAGTTCAGTGCGGAAGTATAGCTTTTGTAAGAGATTACGCCTCTGAGAGGTGATCCATGTGTGTGTTAGCCCCACTAAGCCCTGTGTTATTAAGCATTATGCGTGTAGTTTAACATGGAGTTACTTCCAGCATCTCTTTTGAATGACATTGAGGCTTTTCTGCTCTTACCTGCAATGATGTCGTCCATCTGCTCCAGGGCTGCCTCCAGCATTTGGCTGGCCTCCGTTTCCACAGTGACGGCGGGAAGCATTGGGTCTAGTTCTTTCTAAATCTGCGAAGGAAAAGCAAACAGAATACTCGGGTCATTTTAAATAATGCAAAACACTGCGTTGACCGGGAGTGAAACTTTAAAACTCACATCAAGTGGGTGATCACACCCCCTGGTCTCTATGTAAAAAAAATGTATTTTTAAAAATGTGGACTCTTCAGCAATATCAGATTCCTGAATTCCATCAGGGCTCAAAACAAACTAGACGATTCTTAGTTTGGTTATTTGTAAATTAGTAACGATGAGCCAATTAATAAGGTGCCACAGTCGCAGCTGCTGTTTAGATTATTTAACTATTGTATTATTTTAAAGCAGGTTTAATAATATGCCCACAGAGCCCCTCATTTTTCATCCATGCATGTCTCTTATCTTGGGAAAACACCTCTGCAGGCCACAAAGCAACTACACACGCAGCTCGGAACACGAACACATAAACTGGAGTTTCACAAACACTTTTAATTCATCGGAGCCGGATTAAGTTTTCACGGCCGCCTCTGGCTGCTCTTCCATCTTTGCCACCCGGGGTTCCTGCTTTTCCCTGCACCCTCCTCCTCCTCGCTCCTGTCATCCCTCTTATTCCTGACACTCATTCCTTCCCTGCCATCTCTCCTTCAAGGCTTTGGCTCCTCTGTCATGCTGTCATGCTACATTACAAGCAAATAGACATCAACATGCGGAAATCAAGGGGAAGGCCGGTGATGTAATCTGCTGCCAGCCTGGGAGCGCATACCCCACCAACACCCCACCCCTCACCCTCATTCCCGCAGAGCTGCCCAATGCTCATCTACATTAGCACCAACGTTTGTAGCCAGGACTAATCCAAACAGCTGACACATCTGATCTGCAAAACATGCTTTCCAAAGGCCTTATAGTAGCACACAGCCACCGACCTGCTGCTGTCATGTTTTCCCACTGTTGGGTCATAACAAGAATTTTGGTGATCTACAGAATGATGTGCAAGCATGTTTGGCAAAAGCCCAATACACCGTCCGGGCAGAAGATTAGCACTTATGCTACATCGAAACTTTTTTCTACCGCTACAGCCCAGACTCATCGAGGGATGGACTCCAAATGGACCCCCAAAGTTACCATCTTGTTTGAGCCAACACATCTCCAGAACCTCCAATGAGATCTGGGAAACATGGAGTCCAAGTCAACACCTCAGACTTGTGCCTGTGCTCCTCAAACAATGCTAGAACCACTGTTGCTTTGTGAAAGGGTGACATTTCCAGAAAGGGCTGCAACAATCCTTATGTAGGTGGTGTCAAAGTAAGATCCACATACAGTAGATGGTGGACCCAATCCTTGCTTCTTCCCATAGTGGACCCTGGTGCTATGTGTTCCCCAGTTAAGTGACACACCCACCCATCATTCTATGGGATGAAAATAAAAACGTGAGTCATCATCAACATCTTATAAGTTCTGGTTGCCAGTCTTGCTGCAAGGATGGTTGCGCAATTTTTGGACTAACAGACGGCGATGGTGTCATAGCAACAGAACAACTCAGTTGGAGAGGAATGGCCCAATATTGGACCTTGTTCGCAGTCAACTCCATCATTGTCTTTGCATCGAGGGCGCGGGTACACCTACAGTACCTGTGTGAGTGAGTCAGGAGTGTCTGCAAACACAGAAGCTGTCCAGTTTTATTTAAGAAAAGTGTAACTTCTCTGTTCGCATTAACATATATTGCATTTATTTGTGTACTGAACTAACATCTCACAAAACATCTGTAGCTGGGAAGCAAAAGGTGCTTAGACTGCAGAAGATCATCATTCTTGCAACACCAACTGGTGCTTTCAACAAAGATAAGAGCTCAGTGTCCACCGCGGGAAGACAGAACGCTTGCACTAGTGTCTGCTGCATCAGCCATCAGCACCATGCTTCACTTCATCACCATCACCATCACCAGACCTCCATCCAGCAGCACTGATCACTTCACTCCACGTCAACGAGCTGAATTGGTCCTGAGCCAACGGAGGATGAAGGCGGAGGATGCTTCTGTAAACAACTTTTCTTTTCATTAGGCTCCGCGGCCTGTTTATTATGCTCATTGAGTTGCTGTTTTCTACGACTGTGGGGTGGGTCATCGTGACAAATGAATACTGCTGCGAGCACGTGAGGAGAGCAGGACCGCTGATGAGCTCTGCCGTCATTTCTTAACTTGACATGAGACATTTAACCACACAATAAAGCCTTTTGCCGTAAGCCAAAGGTTATAAATAAGACAAAAGGTGCGTCCTCTTCCGTGCAAAGCTGAAGACTGCGAATGACCAGCAGCTAAGCTTTAAAGTGAAACAGCAACAACTCAGATTTGCAGAAGGAGGAATGGCCTCAGATGCAGCTCGTCAGCCACGGAAGCATGTGCTGCGTTGCACATTCGCTGTAAAAAAAAAAGTGCTGCCGCAGCTAGATAAGCGGAAATGTTACGACTAACTTCTGCAGTGGCGTCCTGATGGGACCACTCATGAGGTGTAAATAATGGAACAGATTTACGTTTTGATGATTACAACCATCGTTCTACTGCAGATGCTGCAATGTAATGATAAATATGATGATAAGTAAAAGCACAGCAGCGATATCAATCAACATCGGTATAGAGTTAAATTCTAGCATCACACCAAATAATCGTGGACTACCATAGAACCGGATGAGGGAGGCTTATGGCAGTGGGTATAATGTGATCTGTGAACTGTGGCTGATGCATAGCTGCTGGGTGAGCAGGAACATATATGTAGCTTCACGTGACTCAGCAGCGAACTATCTGTGCTGCTCGGCCATTATTGCCTTTCATTTCTTCTCTTTCCTTATCCCCGCAAAAGTGCATTTGGTTCAATTCTGCTAAGCTCTCTTCTGAAAAAAACAGGGCCCTTTCTGTTCCTTCCACATATTATCTAATCCTTTTCTGCATGTAGTCTCTGCGCTCTTCTCGGGTCAGTTCAGCGACTCGCCTTCCCATGCCTACTGTAATCCATTTTGCCTTGAGAGTGAGGGTAATGAACCATAACACAAAACAACACATGACTTCCAGTCAGTGATGATCATGAGGCTCACGGACAGTAATGTGAATAGTCAAACATCAGTTTTAATCTTTATGCCCTGAAAAGACCGCATCTGTCCTCTTATGCTATAATTCTAACAGTCATAATAAGAGGATAAATTAATCAGATAGGAAACAGCAAATAACATGTGATCATTTCTTCCATTTCTTGCTCTTAAAAGTAATATTTATTACCGTTAACAATGACATTGAAAGCTGTACGGATGAATTAAATAAGGTATGACCAGAAACGCTGGATTTGGAAGCGTGCTTGGAAGTTTAACCCGACCTACTTCCACCTTTAGACAGTTGGGACACAGCTGTTATAGAACACACATTCACACCAAGCAGGTAACCAGCACTGCCACATTCTTGTGAAATGAGTCTGGTAGCATCATAAACATGACAACATGCCCATTGGCAGCAACACCTACCATTAGTAGAATAATAGGTCATAAAAGGGCCGCGTGTAGATTCCCCTGTTAAAACCACGTACACTAAAACTGCTAGGCCTTTTTTGGGGGGGCGGGGGGGATCAATAATCAAATAGTAAAAGGGAGAGGAAATGCTCAGAAAACTTGTCCGTGCATGTGTGCACGGACAGCCAAACCACCTGACCTGTTTCCCAGTCGAAAGTAGAATGACAGGTTAGGGTTCACGGAACCCTATAGTTTTGCTTGTGTGAATTTGAAGTAATTCAACTCTAAATCCCATTTGCCTTTTTAAAGAATTGATTTTATTTCATTTTGTTGAGTTTATTTCCATTTTGACGAGAGAAACATCAGTAAATAACAAGGGTTAAAGTGTCAGTGCAGCAATGAGGGCAAGTAAGAACAATCTGCATTCAAATATTTTTTACAAGTAAAGCTAGTAAATATTAAGACTTAGTGCAGGTTTAGCAGCTAAAAAACTGCAGTTTAAACAGTTACCTAAAGAATATATAATAATGTGGTTCAGAATTATAACACATTATTTTGCTACTGGGAATCATGTCAAGGAAATGTCAAACAGAACCCTTCTGACAGATTTATAAATGTGTAATTTTATAGTACTTGTTATATCACGTCACTCTTTTATTGTTTTATGAAGCTTGACTTTGTTTATTCTAAATCCCTTTCTACTTTGCTTCTTGCATAGCGCAGATTAATTTTGAATTAATGATTTTGAAGCTACAAATGTTCTTTGTTTGCCCTTCACTGCCTACTTGATTATAAAAATAAGGAACTCACAGGAAACCGAAGCAGGTGAAGCAGACCTTTCGTGATCAAAGTCTGCAAGTTTAGCTGAATTACTGAATTCTCTGACAGAATCAGAAGGTCAGGAACATCAGAAGATTCTATTATATACACACTGCATATGCAGATGCCCCCAAAAACTAGTCGCCATTATGCAAAAGTGTCACGCAACAACTGTGGGAAGATGCTGGCGTACCTGCACAAGAGCCCGCGCAGACACGGGGAGAACATGTGAACTCCTGAGGGGGATGAATCAATGTGTGACGTATTAAAAGGGTCGTGGCGAGCGGCGGCAGAATGCGGCCATTGTTTCCATGGTGGGAAAAACCAAAAACTTACAAAAGGTTCAAGTATTAGGACAAGCCAGTCAGAACGGGAAATGCATGTGGTCATTCATGGCTGTGAAAATCAAGTTAACCATTAATAATGATGGTTGTGTGTCTGTGTGTGCATAGGTGTGTGTGTGTTTAGTGTTTCTCCTCATTTGGCTTAGCCTGTTTGGATTAGTGTCACCAGCTTGAGGCCAGACCTATGCTCCCCGGGCCCTCCTGTCAGACAGCGTAAAGACAACTCTCTGTGTGTGCATGTGTGTGGGTGTGTAAACTTGTATGGAGACCCCTTTTTACACTGATTGGCCCCTGAAGAAGAAATGAGCATGTTTTCGATTACCTAGATAGGATTTTTACAAGAATTTACGCATTTGAGGGGGAAGACGCCTCTCACTTGACCCCAAAGTTTAGGGTCAGTGTTTTGCACATCCACACACGTGACACATCTGAGCCAGGGTGCATCTGCAAGCTAGCTTATTACATTTCTACTACAATAGTTCAAAACTAGAGCACAACACATTACCAAGATTTATTTATTTTTAGCCAGGTAAATAAATTCCTGGTAATAAATGTTCTCCTGGGGATGTCAAAGGAAAAGGGACCATTGTCTAATAAAGTAAACATGTAAAGACATGTTAGTTCTTGATAGGATGGAGAAATGACTCAGCAAAGTCACACAACAACAGACCATTATAGTATTCAGTCCATTACAGGCCTGTAGAATTCCCCTTTCTCCAACCAACCAGTGGTTCAGAAGAAAATAACCATGAATTATTTCAGGACAGTCCAAATTAAACATGATTTTGTCTTTACAAAGCAAAATTTTGTTTTTTCTGTGGCCTCGATGGGTCCGGAGCAGTATCGTCCAAGAACTCATCAGAAGGACTGGAACAACACTGCAATAACATAATACTGGGACATCCATTCATTCAGTTCATTCATTCATTCAGTTCATTTATTTACATTTCTATAGTCTTATATTTTATATTTATATTCTATTTTTAATTTATTCTATTTTATTTCTTATTTTATTCTATTTTTATTATTTTTAATATCTTAAACAGTGCTGTGCGTTTCTTTGGGGAGATGCTAATTTCCCTAATGGACACCCCCTTAAGGGACCAATAAAGTACCCTGATTCTGATTCTGATTCTGATACCCGTTGAAGACAGTCACAAGCTCATGAGACAGCTAAAACTAACCAGTCAGCTGGGAACAGAGAAATGCTCCGATAATACAACGATATCCTCATACGAACGTATACTGGCACAAATGCATCTTTGTTAATACCAAAAAATTGATATATCAAGTTGAAGAATTCCCATCCTAGTCATTAAATCCACTAGGAATAGTCCCACACCGGATACACGTAGTTCAAAGATTTGGATCACTACAACCAATTTTGTTGGGTCGTGACTTTATTAGTATTTATTCAAACTACCATTATAACAAAAATGACCATATAATGACTGGGGAAGGGGGGGGGAGGGGCTGTTTCCATAATAAAGGCCAGTAGGACGTGTTTTAATGGAGGCCAGCACCTCTGTTACAGGAGATATGAGTTACACGACACCCTGTAAATGAAGCAGAGAGAGACGGATCACTTTACTGGATAATGTTCCAGGTGTACTAGCGCAGACGGCGGGTGCACGACGACATCAGGTGCACGCACAGGAGATACAAAACTCAAAAAGCGAGTGTTTTGGAAGGACCACTCTATAGCTTCCATTCCATGAACCAGCACAGAAGATTTTTTTGTGTTTTTTACTGTGTATCTCATCAAATTCCCCAGCTCTCACCAAAGATGTCTCACTAATTTCCGGTGTGCAACTACCCTCCTCCCTCACTTCCTCTCTTCACCCGTGCTTGATATGTTTGCGACTCATCGTCCAAAATTTGAGATCTGACCAGTTAGACGATGACATGGTCCGTGTGGTCCACTGGGAACACACATTTATGGATGGATAAAACATAGCAACATAGCAACCCGTGGATGCATCAATGAAAGTCTGCACACGGCTCACAAAGCAGCCATTATTGGAAAACTTAACCAGTTATAAATGCCTGTAACCAAACAGGGTTTTAAGGCCTCAACACCAGTAAAAACTGGGCAGCAAAGCACATAAGGACCCAAGGACATGATGTTAGCAAGCTTTGCTGTTACGTATTATGATCTTTATCAACAATTACTCCTTCGAGAGTGTTTTAAGTCTTTTGTTTTTGGACCTGGCCTGGCTGGTTATGCCTGAGAGGAAGCCCAACACGCCCTACCGGCAGGTTGTAGTAGCGCTGGAGCGACCTGCACCGCTTTACACGTGAACAATGAATCCACTAGCTCCATTCATGGAGACGAAGGCAGGAAAAACAGAGGGAGACGAATACTTGTCCTAACAATTTGCACACAACGCAGGAAGACATTTTCATTTTGCCAAAGTGCTACGAGCTTAAAGTGCCATCTCAACTAATTACCCGTTTCAACTGTTTGACAGCCCTAATTATAAAGGTCATTTAAACCCACTGGATTTACCAAATAAATGTCGTGGAGCAAAGGAGACGGGATCTGACTTGGTAGACAGAATCTGTCAGGCTCCGTCTTCCTAGGACATTTCATTTCAGATATATGGGACAATATTAGACAAAGCTCTCTTTCTGTGTGACAATGATCCTAGCTGGGAAAACTGGTTAGTGGTGTTTGACACCCACTGTCCACACACAGTGTAACTGTGTAACACCCACACCCACAAATGCATGGGAATGCCACTGTGCGTGTGTGTGTGCATGTGTGTGTGTGTGTTCCGCAGGTATTTGTGCTCTCTGTGCACAGGCCAGCTTTCCCAACCTTCTTTTTTTTTTCTATGTCTTCTTTCACTTTCTCTCTCTCTCTGACTTTCTGCTCCAGCAGAATAATTTAGGTGATTCATTATTTTAAGATCATTCTTGCATGCTCTTTCTAATAAAGCTTTGTTTATGACAACATGTGTTTCTAAAACTTTTCTTCACCTCCAGTTTCATCTCAACAAGACGAGCCCGCATGTTTGACAGCGGCTCCAAAAAGAGGACTTTTCAAGCAACTGCAGTTTTACAAAGTACATTTCTTATAATCAAGCGATCAATCAAGCTATCAATTCCAATTTTAGTGCGTTCTGCCATATCAATTACAAATACTTTACATGAATGAATGTGTCACGTGTGTCAGCAAAGACCCTTATATTGGGAAAGAAGCTTTGCAGCAGTCAGTCTGCCCATTTCTACATCCACCATCATGAGGCTTTGCTTTAAACCTCAATGCTTTCCAAACCACAGTGAGGGAAAAAAAAAGAATCTACTCATTTTTCTCTTTGAGTGGATCTCTCTGTGTCCCGCGGACTGGAATATGGCTACGCCAATGTCTATTCTCATTTCCTTTACTCCCACTTCTGACAGCGAACTGAAGATAAATGTCTAATAACGTCTTCTTTTCATTTTCATGTCTGCGTTTCCCCTCTCTGTTGCTATCTTCCCTTCCACTCCCTCAGCTAGCGCGGGATTATTCCTCGTAGATTAAGAGGCAGCCTTTAGCTTTCACTTTTTTGCCGACCCCCGATCTCTCATTAATCTCTGCCGCCTCTGCTTACGCTCCTTTGCCACGAGAGAACAGCGATTACCTTAAATAAGCTACAGTGGAACAGACGGTAAGATGACAAAGCAATCACCTGAATTGACATGGCTGCAAGAGAACTCTAGGTTTTAAAGCTTTGATCGCATAAGTGCCAACGTTTGCCACTCCTCTGTGTGCAACACGTATGCATATGAGCACATGCAGCCATTGAGCATGTAAAGCTGACTAACAACACTGCCAACGTTGGTTAGTCAAGCTGCTTTGGTTTCCTTTGTTGTCATCAAATTCTCATAGGTTGTGTGTGAGTTTGAGGCCATTATGGCATTGAGAGGTGAGATTAAAAAATAAAGTTATTTTCCGAACAAAAACACGAGGGACGGATGCATTTCATTCATCCTCCACTCTTTCCCACTTCAAGGGTCACCTGAAGTGGACACACACTACTACAATAACAGGGCAATACTGGAAACACTGGAGGGACTGGTTTCTGCCACCCAACTGCTCTCAAAAAGAACCTTAATTATTTCATTTTAGACAACAGCAATGGTGCCTTTCACCCATAGAATAGAGGCACAATTTATGCCCAATTCCTCTGCAGTGGACTCTGTGGTGTGTGTGTGTGTGTGTGCGTGTGTGTGTGTGTGTGTGTGTGTGTGTGTGTGCTCTTGTGTGTATAGGAAGCTCCAGTGTTAGATGCAGCAGATGCTTAGGCAGCGGGGAGCCACACATCAGCCTTGATATTGTTCCATTAGTAAATCAGTACCCCTCCTTCGCCCCCCTTTCCCCTCGCCTTTTACTCACGCTGTCAGAAACGGATGATCTGCAATTACACAGCATGTGCCACTGCATCTAAGCATCATTTAATAGCTCCAAGCTGACAGTGCATGACGGAGCAAGCAGGGAAACAGCACTGTGACAATAAAAAAAAGCACCATGATGTCTTTCCTGAAGTACACGCAAAATCACGCTGCTGTTATGTGGAGCGGGTGCAACAAAGTAAAGTGCAACACGGCAACTTGAGCAACTTTGAACTACTTTTAGTGGAGTCCTTATACATACAAATAAACATAAAAGGTGGGGTGCACCTCTGGTGGACAAAATAAAACGTATACACCAGGTGCCAGGCCAGTGGATAAAAGATTTTTTTTTAAATATATATTGTTTTTAAAATTGAATTGGTTTGCCTTTAAATGGAAATAAACGACAGATCGATAGATTAAAAATAGATACTATAAGCACCCTACCAGTGGTTAAAAATGGTGTATTTTCAGCAGATGAAGCTGGTTTCTTCTAGCTGGTGAGTTCAATGGTAAAGGCTGTTCTCTAAAGTGCTTTTCTAGTCAACACCATGTGGAAAGTTAGAGTATTTTTTCATTTTATTTCTAAAATATCAGGTCCTCACTGCACATAAAGTATAAAGTACCATCACTCCTATGTTCAATTTCATTTAAAATAAATGCAAACTAACAATACCGAAGGCACAGAACTCCACATAAACCAATCTATCCATTGGAACAGACTTCAAGTAAAGAGGATCACACGCTTTAATAAACCCATTATATTTTCATGTGATTGTTAAAAATCGATTAAGTTGTGAGGACTTTCCCTTTGTTGACATGTCAAATGCTGCAGTCCGACAACGCTTCTCAGACACGACCAGTAAATGACAGATCCACCACATTTCAATGACAGTTTGGAGCGTTTTCCAGTTGTTTTTACTTACAAACAGCGACTCTTGCGGTTTAATTGATTTTATCCAAGTCGGTCCTTTACTTTTCTCTTCGGGTGACACTTTTACACGAAGTGGAGATGTCAATATGCTCGCGCGCCTCAGGTAGAACACACACGCCGCACGAGCTGGAGTCTCCGCATCGTCTGTGTCGCGTTGAAGCGCGAGCTTCCTCATATCACCTGCCATGTGACGACCACGAGCTCCTCCCTTCAAATAACATCTGCGGCACGCGCTCTCCTCCGCGAAAATAGCTACATACTGGATTATTATTATTATTTAAATAAAATAAATAATAAAATAATTTTAAAAATAAAGATTTTGAGGCAAGTTTTGTTCCATTGATTAACTTGTCATGACGACAAGAGTGGCATTTACTACCGGGGGGAGGAACTATTGATCATTTTAACAGAAGAGAATGGCTGCAGATAAGAAAGGTGAGCAAAAATCAATTATTGGATCAAAGGCTTTAAAAGAGAGCCCACGATTTTCAAGCAGATTAGCCTAAACTAATCAATTAAAGCTGCAGTTTTGTGATTTTGCTCTCTCCAAATGCACAGTAAAATGCACTAAAACTAGCAGATTAAAAGAGGACAATCCTTTTCTCTTTTAAAAAAAATAATTATTTGAAAGTTGGAAAGAATCTTTCACGAACAGCGTCGCCATGTGCTCGTTTGAGGAGATGCTTTAATCTGAGACAACACTGCCATCTAGAGTCTCAAAATGTTTGACAATTGACCAAATAAAATAAAATAATAAAATATACTGAAACGTCCCATTTTTGAGGGTATTTCCTATTTGCAACGTGCAATACAGTTAGGCCAGGGGTCGGCAACCCGCGGCTCTGGAGCCACATGCGGCTCTTTAGCGCCGCCCTAGTGGCTCCCTGGAGCTTTTTAAAAATATGAAAATGGAAATTGTTTTAATATAATTTCTGTAGGAGGAATAACGTGACAATCATTCTTAAAGTTTTTCAATGCTGTATAAATGTGTATAATAAATATTTAATTTCAACATCTCATTATAATGGAAGTTAAACTTAAAGCGCCATCGTACAGCAGAGTGGCCACGTGGTGCGTCATTCTCTTATAAACCCTATATAAGGCTTTTCATTTTTTGCGGCTCCAGACAGATTTGTTTCTTGTTTTTTTGGTCCAATATGGCTCTTTCAACATTTTGGGTTGCCGACCCCTGAGTTAGGCAAATCAAAGTCTCTGCTTAGTTTGTTATCTAACTAACTAAAAAAACAAAACCCAAACATTTTATTTATTTCTGTATTTATCAAATTAGTAGATCTAGTTTGCAGCCAGCTGCTAACTCTCACTGTGAGAAAGCAATTCATGAAATATAGACTCCTTTGTTCCCATAGTTCACAACTTATTAAAAGGCTTAACATCCTAAATGAGTGAAGGGAGTTACAAACTGCCCACTTGATGTGCAGGCAGTTATGAATCATGGCTGGTAATTAAATGCAACAGGTCAACATTTACAGTACATAGATGTATAGTATTTGAAATTTCCATCCTTAAAAACCTCAACACACTGTGGTTAACAAACACATCAGAGTCAGCTTCTGGGTTTCACATCAACTTTTACTTTTCCAAACAACAGAACATGAAGACAGCTTCAGAAGAACCAACACTCATGAACATGAACTAAACCCCAATTTCCCACTTGTTGAATTTTTATTGTATAAGTTGCATAAAGGAACATCCTTCATCACACAACATGAACAATGCAACAGGGGACTAAAAGTAATGTTAGTGCAAGTGTTTATGTAAAAGTCTACATATTTTTGTTTGTGTTTTAGAAAAAGCACAAGTTATTAAGAATCTTTACCAAACAGGTGGTTTAAAAGGTTACTACATCAACAGCAACTGCTGCTGCAATAATGATCATTTCCCATTCCCATCAAGACAAAAGATAAATCCATGATTTGATATTGGCTTAAAATAATATTTCACATGTATATATTTTTAAAATGTACATATTTTATGAAGGCTATGAAACACATACATCCAAAATCTGTGTTTAGATGTATCATTTTAGTTCCTCTCTGTTGCCTCTTGGTTTCCTTTTGTTACATGTAGTTGAAATTATTTGAAAAAACATCTTACAAAACGTTAAGGCCACTGTAGAATTGTGTTAATGTAACATTTCCTCATACTTCTATGACCTCAGGTATATGACAGTTTGTTAAGAGCTATCCGTTATTGCAAAGAACCACTGCAAACTGTCTGAAAGAAAATCAAAAGGGTCTTGCAGAGCAAGCACTTTCAAATACTCGAGACCTAACAAATGTACATGGTTTGAATGATCAACCCCATTTTAACACGTTGTCCTCCCCTATCAGAGAGGCGTTAATCTAATATAAATCTATTATGCACTTCATTGCATGTAACATAAAGTTCCCATCGTGTAATTTATGAATGATGGCGTGCCTTCTAAAATTAAAACAGCCTATCAAAATAGATCGCAGCCGGCTGCAGCAGAACCTGCTTAGTACCTGCCTGCTCATACGCTGTTCTCCATTTGCACTGACTCTCGCACACAAGCAGCCGCTGCGGTCCAGCCTGTCCTGCCTCTGATTAGTCAATCGGCACGTCCATCAAAATTTCCCAGGCTGAACTCGCCTCTGATTGGCTAAAGGAGCCCCGGCGCTAGTAGCTCCAACCCCATTGGTTAAGAAACTAGGTTAGTGGTCCGACAGGCATGACGGTGAGGAGAAACTGGGTCACCGATAGAAAATCGTTTATGTCACAGTTCTGTGGGTTGCTATTACACATAACCGCTTGCTTTCAATGGATACGCAAAGCCCACCGGAGCCGCTGTAAGTACACGACCAACACAACCTTTCGGGTTATCTCCGTTGTGTTAGGCGACATTGTTGGCGTCTCAACAACGATGGCAATCGTCGATGGTTTCCCTGCGCTGGGATCATGTCAGTGTGGTTTTCTTGAGCAGGAGGAGGGACGCTAGCTCGCCAGCTAGGTCTTGACAGCTTTTCTTAGCTAGTGGCGTTATGCTAACAGTAGTGACCGATTAATGGCATATTTGGGGCACTGCGGTGGGAAACCGCTGCCACGATGTGCCGGGCTCGGTTTAGGTCTTTGTCGGCTTCCCCTGGGCTCAAACGAAGCCCGGGGAGGATTTCTTACGGGTCTTCTGGCTTGTTAAACGTTATCTAAACATGACCCGCTCGACAATGCTAAGCGGTGTTAGCATGCTAGGGATGTAAACAGGCCCTGGTGGTTATCTGGAAACCATTTCTTCGACAGCATCTATTGTAATTCGATCACGTCGACCCCCCCCCCCCCCCCCCCCCCCCCCTCCTTCCCTCCCCCCGACTTCTCAGCTGACACGCCGACGTGTGGTCGCGACCTTTAGCCAGACATCACCGTGGTTCCGCACGGCGGATGTCGCCTTATGAACGCAGTGTCGCTAACGTAGAAAGGCTGCTTTTCTGCGGTGGTTCCGGTGACATATCCCCGGTATTTCTGTTGCAGTTCTGCCATGCCGTTGTCATGTAGCCCCCCCGGTAGTTACCGTAGTTGCCTTCTGCACAGGCTGCACCAGAGAATCCCAAATGTGCCGCCTGGTTTCCACCAGGACGCCACCATCCGAAGATGGCTGTTCATGTCAAGTGCATTTTTAAGGTTTTGAAGCTTCTCTCTGATGGAGTCTTGTTTGATTTTATGGATTAGAAATAGTCCTAATGAATGTCTTAATGGGCGCTCGTGATTCTTTGCTTATTGAATTTCTTGTCAGTGGATTAGGGAGTTTTTCTTCGAAACCTGTTGCACACAAAGTCTGATTTATTCATCTTGTCCTGAGAGCAAACAAGCCTGAACATCAGCCCTACAGACAGGCAGCAATCTGTCATTATCACGCTCCTTATCAGCACAGAGGCCGTACATTATCTGCCATTTTTGTTGGGATCTTAATGGCACAGTTTTTGCATTCATTCACTTTGAAATGAGGCTTGGATGGGAGAAAATAATTGGCTGATGGGGTTTTAAAGCAATGTAAGAGCTTCTATTGTGACCTAAATCTATGTTTATAATAACATAATTGTGTCTCAGACGTGCCAGTCCAGATAACCCATCATAGCCAAACCGCTGCTGAGCGAACATCATTCTATTCTATATTTGGCTTAATTAAATCAACCTCTCTTCACTTCACTTACATGTTTGATTGAGTCAAATCAAGTTGTAGCATTGTCCTCGGCTGGTTTATTGTTTCCATGGCTTCCATAAAACCATCACCTTTTTGTGTGTTTGTGCAGGATAATCTAAAGAAAGCAGGTTCTTATGGGCCGTTTCATGAGATATATAGTGTAGCTTGTAATTCAGACCACATCTAATATCAGAAAAAGTGGACTTATGGTTTGATCTGTTTTTAATGAATGTTTGTAGGGCAAATAAGGGAAATGTCCCACTGAAAATAACCAGTTCATCTTTGATTTTAAGATTATATGTGTGGCTACTCTGTTCCCAAGATAAAACTTTCCTCAATGAGATGCTTTAACCTGATATTTTCAGCCATTTCTCAAAAACTGCTGATGACTTGAGGCATCAAAACACTCACACAAGAGTAGATTTAGTGTTTTTATGTTTTTTTTTTATGCTTGTGTAAATTCTGGGGTCACAATTCAAAATGTGCTTTAGCTGGTAAAGAAGTCTGCAGCTTCTGTGTTGGTCTTTTCTCCCAAATTTGCAGAATCCTTGTACACAATCGTTAAAATGGCCTTAAGACGGTGAACGGGTACATCTCAACGTGGGATTTCACTGGGTAACCATGGAAACCGGACTTCCTAAAGCCTTTTTCTAAGACTTCCAACAAATTCTGCACGGATGGTTTAGCCTGCAAAAAATGTAAAAAGCTTAAACGAATAACCGTCAATGGTTCAATTTCCATCTTTTATTTATCATTCAAATCATGCAAATCTCGCCTCAGATTTGTTCTTAGCTCCTGGGAAATGCAGATTTCAAACCAAAAGCCTTTGAATGCTCTTGGCGTTTTTGTCATGAGTATTTCCATGCCCGGGTGTGTTGGTGCAGCGGTCCAGGTAGAGGGTTTCAGCTCGCCTCCTCCTGGGCCTGGGCCGGGGCCGGGGCCGGGGCCGGTGCCGGTGCCGGTGCCGGCCTGCTGCCTGGTTTCAGGCAGTGCGAGTGGGTGGAGGGTGTAGAACATGCAAAGGGACCCGAACGGCCTGCTGACTCACTGATGAAGTAGAAGTAGGTGGTGGATGGAAATTGAGGCTGGCTGGTTTTTAGACCACAGAGACTGACTGACCCAGTTTCCAGTGCAGCACCAGTTCCTCTCAGTATCACCAGAGTGTTTGTTCCTCCTGCAGCCTGGAACCTTGCCTCATTAAAGACGATCACCAGGTCTGTCAAAGCAACCCCTGACTCAGGTCAGTGGGCAGCTTCACCGCTTGGGTTCTGGCAACAGTATTAAGTCATATTCTACGATGTGAACGACATTGTGTGCTATATTTTCCTTTGTTGTCCAGTGGCGCTGGATGGTTGATTAGAACTCGACGACAAGTGTGAGCGTCAGTGGGTGTTTCAGGATAACCGTCTTCCAACTCTAACAGGCTTTATTAATGTTTGCAAGAATGTATGAGCACTTAGGAATGAACTTGAAAGTAGATCTCAGGTTTTTATTTGGGTCCTGTTAAATCGTTTAAATGTGTTTAGTCGAGGGCTGCAGCCATCCAATATTTCAGCAATCCGATATTCTCTTAACTTCCTTCATAGTTTCAACGAAGAGCGATTCTAAATACGTTAGAGAAAGTTTTGTAATTGTGGCTATTTTCCCGCTCCTTCAACCGAACATTTTCACTTCCTCTTTCTGCGCTTGCGTGGGTGACCTTCGCGCGTTGTGCCACATTAAAAGTCGTCCGTGGGAAATATCGGGACTTGACCTTTACAGTTAAATAAGCAGATACAATTTCTCCAAGAGAGATTTTTGTACTGGAGCTCCTGGAGTTACTCAAGGAATCGTCCCCAGTCCTGACAGTCATCGTCAGGCTGAGTTTACTCTATAAAATAACCCCAGATCCCCATCCAGCCTGGATATCAACACAACGTTCGCAACCATGGGAACATCGGAGTCAACATTCTTTGGCTAATACCAAGACAATAAATACTGTGAAGAACAAACACATTTTAGCTTAGAGGAACACACCTGATGTAAACACTGAAAACAGCAGTCGTAGCAGCATCCCTGTCAGCGCTGTGGAAGAGTGCTGTATGTGCAAAACCCTGCACGATTTACCTCCCAAACGCATAGGAAGCCACGGGATGAGTCAAAAATGATTCAGCCTGGATGATGACATTGAACTGTTCATCACATTGCGAACTAATACAGCACATAAGGCGGCGCAGCACTTTCAATCACACCATAAGGGAAATGTCTGCACTGCCCCCGGCTCAACGTGAATCATGTGGCTCCAAAAGGGTCCGCGAACAGCCGCCCACATCACGGAGCTGGCGTTTGCCTCATTAGCTCCCCGCAGCCGAGCAGAATATAGCAGCTGTCAGTTCAGCCTGGTGTCATGATTCCATTCTCCACAGACGGGAGCCAGCGTGATCAGTTTTGTGACGGCAATTGTCGCATCACCCTCCCGACACTCGGCTCTGTCAGAAGGAACCGATCCTTTTTACCGTCTCCTCGCTGGTAGTTTCTGCGTAGCAGATTAATTAAAGTCCCGCCCCGTTAGGTAAGAGAGAGTTTCCACATTTTTTTTTAGCAGTATGATCATTTTAGCCATTACTAATGTGCTCTAAAACAAGTCGTCCATGATTACGTCACGCTATTTCTGTCCAATATTGCAGTTTGATGCTTGAGGAAATTAGCAGAGTGCATAATATGCAGTGTGTATGTCTGCAGGTTGTGTTATCTGTGCTATATTGGCTGCATTATCTTTGCCAAGTTGGGAGTTCTGTTCTTAATAGACCTTTTATTTTTCTTCCCCGTGCCTCTTAATATCTGGTTAGCCTAAATGTTGGTGTTTTGCATTTGTTCTGTGGAATTTTGGGTAATATTATTATTGTATTATTATTGCATTCTGTTATTTCCATTTTAGGTCTGCGAAAGAGACTTTGACCCCTTTCTATCAATTCTCTGCAGGTTTAGGCAAGCTGATTAAGGATCGGATTATTTTGGAGAAACGTGTTGACGTTAAACTGGATGAAACCGAGTCGGGCTGAGTCGAACAAGACACAGACGAGTGACACAGATCCAGACGACGCGAGGCTCATCCCGGAGACCTGTCCCAGTTTCCTAGCCAGGTAAGTGTAGCAGCCAAGCTGTTCCACTGGCGTTTAAGACGGCAGACTGAAGCAGAGCACGGAAGGCTGCTCTGCAAAGTCTGACCTCTAACACCAACAATTGGATCATAAAAAGTAAGATTCATTCATTTATTCATATATATATATATATATATATATATATATATATATATATATATATATATATATATATATATATATATATATATATATATATATATATATATATATATATATATATATATATATATATATATATATATATATATATATATATATATATATATATATTACAGTACACACATAAAATCTTGCTACTCAAGTCGCACTACACCCCTCATTTCATGTAAACACGTATTTTAGTGTTTCGATCTGCTACAGCGACCTTATAGTTAGAATATTAGTGTTTTGGGATGGGTGAGAAACTCCAAACATCTGGAAAGCTGCGCCTGGATTTTGTCATAATTATTTATTCGTTTATTAGAGGTCTGTGCTCGGCACCACGACGGCTGCTCTCCTGCCAGGGCCTAAAGTTGTCTGCTGTGCTGCTGTGTTCACAGTTGAGGTCTCCAGTGTGGATGGAAGGAGATGATTTTAACACAGAGGCTGTGATGAACATCTGTGGTAAGTAGTTATAACGCCCGCTTATAACAAGAATGTTGCAGACACCTTTAAGTGATGCATCTCAGCCCTGCTTTGATTTTGTTTAATATTAATACAATGTAATATATAATGCTGTTCTGCAAGTCCGATTTTAAGTAAATAAACCAAAACCAACACATCAAATGCAGGTTAGAAAAGCAACACAATGAAGCTGGTGATGCAGAGCTTTTTGTCAGCATCTGAGAATATTCGTGTGCTTGGAGCTGCTCCCTGGTAGCAGCAACACTTCTGATATGGGAGTTCTAATGCCTGTGAGTTGTCGGCTTGTTCCGGGGGAGAGGGTGCGAGACAGTGATGATGCTACTCAGCATCCTTTTGGATGTGGCTCAAATGTTTCTGTCTGCCGAAGCTCTGCTGATGCACTGCCGTTTGTTAGTTATAGTTAGCTACATTAGTTATTTACCCCCCAACAAATGGCAGATGAGCGTCATCGGATTTACTGGCTCTTTTAAGTGCTGTTGATTTTCAGATGCACTACAGTCACGTTTACTCACGTCTGTAAAAACAATTTTTCTCCTTGGACAGCAGGAGTCTTTTGTTTTCGCTCCCTTAGTTTGACACTTAAGTGTCCTCGGGTATCTGTGGGTGTTAGGTTGATCACTAAATTGTACAGAGACTCCTTATATTGAGCCTGGATGCTGCTATTTTCACAGGGCTGAGAGCAAACTCTCACTTTATGTTCTCAGAACGGTCACAGGAAACCCACAGGTTAGCAGTTGACCTGGATGGTGCATCTCCAGTCTGCTTCTGCAGCCCATGAGACGTTTACCATCCAGCCCTTTGCTCAAGGCTCGACAGGGAGCCCCTGGGCCCTCTAGTAGGACTCACGACAGTCCGAGTGGCCCTCATAACCAGACCTCATGTTGCAAATAGTCAAAAGAGATTGTTGATTCCTTGTCACCAAGGGTGCCAGTCAGTAAACAGTATTAACCCGTCACATGCGTACCTTATTCTTGGACAGCATGTTTCTTTAAAGGTGTATTTAACCTATTTCCAAGGGTTAGCCTCATTATTTAGCTTATGTGTTTGTTCTGCAGATGACCTGATGGCAGACCAACGGATGGACATCTCATCCACAATGACTGACTTCATGTCCCCAGGCTCCACCGACCTCATCTCTAGTTCTATCAGCACACCTGGGATGGACTACACCCGCAAGAGGAAGGGCAGCACCACCGACTACCAGTAAGGACAGAGGAAAAACAGGACTGGGGAGTAGAATCGAGAACAATATATGACACGTGTCTAAGAAGACAGTCTGTTACAAATGGAAAGTTTGCAGTTTCCCCACTAATAAGCCTCCACGTGGCAAGACCAGAAGAATGTGTCACTACGTATCTATGTATGTTCCCACGTGAATTCCAATAAATGGGCGGAGATCTGCGAAGTGATTTTCCCATTATCGTATTTCCGCAGTGCGCGCATAAACACGTCAGCTCTGACTGTAGCTATTATCTGATTACGCACCATCATCAGATTTTTATGGCCATAGCAAGAGGCCTATTGTACAGTCTAATGCATTTCATATTGCTCTACTGTTGACAAATAGTAATTATGAAATTTATGTTTCTTTGCAGAATTGATGGCTTCTCATTTGAGTAAGTTCACACACGACACTGTTAACGAATCAAGCCAGTGATAAAGTTTAGTTTTGTTGTTACACGGGTGAAATTAAGGAGATTGAAGCAACACTTGTGTAGCCAGGGAAACTTTGGTTTATTTGCGTTTTTAATGTTGAAACTAACCGCTCCACTATATTGACTCTTCTTTCAGTGACATGGATCCAGACAAAGATAAACTGGGAAGGTACGTCCCCGTCCGGAGTTACAGAAGAAACGAAACAAACCTATATTCATACTTGTGATGCCACATGCATGCAAACCAATAATATAATCTTCAACAGATTATTATGCCCCATTTTAATATTTGCTTTTTCTTTACAGTGACCAACAGGGCCGGATTAAAAATGCCAGGTATAACTCAATTAAATCTCACACGATTCCATGGAAGACGAAGGGATTTACTCTGTGCTTTGAAATGTGTGGGGCTGTAACCGCACACATGTTAAGCTCTAATTAGCAACACAAATAGCAGTTTTGCCCCATCTTTTAAGAGCGCTGTTCTTAGGATTGTGCTAGTGGATTCAAGCATTTGATAGGATGGAGGAAGAAGCATGTCTTGCAATGGTGATATAAAGACGGGAGAGTAATCTGTCATCTTTGCTCATCCCACAGAGAGGCTCACAGCCAGATTGAGAAGCGTCGGCGGGACAAGATGAACAGCTTCATCGACGAGCTCGCGTCTCTGGTGCCCACCTGTAATGCCATGTCCCGCAAGTTGGACAAGCTAACGGTCCTACGAATGGCTGTCCAGCATATGAAGACACTGAGAGGTGAGAAAACATTTGACAAAATAGCATTAGGAAATGTGCACTTGTAGCTCACACTGCATCAGTTTTAACTATCATTAAAACATATATGTAGCAAAAAAAAATGGCAGGACGTAGCAGCATTGCTGTTTGTCCGAAGTGGAGACTTTTTACTACGGACCACTGATAGACAATTTATCATAGATATAAAAAAAAGAAGCTTTTTCCTCAGTATTGTTGACATGGTCGGTGCGTTTTAGTGCATCTGGATTTTAGTGCAGCCTATTGGATTTCACATAAACATCAGGTGAGGTACTGCAGCTCTTTGAGCCAGAAGAAGCTGAGGAATACAGGAAGCTCAAAAAGAACACAAAATATCCCTGTGTCATCGCCTGCACTGTAACCTAAATTTTTATTACTTGCTTTGAGTTTTACAGTGCACACTTACCTTCTAGGATTAAAAACACAATTCAATAAACGGTGTACAAAACACGGTTAAAGCGTTTGCACTGTTGAAGAGACGCCACTCAGAAGTCATTCAATTGGTAAAAGTGAAGAAGAAAAATAAACCCTTTTAGAACTTTGAGCCACAAAAAGATAGTTTCATGCATTGACGGTACAGTTATTTGTGATTTTGTGTCCCTGACATTTGATTTTTGTTTCCTGCTGCACACAGGTGCTGCTAACCCATACACAGAGGCCAACTACAAACCCTCCTTTCTCTCAGATGATGAACTAAAGCACTTAATACTGAGGGTGGGTGCACTGATGTAACGACTCTATTGCCATGGCCGATAATCATTGATTTGATTTTGAACAGTCCTAATATGTGATTAACTTGAGAAAAGTTTCTGAAGAAGCGATGTGTGAAACCCTCTGTGTGTTGGATAATGCAGGCTGCTGACGGGTTCCTGTTTGTGGTCGGTTGTGACCGTGGAAAGATCCTCTTTGTGTCTGAATCGGTGTACAAAATTCTCAACTACAGCCAGGTATGCTGGCGCGCGGACAAGCTCTGAATCACATTTTCTTTGTCGTTCTCTCAAGCAAACATTAGTTTCAATGTCGACTTTTATCTCTCTTCCAAATCTCTTACACAAGTTTTTGTACGTCTTTTTACTCTCGTCTTCAGAACGATCTGATAGGTCAGAGCCTTTTCGATTACCTACATCCCAAGGACATTGCCAAGGTTAAAGAGCAGCTGTCCTCTTCAGATACAGCCCCACGAGAGAGGCTCATTGACGCTAAGAGTAAGTCCACTATGTAGTCGCCTTGACAACGCCGCTCCCACCCCGACTGCCAATATACAGTCACATACTGAAAGTTCCTTCAGAAGAAAAATCCTTCAATAATTTTGTCGCACTAGAAGTGATGACAGAGCAGAAAATGATTTCACAAAACTATAAAAACCAGTCAAGTTTTGTTCCTCTTCCTTTTTTTTTCAGCCTGAGGGGAAAAAGTGGAAGGAACCGTTGATGTTATTACATTTACGTTGTGTTTAGTTTTGACCCTGGACCTTGTTGCACCGCTGATGGTTGCCACTGGTGTTTTGCAGCTGGCCTTCCAGTAAAGACAGACATCACCCCTGGTCCATCTCGACTCTGTTCTGGTGCCAGACGTTCATTTTTCTGCCGCATGAAGTGCAATCGACCTTCTGTGAAAGTAGAAGATAAGGACTTCCCGTCCACCTGTTCCAAGAAAAAAGGTGTGTAACCCTCTACCGGCACTGGTGAACTGGCGTACGCTTGGACTAAAACTTAGTTTCCCATTTAAAAGATCAGGTTATGTGTCAGGAAGCAACTCTGCTCTTTATTGACTCAAGTGGGGTTTTTTTAGCCTGTCTGTACCATTTTTTTTTTTCCCCCCCTTCCCCATTGTAACCAGGAATCACACTTGACCTGGCATGAGGGCATTCTTATTACGCAGCGGAGGAAGCGGGGCTCATTGAATACATTTTTTTTGACCCCACCTTAGTCACACTCGCCCGGTCAAATCCCAGAATCCACCTGCATCACATTTTGTTGCCGTCTCTTCTCTACTCTTGTGTGTCACAGAAGGCCTTTAACTGACGGTTTTATCCATCCAGATTGTGCGGTTTTACCAAACCATGTGTTACTTTGCCCAGGTCTTGGCAGAATTTACTGGGATGATCACCGGGGATTGAGTTTCTTTTTCTCTTTGAGAAGGAACAGTCCTCATTACCCCCCCATGCTCCAATGGCCCACAAGCAGATGGAACATGTGGCTTCCTTCTTGTCATCCTCTGCCTCATTATTCACTGATAGAGTGGAACTGGAGTGTAAACTAAGTGTCTTGAGAGTTTGAAAAGCATTCACAAGCAGTTCAAAGTCGGTCACGCAACCTACGAGGTTATATAACGCTGCGTTACTGCTGCCTGTATGCAGACTACACTACAGGTATGAGTCAAGTATGTGAGGGAATGAGCTGCTTGGTGGAGGTCTGCTCACACCAAGGAGTGCTTTTCTCTAGGTTTAAGAGGTAGTTTATTTTCCCCCTGTTGTCTTGTATTGAGGTCATGATACAACACCTTGGATCCCTCAAACATATCTCTCTTTCTCCAACCATCCTATCCAGTGGTTCTAGATATATGTATATGTAGATATTAAATAGATATTATTATATTATATTGTGCAAAATCTTCCAGCAGTGTAAAAAGCAGCCAAAAATATTGTGATAAGAAATTTTAAAATAAAGATCTAATTGAAGAGCAAAGTAGTGTGGAGGCTAGTTGAGGTTAAATCAAAAGGCTTTAAAAACCTTTCAGAATATGGTTTTTGATAAGATCAAACAGCTGATGATGAGGAAGTCGTATCACATGAGGAGAAGGGAGAAAAAAAATAAACTGTTTACTGACTTTAACTCTGGTGCTGAGATGAGTAGCGGGTGCACTCAATGCTATTAACTTTCTTAATGAAGTTTCCGTTATTTTTATTTCGATGGCCCATTGGAAACATGGAATATGTTGATTTTCCTTCACTCAGATTGAACAAAAACGACAAGCTGCTATTGCAACCATTTTTACCATTATGAAACAGTCAGAGCTGGTTTTATAATGGCAGTCTAGGTTTTTTCCAGCTCATTGAACTGTAACAATTCCCCATCATCCCCACAGCATGTAGAGGGCCTCTCACTAAAGATGCTGGTCCATTTAGCATCCAACCCTCATCTCTCCCTTCTCTCTCATCACAGCTGACCGCAAGAGCTTCTGCACAATCCACAGCACGGGTTACCTGAAGAGTTGGCCGCCGACCAAAATGGGTCTGGACGAGGACAACGAACCTGACAATGAAGGTTGCAACCTGAGCTGCCTGGTAGCTATCGGCCGTTTGCACCCCCACATCGTCCCCCAACCCAGCCTGGCTGATATCAGGGTGAAGCCCACGGAGTACGTCTCCAGACATGCCATCGATGGCAAATTCGTCTTTGTCGACCAGAGGTGAGTGGAGGGACACTTTTCCCTGACTGAATGGTTGTAGCGGTGAGCTTTAGCGTCATCTTATTGTGACGAGGCCAAAGGTAGCGAGCTGTCTGTTTTAACTGGACTCATTCAGATATACTACATTAATACCAGGGGTTGAAGAGCAGAGCATCAAAATTAAAATAAATACGCTTTCAAACTTTACAAATACGAAGTAGCTAACACAAAATTAAAAAAGTATGCATTTGGTATTGTAAAAAAAAATAAAAAAAAGCCCTGTTCAGCAATTAATTGTAACTTGAGCATTCATTGAAATGGTAGTAAAGTAGTATTGAGAATAACTCGTATAATGCATCACTGAAAAGGAAGGCTCTGAAACAGATGCATAATATTCCATCAGTCACAACAGGAAAACTGCTCAGCTCAGGACACCCCCAGAGGCTGACGCTGTCTCCTCGGCGCTAACCTCTCCACTCCATTCAACAGACTGACAGCAGTGTAAACACCACTGACAAGTCATGTGACAGCCTTTATTGATTTGCCCTACATCTATACTTAGTGTGTATGTGAAATGAAATGGAATAGGTAAGAAGATGTGCTGTGTGAGTCCTGCTGCCTGGATAAATGAGCATTTATGGTGTTGACCAGGTGTTTCTCTTGATAAAGAACGTGGATCCTCATGTCTGATCACATTTTATGGACAGAGAGGCTCTGCTTGGTCTTGGACAGTGGAGAAGATAATAGAAGCTAATTGTAGTAGAAGTAGCCTGGGTGAATTTCCCACTATTTATAAAAAAAAACAAAAAACAGTTAAAGTTCTTTTACTAACAAACCTGTGCTGCCTCTCTGGTGTCCGTTTAGAGCTACAGCCATTCTAGGCTACCTGCCTCAGGAGCTGCTCGGAACTTCCTTTTATGAGTATTTCCACCAGGATGACATCGGCCACCTGGCGGAGTGCCACCGGCAAGGTACCTGCTCCGTTATGTTCAAAAATCACGCTCCGCACTAGTCTGCAGACCTGTTGGTCATCGTGGTGTTGATGGGTGTGTCCGTAGTGCTGCAGATGAGAGAGAAGATCAACACCAACTGTTACAAGTTTAAAATCAAAGACGGCTCCTTTATCACGTTGAGGAGTCGATGGTTCAGTTTCATGAACCCCTGGACCAAGGAGGTGGAGTACATCGTTTCCACCAACACCGTGGTCTCGTAAGTACGCCGGTGACCACGGTACGACCACGGTAGCGAAGCACTTTTTCACGTTCCTGCCTTGTTCTGTGCAGGTGTCCTATGATGGAAGGATCAGACTACCCTCAATCTGCTGCGTCACCACAGAGCATGGACTGTGTTCTAACCTCAGAAGGTGAGGCGGTTTAGAAGCACAACACCTACTTTAGGTCACGTTGAAACAAAGAAACCCATCATTGCTTATTTGTTTAATAGGTGGAGGAAGGCGGGCGCTGCAGACGGTGCCGGGCATCCCTGGTGGCACCCGAGCAGGAGCTGGAAAGATCGGACGCATGATTGCAGAGGAGGTGATGGAGATCCAGAGGTGAAGTATGAGTTTTCTGGGCCGACGTTTGCAAAACAAATGCATCCATCTGAGGATTTTCAATGAAACTGGATGTGTTAATGTGTTGAGTGGAGAAACCAACCGTGCTTTAGAAAAGGTCACAGGGGCTTTAGAAATGTGCCCAGCCTATGGTAGCTTTGAGCGGCCGAGGTGAGGTGAGCGTGTCTGACTGCTGCTGTCTTCTTCTCTATTAGGATTCGAGGGTCCTCCCCCTCCAGCTGCGGCTCCAGCCCCCTGAACATCACCAGCACCCCTCCGCCAGACACCTGCTCTCCAGGGGGTAAAAAGGTAACGCCCAAGCCAACCCCTAACTTCACTGTAGGATACTGTTGCCGCACACTGCCGTAATTCCGAAATTGAGATGAAATAGATGCCCAACGGTGTAAAATGTGACGTCTGCCGCATCTGTAGATTCAGAACGGGGGGACGCCCGAGCTCCCGAGTGCAGGGATCATTCCTGGACCGGACTCTGTAGGCTACCCTTACTCCAACCAGTCCATCATGAGTGAGTCGCACACGCTAAACCCGCTCCTCCTCCGTTCCCCTCCGCCTTTTCTAATCACCTGTCTTCCGCCCAAGGTGACAACTCCCACCTGAGCATAGACATAATGGACGACCCCGGCTCCAGCAGTCCCAGCAATGACGAGGCGGCCATGGCGGTCATCATGTCCCTGCTGGAAGCAGACGCCGGGCTGGGGGGACCCGTGGACTTCAGCGACCTACCCTGGCCTTTGTGAGGAAGCTGCAGAGGAGGAGGAGGAGCATTGGGGGCAACAACAGAGTGTCAGAGCCACTCGTGGAGAGAGTTCAGAGCCCTGCACAGCAAAGAGGATTGTTTAAACTGCCACGGTTTGGCTCACAACTTAGTTTTCAATCAACATTTCCTATTGAGGAATAAGTGAGTGTGAATTCGGTCCTGGCCTAATGAAAGAGGTGTCATCCACAAACCCTGCTTCAAACTCTTGAGGTCCTTCCTGCAGGCTTTCCCACCAGCCGCTGATCAGCAGACCCAGACAGGCGTGTGGATCAGCTGAACTCTTCCCACCAGTGGCTCTGGGCCCTGCTGTAGGTCTGCAGCCAGCTACTGGAACCTGCGCTGGACTCTTTATGTTCACTGATGGTGGTCTGGAAGCTCTTGGCTTCCACTTCCTGTTGCTCCCGTCTTGTCATCTCTAGCTTGAAAGCTGCTTTCAGAAACCTTTTTTGTTTTTTAAATTATTCCCAACTCCCACATGCAGAGTATTTCAGTTCACAATTTAAAGGTTGTTGATGTGATTTAATCCGTAAAAAGGAGCAGGAAGTTCTGAATCCGCAGCAAGATGCAAATTCAAAGCGCCCTTGGTGTCAAATACAGATGAATGACGTATTCAAGCAATGCAGCACGGGGGTACGGCCAGTTTCCCAGCACTCTTATTGGGCAACACAGTGTTGGGTATTAATGTCCCTAAAATGCCCTCTGAAGCAGTGGGGGGGCTCAGTGGGGGGGCTCAGTGGACCTTCAGCTGTCTCAGATTTGATCCAGTTTCATGTCATCCATCTTAATTTAACCACCTGTCCTCTTGGACTTTAAAACGTCCATATGAAATTTGCTTTTGATGTAAAACATTTATTCGGACCGGTCGGTTAAGTCAGTGAGTCCAACTGTGGCCCCGACCCGCTACATTTGAGTACTGGTGGCTTTTTCACAAAGTGGCCAGTTAGACCTTGCGAGGTGTGCAGGGTTGGTCTGGTCTCTTACCCCAGTGCATGCTGGGAAAGGCTGCAGCCTCCAGCAGGTGGCTGGACGTCAGTTCGACACATGCTGCAGGTCCTGCCCAGTTTAGCCCCTCTGACTAGGTGGAAGCATAGTGGGGGCCGCAGACCTCCAGACCTCCTGTCTGAGTAACGGAACACTTCAGGCTCCAACCCTAACCGGGCCTGACACGTACGATGCACTTAAGACAGTTCAGACTGTCCATCTGGACTCTGGATCAGTGTTCTGGTTCTAAGAACTTCTTTCTTTGCCTTTGTCATCCGAGTGTTCAAGATTATCACACCCTTTCTAACCGTTTGAGTTTAAAAAACAAGAGAAATACCTCTGCTCCTCTTTTTTTCCCCAATAATGAAGGACCTGGACATTTTAGCTCTTCTTTAGCGGCTCACCGCTGTGACTGAATTTGGGCGCTCTGCTCTGTGCTCACATAAATGGGAAGAAAACAAAACTCAATTTACAACTGTCAAACAAATAAATACTTATGGGTATGTTAATGATATCTATAGACAAAATTAAATTAAAATGGCCGGAAGTTTATTCAAATATGCTTTAGGTGCATTGGTGCTTTTACTTTGAAAAGCCTGGCCAGCAGTATTAATGGTTCTAAAATGTTTAAATTTAACTGAAAGATTTGCGAATGGAAAAAACTTTTCTCTTTCTGTTGCCGGGTTCAGAATTTCTACCATTTTTTTTCCCCTTCTATTCCCAGTACAAAAATATTGTCCAGCCAGTTTAGACGGAAAATTTGGGGGGGAAATGAGGAAAATACCAGAAATTCCATTTACATCTATCCTACCATGACTGAATTCATAAATAAATGAGCAATTTCTTGTGTTTTGAGCCCCATCTCGGCCTTTTTAAAACGAAGTTTCCAGATCAGCTGATCAGCTCTTCCTCGCAACTCCGATTCTTGACACAATTCAGTTGGAAACGAACAGGAAAAAAAAGGGCCCAACTAATTCCTCCAAGTTGGGTTTCCGTGTAAGGACCCAAATCAATTTTTCTTAGTTTTTATTTTCTAAATCGACCATTTGGTGTGAAGAGCTGAGCCGCCTGAATTCGCAGATCAGTTCCGATGTTCGCGCCAGAGAAAGACGAGCCCGGGACATGATTCCTTTCCCGCGTGGGCAGAAAATTCTGGGAATGTTTGGGGAGCCGTGGGTGACAGAAGTGCTGCAGATGTGGAGCAGCTGCTGACTCCCCCGTATCTGTTCTAGTGCTTCTTTGGTTTCCATTGTTTTTACGGCACTACAATAAAAGTGTTCCCCTTGTTGATATGCCCCTCCTCCATCCGACAATAATGTATCAAAATCTTTAAATATCATGTTAAGAGTATACTTTATGCAAATATATGAGTATGATGAGTGTATTGTATGTATCAGCGGTGAATATTTTTAAAATAAAATTATTTGTTTCCGTCATCCGCTCCAGCTGGTCTGCGCTGATTGGCCGCTTGCCCGCGTTTCCGGTCGACGCTTCAGCCAATCAGAGCACAGCAAGAGTATTTCTGTGATGTTGCCATCCAGCTGCTGAAAGTTGCGCACGCACGCAGTTGGAGTCGTTCCTGTTTTCACAATCATGAATATTTCACCTCCCGAGTCAGATAATCTTCCAGATCATCTTCCTTTAATTCCATAGATGGAATTTATCCTTATTACCGTAGTCATTATTGCCAATCATTTTCTAATCAAGAGTTAAACATCTTTGGTGACGTTCATACTTTAGGTTTTTGGGTTTTTTTAAAGATATTGTTGGAGGGAGGGTGGCAGGAGCTCAGTCTGTTGGGAACTGGGCTGCAATGCAGAGGGTTTCTGGTTCCAAGCACAGCACCATGCCCACATTGAGCCCCATGATGAACCAGCAACTCACCCAGGGGCAGACCCACCACCACCCACAACCCCAAAAGGGATGAATCAGAAGACAAGACTTTGAGGCCACGAAACTGAAGGCCTGGTGTCAGAACTCTTTGGACCAGCTGGAAGCTCCGAAGTGTTCAGACATCCTGATGATACAAAATTACAGCCAGGAAGTGACAACTGCATGGACAAGCTCTTCAGCACTACGAGTCAAAACACTCCTAACTTCTTTAACATTTTCACATGCAAGTTAAAGATCTTTAAAGATTAATTTTCAGCACAAAAGCAGTTACTAGCTGATGAGCTGTAGCCTGAATTTAATGGGAAATAACTATATATGACATTTGGAAATAAAAATGAATAAATGTATATATACATAAATAGCCCAAATACATAAATAAATGTATTTACCGGTATGTATGTATATACGTATATGCAGCAATGCTCCATTTAATACATGAATGTTTAAGCACCAGGATTATTTATATTGTGTAGGACAAAAATCAAGTGGGGCCAAATGAGGGTTTAATGATAATGAAACCTAAAGTTGATTGAAATAGATTAATGGTTGAGTAATAAATGAAAATGGCTAAATAAAACCACAGAGGAACGAGGCCGGGTCGGTGTAAACAGAATTTATTAGAAAACATCTTCTGACATCACGTGTGCGCAACAAGCAACAGCGGCTCAGCAGAAACACAGGTGAAACCCAACAGGTGAAAAGAATAAATAAACCATAAATAAAAAGGCACTGAAATCATTCCAGTGACGTGCACCAACATCTGAAGGAACTATTTTCTGGAAAATGGCAAAAGAAATCTAGAAACCAACTTTTTAATGTGTGTATTTAGTCAACCATCGCTCTGCTTTGTTACGATGATCGCAGCAGACTATTTCATTTGTGAATAATTTATTTTTACTTGCATCTGTGCACGGAGGAGTAAACGTGCAGCATCACAGGACCAGAAAACAAATCGGTACTTTAATGACACATTTAAGTAATTACTTAAGGATGTATTTAAGGAATCATGGCGCGTTTATGCCTCCATGTGTTGTTCCTATAAAAATTGCTGTGGATCAGTGAGGAATGAAGTCGATGTCGTACATTGACAACAGCTGGCCAGATGTGAGGAGACATTACAGTTAAAGGATAATTGGGTTTTAATTTTGAGCCTCAGTACTTGACCAGAGGGAACTAAAAAAGGGCCAAGTTCTCTCACTCCCCCCCCACCCCCCCACACATCCACCCCCCCCCCCCACACACACATCCACCCCCCCCCCCCACACACACACACACACACACACATCTACCCTCCCCCCCCTTCCCCCCACACTCCAACTAACCTGCTTTGGTCAGATTACATTTTTAAAAATTGAAGCGAGTGACAGTCTATGACGCCTGATGCCGACAGAGTCGGCCCAACGCCGCGCGGAGCCACAAACTGAAGGCAAAGTGGTGTTCTGCCACTTGGGGAGGTGGGGCGGCGTGTCTTCGATGGTCCGTGTCCACGTGACCGGAGGTGATCTGCTGTGTGCTTATTGGCTGCTGAAAGCTGGTGGGGTTTGTGTGCTCCTCCTTTCCCAGAATCACTCCTTGCGTCCTCCAGCGTCCCGTAAGCCAGCCAGTGAAGGGAAGCACCCGTCAGTCCGTCCAGGAGTTCCAGGAATCACTGGAACCTAAAGATTTTGTCAAAATGTTGAACTTTGTGCTTCGCGTGAGGTTTTAAGCTGTAAAAACATTTCGTTGTTTGCTGTGAACGAGCAGCTTTTGTGAAATGAAACAGTCCTGCACGTTTACTCTAATAACGGAGCTCAATTGTGTCGAGAGGTCACTGCAAAGGCAAACGTGTGCGGCGGCGGCGGCGGCGGCAGACAGGTGTGACACATGCTGGAGGGACTGACTGGTTGCTGCCAGTGTGAACGCCGCCGCTCTCATGCTGAGGGGGACGGTGTGTCGGGGTCTGGGTCGTAGTGGTACGTCGCTGGCGGCTGCAGCTGCTGGTTACTGTGGGCCAGGTTGTGCGCCGCCGGACTGCTACCGTCCTGAACCTGCTGATTGGGCCCCTCGTAGCCTTGTGCCAGCTGAGGGCTGGCGTTGTTGTCCGGCCCCGGCTGCACGGCTGGCAGCTGGTAGGGCTCGTTGATGGTCGGCGGCTGAGGCAGCGTGTCCAACTCGTCCACCTGTGGCCCAGGAGGTTGCATGACCACCAGCTGGTCCTGAGGGATGTCTGCGGCGGCGGCGGCCAGGTTTGTGATAGACTTGGACTTGACGCACTGGAAGTCAACGTGGCGGCTCTTCCCCTCCTCCTTCTCCCAGGACATTCGGATAAATGGACGTTGGACATAATTGTAGATGACCTCCGGACGACCTCCCGGGCGCCGCTTCACCTTTTCTTTATAGGTGGGATAACCTGCGGGAAGCAGCCGGTCAAGAATCAGATCAATTATTCTCATCCTGGAATGAGAACAGATCAGCAGCGTCGGTCCAGAACGAGGCAGCAAAGCCACCCCGGCTCTTTATGGACTTTACTCTTTTATTCAGCGAGCGGCACCTCTTAAATCTCACAGTTTGAGTTTTTCCTGATCAAGTTGCCAGACGTGCCGTCATCTGTTTAACTGGACACTGTCCCTCACAATATTTAGGCGCTGAGATGATGTTTGGCTTTGGGCTGCGTTCATTTTGTTGGTTCTACTTTTGCCTCGGGTCCTCCATTATGGGCGTTACTAGGCGATGACATCATCCTGAACAGCACGTAAAGCCAAATCACGGTTAATAAATAAAAGCCAACATTGTTTTAACCCTGGTAGGGAAATTCCAGGAACTTTCCCTCAAAGCCAGACAACAAAATAGCCTCCTTTCAAAGAGAAATGGATGCTGAGAGGACTCCCCAGCTTCCTCTGGACCCCCTCCCAACAGCTGTGGGTTTCATGGATAACTGTGGGAGATGTGGCCTGATACGGAGGAGGAAAGTCGCAGCATCTCAACAGCGCTATAAGAAAATTAAATGTACTCTCAGTAACCCTCAGAGTGAAAGGAGATTTTAGTAGCGTCATTCTAAGAAAAACCTTCGAATTCCTCCCATCTTAAGTGAGCTATCAAGTTAAAACACTGGTAAGAGGAGGGAGGAGGACTCTAAAGGAGATCGAGAGTGTCTTAAACAAGCAAGATGGCAGAACAACAGAGAGGAAGGAGACATCAGGGATGGGCTCACTTTTCCCTCCACTCCTACCTGGTGCTAAACCAACAACGTGTCTCTTAGAGCCCGTGACATCCGTTAGCATAGCTCTGTCAGACATGATCGAGCTGACCCTAGTCTCCAGTTTTGGACCACAGCCTTTTAGGGAAGCTGTGATTAAATGTACTTAATGCAGGAGGCTGCTCTTATGGTCTGAGATCCCAGAGAAAGTAGCTGTCAGCCAATTGGGTGCCTGCTGCTAAAGCAATAGACATTTTGAGGACTTTCAGTCACGATTTAGAGCTCATCATAGTACAGAAAAAGCACAAGTGAACGTCAGCAGTGACCTCAGAGTCGGATAAAGGACTGACGTCTGTTCTGGTCCTGTTAGACCTCAGTGCTGCGTTTCATTCGGGCTGAAACGAGTCATTCGACTAGCTCCATTACAATTAAAGAATGGAGCAATTTTCTATGCCTCGAGCAATCATTGATTTAAATGTAAAGCTCACAGCACCGTAGCACCTCACAGCACCACTTCTAACGTGGCACAACGTCGCGCTAACAAAGGAGAAGGCAGTGAAAAGGTTCAGAAAAGAGCAGGAAGGTGGCGGAGCTGAGGGATCGTAGCAACAGCGACCACGTGAGCGAGCAGACGTCCTCGTTCTGAGAGCTACAGGCGTCCGGGCGGAGCACGTCGTGTGTCTGTGTCGTATCCACGCCCGCCCTAACCCGCTGGAGGCTCCTCTTTTTCACAGACCCAAATCTATTTTGTCCAATTACTCGATTATCTGAAGGAATTTTCAGCAGAATGTCTGAAAGGCCAAAATAACTAAAATATTTGACAGCTGCAGCCCTATTTTTGGCACAGTTGACCATCACATTCCCTCACTAAGAGGGGAAACATACTTGACATTATCCTTTCCAATTAGTCTCTGTTAGTCATGAATCCTCTGCTCCTATGGAAGCCCATCATGGAGTTCTGCATGTTTTAGTGCTTGGTCCAATGATTTTAAAATGTCAACAGAACATTTAGAAAGTAGGAGTAATTCTTTCCTAATTCAATCTAGAAAACCAGCCAGGATTTTACCTCTGGAAGAAATAACAATGTGGATGTTTCTGGACTACCTTCTATTCCCAGGCGAATCTTCTTCAGCCCCCTCTCCTTCAGCACAGACTTGGCCACGTCTCTGTTCTCGATGTACTTGAAGAATCGATACAATTTGGTGCTGTAAATGACTGAAGAGGAGACAGAGTGAGGCTGCTGCAGCTGGTAACCAGACCCCCCCCCCCACAGGCATCTACTCTTACAGGCCTGTTTTTGTTGAGCACTTACTTTGCGAGTACTCCTCTCCCATCTGAGGAGGGTATTCTTCATCCCAGTCCACCACATCGTCGTCAGTGAGCACCACCACGTGACATTCCCTCTCTCCGCTCTGAGCGCTGGCAACCATCAGTGGCAGCACCATCTCCTCCAGGTAGCACTCAAACTGACGCCGGGCGCCATCGTTGGACAGCTCATGCATCAGGGCACCTGGAGGGTGGAGGGTGTGTGTGGGTGGGTGTGTGTGTGGGGAGGGAGGGGGAGAAGAAGGTATGAACACTAACCAGAAATGGTGACGATTCTTTGGGCTCAATCGATATATTCAAATAAACATTTTTTAGGTTACGTGGAAAACTTAGGTATCAGTTTGATTTAATTGTTGTAAAATCTTTTGCATTCATTTTAATACAGTATTAATCAGTAATGAGACTGAAAGGAAGTTGAGTTCTAGAAGAAAATGGCTTCTGGAAACCCAAAACACTGTGCACAGTTCATGCACTGACCTAAATATTGTTATTAACGCGACGCTCTCCACGCAAGAAATATAGCGATGTTAAAATAAAACCCTGAAAAGCGGCCTAAAAAAATACTGAAACTCACAGCTAATCATGACCTACATAGAGCACCAAAACACACACACACACACGCACACACACACACACACACACACAGAGCCTGGGAGCTGAAGCTGCACCTCCCACACAAACTCAAGAGACCAACAAAAGGCACAAATATGCCCAGGAACGCTACACAAATGTCGTTTGCTCTTCACATATGCAGCCATTTATCTTCGCAATAATATCCTGGCATCAGCAAATATCAAAATAACCAACGCAAAGCGAGATAAACCAAGTTGTTCTAACAGCAGCGATGCAGCAGCGGTGTTGAGACGACCTCGCTCCCCCGGCAGCTGGGACCCGGAATAGAAGTAAAGCGAGAAGTAAAGCGGCGTACTCACTGAGGTCTCTGCACTTGATGGTGCTGTAGCTGAAGGAGATGCAGAGGTAGTCACATGCCTCCCTCAGCTCCGGAATGGAAACACCGTCAGGGCAGCGGATTATCCCCGACTTGTAATAATCCTGCCATTTTCGGCAGCAGCGCGCACACGTGCACACGCACACAGGAAGAAAATAGGCAGGCATTCACAGGCAAGCACAGGAGAGAATACAAGACGCCATTAGTGATGCTGCTTCCCTCACACAGTCAGAGAGGGGGGGGCGGGGAGGAGAGGGGGGAGAGACAGAGAGAGGGAGGGAGAGAGGTAGGAGGAGGAGGGAGGGAGCTGGGGAGGGGGAGAGGGAGGGAGAGCGAGAGAGACGGGGAGAAGGAGGGAGGGAGAGAGAGGTGGGAGGGGAAGGGAGGGAGACGGGGAGGGGGAGAGAGAGGTAGCAGGGGGAGGGAGGGAGACGGGGAAAGGGAGGGAGAGAGAGAGACGGGGAGAGGGAGAGAGAGAGAGTAGGAGGGGGAGGGAGGGAGACGGGGAGGGGAAGAGGGAGTAAGAGAGAGAGAGACGGGGAGAGAGAGGGAGGGAGAGAGAGAAAGGAGGGGGAGGGAGGGAGACGGTGAGAGGGAGGGAGGGAGAGAGAGAAAGGAGGGGGAGGGAGGGAGACGGGGAGAGGGAGGGAGGGAGAGAGGGAGACAGCGGTAGGAGGGGGCAGGAAAGAGGGAGGGAGGGAGGGAGATGGAGACAGAGAGACAGAGGGGGGCGAGGGAGAGAGAGGGAAGGAGATGGACAGAGACAGAGAGGGGGGGCGAGGGAGAGAGAGGGAAGGAGATGGACAGAGACAGAGAGAGGGGGGGGGTGAGGGAGAGAGAGGGAAGGAGATGGACAGAGACAGAGAGGGGGGGCGAGGGAGAGAGAGGGAAGGAGATGGACAGAGACAGAGAGGGGGGGGAGGGCGAGGGAGAGAGAGGGAAGAAGATGGACAGAGACAGAGAGAGGGGGAAGGAGAGAGACATTGAGAGAGAGATGGGGAGGGAGAGAGAAACAGGGGGGCGAAAGCAGGTGGAGATGAAGGAGGAGGACGAGAGAGACTATGATGATAAAGAGAAGAATGCTGGGGAAGAACAACTCTTCAGTTTCTATTTTCGACGGGAAATAAAATAAGATCAGTAAAAATCCTATTTTTGAAACCAACAGAAAAATGAAAGAAAAAAATCTCAATATTGTAGACAGATGAAATAAATTTGAGGCGAGCATTGTGGAAGTGGGTCCATTATAAAAACATTCAATTATCTTCTTTTTCTCAATGCAAATGAGATGATAAGAACACCCCCTCTGTAACAACTGGCTTAACTTTGTGGAGGGGGGTTGCAGCCCTCCTGGGGGGAGGGGGGTGGAATGAAGGGAGGAGGAGGAGGAGGAAGAGTAAGGTGGTCCGAGAGGCTCAGATGTGGAGGCGGAACAGCTCGGGAGCAGTGCTTCAAACTACAGTACACCTGATGGGGTGTTTTGGCCCCTCTGGGGGCTCAGTACACATACCAGCACCACCCCCACCCCTCAGGCTGAGGACAGCCTCTGGGATATTATGCATCACACATGGTGTCAGTCTGTATATCTTAATATTGAGCTTTATAGAATCCAGGTTAGCGTTAGCCTCGAGCTAAACCTCAAAGCCTAATGTAAGTTTAATGCAAAATGTTTAATAATATTTTCCTCCCCTGTTATAAACTTCCTAGCTTGTAATTTGATTGTAAAAAAGATGTCCATTATTTAAAGTTGGTGTTTTGATGAAAAGGAAATACATGTTTTCAAGATGTCAGACAAGCAGAGACAAAGTTCAGAGATGGTGAAAATAATTCCAAAAAGGAAGGAAAGAAGGGCAGAACCATTGAAACCATTAAAGCGGTAATGGGTTGACATTTGGAACTGCTCACCAGAATGGCCCTGAAGATTGTAGAACTGATACCGTCAGCAACCTCAAACTCTCCCTTTTCGTTGGGGCGTGTGAAGTTGTTTTCCCTCCCGGAGCCGAACATCCTAAAAATAACCAAATGGACAGGTTGTGAGAGCGCCGCAGCTCCAAACTTCGGCCTTAGAAGCCTCCTTGAAATCACAAATCATGATTCTTGTTATTTTAGAATGATAGAAATTGATTTATAATTGCGCGAGGCAGAGTGGGACTAGTTGTTCCAAACGTATCCAACAAATCTGAGAGGTCACTTGAGGTCATTACCTTCCCAGCATGGTGTTTGGCTGAGCTGTGAAGATAGATGGATCTACCACAAATCTGGTGTTGTCCACAATTAAAGTGACCCGTTCTCCGAGCCTCGGGCCACTGCGATGGCCCTCTTTACTGCTCAGGTCATACACGTAGATGGTGTCGCCCAGACACTTTGAGTGGTGGTCTGCTACAGGAGGAACAAGGGACCGGGAGATGTATCCACTTAGCAATGCAGTTTGGGGGCTCCTGGGAGGGCGTGGACTGGAGGATCTAGACGATGAGCCTCCGTCACCACGTTCACGGTCTGCAGAGGAGAAGAGCTGATCATGCGATTCTTTGGTGGGCCAGAGGAAGAGCGGCGGCTAAATCGAGCCCTCCCTCACCGTGTTGCCGAGTGGGAGAGGTAACATTTCTAATACAGGGCGTCAACTGGCTCTCCCCCCTCTCATAGGAGGAGTCCCGGGAGCGGTCGCTGGAGCGTCGGCGTTGCTCGCGGTGATGCTCTCCCGCTCCGCTGCTCTCTCTCGCCGTCCCGGCGGTGCCGCCGCCGGCCCTGGTCCCGTACAGGCTCATGGTACTACCGAGCTGCGGGCTGTCACAGTCCACCACTGACAGTGCACACCGCTCTTCACTGAAAGACACACCAGCACGTAAAGCATGAACCGGTATTCCAGAAATTAGTGGCAGACAAATCGATACCACTTTTGTAGGATTCTAGAATTATCCAAGAAGATTCCTGGTAATTTGCTACATTTAGGCGACTGTTCCAGGTTACATAAAGGAAATGTGCGACATTCTATTGCTCACTCAGCAAAATATTTCCAACTTTCTGTGTATTTTATATTAGGCATGAGCAAGAGCCCATTACACCAGAGCAACAGCCAGCTGACCACATACTCTATGGCCTCTCTGACGGATTTGAATTTTCCATGTTGTCAGAACAGAATTCCAAACTACTGAGAGAATAAAATGGCCCAACTAGGATGAAAAAAACGAATCAAAAAGCGGCTAAAGCCCTGATCTTAACCTCCCTGGTCTCGGTACAGTCCATCAAAGCAGAAATAGCTCCGAGTGTGCCAGGGTTGTGTTAGATAACTCCCATGAAGTCAAACACTCAGGAAGGAGGGAAGCGCAAGTGTCTACGCACGCTCAGCCGATCCATTAGAGTGGAGCCTGTCTGCATGGCTCCTATCCTGCTGCCCGGCCACCTTAAAAGTCCAAGAATTCGGACTTGTGAGGAACGATCGCTCCACCATGCTATATATGCACTACTATTCTAAGAAATATGAATATTTAATGAAGTTTCTGGATCACAGATGACCCAGGTATGATTGGAAACTATTTTTATTTTAAATAGCAGCTGAGCTGAGGTCAGAGGTGGGGGAGACTGGTCCACTGCTGGTCGGATCGACACCCTGTATTTGACAAGCCCCAGAAAATGTTTGGCGTTATTTACGTCCGAAACAAGCCAGAACTCGATGAGGAGAGTTTATCGGAGGACTTTCTGCTGGTGGCAATGGAAGAGGGGGGTGGCGAGGGTGGAGGGGAAGAGCGTTTTGGTTATAATGATTAATTCATACAAATGAAGTTAGTAGTGACGTATAAAAGGCCACAGTAGCGCCTTTATATCACGCAGCACATCAGCAGGCACACAGAAATAAACCAGGGCTTCAAACACTAAAGTCAAGTAGGTTTTGTTCTATTACACAAAAGACCTCAAGTCAACTGCAAAAGACATTTTGACTGCTATTAAGGGTAAAAAAAATGAATTTTTTTTTGAATGAATGTTTTTAAGCCTGTCCTGGCAGCACTTCTTGCTTACTGGCCAGAATGGAAATGGTTGCACAGCTGGTCAGGTGTCCAACACCTCAGTCAAGGTCACGCTTTTCAGTGTTCTGTGGTTATACATCAATAAACCCAATCATGCTTGACAGATAAAAAAGGATTTAAATTTTTGGTTTTAAAGCTGGCTGCATTACCATTAAGCCATAAACTATTTGCAATACGGCAGCGAAATCCACCACCTCTGCTTAAAGGCGCAGCTGCAGAGCCAGGCAATGTCCTTGAAGAAAAGGGTCACCATAGCAGCTGCGGAAAACGTGCGCGCACACCTGATTCGGTTCAGGTGAACCGTGTGACACGGCACGGACGACTTCAGTCTGCCTCTTGAGCAGCCACAACCGGCGAAAAATGCAAAAACAGCTTAGCAAGAGAAACGGAGCACGTTTCTTTCTGGAAACACAGCAGAGAGCAAACAGAAAGGACCCATTAGGGTCACAAACTGTCAGCTCTCCTTACAAGCTGCCACAATTAAGATCAATGGACTCTATTTGTCCCACCGGCACCTGACAGGTTATAAATACATCTCTTACAAATGCTATTATTTTAACATTTGCCAGAAGTGGGATAATAAAAACAAAACAAGGTCTTTTAGCTAAACAGGGAATCATCTTGTGGAGAAGGAAGGAAGGATTTCACACACACAAGGCTGCTCCTCTCATCTTTCACATAGGATCGCAAATATACATCAGCCAGGAGGCAGAGGTGGGGGGGAAGACCACTTCACTTGTCCAATTTCCTTTTGCCGGGCACCACCTCCTGACATCCGAATTAATCTCTGACTGAACATTTACAAATGTTCTGCGTGCAGCTCTAAAACGCTGGAGACAGGAACTCAAGTTCGTGACACTGGAAGCGTGAGGGAAGAGGGTCCTGATGGAGAAGAGTCCCAGTTAATTATTTAGGCACTGCTGATGCCATCACAGTGATGGGGGGGGGGGGGGGGGGGGGGTCTGCCCCATGCATCAGGCAACCAAACACAACTAGAAAGACGGTGGAGGTAGATGCTCCTGTTTCAGAATTTTAAAAAAAAATGGAAAATGAGACTCAATTTCAATTAACTTAATTACTCTTAAACACCACACGGTCACTACTCAGTCTTGAGAATCCACCAAAAAAAGATGAGTCAGTAGTTTTCTCTCTCAGCAGGTAACGTATGTGAGCTATTTTAATGGCACATAAAGACCAGGAGGCTGGTAAGGTGACCGAGTTAAAACTGCGGTGCTCTGGCGGCGGACGTGCACCTACCGGTCGGGATCAGTGGGCCAAGTGAGCACAAAGCAGCAGGGGATGAGCTGCGGGAGGATGGCGGCACAAAAGCCCTGCGCTCCTGCGAACAAAGCGGGCTTCCCGGCAGCTTCAGCATCCTTTCTCATTACTTTCCAACTTCATCGGCATCGTTTCACACGCTCAGCCCGGACGACTCACACGCTGCGGGTTCCAAAGGCACCGAGCAAGGCAGCGCTAAGATCTTACGCTAAAGAACAAAGCAAAGCGGCGCGCTCGTCATCCCGAGTCACCGCGAGGACATTAAACTGTGAATGGCCGCGTGCTTGACTGAATCAGGGCGATGGCGCATTCGCGTGCTCCTCGGAATAACGATTCGCGTGCCTTCGTTTCGATCTCTAACCAGTGTTGGACGCTTCATTTCTTGCACAATAACACTACCTACCTTGAAATAATGTCAACTGTATTGTAGATGCCGCCCGCAAATAGAATGGAAAATGTTTTTCCCCATTTTAATTCCAAAAAGCTGAAGCTCGGAACGCTTTCCAACATCACCTGAACGCACCATCAGACTGGCAATTATTGAATCACTGTCTGTGATCAAGGGCAAATTTGCAAGGTTAGGCGAATGTAAATAGACAATAAATGACTAAATGGATTACATACATCTGTAATGATGCTTGGATTGCTTGTTCAATGCTACCTAACAAGGAGTTCCATTATCACAAATTATTGGGGTTATTTTCTAGGCACACCACAACTAAACAAGTAAAACTAGTATTCTCGTCGCAATATCAATAACCCTAAGTGATGCAGTTAGTATCTTTAGAATTAGGGCAGTGTTCAGGCATAATTTTTACACAAAATCAATCAAGTTCCTTTCTTTACCCTGTGAGAAATTTTGAAATGTGTGGAGGGGGGAAAAAACCCCATTAAAAAGAGAAAAGCTTTACCTCAGAAAATTTTGACATTACATAAGCATATCAAAACAATGACACAGCAAAGGCATGCCATAACCACAAATAAATGGTCCAGAAATATTACTTTGACATTATCTGGAACTATAAATCTGTATATTTTGCAAATAGGCAACATATTTTCATTATGCATGGGTTTAATGATTAATTGATCAGTAGAGGCTAACAAATGAAATGGGGTCCTTTTTTTAAAAAAAATTTACTGATTAATTGTAGATCCCACACTTCCCAAATTGCCCCTTGATGTTAATTTACGATTAGCACTGCCAAATTATAACAATTTCAAAAATCTAGCAGTACTGCTTCAACCAGAGAAAGGTAAAATCAACTACTAGTGCACCTTATAATTACAAACCAGCCTCTTTTCAACCTTTTCTCTGTAGTTCACCTAAGGTTTTAACGGAGATTTGTCTTTGGCAATAATGGCCGAGGGGGCTTCAGATAGCGGGGTATCAACATGTGGAACATCTGTCGCGACGACCACTGCACAGGGCAAGTGTCTCTGCGAGAGCCCGGTGTTGTCACACAGGGGTTGGAAATCCACAACATCGCAACGACAAAGCCACTTTATCGGGAACAATTTCAAAACAAATTACATTCCGTTATTTCTATTGTGCCCAATTAAAAAAGACAAAAACAACCCAGCGTTCTTAAGGCACGAGTATTGCGTTAACTATCGAGAAGCACGTCTGACATTGTCATGATTCATATCAAGGTATAAATCATTTTCTTGTGCGTCAACATAAACTAGCATATTTTACCAAATCCTCGGCATCATTCGATCTATGCCTTACAGAAACTTTCGAACACCTTAAAGAGTTTGAAACCGCCTGCTAGTCTTAGCTAATGCTAACACATCTCCGGCAGAACGCGATAGCCAGCTTCAAAACAGGAATTGTCACTATCTTCGAGCTTCAAAGATGGATCTCTTTACCTTGTGATGTTACCTTCCAATTTTAAGCATTTTAAGAGTCTGCTACAAAAGTTACTCCGAAGTGCTGGGGGGTAAAAGTGACGATAGCTTTGGAAGAACTACACTCTGCTGTCTGGATTGTTTTGATTGTTGGGAGGCGACGATCGCGTGAAATATCGCGAGAGTAACGAAGCACAAGCCCGTGATTGACAGAAAGGCAGCCCTGCAGACAGCAACACCAGACCTGCTTGGTGTGGAACTTAATGAATACATCCTCATCAAAAAACATTACACACAATGTATCCGGTGCTACACAGTATTAAAATACAAATTTTTATTGTTATTCTGTTGAAGTGTACAATATTATCCTATTAAACATCAGAGACTATACAGTTGGTCCAAATCTTACACTGTTAGGTTTGCTGCAGTCTGCAGCATTGATTTCAAACACCGCTTGTTCTTAAAGAAAGGAGAATCTTCTGCACTTTATAAATTATATATGCATGTTAAATAAATAAATAAATATATCAAACCTCATTTCTAATTTTAAAAAAACATGAAGGAAATGTTGTTGGAGATGTGGAGATACTGACAGCAGAGTACGTCCCTCTCGCTCTCTCTCTCTCAAATAATAAAAAAAGAAATTTAAAAAAAATCTTCACTCCTGTGATTTGAGCAGTTCCTCTAAGACATTTAATGCATTCTGGATCTCTTCTGGGGTCAGGTCTCTGAGGTTAGGCAGCTCTCGGGAAGCTATCCCCTTTCTGCCCCATCCTGGTTCATCGTCGTTGTTGAGACCTATAGGGTGAATACCATGGAGTCTTCGCTGTAACCACTCACGGCGCTCCTGCACCTGCTTATGCTCCCCAAGGTTGTGCATGAGCTGGACTTCACTCACTGTCCGTTTTCTGCCAAAATAAGCACATATGTATAAGTCCAAGTCTGTAGAATGGAAAAAATCGTATTGGCTGATCAGATAGACTCGATTACCTTAGGGTGTGCCCTTCACCCAGAGCCAACAGGCGTAAAAGGCAGAGTGAGAGAAAAAAGGTTTTCCAGTGTAGATTTGGCATATTTGTCACCTGTTAAAACAAATGTTAGCAAAAATCAGTTTTTGTGTATTTTATCCAATCATTCAAGTTGACTTTTTTTTTTTTAAATTGACATCCCAAAATATTATACGGGATATGAATTTAATATGCTCTTAACATTTTTTTCCATGGAAAAAAGATACATATCACCCAACATATAACAATACTAGATTAAACATTGTTTAAAATACGCCTACAAGTGTTGGCTTGGAAGAACATACCTGACTGTCTCTCTTCAGTTGGTTGGTGAACTCCCATAGAGTATGATCGGTACTGGACACTTGGACATCCTTTTATAGGCCCCAGGGGCCGACCGTTGATGAGCTGCCTTCGTTACTACTGTTGATGTCAGACCTTCAGCTCCTGGAAGGGGCAGGACAGGAATGACAACACCTCCTCTGAGCTTCAGGACCATTCATCCTAAGTGACGGCTCTGCACGTTGAAGCCAAATACCTTCACACCCAACTTACATTTATAACCATGCAAACATGTGCATTTAAAAATTGCAAACATATGGATACCTGGAATTCCATAGATTCAAGAAATCAACTTTTGCTGTTTGGAAATATTAAGAAATTGTATTGGTTTTGTGTGCGCACGTGTATGTGTGTGTGAACATCCCTGCAAATGTCCAATTGTGCATGCTGCTCTTTTCTTCTTTTCATTGTTAGAGTAGTCCGATCTGTTAGCCCACCTCTGATGTGACCTTTTTTTGTCTGACTCATTGCTTCACAACAATACTGCCAACTATTGGATGAATTTATAAGCCCCCGCTCAACTTTAAAGAGGTCTCCGTGGTTACAAAGACATTTTACCCAAGAATTAGCATTGTTTTAATGAGTTCACCTCCCGAAAATAGAGCATTTATATTGGCCTGACGTCAGAGAAAACATCCTGAATCAAAGTGTAAATAGAAGGAGTGTGTCAGTAGGTGATTCTGCTGCCGTCACGGCTTTCAGGGGAACGCCTGGAAAAGATATTTACATACTGTTTTGAAATGAGATTATAGAAGATGTTGTAGGTCCGTCCTCACAGCGGCATTAAATAGACTTAATTTTCAAATTCAAATTCAAATGAAGCAATGAATACATATTTAATATGATTATAGTGTTTTAGATGATTTGTAAATAGAGATATTTTAGTTCTCTTATTCTTTGGGCTTAAATCAGCCATCCTTATATGCATTTTATGCGCTTTAAAAACTCAAATAATGTTAATATCAGATGGTAAATTACAACCATGTCTGTCAATGCCATGTCTGTCCCACCACCCATTTGAACCTAGTCCCACTCAAGGTGTCCCGATGTAAAAGGGAAGTTTTTCCTGCCGCTGTTTCTTGCTTGGGAGGCAATCTTGAGTGTAGCAGATGGGCTATAAATAGAGTTAACCTATATATAATTGAATTGGTTGGATGTGGTATATCTGGTGGTGATGACCAATGATCACTCAGTGCTCTGCAATAGTTTGTAACCCCCTTTTTATTGTTTCAGCTGCCATAAAATGGTGGTGCAAAACTAAAAGAGATCAGAATAACTAAAAAAAGAAATTCTGACGGGGGCAGGGGCAAAAAACCAAATCGTTAAAAGTTTTACAATGAAATAAGTAAAATGTCACCAGTATTAAGCACCTAAGTCATCTTTGATAGCATTAATGCATCAGCGATAAGTGGTCAGTAACCACAAGTCATCCATTTCCTGTGGTTCTTGTGGTCACAGTTACCAGCTGAGCACAACCACCTTCGACCCTAGCCTGGGCCCTAAACCTTGTTATTGTTATTACCTCATGCCAGAATAATATGCAGTATGTCACCTATGCCATTGCAAAGGCAACAAGATAGGGGGGAACCCAACCGGGCTTTGGGATTTTAGGTTACACATGCCAGCAGTACCATTCATGAGCCGAGAGCCATAAACAACAGCATTGCTAACTCCATGGGTCAGGCCCATCAGAAAGCCAAGCCTTCCCAGAAGACTTAAGAATAGATACAGGGGAGTAAATAAGAAGGGGGTTACACTGACTTTTTATAGAGGCTGGGGGGGCATGTCCACAACTGGGTGGCGATGCTGAACAACATGTCACAGATATCACTCAATTCAAGTTACGTCACTATGTTTGGCGGAGATGAGCCAATCATGGCTCACCTCAAATTAAAGTTCTGGCCGAATACTTTACTAAACGATAAATTAAATGATGTTGGTGATTAGCTGAAAGTCTATACTGTGTGGTTAGGTCGTATATCACCAGAGAGCAGCAAAACAAGGCTTTTGCTAAGTGGGCTCAGCTAGTCTTAGTGCTGAAATGCTGCTGATAAAGGCCCTCAGAATCTTTTTTATGAAACACTTTTATGTCTGCATTAAGCTGAAAATGTAGGAACTCTGAGTCCTGTTATGTGCTCTCTTTAAGGATAGAATCAAACTTTTATAAGAAATTCCAAATGACAGCCTTTAGAGAACTGGTTTGAGAAGGGGAGGGTTTTTTTTGTTCAATCCCCAGTGTCAAACAAAAAGTTAGAAAGTGTGATGGTCAAGAAAAAAGGTAAATTAACAACAGTCAGCATATTCACATACTATAAAAGGAACTTCACAGACAGATTTTTGTAATCTTCTTTGGCTGAAATCTCACAGATGTTTCTATAAGCTGATAATGTGGAGACAGGTACAAAAAATATGTTTGGCACAGACACCATGGAAACACAATGGCCAACTGCAAATGGGGAAAACATGGCACAACAATACTAAGAAATGGACATCCCACATACTGTATATTTGTGTGTGTTTACATGTACAAAATATGTCACAAGAACTGAACCCAGGTGATCCAGAGTTCTTATTCATCCAAGAAAGCTCCAAGAAAGAACTGCATTACAATTAAAACCACACACTCAGACCCGCAACTATTGCGCTACAACTTTGTCATTGGAAAAACACGGTTCCTAAACGTCTCACCAACCGTGCGGCAAATGTAAACTAGACTAAGCGGAAGTGTGCGTTTTAGTCATATTTGGTCTAGATTTGTGTTAAAAACACGATATTCTCCTTCTTATAGCACATTAGACACACATTAGGCAACTAAATAATTTAAAAAAAATTACATCCTATTTGTAATTATTTTTTAATTTATTCCAATTCCTATTGATTCCGGAACTCGTGAACGCAGCGGAGCGGTCTCTTTGAAGTTTATTAGCTAGGCCAATAAACCGGCTTTTTCAGGTAATTGTATTATTTGTTAGAAGTTTTATTGTCCCATATTTTCTATCACAACTCAGACCTCTGGTTAATTATTTTTTTTTGTCATCGGCCTTTAAAACCGATTTCTTTTGATCTGAGAAATGTTCCGTCAAAAGGGCGACCGGTAAGCTAAACTAATCTCTAGCTACTCTATTGCCCAAAACTGCGTATAAAATATGTGCGTAGTTACTTGATTTTCATAGAAGCGATGTTACATTGTTACAGGACATGTCATCTTAGGAAAAATTAAGCTCATGCATTCCAAAATTCATTTTCCCATCTGGCGCCATGAATACCCAAATAATATTGCCTAATAATCACTTGATGTTATCAGTGCATTTATGTATATTCTTCCATCTCATAACACAAAAAGATAAAAATGGAAGCACTGTAAACACACAGTAAATGCCAAAATATGCATCATGTACAACGCACAGGGGCTGGAGTTGTGAGCCCAACATTAACATCTATGGTTTAAACTTCTAATGATTGTGTCTTTTGATAAGCAGACCCATGGCTAACTGTGAGGAGACAGACTTTCAGGGATCACCCACGGTGCTGGGGAAGAGAAAACGAAAAAAGAACTCAAGAAAGGACCACCAGGAAGAAGTTACCTGGAAGAAAGATGACATTTGGAAAAAGAAGAAAAAGAAAGGTTTAAAATGCAAAGACATGCCGGGGACCAAGAAAGAAAAGAAAAAGGACAAGAAGAAGAAGAAAAGGAAAATATCTATAGGACCAGATAGTGATCTTGTATTTCCAGATGTTCGTCCTGCACAAGCTGATCCCGCAGCGGTTTACAGAACACAGAGTCTGCGCCAATGCCAGGATCAGGAGCCCAAACCTAAACGGAAAAAGAAAGTGGCGTTTGATTTGTCCCCAGGCAACATCCGAGTCAAACGACCTCAGTTTACCTCATCAACTGCTCAGCCAAAAGAGAGCGCGGCCTTTGAGAATAAAACCCAGGGAGACATGGCGAGACTGATGCAAGACAACAACTCCCCTTGTAACAGTGAGGATGTTAACAGTCAGGATCTGTTCATCACCCAGAAAACGTTCAGAGCGCTGTCTCCTGAACCCTGCAGTGGTGACACCATCGCTGCTACACCCACTCAAATGCTGGCACAGCAAAGCACGAGGAATGAAAAACGTGAGCCCAAGGGTTCAGCCAGAGGGTGGTATGGCCGACAGTGTCCATGGAAGTCACCCATGACTGAACCTTTTCCAGAGGAAATGCAGGAAGAAGGAAAAACGATCAAGATAGAAGAAGAATCCTCCAAGAATGGAGAAAGTTGCTCTCAGGTGAAGGCGAAGCTTCGTGGAAATTCATCAGAGTACAAGTTTGTTCACGCTCGGCCCCGTGTCGGTCATTTCCCGACTGAGGCAACAGTTGTAAATGCTCCAGAATCCTGGACTTCAAGCCAGCAAATCAGCACATCTACGCAGACAGAAAACTTCTTCACCATCGAGCTGTCCTCGTACCTCCGTTTCACCCGCACCGTGAGTGCGTGCTCAGTGGACCTGGACCCACTGGACCTGAGCCTGCCTCAGAGGGCCAGGAAAGACCCCGGGATGTCACTTTTGGGAGATCAGATCAAGGGTAACAGATCCAAAAGCCCAGGCGTGGAGTCACGTGGTTCTTTCAAAATAAAAGAGGTCAAGAAAGAACCTGCTGGATGTGTGGCTGAAACCAACCTGAGTTGCTGCTCTGAGTCCGGGTCCAAATCTGCAGACAGCACAGCTTCAAGTGGGGAAGAGCAAACCAGCCGCACCAAACTGGACCTGACCCAGGTGGGACTACTGGGTACTCGACCCACACCTCCATACAGACGGCTGTGTTTCAGACAAATTAAGATACCGTACTTGTTACAGATGAAACTTTCTACTTTAAACTTTTCTTTTTACTGTCCTTAGGTCAGAGCAGTTCAGACAAGGCTCAACGAGTCTTTTTTCTTCAAGACCAAAGGAGACGGACAGTCCCCCAGGCCGGAGTCTCCGCTGATGAAGCTCATTCAGGGCAGAGACGGGAGGAGCAGGAAATAGCTGAGGTTTCTTAAGTTATACAGTCCTGAGATCTCAAAGGAGAGGAAGCACTGACGTGAAGTGAATTTGTAGAGGGGCAAATGCCTTCTCCGTTTTATTAACACCTGTATGATGTTACCAGTCTTCAAATTGGCCCGTCTTGCTCTCATCCAGCCTGTCTCAGAAAGTTCAGGAGATTCCTTAAATGTTTCCCAGGCCCACTTTAACGTGCTGGTTGGGTATGTTCAGTTTAATTCAGTGAGCGTTCTCTAGGAAAGTCTCTTTTAGAAATTAAAGTTTTAATAATTAAAGTTTACTTTTTTGCTGTCCTATACAACCTGGCTCTGTAGTGGACACTCATATCTGTCCAGGAACTTTAGTCAGGTGATCATAGCAGGCAGGTTTACCTATTAAAGAATTCTTATTGTGGCTTTATTAAAAAAATACAGGCAACATTTTTGCATGACATCTGTTTATTTGCCCCTAGAACAGAAATTGGCTCATTATTTCAAACATGATGTCTTTAACTACCATCAATTTCCATTTGTTTCAGCTGACCAGAGGAGGTAAAAGTCACGGCAGTGGAAACAAAAGATTAATTGATACAATTATAGTGAGCTTACACCCAAATAATGCCCAAGCTTAGCCAAAGTTCACTTTACCTATGGTAACCTTCAAAACTGACCTACTGGGACAGCAAATGTGACTCATGTAGCATTCTGTTGCTTCTGAAGTTCCAAGGTTAACCCATCGATACATATCTGCTTAGAGAAATACAGATTTGTCAGATCACTGACAAATGAATGAACTCTATCAAAGATGCGCTGAGTTTTCCCAGAAAATGCTAGTTGTGTCTAAAAAGTTTGATTCCCATCCAGCTGCAGACGTGGAAGAAGACATAGACGGGGATGGTGATGGGCAGCAGCAGGCTGTAGAAGCAGACGCTCCTGCTGCTGCTGGTGCAGCCCTCAGGGAAGTTCTCATCTACTGCAGCCGAGTAGAACAGCCCAAAGAGAGACACTATTGGGATGAGGCCCACCATGGTGGACAGAGAGAACATGATGACAGGAGGCTTTGAACAGGGTGAAACACTTAATGATGAGGCCAGAGCAGGATTCCGCTGTTAGCCTGGTTTAGCTGAAGAGGCTTCTACTCTTGTGTAGGTGCGGTTAATGTATTTGCGTCTTTCTGTAACAATCTTGCTTCCTGAGGGATCATGTTAGGAATGCCGTCTGTGATAGGGTAGGCGATGCCGAGCTCCTCGTTGATCAGCTCATTGGTTTCAGGCTCATACCTGAAAGACAGTTTTCATGAGACACAAACAGGTTTGGGTGGATCACTGAACACATTCCTAAAGTTTTGCAGCTTAAATCGCAGTTTTTCCAAAACATCACACAATCTGTCAGTGGATTATGATGGATTAAAGTAACAGATAAAAAACAACATTGTCCTACAATGTGATAAAAACACCGACAGTGAAAATGTTGCCTGGGAAATTTTCACAACTGGTTTAGTGTCACATCACATCAGTCCAAACTGCTGCACAACTGGCTGCAAACTGAAACGTGCATAATTTCCTACACACATGTATAATCTACTTATTGTGACAACAGCAATAATGATTATCACCCTCTTTGAGCTACTAAACCACTGCCCATACAGTACTTTGGTGGACTAAAGGACATCGAGCTAGCAAAATGGTAGGAAAATCCAAATTCATCAGCTCATTGACTATAAATATTCAACTTAGAAATAACTAATCATTATTTTAAAGACGACAAAAAACATCAATTCATACATCTCGGAATTGTTATAACTGAGCATTATGGTGAAAGGTGACTGGAGGCATACTATGTCAAACTAAATCATAGGCATTAAACATTAATCTTTATTAAACTGGGTTGGCCACTTCGGTAATTTGATCATCAGATCAGCTGATTTCACCCTCTGTTATCGTCACCTCAGCGGCTTCTTGGACAGCGGACACACCAGGAACTGGAGCAGAGAGGTGTCAAAACTGTGCGGAACGTCGTCCTTTGTGTCTGAAAAATTCCTGACGGACGGTAAAGCAGCTGGTACCCTCTCTACAAACGGCACTTTTATTCCATATCGGAGAATCCGGTTGTTTACAGTCAACACTCTGCCAAAAACATTACGAAACATGACCGAGACTCAAACAAGCGAGCGCAGATTCTCCAACCGGAAGCGGATCTTCTTTTTCTTCTTCTTCTTCGTTTTCTTCTTCTTCTCTGAAGTTCAACAACGATCGCAAACGGCGACAGCGCATTACCGCCACTCTGTGGTCAGTGATGATAAGTGCAGTGGCTTACGGTCTAACTTTAGATATTACCAAAAATAACGGATATTTACAAAATTAGATTATAACTAAAATCTTGGTCTTCTCCCGTTGCTTTTACAAATTCCAAAATATATATGTTGGTCCGATCCACAAATGTATTCTTCATTATTATTTTAAAACAACATTATTTTCCTTCTCTCTCCTCTCCTCCTCTCTCTCTTTACCTTTCAGTGTCCTTCTATCCTTTTCATACCTCTTACATTATGGCATGTTTTCTTGGTTCGCCTTCTCTGCAACTATCACATTTTCACTCGTAGTTTTTTCACATAATAAACAATGTGTGTGTCCTATTCTCATGGTGAGAATTGTCTCATCCCCCGTTTGTATCCATATACCTTAACATCTCCAAACAATTGAGTAATCTTATACATCTCCCTTTATTTCCATTGCTCCACTGGTTTTTCCATTATTTCTTCAGTTCCTTATATTGTCAATGCTTTAGCTTCTGTCCTGCACAGTTGTTGAGTTGTTTTGTTAATATAGTGTCTGACTTTAAAGCTCGTTTAGCTCGTTTATCTGCAAGTTTACATGCCTGAGCTCCAATTTGAGCTAGCGCCTAAACCAATTTAAAATGTATTCTTAATGATTGACTGTTATGGATCGACATTAATATTTCACAGGTAACATCCTGCCTCTCATTTGAGTGACCCTTTTGTAAACTTGCTGATGCTGAATGAGAATCCATAAAGATTATGACCCTTACCGGCTCGACTGCCCTACATCCACTGTGATGCCATGATAATTGTTATTAAATCTATGGAGAAACCTCAAAGGTCATCTGATAAATGTGCTGCATGTCTTGTTTCAAGACAATTAGACCATTAGAGCACAGGTCCCTTTTTAATTCTTGATTTGTGTCTGTAAAGCCACATTTATCTCCAGATTTGATAGTATCTGAGGAGGGCACACTAACGAAAACATTTCCAATTGCTTTTCCTTTGTTCCCATGTTGGTTCTGGGCCCTTTTTGTGGACGGTTGATTAAATTCATCCCGTATTTAACTGAAAGTTCATCCTGTTTTAACTCAAGTGTCATTTCCCCTCATTTCTTCATGTAGGGCTGATATTGGTGATGTTTTCATGGCTCCCAAGCTTATTCTTACTATTCCACTTTAATAAATCAACCCTTTTTAATGGTGTCTCTGCTGCTGCTCCATCTGCTGCTGATCCACGTGCTATTTGATTTTATTAATCCAATATATAATCTTTTCATTATTTTCCCCTCCCAATGAATTTCATGCTACTTATTTCATTTTTTAACATTTCTCAATCATCTTTTCTGTGTGTATCTGCCCTTTAAGTCTACCATCAAACCATAATCCTTGAAATTTAACAACACTCTTTCCAAATTGTCACCATACAGTTTCAACTTGAATTTCTCTGCTAATGTCTTTTGAGATGGAACTTTTGTCTTCTCCACTGAAAACCTCAATCCCTATAATCGTATGTTAATTTTACCTTGTTAAGGGCATTTTGTAAACCTTTACCTGCACATCGTACAGTCCTGCCCATATCCATAACGCCCCATCAACAACAAATAAAGATTTATTGTATTATTTATCATAATTGGAAAAAAACTGGACTAGTTTTAGTTCCCTGAGGAACTCCACTGTCTACTGTCATTCACACTGTAGTTCTGAAGATTAATAAACACACCCATTAAAGATCAGAACATTTCTCTGTATCAATAAAAGACAGCAGAAACTTGTCTTTTTTCCTGCGACAGTAATCGGATCTGATGTAGATCTGCATTTCCTGAAACCACTTTGATATATTCATACTACCGTAACTTATGAGATTCTACATCCTAGCTCAACCTTTCAACAATCATCTTTCTGTAATTTTGCATGGATGATAATTGCCTTGAATCTGTTGCAACGAGTCTTTTTGTGGTTTCATACACTACTACCAAATACTTTGGGGGCATTTTAACTCTACATATTGTCTGAATGTATGCAAAATAACGCAATTCCCAGTCGTGTCCACACGGTGGCAGTGTTTCACCGTTTAGGTCAACACATTTGAATTGACGCAACAATAACAGAGACAGTATCCAAGTATCCAAGCATGTAAGAAGAAGAAAAAAAGATGAATTTAAATACAGTTATCAGTCACCTCAACAGTATACCTTGCCTCGTACTGAATTAGAATGAGTGCAATTTAGCCTGACTGAGAGCTTTTGTGGTAGACATTGAAAAACCAAAGCACTTATTGTATTAAATGGATCAATCTAATGAAGATATGTATTCCGTGGCCTTTCATTTAAGTTCCTCGGATACAGTCATCACAATACATCTATATAATACCAGAAATCATGGGCATCCACCAGCGAGAGGAAATCTCAGATCCACTTTGCTGTAGATTTTTCCTGAGACTTTTTTTTTGGCAGAACTCCAACTTGTTTTGACATCTCGATGTAAATTATGCCAATGCTCCGTACAAGGCACGACCGTCTAATGTATCCCTAACAGCTGCTGAGGCTTTAAGGGCTACAAAATATACAATATTTTTCTACAATTTACATCCCCTTGACAGGATTCAATCAATTTATGTACATGACAGAGCAGGAAGGCTGGAGATAATGATGAAATGAAGCCACAATGAGGCTCTCATACATTTGAGATGGCCATATCTGAGACATGCATATAAACCTATAGCTTGTGCATAAAAGCTTGGTGGCTGTGCTTCGTTTGTTGGCCTTTAAAATATCAGTCAAAGAACGGCCCCTAACTTCACCTCAGATGCAGGTGGCTCCTCTTCACCTTCCTCCTCCATTCCAATGGCTTCCTGCTGTTCAGTGCTCTATTCCACATGAGCCATCTGAAAGGCTACAAAATCCCAGTTGAGGAAGACGACAAAATGCAAAATCAGTTCGATTCATCTGAACAACTCCCTCCACTGTGCATTATGTTAGTCATCTGAATTCAGTTGGCCGCTCGTATTTCTCCTGCAGCCTCAAAAGACCGAGTTTTCTCTCTCTTTTAAAGCGATCCGGGTTTAATTTATGATTTTCTCCGCACTTTATAACGGTTGCAAAAAAAATTTCTTCCAATAACTCTAATTAAACCATTTGTTTTTTTTAAATCCAGCCCTTTTTCAGCCTTGACTGCGTGCTAACAGAGCGATATTTAACAGGTTCAGTCTCCATGAACATGTTACTGGTCTTTAAAGGCCACAATGGCCTCCATAAAAAGAAAATAACCCTGGTCAAATATGTAGCACAAATATAAAGACCGTGGAGTATTGTAGAGGACGGGGTTTGTTATTTAGCCCCAGCAAAGGTTACTATCGTTCATTTCCCAGCTTCAGGTCAACCAAGCGTGTGGTTATTGGTGTGGGGTGGAGGCGGTCACAAACATGAGTGTGTTTATTTGGTGTGCGTCACCATCACGTCCCCTCATCTGCAGTATTGATGCTCAGGAGGTCAAACATCAAACAAAGCTACAGTAACTCTTGGTGGCAGCCCGTCCAGGCCACCACAGTGGCGGGGTTAACTCCTCCATGCTGCCCTGGGATCAGGAGGTGTTGTCCCAGAGGACCTGAGGGAGACACCGGGGGGAGGTCTGCCTCCTTAATGAAACTGCTGGTGCTGAGATCTGGACCCAGATTAGAGGAGCATCAGAAACAAAGTCCATCCCAGAACAGCGAGTAATTAGAACCGCGACCCACAGTCAATCTTTCCAAATTATCCAGGACCTACACATATGTGCAATTACAAAGGATCAGGACCGGGACGCGGACACGTCAAATCCAGTTTCTCTCATTACTTGCATCCATTTGTGAATACCCAGACTCTCTGGAAATGTCCTCACGTATTCACCAATTATCCATTTCCACATCTCATCTTCCATCTTCTATGCCGAAGTACTGCTGATGCAGCTTTTTACGCCCCCCCAAGCCTTTAATCTTCCCTTCTTCCTCACCTCTCTTTTTAATTACCATTTCTCCCCAGTAAACACGCACTTTTGCCAAAGGAAAGGCAGAAACCTGCAAATGCAGCTGATTGATGGACGGGCACAGATCCACTGAAGCGTCACCCTTCAATTAGGCCTCCGTCGTCACCTGGCAACAGTGTTAATGGAATGTAACCTTCAGTTAAGTCCCAGTAAGACGTGAGCCAATGAGGTGTGAGTCTCCTCCCGTCTCTACCGCGCTTTTAAAGGCTTTTGCTAGCTTTAATTAGCCTTTCAGCGCTGCCCACTTGCGCAGACTGCTGCGATTGTGGCCCAGCTTTACAGTCCAGCTCCTGTCCTAACGGGGTCCTAATGGCCCCTCTTGCCCCATCAGAGGAGGTTAAGGGGGCGTCTGGAAAACACTGACTACAAAAGTGGCCAAAAGTGTCTAAAAAGAGAATTCCGGACTGATTTTGCATCTATTTTCTTGGAATGAGCAAAAGCAGAAGCGGAAGTGGAACCCGTGATACATGTTTCCGTTCGACCCCCTTAGTTAGAAATGTCATCCTCCAGCTTCCGGACTGCTGCATCTCTCCGACAGACACGAGGAGACTGACTGACACATCACTGTAATCCTCGCAGATGGCATCAAAGGACGGATTTCTGTTTAGCCAGGATACATCCTCTCGATCTGTGCATCGGCTTAAAGGAGCGACAGAGGGGGGAGGAATGAAATGGAAAGAATGGGGGAAAGTCTGAATGAAGAAGCGTTGGAGGAAGAGTGGATAATGAGACAGGGCGAGGAGGAGGATGCGCCCGACTCTCCGGCTGGAGAACGTTCGCACTGACTGGAGGTGATAATTAGTTTGTCCCCAGAGGCGGCGAGGCTGCGGTCGCACGCACGTGGCCCCGTGTGCAGCTCCACTACAAAGGGCAGACTTCATCAGAAAGACTCCATTGGCTTTTCTTTGCCGCCTTTGGGCTGTTGCGTCTTCAGAACCTCGCAGAAGCAACGCGAATAAAAGTTTCTTTCTCCTTTTTTTTTCTCCAGGGGAATTTGAAAGGTCTTAACCAATTAATGAAAACTTTTATTTTTATATTCCAATCTAAAAGACGTAATTATCGGTAGATTTACCTCCTTTTGGGTTCCACAACCTAATAAACGCTTTGAAATATTGGATCCAACCATTCTAAAAGATGTCATTATTTCTCAGATGTGAGTGTCGACATAACAAATATCACAGAACTGTAGAAGTGAAAACTATTTTTTATTCTTTAGCCTTAAAAATCTCATCACTTAGCAGTGAAATAGACATTATTTGAACAACAGCGGATACTTGTCACCTATTTAGGCCTCTACAGGAACATAAAATAATAATAATAATGATAATCTGGACACGTTCATCTTTAAAACAACCTGTTTACCTAAAAGCTCAGACCTCCTTGGCGCCATCGCTGCACCACGTTGACACTTTTATTGCTCTGAAACGCCGACATAGATTCTGAAATGCAGCCGCGTTGGTGTCTACATATGCAAATGGAGGCTTTTATGAGATTGCGCGGGAGCAAACGGCAGCATTATGGGACGTGATGTAAGCGGCGCTCACACGTAAGCATCTCATCCATGTTTCATGATGCTGGCGTCTGATTTCAGCAGGGACGCTCTGGAGAACAGGGCACGCAGCTTCCAAGCGCCTGCACACGAAGAAACCCCCCCCGTTTTTATTCAAGTTTGAATGACTGAAGCCACTTTAAAACACTCCTCCCAAAGCTGGTGACAGAATGTGTCCAACTTGGTTGGTGTATTTAAACATTTTAAATATTAAAGTGTTATTAATAATGATTTTTAAACTGGTTCTAGTCCAGGTTTTTTTTTTTTTTACTTGAGTACTTGAAGGAAACAGAACAGAAACAGTTTAAACTTCATTTTTATTGTTGGTACTTATAAATATTCAGTTTCAGCACATTAATAAAATAGCCATGACTCGTATTAGCTTTATTTACAAAAAAAACCAAAACATTCTACAGGTTCTACAAACCTGAGCGACAAAAAGAAAACGCAACGTTTCAGATTAAAAGCTACACAGTAGCTGAAAACACAACGTTCCGGTCTTAAACCAGTCACCCTTTTTATCCCATGTTGTCCAGCCCAGTACAGTATAGCACGGTCTGGTTTGGAACCGGTGCGCATGGATCAGGCCTGCGCTCACACAGAGGCGACGACCCCGCGTGTCATGTGATCTTTTATTTTGGTAAAAATGCAGATGTCTGAGAATAAAAGGGACGTGTAAACTCACAATAGACAGGTGGAACGTGACGAGACTTGTGCTAATCACACCTGGAAATGTTTGAAGCTTAGGATGAGGAGGTACGTCAGGTCTGATCCACTCAGTACCGAAGGCAGAGCACAACCTCCGTCCTTTTGCCAGTGACATCACTGGTTCTGACTGGTTTCCATCACCTGTGAACTGAACTACCTTCAGAGGGAGGTTCCTTCCTGCCAAACAAGCTGCGTTCTGAAGCAACACGCAACTTCTAGTTCCACCAGCACGCGCGACCATTGACTCCTGTTCTGGTGCCACATCTCTGCAGGGTCCATCACCACAAGCAGAGGGTTGGGCCATACTGAGCATGGGGGGGTGGGGGTGGTAGAGCGGTAGTGGTAGACACCTTCAGAGCACTGCCGAGGCACCCTTGAGCAAGGCACCAACCCCCCCCAAAATGCTCACATTAAGCCCAGCATTGAGCAGGCATTCATGAGGGTACCCTGCCCCCACCCCGGGCAGCTGAGACAGGCTGCAGCACCCCCCCCTTCCTCCAGTAAAGAGATATAGTGGTCACTGCACAATCTCTATGGGCCACATTACATACATGTTGGAATGGGCCCACATACCTCTGTATACACGCTTACTACAAATAAACAATCAAATAAATCAGAAATAAAATAATAAATGCTGATGTGATTTTTCTGTGTCGTCACTTTCTTAACTCGTGGACACGAGTTATATATTATATATATTATATATAATATATAATAGTATATTACTGGCTCAGTCAACATGATTCGCCCGAGGAAGAAACAGACAGAAATGCAAATTTAAAAACATAAACTCAAACATGAAGTTGTCTTATGTTCCCAAAGCTGGGAGGGGAGATCCACAGGTATTAGCGAGCACATGGAGCCGGGATCAGCCGGGCCAGACAGCAGGTCTGAGGTGTCGATCTGGGCAAACGAAACATCCTGGGCAAACGAAACATTCCCTTTTTTAAGACTTGTCAGTAAGAGCAACAGACTTGTGTTAGAGACCTTCACCTGTCCATCCACGCCGTCTCAAGTTGGTGTAACGGATCACCGCCTCTTAGATTCCACGTTATCTGTACTGGTGACGCGAGTCAGCGTAGCTACTTTCAGGATTGTATTAAATGTTTTTTGTTTTCGCGTCTCTGTAACCCGAAATATGGTCAAAACATACAGAAGAGCTGACAGGATACTAAAGACAGCGTGAAATAGAGCCGTTTACAATCGTAACCTTCCATTCTATGAACACCTTTCAGCCCTAATATCAGACTTGAATCACTTCAGTGCCCCCAAGACGCATGGAGAAGGTTTAAATGATGCATGAAGATGCATGATTGTCATTGTATCAAGAATGTCCTGTCAACAACATGTAAACAAAGGTCTCCAGCTTTAGCTGTAGCGTTTAGCATCACAGCGACTCACATTAACCACACTGTGACCATCAAACCTCCGTTACAACCAGCGCAGTATTATTATGGCTGTTGTAATAAATGGATCCACATGGTAATTTAATCTAGTATGCTGCTTTGGAAAAAACGGTCCCACATGGGGGACCAGTGGGGACCCCTGTGGGACCCCTCACTGGTGTCTCTCCTCATATTGGACACATATGATGAGAGAAGACAAACCAATTGAATCTCAGCGAACTCGGGGAGGACAAAAAAGAGAGAAAATGTTAAGAATAGAAAGCAGAGAAACAGTATTTAAACGAGCCATCGGCGCTCAGCAGTCGGGTTGAGCAGCAGCAGCTGCTGGGACAGGAAGTGATGTCACCTGACAGCCTTATAACCCCGTATTTACCAGAAGACAAGATGATAGAATTAATGACGTCCAACCCATCAATCGAATGGGTCATTTACATTTTAAGCGCGTATTGTTTAATCTGCGTTTGACACTATGCATACTAAAAGATCTGACAATGAAGCTTACTTTGACTGTTCGGGCACTTTCCTTTGAAAAGAATGTCTTTGTCTCCCTTTTATTAACATGAATTTCATCAGGACGCTAAATCTGCGTCTCCTGATAAAAGCAATGAAGTAACTTTTTATTAAGATGATCATTTTAATAATTAAGCTTTCCTGGGGGGCATTTATCATTGGCTACATCGTTGTGAAAAGAATCTAAAAATGCAACAATCCCTTCACAGGTACGTCGCTAACATTAGCTCCATAAGTCTGTTGCTCCTCCCACCAAGTCTTTAAAGGTCATAAAGGGCAAACGTACCTTTTTATGTCGGCTCTTCAGGTTGGCTCCTCGAGCCCTTGCACGCTTCCACTTGTGGAGCGAATGATCAATCATCGTTTATCACCGTCGGCCACCATAATTATTTAGCAAACGATGCTACGTGTTCAAGCTAATAGTAGTTAAAATGTCTTAAAGCATTTGGCCTGGGTGAAGTTTCACAGCTTGCTGTATACAAAATATCGTCACCTGTTAGCTTTATTAGCAGTGGAGCAAGTATTCAGCGGAGCCATTATGGTCTGTCAGGTGGAGTTTACATGTGAGGAAATCTGTTAAAGCGTCTCACGCCTACACGGGTGTGAGGTACCAACGCTTGCTGTCTGTGATAATGACAACAGGTGGAATAATGAACAGCACAGCAGGTCCAAATACATCAAAGTTGATGGAGGGAAGAGAAGACAAGATGAATAAATGAAAGAGGTAAAGACTGCAGCAAGTACTGTCATTTATCATGCAGCACCGGCCATGTGCTCAAATAAAAGGACCGCTTGATGACTCTAATTCATCGGATTATATTCTGTTATGCTTGTTATCCATGTTTACCGAGCTGGTGGGCCGAAAATCAGTCCTGGAATCATAAACTGTGCTTCTTCTTCTTCTCAGACCCCCAACATTTGCCTTGTTTGACCTTAAAGATAACTGGGCACAGTCGCTGCCAGAGGATCCCATTGAGACAAATCTCCCTGTGCGAAGCGACAAATCTGATGACTGTCGGCTCTGTGTCAAATTAATTCTTAAGCATGCTTTAAGACTTTGTGGGGGTTTGGTTTCTGACAAAACGCCAGCTCGATTTCCTCAAAAGCCATTTTCTGTAAGGACCTGTCCCGGCAGCAGCCTCGGTCCAACAACAGTCCACCATTTCCTGCCAGTTGCACCCCTCTCAACTCTGCACTCCTATTGAAGGAGCGGCTGTGATTGTTCAAGGAACGCTACAGAGCCCAGGCCTCATCTTTAACCGAGCACCGGGGACCGAGGGGACGTTTGTCCTCTATTATCAGAGCATCTGTATGATTCTGGAAGTCTGTCCCCCGGAACGGGATACATTTCATATTTCCATTACTGAACTCCATTATAGTCTGTGCATGTTTAAGCTCTCTATTCACTGGTACTTGATGGCTGTTGACCCGTAATTTAATGAAGAACATTCCCCCCCCCCCCCCCCCCCCTCGATATATTCCTGTGTTCTTGTTCCGCCTCTCACTGTGTGCACCGGATGGTTGGTCAGGATGGAAAGCTTGTTTGTTGTGCACCTTTACTGAGGAAGGAGGGTCAGAATATTGGTGATGGTCCATTTTTGATCAGTGCAGTCCTGAAGGGCCAGGTGGAAGGTGGACTCAGACTGTTTGCTTGCGACCAGCTCCAGACAATGCAGCGTGTCGATGTTCTGGATGGCACCACCCTGAAAAAGAGAAGAGAGCCAAGTAAGATTAGCGAAATCACGGGGAAAAGAACCTCCAAGTGACGCAGAAAATAACACAAAAAGTGTTTCTTTTAAATAGATTCCGAGTATGTGGCCTCCTACAGTAACTTGTAGAATTCAATTTCAGGTTTGAGGATAGGAAGCAAGAGTTGGGAGGAGATTTAATTGGCATATGGACTTTTTAAATGAACAACCTATTCAGGTGAGGATGGGAGCAGAGTGGTCGAGGCGATACACTGTTGAAAATGGAGAACTATTCCAGACGGTATGTGGAAATCATTGTTTGACCACGGAGCCCTTTAGAAAAAGGGATGATGGAAACTTCCAGCACCTCGCTAAAAAGATGCAGGAGGGAATTGATAAAGCTGAACGATCAAATCAAATCAAAGGTTACATTCTTTACAAAGAAGACGGTTGGAAATGTATGAGATGCATGTAAAATGTATGGAATATATACAGTAGGAGAGGGTTGAGAGTTTCCACTTTGATCAACAGCAGAGCTGGAAGGAAAAAAATAATCAGGTAGCGACTAAATGTGAAAAAAGTGGCACTTTAATGAGATGTCTTGTGGGGCAACGGTGGGGCGCCACATTTGGACCAGTGGCTTTGATGAGATCTCAAATAGATTATGGGAACATAGTCTATGGATCTGTAGAAGAGTCAGCACTAACTGCATTAGACAAGCACCAGGCCAAATCGTCACCCTCAATTATGTTAGAAGCAGGGGAAATGTGTCTAGGTCTAAGGAGGAAACAGTTGACAGCCAACTACACAGCCTTGGTCATCCTACGAATGAGTGGGGAGGAAGAGAACATTCTGATGGACAGGTGATGAAGTGCTACAGGGGTGTTGAATAACCTGTGGTGTGGCCCTGTAGTCCGGTTAGGCCGAGAGCCAAGGCAGGAAAAGGACATTCGTCCACCTTGGTGTGTAAACTACTTATGGCAGTGCAGAGGCTTTAACACAACAGCATCCACAAGCCGGTGATCTGAAGTAATCCGGGAGAAGCACATGAAAAATCCACCAGGAACTAGTGGCAAATACAATAACACAATCTGGAAAATGTTTCGGGAAAGGGCTTAAAATTGTGTTTATGTGGACTCCAGCAAATCTGGGGATTCTGGGGATTGAGATGGAGGACAAATACATGAAGCCAAAAAGGAACGTAGTTGAAAGCGAGGTGAAAGGATCAAAATCGGGGGGGGGGGGACTTAGAGCGAATGGAGTGGGCAACAGAAGTGGGAAGAAGATAACAAAGGAAGGCAGCTATTTTCAGTACAGAGGAGGGTCGACTTACTGTAGCAAGGAGGGCAAATAACCGAAAAGAGCAAGTTCTAATAGCAAGCCATAAGAATAAGCCAAAAGAAACAGCAGAACGTGCACGTGTAGTGTGCAGACAATATACAGGGGAAAGGGATGAGAGATGAACTGAGGAAACCAGGGGGGTGAGAAGAACGTCTTGGAATATGGAGATTATTCAAGCGGGAGGAAAGAGGTTCTAATATTTCCTGGAGTAATCAAAAGGATTTAGGATGAAATAAATGAGAAAAAGGACCTGAAGGAGGCAGTAATGCAACTTCATGGTGCTTAAGCCGCTGTTATAACCCAAAGAAGAAGAAGAAGAGAGGAAAGGCAGCACACAACGCATGTTTCAGCTAGTTGCCGTGGTAACGTCATCATTACAGTTTGGTTAAGGTGAAAGTTAGCGACATATGTAAATACTAGAGCCATAGAAACCCTAAAGTCTGGTTTCTGGTCAATGTAAAGCCCGCAGAAACATCTTTATCTATGCGATAGGTCTTCACAACACTGGCATCCAAAGTGCAACCTGGGTTTAATAAGCCTGTGCTCTGGCAAAGAAATGAGACTGAACCCATTTGTTTCAGACTCAATGTGCGCTTGAAGAAGGTTCTATTCTGTTTAAATCAGTATGCTTTACATCTCCGGCAATAGCAGACACAATGAGGAACGATCTTGTCCAGCAGAGGCTCAAGAAAAGGGCTGTGCCTTCTGAGGTGCGTCCCGGTATTCCTCTAATCAATCTTCCTGTTTACTCCGTTCTCTCTGACGTTAGCAGCAGTACACTAAAGCCAGGCGCTAACATATTCCCTTCTCTCCTTGAGGTTGTCACTTGACTGAAAAGATATCGATTCTCTCAGTCTGCTTGTCTGCGTGCGAAGCTGCCTCTGCACCCAGCAGTTGGTGTGATCGTGCAAAGGTGACAAATGAATCCCGGATTTTTGCTGTATTTTGAGCAGCCACGTTAACAAACAGCCGCTGCTTTCTCACCACAGCACCACGACGTCGGCTGTCCTTCGTGTTTAATGGACGCTCGTGTCGCCAGGGTGACGGTGAGCGACGCCATGCAAACAACTTAAGCCACTTAAGGATGTCGAGAGAAGCTCAACTTTATGCAAATGAGGAGCGGCGCAAACGCAGCGACACAGCTTTGAGACCCATGTGTTTTTATATACAGAGACATAAAAAGTGAATACAATTCCTTAAAGAAGGAGTCAGAAATTGTGGGGAAAACTGGTAAGTTGGAGGTTACTGTAGGTACATATAAACAAGAGCAAAGCACATGCTAATTAAGCATTTTTTCGAGGTAGCATTAGCTGCGTAGAGTATATATTAACCCCAACCTGTCTCGTCTGCTGTGGTATCTAACTCCAAATCAAGCCATACTGACTGTTTTTCTAGACTCCAGTGGCTGGAGCACCAGCGAGAGCCCATCGACGGACATGCATCTGCCCAGAACTGTAACCGGCATCAAAGGAACATATTCCCGTTCCATGCCCAGCTGTTGTTTAACAGTCATATACCAAAACATAGCCAATATGTGTGTTCCTCACCTTTCCTCACAGTACTGCGAAACCCTGCTCATAGTCATGAAAAACACAGGGAGTCCAGGGGTCAGCGCATGAAATGATCAAACAACCTCTGTGTTTTTGCAAGCACAAGTTATAAAAATGTAGTTACAGGAAGCAGCCATGTGAAAAAGTCCTGTTGGAACTGTCTATTACATTCACATAGCGGGTAGGAACCGACTTAGTGTAAATGGCCCAGAAACTGGAGGATGTGAGACATCTTGATGGAGGAGCGAGTTTTTTTTTTTTTTTTTGCTACCAGCAGTCTAACACGGTTTATAACAAATTATTCTGCTGATAAAAGGATCGAGAAGTGACTCGTTGTCTAAAGCGTATCCATTTAAAACAGGAGTTAACTTTGTCCCCTGATAAAGCATCCTTACAAGTGAAAACCCTTCCTGGCAAAAGTGGCCTGAACCACCAGGAAATGGATAATAAGAAAATAGAAATAGTGGGAAATAAGATCCGCTGAGAGTCTCTGGTTTCACTGTAGGAGCAGCAAAATTCCACCGTATTAAAGCAAAATGTTACACTAAACAGCAGCTGGAGAACAACACAGAACACTAAAGTGCTTATAATGACATATTCTCAGTCAAGGGGAATTGCTATGCAGCGAGCTAAGTATAGACACACACACACACAGACACACACACACAAACACATGCACAAAGGTGCAGCAAATGGATTTATGACAGTTAACCTCTGTATTGATCCCAGGCTAATCAGTGGAATACTAGACTCAGAGCTCAATGCCAGATACTGACTTTAGTCCCATTTGATTTAGAAAGATGGGCCCAGTTAATGGCCTCTCGCAACCTACTCAGCAAATTACCAAATCAATTCATTTGCCTCTCAGAGCATTTTGGAGAATGATTCAAGAAACACTTGCGTTTGTCCATTTATTAACATTCCTTCCTGATGCACCCTGTTTAATTTCCCCTCTTTCCAGACCTGGATAGGAATTCTATCACGCACATCTGTATCTTCTGTCGCCCTCCATCGGCGCCAGGATATCTTTATGAGTTTAAGATACCAGCAGCGTCCACATCCTCCTGGCCTCAGAATGACATCAGCAGTGGTCACTTTGACATTTCCATCTTTCCCACTGACTGCTGCTGTTAATTAGGACATGGCTGCAGATGGGCCTCGTCATTCCGGAGGTTGCTGACGGCGGAATGCTTTCTCCTCGTGTTCAACCTCATGGTGTACTTTAAAGTCTACCTCACAGCTTTCCTGTGGGCTACAACTCTGACTAATTACTAATGTCTTAATAAACCCACAATCACACACACACGCACGTGTGTGCGCAATGCAAATATTCGGCCTATCATCCCGTGTCTGCCTGTCATTCCACAGTTAGATCAACATATTGATTTTCTGCTGTTAAGGCAGGAACACTAGTTCATCACTTTGACGAACAGCCAGTAAGACAGCCAGTCAATGGGTCGGTCAGGCGATCCGTCATAGAGACGCTCCATCACTAAGTCATTCGCTGCAGAGGACGCGGTGAGTAAAAGCTCTGCGTAGAGGCAAAGACCTGAACACCGAGGAGGAGCGAGGAGAGAGCCTCCTGTCCTTCCTCACTAATACGCACAAACGGTGGCTTCAATCTTCATTTTTCACACAGTGCTGCAGCTTCTGAAAATGACCTTATTTCTTGTCTAATGTAGACAAATGAATTCACTGTGGTAAGCCTGTTTTTCTGTGTACTTTCAACCTTTTACATGCGACCAGTTCAACTGCCGTCACTTTCAGGAACCATCAAGAAAAATCGGAATTTCTATGAACCTGAATCTAATATAATCCACAATAAATGCAAATGATTCAGAGAATATAGGAAGAGACATCACATAATGTCATTATCATGTCCTGAAAGGTCTCCAGCTCCGGTGAATTTACATTCTTTCTCCAGTTCCTGGAGGAGGAGAGCATGGTTACTTCTGACCCTGACTCCCACAGCGAGCCCCATGCTCAACATCGCTTTGTCTCAGGATTTGGCCAATCTCTTCTTTTTTGCTTCTGTTGCTACTTCGATCTGCTTCAGTTTACCTTTCTTATGCCCAGTAATGAGGATGGGCATTTTTTAATGTTTATGTTCCCCCAGGTAGGTCAAAGCAACGCCGCCTTCCTGCTGAGTGCATCAGAAATGATTGAAAACTCCACCTTCAGAGATGTTATGGATGGATCAGGACGGATGGATCCATCTGTCACAGCTGCGGGCAATCATGCCCATGAGCCACTTCGCCCTGCACACCTGTTGTGCATCAGGACTCTAATGAACGCTCATCTTAAACCCCGGAGGCACAACTGCTCTCTGACAGATCGTTATTCGTTCCTGATGACTTTCCAGCGTATTCCTGTTTGCCTGTCTGCCCGGTTCCGACCTTGCCTATCGCCGACTATTCTGTTCTGCTTGCTCCCCGGAGAATCCTGTCTGTTGTCTGTGTCCGACAATAAAGCAGTGTTCAGCCAAACTCGTGTGTCGCATTTGGGTTCTTATCTGGTCCCCTGACACCATCAAGATTATCAGGGGACTGTGCACACCAACTGCGCTCTCAGAGGCATCTGTTCCGGCCTCTGTTCCGACACTTCCTCTTTGGTCCCTCTACTTCCACAGGAAGGTGCCTGATTCGGGAGGTCAGTCCTGAGGAGCTCCTACCGTTGTGGGGTGGAGAGGATACTCAGGAAGCTTCTGCAGAGAGATTGTGCCGGCCTACCCACTGCCTCATCTACACGAACAGATACAGCAGGATCATCTGCATATTGCACACACTCTTACACACACACTCTCAATTTAGGGAGAGCTCCTGCCAGAAGAGCGCCAGGCCGAGGAATGGTTTCCTCCCAGGAGCTGTGAGTCTGCAGAACTCTAGTGACTCTCTATAAAACCCAGTTTTTCATGAAAAGCGGCCATCTTCTTTTCTAGATTTGTAATGGTGGCCCCAATAAAAACCATCTTGAAATAGGACACGAGACATTTATCGATTTGAAGCTTGTAGTATAGATGATATGAGTATGATCGTTGTACAAACACAGTCTCGCAAAATAGATCCCACTAAGGCAAGTGGTCAAATTTAAAATCCTAATGTCTCTTCTACTGAGAATGCATATTAAACTTCAAATAATTGACAAACCAAGTTGCTCAACAGCTGATCTGTCGTGACCTCTGAGAGGTTTAAAGCATGAAAAGTAGATCTGAGATTTGCATGTATGTTCTGCAGCTACAAGCAATTGTAATTGATTTGTTATTAGCCCTGTTGTGATCCAGCCAGATCCTTCACCTGTAACAGAACAATGAACAGAGATATGATGAGAGTCTGACAGTTCTCTTGCTGCTATTTCATGTTTTTTTTAAATATTAAACCATTTGACTAAAAATCTTCTGGAGTGGAACCAAAGAGAAAATGGAGAGCTATGCCAAATGGAGAGCTAGGATCCTGCAAAATGAAACTTTTTGAGGTCAACTTCAGATAAATGTCCATTGAGGGACAAAACAAAGGGCAAACATAAACAGATCGATACGAAATCCCACATGCATCGGGTGTTTTTGGTTTCTACCAGCTTTTGTTTGTTACTTTGAGGTCACACCCAGTCCAATATGGTCAAGGGTCCACTTATCAGTCGCTCCATGCTTATCAGTTATTTCCTCACTACAGAAATTTTTTCTTCCTTTTTTAAATGTACATATATGTTACTTGTGCAAGATACTCCTCTGGCTAAATATCGTTAAGCTTGTGTCCTCATCCCAGCTCGGACAATGTGAATTTGAATACACTCATTCTGTCCAAGGTAGTTTTCTATGTCAACTGGACTGTTTTTCTTCTCTTTTGAAGATGTTTCGCTGGGGACAGAGCTTGAAAATATAGCCCTTGTGGACCATTAGCATGCTAATGAGGTGGGTGGCCATCTGAGAATCGTTGGCAGGGTCGTTGGTAGGGTGGTTCACCATTTCAGTTGAGGTGTGTCTCCCCTTTGTCTGCTGGCCCACATGGTGGTGAGTCTCCAGGTCTCCTGAAATGGTGTGTTTGTTGTTGGAAGGAGTGGAGGACAGCATTGTACGTGGGTGATAGGAAGTGCCTCAGCAACAGAGGTGGTGGACCTCTGTTTAAGGATGGTTTTTCCAATTTGACATGGATAGCTTCCTTGACACCCCTCTCAAACCAGCTGTCTCCTCTGGCCAGTACCCATACTTGGCTGTCCTCAAAGGAGTGCCCGCTCTCCTTTAGGTGTAAGTGGACTACTGAGTCCTGACCTGAAGAGGTGGCACATCTGTGTTGTGTCATTCTTCTGTGGAGGGGTTGCTTGGTTTCCCCAATGTACAGTTCCTTGCATTCCTCCTGGCACTGTACAGCACAAACAACATTACATTGTTTGTGTCTTGGTGTCTTGTCCTTTGGGTGTACCAGCCTCTGTTTGAGAGTGTTGCTTGGTTTGAACTGAACCGGTATGTCGTGTTTCTAGAGGATCCTCCTAAACTTCTCAGAGACCCCGGACAGTTAGGGGATCGAAACGCTGTGGCGTTTATTTCTCTCCTCATCTTCTCTGCTGGGGTCTCGTTTTCTTGAGGTCTTGGTGAAGGCCCAGTCTGGGTAGCCACATGTTTTGAGAGCTGTCTTAATGTGGTCCTGTTCCTCCTTCCTGCCTTGGGATGTGGTGGGTATTTCTTTGGCCCCATGCTGGTGGGTTTTGATCACTCCCAACTTGTGTGCCAGTGGGTGGTGAGAGTCAAACTGGAGGTACTGGTCGGTATGTGCTGAGAATCTACACAGACAATACACTCATTCTAATTAAAATAAATAAATAAAATGAACGAAAAACTAAAGTTACACATTTTCAACGAATGGTATTCGTTGCTTGAGAGACCTTGATCAAATCTTGGATGACCACATTTTGAAATATTAAGTTAAAGAAATTTTTAGAAAAACACACAGAAAAAAATATTAAATCCAAACAAAATGTGACTTTTGCCACAATTTTAAAGAACAAGTTTTAAAAGCACTATGTGGCCATTGTCTAAAAGCCCCATGTACATGCCTAATGGGCTTCATGTCCTTGACTTATGACATAACTTACTCTGGCTCCTGATTCTTGCTGGTGCTAATTAGTGTCAAATGTCCATGCTGGTGTGTTTAAAGGCAGTTAGCAAGATGGAGGGGTGAAGAATGGCAAGGTCTCACATATCTGAGGACAATGATGGTAAATGAGAGAGAGAAAATCTCATTTGAATGGTCCTTCAGCAGTCTGGATCATTCTGATTTCAAAAGCACCCAGATCCACGAACAGACCAGAGATGTTTATAGGAATAAAAACATCCCTGTCATGAAGCTGCCTACTGCTCTCTCTTACAGCAGCAGTGTGAAAAATGGAAGATTGAATAATAATAAAAAGGGATATGATTAAAAGCCCAAATCTAGTATTGACGTGTGAAAGCTCATTATCCTGAAATGGCGTCTAATCTTCTATTGCGTGAGACAACACAAGAATGATTCGGGTTCTTCCTTTGGGGATTAAACTCAGGACAGCATTTTTTACCCAACAATCTCTTTGGACTAAACAATACGTCTCCAATGATCTATTGAGACTGAAATATGGGTGCAAATATGTGATCAAGAAAAATCGTTCGTTTCAGTTTTGTGTCACCTGAGTGAACGACCAGGTGAGCTTCATGTGTTTGGTGGCCGCGTAGCTGCACTCCAGGAGCCGAGGTCTGCTGTTCACGTCCACCAGACACTTGTTGTCGTCGTCATCGATGGTTGGGCTCAGCACTCCCAGCTGGAGCTGCTGGGAGCTGGTGTAGTAGACGTTCTGCAGGGAAACAGAGTTGTTGAACATCTAATCTATGTCTCCAGGCTGAATTAGCTCGTGCAAGTCAGGTGCTTTTCAGTCGTACGTGAGCTAAATGACCTATGAAGTTAGATAACGCCGATAACTGCCTGATTTCCTGTGGATTGGACATGCAGAGAATCAATGTGTGTTTCAGGAGGAATTCCTCAACGCATTTTATTGTAGAAATGCAAAAAAAGGGATATTTTTTCGCATTTAATTCTTAACATTTTGACGTTGTTCTCTACATTTCTTTTCTCAAAATTGTTTTCACTTTTTTTCCTCAAAGTGCACGATGAAAAAAGATCTCTCCAATTCTCTTCCATATAAACTCATCCACTATTATTTTATTTCCCTCATTAACAAAGAAATTAATTTAAAAGAAAATCAACTTTTCTTCTTCATCTCTAAGTGTTTGAGTGATATTTAAGAACTTGCTAACACTGTTTATAAGTCAGGCAGCCAAAGTTGGATTTCTAATGACAAAAAAAAGTAAGCATAGGAGGAGGGTAACATTATTACACACACACACACGCACACACACACACACACACACACACACACACACACACACACACACACACACACACACACATTCTTCCACTATAGCTGAGAGCTCCATATCAGACAGAATGGTGCAAACATGGGAACTGAAGGGGGCACGACGTGCACAGCTCTGTGGGATCATACTGAGAGTGTGATATATTTATGATGGGCAGGATCCCGTGGCGGACGTCCGCGACATCCAAGTGATTTTCAATTTGTGTCTGTCCAATTCACAAAAGACTGAAGAAAGGTTTCAAATCATGACGCTGCAGCACTTGTTATAGAACTGACGTTCCTGGTGTGCTTTTCTCACACATGCCAAGAATCTCAATGGCAAATTTATTTGTGAGCAGATTATTCTGCCTTTAACCGCCGCAGCGATTTGTCTGCCAGCAGACACTTGAGAACCGATGGACTCTGAATCTACACAATGTTTCATGGTCACACAAATCACCTTAAAAGACCAAGACTTTCCAGTACACATCTCTACTATCCACCTCCAATGGCTGTTGGAACTGATTATTTGTTGCCCGTTTCTGATACGATAAACTGCAATTTAAATGGACTTTATACAGATTTTTGTTCATATTCTCATGATTTTTAAAAGTGGAGTATAAGAGGGTTGAATTCCCATGTCACAGTGTGAAAAACAAGAATCAAAACTCAAAAAGCAGGAAATGGAAAACCAAGGCGGTCGTGCGTTCGCTCAGTAGCAGCAGGAGCACCACTATTGTCAATTTAAACAATAACTTTATCGCTATTACTTCACCTCACCCTCATAGTTTACTGGGTCTCTACACAACACTCAGACTTTTAATGCAGCAAGAAATAAACAGCAGGAAAAACGCCTCCCGGAACGAATTTAATTAAGAGGAAAATAAGACCGAAAAAAGGCATAAAATATTCATTGAGAAAGGGAGGGGATAGAAGGGATCTGGAATGCTAAAAATTTAGCTTGGGATTATTTTGCATGCCTGAAAACAAAAACACCTCACATCAACACGGTGATGAATGCAAACGCTGGCCCTGTTTTGAAAAACAAGGTGAATTACACAGGTTTGGGAGTTTTTAACATCCTCTAAGCCCAAACAGAGACATGGAGATTCTCAGGTGGAAAAGATCAGTAAACAATGACCCAAAGAATCAAGGACCTGACAGGAATGATAAGAAGGATCAAGGTGGGGATTCAATGTAACACACGGATAAGAAACTCTGTGTGTGTGTCTGTGTGTGTGTGTGTGCGTGTGTGTGTGTGTGTGTGTGTGTGTGTGTAAGGAAGAATTAGTTTAAATGTCCTTGCAGGAAAAAGAAGACTTCATGACAAGAGCTATTATCATACTGTGAACAAGTCAAATAGCTCTTCAGATGCCGTTTGAAAGCACCCAAACAGCAGCTTAATGTATGTGTTTATGTGTGTGCGTGTACGTGCACATGACAGCACAGAGGGTGATCGAATGCCTTTGACTGAGGCTGTCCGTGTATTTGTGCTAATAAGGGCGATTAAAGTAGCATCTGTCAGCAGATTGATAGCACAGACAAACAGGGAGGCTCAGCGGCGTCTCTCCAGCCTCGTTACCATGTTTCAAGTCCTTGAACAGAATGATTAATCACTGTTAAGCAGAATAGACTCGCACATTAACAAGGGAGGACAGGCGACGGCTCGGGAGCTGCGTGATACGTTCGGATGTTCCAGCTTCTGCGGCTGAAATTTCAACTTTGCACCCGATGCTTTCAATCATCCGATTCAATCATTTAATCACCAGAATGTCCATGACACAGTACAGATGCAGGGACATCTAGTAACTGGGTGTGTCCATCTCATGCACACCATGTGGACAAAGTAACTCCGATTAAATATAATGCATAGTCTCAGAGTGAAGCCACAGTCGGTAAAGACTGATTACTTCTTATCCTCTATATGTCTTATCCAGTGATAATTGCAGCTTATCACTAGATGTCACTGGTCTTTGAGGCTTCAAATCCTTTTTTATTTCAATATTAAATAAGGAAAAAAGTCTCACAAGTTTCACCAGCCATCATCGGCTCATCTCTACTTCCTGCTATGACGCAGCTGTGAAAAGTGCCGATGCTGAACTTTTTAAAATTGGGTTTAATTTTAATCAATACGATCTGAAAATTAAGGTAGAATTTTCAGACCTTATTAATTGTGAATCTTTGCAAGGCTGCACAGATCAGATCTCTATTAGCTGCTTTCCGGTTCCAATCCAAAAATACTGGCCTGATATTCACCCGAGTAAGTAACTCTTGTAACCCACTCGAGAACAGAGGGGGAGGTTCAGGGGTGGGTTGCAGCTGGAGCCAAGTCCCATCAGGCACTAGCGCATCAGGACTTGGTTACAGCCACTCTTGCACCAGAGACAACATCAGACGTCTTTTACTGTGGTTGAGGACAAATCGGACAGGACTCTCACTCACTGGTCCCAAGTCCTCTTGTCAGATTCAGGTAAATGTTGCATTGCTTTTGGACATCGAGGTCCCAGAGTCTGCACGTGAGCCAAGAAGAGATTTTAAAGCTTCCTTCTGTTGTGGAGACACTGATTTTAACAGGACCGAAGGTTGGAACACCTGGTTTATCTGATCCAGTCCAAGCCCCGTTGGATTGTTGAGGTCCATTCATGCAAAAGGAGGAGGGATTCACGAGGCGTGGGCAACATTCAAACGTGCACCATAAAATACCTTCCAGGTTACGGCAGACGGCCTGGTGTTAGTGCTAAATATGTCCTTCTCTTTTTTTCATTTTCACTCTGAAACGTTCTCCCTCATCCTCCTCACGCGTCGAGGACGAGGAGGCAAGTTATGGATGGCCATTTCAGCAGTTCATCGGGTATTCACGGCCACATTCATCCCTCTGATCTCACACAGGCACACACACACACACCGAAACACACACTCAGAGTTAATCTACAAGATTGGATGGATCCAAATATCAGAGTTGGAATGTCTGAATGAGAAGGAGATGCTTTTATTTTTCATTTTATGATTAATAGCACAACAGACTTTCAAGGCCAGATGGAGAGTCGGTCCTGAGCTGCTACTACCATGATGGATCGAGGTTGCCTAAAAATGTGGGGAAACTGGAGAACCAAGAGGAAACTGAAGGAGAGAAGACAATTCCTGAAAACAGAAAGGCAAGTCAAAGCTGGGAGTCGAACCCACAACCCTCTTGCTGTTACACACGAATGCTAACAAAGAATGACCAAAGGGAATAACACGACAAAAGATGCCGAGGAAGCGAGGATGACCGTGATGGTTAATCAGAGGAATATTCAAAGCTTTGATCTTGGCTGAGCGAAAAAGGCTCCAGTTTCTCTGTGATTTTCGACCGAACCGTCGTTGAGCCGCTTGCCACAAAATGTCATTTTCCACTCAGTCCAGGCAAAAGTATCCTTACTGTTTTACAGTGTGGCTCCCTAAGCTGGGTTACTCAGAGGTTTACATTTAGAAAAAGCAGAGTTTTATGAGTAAATGTGCCTCCACATATCCATTAACAACGAAGACTGTCAATAAAAAATAAATGTAGCAGTAGCCTCTTTGTGTATGTGTGTGCGCAGCCCAATATCTCTTTAAATTGGTTAGTTTCCTTTCTTGTGTAATTATGTTGTGCTGCTATCATCCCTTATCCTGGTAAAACTGCAAACGCAAGAGGGGAATTATGGCTCACTAGATGCCATTTTTCTCCCCTCACTGGAAAAAATAAAATCATTCAGCAGGCAAATTATGCAGCAATTTATTCTGCCTTTAATCTCTCCAAATATCTATATAATTCCCACACAACTGGGGAAGCAAAGGCGAGATGTAAATGTGTTTTTGTCTGAACTGAGGCCTCTGTTTGTTCCTCTTTTGTAGGCCAGAAGCAGAATGATTGTGGATAAATGTGTCCTCCACAGGGATTAAACTGACTTGATGAGCCTCACTTTAGGGCTGGGGAACACCCAAGACTTGGTGGTCTGACCTCAGCGATGCGCTGCTACTTGAGTCCACTGATGAGACAAAGCACTCTTTGATCTCCATGATCTACCTTTTATAAGAAAAGAAGAACACTTTGTTCTTTAATTTTACCACTTTTGAATGTTCTGACTTGCTTCGGCAGTGGGCCCCTCTCCCATCTTTGAACATTTCGGACTTCTTTCTGATGCTCTAATTGGCTGTCCAGCCGAATCAGAGCATGAAGGGAGCCATTAAAGTATAACCTTGCGCCGAGGAGGCCAGTGTCATGTTAATCTGGGCAGACGTGTCCCTGCATAGCAATCTTCCATCTCATCTCCATGGTTCTGGAGCCACTGAATGTGTAGAAAAGATTATTTTCCTCCAGGGACGAAGAGTTACTGCGTCACATGCAGCTGAAAAATAAAAAAGCTGTTGCTACTCTCTCTTCAAAGCCAATGCAACAAACAGCATTGTGCTCCTTTACAAGTAAAAGCTACAAGTTTTGTTTCTGTCACATTTAAAAGTGCAGTTTGTCACAGCCTTTTCCATGTGTCTATTAGGATCTGAGCCCAGTTTAAGCTAAACAGGTGCACAACACAACCGTGTCCATATCTTATGTTAAATGATATTATATATAATTGTTCTAATCAGATAAATAAGCAAAAGAAACCGCTAGTCTTTGCTCAATAGTAGCTTTTGTTGATCACTGCGGGCTGACGAACAAGGGAGCTAAATGGTTCCAATGTCTACGCAGTTTGTTGTGGATCGATAGTCCGTTTTCTCTCTATCGAGTGCTCCCAGATGGTTTTTGTGATCCAGTGTCTGACCAGCATTAACACTTTTTCTGAAGCGAAAAATAAATAGATAGTTTGCTCACGCTATGATACAAAGTGTTAAGATGCCATCCCATCACTGCCCCACAACAATTGTCTCTAGCTCTAACATCTACCCTTCAACAGTAACAGGAAAGGATGGACGGAAAACTAATATCATTCCGATTCCCTGACGTTTTGGACAGGTAACTGCAGTTGTATTGTGTTGTAGAGTGCGCACCCCTACTGTGTTATCACCAAGCACTCTGTTTTTAACAAAAGCTCTCTCCAGCAACCATCCCTGAACAAACCGAAACACTTAATGGCTTCAGATATTTCCCTGTGGACTAAATGGAGACCTAGCGTAAGTGAGATTGCCTGACTGACATTTATCATGTGGAAACAAAAAGTCGCAGAAACTTTTGACTTATTCTGAGTCTGGTGTATTTGAGTTGCTCCCCTACCTGTCATAAAATACAGGAAGCAATAAACCTCATGTGGCTTTAGTGAAAATGTTTACAGTTGTCTTTTACTACGGAAAGTTTAAAACCAGGACAACATACCAAATGTCAGTTTTTATAGTGATAAATAGGCCTGGTTCCCCACTTAGGCCTGGTTCCCCAGTATAAAAATGATTATTTCTAAGAGCAAACCTTAAACCCTAAATTTCTGATCATCATTTGTCTGTTATATGTATTCTGAGGTATAAAATATGAATCCATAATCAAATAATACATACAAAATTCTGTACCATCATTTTAACTTTTCCACAATATGGAATTATTAGTCATTTTTAGTCAAAATTCTTTAAGTGGAAACAAATACATTTCATGTTATTGTTGACATCATTTGCAGCAGGTGACAAATTTCCTCACATTCAGCTAAATGTACATCTAAAAGTTAATACTATAAGTTAATATATTAATATTATATTATTATTTATAATTGTTACCGGTATGTATAAATGTTAACTGTAAATGTTAAATGTAAACATTAAACATAATTGTCTCAGAGTGTAAAACAAACACTGCTTTCACCCTGAAATTAGAACATCGATGAGGGATTTTCTAACGCGGGTCGACCAGTCTTGGCTTGGCTTTGGTCTGACCTCCCGCTTAAAGGCGAGTGGCTCTCATATGTCATCATTAGGCCTTTATGTGCGCTGGAAAGCTGCGAGTTAAACAATGGACAGTATGGACGATGTCAGCAAGTCCATTGTCAACGTTGTTGTTTCGTACGTACAACTGTTGCAAAGTTGACAAACTCAGCACAGACTGAAGGATGTCTGAGTTCTAATTCAATGAAGGTGGAAGGAATTTGTAGCTAATCTGGAAAGATTGTAACAGAGGAAGCCTTAAACAGATTGAGTATGGAAAGGGACAGTTCTATTGGTCAGATTCCTCATGGTAAGGATACAAAAACAGAACGGATCACGTCTAGAATAACCGGCCTTACCATGGCAGTTTGGAATACTGAGCAATAAAGTGATGTGGGCCGTAATCAAGTGATGAGCTGCCATATAACTAGTAATTAAAGTTTATGATAAGGCAAATTGGTTGGTTCCAGGATGCCAGTATTGCCAAAAACCTTGTCGGTGTCACTAGCATGATCGATAGAAAAGGTGCGTCATATTGCCACACAAGCTGTAGGTATATAAACAATCCCTGATCAGTGGGATTTTCCGAGCATGGTGATCTTCAGGTGTACGCTTCCATTAAAGATCATGTAGCTGCACATTTGATTTGTTTGACTGACAACATGGCCGACAGCTCCACTGTTGTGTTGTTTTCTGCTACCTATTAAAAAGCGCTAGCCTGCGGTTCTCTGTATGGGCAGTACAACCATAAATTGTTGCTCAGTGCATCTCAAATGGTTATGAAACACATGCAGTAAAGGTTAATATGTGGCCTACGTACGGTTGCTTATTAGATTTGCTCTTGAATATCATCAGATAACTCAATAATTAATTGCATACGCTGATTCGCTTTAAGAATTATTTGATGAGGCGCTGTACGACCAGCAAATATGCGCTCTCTCCCCCAAAACAATACTGATTAAAAAATAGAAGCAAACTTTAGGTGAATATTTTTTTTAGGGTAACGTCAGCGCAGATATAGACACAACTAAGGTAAAAGCAGACCAGAGTCACTTCTGGGCACAGCTCTGCAGGCTGTTTGAGGTTTTTGAGTCAGCATGACTGATTACAGATGGGCACTATGGGCGGGGCCCTGTGCCACTGGAGGCGGAGCTTTACATTTGCACCCGGCAAGATATTTAACATTTACATTTAACATTTATATGACACAATTGTTATCCAGTGTAGGTTCTCTCTGCCAACATGTATGCCAACACTATTGGACTCAAATGAAGCTTTAAATCAAATATAACTTTCAAGTTAATGTGACATTTAGCTTCTGCGAGATCGTTCCTTCTTTGTGTCATTTTCAGCGTGCACTATTTCGGACTGAGTTATGCAGTATAGCTGTAGCAATATAACTCCCATGCTAAGAGAGAAATATAATAGGACAGCTTACAGTGAGTTTAGTTTTGGGTCACAGGAAGCCATTATAAGTCCCCATACGTCAGGGGCTAACATCTAATCGTGCCAGTACATGTCACTAGCATGACACACGTATTCTTGCTGTTGTAAATAGCAAAAAAAAAACTGATCACACTTACCCAACTAACATCATGACAGACAATTGTACAAATTATTTAGTGTTACTTAAATCTGTGCAACGACAGACCATCACAATCAAACCCTGAACCCCCCCAAAAAAGAAAGAAAAATAAACAAATGCCCCAGACCATCCTGACGGGGCTGAATCGAGAGAACTGTACAACAGAAGAGAATTAGAAAGAACTAACCTGTGGTGTCATCCCGTGACAGAGATACATGATGGGAGCGTTGTCACCATCGGGTCCCTGGTCCAAACACAGGTTGTCTCTCAGGCTGTTCTTCAACTGGCAAAACAGGAAAGATAAGAGGACATGAAATGGAGGGGAGGGATGATGAGCGAGGGTGTGTAAAGGGGTGGCACGTGTGCAACGTTAAAGACTCACTGGTGCTGTTACTGTGGTGACAGAACAGGTTAGAAGCAATGATAAAAGTAACACATTTCCTATTATGCAGTTTACATGACTGAATATGACTATAACATAACTTATGTTCGAGATATTTTTCACTTTAAATTAAGTCATTTTATGAGTACTTTAAATACCTTTTACTTTGAAGTACTTTTACTTAATGCAAATACTTTTTCCCTTAGTTCTTCTATCTTTAGTATGTGGGTAGGCAATGAGGCAATATCTCAAATGTGAATTGGAACCAATGACTTTTAGGTTATATTTTCAAATTTCAGATATCCAACGAGAACAAAGTACAATAAATACTTGGAAAAAGTGAATTTTAGACACTACACTAAAATAAACCTTAAATCTTAATCAAATTACAATGCGGACGGCCAGATAGGGCCTAATGACTTAGAATGAATGCAAGGTTCCACATTATTGAAGCCATTAGTAAGACTTCTTCTACCCAATGAGACCTTGAGCTTATTATTTAAACTGGAACAAGCGTAGGTGGAGATGTTTGCTTTGGGTACGGTATATATAATAATTAACTGTGCAGATAATGTCCCTCAAGTACCATTAAAAGGATCTCTATATTGACACAGTGCCACATCGGTGCTCCAGCGATGACCCCCGCAGAGGCTTACCTCATGACCCTGCAGCTTTCTTAAGATCAAAAGGAACCCACCTACCCCCAGCACGCACTGTTCACACTTCTGCCCTCAGGCTGGAGGTACAGGAGTGTGACATGCACGACTTCCAGGCTGAAGAACTCCCTTTATCTAACTGCCCTTAAAGTCCTGAACAGTTTAGAGGACTTACAAACACAGACTACCTCACACAATCGATTTGCACACATTCCTCTGTTGCACATTTGCACATATCCGCACTGCATTTGCACATTACTATTATTTGTATATATATGCATATACAATCTGTTTATTCCTGCAGTTTGTACTTGATTGTATTTCAATTGCTGTAACCAAAGTACTTGTGTGCCATTACTTTTTGCACTATTTTTATACTACTTTTCTTAACGTTTGTTCTGGCGTTCCTCGTGGGCAGCAATGGAAGAATTTTACAAGGAACTTGTTTCTTCTATACATACAACAATAAACACTTAACAGCCGTCAGCAAATGATCCTGGTTTTGCAGTCAGACACATCTAGTGGCCAAAAACACACAGTGGAGCATTTATCAGCTAAACAGCCAGATATGTCTCTCAGGGAACATCACTAGTGTACACAGACATAATAATAATTCACATCAAAGAAGAAAGAAAAGAAACACAGTTTTTGTAGCCTTAAAATGAGGAATCTGACCAAGAGAATTGTCCCTTTCCACACGCAATGTGTTTATGGTATCGAACCTAATTACCGGTTCTATAGGCAGTCGCGTTTCGTCTGTCATGCAATTCTTTAAGCATCCTGGGATTTTCTTTGCAACCATTGCTGAAAAGATGAATCAGGACGTGTTTTTAAATACTCTCTTCTGGTTCCATCACTGTGAACGCCTCAGTGTTGAAGCAGAAACATCATTTTAGTTCTTTATCTGCTGCTGGTGTCAGAACCAAAGGAGCAACAGCTGCAGTCAGCAAAAGGGCTGAACCCGAAATTCCCATTATGGATCCCACCCAGGGTTTCTTCCTGAATACTCCTCATCCAACGTGATCCTCTGAGCTTTTCCGGCACAGTTTGATCAACTATTTACCTTCAGCTCTACATCAACCTCCTGCTGATTGTGGAAAATGTATCTTTCTCCCTCTCTGCAGTGTTCTAAGAGAGGTCATAGGTCAGGCTTAACAAGGCAGCAGCAGTTTCCAGAGTCTTATTTTTTAAGGAATAAAAAAGACCCTGAGAACTTTAAATTCATTGCCTGACCAAGGTTTTTATTCCATTGTATCCAAAGCTCAAATGCATTTCAAGTGCCCCCACAGTCCCAGAACAGGCACATTAGATGAAATTGCCCCCAAGTATAACTGTGTTGATGAACAGTGTGTGTGTTGAATAGAATATTTTCTTGTTTCCCCCCATAATGTTCTTTTTCCCTTATGCGTTGGGTTTAAAATTGGCGTGCTCTTCTAAATAAGAGTCCCATAGCAACATTTATAGATAGCAGTTGTTGTATGTTCTCCCTCCTGTGAGATTTAGTTTTGTCAAATATGTAAACTTCATATCCACACCTCTCAGATGTCACTGAACTCATCTCCAGCGTCTTTTCATCACAGCTGAGCCCCGCTGAAGCCCTCCCACGAGTGTTTTATTGAACAACAGACGCAAGAGGAGCTAGAAACGCAGTTTTCTGGCCTTTCGTCTCAATAGAAGCTTTCGTACAAAAGAGCCCAAATAAAATGAGGTTTTTATTTAAGCTTCTGAATGACTGTGATAATAAGTGTTCAAACTGTGAAACAAAGCAGGTCCCGCCACCCATACAAGTTTGAAAATTTGAATGTAAAAACCAGCGTGAGCAATTATAGTGGTGGGATCATTCAGCTCTTTTAGTAGCTGTCATTTTTTTTAATCATGCTAAATCCTCCCACAGCCATTAGCTCAAGAGATGACAGCTATGCCAAAATAAGGAGCTGGAAAACGGTTCACCCTTTTAAAAACCTGGCTGCTGGGTGTTCAAGTGTGCTTTTATAATAGAGATCTCTGCTGTGCGTCCGCTCTTTCCTCTGTAATAAAGGAGAAGCTACTAGCCTAAAATGAAATGACGACGTCCCCTTCTTTCCTTTACAGTGCAAGAAATGAACGCTGGAAATGGTCAAGCAATCTCACAGAGCAAATACTAAGAAATAGGATGAAGTTTGTCTTCCGACTTCACTAGAAGAATCTGGGCTAGCTGTCACACGAAAAGGGATTCAGCCTTTCGACTGATCCGCCAATCATCATGCGGAAGCCCGGCGAGTGTGTACTTACACACTTTAACGCTCTGTAAATTCCAAGTTCGCGAGGAAACGTAATGCAAAAGCTGTGACAAAGCTTAAGCAGGTGCAGCAATGCATGAAAAAAAGGACCTCATCCTTGAAGTGTACCCTGTGGTACATCGTAAATGTTTCGCGAAATTGAGCATGTCCAAAAGATCTCGTCCAGAAAAGTGCCGGTCCATTTATGCCAAGTCATGACCACAACGCCTTGTCTTGCTCGTATTCCAGCATTTTGGTAGTTTTGGGTCATTGTCAGCGCCTCGCTGCTAAGCTGGGGCAAAAGAACCATTAAACATTGACATGAATGTTTGTTCCCGGACTTCATAGTGAATTCAAATACTTTATGCTCTGTGTTTTCTCATTTGCACATGCTGCAACCAGTGGGTTGTGTGAGAGGCGTAATTCATGGAGAAATATGAATTCAATATTTTTGATCTCAGCCCGATTCTGTGCATCACCATCCTCCTCCTCCTCCTCCTCATCATTTCTTTGTTGCCCACTTTGGAGCTGCAAACAACAGACAAATTAGCTCCAGTTATGATTAATTTAATGGTCACTTAGTCCAGTGCACAGAAAACATGCACCTTTTGTCTATAACGTTAAAAACACCCTCTGGGTTGTGGTAGCTCGGAACCCAGTCCCGAACCCACAAAAAAATGGACCAAAAATGCAAAAAATATTGACACTAAATTGACAATAAATGGACAAAAAATGGACGGTGTGCTGATAGTAGGGGGAGGCGCTCAGATACCTTCAGAGCACTGCCTAGGCACCTTTGAGCAAGGTAGCAAATGCTGATGTAAAGCCCTGCAAGGAGCGGACGACTCATTCAGGTGGACCCTGCCTTCGCCAGTATGGAGCTGGGACGGGCTCCAGCACCCTTCCCGTCACCCCGAAAGGGATAAAGCGGTCAATAAAAGAAAAGGAAGCAATTTTCTAAACTTTAATAACCGATATGGAAGGTACTCACCACTCCATAAGCAACTATGCCCTTGTAGGACCGGAGCTCAGGGTAGATGTTGGAGAGAAACCAGCTGAAAGGACGGCACCGGAGTCTGGATCTCAGGGCTTTTCTTCCGGAAATATCCCCAATGTCTATTCCTGAGTTCTATGGAGGGAAGCGCATCAATACAAATCCACTTGCTCAGAGCCCAATGTCACAGTTAAGGAAACTGGCTTACAAAGAATGATTAAATTATATCATCTCTGTATTTAGTCTAAGGACATACAAGTTTTGAAATATCAATTTATTGGAAAGGAAAAGTCAAAAGCCAATCCAAAATTGAGGCAACTTTAACTCACATTAATGCCTTTTTAATGCCTCAGAAACTTATACGACTGGCATCATATATTGAGACACACTGAATTTACCACTATGCTTTTACTACTGGCCAGTAAAGTAAGGCAGCTTGTAATGATCTATAAGTGTCTTTAACACAATGAGCAACATTAATTCAGGTTTATTTTGAAAAGTTCAGCATCTTTTGACCAACTCTTGAGGTGAACCCTGAGTCTCTTCCTTCCTACCTGTAGAGGAATATTCCAGGCCATGTAGACGTGACTCTTGTACTGGTCCATCCACACCTCAGCCACCCTCAGGGCGTTGCGCCGCACGTGGGCCGTCAGATTCTGCGTGTAGGGTTTGTGGGCGCGCTCGATGTGGGCAATCCTGGAACAGGGCAAGACCTCCACGCTGCCACCGCACTGCCACACCTACAGAAGGTCACACAAACACACACATGTGCAACAGCCTTCTCAATCAGCCGGAAGCTGTTATAAATGTCTTTTATAACATGTTATAAATTAACCCGCAGTCATATGAGCTCTTCAAAAACCTGACAGAAATCCAGCCGAGTTCTCTTAAGCCAAGATTCTCTTTGACGTGGATGACTGAGAACAGTCGCTGCCATAAATATTGGGACAGATTTATGCTTTTTTATGCTGTCTACAGTAGGTGCAACATCTTGTAACTGTTTACAATCTCAGACTGGAACAAAGCGGGGGAGCCTCAAGGTTAATTGAACCGAGATGGTTCACCTTAGAGCCTCACCCCGAGTGTGTGGTGCCATCCAAGACAAGGCTATATACGTTTGACATAAAGTGAAAATCAGAATAAATAATTGTGTGAAATAGAAAAATAAATGCGTAACTAAAGATTTATGGGTTTCGGCAGTGGCTGAAGGGAGAAAATTAAAAAATAAAACTTCCTCTGGAAGTTCTTATCTCCAGGTACCCTAGGGGTTCTGTCACATCTTCTTAATGCATAACGCGGCCTTGCTCTAACAACAGTGACACATATTTCTGACCTTTTTCCAGAAGCACCCATGTTTTCAGTTCGCTACACCAGGACCACTGCTGGCTTCCACGGTCATGCCTGCTCTCACTTTTCCCAAGCCTGTATATGGTTTTTGCGTTTGGGATATAATCCCTCAGCCTCCCTTCCTGGTTCTTTCCAGAGCAACAAAAGTCAACAGAATAGAAGTGAAAGAGTGGAACTGGCCCTCTTCCCAGGAAGAAGCAGCAACCGCACAGCCAAGCTGGAAGATAACGCAGGCTTTCCTGAGAAATACCTCCACATTCTCTGTAACGGATTTAAAGCCCAAGGTTGCAGCATGCTTCCCTTTCTTCAAAGGTTGAGAATCTAAGTAGTGGCGCACTGGTGTGCAGTGTAGCTGGAGACTGAGCAGCAAAAAAAGCAGACAATTCAGAAAAAGAATGAAAAATGTACAGGTCTCATGGAGCGAAAAACAAGTTTAAAAAGTGCATTGTTTACTTCACAAACTTGAAAGAAGAGTTTATTTTCAGGGTCGTCTCTCGTGAACTTAACATTTTTACTCCCCTCTCCATTTCCCAGTAACTTGGCTTTCTTTAATGCAGAACAAGTCCTCCTTTAAAAGTTTGAAATGAGAAAAGGGATGGAAAAATGGAAATGACAAAACAAGTTTTGAACAGAAAATCACACAAACAACACGACAATGAGCACTTTACATGAACAACAAAACAGCATATAAAGCCTCCTTTATCACAAGGTTAGCATGCGCGCCCAGAGAAAGGGAGCCGTGTGTGAAGGCTGAAAGGAAAGAATCACATCGCCAATAACAAAAGGATTCTGCATGAGGCAGACAGAAAGAGACTAGTTGGTTTTTGAGTTAAACTTTGGATTGAAAGTATGATGAATTTCAGCAATGCCCTCCAGACGCACACGCAGCGCTGATTGTGCATCACCGCTGATTTACACAATCACTGATGCGGCGTGGGCGTGTTGCCGTGCAGTCAACCTCTCTGAAAAAGTGAGAAATATTGACTTCTCTTTGTCTCTCTTCTTTTCTTGTTTTTTCCCCCCAGAATAATATGGTCTGCAGTAAACAACAATATGCGCTCTAGTGTCTGGTTGACACCAGGTTCTATCTTAAAAAACCCTCAGTCAGTTCTTAAGATAGTCTTATTTAGCCATGTTTTACACATTATGTGAAAGTAGGAGACAATAAGATGGTGCTCACATCGTTCAGATATTTGACTTAAACTTAAATATAAGTATGAATGGTGTAGTTTCTTTTCTTTGTCCTATAGAAGCCATTCAACCTTTTTAGTGGCAAGAATGTAAAAATCCCAGCTGGAAGAACCAAAATTTTATGTTTTAGCATTTGGCCAAACCGTCATGTGCTTTAAACGTAACGTATCCATTAAGTTGTGATGACTTTACTATAATGAAAAACGCATTCTTGACTTAAAGGAATATAGTAACAGACAAATAAGCAGGCTAAAGAGCTGTAATTGTGCCAGGGATTGTGTTTTTTGGGGGGAGGGTTGTCCAGTTAATTGTCCAGTCTGTTTTTTCCAGTCCCTGCTGGTTTCTCTGTTTCTCTCCCACCCGGCAGGAGCTGCTTGGTAACATGTGGGGCCGAGCTGCTCACCCAGACCTCATCTTCACTCATTTAGGTGGTGTGAGAAGACGCAATTCATGTAGAGATATGAATCAAACATTTGCGTGCTGAGCCTGATTCTATGCATCTTTTTTTTTGGTTTGTTTCCCATTTTGGAGCCACCTATCAGCTGCCTCTAGTTCCATAATCAACACAGTCCAAATATGTTGGGAATTTTCCCAGTGAAAATTCAGTCCAGTGCATAAAAAACATGTAAAATACATGTAAATTTTGTATGCTTGTAATGTAATGTAATGCTTGGATGATGAGCCCCAACACACACACACACACACACACACACACACACACACACACACACACACACACACACACACACTCCTGCCACCTTTATGTGATTTTTCCATTCTCCCCTGTTTAGAGTCGGCGATTACGTTTTGCATTTTTAGGAATTCTGCTTTAGTTTCCTTTTTTTCCTCCATTGAGGACTAAAGACTGTTCCTGTTAATCTGATCTAAGTGTGTGATCTCCACCAGCTTTTTGGGGATTCGTTAAAATCCCACCATGACAGAGTCACTATAATTCACTGCTGTCTCTCCTGGCTTAATCTGATGTTCTCAATGAAGCTTTCTCTGTTGTTCTTTTATGACTCTTTAGTCTCATTCTGGGTTGTTTCACCTTTAACAACCCAGAATTTTCGGTGGGCTTTATTTCTAGTCCACCAAAAACGCAACCCCCACAAGAGTGCACTGCTCGTTTGTGGCGCCAGTGCGTCATATTTGGCAACGAGCCTTCACCTCACCGCTAATCACATCAGCAGCACTCAGCTGCGAGTTAGTCACTGTGTTAAAGATGGCTTTGAGCTGCGGGCGGGAATGTGGCTAAAGCCTTTTGCGTGGCTGGCGCAGCATTCGAGGGGTGCGTGGCATTACAGTTCCCGCCGAGCGCGTCCGTCGTTGCTGCTAATATCAGCCCAGGTGCTCTTCAATGACAGAATGTGGGCGGAGGATGTCAGGAAACACTACAGTAACGCTAAACTTTGCTGACTACATTATTCTACATGAGGTTGCCCCAAGCAGATGTTACTATAGCAACAAAAGCTCAATAAAAAAGACTTTACGTGGTGATGATGATGATTACATGATGATCACCCTGAGAAGAAAACCATTAGGGACTCTTGATCACATCCATTCCCCCTTAGTTCGTTGATCCCCCTCGCCTATTGTTGCAGCACAGGACATAAATGATTATGGGATGAGATGGTGGAGTTCACTGTGAGTCGTGGGGCAGGAAGCATCAGCAGTAGTTTATTCTCTCATCGTTCGGTCCTAAAGTGTTGGACAGCTTCCAGTGGCGCTAGTCAACAACCCACGACCACAAACTACTTCTCCCGATTACGTGGATGATTAACCGGAAACAAAAGGACTGCATATTTAACAATTAGACAACAGTCAACCCCAGATGCTGTCGCCGCTGTGTATTATTTACAGTGCCCAGACAACCAGTTTGCCTCCAGAGCTCCGGGCTGAATCCTAAACTGACACGGTGAGGCCTGAGAGAATTATAGAGTGTGATGTGTTCTTATCCCGGCAGCTTGGATCAGTCAGGCCCAGGCTAATAATCCAACCTGTATCCTCTTTCCTGACATTGCACTGCAAATCACTCTGTACTGTGGCTGAGTCAACAGCTTCACCCGACGTCTCCTATTCCTGCAGGGCCTTTAAGGTCCTACATTAGTCACGTCCTTTTAGAACCGGTTCAAAAGGCAAAGAAAGATCTCTCAGCGTCTGAAGATCATTATTACACTGATCGCCATTGTGAGGTCTAACAGAGTCAAACTAAAGATAAAGCTACAGCAACAAAATTCCTTTGGGCATGTTAATGTTTAAATGTGATTTCAATTATTTAAATGCTTAATAAAGTCTAAATCTGTCAACAGAATCGGGAAAATTAAGTTTTGTGTTTAATTGAAGTGGCCCTGTAATGTCCAGAGTGTTCATTATTCATATAAACTAGGTAATGCTAATAGTCTTTTTTGACAGATAATTATTAGCTTCGTTATGTATTTGCCGTGGCTCTGATCCAGGTCTATAGAACCACTCACCCTGATTCCAAGCTCCACGTTTTCCCCACCATATATCTCCATGCCTTCATCCAACAGGCCAATCTCCTCAAAGTATTTCCTGTCAACCACAAAGCAGCCAATCAGAGCAGGGCTCCTGAAAGGGAACGAGAGAAAATAGATTAAGACAGCTGTACAGAGAAAAATGCATAGCAACTAGGTTTAAACTGGCCAGGATGACCCTGAAAGGCTATTTTTGAGGAAGCCTAGATTTACTGCTCTTTGTTCGACTTTCGTAATAAAGCAACGAGGCAGTTTGCATTTAAATCCAAAGGAGTAAACTAACTTTTAACAGCAATGAATATTCACATTACCAGTCCCACACACCCCCACGTATCACTGTTGCGTTGACAACAGCTTGTTGGCTTGACATTCTTCTCCCCGTGGGTACACATTTTTATATTCGGACACCCAGAGTGAAAATAGGGTTTTATATATAGAGACTGTTCTGGAATACTCACAAAAGCCAGTGCTTATTCTGTGCGTAACTCATTTTAATGTCAAAACTAAGAAGCGCAGTGATTGGACTTATCAAGATTACACTCTGATTAAGAAAATGCTTTTTTTTCCTGTCGTTGAATTACCGTATAGGGGCCGTATGGTTGCGTTGTGCCCACCAGACCTTGGGTGGGTTGAGGTATCGACACCACAGCTCCCAGTCAAAGCCCTGAGCGGACAGCGGGTACTCCTCGATCTCGAACGTGTCGTATTTGATGTTGTCAAAGGATGGAGACACAACCCGTGTCCGGTCCTCCATGATGCGCTGCAGGATAGGTTCTGCCCTGCAGGACAAGCAGGGGGCAACAGAAATGTGCTTTAACTCTTTTTCTCCAGGAGTTGAAATGTTAAAACCACCTCATAAAAGCCTCATCTCAACCTTCATCCAATTTATTAAATCAATTCTGGCATCTGTTTGACCTGATCCGTGCTGTTGCTCTTGCTGGCTGTCCAAGGAGATCAGCTCTAGTGGAGATTTCGCTCAAAAAATGTGCAAGAAAGGAATGAAATAAGGAATGAAGGTCAGATCATACTGGAAGCTGGTGAGTCAGGCTGCAGCGATCATCGCAGGACAGCTATGAGGGAGCCAATTAATAGCCTGAATTGTTGGCTCCATAGCTTCCTGGAAAAAGAGCCGATCCTGAAGAGACTGACTCACATTACCGTCCCAGCTTTATTAGTGGAATATAGTGCAGTAATCAACGACTGTGTTAACCTCGTAGTTGCAGGAGAATAAATTACTGTTACACTTCTTTACTCCTCTCTCTCTCCAGACAATAGTAAATTTACTCCCAATAACTTCAGAGTACAGCTGGATATTATACATAGTGTGATACCCAGTAAGCTACGCATGCTCCCATTTTGCACTATGAAAAGAAGAACTGGGATTTATTTAATTGTGAACTGTTCAAAAAAGACTAATAGAATAATTTGTTGACCTTAATCAGGACAGGAGACTGACTGCAATTGATAATACTGATTATAAAATGAAAATTGGTGTAATACAATCAGGGGTTAAGGTAACAATGGTGCATTCAAATGACTGTAATTAACAACTCTCAACTGAAAGAAGTCAATAACCAAGCCAATAATATCAACTTCCCCGAGTGGCTTACCTGCCAAGAAGTCATCACCTTATTTCTAGTGATCAAACAAGCCCTAAAAATGTTTTAAAAACGATAATTTCCAGTTTGAATGAATCTATTTTTGTGTGTGTTGTGTTGCTTTTATAACATTTTGGAAGAAATCTTTAGACCAATGTAGTTTACATTCCCCAAACAGAATCTTTACAGTAAGTTCTAGTGACATTCCAACAACTCAGTTAAGGTTGGGCAGCATTTGACAGCACAACTGGGTTTAATCCCAAAAGAATCTGATCTTTTCACAGAGATAATAGACATCTGAGGACTTTTAAAGGTAGAAAGCTCATATGTAAAAGTCCCTCATACAAGCAGTAAGTACAATGACATAATTCCAACAAAAATAAATTCACATCACGAACGTTTTTTGCTTTAATAAAAGTGTGCAGCAAAAGAACTGTGCTGAAGAAAATGGTTCCTGAAAAAACGAGGTATTGTTCCTGACAATCATTCAAGTTTTATCAGTTAAGCTTTACAGAGAATTCTAACCGTAATAACAGTACAGGGCCTGTACACCGAATCTGTAAACGTGTGTGTATGACGTCACACATATTGAGGTCAGCAGCAGAGAGAGTCCTTTAGTTTAGCTGTCAGAGGAAACATTTAAATTAAACTCGTGAGCACTTTAGTCCTTTGGGGATCACAGGGAGGCTGTTGGAGCCTGTCCCAGCAGCACACGGTTGAAGGCAGGGTACACCTGAATGAGTCGCCAGCTCATCTTTGGGACCTAAGGGAGCATTTGGGGGTTCGGAAACCTCAGCAGTGCTCTGAAGGTGTCCTGGTACCTCCCCCTGCTACAAGAACACCTTTGAATTTTTGTCCACACCTGGGCTTGAGGACAGAACCCCCCTAGAGACTGAGGTACCGACGCCCGACACATCAACAAAGCCTCCAGCCGTCAAGGTAATTTTTATAGAAATGTCTAGAAGGCTTGAAAGCATCTGTAATTGATGCTGTTTGCGAGTCACAAAGTGATGAAGATGCCATTCAAATTCCAGCCGCAACTGATGAGAAGGCACGAAGAGCGTGCAAGAAAGGCAAAATCGAGCAGCGTGAATGATGCGTTGCCATGAAAACGCTTCCCCCGATCGAAAAATCAGTGAGCTCATTGAGTTATATATGAGGTGAGGATAGGACTGATAATTTATGGGGAGAAAAAACCCCGTCAATGCAGCTGGGAGACTCCAACATCTGGTACCAGCAGCGCCCTGCATGGCAAGAAGAGTGGACACAGATGTAGAGCAGGTGGTGGTGGTGGGGATATTGGGGGTGGGGGGGTGGGGGAGGTGGCAACATCACTGGGGACAGTGGAGGCAGCCCCCTGCCTTCTGGGTCTTATTGCTGAGTAGGAAGGCTGGACAGGCTACATTTGACACCTGTTTGCATTAAAACCTGCACTAATATTATTATTGTATTATTAATAATTGTACAGTTATATTTGCATTTATTGTCATTTAAGAAAAAAACTGCAGCTGTGATGAGACCATAATGAAATATCCTTATAGTAAGATGCATATCATACAATTATACTGAGGACAAGCCTGCGTGGCACTGACCTGTGCACGTTCATGGAGTGGGAGCAACTGAGGATATCTAATAAGCTGTAATTTACCCCCCCCCACTCCCCTCAAAATAGCTCACATCCTTGTTAATTGCATGGAAGTCAAAATTACATAGGTTGAAGTCAGCCCTTCGGAGGAAATTGCAGTCATTTCCCAGTTTCTGTAAAAAAAACAAACCCAAAAAACAACAAATGTGTGTTGCAAACGTGTGCATGTATGTGTGAAAACCTGTTTGTCTCCAGCTCAGCTCTCTGGATTCTGTGCCAAAGATGATTTCATTAGTTTTACACAAATAACCCTCCATGGTTGCATGTGGGAGTCTCCTTCTCCTTTACCTCGCTGTGTGTGTGCATGTGTAGGCGCTTGTGCTCCACATGTGTGTAAACCGTAGGCAGAGGCGTGCTGTAGCTGGGTTAAGAGCTTTATGAGTGTGTTCTCTAATCTAGAACAACAGCAGGAACAAATGTGCTGGGGATGCAAGGCCGACATCAAAATGAATCTTTTGTTTGCTCATTTTAGCGACCAATTGGGGACCGTTTCATAAAACGAGCTGACCAGTTGTGCTCAAAGACCATGACCAGTGTTGCAAAATACACTTTCTTGAATCGGGATTGAAGCTTTGGTAAAGATATCCCAAAGTTGAATTCAATAAACGGTGTTTAAAGTGAAGATAAAACTGGATGGGCAATAGTGTCCTCATGAGGATAGCCGAGTCGGTATGCGTGTGTAGCATTTCTAATGCTGATGTACGGCTCTTTTTGTCACATATTCAATTTCCCTACGGGGATGATTAAAGTACATCTTGAATCTTGAATATTTACACTCTTTTCTGTCCATCATTTGAGATTTTTGTTCACTGTGTGTTGCAATTTTTCAAAAATTTCAAAAATTACTCATAAGAACGGGTAACTGGTATTCTGCTTCCAATTAACTGGGCGGTTTGACTTTTCTGCATTATTGAAACTACATTTGCATTTTACTATTACATTTGCATTTTACTTCATGAAACCAGCATTTAATGTATGAACGGATGTATATTTTATAATCCCGTATTAATAAATGCAACTTCATTTTAGAGCTGCTTACTGTTCCAATATAAAAAACTTTCACAGGACCTTTGATAGGGTCAGCGTTTGAAACCTTTAATTTCTTTAAAGCTAAAGCTTTACATTTATGTGTTCATCCACCTATGAAAATACAAAAAATGCTAAGCTTTGAACTTTATTAAATTTCCCTGTAAAGTCTTAAAATCCAAGAAGACCCACTCAGAATGCTCAGGCTAACCCAGCCCTCAGGTCAGAGAACATCCATTCACAGCACGCTTGTATTTTAACAAGGTTGTATCATAGATGATAGCAAAGCCGGCACCAACACCAACAACACTACCAATAACCCAATGAAATACCGCTTCTGTTTACCTGGGAGTCTGGAAATGAATCATCTCATTGTTACTCTCTCTCATCATCAACTTACTCTCCCCCACACAAACCTAATAAATCGGCTAGAGTGAGCATTTTAACTGTCAGTAGCCAAAATCATTCTTCAAGGCTATCAGTTTTCAACTGTACACTTAAAAACCTGGAAAAAGGAACTGAAAGGTCCCATTTTAAATGGAGCGACTTGTGCCGGCGATGTTCTTTACCGCTGCTGTACCTGATAAACTGATGTGTCCTGAAGAACAATGAATGTCCACGCCTGTAAAGATTGAATCAGTAACCTTTCACACTGCCGCTCACATTCTGTTGCTAACATTCTTTCCTCGGTTTGCTTTTGGTTTTCTCCTCTCAGGAAGGCCAAAAAAATAGCATGAAACTTTTAAAACCAGGTTGAAAGGAGTGGAGAGACGTTGCAGCAGTGGGGACTGTAGGGCTGGTTTAATAGATCCAATCTCGTGATCCAGGAGGATTTTCAAACAAAGAGCTGGATCACTGATAACGTTAGTCCTGACGTCCAACATTAGACATTTGTGGAGAGTGGAGGTGGGGGCACAGCTGAAAAGTGCCAGATGTCACTTATGTAAGGCTCTTCAGCAACAATAGGCCTTTATTGGTTTCCTAAGACAGCGCCCCCTGCTGTATATCTGCAACAACAGCAACTCAATCAGCATCTCGCGCAAAAACAACTTTCACTGAAACTGGAAAAACTGTTCCAGCTGGGGCAGAGGTTAAAGGCTCGGGGGTGGGGGGGGGGGGGGTGTAGGTCCTTTCTGCCGTCTGCCATCACGGGAAATATCACCTCTGTGGAGCCTTCAGTCATGTTTCCCTGGTGAGCTTACTGGAGGATGTGGTGGAGGGATGCTCACTGAAGAATCAGTGAAATGGGGCGAATTGGGGGGGGGGGGTGAATACTGAAAGGAGCTTACGGTTGGTTGTGGTTGCCAATCAAATCATCATTTTTTTTATATTGTAGCCAAACCACCCTTTTTCTTCTTGTCTGTGAGTGTTTCTTCCTGTCGTGGAGGACAGGCCACACGATGAACAGAATGATATGATTTTAGGGAGCTTTTAAGGCACTCCTCCATGCTCACCTGGCATCCATGTGCTGAACAAACGATGAAGCAGAGCACTGGCACCAAGAAAAGGCTTCTGGACAGTAAAGAGCCCATTTTCCCGAACTTTGCCGTGACTGTCAAGGTGTGAAGAAGCAGCGATATCTTTGTATATGCTAATGTACTTCCTTCAGTGTATCTTTTTTGTTTTCTTATGGCCTCCCATATGGGGCTTTTTTTAAAAAAAGGCATCTACAAGCAGAGCCTTTTAACCTGTTGTACTGGAGCGTAGACAGTAACTGGGACATGGACCAGCCATGAAGAGAAATACTCCTACTACTATTCATAAGCGTATATATTATAATATAACAATACCCTTTAAGGGATGTGTTCCTTTTATTTTCTAATGCATTGCCAAAGAATCAGGACATCCTCAGATTTTAATGAACTGAATTCATACTTTTGTTTTAGTGGTTTTTCAGAAAACTCGAGTTAGGGTTTATTTTCAACAATGTCAAGGCATTCAAGTCATATTTGATTTTTGAAAAAAACTGAAAGAGCAAATAAAAAAAATCGTAACTTTGTTTGTTTGTCGTCTTTCTTTGATTGTGAGGTAACAAAGTACGTTTAAGTGTGAAAACCTGAATGTATTTTGTCGGCGTTTTTGGTTAAATATTGATCATAAATCCATTGAGTATTTTGATTTTGACCCGTGAAACAGCACAAATTATGTTTCTTGACCCACAGATGAACAAGAAGCTTCCATTTAAACTAAACTGCTGCCCTGAGCAGATCCAATGATTCTCACCATCCGGTGTTAAACTCCACGTGCGCATCAAACAGGGCGACGACCGGTGCCGAAGCGGCCCGCCAGCCGCTGACTCTGGACCTGATCAACCCCTCCTGCTTGTCATGGCGGACCACCTTGATGAACCCTGGCCAGTGCTGAGCATTGGTCTCCTCCACAAAGCTCTGCAGGTGGTCTTTGAGCTCCCCTGTGAAAAAACACAGAAGCTCATTGTTTGTCTTTATGGGATGCCACAGTGATCAACACGTACATTTCATGAGCCCAGCTTAAGAAAGAACACCATTAAATTAAGCCCAGGACAAGCCGAGTGGTCAAAAATGCTGGATTTACATAAATATAACTGTGTGAAATCCAGGCTGAGCAGCAGGGATTGGCAAAATATGCTCTGGGTTTTTCAGAAACTGCAACTGGAATAAAAAAATAAATACAGAGCTGAATATTTCAAGGCCTGAGGAGGAGAAAACTGAAAAAAACACACTACTTTCACTGTTTACAGCTGCTGGCAGGCAGGAAAGCAAATCAGGCCTACCGTAAACCTTTGGGAATAGTGGTTTCTCAGCGCTCTGCTGTTTATGTAAATTAATTTGAGGTATATTGATGCACCACGGTGAAAGGAGTTTCAACAAGCACTTGTGGTGGGGCGTTTTGGGCCAACTTTAACCCCGATATCAGAGCCTTTGCTGCCTTTAGACTAGAACCAGTGTCATTCTGTCAGCGTCAGTGTTTTCCTGAAGCTTAAATCCGTATTTTGAAGTTTAAGTCAGTAAGTTTGGAGAATGTCCAGAGATATATTAGAAATCCGAGTTACAACCATAAACTGCGACAACGTGCCGACTCTCTCCGAAGCCTGTTGGCACATTAAAGGATTCCGGTATCTAAATCATTTTATGCACCGAAGACGAGAAGAATACGATCCATTCATAATTCTATATCTCTGCCTTTTTTTGGTCCAGTTCTTCAAGCACACAGACCATTCAGACATTGACAGACAGCCCACAGTGGTACAGCAAATATCTTTGTTTCCTAATTGTGTTGAAATCCTGCCTGTGGGCTCTGACTGCAGACTTCCCCCTCTATTCATTATTACTATCAGCACCGACGCTCAAGTCTATCTGCTTTCCATTAATGAGCCTCAGTTTGCTGCTGAGCTGGAAGAAAGACAGGCTCATTTAAAGCTGGAGTTCCCAGCATTTGAAGAGCCTCACTGGGCCACACCTACAGTACATGTGAGGATACTTCCAGCATAACAAATTCAGTCTTTAATTAAGCCGATCTCCTGCAACCCATTTCATTTCCAGACATCTGGTTGCTCAAGCTGAAAAACTTGGTGTGAATTGCTGCAGAAGGTGCAGCTGAGGTGAGCTGCTGAGGTTAGGCAAAGCTACCTTTCCCTGAATCCAGGTGGGATTTCACGCGGTCTTAGATTTCAAGTTCTGCATTGCTTCCTATATTGCTGTTTTGATTTGGAAGTGTCTTTATATACAGCCAAAGTTTGCTCACAGTTGCTCAGAACTGACATCCCAGCCACCAATGCGCACTTTCTCCAGAGATTATATTAGAGCACATGAGGCCAGCGACCATATGCTGGACTTTAATTCACTTGGGGATAAACTCTGGGTGCTGCTCACAACACAGATGTTTAACACAGCAGGGACACAGCGTCTGAGCACTGGGAACAGCAGGAACACAGTGTCTGAGCACTGGGAACAGCAGGAACACAGAGCCTGAGCAATGGGAACGGCAGGAACACAGCGCCTGAGCAATGGGAACAGCAGGAACACAGTGCCTGAGCACTGGGAACGGCAGGAACACAGTGTCTGAGCACTGGGAACAGCAGGAACACAGCGTCTGAGCACTGGGAACAGCAGGAACACAGTGTCTGAGCACTGGGAACAGCAGGAACACAGCGTCTGAGCACTGGGAACAGCAGGAACACAGCGTCTGAGCACTGGGAACAGCAGGAACACAGCGTCTGAGCACTGGGAACAGTTTGTTTGACTTCGTGGCTGTTTCCTCTGATGTACGTTCACACTTCTTTCTGAATAATTTCCACTCAAGTGAATTGGACTCCAGGTGTAGAAAGGCCTCAGCGCTGATCAAAAGAGCTGGACGGCGTCCAGAGCTAAAGTTCAGTGAGCCAGTGAATATATTTGCAAAATAAAGCAGAACTTCGCTGTTTACTTTGTGGTTCTGGACTCATGAGTATACCTTGGTGAGAGGATATTTGAATTTTCTAAATGTTTTTTTCAGCACAAGGCAGCAACAATTCTGAAACCTGTTGGAGAACCCCCAACCCCCCCACACACAAACCCAAACACACACAGGTTGAGTAACATATTTTAACAATATTCCTTATGTTACAATGTTAAATGATCACACAAGACACAAAACACATCCAGAGAAGCATAAAATGTGGAAGACGTGAGAGGTTCTGCACTAAATTAGGAGAAACCTCAAGAAAAAGAGGCCTGTACTGAGATTTTACCGCTGAAATAAACTCTCATCCGAATGTTGGTGTTTAATGAGAATATGTTGATTTTTGTGTAGAGAAAGGAAGAGATATTAAAGCCTCACTATGACACCCATCCGTTCATTTAATAATAATTTCCTACCAACAGCCTGTTAGCATTAGTTGAAAATGAAACAAACATTTATTTGATGAAAATAGGAATTTAATTCAACTTATTTATAACAATAATTTTAAAAAGCGGTGACACTTGTAATATGGAATATGGAATTGTTTCATCCTATGAGGTGCAGTATTCTGGTGCTGGTGAGTGGTTGTGCGGAGGCGGATATGAAGGGATCCTTACAGTTGCTGCTGTGGTCGTCCACCAGTATGATCTCTTTGAGCAGGTGTGTTGGGGTCCTCTGGATGGCCGTGTGGATGGAGCGCAGCAGCACCGATAAGGCCTCATTGACGAAGATGAAGATGATGCTGAGCTGGGGGAAGTCTGAGGAATGTGTCATGTTTCTGCAGCTAGAGGGAACAAATCAGACGCTTCAGAAGTGCTCAGAAGTGAGCACAATTATCTGTCTATCATTAGCAGAATTAAGTTTGTATTCAACAAAAATGGCTCTAAATTAAAAGAAAAGGCTATAGAAATACTTCCAATAGTGAAGTTTGATAATTATGTGTCATTAACTCGACCGACCTGTCTGGTCGCAAATCTGGAATTGGTCGGGTGAGGGAGATCCGGTCGCTAAGATAGCTGTTGTAGCCATAGTAACGGAACTTCTTGAGCGCAACCCGCCTGCTCTCAGGGCCCAGGTCGTGACCCCAGCGATGGAACAGCAAAGAGGCGGCGTCTGACGCCGAGTCGGAAGTGTAGGAGGATGCAGCGGTTTCACCGTCCTTCTGAGGGGCCTCTGTGGACACACAAGAAGAGAAGCTAATGAATGAGCCGCTGCTTTGGGACACTCTCTGTTTAACTGTATCGGAGTGAGCAGCACAAACGCAGCGCTATTTGCCTGATATTTTGCAACGGGAATTAACAGATTGTCCGCCTTCAGCTTTGATTTCTCATCCGAAATACCGCGATGCGAGCATGCTGCGTGATTAACTCTCCCACCCTCCGTCCCGCCGCTGATGACTGAATGACTAATTTTCAGCAATGTTTGGGAATAGATGTAACGCACAAAAACAGATTAAGGGAGATTTTCATTAGCATCGCAACTAATTCTGGCAGCCACGCGGATCCGTTTGTGCAGAGGTGGATGCAAATCCTCTAACGCGCCCAAGGAAACATGTTTTTAATTAGCACTGTAGCATACCGTCTGGTACGACATGCAACACAAGCGGAAATTGCACAACTCCAAACCTACTTTTGAGGAAAATTCCCCCCCCCAAAACAGACAAATATACTCCGGCTATTTGTGGAGCTCTTAAAACTACAAGTTAAATTTGATTTGCACACTTTTACAAGTCCAGACAGAAGAAGCTGAATGCTTGTGATGGTGTTGCTGATACAGCGCTCTAAGGTACGCTAAGCCTTTAAACATTTGATGAACACTGAGTGAAGATAAACAAAACCAAATCAGAATTAAAGCTTCAAAGAACTTCCCCCTCAGGTCTGCTTAACATGACTTCTCTGCTGTCCTCTAAAGAGTCGCTCGTTTTTCCTATAGCTCCACTGCTGAATGGCTGCTTTATTACTGTGAAGAGCAGCACTTCACTTTTGGCAACAACACACTTAGTGCTCTTAGTGGGCGGGATGTCACCTCCCTCATGGTGTCCTAAGAGGCAACCTAAAAGCACTGGAAATTGTTTCGCCTTTTCTTGGCAGTAAATGTGTCATGGCACTTTAAACCTTTGAGGAGGTTCAGCTCGCTCCGTTCTATCGCCATATTTGAATTGAATATTAGTCTGTAGTTAAAATGTCCTTTCAAAATGTCAAGGAACAATTTCCATGCATTGCAATGATGAAGTTCATCACTGCTGAATAATTTGCTGGGGATATTTATGTATTCTTTATATTGCCGAAAACGTGTCACGCCAGATCTGGCTTCCAATTCTAAAGTATTTAACAGCACAGACGGGGGGTAATGTCCACACATTTTTAATTTGCTGGGACTGCTGACAGCATGAAGGCAACACTTTGCAGTGCTGGGTGTCTGCAACCCCCCACTCCCCCTGCAACTGGGCTACTATACAACACACTTTAAAGATCAACATTGTCATGATCTATTTAACAGCCGACAATCTTCAGGAATATTCCATGTTCCACATGTACTAAGGAAGACAACATTCATTATTAATTTAGTAGAAAGAAGCTACGATTCGCAGCTACATCTAAGGGGACAGAACACCTCAGAAGGGATAGGTCGTTTGTAGCATGTGCATGTGCATGTGCGTACGTGCGTGGCTAAATTACCCACAGCTGTGTGTGTGCATGCATGTATGTTAGCTCTTATTATCACTACAAGATCATGCAAAATATAGCCTTTACAAACATCAATAAAGACAATTTAGTTTTGTTTTGTAAGGTGCAAAAATGCTGAGAAAAGGATTTTCTTTCATTCTGATAGGGACCAGAACGTATCAGGCCACAGAGGGATTCCAGCCTGCTTATGCTAAGCTAGCCTGATTGCATTGTGGTTCATTCTCTCTGAGGTATAAAAGAGAATGGGTTAAATTCTGATAGTTTCCACATTTTGGAAGGAATTTAATGACACTTTTAAACTACATTTCAGTCTTTTTAATGTATGAAAAATGAGATTTTGTCCCATTGGTGGTGGAAGATTATTGCTGCCTCCTTTCCACAACTTGAAGCATTATATTGGCAAATTGAATTTGACCTGATCACTGTTAACGTTTTTTTCTTGACTTTGGGTGTCTACATCTGCCATCACACAGAAGTGCTCTCAGTAGAAATATACGCTCTTTCCCTGGTAAGGATACACCCAGTTTCTATAGGCTGCTGCTCAGCAGCTTCCTGAGCTTATTTACAATATTGATTGCATCTTATAGCTTGTGCCAGCACTTTTTCTGCCTTCCTTTCTGGTCCTCTGGTTTATGTTCGAGGGTTAGCATGACATTAAATTCCCAACACTGGCTAATGGTTTGTTCTGATAATCATGTGCACAGGTTGTGCTGCACCAGTGAATACGGTGATGCTGCTGTTAGCTACTCTATCATGTAATAATAGACAAAGATCGGGTCAGTTGTCCCATAATTCTAATAGGCATAGATTAAAAGGTAGATTTCTACAGATATTTAAACACCATGCCCAATTAGAGTCAATGTAGGCTGTGATAAAAGAAAAAGATCTGTAAAATAGGAAAGAAAAGGGATCTGGGTCCATTATGATCTATTCAGGAAAGTGGGAAAGGACTAAACAACTGTATTTAAAGTTTTTTACCTTCACTTTTTTAATTTAAATGCCATTTGGAAACATGCTTTTGTGTGCCTTCAAGGCAGGGCAGCTTTATTTATAGAGCACATTTCATTCATGAGGTGGATTCAATGTGCTTGAGATTAAAACATTAGCAGTATTGGAAACATTTAGACAAGCATGAAAAGAGCACAACCAAAAGAACAAATGTAATTAAACACAGGGAGAAAAAAAAAAATCTGCAATATTTTAAAAATTTGCATTTAAATTTAAGTAAGTCAGGTTAAAGTGAGCTAATATTGGAAAGCAGTTGCAAAGAAAAAGTCATAAACTTTGATTTAAAAGAGCCGTTAGTTGGAGTGGATGAACAGGGAGTGTGTGTTCCAGATGTATTGTCTGGAATTCAGCCCTTCATCATCCAACAGCAGGATTTTAAAATCTATTCCCTGACAGACAGGAAGCCGCTGTAAAGATCTATGAACTGGAGAGATGTGATTTAATTTCTCAGCAGCAGCAATCTGTGTGATTTAGGCAGCCCAGTAAAGACCCTGTTCGTCTAGTCTATTCTGCCGAAGATAAATGCACGGGCCAGTTTTTCTAAATCCTGCTGAGGGATTAACCCTTTAATCCCCGATAGGTTGGTGATCTCATGCTGACTTTGTTATTGTCTGCTGAAACCAAGGTCTGAGTCCATGGCTACACTAAAGTTTCTGGCTTAAGGAAGTCCAGGTGACCAGAGTTCTTTAACCTGGAAGACCTGAGATGACTAGTAAGGATGAGCAACTGTTCAGAATGAACAGAAAAGGTGAGAGAAATGAAGTCAGGCATGGTACTTATTGTTAAAGGACCAAACAGGAAGTGTTTCACGCTGATATGGATGTACAAGCTACAGATGTATCACTATGTCAACATAAAATCCTGACATTCGTTTAAATAAGTGAGAAGAAGTGTAAAAATCACACTTTTCTGCCACTTTAAACACAGCAAGTATTCAAAGTTCTGGTGCTCTCCTTCCATCTTATGGCCAAAAGCAGCAAATTTGAGCCCACGTGACTAACCAAGGGGTTCCACCTCTTTCAGTCAGGACCTGCAAGACATCGAGAGGCAAAGTCACAGAGGCCCCCAGTGTCCAGGAGGGGACACTCAGCTTGTCGCGTGGACTTGTTATTAAGGGCCCGATACCCTACCAGTCTTGTGTCCCCACAGCCGGGAGCAGGTTCACCGGGGCAGGTCTCTGGTTTGCACGTCTAGTGTGAAGAAGCGTGACTTGCTTTCTGTATGTCCCTTTAGTTTTCCACAGCCAAACATGAGAAAACGTCATCCGTCAAGTACAACTAGATCCTGTGGAAGAGCCTGAATTTAAATAGAGTCCTAAAGAGGCTGCAGAGATCTCAGTGATAACGATGTTATGGTATAGCTGTAACCAGCACAGGCCCATTACCAATTATCATTTAAGCCCTTTGTGCTGACCGTATATGTCAAAATAAAGACATTTGGCTTGTTGTCATACCTGCGGATTCGATTTCGATTTACATGCAGCTGAGATCAAAGCCTCAGTAATTTTGATGTGTGTTAGGAGCATTGGCAGTCCTGTCAAAACGACGACTCGTGCTGGGGCACATCTGGATTCAGCCTAAGATTAAAGCATCATCTTCACCGTACAAAGGCATCTACAAGCAGCCACCGAAACATTATCCAGCGGATTTTAATTAGTAGGGATAAAGGCTTGTTTTGACAACATCGTTGATATTCTGAGCGTCGTGTGGAGGGTTCCAACGGCACGTCCACAAAGCTACAAAAACCCTAGGAGGCGCTCTCTCAGGGCGGGAGGTTCAAGTCCTGGTCACAATCGCCTTATTCATGCAGCCAAAGCACAGAAATCAAACACTCACATCCAGTTGTCGCTTCAGAAATTTGCAGCTCTGTTGATTTATGTGGAACGGGTCAAACATGAACATGAACATGGTATTCGCCCCCTTCCTCCGTGCCTCCCTGCCGCACTTGTACGCTGGCCTCGCACCATGACGGGATCCAGCCGCTTTCAGAAACCTACTTGGGTACGTTGCAGTATTAACAGAGGCGAAAGTGGAAATGCGGCTTTTTATTCAGAGCTCTTGTGAGTTTGATGGTGTAGTATCTGACCCGTTCTATGCAGGCTTTACGGTTGTAAGGCCGTAATGTGTTTAACTCCCAACCTAAGCACAATATCAGGACATCCTCCACATGTGGGACCGGTGGCCTTCTTCCTTCTACAGGAACCTGTGGGCCCCTGGTACCTCGCACTAGGAAGATGTATAGCCTGAGACATCTTCAAGTATTCCCTTTTTTTAGTCATAACTGAACAATACACCATTGAGTTGACCATACGGTATAGCGTGAGAACACCAGAAAAGAATGTGTTTACTGCCCTCTATAAGAAGGGGGAATTGAGGTTGACTCCCCGGAGTTCTTCACCATCGGGACCTCGAGACCTCCCTCGGACAAACTGCAGTGTTCGATTGATGCCTGACTGTTCTCTCCAATAAACATCTTTGATAACCAAGTCAGTGTCTGCGAAGTTTCCTTCCTCATCAACACATCTCGGCAACCACCAGGAGAAGATTCACAACAATGGCCCGACCCTAAAGAATTCTGCAGATATTTTCTTACTGCTCCTCGCTGGGATGCCGATGAATATGAATAAATAAAAACAAGCCTTCCTGGACGTTCCCAGCATGGGGACAGTTTTTTGGGGGGTGGGCTGCTTCTTCTGTGACACTTGTGTTCACGGCTCTCATTGAGTGAGTTCTGTCCTTCCCTCAGAGGTCAATCGTGCGCCTCTCGGGTTCCGGAGGTCAGTTCCGTTCGGTCAGTCTGCTTCATGACTACTTCCTGTATAGTTGCGTGGAGCGTAGGTCAGCTTGTTTGGACGTTCTACCCCATCACTGTCCACACGTGGGCGATCCCTGAGTGTGTTCTCTCTCTCCACATCCCTTGCCGTCTAATTACCCAAATTTATTCCTTCCCCCGACTATGTGGAATTTCCCAAGCGGGCTTCATTTTTGATCCACATCATCAAACACAAAAATGAACTATTCGATCGTTTGTGTACAACAGCCTTTTCCTGTGTTACATTCGTCCATCTGTGATGCAAGTTGAGAATTTCAAGGGTGTTGTTATGTGAAATGATGTTGTATGTCTAATAGGGAAAGAGTCTGAAGGCTATTCAGCTGACGATCTCTCCAAGTACAAAACCTACACCGAGCCTTTTCCCTTTGGACCTTCAATGCGCTCTCTGCAAAGACTTATCTGAATTTACTCCGACTGCCCTCACCTTGTTGTTTACTGAACAGAATAAAGAGCGCTCCATTGGAAGCAGCCTACAGTTTGACAGCTCAGAGATTAAAGATCAGAGTCAGATTCCATTATGAAGCCATTTCCTTCGTTTCCTGCGCTAAAAGCCGTTTCGCCTTCACTTTCTTCCCATATCGCCGTTGCCATAGACGCGCCAAGAATGTTCGCATGCATGCCTAATGCCACAAAAGCTTAATCTTCCATCTTGATATCAGCTTGAATGCTTCATTCTCCACGTTATGCACTTTTAGAAATCAATACGGCTTTGAGTGGTTCTTCCTGGAGGTCTTTATGGCTCTCTGGAGCAGCAATGGCTCCACTAATATCGTTAAAGCAATGCTGATGAGGTTTCGTCGCCTCATAACAGCAAATAAACAGGGAAATGGTAGCTTTTAAAAGTGGCTCTTGAGACAGTGCTCACAGCTTTTTTGCCAGATAACCCATGAACATGTTCATACTTCCTGATTTTGCCGTCACTGGTTAAATATTATGCTGTATGTAAAGAAATGAAAAAGAGAAGTTTTGTGCCCATCCATACAGCAGTATAATATATAGTATAAGAGTATTTCCTGCATTTGACACGGCGGCTGAGCCACAGCGGAGCTAATCCCTAAGAATTCCAGCGAGATTTCCAGCAGCAGCATCGCGGCTACAGCACAGAAGTGCATCGGGTGCATCTCAGCACTTCACGCCACAGAGAATAGCAAGGTCAACGTTGATTTTGTATAGCTACGTCCAGCCACACGGAGAAGATCGTAGCACCCATAAAATGTGTAATACGGATAACAGGGGCTGATGGAATAACAATCACTCAATGGAAGAAAAACATGACATTGAAATAAATAAGGTAGGAGTAGTTGTTGTTGTTCTCTCATAGCCACAAGCCATTGCCTAGGAATGGTAGAATTCATTCATCCTTGGAAAGCCTTAAGGACCAGGCTTTGAATGATTCACATGGTATGGTTGGAGTTATTTAGATAACTGGCCAAAGACAGCGGTAAAAAAGGAGTCAGTTTCTGCTCTATGCTACTTATACTCAAACCCAGTGATGCACGAGTTGTCACTGCTTCATCTGGTTAAATGTGAGAGGAAGTGGGCAGATACAGGCTTTTTAGAGTAAAGACGGAAACTTAGAAATCCCTACAAGTGTACCATATGAAGCAGCTGGAAGAGGCTCCAGCCCAATGGGGGTGCATTAGTCAGAAAAGGGATGGATATCATATTAAGCACAAGTACAAGGGGGTAGTTCATTTCATTTGGAAGATATATTCGTATATCTTCTCATATCTGAGGAAGAATTTATATGGTTGGATTTATTTGCCGTGAGTGCACTTTTATTCATTGTCATTCCTACATTTGTACTATGTAAAAGAAAGAACCATTCAGCCTGCTGGGAGAGGCAGGTACACCCATGAAAGGATGTTCTGCCGTCTCCGAGTGGTTTTACGAAGAAGCCCCACGCTTGAGATGAGCTCCCAGTGCAACGTGACGAGATCGGCAAAAAAAGCTGCCTGTAGTGTTGGTGAACTTCCACCACGGTCGGAAACTTTGCATTCCGAAGTGTTCCTGACATCACTACAAAAATAATCTCTACTGTATGCAACCTACATGAGCCTGGTCCTGCTCAAGGTTTCTTCCTGTTAAAGGGGAGTTTTTCCTGTTGCCTGTTGGGGGTCAGGCCTGGGGTTCTGTAAAGCACATGGAGACAATTCTGACTAACAGATGCTGTATAAATAAAGATTGATTCATTTATCAAACATATTAAAGGTAAACAACAGTTTACAGATTTGATACATCTGCCATAACGCCCATATTTCCCCCACTCATTTCAGTATTTTGAGCACTCAAGCAGAACGTCTCGCTTTGCATGTTCATTAGAGAAAGGTGCTAAATTTCCTGCATGTGCTATTTTGTCTTCTTCCACCTCGCCTCTCGCTTGCAGCTGGCGGTTTGGTCATCAGTCATGAACACAGTGACCGTTCCTAACGCCGAGGGACCCTTCAAAAGGGGCGGGGTGATGCCGCACGTGCTGACTCTGGAGCCAGTTTACAAATCCTCTGTTTCTATTCGCACCCTCTTGCTCCGCAGTATCAACAGCTTGTAAAGTTCATTCACAGAGCAATTTGATCTTAATTGCTAAAACACCAAAAAGCTACCGCGTCGCCGTTTTTCCACTTTTCTTCTGTTTTTACCCACTTTCCTAGTTAAATGCTGAAAGAGCGCATGTGGTTTTGTCACCGCTGAGGCAGGAGCCCAACCAGCCTCAGCAGCAAGAAGCAGCACATCAACTGGGCCCATAAAAGCTGCCACATTAATGACTAAAAGCTCAAAGCACATTTTCACACTAGACCGCATGTTGTCAAGCCTCTGATCCCTGGTTAGGAACTCCAACACAATCATTCCAATAAGGCAGATGAGGTAATATAAAAAAAGAATATGGTTCTTTGGAAACTTGGGCCAAATGAAAGAAAAGAATGTTTAAATCTCACTGGGACTTTTCTGAACATAGCCCAAGTTAAAAAAAACAACAACGTAATATCTTGAAACATTTTCTCTAAATTCCCATTTTTTTCATTCAAATGTTCTATTTATCCTTGTTATCCCAGTTCGATGGAGCAGTCCAATTAAATAGACGTGTTAGCAGTGATGATTAAGCTAGTTGGTATTGAAATTGGGAGAAAGTGGCAGCGGATGATTGGCTCTTCTAACCCGTCTGACAGCTCAGACGGCATCGACGGTACTCTTGCAGAGAGAGAAAATCACGTGTTGTTGCATGTCCTTGTGTTTGCAGACAGCCGGATAAAGGTTACGCAGTCGTTTTTTTCTGCCCCTCTGACATTTGCAGCTCCTTACTCTTTCCGATCCTCAAAAGAAAATGCCACGCAGGGTTCTGGGCATTGTAACATCACAATGATCGGTGGCGGTTGTGATCCGAACAGCATTCTCCTTCTCTCTGCAGGTGGCACACACAGTGGCTTCGGGTTTCACTTGCACGCAATCAGCAATAGGAGCTGGCAGCGTATCCGAAACAGGCCCTGCTGAGGTTTTTAGCATGCTGAGCGGTGCACAAGCCTGTTCTACACATCACCTTTTTGAGTGGCAGCCGGAGAATTACTTCATGTGCTGCTGCTAGATCATGACGGCGAAGGCATGAAGGCAATCGGGTGTCTGTGAAGGACGTTCTGTTTGGTCGCGCTGTGATCCTCCGCGCAGTACGCGGCGGCTAGCGCTCTGGAGAAATTTAATGCACAATGACAAGATGACTGCTGCAGGCCGGGACAGAAGAAAGCCTCCTCATTACTGCAGACATACGATCGCTCCCCAGCTTTTTCCTCCTGATGTTTCTTTGCTGTCACTACTCAGCCTGTGGGCTCTTCTGGTTGGCTCTTCTACACTGCTCACCAGGCTTTATCACAGACTGTCCAGTCAGACAGCATTTATTACATAACCATCAAAAGCCTCCACACAAACATTCCGGTCACTCGTCGCGATGCTTGTTTAGCCCCCCCATCCCTCAGATGAATCGGCCTGTGACGGCAGGGACACCTGACGGCCGCAGGTCGGTGGGCCGTTATTCTGCTGCGTGATGGTGAGCAGGAGCCGCGGGGCTGCAGTAGGGTGAACACTTCAGGCGGAACACTGTCCTTGGCTGGAAGCAGCACAAACGGACCGAACACACATCCATGGAGAGACTCAGAGCTCATCAGCGTGTGAATTTGTTCAAAAATAGACAGCTGATTCCCAAAAAGGAGCTGAACTCTAATGCAGTGGCTGAATTTTAATATGAGGCTTGGGTTGATGAGGAAGTCTGTCCAATGAGTCCATGTTTATTTATTTCTTCTTATAATGCCAGAAAAATTGTACAGGGCTCCAAAAAAAAAAAATAAAAAAAAAATCCCGACATGATTTTGCACTTTTCCCTTTGAGTGTTTTGCGATCGATAGTTTGGGGTTTGAGAGCCGCTCTCCTAACGACAAGTGTTGCTAACCAGGACAGCACTATAGCGTATATCGCACAGCTATCGCTATCATCGTTGCCATAAATCAAGGAAATAACTGTAGTAAACGCTTCATTAAAGGCAGAGGGGCAATCAGTTTTCAATGGTTTTGGTATTTTTAGAATAATAACAACTAGCATTAGCATCTGTATTGAGGTGAAATTAATAAAAGCATGCCACTAGGTTAAAATAAAAAACATTATAAACCATCAATCTGTCTCACTAGGACAGTGCAAATGAGATATTATTCTATGATTCACCAATGCTGTATATGGTAGGTTTTCTGATAGCATGCAGGCTACATTACAGATGAACTGCTCAGAAATTGTATCTTTTTTATTAAATCTACTCCTCATTGGTTTAACAAGTGTTGCATTTTAAGCCCTGCAGTTGCCTTCAGCATGGCACCGTTTCAGACTGTACGCCTGCCTCGTGTTCTCTACCTACGGACCAGGTGTAAACATCTCCATGTTAGCACGTGGAGGTAGACCAGTGCCGACGTTTGGTTCGATTCATTTTGGGTTTGTATTTAATTCAATTTGTGCTTATTGACATGATTTTTGTGGAGAGAGGAAGATGTTGGTAGCCTGTTTTGACCCAATGTCTTAATTACGTCTTCCTTAATGAGCCCTTGCAGCGCTTTCAGGTGCAGAAGGTACCTTTTGGGGCTGCGAGCGGATGCCCTGAGCCTTCCCTTAGTTCAAAGAGGGCCTTTGATTGTGCATCCTGCTGCATGGCATCAAATAACAGCATCATTATTTTAATGAGTAGAAATGCGTGTTTGGCCCCAAAAAACTCAACCCAGACCTCCATGCCTCCCATTTTTTTAATTTAAAGCTTACACGACACTAAATCCTCAGTTTAAATCCTCTGGACCTGAAAGAGATGACATAATACTACACAATTATATACATCGTCACACTCGTATCATCTTGTTCAGACATAAAATGGATTAAATGGCAGAAACATTGGTCTTCTCATATCTTCTCTAATAATGCATTTTAAAGTAAATGCTGTGTCAGCAGCTTACGGCTGCTGTTAACACTTTAAATGGTCACGTGTGTGGATTTTTGGTCCACAAGCATCAGAAAATGAAAGAGAAAAATCAACAATGCCAATGAATCACAGCTGATAATTAAAACTCTTAAAAAAAAAACCCAAACAGAATCTTAAGTTTGCATTTAAAGTTTAACCTGAGTAATGACCCCTGGCCTACATTTGTCCTCAAAAGCTCTTTTTATTGATCGGCATGTCCCTGGAGGCCTGATATGCTGGAGGAGTGCAGAGAAAATGAGATGAAAAGGAACTGAGCACAATTATTCTAATAGAGACACATATTTCATGTATCACACCTCTCTTCAGTGGCTGAAAAGCCACATTTCCAATATTGACTTTGTGTCATCCTGAAAAATTCAAACTTCTCAGCCATAATAAAACCACAAAACATCGGACTGCAAATCGTTCTCATTCCATAGTTGTTCTCTTCCCTAATCCCTCAGTGTTTAACTTTACACTTGTTGTGTTGAGTGTTCAGACTTGTGTAAACCCAACAGCAAACACCGGCGCCACTCCCAGATGAGCTTCTCTCCGGCACTGAATCAATAGGAAAGATGAACACGATGAATAAGAAAAGGAGCTTCCCCCCTCCTCCCCGAGTCAGAACAAGCTGCGTTCAAAGTCTCTCAGAAATGAACACTCTCAAACTTAGGGATTACCATCTGGACGGGGTTTTACATTCAATCATCTCATACATCACACCGTCCCGTCGGAGGAACAAGCCAAAATGAATGACTCGTATTTGAACCTTTTTCTATGTGCTCAAGCTCCAGAAATTAAATCAAGCACACTACATTTGGGGTTCCTGTAAACATGAAACCCTTGTGGCTGCAGCATTGATAAACACTCTGGCATTCAGCCCTCGTCCCAGAGTGCTTCGTCTCCACCGCCTGGTGACAGGAGAGGGTCGAGGGGGCTGCGATGATATTAAATCATTTAGATAATGTATTGACCCGAGGGAGTGCACACACAGATGACCTGGGAAGCAACGGCGGGACGTGACTGGACCGTAAATACCCCGGATTCGCACTCCTACTTCCAAGGCACAGAGGACCTCCTTGCACTGATATAGGCTCTAGATTATTCAGTCCTTGTGCTATAACTCATTTTCTGTAAATTTTCTCACTGGGTGACGCCTCAGTCGGGACGGGTCGGGGTGTCGGGAGGCGGGAAGGGTCCTGCAATGGGAATCCCAGTTTGTTCACACACACTTCAGTTTTAGTTACTTTAGTAGATTAGTTTGGAGGGGGAAAACCCAACAAAATAAAAACCAACAATAAAAAACAGTGTGGTAACACAAAAATTGGGATTAAAGCAGACAACCATCAAAACTCAAAGGTTTATATGGATGAACAGCAGATTGTAGCTACAGATTCTAATTCCAATAGTTTTGATTGTATTTTACTATAACAATCTTTCATTTATTGTGTGTTCTTTGATTACTTTGCATCACTTTGTCCATCAGAAGTCGGTAGTTTGGATGCATATTGGTCACATTATTTTCAGTTTTGTTTCGAACTCTTTAGTTTTTTGGAGCATCCACAAAGATTCACTGTCTTTTTTTTGCCTTTGCAAATGATGCTGCACTGACTGGTTCTTTCCAGTTAATATATCTATAAATGTAGTTTTTAAATAGGACCTATTGTAATGAGCTAACACATGTTTAGCTAATGGACCATTATACTCAGCTGGAGATCTGTGTCGATGTTCTCTCAGGATGGAGGAGTGAGATCATTCTGTTCCACATTTCTTATCTGTCTGCTCCAACTGCTAAGTCTAAATTGCTTTTAGATTGTGTCTTTTCCCTTTGTTATGTCCACAGATGTACAAGATCAGATCAAAGAAAGATCCCAGAGTCCCAGTTGGAGTAAAGGTTCAAGAGCAGGGAAGGAGGAAGCTGCTCCGATGAGGAAACAGGAGGAAAGACTTAAACTGGTGGAAGACACTGGTGTAATTCGGACGGACGGACGGACAGACAGACAGACAGACAGACAGACAGACAGACAGACAGACAGACAGACAGACAGACAGACAGACAGACAGACAGACAGACAGACAGACAGACAGACAGAGCAAGCCTTTTTCGTGGCTCCAGCTTCTCCTGTGTGGATAGAAACAGCATAAATGAACTGAATCAACTGATAAAGTCATACATCTTGAGGACAAAACAAACCAAACAGAGCAGATTATAGCTTCAGCCAATCTTCTATTGGTCAGCAATTAGGATGAACAACAAATCTGAGACAGATTACTGAAAACGCTGAGGTCCAGCCAGTCGCTGCTGACAACACTTTTGTTTGGATGCTTCTCTCAAATTTGTATTGTAGCCCCATAAAGCTCCCTTATCTTCGGTCAGGCTATGGACCTTGACAAGCATCATTCCTTATCTCACACATGCTTTGTACACCTTTGAAGCACCGTGAATCTTAGGGGTCTTGTGCTTCTCAAGGTCATTGTTTTTCACCTGATTTCATCCAGCCGGTCACAAAAACCATTGGACTTTCCCTCATGCTGGATGGGCGGAAACTATGCTGTTTCAACTGAAAAAAAGATTTATGAAAATACATCTGCAGGATTATAACTGACTGTGAGTGTCACGACACACACACACACACACACACACACACACACACACACACGCACACACACACACGCCAGCTTAATTAAGATAAGTGTAACCTTCATCTCAAGCATGTGTTTCTGAGCATGCTTGCAGGCTCCTTGATCCCACTCTTCATAGTAAATGAGTAGGAGACAACACAGGCCCCATCGTTAAAGTGAAACACTGACAGATTTCCTCAGTCTGGTGGCGTATTTATAATCCAAACCCTGGCGCATCAGCATTCTTCTGTGGAGGGTCTGAATACAAGCAGCTTTAATAGCATGAAAATAAAAATAACTTGTAGCATCAAAGAGCGCACAGCTGGCATGTCGCCATTTGTCATAGTTATTGACAAAAGCAAAAGACTTTAAATTTGCATGAGTCAATACTTTCAGATAGTATAAGAATCTAAAATGAAGGCATCCTTTAAAACTGAGCTTTGTTCGCTAATGGAACACAAAGAGACGATGAGTGTGTAAAGTAGCATCTTAGGGGAAGTTTCAGTCAATTAACGTTACCAACTACTCGGTGCAGAAACCCCTAAAATACAGGTTTGGCTTAACACAAAGCAGCAGCAATGGAGATGTTTTTCTAAAGAAAGTCAGTCAGTATTTCCAGTATTTTCATTTGATGGCATTTAAAAAATGCGTTCCTTGTTTACCTGCATATGACAGGCAAACCCAGAACCTAATTGTTATTTTTGAAACTGTATATCTGCGGGGCTAACCCTAGCATATGCTTTTAGAAACTGGTGGTGAGCTGTAGACGCACGTGTTCTTGCACTCATACGTACATAAACATATTTTTGAACTTGCAGTGTTGCATTGCTTGGAAGATTGTATGTTCATGTGTGAGGCCTAATCTACTATTATTTTAATTACTTTCCAGGACATCAATGGGAGCAGACCCTGAGGCTGTAGAATGCGCATTTCTGGTCTAGCGTGATTTTCTTTTTGCCAATTTATGCAGTTTCCATCAAGAAACAGCTTCTAAGGTGTTCTGCATTGCTGCCTTTACTGTATTACAACGACACGGCACGGCTGGTGTGTTCCAGCTACCGTGGAACAGCTGAGGCGACACGTTTGCTCCCAGTCAAACTTTGTGGTAAATGTCACAAAGCATCGCAGACTGCTCAAAATCCCAAATGTTAGACCTCATACGCTCTGGAAAATAATTAAAAACTGAAGATGAGTTAATATGCTGTGCAATATAAACATGTAATAACATAGCATGCCATAGATGATAAAATATTTTAAATAGGGGGGGAGTTTCAAAATGGAGCCATCTGTGCACTCTAGATTACACCGACTATAATCTTAATCCCCCGGTAGACAAGCAAATACTGACCCAGTAACTGTTCCCGCGCCTGTAAATACAGGATCTGTGTTTTTCATCCAGAGTTTTTGGTGATTACCTGCTGTCTCAGTTGCAGACCGAGTGTTGCTGTCAACATTTATCCACATGTGTTCACACGAGGAGGGAACAAGAATGGAAATCTTCCCACAGAGACTCATTTTTACAGCAGCTGGAAACTAAATACGTTTTCAGTATTCTGTGACCTGATACGCCCCTGTATTTTAATATTTTGAAGTGATGAGGAACTCATTTTGTGAAGTGGCACTGAGGTTATATAGATGCAAGCCTCAGCCTTTAAATGCCTGAGGAAAAAGTGAAGAGGAGCAGCTGCTGGTGCTTCCCCCAAAATGAGCCACTTTGACATGAATTCATAAGAAAGACTAAATAACTATGTTAGTAAAACCATTATAGAGAAAGTCCTGCCACCAGTACTGCACATGCACTCACAAATAAGGAAGCATTGTCCAGATAAAAGAATATCCTCTACATTTTTCCATCTGTGGCTATTTATATTTAAATTAACCACTCGATTTGCCTTTGTGTGGATAAAAGTAGTGGAGCCTCGTGGCTAATGCTAAACTGAGTGGTTCTGTCTTTAAATAAACATCATTTACCCGATTATTGCAACTACATTTGTGCTCTTTGCAGTGTTTTTCCTAATGCTGTAAATATGTGTGCTCCAGTATAAAGTCACCAGTGGCTTCTTTGTCCCTGTTGTGTTGCATAAACTGATCAATTCCTCTTCAGCTCCCTATACTAAATGTCTTATGTGATCATATATAGGATCTAGTCTGGGTTCATCATGTGATCTTCTATGATCACATCATTCACTAACACTATGGCAGCACATAGATGAATTTCACATTCGACCGCCACCATATTTCCTGTTTGAATACTGATCCAGACATTAATATTTGCATTTCTACATTCTGTATGTAGCTATTTCAGGAAGATTCATTGACCTCAATCAAAGTGATCTCATCAGGATACCCTGATAAGTAAAAATGGGGGGAAAAAATGCATCCACATTAACCTCAAATGTTGGAGCTCTGTGTGATTTACTGATGCTCTTCTGGCATTTTGAAGACAATCTGATAACCATTTGCCATCACTGTGACAGCAGATCTTATCTCCTATTTAGAGGGTGCAGATAAAAAGTTCACATTGTTTCCCCGACTTACAGACACTTTGGTCTACTTTTTTAATGTGTTGAGTTGGCTTGAACAAACAAGTTAAAAAGATGTAACAGTTTTTGCAAGTTTCTTTGAACAGGCAGCTTTTGAGGTGTGATTTAAAAATAGTCAGTGTGTTGATGTTACGTCTGGTGGGAGGACGTTCCAAAGGCCGGGAGAAGAGCGACTGAAGGCTGTGGACCCCATGGTGGTCATGCGTGCCGGAGGGATAGTGAGACTGATGGAGGATGTTGATCTGAAAGAACGGCAGCTGGGGATGTTTAAGTGGAGGGATTGAGTCACGTATGGAGGGTTGAGGTTATGGAGGGCTTTGAATGAAGCTGTTCATTCAAAGCAGGGATGATGTGATGAGCAGGAGGTGTCCTGGTGGGTAATCTACTGGGAGGTACATTTCTAAACTTATGGAGGGACTTGAGGGGGAGACTGTAATAAGGAAGAGCTGGGTGTCATCTGCATAGCAATGAAACTAAATGTTATATTTAGGGAATAAATGGTTGAAGAGGGGGGAGATAGCTAATGAAGAGGACCGAGGACAGAACCCTGGGGGACACCGGAGGAGATGGGAGATGGCTGGGATATAAATATGAATGAATTGAGTATGGCTGGAGAGATATCATGTGAACCAGACAAATGGGGTACCAGATAATCCAATGGATGCCAGTATGTGGAAAAAGATGACTGGGAGATGGTATGGAAGGCTGCAGTCAGGTTGAGGAAGATAACAATGGATAGAAATCTAGTGTCTGCTGTCATTAGAAGGACATTTTGAGTAGGGCTGTTTTGATGCTAAAAAAACCTTTTGATGGAACAGTAGCCCAACTGGAGCTGGTCAGTAAGGTTGCTGTTGGAGAGGTGAGAACTTGAGATGAAATGTTTTATTCAAGCATTTTCAGGAGGAATGGTAAATTGGAAATAGGACACACGTCATTATAATTGTTGGGGGTCTAACTCAGGTTTCTTCAGATTGGGACTGAACCAGAGGTGAGGGACAAGTGGATGATGGCAGTGATGAGAAAAAGACAGTGAGAAGAGCCAAGCGTTGGGACCCACAGTGGTTATATTTCCAGGAAGTGCAGCAGCACTGGCGATGGCTAATACAGGTGGAAACACAGCTGGAGATGCTCAACAGCAGAGAAATGGAGGAGCTGTTGATGGTCCCAGTATGCTGGATGGGGAAATTCAAACGAGGACAACCCATACAACCAGTCTGTCGTTCCACCTGATGGATGGATGGCGGTTGTAGCCAGCGAGTAGTAACAACCAAGTAAAGAGCTGGAATCCAGCGACAGGCCACAGGTAGTGATGTCAAACACTCAAACATTTACTGGAGGATGATTGACCATTTACCAAAATGGCCAGATGAGGGTCTCAACTATGCTGCACTTGCTTGGTCGAAAGGCTATTAGGTCACAAGGCCACAAAATGATCAAAGGGTAGTTAGTTACCGCTAGTGTTCTCTCAAATGGAAGTACAAAGAAATGAAAAATGAATGGCAGGACACAAAACACCCAATTTTATTCACATTTGAACTTAAATTGCGATATGCGAGTTAGCAGGAAATTACATTTTCCTCAAAAATATTTGAAAAGTCAGCCATTAGCAATCTGTCTGTTCCCTATAATTTCATATTTTCCTCTATCTCTGCCCTCCCCCCACCCACCTCAGGGGGGTTTATGGGTTGCCATCTGCCCACGTTAAGTTGCTCTCTGCTGGGATTGTTCCTTTTCCTTCAGGGCCTCATCTCTGGAGAAATGTCACTGGAGGTTAATTAGCCATAATGTGTCCATGTGGTCGAAACGAGGGGAGGTAAATCCCAGGATTCAAAGGTGCCGAAGGCTTCTCCAGTCTTTTTTATTGCCGACTAAGGTGTACTAACTGTATGTAGAATTATTGCACGGAAAACATTATAGTTGAGCTGATAGTGAAAAAAGACAAATAAAACTGAACCTGCTGAACTTGTAAGTTTCTTGATTTATTGCATAAACATAGTATAAAAGTTGTAAAATGTTGTGCATTTTATTGAGTGAAATAAGTATTTGATATTTAGCAAAAACGTAAGATAGTCAGTAGGAAGTTAGTTCTAGAAGATGGTCACTAGGTTAGCACACAGCTGCTAACCAGGATACTCCATGACCTCAATATGTTTCTTCTTGTGTACCACCTCACAGCATGCTTTAGGCTATTGTCATGCTGGAAGACCCATCCATAACCCATCTTTAGTGTTCTTGCTGAAGAAAGGAGCTTTTCAACCATTTTATAGTACTTGGCTTCATTCTTTGGCCCCTCAAAGCGGTGAAATAGCCCGTTACCCTCTGCGAAAACATCCCCAAACCATAATGTTTCCACCTCCATACTTGATGGTGGTGGTGTTCTTGGGGTCAATGACACCGGGGTAAATTGTCAAACAGCTCAACATTGGTTTCATCAGACCACAGCCCTTCCTCCCAATCCTTCTCCGAGTCCTGTACACGTTCACCGGCAAACCTTACATTTGCCTACTTGAGCTAGGCAACCCTGCAGGCACTGCAAAATCGGGGCGCAGTGTGTCCTAATTGCCTTCAGATCATTGAAAACCTCCTGCTATGTAGCTTTAAGCTGCTCCTTTACATTTCTGATGATCATCCTCCGTCCACACGGCAAGATTCGTGCATGGAGCTCCAGACCTGGAGCCACATGAGTCAATACAACTCATTAAAATGCATTCAAATATAGTATATTTGCTTTTAATGAAATACAAATTTATAGTATCAAAGTTGAGTACCCTCGGTCACGCATCATTATTAGCTAACTTGTATCTAAACTCACACATTCAACAACAGTCATTTTGATTAATTAGAGTCGACAGGCTCTAAAACATTCCACATGATTATACGCATGTAAAAAATAAAATGTTCTTTTATATCTGAAAGTATTTTTCTCCACGGGCAATAATTTTCCTCAGAGTAACAAAACATGGGGGGAAAAAAGAGGTAAAATACAAAAGAACAGAAGGTGACGGGGAAGAAAGGAAAAGGTGAGGGAGGAGAAGCTGAAGGCAGAGTGAAGTCACAGACACAGAGCTGACACACTTTGTCTTGCAGGCTTTTCTACTGAGTGATAGAATGAGAGCTTGCCTGGTATGGTAATTCAGTGTGTGTGTTTGTGTGTGTGCCTCTTTGTCTACTAAAATGTCATGATTTTCCCACGACTGATATGTATTTATTATTAATAACTCCTGAAAATGCAGTCAAGTAGGATACAGTCACAATCTTCCCTGAGTGTTTCCACATGATGGGAAAGAAACTCCAGCTCTCTTCTCACACTGGTTTATGTTTTCAGCAATCGGTGCTCCAAGCAAAGCCATGTTTGCTAGTTTGAAAATTATGTCTAGATGCATCAAGCAACATGTTAAACACCACACACACAGATCCAGGTCCCATTCCTTGTCTGAGAAGGTTTCGGTCAACATATGCACATGAAGTTGGCTGAAGAGTGTGTGTGTGTGTGTGTGTGTGTGTGTGTGTGTGTACACCCTATGATGGACTGTCCAGGGTTTGTCCTTGCCGCAGTTAGGTAGATCCTTCATTGTTAACCCAATTAGAAATAAGTGGGGGTTAGTAAAATGGAATGGGTGATTAATTATACTGGGGGTTAAATATATTTTGCCATTTAAGCAGGTTACTCCACTGTTCCACTCAAAGTAGTGTATATGAGATAAGGCAAAAATGTGACTAACCTGGAGCTGAATTGATTTTGACACCTTTCACACCACTCGGCACTTCTTAACCTCCTGAATAGTGGCAGCAGCTTTCTGACACTCTGCTCATAAAGCCGTGACAGCCTGAATGTCGACATCATCCAAAATGTTTACGGACACAAGAGGTAATCGCCTGTGGGACCGTGTTGCCAAGACACGTTATTATCCGCAAAGAGGAAAGCGCCACAGCGGGTAAACATCAACACAGCTGAATCCCATTTTCCACCTGATTGAAAAGTCTCTTTGTTTTTGTTGATGCCAGTTTGACATGAACCCTCCAACCATAAGAGGCATGTGAAGGTCACCCTGTTTGTAGGGATGGAAATGCTTCATCCACCTCATTTGGAAACAAAATGGCACTCAGATCTGCCTCAATTAGTTGTTGTTACTTTGAAATTAAGAGTGAGAGCAGCAAAGCGAGTTCATGTGAAAAGAAAAGTGGCTATGTTGAAAAGTGAAAAAACACTAAATTAGATTTTAAAAAATGTTCTAGGAGAATCAATTTCTGAATTTGGTCTGAAGGGCTTTAGTTGAGCAGGATGTTCTATATAAGACAAGTAAAGCAACACTGGTAACAAGACTGCTTCCAGGACTTATTGGATCAGCTGGCACAATGGGTTCGATGGGCACTACTTAGCTCATAAATTAAGGTTTCAGTTGGGTCGTAGAGTAAAGCTAAAGTCCGTGTTGGGACCTCACCACATGGCCTGAACAACAGGCCTCCAAAGGAAACAAAAGTCTAACTCCAAAACCAAGTGCCATAAATTAATGAACATATTCCTAAGGAGCCAGTAACCTGAGAACTGGGCTTTAGGTCTAAACCCCGAAGGATCCCAGGCAATTACTGTAGTGTTTTTACTGAGCAAATGTTAAGTGAGGCGTCGGATTTCCGAGTCTCGGACATCAGAAGTTTTGTGATCTGAAGGTTTAAGCTGCTTTATTCTAAACTGGGATAAAGATCTTTCTCGTTGCGATTTACAGGCATCTTTCTGAAGCAGTTCCTCCTTAAGGAGGTGAATTCTACAGTTAGATTATTTGGTTTTTGAAATTTTGATGCAGATATTGAGGTCCATATTTTTGTCGCTGGATATATTCCCTACTGAATAGTCAGGGCATCAGTACAACCTTTGAATTAAACATTTTCAGTCTTAATTGAGGAGATTGCTGCATCCTGGTGAAAGAAAGTTCTCATGGATTAGACGTAATAGCAAAAATAAATCAGATCTTTAATAATTGTTAGAAAATTCAAGATCGGTTAAACAGGTTTCAGCTGCCTCTATTATGGATAACAGTTTAGACACTCAGTACGGAACAATGAGCAAATAGCATCTTTTGGTAGCAAATGGGAATTTTAAACATATAAACGAATATTTATTTGAATATGGGAAAATAACTTAAACTTAATAAATATAAAGAATCTAAAATAAAACTGATAAAAGAATTTAACGATTGTTGTAGGAAATGTTTAATAATTGATAAGAACAAAGAATATCTCATCTTTGCAGGTTAATTAGAGAAGTTGTATTTAACGAGAGCACGTGGTGCCTTTAAATACATGGAAGAAGGGGAAAAAACAGCTCCTATTTTGTCGAATAGAGAGAAGACAGATGCATAATGTGATTAAGATGCCCAAGAGAGACAATATAAATATTACTGATCCAAAAGAAAGAGTCTTTGAAGTTCATAGATTTGATAGAAATTTATATTCATCCACCTTCTGAGGCAAATTGCCATCATTTCTTTCACAAATCCACGACATAAAGCCTCAAATATACACAGAATTTAAACAATATTTGTCATCTTGGCAGATCTTGGGAAGGAAGAGCGATAAAGAATGTGAAAATGATTTTAAAATCTAAAACAAGCAAGGATGGAACAATTATGGACAACCTCAGACTAGTTATGTTACTCAACGTTAATCACGTCAATTGATTCATAATAACATAGGATTAGGCTTGCACTGATTACATTATGCAAATTTAATTGAAGGTGACTTTTTTTTGAGCTTTTGCAAAGCCTTTAATAAGCTGAAACATCCCTCTATTTTAAAATCACTACAAATATTTGGCTTTGGTAAAAAGCTTACTGAGGTGGTGTCGATATTTATTGACATTAAGTCTTACTTCAGTCAGGCACAACTAACAGGTTTAATATAAAGAGGAATACGTCAAGGAGACCCCTTAAGCCCACTAGTATTTATTATTGCTGCAGAGTTATTAGCCATTCATGTCAAAACATTACTAATATAAAACCTTTGACTGTATTGGGGAAATGACTGGTTGTTGCACAGCTGGTAGATGATACCACATTTTAAAGGATCTGGAGCAACTATCAAAGACTTTAGAGGTGTTTTTCAGCTGCTTGTGAATTTATGTCTGAACTGCAGAGAGAGAAAAGATACAATTTGAAACGATGATTCAAGAACTGAAAATTACGTGTGCTTTAAAGGAGGGTCTTTATTTCCCATAAAGTTTTGTTAACTAAATTGCAGGAGAGCTTGAGATTCATTCCTAAAGATTTCCAACAAAAACAAAGAAAAGCAACCAAATGGTAGGATTTTATTTAGAATAACAAAGGCCACTTGATAGAGGCTGAGGTCGGGTCTGGAGTTAAGATAGTTACAGACTTTTCTGGATAATGAAAATTATTCCCGGTTCACTTTTCCCTCATATAACAGCGGGAATAAATTTGCTTTTTAATGTGATTTCGACCCATCAAAATCGCCTTGTAAATTCTCCGATTATCACAGCTTTTTGTATTGCTGTATTAAAGAGGCTTGGCAAACAACTATAGTCCCCATAAAACTGGAATAACATACAGAGAAAAAGGTCAGTATATTAGGAAGGCTGGAAGGAAAAAGGCACGTTAAATCTGGCACTTGCTGGGGAAAAAACAAACAAACGTATTAGTTGTAATAATTTGAACATTTTTAGTTGCAGCATGGTGAAGCAGTTTTGGGAAATAATTGGTAGTTGGGTGAGGATAAAAATATGTAACAAATTATAAGGAATGTCTTTAATTATCATAGGCTTGGTTTATATATGTAAAATGATACGGTGGAAGTTTTATGTGATAATGTAATTGCCCCCTGGAACTCATTGTTGTGTTGTTTGTTTGTTTTTTGTTCTGTAGCTCTGCAAAGTCCTGTTTGATTGTTTGCTGCTTAAATTTTTCAGCAAAGTCTGACTATTTAATGTACTGATAATTTTTGCAAATGAAAAAAGTTACCTAAAGATAATATTTTATTAAAAAGAAGCAAAATCTTTAAATCGTGGCCATCGTGGCATCTTTTTTAAATCAATTATTCAATGATTGTTATATTAGAGCAGTTGTTTGTGATCATTGTACATATTAGTTGTGACATTTGGTTTTTGCGATGCTCAGTGCTCGGATTCAAACCTTCTCATTCACTTTCTAACATTTAGTAGTGAATTTCTTTGAGACTAATTACTTATACTTTTAGTGATTACAAAAAGTGTCCCCATTAATTAATAAATCAAGCTTGATTAAAGGTTGAAAGCTTGGGAAATGATTATATAGCAAATGTCTCTTAGCAAAAATAACCATACTTGTAAATCACGAGTTTACACATTTGGAAAATAATGTTTATTTCTAAGAGGTGCTGGATGCCACAGATAATGTGGCAGATATAGCTAAAAACTGAATAAATTAATCTGGTGATCTAATCTCATCCTGACTATATTCTGGGACTATTAAAAACAGATTATTACAATTATTCCCAGTTAAAGAGGTATTTATCTCAGTCCAACAGGTCACATGAAGCCGGCCACTGATGTTGGCTTCAACTGAAATCCTGGTTTAAATCATCTTAATTCCACCCCGTGTGTGTGTGTGTGTGTTGTAACTGTACTACACAGAACAGAGTCACAACCAGGCGACTGGCAAACAAAACAGAATTTTCCATGATGGTATAGACTGTCCAAAAATGTAATTAAAGAGTAAATACTTTATGGTGCTGTGTTGGAGACTTCTAATTACAATAACAATATACACACACAAAGCCATACACACATTGGCTCTGCCTCTTAATGCCGCGTCTTTGATGTTTTTCTTTTTCAGTTTCACCTGCACTTCAAAGTATATGAGGGTTGTAGAAGGTATTAGCCTAAACTGGCTATGGAGTCAAGGACCAAGTTCTTTAGATCCAAACGTAAACATGTTATTCAGGAGTCGATTTAATAAGAGTGGATTCAATAAAGCCTGAGAGTAAAAAACACATTAATATGGAAAATAAATAAACAGCCCAAGCCAAAGAAATACATCTAATGCTGCATTCTGCTAATTACTATATATAAGCTATGAGTTCCTGAATTTTATCATTTAAGTGATCTTATAAATAATGTAATGTGAAGTATTTTATTAAATAATAGCAGTTTTCTTTGTTCTTTTAAAGATATTACACTAGAAAATTGAAGTGATGTAGCACATGTATGTACTATATATAAATATACATGCATACACACACACACACACACGGACTAGCTTCTCTGCATTATTATGAGTCAGTATGCTGCTCATCTTGGCACTGTTATGCTAATGAACAAAGACACTACTGGAGACCTTTTTTTATGTACAAATTAAAGGACAGACTACTCCAAGATTCCTCAGGGACAAACTAGGGGCTAAAGAAATGCCATCCAGCATAAAATCTACAGTTAAAAATAAAAAAGTATCAATCATCTTCCTTCTCTTTGTATTTCTGGCAGTGTCGTTACAGAAACCCGTTTTGCAATAAATCCCGAGGCATTATGGTTATTTAGTTGCTTTTTTCAGGGTTGCATGGTAAACAATAAATAGCTGCTATTAGTCAGCAACACTTATCTATTAAGTTTATTCAAATCCTAATTGTTCTGTTATTGCAATTTAGAAGCAATCAGGGAACAACAAACACTCGCAGTCCTTTGTCTTTTTTCTTTTTTCCAAAAAAGTAATCTCTCATTGTGCTGTGAAATTCACCAGAGCATGTAATCCAAAGCCTATTACCCACAATGAAATATACATAAACCAGCATAGACGATATTTGCATGGGAACAAGGTACAATGCAGCTGTGCGCTGGAATAGATCAAACATTAGCATCCCTCAAGTTGCACATCCTATTAATATCGTCGCAATGTGAAATCCATTTCAGACACAGACGGAACACGTATATGAGCTCACGCAGTGACCCACGACGGAGGGATATGAAATCATAATCAAGAGCAACAGTCAAAACTGAGCTCCAATTGGAATTATTGTCACAAAACAGCAGCGCTGTGCCTAATGGGAAGACATTCAATCAGCATTCCTATGTTGGATTATTTAACTTTTCAACTCAGCACTCATTTTCTATTCACAGAGACTCATCCTGATGATGTTTCTTAGCATCAATGTTATTATCACCATCATTATCAAGAGTTTGAAAGAATGTCTCTTCCTCCAGGAATTCTGATTAGATGACATCAAAACCACAGATGGGAAAAACTCTTCTTGCAAGATCAACAACATCCTCTTTTACAAGCAAACTTATTATTTGACAGCCACAAACTCGAGTCACAAACGTGTGTCCAATGTTGTTGTTTTTTATTAGGTCACCAAGTCATGATAGCAATAGAAGGGGAATTTAAAAAAAAAATCCATGTGGAAGATATAAAACTGTATAAAGGAATTGTATTTTGGAGCCTTTCATACAACCATCAACCAGAGCAGAAAAAGAGAACAATCATAGGAATAATCTATGAAGTAATGAAAACACGGATGAAAGTGAGATTTTTAACACCCAGTATACTGCATAATCAAAGCCACAGCTGCTTACGTGGCCATAATGAATTAAAAACAGTTTTTTTGCACCACTTAACTGCATCGTCAAGTGTTTCGTCTGTACCATTTTGTACAATCGAGGCAGAGAAATGCTTGAACTTCACAACGTGCAACCAGCATGCATTTGCTTTTATTTATTTATATAGGATTGGTGCCTGTTTGCATGATGGCATTTCAAAATTTCTGCTCGTAGCGCTTACAAAATGAAAATGTGTGTGGTGCAGTGTCTGAACTCTGGGGAAAATGCACATTTGTTTGAAAGCTATGACCCCAGAACTGCAACAGATGGAAGCAGCGGCATCAGAGCCACTGCTTCCATCTGTTCCATCTGCTTCACCCCGATTTACTTTAGCTTATATAAGACACATTGGAAGTTTATTCTGGAATTGACTGTATTGGATTGAATAATGGAAAAAAAATTAAGAATTTTGCAGGTGCCAGAAAAGCAGAAGATCTTACTATCCATTATTATTATGAACTGCCACTTAGTCCTTGTTAGGGTTGCTAGGGAGGTCTGATAAGTGCAGGAAATAGAAGCCACAGGAGATTTTAATAGCCACTAGAAAGGAAAGTGAAGTTCGGCCCGAGTCAAATAATAGAGGTTACTCCTTACATTGGCAGTGTGGGAAAAAGTCTTAAGCAAATCTCTTAAGGAAGAAAGTAAGTAGGGACCTCATTTGCAAAGACTGCTGAGATGATGGCAGCCATTTTTGTTTTGAATAAATGTAATAAGTTATTCCGCCGCATTCTAATATCTAATATACCCAATAGGCAGAAATGTCTGTTGCAATCAAGAAAGAAAACCATCAAATAAATTGATTTGCCTTAAATTTATTTTTATGTGTCTGCCAGAATAGCACTAGCATGCTAACCAATGTGCAGGCGAAATAAAATTCTCTTTTTAAAATTGTTACCATTGTTACTACAGTCAAGAATTAACGATAAATGTATTCAGGAACAATTTTCTGTAAATGACATTTGATACTGCGAGACATTCCAGTAATTTGACCTTCATACTAATTTTAATATACGTTTTATGTCAGGATGAGGGTTAGGGTTAGGCCCGGGGGTTAGGGATAGGCCCAGTATGGAACCCTCAACCCTGTGGAACTAAATAGATAAATAAATCTATGAGACAAAATCAGAAATAAGCCAGTTTAAGTTTATTCTAGTTAGGAACCCATGTCTACTGCGACAATCAATTAATGATGCATATTATCTCTTGCTTTATGTTCCAGTCCCTCCTTAAGGATTTAAGCGTCTCATTTCATTTTAAACAGAGTCACTTCCTTGTTTCAAAAAAGAAAAGGGAAAGAAGAAACCCTGCCTAGATGGGGCAAGGTATTTGCATAAATAGCAATTGAACCCCCCCAAATCATTCATTCAAAGGTTTCAGGAGAGAATGGAGAGTTTATCCGGTTTATAAAAGCAGTAAGACAAGAAAGAAGACACAACGTTTCCTCTCAGTATGCAGCCAAACATTAAAGCTGAAGCAGTTCATTACTGAGCTGAAGAAATGCCGTTTTCTAACCTGGAATTCAACACACTGAACAGGCCAGAGGAGTTCTGGGAATAGAACTCCTCAAAGCACATTCACATAGCTGTTCAGACACAGGCCGAAAGACACCCTGCTGTTAATATCTCGTAGGCAGCCGCAGGGAAGAAATGGGGTGGATGTGGGAGGGTGGGGTGGGGTGCACGTGTGTGAGTGTGTGTCTTGTACTTGCTATGTATTGAGAAGCAAAGTACTTATTCTAATAGCAAAGTGAGGAAATTTTTTGGAAGTGAGGAGGTTTTGGCTGGTCTTGAAAAGACCAGGTTTTATGTCAGGATTAGAGTTAGGGTTGTGGTTAGGGGTTAGGGTTAGGCCCTGGGGTTAGGATTAAGATCAGGGGATTAGGATGAGGGCTGGGGGTTAGGGTTAGGACCAGGGGGTTAGGGTTAGGGCTGGGGGTTAGGGTTAGGCCCGGGGGTTAGGGTTAGGACCAGGGGGTTAGGGATTGGACCAGGGGGTTAGGGTTAGGGCTGGGGGTTAGGGTTAGGGTTAGGCCCGGGGGTTAGTGATCGGACCAGGGGGTTAGGGTTAGGGCTGGGGGTTAGGGTTAGGCCCGGGGGTTAGGGATCGGACCAGGGGGTTAGGGTTAGGGCTGGGGAATGCATTATACCCATGAAAAGTACAAGGATGTGTTTGTTTGCGTGTGTGTGTGTGCACCTACAAGATTTTCCTCCCAAGGACACATGGAAACCCGAGCTGACTCCTATTCCCCCCAAAGCTGCCACATATGATACAGGCTCGCTTCCAAATGATGAATAAATGCAACAAATAAATAAATGTACATAAAAATAGAATGTGGGGCAGGACCAGTTTTACCACTCTGTTGCATCAGTTCTTTTAACAAATCTGGAAACGATTTACACATGTGCCTTACCTTTGTGATATTTCCATAGGGAGCCTCTTCCAAGAACTTTGGCTAATTTTAGGGGGCAGGGGCTGATGGTGCACGTCTCCACTGGGGAAACCTTACCTCACCAACCATTTACAGGAACTTTTACAGGGTCTAATAGAATCCCTGCTCCAGGAAAGTTACTTACTCCCAAAAAAGCCCTGTTTGGAGCTCAAGTTTTTTGTCAGTGGTGAGTGGCTAAACCAAGAGCACAATTCCAGCAGGAGAAGAGCATTAGCATTGATGTGTACACAGATATAGGCCAAAACTTCATATCCACACCCTTCAGACTTTTAGGAACCAATATTTTCTTAGAACATTACACGGCCTCAGCCCCTTTCGATTACGAAAATCGAAACTTGCAAAGTCGCCGATAGCCCCAGTATTTACCAGAACCTGCCGCAGTGGAACTCCATCAATAGTGTGCCAACCTTCAGCACACAGGCTATGGAACCATAACCATAAAGGCGTTTGGCATTGATTTGCATAAATGCTCTCTTCACACATAAATGAATTTCTAAACTGTTGCAAGACGGGGAGAATATTCAACTTCGACACCTTATGTGTTGTCTTGGGGCATTCCTGACTTTGATGCTATTATGGGGTTTTTGTTTTGCAGGTGTACACACCAGAAACACAGAGATAGACTGACCTTCTTCCCAACCCCCCCAAGGATTTCTGTAAGTATGAACGGATGGAAATAAACAAGAGTGTGTACTCCGATTTGGTGGACGAGGGCATCTCGTGTGCGTGTGTGAGTCGGAGAGAAAAGGCCTTGTTGTTGTGTAATCTGCGTGTGGTATCCTTGGGGAAGTGGAATTGCAACACCTGATTATCTCCAAGCCTCAGCATCAACGATTCTCCGGAGAGAAATTTAAACTTCTTTCTCCCACTTTTACTTTCTTTCAATTTCTCCATTTTCTACATCTGCTATCGGGATGGCTTCGGTGCGTGCACGCGCACATACGCGCCGCCCCTCATTTCTCCCTGCCTGTTGGTTTCTCTCCTCTTCTCTTTCAGCATTTTATTTGGTCGGCGCAGAGCTTTTATTGGTATTGCGGCAAAGATTTTTTTGCATCTCGATTCTTCAGTTTCCATGTGATTATCTAAGACGGCGAGTCAAACTCTGACACGCTTGCTCTGAACAAACAAAAGGAGTTGGTGTATTCAGACTTGCTACACATGTGAAATTGTCCTGTGAGGGAAGCTGGAGTGCTGCGTCCGTGCGCTGTTGTGCTGCTAGCTCGATGGCGGTCACCTGGAGGTGTTTCATTTCACCTAAGAAAGTTGCCGCAACTCGATCAATGTCCTCCAAGACTGTCGGGCTCAAATCAAAATTGGAGAGAGAGAGAGAGTCTAGTGTTGCCACAGTAACGGTGGACTTGAAATGTGTTTGCCCTTTTTTTAAAAATTTCCATTCTATTACCCGCCATCACCCCCACTGATCAGGAAGTGCTTTTTCTAAATGAAAGAGGCTGCATTGTGCATGTATAAGAGATTATTCACAACTAACTTCAGACATTTATTAAAAATGCATAAACAGGATAGATTAGCCATTTAGCGCCATTGATAAATGTTGTTTACAGCGTTGAAAAGATGAGATGTGACTGGTTTAATTCTATAAAGCCGGTGAATCATGCATGACCCGCACATGAGTCACTCATTAGCTGATGGGATGATCAAATTAAATCTGTTTTAAATGGCAAAGAGTCAACATTGCTAACATTTTATCGTTGTAAATTATCTTTCTTAAAATACTACATTAGCACTGAACCCTGCGACTCGTTTTCAGCTCAGCTGGGTCTGCAGGAGCCCGTCAGACCTCAGGAAACAAGAGTGCAGAGCTTTACAGATGCAACACAATCTATGTACTTCAACAAATAATTAGTTTCCTGCATGTTGGTGGATGCTTATACTCTCCAGACAAACAGTGGCCCCCTTTGTGTTGCATTTGGATTGTGCCATAGCTAATCGTTCTGCAATTGCTGTCAAATGATTTAAGATTTTAACTGGCTAAATCACACGCTCTGGGTTAATTATGATTAATTACAACACAAAAATTACTTTTAATAGAAAGATAAATCACAAAAAGGTGGATTGAGTTTGTTTGCTCTGTTTCTACCAACGTAGAAGATGAACCTGAAACCCAAAGTTGTGTGTCACAAGTCCGGGATAACAATCGGTAAACGGCCACACATCCCAGAATTCCCTCTTTTCTCCTAGGTGTTTACCCGACTTTATCTGCAGCTGTTAACTGCAAAACACTAAATAAATTTGTCATTTGGAGGGATGGGGAGCAGAGTTCTGAGGCCTGCTTGTGCAGATCTGATTCCCACTCTATGTGGTTCTAAACTGGAAGTTCTGGATCTGTTCAATAAACTGCTCCATGCTCCAGGACGAGCAAACAGCAGCAGCAACGATGATGAAGTGCTCCGAATTTTGAATACTAATATTCTTTTTAGAGAAATGATAGAGATGAAGTAGATGCAATTATTCTTCCTCAGATCTCCATTACACCCCTTAAATTAATTATTTAAATATTTGGATGGATGGATGGATGGATGTCCTACTCTATACATTGGGACCTCTACTTACGAAATTAATTGGTTCCGGAAGTTGTTTCGTAACCTGAAAATTACATAAGTAGAGACGCGTTTTCAATGTAAATGCCCTAATCCATTCCAAGCCCCCAAAAATTCGGACATAATTTTTTTTATAAATCATAAAGATGCATCAAAACATGTAACAAATACATGTTACAATTAGATTACCGCACAATAAATGTAGGAATTCTGTGCAAGGCTTCTCCAGGAACAAAATGAACTTTATTACAGGCTAATCTTACATTAGCCGTCATTACTAGCAACAAATGTTAACACTTGTGGTAACACCGCCATTTAATGGACAAACATACGAACACCCACAATAAATCCCAAAGACGATGAAGAAGACGCTGGGATACACACAAACTTGTACATATTGACAGGAAGATGCTCGGCGATAGCCAATGGCAGAGCAGCTACAAGCATGTTTGCGTTCGCTAAACTTTGCGAGCTGCAAGTAGCAGCGGGAGCATATTTTTGCCTTTCGTATCCTGAAATTTCTTTCGTAACAAGAGGAAATATTTTCCCGTTGAGACGTTTCGTAACCTGAAAATTTCTCATATAGAGACATTCGTAAGTAGACCCACTGTAACTCTGTACAATGTTGCAACTCTAATGATGGGTCACTGGTGCCATTTTAACAATGGATTTTCTTTTGATTTCGGTGCCCATTCGATCTGATTGTAATTTAAAAAGCTGTGTTTGCACTCGTGTCAAAATGTGTTTTGAATTGCTGGAATCAGGTTCACAGAACAGGAAGCACAACTACCCACAGGGTGGGAATGTTCAGTGCCGTTTTTCTGACTGGACATGAATCAGTACAGCGAGTTCAGACAAACTCTCTTAGGTCAAATGAAAGCGCTTCCTCTCCTCTGCTCCCCCAGCAGGCCACCATTTGTCCAGCAGAGAGGCAGATGCTTGAGGACACAAAGCGTTTCAGTGCCCGCAGGTGATCCACTAAACTCTGGCGACCTACAAACAAACAACACTTGTCATAATGTCGGAGAAATAAAATAAGATCCACGTGTAAATGACGTTTGAGAATATAAATGTGCATCTAAAATTTGACGAGTGATTAATGCCATCTTCTGATCTGGTCCTCATCGACAGCAATACGGCACCAAACGTCCTCAGGTTTGTACAGGCAACACACAAACCCCCCACGAAAGAATTACGAGACAACATTACACATTGGTATTTAACAAATACAAATAATATTCAGTGTCACAGCATTAGATTTAATAGATTCAATGCAGGATCCATTTTAATACATTGACCCCCAAAAAACCCCACTTGTTCCACAATAAAAACAAAATTCAGTTTGAGAAAGAGAGACAGGATTTCATTTTAAAAAGGGAAGCATTATTTTCTCCTGCATTTTTCAGAAATCTTAAGCCTCAGCCAACAGGTTGAGGTCCACTCTAAAGGTACAAGCTGTACACTGGAAGATTAGCTGCCCCTCAGGCTAAAGGTGTTCAATAAAGAACTTCTTTGAAACTTGATGGAATAGAGATTTTGTGAGGACCTGCAGTGAGCGTGCTGTCTGAAAATTCTCTGGGAGACGGCGAGCTGCTTCAGGAATGGTAAGAGAGTGACAGTGGGTGGCAAACTCACACATCTTAGATAATCTTCCCAAAGAAAAAGCAAGTGTTATCACGGCCAAAAAAAATAAATAAAAGACCTTCAGTAGTTATGCAGTGATGTGCAGAGTCTTGAATCTCACAGCTTTAGGAGATTATCCCCCAGCAGATGCCGTGCAGAGCTGCAGAGAACAAACTCAGGTGTATCGACACAATTTTCTTAAGGAAATGGATCCCTTTTAAGTTTGGGTCATGGTAGTTGCTTGTGCTTTGCTTATCTTGAGTTTTATCATCCATCAGTGTCAACATCCAGATGAATCTAAACTGCGTGTAAACCTTAAATCATTTATGACCTAGTTGCTCACGATCCTTTAGATTTTGATGACAAATTTTAAAAAATATTGTGTTTCCACCAAGTGGAATCAAAGTAGGGTTAGTTTGTTTTGTTTTTGGTGGAAAGCAAAGTGTCATCATACCACATGGTTGAAGCTAGACAGGAGACGCTGCAGTGCAAGATTTGCTTGACAGAGACTCACCACTTGTGAGCGGTTTCATTGTATTCAGCAGAGTTTGACTGGAAAGAAGCTATGCTGAACCAGTCAGCATTGCAAGCATTTATAAATCATAAGCCAGATGAAGGCATTTCCTACCAAACAGGCAGAAACGCAGGACAGAACTTGCTGATGCTACTGTCTCCACCATGAAAAAAACCCAATAATGCAACACTTCATTTGTCTTTATCGCCACTTTTGGGAGGACGGTAAAGCTCTTATTCTAAGTTGTTAGCGAATCATCTGTTAGGTCGAGCTAACAGTTTATGGGATGGCAACTAGGAATTGGGGCTGTTGTTGAGGAAACCAAGCTAACTTCCTATTAGCATGACAGGATAAGAAAATATGTCTGTCTAAAACATCGTATCGGTTGGATTTAATTAGCTGATTTCTTTCTTGGTTTTACTTTAGCCTAAACAATTCCAAAATGTTCAGACAATACTGCTGCCTCCTACCATTTGCATATAGCTTAATTGATATTGTCTTGGTGTTCCTAACGAGAGAAAATGTTGCTACCCAGCTCAAATCAGAAATCCATTAAATATTGTTAAAACACAAACATCATCCATAGTTAATTAATTGGATGCTAAATTACTGAATTACCATGCGGGTCTTTTAACACTGCTGCATGATCAGTGCACATAGAAACAACCCAAGGAAATAGAACAGATTTTTTCCTTGCACTGTGCATCCTGTAGGTACAGTGCACTCAGAAATATTTCAGGTCCTTTTGCTCTTTCACATTCCATTGTGCTGCAGCCTTGAAGCTGAGGGTAGATTAATGACAGCTGCAACATAAGAAAATCTGAAAAAGGATAAATGTCTCAAAACTGTACACAATGTGAACCCTCAAAACATCAAAGCATTTTAGATGTTTCCCACTGTGGCCTTGTGGATATTTTACCAACAAGAATCAGTCCTGCTTGTAATGGGAAACCAGTGGCTGCGTAACGGATGCGAGTGTGTTGGTGTCTCATAAAAAACATTAATTTGGGCTTCTTGAACCAACAGTGGAGCTATATAGACCGATTCATCCACCAGTATGTTGACTGGTACAGTCTTAATATAAGCAAGCATCAGTCATGTAATGGGCCCATTACGGCTAAATAAGGAAACAGTGATGGAGCCGGAGCCGCCGACACCAGAGACCACTCTCAGAGCTGAACTGAGTAGTAATTGCCAACTTTAACAGACCGCCAGTGACACATTCGAGACCCTTCATCACCATCTTGAACAAGTTCCCCTGGAGAAATTGAGCTCTGGGGTAACACAGACAGGCTTGTCAACATACAGAGTCAGGGGAAATCTACCGTGGGATTTAAAAGATATTAAACGAGAGTGGCAACTTCAGTTAATGTTAGATTTCATGTTTGGTGCATCTTAAATGCAAAGCGACACCTTTAAGGAGCCTCCTGCTGTGAGAGATTCATCTTATGAATGTTGACATGTACAGGACTGGGCAAATGTGTCCAAAGAAGTCTGTCTGTGTGTGTGTGTGTGTGTGTGTGCGTGTGTGTGTGTGTCTGTGTGTGTGTGTGTGTGAGAGAGAGAGAGAGAGAGAGAGAGAGAGAGAGAGAGAGAGAAGGAAACGCATGAAACATGGCACATGTGAATTGGGTAATCAAGCAGTTCCTCTTTATTGGATGTGACAAGTGGATGCTTGAGTGGCTAAGTTAGCAGACTACATTTCATTGCTTTGGTTCTGGAAACAGGTTACTGGCCGTGTGTGTGTGTGTGTGTGTGTGCTCTGTCAGCTCTTGTACATGTTTGTGTACATCAGCACAAGAAGAAGTCAAAGCAGCAAGCCACCATTAGGGCTGTGATGAATATTCGACTATTGTGTGTCTGAGTATTTTTCTGTGTGTGTGTGTGTGTGCGTGCGCGCGCGCGCTCTGATGCATTCGTTGTAGTTTCACTCAACATTCACTTAACCATCGTGTTTCAAGACACACAAATTATTTAAAAGAAACAAATAGAAACGATCAATCCTACAGGAAAGACAAGAGATTTTTCCCTTAAACCTTGTCTGAGCCGTCAGACAGGCAGAAATGAAGCTGCTTCGGAGTCAACTTGCTGCAGGTGGTCAAAAGCTGCAGTCAGGAAGGATCTTTTGAAAAATCTCATCCTTAAATCGTTTAATTCTGTGAGTTGTGACAGTTTGCTAGTGTTGGTCTCTTCAGAGCCGCCTCACTTGCAAATATATCCAATGATTAAATAAATATCTTCTTTACCGATATTTCCCAAAAAAATAGCTCAGGGACAAATAAATATTGGTGCTGCTAAGAACAAAAGGTGCATTTCTACATTTTTCCTTTCATTTAAAGTTACATAATGATGTCTGAGGAATGCCACATAAAATGGTCCATTTGTTGGTGCAAATAAACCACAATGAGTTTTCCTAATAACTAAGGTTTTTTCTGAAGGATTCAGAATCTCCGGAGATTAGAGCCTCCATTTTTCCTGTTAGTTAGCTGCTTATTTTCTGGTCTCATTGTGCAAAAGTTTTCCGATCTTCTCAAGGTTGCCGAGCTTCCCGTGCAAACCATCAGAATCGTTTAAACAGCAGATCTGAGCTCTAACTTCCACGATGACCTTGCAAATGATGCCTCGCAGCTTTGAATAAGTGCAGAGAAGCTTTCTGGGATAATAACACAACGTAATATCACAGTAGCGTATCTGCTGATTTGTATAATTAATGAAGCCACTGCTGCTGAGCCACACGCGCTGTGATCGAGTGATGCCCCTGACAAAATCTAGAACGCAGTCTGGATTTTACATTTGCATGACAAATGTCTCGACAGTGATGTCCGACCTCTTCAGGTGATTCCAGAAGCAATAATAAACCTGCCCAGTGCAATGATGGGCTTCAGTTCCCTTGGGGTGTAATAATCTGGACACTAGTGTCAGGAATAAAAAAAACAAAAAAAACAACGTAACCTTTTCGAAGAAGGTGCGACCGACTCTAATCCTAAAAAAGTGACACACTCCGAAATCACCGGCACCTTTTCTCTACCACGGCGGAGGAGGGAAATCGAGGCGAAATTGCCTTGAAATGATCACACCGGCGCAAGAGTGCAGATGCAAGTGGCGAAGATGGAGCAACAGCAATAACTCATAGTTTAATATATGCCCTCTGCACCTCTGGGGATGATCCAGCCGTGCAGGATGTCCGCTTTCATCAGCGTTTCCCTTCCATCTTTGCTCTTCCTCTAAACAGCAACATTTTCTGCAGTCTTAAGGCATCGAAAGAGCATCTCTAGGTGGGGAAATCCCAAACACAGAACAGAAATAATTGATTTCGTTGCAAAAGAAAGTCTCCGTGCACCCCGAGTGTTCAGCAAAGTGTCATAGGAGTCTCTATCCACTTATGTCAGGAGGAGTCCAGTGATGCTAAGCAGCAAACAATCACACAGGCTCCACAGGTGGTCAGCGCCATCCACGTCAGATCTGCCGCCACTGCGATTCCTTTGATGATGCACAACACTTACATTATGATGCATACACAAGCCCGCACAGTCTCAGAAGTCCAACCTCCACACTCCTCCTCTTCACTGCACTGTCAGCACGGATCAACTCGCATTGACTCATAAAAGAGACGACTAAAAATAAGACTTGTACTTGGCAGGATAGAAACAACACAGAACAGGGATCAAAACATGATAACGCAAGATGGGGAGGCCTCTGACTGTGCAGAAGATTAAGAGACAGAAACGCGGCCAAGAATCCGGTTTGGGTTTCATTCCATGCGCTTAATGTTGCGTTATTATCGGCATAAACTCTGAAATGAGGAGGTCTAACTGACATCTCTGTTGGAGGTGTCCTTAGCTGTGTCCTCAAAATATTGTTGGTTTGTGCCGATGCACCTGTGTACAACGTCCTTCATCCCACTGTCGAATAATCTGCTGAGAGAAGGATGATGTAAATACCAAAATGTGTAGGATTTGTATGTTATCTCCAAAATAAGCTTGCGTGATGGGTCAAGTTCATAGAGGAAAAACGGGAAAACGATGCCTTCTGAGAGCTAAATATCTTTCTTACATGCATCATTATCTCACTTTATTGTCTTTACATCCTGACAACTGCGCGCGGCGTGCTACAGACAGGATGGGCCCCATCGTCTTCAATCATTTTCAGCAGCGCAAAGCATTTTATACAAGGATGGAACACAAATGGGGACCCGTACGTCCCCCAATGCATGCGTGCACCCACACCTGCGCAAACAAGCCCGACTCGGGCGGCAGAGCAGCAACCAGCACAGCCACAAGACTGCGATTTGGACAATGCGCAACCTCCGCCCACAACTGTGACATGCACAGTCCTCAACACTGACGGCTGCAGAGGGAAACATTAAACACCTGAAAACGATAGAATGCCATTGTTGCTGAAAGTGGAGAGAAACACTGGACTGCAATACATCACTATAGAAACCATTTTAGAACTGTAATCCAAGTGCACACCTACAAAAACACACAGCAATCCACATCAGGCAGTTAGAATGCCCACATGCACGTATATTGTCCAGGGTACAAACATTATATATGATTTATCCAGTGAGTCCCTCATTTATTTATTTATGTAAATATTACAGAATTGCTGCAGCAGTTTCTGTAAAATGTTTGCAGCAAAAGGGCAGAAGCCTTTAATGAGTCCACGTAATAAAACAGCAACTGTAAAACCGACTAATCAATCCAGCTGACTCAGCCTTCTTTCCAGTTTTGCAATTAAAAGTCCCCTTTTTTATTTTCTTTCCCTGCATATTCACCTAATTGAGGGACGCATGTCAGCTCCAGCATGGTCATTTTGTGTCCATGACAAAGCATAAACACATCAGCCCCGAGCAGATAATGTGATCTGGCACCAGCTCGGAGGATCCAGCATAGCGGAGGAGAGCAGTATGCCAAGCAGCTATTTATGCCTCGGAGGTAACCCCAAAGCCTACGCAGATTCTTATAGCAGTCCTGAACGCTTCAATACACCGACGGTCCGACCCTCTCCGTGGTTTCGACGGGAAGACGTTGCATGAGTCCGTCGCTGGACATGTGGGAAGAGACTGTGGAAAAATGTTTTCCATCAGGGTGTGGAAGTCTTTTGTGTCTTTGACCTCTGTTGCGCGATGATTCATGGGATTAACAACAGAATTCCAAACCATTTATGTTCCAAAGCATCAAATACTAAAAGGACCTGAAGTGCTTTGTCCTTTTTTATGTACTCGTGCATTAATGCCAAGCGCCTCGAGTGTGATCGTTCTAAAGTTCTCATTTATCTCTACATCTGAAACAATGATTTCCCTCCTCGATGCTTCGTCGGCCTCTCCGAATTAGCAGCGTACCCCTGGCCAGCTCATCCGAAACAGAAAATTAATCCTGGATCAACATTCTTTTTGAGTTGTCTGATAAATCACTGTTCTAATCTTCCCACCGAATGGCATTCAGAGATAAGCAGCAGCCCAAGAAGGCAACCCATGTTAATCATCACGCCGCGGCAACCGAGCACATATTTATCCTAAATCCAGTAATGCTGTCCCATTTACGGGCATAAAGGAAGAGTTTGTCCCACTTACTAATGTGTGGTGACACCGATGTACGGCTTGGAGGAGGATAACTAAAGGAAGGCACACCCAGATGGAATGTCTCCTGTGAGTGTCTCATCGTTTTAATCAATGGATAAATACAAACAAGCTTGGCTGTCTGGGGAGGAAGTGTGCAAACTCTGAGCGCTGTCTGTTTGCTTGACTCTGAAAGATGTGTCATACGAATGACCTAATCTGATTTCGGAATTTAGGCTGGACTGGCACAGCTGGTCGGAGAGAGCTATGAAAAGAGGAACGATGCAGGATTGAGTCCAAGCTGGGTGGATGGATCCGAGCTGAATGAGTGCCTTTAAAAGTGATGAGAGTTCAACATGTCAGGGTAATGGTGCGCTCCCCCCGGTTCAGCCACTACTGCATGGTTTACATTTTGTTAGCATCTGTATTGTTCTCAAACACTTTAAAAATGCAGGTTAGTAGTCGGGAGCAAATGCACGTGTGCGTGATTGGTTTGTGTTATTGCCAATCATCCCCCTGTGACAACGTCTCCGATGTGGACGCAACGATCCCGCAAAAACTTTTGCTTTTTCAGAATCAAAAGGAGTTTGATGCCATGAAGAAACTTTGGCGGCTTTATCTGAGCGGCACATTCATTCAGAACAGCAGATATTTGTTGCTTTTCATGTCCATGTTAATCAGGATTTGGCCGACAGCGAGATGCGCTATTGCGCCTCACGGTTTAGCCAGTTTGGTGATCTTTACTGCGGCCAAACTTTCACCACAAGTGCATCACAAACGCAGGCTGACCTTTGATGTGCTCGTTGACGACGCTCTCCAGTCGGTCCAGCCGTTCCATAATCCGCAGGGACTCCCCTTTGCTATCCTCCTCCAACTTTCTGTCCGCCTCTCCGCCGCCGCTCTCGGCCACTTTGGGACCCCCGTTGGCCACATAGTTGGTGATCCAGCCGACGTACAGGAGGCAAACGATGTTTGTCATCCCGCTCAGGATCACGCATGTCGACACCAGAGTTTTAGTTTTCCTTGTGCACAACATCGCGACAACCCTCCATGGGCTTCTTGTTGCCGATGCGCGCAGCCAGGTGGAGTGATGAGGAGGCGCACGAAACTACAGCAGCGCGATGCTGATGAGCCAAGTCCGCCTCTTGGGGCCGGGACTCCTTTCTTAAGAGCTTTTAAGGGCTTTAAATCCTCTAGTCTGGTGTAACGACACTATCCGTGATGGGAGCAGAGTCCCCGCAGCTCATACAGCTTCCCTCTCAGGCTGTCGGACTCAGCGCTCCAGCTCCCCCCATAGTCCCCATCCAGTCAACGCTCTGCCCAATAGGAGGTGGTGGGCGGACCCTGGGCGCACATGCCCCCCCCCCAGCCACAGAGTAGAGCGAAGAGAATGAAGGGGAGGAGGACGCTAGGGATGATGCAGTGATGGACAGACGGGTGGTGGGGAATCACCGAAATGGAACATGCGTGCTGATGCTGTCTTGGCTGGGTTGGATGTGCGTGTGTGTTTTGTCACGTTTAATCCGCGCAGAGCGGCAACAGTTTGTGCGTTCGGCCTCCGCGGGTTGACGGAAACAGCTCTTTTCCATGTGCAACACCTCGGTAGAAGTCCAAATTGCTCTCTGTGCCGCTGTGACACAAAACTGTGAGTTTGTGCTCGTGCAGAGTGACACTGTGTGCAGTTGTTCATTAAAATCTGGCACATTTACTTTGAAAGCTACGGTGGCCGACAGGGGCACAAGAAACAAATGCAACAGGGAAACAAGTGGGAACATTTTGCATAAAACATCAACTTCATTCTCCTCTCAAAACAGTAGTTGACTTTAATGTGGACGTCCTGCTTGTCTCTCGCAACTGGTGGCTCCCCCTAGAGGCCTGGTGCACTTCTGTTGTGGAGGCAGTTTGGTGCATCTCTCTCCCTGATGGTCATAAAACAGGAAGGAATATTGGCTCCAGGACATAATTATCAGTAATGTGGGCTGCAGTTGATGAGAAGGTTCATCACTTGGATGCTCATATGGCTCCACAGGCTGATCCCCATCATTCCACTCTAACCAGAGGATGTCTAAGAAGATACTTTAGCCAGATGTTGGATGGTGCAGAACCTGAGGGGGAATCAGTGGCAGTTAATGAAGAAGCAGATGATGCTAAATCATGAAGCAGCAGAAGCCTGTAACTTTGTTTAGCATCCCTCTTTTTATCCCCCTTACAAAAAAAAAATCTTATATGATCATAAAAACTAAAATGAGTTTGGGTAAAATGGATTGTCCACCATCCAAAATCAATAAAATGGGAAGAGAGAAAGAAAACACACCCCTCCAAATCATCGGGGTATTTCGGAAAAGCGTCAAATTCTTGCTGGCTCCATTGATCGCGGAAGGATACAGAAATAACCTTCTGGAATGCCTCTGTTTAAAACCTAAACAAGACCTGGTCCACTAGAACCAACACAACACCACTATGATGAGTACATGCTGCAGCAACTGTTGCATCTGTTCCTCTTTTATTTCTCTCCAGCTCTGCCATCAATCACTCCTTCAGGTTGTGAGGGGAAATAAATTAGAGCTCAGATATATTAATGACTGAACTCAAGGGGTTGCTTCGCCACGCACACCTTCATGCACGTGCTGCATGCAGCTGTGCTGAATTTCATGACTTTGCTGATAAAGAATGGGTTAGGGAAGCTTCTCATCTGTGCCACTTCCTGCATAGGCGTGCTTGGACGTGCTTTTGAATATGTGTTAACACAAAGACAAACACACACAGAGCGCGGGCCGACTGACTGGCCACCTAGGGTGTCTACCTGGCAGCAGGAGTAACTTCAGAGTCACACCACCAACAGATGGATCACACAGTCAGAACCCCGAGGCGGTCTCTTTCATCTTTGTCTTTCATCCACTGCTTTTCCAATCACACACACATTCACACACGCTCCCTCGTTCTCACTCGGATGCGCACACACAGGTTGCACTAAATCGAAAAATCTCCATTCACCCAAGAGCACCCCGGCAGATTCATCCAACTTGTCTAGGGTATAAATAATGCATCAGATCTGAAATATTAAGGCCTTCTTCTCCGCGCTGCTTTCAATCCTATCTAAACGATTGTCCGTCCATCTGCCAGTCTGTCTTGCTCACTTTCCTCCTATTCCTTCTTTTGACCCAAAAAAGAACCTTTTTTATTTTTACTTTTACAAACTGTAGAGCATATAAGTTTATTAAACAGAACACCTCTACACCGGAAGAGGCTCCACCAGGACGAATATGGAAAAAACCTCGTTCACATATAAACTACAGGAATCTGAAATTTCATTACACATCAGGAATATTTTTGAACCAGCCGATGCTCATCCTTGTGTACATAGAATCTTCCTTTACCTCATAGAGCTTATCAATAACTTAAGCCCATAATTAGGCTGTCCACTTCGCTGTAGTCAAACTTTTCTTTAGTTTGTGCCCACAGCAGGACATTAATTTTAGAGGGTAGTACAAAATGTGTTTTAAGGCTTTAAAAAGTGTACTGTTACTTGTGTTTCCTGTGAAACTGTGTGTTTTGATGGGGCATTTAATGGTTAACTGGTATCCCCTCTGGAGATAAACTAGGGCAGCAATTAACATTTTTAATTATGGTGCTTGGATTTTTCTTTTAATTTATTAAACATTTCAGGAAAAATGCTCGTTTAAAACGTAAGACTTCTTCAGCAGCTGCCATGAAAGTGCAGTTTGAAAGTATGAATGCCACAAAGCAAATGTTTGCAGAGACTGTTCTCATCCCCACAAGACCAAATCATTAAGCTAATAAGATCTTCATGCACCAAAAGGAAAGGTTCCTCTTGAAATTTCTTTTGATTCATTGTAATTACAGCTTCAGTTTTGTGGCTCATTCTTTCATCCTTTCTCTCACTGGCTTTTTTTTTATTGGCTGCCCACAAAATCCAGGAAATGCTCTAAAATAGCTCCACCCTACCTGGAGAAGCTGAGAGCAGATTATCGTCCCAAGTTACAGCTAAAGAACTCTCTGGTTAAAGAGCGGTTAATGCAATGTTTAAATGTGGAATAGGTGGTAAAGCTAATAACCTAATGCTCCTAATTTGTTACACATCATTATCCCAACTTTTCTTCATTGAAAGTGATGCTATTTGAATCAATCTGAGTTTAACTGAAGCCGTTTCAAAAATGTTTATAGTAATTAAACAAATATGTATTTTCATACTTTTCACTGAATTTTGTAAAGCCATCTAAACATATGAACTTCACTCATATTGCCTAAATGTGCACCTTATCAATGTAATGCATATCATTTTATTTAAATGTGCCTTGTTTAGACTTTTTTTGTCATTTCTGTAGGTTACCTCATTGTTATTTACATTATTGTTTTATTATTTACTGTTAATTAAATAATTACCTAGTGTTGACAGGATTTTTCCAGCCTCCTCTTCAGATCCTTCATGTCGGGGAGGAGGAGGCGGAGGTGGAGAGACCTGTCTGCGGCACAGAGTAGCAGAAGATTGTTCTTTTCAAGAGGTCTTCCTTTTTATTGAAGATCAAAAAGGGGTCAGGATTACAGCAGCCAATGAGTCAAAAATAAACTAACCCAAAAACAAAACCCAAAAGTCAGTCAACTGGAACACATGTCGCCGCTGCACCGCCTCCGGTCTCCGGAATAACTGAACCGTCCACTGTACCTCTCCGGACTTGGGATGACGCCTTATGTTTGCCAAATGCTAGCAACCAGTTTTTATATTCACTTAGGAAAGCACGATCTGACAAATGTACAATTGTGCTCAACACATCATATTTTTCTGAGGACAGGCTCCGCCTGTTGCAGCGCCCCTCAAGGATGAGAGGCACCAGCGGCTGAGATAGCGTCGAGGAGGTCAAGCTGACCTGTTCAGAGGTTGAGTTTAGGAGATAGGATGGACTGCTACCTAACATTATATCTGCGTAGCATTCCTATATGGCACTCACATTGCGTAGGGAGAACGTTGTGTGAATGCTGCACTTGAAAACACACCCACATATGCTGACAAAGTACACAGTTATAGTGATGACATTTCATTATATTGGATAAATATATGATGAAGCATAAGCTAAAATCATAGTAGTACACACAGGGTCCAGGCTGTGGACCGATTAAGGCCAATTAAGCTTTAGCGATATCATGGTTTTAAGATTTTTTTTTTTTACACTTAATATGTAAAAGAGAAAATAGCAAAAAGTCACCAATAAAAATGACCAATAACACCATCTACTTTTTGATTTTATCCCTGTACAATACAGGTGTGTAATTTGTGCCTGTTCATAACTGGCAGACATGAACAGCAGTATTCTCTCTAAAAGACAGAACAGAGAGAAAGAAAAACATCCTGGAAAACATTGCCAGTATCCTCAAACTAATCGCAGGGTTTACTATCCATCGTGTTTTAATTGTGGTTAAAAGAAAGGAAATAGCTGTGCCACACTGGAGGAAAGTTTACTGGCTCTCTGGTGACACAACACACTTCACTCTGAAAGATGGTCGCCAGGGGAGCGTGCCAGAATATCCCTGTCATTTTGCTTTAACGTCTCAGTTTGATGTCAGCAGATAACATGTCTCCGAGACAGCATGACACCGAACAAGGACTTCATTAAATCAGTTTGTGGGTGGCTCAATTGAAAAGCTCTCTGTGTTGACAAGTACTAGGAGGTCTATGCACTGCAGGCATGATATAAGGTAGGCTGGGGAAGAGGGGGGGGGGGGGGGGGGGGGGGGTGGGGGGGGGTTATGTAATGGATTGGCTTTGTTGGCAAAAAGTTGCATAAGGAATCTTCTGGAAAGTATTTCTAAAATCTGGATGAATGGACAGGTATTCATTGCTCAGCTATCACAACCGTGCAAATTAAAACAGAGTTTAAGAATGGATGACAATGTGCAGGGTATTCTTATAAAGGGGGGGGGCGTGCCAGAGACCTTTGGGAAAACTTGCATTGTCAAATGAAAAATTCTGTGGATTTTGCAGGGTTCAGCAAACAATTTGCTTGAAAGTGGTTTCACGCAGCATTTGTAAGGAAGTTGCTCCCTTCAACAGGAAGCAACCTGGTGGTGGAGGAGATGGGAAGAAGGGTTGTGGGTGAGTATTATGCCCATAGCCACTTTACAACTCCAAGGTGAACTAGGAAAAAAAAGTACTCAGAGCGTACAGCCCTTCGCCAAACAGGCACTTGGAGAGAGATCTGAGTTGTTATTTTTTAACGTGGGTTAGACTGTATATAGCTAGTAGTACTACAAGGTTACAAAAACAGTAGGTTGCTTTATGATCGAAGCCTCGGCTTAATCAGCTCTTTGTTGGCCCATTAACATTTCCTGAAACTGTCATTAAACTCCTTAAACTGTTCATAAATTTGGAAGGTGGGCAGATGGACAAAGGCTGTCAATTAGCTTCCTAGATGGAGGTAAAAAGTTGAATTCCTATGGGATGGAAGCATCCAATTGATACTCGTATGTGTGATAAGTGAGGGTGTGGCATTGACATCGAGACCTTTCAGAGGGACTCCGGATTTTGGGATCTGACCACAGAATCATCAAAGGTTTTGATGCAAATACCGAAAAGGGTCACAAGAAAGAAGAATCCCAAAGTGGAAAGAACAACCCAAAGAGTTCCAGTCTGAATCTAGCCCTGATCAGGTGTCTGGGAGGCTGCTTCAGAAAAAGTTGGTCCAGTGATCAAGAAAGTCCCCATGGATGGAAGACTTGAGTGTTTAAGGTTCTGACTTTAAAAGATGAAAATACCAGCGTCAGATTGGAATACTTTTCTTTCTGAGTTGAACACAGACAAAAGCCAAGGGACAAAACTGATCCTCAGAAATGCAAATTGCCTCACAATTGGGCATAAATAAGGATAAAAAGTGAGACAAACCTCATCGCTCATATTTGTCAAGGCGACATTTGATGAAAATGACCAAAGATGAAATGATTTGTGGATTTGGGAGTGCCTATTCCTTTTGCATCTCCTTTCTTTTTTTGAGAAAAGCAGCCATTACAGGAAAGGCTTGTGAATATTATGCTTTAAAACAACAGCTTTATCCACGGCTGATGATGTTGGGTGAGTGTTGGCTGTCAACACTCGTGACAGTGAGGACCCCTCTTCCCCAACATCATCATCAATACTCAGCCTACGTCTCAGAGCAGGTTTTTAACATCAGCGTGGAATGAAAATGTGCATCCAAGTCTTCTTTCAATATGACCATTACAGATGGAAATCTTGTGTGTCACACTGTAAACGGTCCCCCTGAAATTAGATTTAGGAACTAATATTTACGAGAAAACTTTGTAACACAGAATTATTTTTAAATAACATTGCACAAATTAATATATGTCATTCTGAATGTGAATCAAAATATATCAAAAACTGTAAATATACTGACAAATTTGAACAATGGGCTAAATTCCTCATTTGTATGTTTCTGTACCCGACATAATCGGATTAGGCTGATTGGAGACTTTTCGCGGTGTGTCTGTATGTGTGCTTTTCTATTGGAAATCAGTTTGAGGAATAAAAGTGTTAAAGTAAACAGGCAAAAGGAAAAATAACAGATTTTTTGTGCAAAAGCAACATGTTTACAGGTAAAAGTGGCATGATATGATGAAACTAAATACAGTTTAATGCTGAGTATCTACTGATTCAAGTCAGGGTATTCCAGGAGATCCCAACTTGGAATTAACATTTGGAGAAGTCCAAATGTTCACCAGTCTGAGGACTCTTTTGCTTTCCACCCCAGAACCTGACCAAAATGTACAACTTTGCAGTCTGACTTCTAAACTATTAAATTCCTGGTTATCGTCAGACAGGATTATGCAGTCAGAGATGCTCTTCAGTGATTTTGGCATCTATCGCACATGAGCCCCATTAGCATTTGATCTTTTCGAGATCAAAGGCTAATTTTAACATTTTCCTGCATTAACTATGAGCGCCTACAGGAAGTCTTTTGTCAGAAGTTTCTTAGATGTTTTATGACACTATGGAAATAAAACAAACAAAAACGGAAAAGCACCCAGAGTGCACACCTCCACCGAGCAGGTCATTTCCCCAACATATTGTGAGAGAAGCAATACTATCATGAGGCTATGTAACATAGAAGATACGATCCAAGCCCACTAGCCTTCATCCTTTGAAGCTCAAGAGTCAAAGTCCTTCCGGAATCTAGCATCATCGGTATGGAGGCAGAACACAAATGAACCAGTTGTGACTTACCAGTCTTTTTTGGCAGGTCCCACAGGCCCACAGTAAGAAGATGAAGTCACCGCTGGTGTCCACACCGATTCAGGTGGGAGTCAGGTGAGCATCTGGACCTTGAGATGTGTCAGTTTCATCAGGAACCGGCAGTGCCACCGAGACACAGGCAGACAGGGAGCAGACAGGGATCAGGAAACATCAGGTAGAGTGATATATATACTGTGCAGTGTCCATATATAGTGACCTGAATGGTGTGTTGAGACAGGAGGGGTGTGGCTTGAGGGGTGCAGGAAAGACATCTGGAACATCACCCAAACCCATGCAGCTCTTCCTCGCCTCATTATCAAGGTCCTGACATTTCCTTTCAAATTCACTCATAACAGACGGCACAATTAGAATTGCAGTTGCATAATCGTTGCGTAATCATCATTTCCCAACAACTTATAATCAAGATGAGTTTAGAACTTTCTCCTTTTTTCCGGCTAAATTGTAAATGATTGTGCAACAAATATAAGGTGTTGCAGTAAAATCATGCTTTAGATTCATAATAGTTTTGGAATAACTGCTTGTTGGAGTGAGTTCTGCACATACATTTCTTAATTTCTTTACCACAAACCGGGAAATAGAAAGTGGATATTTGATAAAATAGTAAGAATCTGCATCTGAATCCAAAGATAATGCTGCAGATTGTTTTGAGCAACAAATCTTTTTTTAACATTAACATTATGCACTTTAGTTTAACTACATAATTAGAATAATTTATTATTTACTCTAAATTAGCCAAAATGTTAACACGAGAGAGAGGAGTCAGTAAAGTAGCATGTTGAAATGAGTGATTAAGAAATATATTTACAATTTTGGTACAAATATAAACCTTTTACTAAATATTTCTTATAGATTTAAAACAAATAAATGTACACATTCTTTTATTCTTTTGATTGAACACTTCTTAATGCTAATGATCAAATCACAAAATATTATTTTGACATTGTAATAACCTGTAGTTGTAATGTGGAGATGAGTATTAGAGGGGAAAAAATACACATTGTATAAGTAGAAAATTGTTGTAAATATGTTGTTTTTATTTTCACTTTAAATAATACAGATGGATTACAAAAAAGATCATATAATTATTTTTTAGTAGCCACCTCAAGTTAGCAGTGATGGTCATCTTAGGGTAATAGAAAATAGATATAAACATTTTACTACATGAATCCATTCAGTCACCAAACAGGAATGTCTAGAAAGGAATCAGATCATTGCAGGGCCCTAACTCAACACAATGATGAAGAGACTCCAAGTACAAAGACACAATTGTCAAAAAAGGAATGTCAAATTCTTTCCTCACACACTGAGAACAGAGCAACTTATACAGAATTATTTGTATAATTCTATTAGTGCTATTAATATACCAAAGACGCAGAATATGGAGCCGGTATTTGGTACAGTGCCTTTAGGCCAAACATGGTGTTTATTTCACTTCCTGGTGATTACCAGGACCGTAATACTCCACGTTCAATGTAATAGTACAATCTCTTTACAGTTTTGTATCTCACACACTCTTTATAGGTCTTCTCCCAATGCCAGTGTTACGTAGATTTATTCTTGTAAAACTCATTAGAGGAAGGCAGCTAGCTGTCGCACCTGCCATGAATGCGAAGGTCTATAGATTCACCTGTGTGTGTGTGTGTGTGTGTGTGTGTGTGTGTGTGTGTGTGTGTGTGTGTGTGTGTGTGTGTGTGTGTGAGTGAGAGAGAGAGAGAGAGAGGAGAGAGAGAGAAATCATGCTTCTTCAGCCTGCTAGCCTGTTTCCTCGTTCTGCCCATTTAGGCCTTAACCTTTTCTGATGGGCTTTGGCTGGAATGTGAATAGAATGCGACCAGCGGCACAAAGGTGGCCATCTGCTCCTTTTACATATTGTGAATCATTGATTCCTCCATTAGTGCTGCCTCACCAGTTTTTCCCTCAAACCTTTTGTTGTACATTTGATAGACAACGCTGTCAGTGCCCGAACAACTGGCTGCCACGCGAGAAACACCTGCATCCCATGGCAGGGCCATTGGCAAACGCTCTTTTCAGCCGTTTAAGGAGAGTTGCAATGATAAATTCGAATGTATGTATGTGATTATGGTACATTTTCATATACTTATTAACAGCTGATGGAACAATGTGAGGGACTGAACCCAGAACTAACTTGACCAACTGCTTGATCCAAAGCAAGAAGAACCTTCTTGTTTATCTGGACATTTTAGTTAACAACACTTAAAGCAAACTAGTTGAGCTAGCTAAGCATCTTTAGCTACATGCTCTTGTTTTATGGCATTATTTGGACAAAACTAGCAAAATGTAGAATCCCAGGACAACATGCGCAGCTTGGAATTACGTCTGAATATTGCTGGTTATAAATGTTGGTATATTCATTAGTTTGTTTGTTTGTTTCCATTTTTTTTAAAGCTGGATATCTGTATATGCATAGAAAGATGACAGAGAGGAGCATTTTAATGTTTATTTGTTCAGCTGTTGCACCACTACATGTTTGTGTTACGGCTTCATTCATAAACCTCTCATTATTGTTTGCCTTCTTAATTAGACACTGGGAATGCATTTGCCCACTCATCTATCCTCTTCAGAGCAGTGCCTCAGTACAAAACATAGTTGCATCTCTCTGCAACCGTTACCTCAGCCCAGAGGATTTAGCTCCTTTCAATAGAGCAGAAAATGATGATTGTTTTCCCTTTTTGGCAGTTTTACTTCCATGAATCAACTTGTTATTTGTGTTATGTAACCTGTGCTATTTGCAGAGGTTGGGTCATGGCAGAACCAACAAAACATTTTCAAAATGCTTCATGCTTCCTATTTCTCAGGTCAGAAGAGCTTCAGAGGTCAGTTTAAATAATGCAGTAATGTGTCAACAATGGAAATAAATTAATTCAATAGTATTTCTATTTTGGGAGCTATAATTATATTATAGAAATTGTTTTTATGTAACTAAATCTTAACAGTGTTGGGTTCAGTATGAAAACTAAAAGGTATAGAGGCATTTTCAGTTGCTACAAAACACTATTTTACATTTTGCTGCATCATGCTATGTCTCATTACTGTGCTTTACATCCATTATGGAAGCTACATGAATGCTCAGTTGTCATACAGCAACATGCTGTTGAACAATTTCTGCCCAAACTGCTGCTCTCAGAAAAAATTGGATTCAATTCAAATTGTCAACAGAATGTCTTTTGAATGAAATTCATTTGATTTTAAATTTCAATGACACGCTAAAACAGAGGCGAGTTTACTAAACCTTCCCTTTCAGCCCCCCTGTGATCCACTGTGTATATAAAGTCAAATCTAACAACTCTGCTGTTACTTCTCTAATTTATCAGTGATGCCGAAACATAGACTAGTTAGACTAGTTCACACACACACACACACTAATCGATACTGTTATTTTAAAGGTATTAAAGGTAAACAACTACCTATGTTAAAACCATCATTGAAAAAACAATATTAAAAGCAATAAGAACACTGATGTTCTGTATAGAGGCTCTAACATGGTTAACAGGGAATCCGTGGAGTTTTAATACAGCCTTCATCGGTGCAGATGTGAGCAAGATACAGTCACGAGTCAAATTTCCTGTCCTCTTTAATTTATTAATTACATGCATTTGTATGTCACAGAATGTAGCAAGTCATCATTGCCAACTTATCACTTGTTCCAAAGCTCTTTCTTGATTTAAATAGATGCTAAGGTGTCACAGACATGTGCACCTGATTCCTGTGTGCTGACAGATTCAGACGTGCTGCATCATGTTCGCTCAGTCAGGCTGTCATAGGAGGTGGAGAGGTACGAGCCGGAGTTGCAAGGAGGAGGTGGCAGCATCTGAGCAGCCTCTGCTCCACGTGACTTCCTGTCTTGTGGCCCCACCACATAAATATACACATTTGACATTTACACGGATCCCAAATTATTACAATGATGGGAACAAGGGGCTGTCTGCTCTTTTTTAGTTTTGGAAAATGGAAAAGTCTGAATTTGATTTGATATTTGAAGATACGTTTCTCATATCTGCGTGTGAAATGAGCTCAGAAGTAAAAGCAGTAATTAACATCAGACACACGACTGATCCACTCAGCATGTGGGGGGAGATTGTTTTAAATCAAATGAATAAATTTAACTAATTTGATCGTCTGTGCATAAGGCCTGTCTGAGATTTCTCCAGGCAGCATTTTCCTCAATAATTGTTCATCCTATATTAAAAGAAAAAGAAATACTGTGTTTGCTAAAGCAGGACAGGAAAATGAAGGGAGTGAATACATCTTTACTGTGCCATTATATTATATCACATATAGGAAGTTTGGCGTATTGTCGTCATAAAATTGAGATGAACCTGTCCTTGACTTTAGTCACATTCCTGTCACTCAAGAAAAAAATGGTTACACTTAGCGAAAATGCACAGAATGTGTATTAAATAGGCTATATAAATCCTATAAATTCCAACATAGCGTTTCTTCATGTTTTTGTCTGATGTTTGTGTTTCCAGGGTTGAGGTGAGCAGCTAAGCTAGAAATGAGTGGTTCAAAGAGAGGAAGAAGGCGTGCGATGACTTTCTAATCATCCTACAGTAACAATGTGACGAACGGGGCAATAATGTCATCATCTGGCTGGAAAGTACGAGTGGACGTGGTAACAAAGAAACAGACAAATAACGGCAAAATGGAGTAATGTGAGAAGAAGACATGTCCAACCGACATGTCCTTTGGAATTAACAAAAAAGGGAAAATTTTAATGAATACGCCACTTAATGCCTGAAAGAATAAGCTCATTTTGCAGCATCAAACACTAAGGAATTAACTGGCAGCGGTTATTATTTATACCTCATGTGTGTAAAATTGTAAGAAAGTGCAATAGACACTTGTCGATGAATGGATTTTAATTCAGTTAAAAATGTTACCCTAGGTGTGACTTCGTTATACACAAAATTATTAAGATGGGTTAAAAGTGGAATCACATGTTACCCAAGTCAACACAACATCTGTTACAATAAAAGCATTTTATCCATCTAATTTAAATAAGTAAAAAAAAACCTTAAGAGCAGAAAGAAGAATTTTTACCATTTAAACGCACAGGACTACACAGAGGTGCAATTTGAATATTCATGTCTGGATTTGTGGGTCTGACATGGGCCACGGTGCACCTTGATGATGCCCTGCCAGGTCTTTGTGCCGTGGATGTACGCAGGCATCCTTAAAAGTTCTCTCTGAGAAAAGAGTTGATAGAACTCCTCCAAGCCAGCTAAAATAATTTCCTGCCACAAAAAGTGAGACTAAGCAAGTAAACAAATTCTTTAGCATTTATAGAGATCAAATAAGGTTATCCTCTAGTGTTTCTAAAGGGGCTATTTTTCCAATAAAGGATCCTTTAAGCCCATCTAGATTTAAATCTAGTTTACTCAGGGTGAGAGACGGGGCCTTAGATTGCTTTTTTTGTCAGTGCATCGCTCTTTCAGACACAGCCAAATGCACATGTCCATTGGCAAAGACTGAACCACGAGGTTACTCATCAGTTGAAGGATTTGACCTGATAACAGAACACTCCAATTTTGTTTACAATAGGTCGCTCCGGTCAAGTTCCAAATCTAATCTTGTTTCTTGAGGTCAGGAAAATGTCCTCAATATGTCTGCCTGATGGTAAAAGTAGAGAAATGGTTTTTAATGTGATGCTTCTCATTAATGCGTGAAATAAATTGGGTGAAAATCTGTGAATAACAAATTCAAACTTTTGTGTGGTTCCTTTTCCCTCATGTTCTTCATTTAGCTTTAAGCAAGTGTACACAAAACAAAGGAAAAAATGGCTAACTTGGCAAAAAGCAGCATTATGCAAATTAAGGTCAAGTTTTTTTTGTTCTGTTGTTTTGATTAATTCAAAAATGTTTTATCTTTAGTCAGTATAATCAATGGCGTGCAGATTTAAATGGCAAGGAGTCCGAGTCAGAGATTTTAAACAAGGGGTTGGACATTAAGCTGAACGTGAAGCGCAGGACCACATGAAAGTGCTTCCTGTTTACATAAACAAACTCACCTTGTGACGGTGCTTTTATGGCAATGCGTGTGCATTATCTCCAATAGCTCCAATGGCATTAGGAAAAATAGCTATCTCTGCTAACTGTGCTTTTCTGTTGGCCTGTTCCTCCCCATGTCACACCCTAAGTGCGGCTACAGCGCTGTGCACAGTTCTGTGCAGCTCCCTTAGGAACTGCTTGTCACCCTGAGCCAAAAAAAAATTAAAAAATCCTCTCAATATCTTCTAATAGCACCAAAGCTGGCATTGTTTCCTTTTTCTTGACCGTTACATAGCTATCAGGCTCATGAAGAGGGTGCTGCACATGGGCGACGGCAGGATACACCCCTGAGTGAGTCGCCAGCTCATCACAGGTTCCTGTCGGAGCACTTTGGGGTTTGGTACCTTGCCCAAGGGTACTTCTGCCTTGCTCTGGGGGTGTCCTGAATTGCTGGGCTGAAATTGTTGCTTACAGAATGCTTTACAGAATCCCAGACCCCCAACAAGCAACAGTGGCTAGGAATAACTCCCTTGTAACAGGAAGAAACCATGAGCAGGACCAGGCTCATACTGTAGGGTGGGAGCCTCCTGATGATCGCCTGCTCCAATACTTCTGAGTTGAGGTCAAAGCCAGGTTTACAATCCAATCAAGCACAGGTCAAAGTGCTGAGGAAAATTTAAAAACACAGCTGTGAGATGTTGTGCCAGACATTCAAGAGTAATCAACTAGCAACATGGTAAATGACAAAGAACACACATTTTCAGGTTGTGCACCATTTTATTCTGCTGTTCTTCTTTTCTGTTATCTGGTTTCCTCTCTTATGTAGTTAAATAGTGCAAAACCTGAAAATTGCCTGTCATCCAGGTCAAAGAGAACTCAAACGGACTTCCTCTAGATCTTCTACATTTTGGGCTTCATTTTTAAAAGTCCCATTTATTTAAACTAAGAGTACCTAAATATTGAAATTCTCCACCATTCAAATTAGGGAGGTTGGCTAGAGCCTCCTTTATGGTCAAAGATCAGCCGTGACGCAACGCGAGATGTACTTCAAATGTGTTTTTTAATATTCAGGAACTGTGCACACATGCACGAACACAAAAACAATTCAATTTATATTCTTGAACAGTGAGTCATCTATTCAGGAACTGTGCACACATGCACGAACACAAAAACAATTCAATTTATATTCTTGAACAGTGAGTCATCTATTCAGGTTGTTTCTACCTCCGCTATTTTAGGATCCCTGCTGCTCATTATACACTGTTTCGAGTTGTGCCCATTAGAGAGATATAGACAAACCAACAACAGTGTCTGTGTTAGTTTCATTGTCAATGTCCCAAAGATCAAGACCAAGGTCAAAGTGAGCATTTACAAAGAGGACAGCGGTTATTGCAATTTACTGTGTCTATGTAGACTAAGATGCTAGAGGTGGTTCAAAAAAATGTTGCAACATTCGATGTAGATAAATTGCATAATAAACAAAGTCAAAGTTTGCAAGAAGAAAAGGAAGCAAATTAAATTACTTACACATTCTTAATCACAAGAGGACATAATGGCTGTGATTACCTCCTCTCTGCCATCAGCAACATTTTTACTTAATTATGAGTGAAATGCCTCAGCGGCTATTGTTTAATGCCACAGAATTTAGTACAGGCTCTCATTATTCTCATTCTTTTACGACCGATGGTAGCCATGAGCCTCCGTTTGCATTTGGAGCTAATTAACAAATAGCATACAACATGACCAAATTAAGGTAGAGAACACAGTAAACATTCCTGACATTATTGTTGCTGAACTGGTGGATTGTCTGTAGATTCATTAGCTGCTTTAAATAAGAGCATTTTTACATATATATTAAAATATTTGTACTTTGAAAGACAATATATTTAAAGGGCGTCCTCAGCCAATATTACAGACTCTTATGGAAACATAATTATTTTGAGTAGGCAAGTGTTGCTTGGATGGCTGTTTGACAACTCCCAGAGTCAGCATGTTTGTTTTCTCACTTATGACAGTTTAATTAACAGTTCTCCTGCCAGTCACACTGCCTCATTACTAGAGGAAACAAAAATGTGCCTGAGCTGTGAGAAACCTCAGCAAGTGGAAACTGATTCCGAAAATTACAGGCACCTCAGCAGCATTTAGCAACAAACCAGGAAGCTTTAATAATGGTATAGATGGCATAAAGTTAGGAATTTACATACAGAGGGAATGATCTGCTAACAAACACAAGCAAAGGCCTTTTGTTTAAGAGGCTATTGACAAGTTTATGTCAAAAGAATGCAACCCCAACATGATTCGGACAGATTCAGTCATTTACATTATATTTGTAAAAGCAAAATATACAAATGTAAAATTCCAATCAAAATAATCTTCAATCAAGCAGACAGTCAGCTGGCTGGGTAAAAGAAGCCGCCTTCAGGGGCAGGTGGACACCTGAATCCTGTCCAGAGGAGCTGGATCCTTTGTGTTGAGCTTGGAGAGCAGTTCATCCAATCCAATGTACAGATCTGAGGATTCATCACTGCACTGGATAGCAAACAGAACCAACCTCTCTTTTAGAGTGCTGCCATATAGACCCTTCTGAGAACACAGGGGATTGGAACGTCCCTCTGATGTACCGGTAATATTTTTTTAAAACTATCCACCAGTCATGACCAAACCCAGTCCTCGAGGGCCACAATCCAGCCAAGTTTTCTGTCCTACCAGGCTAAAAATGCATTCAGTGGAGCTTGGACATGCCTGATATACACAAAAAAACTTGTAAAGAGTACTGGGTATCCCAGTCTTACCTCAGTGCAAACCTCCCCCCGATCTTTGAACACTACCTGCACAGGTTCAGAAAATATGGCACAAACAAAAGAAAATATCTCGTGTCCCTTTGGAGTTCCAAGCAGGAAGCTCTTTCAGGTGTCTCCTGACTTCTGGTTGGCCAGCTGGGGAACAGTCGAAACCAATGCGCAGTCTGCTGGGTGTCACATGGGAGGTGGGCGGGAAATCTACAGGCTACAGTCGATTTTCCAATTCCTGCTTCAAGAGAAGGAAAGGAGACGCGTGCACACACAACAAAACTGGCAAACACGTGCACACCCAACGCTACACAACACCAGTGTTTTGGTGTTCCTTCCTCTTTTTGGTCTGTTCTGTTACTCAAAGCCCAGTTCTGGTAGCTACATGTATTCAGGGCACCCCTGATGTGCAGGTTCTCCAATTCTTTGCCAGCATCATTGGTAGGAACAATGCAGCCCAGTGAATCGGGCTTATAATAAATGCCAGCTTGTGCTGTGTACTTTTCCGTCTTCCTCAATTCGTACACAGTCCAAGAAGGCCAGACAATGGCGTTTCTCATCCTAAGAGATCAAATTGATGTAGTGGTCCATGGTGTTCATCTGGGCTCTGAACGCCACATTCTTGCTTTTAAATTTTTGCCCAGGTATCATCCAAATATCTGAAAAACTGGCTGCTCCATTGAAGAAAGCTTTTATGTTTTTCTGCAAAACTCCGGGGTTCCTGATGTTGTTTGGTGTTCTGCTGTGTCAGTGGCTCGAAGCTTAGCAACACTAACTGACTTGATGCTGCTGACAATGGGCCTGAGAGGAATCTCCTCCTTATGTGGCTTTCCTAGGGTATATTCTGCTATACTGGGTTTTGCCAGTTGGAGTAAGAGATTGAATACCCTCTCCTTATAGATGTTGCCGAAGACCTGTTTAAGTGGTTCATGGAGTGACCTTTGCCTTATTATGCTGTTAAGTTGCGATGGTGACTGGACCTAGAATGCCTTCCTCCTGAAGATTGTTGGTGCACGGAAGTGTTTTTAATGATTAGAGCTTCCTGCCGATGCCTCCCAAGGTGGGATTGCAAAGTTTAAACCTTTGGAGAGGATATCCTGTGGTTGGGGAAGCACCCTGTCAGATAGGGCTTTACCCACGGTCTCTCGCGGGGTTCAGTGAGTTGAGGCCTTCGACTCGGCGAGGATCCTCGACAACATCTGTTCATGAAACAAACTCCCCAATTTCACTTCCCACCAAGCTAGTCCGAACCAAAGAATCTCTTCCAGTTTCTTTTAACAAGCCGGATGACTCACTGGTAGATCTTGATGAATTAATAAGACATTCCATGTAGACTCATATGTACTTAGTTTTGTTATTCAAGAGGGAAAATGAGAAATCATTCTCCCTCTCTGGCACCAGGGTCCTGGGAGGTTATTCCTATTCAACAGGAAAGGCAGTCAACTGGATCTAAATAATGCAAATCTTCTTAAAGGCTGGAGCTCTTGATGAATTTTCATGTGAGTGGATGAATTATTATGATTGCTGTTGTTTTTCTTGGTCTCCCTAGGCAACTGCTGTGTAAAACTCTGAGCTGCAAACTATACGGGCTGGTAAAACCAGCTGATAAACATGCTATTACTATGTATCACATATAGGCTCCAGCACAATACAACTGTAATGCTGAGCAGAATTATGATGTTTTCTGCAGTAATAAATAAACTGTGTAAGTTTGGATTGCAAGAGCATATCAAATCATATATTCAAGTTTCTTTTCAGCTATATCCATCAAAAAAATATTTTAAGTTCTATTTTTGATATTGATTACACATTTTTATTATTGCTAATGAAACTGTTGCTGTTCCACTTCTCTTTTGTTATTGTTGGTGTTCTGTGTTTCCTTGTCTCTCTTGTGCTTTTTTCTCTACTTGTACTCATATCTGTTCATTACTGCCCACTACTGGCCTGGCATTTGTACTACAGTGTACTATTGGACCGTGTGCCCATTGTTTTTGGTGCATATCTTGTGCTGTTGTACTGTTTTACAACATATTCTTGAAATGTGCAAATTGCAGTTTGTTAACTCAACGTAGATCTTCGCCCACTTGCCAGATGGCCGAACCTTCAGTCTTCGATATTGCATTTTGGCATCAGTAGTTATTAGAGTTCAGCACCCCTTTGGCTCTCTGACTGGACCCACACAGTGGTCAAGGTGGCACACCCACACATACACACACACACACACACACACACCAACAACAACAACAACAAAAGTTAGACACTCGCTAACACAGGAAATGGTGGGAAAGATAACTTTAGTGCTCAAATGGCAAATCTTAAAATTGCCACGCATAGTCCATTATTTCTTATTTTGTATGCCAAACTCCCCCCCCCCCCCCCCCCCTCCCATCCCACAATACCCAGAGGATCGGCTAAAATGCCCAACACAAATTCTATAGATGAAAGAAAAACATTTTTCATTCGGTTTATCATTTTCTGAATAGTTCATACACCTCTCCCAAACATTCAGTAAATTCAGATATTTTTCTTTCTAAAGTAATTGATGAAATGAAGGGAAACAGAGTGGAAATAAGTTGTGTTTCATACTATCTATGAAATACTATTTTACATATGAGCTTGTTGTCATCCTGAGGTTTATGACCATGTATACGTAGCATGCCTTGAACTGAAGCTAAAAATTCCAAGACTCTGTCAGTCCTTATTCCTTGTTGACTGATATTATTCCTACATCTTTGCCTTTGACAAGACGCTCCTGAGGGTGTATCATTTCCTGCATTTTGAAGCAGTATTAAAATTGGAAACATATTTATAAAATGTGATATATTCCATCGATTTTGCAGAGATATGCACACAGAGATCAGCCTGTCTGAGGCAATCAAGCCGAGTGCGCTGTCCCGAAGGGAACTGAGTGCCGCTGGGATTTAAACCTGAAGGATGTGATAAAAATATGATTATAGACTGGGCATGACTGTCATTCCAAGTTTTCTCCCTGGACCTTTCTGCAGTGGGAGGATAAAATAAAAGCTGCATCCACAGAGGGTTGGGAAGATCATCGGAGGGCAAGAAACTATTACCAGGTAGACTGGGCGCAACTGGGGGCAAGAAAGCATCTATAAATGGCCTGATTCATACCTCCACCAATTTATTTAACACAGATTTTAGAGAAAGAGACTACAAAAAAATCTTAAAATCAGATTCAAACCACTGTGTGAGGTATGTAATCAACTTTGAGTCTGTATTTAAGACTAAAATGACACAATGAATTTATCTTAAAATAAAATATTTTCACTTCTAATTACAATCCAAAAATCTTTAAAAGCAAATATATATATATATATCAAAAATGTGAATCAGCGGCGCATCTTAAATCACAATTCCCTTTATCAGGAATAATCTCATGCCCTCACACATCACATCAAAATAACAATACAGACAATGTGAGGGCTTCGCCCCAGTGTCGTCTGGGCTGGGATTCACTTCCTGATTACAGGGAGGTGTAATTGCAGTGTCTTTTTTCATCGACAACCTTTTCTTTCTTTCTTTTTTAAAATTGAGAACACTATAATTATACCATACGAAACAACAGCATAAAGGAGCATCGGTGTCAGAGATGGTGTCAGCAGAAGAAGCTTTTATTGTCATTATACTGTTTATTGTAGAGCTTGACAGGAAGTTGAGCTTTAACATTCTTAACAGGGTTTGTCATCCATCGTAGATTGAACGCGCTTTGCTCCCGTTTGCTTTTATTTATTGCATTTGCGACTTCGTTATGGAGGAGTGGTTCGGTTTCCTCCTGAGTGGATTGTGCTGTCCAAAAGAGAAGAGGCTTCTCCGCCTTCGTGGCCTTGAGAAAACAAACAACGAAAACGAAACCATAAACAGCAGCGGACCAAAAGATAGATTGCTAGATATTGCTTCTAATTTAAGCTCTGCAGCCTGACTAACCCCCGTTCCCTTTGCTTTTTTCTTATTCCTCCATTACCCTGCTTTATATTAACATTGACAACCCAATTTAGCTGAAAAGCACCTTTAATCAGGAGATAATAAGGCTGCCGCGGACCGCAGCCCGAACAACAAGTTTGCATTTACAACGAGGGGTTGAAATATAGGACAACTTTTAACGCCAGGCTACACAAACAGGAAATCACACCTTTGAACCGCAGCGTTCCAGTAAAGTAGCTGCAATTTAACATCACTGACATAAGTAGTTAATTTTATTTGAGCTCAGACAGCAACGTTCTCAAGCTCAATCTGCTAATACGGTGAAGTTAATAAACATACTGACCCCAGTAAGCTCCCTTTTATAACCTAACCAAATAACCAAATAACACAGCTGTCTGGAAATAACAAAAACTGATGTGTTGCCTTTTTTATCAAATGTAATTGTGGCTTTCTGGATTATTTATGATTTGTTATTCATCCCTTTGCCCTTGTCGTCATTGAATTGCTTTAGTTGAACAGGATCAGCTCATGCATCCTGCCATCGCTGTAAACGGTACAGTAGCGCACAATGCTACACTTTTAATGCCTGTGAGAACAGTCTTTGTGCCTCGGTGCCCCCAGAGTTGTTGAAGCACCACTATGAATAACAAGAACACTCTCCAAAAGTCAGGAGAGTGCACTGGCGGCTCTCAGAAGCACAGGTACATCAGAGAAACTCTCAGAACACGGAGGGTCAAAACTACGAGCGCACTGGGAGGAGTGTTTCTAAGTCCATGTGCTTCCCAATCCTGTGCCCAGTCCCCTGGATCAGGGGTTGGCTGCTCGTGCTACTTTAACCAGTCTTAACTGATTAATGGTTCCAGGTTCCTGAGTTGTGGATTTGTCCAAATGGCTGTGCTGTAATATAACAATTCACAGACCAAATGCCAGCCAGCAGGATGTGACGTAATGTTTCTTCTATTGCAAAGGTTGTTTGGTAGTTTCTGGGTCAGAAGGTTTATTGCGGTTATCTGTGTTCCACTTCTCAGAATAGTTGTTTTTAATCAAAGGTAAAAGTTTCCATTTTCCATTTTTATAGATATTTTTACTAGAAAGTCACCCTTGATTTTCCTAAAAGGGGAGTGCACAGTGCTGCAGATCTAATAAATACGCCAGTTTGAATCTATTCTTTCTGATCCGTTCAAAAGTTACAATATCCTCCCTCAATAGAAATAAAATCAGGTCGCTTCCTTCCCGCTTGATTTGAAAATACGGTAAGCTCCTTCAGAACTGGGACACACAGTGTTTGATGCAGATGTTTCCCCACACTTATTTTATTAGTACATTTTGTATGTGATGCCTCATTACCAACATTGTAATTTTTTAAAAAAGATCATTTTTGTGCTTTCAAAATTTTATAATTTTGATCTTATGGGTCCATAAGGCGCTGCTGTAGGTATAGAAACTGGTGTGTTGATGATAGTGTTTGAGGAGGCCACGCACAGGAAGGAGGAGATTGAATCATTTTTTGAGGAATTGCATTCCTTGGACCTTTATGCTGTCAGCTAACACCCGATGGTGAGTGTCAGCACAGCAGCTATTCTTTGTTGGATGTATAAACTGGCCCCGTTAATGTCGTCTGACAGCTAAACTCATTATAAAGTTCACCGTGCAGAAAGGCATCAAGTGAAGACACACTGCAAGACCTTCAACCTTCATCGTCTGTGATGATACAGCCCAATATCAGTGAACTCGACACTGTTATTTAGCCCTTGTGAGTGTCTCCATGTTAAAGCTATGTTAGAATCCAGTTGAATGTGTTGAGACTGTTGATTTGATTGTTTTTGAAAAAAGTACAAGTAAATTCTGTATTCAAGAATTTGAGTGTTTCTGTGTGCACAATGGCTAGCACACAAGAATAAAATAGCAAGAATAATAATTAAAAAATCCATCTTGGAATTAAGATGGCAAATTTACATGTCTGTTTCCATGGTATTTGATCAATGGCATTAATTAATTAAAATAAAGACCTTTAAAATTTATACTATATTAGTAAAAAGTCTTATACCCAGAAACAATTGTTGCTGATTATACATTTGTAATTATTGTATAGTATAATTATATATTATCAACTATATCCTGTTTCTTTAAGTGTACTTGTTGCAAGTATGAGTGAGGCATCAGTCTGGACTGGGCTAAAACCAGTTTGAGGAGGCTGAAAGAAGGAAATGAGATGCTATAAACTGACTGAAGAACGTTTGACACAAATCATCAACTACTGAAAATACTCGGTTGATTTTTATGTCATTCTTTAGTTTAGTTAGTTCAGCTTTTCCTTCCGCATCTGTCCTGGAGGTGAAACTACACACGTGTCACTCTCTGTGCAGCCTCGTGAACCCGTCACCATCAGAGCCTCCCCTTCCCCCCCCCGAGTGCTAACTCCAGTTCATCTTCCTTCCCTTCAGACCTGTGTGAGTACAGCTTAGGCGACTCAAATCCCTTCGCATATTTTTCATTCGAAATCGGGATCGATATCTAAGCTGAGGAGATGTGGGCTTCCAGAGTTGTGATCCCCCCCCTTCTCCCATACGGGCCGCGGGAACGTTTGGATTTGAGGATCTTTGGGCTTCCAGTCTGGTAATCTGGGATGCACGTGGGTCAACGCTGGGTTCATTTTCTGAAAAAGTTAAGCTCCAGCTTCATCCTTTCAATTAGATTTGACCTTTTGTCCAACGCCGCTGCCAATTGTGCCGTCGCGCCGTCGATAGCCACTTAGTCATGAATTGAAAATTAATTAGTCCGAAAGCAATCAGAAACTTAAATTAGCTCTCACTCGCCATAGCTACTCACCAAAGCGATCTAGCTGCATTCAACCTGTCCAGCGTGACCTTTGCTTTCAAAATGGTTGAATTGCCCAACAAGAGAGCACACACAGGTAAAAAGGAGAGAGAATGAGTTACTGACCACAATACATGTTAATTTATTACTTTTAAGATCTTCTTCAGAAGGAAAGGTCATTAGAGAGAAAATAATGATGATCTAAACTGATACGGAGAGTCCAAAGGACCAGGACCAGGACCAATATTCCTATATTTAGAGAGAATTGCAGTCTTTGCAGGGATTTCACCTTCCTCCTCATGGATGACAGCATGCAAACGGAGTTCGTAGTTTATGTGTTGCCAGATCAGAAGTTCCCCTCTGTCACAGGGAGTGCAGGTCCAGAATAAAAGAACCAAACCACCGGCTCAGATCCATTTGGATGTCTGTCATGGTGTCCTGTGTAAGTGGGGTGTAATGTTAGTTGTTATTATCGTTGTTGTTTATTTAATTAATCACTCACTCACAGGATCATTCTGGGATTCACTATTACAACAAATGTTAAAGAAAAAAATCCCAACATTTATTGATTTTTTTTTTCAAAACTGACTCTCAAATTATGTTAAAGGATTTATTTAAATTTACTTGCTTTTTGCATTTAGGCAGTACAGTTTTTCCATCACAATAGTCAAACATGGTTGCATTCACTTACAATCAGAAATGTTGATTAAATATACATACAGTATACAGTAAATGCAACAATTGGCTTTGGCCTGCATTCTAGACACATATTATCTAAAACACCGGTAGGAGGCAGCAGAGGTTAGAAATAAAAAAACTAAAAAATCTCTTCCTTGAAGTATATTTGCTTTGCAGTGTTTAGACTCCATTTTATTGCCAATATCTCGATTACAAAGTGTCATTAAACCTGCATTTTTAAGCCCTGAGTTCTCACAGTGATGGGAATCTGTCCAGGCCCCGTCTCAGTCAAACACTTGGACGGCCTGTTGAGAGACATCTCCACAGTGTTCTACTTAGTCTCACAGCTCAGGACTTCTTACTGGAAGAGGGGAAGAAAATGGAGGAGTGTGGACTGACAGCTTCTCTCTATCATCTCAAGCCTGGGAACCCTCAGCAGGAGCAGCAAAAGAACACAAAACACACACTTGAGCAAAAACAAGGTGTCACACTGAAAAACAAAGTTCACCCCTGGACACAGCTTGTGCCAAATCTCTATTACATGGATGGATTTGACCAATTAAAACTTTTAATCCAAAGGCAGATGGGAACAAACATTACCCATATCACCCAGGAGATGACAATAAATGTGGAATGAAAATGAAGACACTTGTCTCAAAGAGCCAAACATGAGCACATGCAGGTGTACAACAAAAGGAGCGGATGAGTGGGGCGCTCTTTTAATGCTGATAGGAGGTGGAGGAGAGCCTTGGACAAATCAAGGCTGTCAGACAATGAAGTTCCACTGACTGCTGTCATGGACTTTGAGCGAAAGATGGGTGGTTTTCTGAGCTGGTTGTCGGGATGAACACAAAGCCTTCGGCACCAGTGCTTTCTATGGGAATAACAACAAGCATCAGAAGATTGTTGGCAGAGTTCATGGTCACCCGTGCAAGGCAGGGGCTGGAAGCCACCCAAGAACCTCAGGTTTTCCAGGCACTCAATATCATCATCTCAGCCGTTTAGGTGCCATCATCAAAGTAATTGTTGACCGTTGAAGAACTAGACCGAAATATCGGAGGAATCAGAGGGAATTCTGCTAGATATGGAATCATTCAATTTGTTATGTTGGATTGCGTATGGATTTGTTGAAGGTATCTGTGGCCACACGCTCCTCCCGCAGATCAAAGGAAGATGCTTATGATCGCTTCACTTCATCCAGGAATTTGAGTTGAGGGGCCCGATTCCTCGTGTGGTTCAGGAGGAAGCGATCATGTGAGGAGGCGCATACTTTGCTGCGAAATTCACCATGATGATCAACTCATGTGACGTCTCTGAGGGAATGTCTGATGCCTTCATCATGTTTGTCAGGCAACACAGAGTCTGAGCTCAACCGTTGCAGGGAAAGATGGTGGGGAAAAAATTAGCTGCGAACTCAAACGTTCTTCCAGTACGTGTACATTAAATTAGATTATAGACAACAGATCAATTGCTTTCTGATTGAGTGGTGTGTGTGTGTGTGTGTGTGTGTGTGTGTGTGTGTGTGTGTGTGTGTGTGTGTGTTAGGGTTACTCCTGTTTTTCAGGAGTAAAATTGAGAAGATTTTGTCAGATAAAAACATCAAGGAGGGGAAAAAGGCAGCTTCTGTAGCATAACCACAGAAAAAAAGAATTCTGTTCAAAGATCTTTTGATTCTCATCCAGTCTTGCTAAATTTGCTTGGTAAATTAGTGACAATGTATCAGCCTACGACTAAATTCCTTTATGAAATGAAGCAATCATAAGCATCTTCCTTTGATCTTCCTTTGATCTACATACAGACGTGTTTGCAACCTAGACAGCAACTACAAGTTCAGCAGGATGGGCCTTGGCCTCCGCAGCTCCAGGTATGGTCAACCACCTGTCTGGAGGCTGTGGAAGGAAATCAGGACCACGTGTCCACTGATGATGGCGCCCCACAAGGCTCCACAAGGCTCAGACCTCATGTCATATGCAAGGTTGTTCGTGGAGTCCACGTATCTCCACCTGTTGAAACATTGCTATATTTTTGTTAATTATGAGCACATTATTGGTGTTGACTCGTCAACCTGTCCCATGTCTCTTACAGTAGAACCAGAACTCTCTTCATATGGTTCTGTCCATACATGAAAAATTGTGACAATAAAGCTTTTATTCCAAAATAGACAAGGGAGCATTTACAATCTATTGCAGAGGAAGAGTAAAAATCAAAATGGATCATTTTGCAGCAGAGATGTTCTATTTTATGTCCCAAACAAACAACAGATGGACAAAGAGAGAGGAATTGTGTGGACACCCGCTGTGCAACCACAGAGCGATTCAACTGTGTGCGGTGTCTCCCCCTAGTGGTGGCCATATGAGGTGTAAAAACAAGAAAAATATTTATATTTTCAGTTTTAACTGTTGTTTATCAGAAGTGCTATTTGCACTAGAACCACTAGAAAGATTATCACAGTCACATGTAACTAAGAAAAAAGCTAAAATATTCTGATGTTATTATTTTGTTTTGGTTTGGAGAACTGGATTTGCCCTAAAGTTGCAGTAGACTGAACTACCTCTCCTTTTAGCGTTGATATTAAACCGATTTCACCAATGAATGAAGTGATTTCTTTAAATTACATTTCGATTGCTGCATTTGTTCGTAAGGGTCCACTGAACACTGCTGTCATTTATATGCATGAAGCTCTCTTCTGCTGGTTGTGTCGGCTGTTATGGACCCAGCGCTGTGCACCACCACCCTGAAGTCTCTGTCGAGCAGATGCTTTTCCCCTGTGACATTTTCCCTGCCTTTCCCTAAATCCATAAAGAGTTTTTTGTGTCGCCTTTATTTCTGGTGAATATGGCATTTTTTAGTGAGGCTGAGCTCAGACGGGTTGATCTCTGTCATCATTATTTCTGGGTAAGTGCCACACTGTCCCCATCTCTGCTGCTCCAAACCACAGAGCATCTGCGTGGGGCGCCATTTGAAAAGCAGCATGAACTGCTTTACAAAAAAAAAGCACATTTTTGTCACATTTAGTTATTATTATTGTCACAGTACATGATAATGAAAATGTTCATTTGCCCTGATAGGGTGGATTTGTGTAAAATAGTGTAAATTTGTATTTTAATTGAATATTTAATTTCACCTGAGGGGTTTGAATTTAAGATTTAGGTTTAACATTTAGATTCAACATTTAGATTTAGATTGAATATTTAGATTTAACATTTAGAGTAAACATTTAATATCTAGTTTTAACATTTAGATTAAACATTTAGATTTAACATTTAGATTTACCATTTACAAATGGCACCTCATACTTCCATACAGTCAACACTGGAGGATACTTGTGTACGATGTAGAAACAAGAGTTGGCATGGCGAGTGTGAGATTGAGGGCTTCATCAGCAGAGCAATTATCGGTGAATAAGCAGCTTCTCACACATACAAAATCATATTCGGGGAGGAAAACATCGTCAGTCCTTCACAGCAGGACACAACTGAGCAAGTTACGGTCAAATATTTTATTTCTACTGCCAATATTGTGTAAAATAGTTACTTTCTGCCAAATCCGTTTTACTAAATAATCAGTCTCCTTATGGAAGCTCATTTCTGCCCAGGCAAAACTATTTAAAACTCATTATTTGGTAAAAGTATATCTCTCAAAATCTATGATGAACTCTTAAATGCAACAGCAGCAAATTGATTCACAAAGGAGTTTTCAGTCGTACCTGTTAACTGAGAACTATGAAAATATGTGTATTTGCATATTTACCAGCAAAGATTATATATTATATATTTTATGGTGTCTTAATTGATTTCCACAATAATGGCAGTGAATAAATCATATTAATGTATAGAATCTAGTTCTTTTATGTAAATCCACCTGGCACCTGGTGTCGAATGAGTCGGGACGCTCTTCCCGAGTCTGTACGGGATAGATAAATTTGTTAAGCACTTTGATATACTTCTAGTAGTGTTAATGTTTTATAACCTTCTGCATCCTTGATTCCATGGTTGCTCACAATGCCACTGATTCCAGATATTGTGCTTCGCTTCCTGGAGAAAATAAATAAACCACGACATAAATGAATAAATAAACATGTTAAAATAAAATACACCACCCCAGAGCAAAGGCACACCGGGTTAATGAATAGTCGATGAAAGAGAAGTGTTTAGGCGCTGGAGCCGCCCGACATGTCCCCAGGAGTTAATGGAGACCTAAACAGAGTTGAAGGTGAAATGATATCTGATTTACAAGGATCAGTAGCCAGACAACCCTCCAAATCAAAACTGAGTTAGTGTTTTACAAGCAGGTTCAATAACTCAATAGCTAACTGCTTGTTATGAGTTCTGAGATGAGTTAGAACAGGAAATTTTTCCTTATTATGGCTATAAATGCCCTGTCCCTACCTTTACTGAGGAACGACAATAATGTATAAAGAAAATAGCTTAATTTACATGTTGCACCAACGAGCACATCAGTCCAATGGATTTGAATTGATTTGATTTGACAGTAAATTCCAATTTAATAAGACTTTATAAGAATCTTTGTGGGACAGTTTCTGAACTTTATGAGAACCATAGGTGGTCGGTTAAGAATAAGACTTACCATGCATATCTTTAAGGATTTAAACCATTGCTTCAAGGTCATTCCAATTTGTCAGTATGCTGAAGGTAACACATTTTGGTCAGGTGCTGCCTCAGACTTCACAAATCACAAGATCGGTTCCTCTTGTAGTGCAACAGAGGTCCCTCCTGTATATCCATTAATATTCTGGCCACATTTACACACATTTACATGCTTGGAAGTTGGCAGGGGCAGTAGTGCTCTTAAAATTGATTAAAATAGTTTTTAAAAAAATATATAATCAGATTTATGCATTTATTTTTTTCATAGTCTAGCAAAAGCCATCAAAGAGACTAGGCTTGTGTTCAATTGGATCTGTCGGAACGGATCCACGAGCACTCTTCCTTCAACCTCATTTGGCTACTTATCCTGAGACTGCATGTTCAAAGGAATCAGTGATCAAATCCGATCTTGATTTTCGGCTCTCACAAACAGCTTGATCACTTCAAATTAACTGTACAAAGGCGGCTTGAGTTGCATAACATGTTCGCTGATCTTACCTTACACGGTGTGCTGACACGCTCTTGGCCTAAATTTGAGGGAGACGGTTTCTCTTTTCCTTCGTCTTCATCCTCTTCCCCCAAAGTTTGGTCACAGGGACAACTGTGGACTAGGTGAGGCTATTAGAGTATCTCCTGACAGGTCACAGGAAGTTGGGCAGTACCAGCAGTCATTTATTAGTGGAACATAACATTTTTGGGGGTAAATTAGGGACGATAGAAGAGTAAAAGCCTCATATGTATGGAGATGGTCAGCACATAACAGTACTTCTTCATAAAGTACTTCTTAGCTTGCATTTTTTCCTATAAATGACAACCATATTCTAGTTTTGTGGTTTTTCAGTATTTGACAACTGGAAAATTGGGACAAATAACAAAAATAGCACTTTTTATTATTTCCCACTGTTGTCTAAGCCTACAGTGTGTCGTTCTTCTACCAATATTATTATTTGTTCCATGTTTACTGCACCTTTGGCATATTGGCTGCATGACGTGGGGATGAACTTACAAGTAAGAAATGAATGTTTCAGTTTACTCACAAGCAAGCAAAGTTCATAAGCAAGTGCAGAACATTCAGTCAAGGTTAAATGTCAGGCTGTTTTATGAGGCCGTACTACTTACATTCCTACGACCGAGTGGTTTTTGATTATGTAACTTTAAAATAATTTTTAAAACCCCTGTCCCAGCTACAGGAGATGAAAATCTTTGGAAATTTGTGCCAAAAGAAATCAAATCATCAGCAACATCTGAAGGGTACTGCTTTAGGGAACAGTAATCTGTACATCTGTATTTCTTTGTTCAACCATAAGGTGAAATGACCCGTGTCAGGTTTAATAGTTCTTGTAATTATGGTTTTGTTCCTTGTTTGGGCTTTGCTTTACTTGTCGCATGGCCCCGAGCTCTTTATTGTTTGGCTAAGGTTAAAAATATAACCAGTTCTCACAATAAAGCCTCCTTCTTCCGCCTTGAACAGCAGAATGGAATCAGCACCTTGAGCACCGGACCAGGAGAAGTCCAGCTTACCTGAGATCAAAACTGAATTTTGTAGCTAAAAACGGTTCAATGGAGTCACCAGTGGTCAGCGACGGTATTCACCTGGCTGCCTATAAACCCAGACATTCTCCGTCTTTACCAGAGGGGAATGGATCAGCAGGAGGATACTCAGACTCTGACTACTACCATCGTTATGGTGATGGCAGCAATTTAGCATCTAGTGGCTCGGATGCATTAACAGGCTACGAGACTCTGGATTCTCCACCAAATTATGACTTCTATGCAAACACAGAGGTGTGGGGTCGCCAAAGGCACTTTAGACCATCTCTGTTCCAGCTTTATGCACAACCGGAGGTTGGAATTCGTTCTTTAAACAGTTGTAGTTCTTTTAAAATGACTTCTTACATTTGTGATTTTGGGTTTTCTCTCATTAGGATGACACCAGACCTCCAATGTATGAGGAGACGACGGGCGAACAGGGGATAAGTGGAGACAGCTCCTGTGACGATGAGGAGGAACAGAAAGAACCGCCGCCTGAACCTACACGGTTTGGTTGGATACAAGGTGTCATGGTAGGAAGAGTTAGCATAGTCTTGACGACTAGACGTATGCGGGTTTTCACCCTGACCACAACAGGTTGCATCTTTAGCTTTGCTTTCTTGTTGCACAGCTCTCACTTCTGCCAACTTTCCAAATCACAAAAGTGTCACTTGTCTATTCCTTTAGGAACATAACTGAGATGCAGTCTTGTTTCTGTTCAGTTTTTTAAGTTAGCATGGATTTTAGCAGCTGCATCGTCACTACAAATCTGCCTTCATCTCTGCTTTCCCCCATTTTGGAACCTTCGCTATTGGCTTTTTTTAAACTGAATCCAAATGAGCTTTTGAACTTAGTTGTTTTATTTTGTTCGCAGATACGCTGCATGTTAAATATCTGGGGGGTGATCTTGTACCTAAGACTGCCTTGGATCACTGCTCAAGCTGGAATAGGTAGATCAAAACAAGCTCTCTATCTTACTCCAAGTTTTTTAAGTCTTGCGTTCTCTCTAAACTGTCCTTCTTCCTCAGGAATGACCTGGGTGATCATCTTATTATCCTCTTGTATTACTGGAATCACTGGCCTTTCAACGTCAGCCATCGCTACCAACGGAAAGGTCAAAGGAGGTATATGGTAACAAACATACAAACAATAAACAGAAGATCATTTTATTTTAAACATGGTTCTTTTTATCAGGTGGGACCTACTTCCTGATCAGTCGTAGCCTCGGTCCTGAGTTGGGCGGATCAATCGGCCTCATCTTTGCATTCGCTAACGCAGTGGCTGTGGCCATGCACACTGTCGGCTTTGCTGAGACCGTCACAGACCTAATGCGTGTAAGTCAGATGTACATTTTTACGTCCAGATTCGTGAATCTGGACAGAAAAGTCGGTCCAATTACAAACCATTAAGGTCTGATTTCCCAGGAGAATGGAGTTTCTATGGTGGACCGAACCAACGACATCCGTATCATCGGCATCATCACTGTCACGTGTCTTCTTGGTATCTCCATGGCTGGAATGGCATGGGAGTCGAAGGTTAGCCTCATCCAAAAATATCCGCTCTGGCTACACAGCCTTCGTTTTGAGTGCAATGAACAGATATCAGATCACATCCACATCTTTCACCTTCATTCAGTCATTAAAAACAGAAATTAATTAATAATTTGGAGTCATCAAACTCCAAATTATGCCCCAAAAACATAATAACTAGTTAAATCATAAACCCTCCACATTACGAATTATTGGCCCCACTGGGTTTGTGGTATGTGAATAATTTTGTTTTTCCAAATAATATTATGTTTGTTTTAATTGAACAACCTTGGACATTAAAAAATAAAACACATTGTTTACTATAAAGGTAAACTGTAATCACATCTAGATTATTTACCTATTTCAAAAATAAGCCTTGTTTTGCAATATTTTGCATTTTTTTGTTCCGATACTACCGGCTGCCACTTTATCTCGTGTAACTTATGTAAATGCACAGAATTCCTTTTACAGGCCCAGGTTCTGTTCTTTCTGGTGATCATAGTGTCGTTTGCAAGTTACATCGTCGGAACCGCAATTCCGGCTACGCCACAGAAACAAGCCAAGGGGTTCTTTAGCTACAAAGGTAAATCAGCTAGTGATCGAGTGCGGAACATAAGCAATGACATCCAGGAGAGAATTTTAATTGCCTCCTTTGCCTTCAACAGCTGATATTTTTGCGACTAATTTTGTCCCCAACTGGCGAGGAGAACAGGGCAGCTTCTTTGGCATGTTCTCCATCTTCTTTCCTTCTGCGACGGGAATCCTGGCTGGAGCAAACATCTCAGGAGATCTGAAAGTATGCTCGTTTAAATTACCTTGTGGTTGACTGTGATTTAAAATGGGAAGGAGTTCATTCAAGAGAAACAAACTATCTCTCTATAAACCTTTCATTTCCTTCCCAGAATCCAGCAGTAGCTATTCCGAGAGGAACATTACTGGCAATATTCTGCACCACCGTGTCGTATATCATCATCTCGGCCACTATTGGTAAACATTGCAAAGTGAATTTGTACATACAGACGGCTTTGAGGTGATGCTCCAGCAATGTAGGATAAAGTGTTTGTCTCTTCCCAGGTGCCTGTGTGGTGCGTGATGCTTCCGGCCTCTTAAATGACTCTCTGTCAGTGACCGCATCACCGGAGAGCTGCACCGGTTTCGCCTGTCACTACGGATGGGACTTTAGCGAGTGTACCAACAACAAGTCGTGCACCTACGGCATCAGTAATTACTATCAGGTCAGGAAAAGATTCAGGGAAATCTCTTTTCACCAGTTTTGGCTCAAGTAGAAAGTGAAAACAGTGAAATTTTAGCTCTACCTGAAGAATCTGATTTCCTGAACCAGATGGATTCATTGGTGGAAAAATGGACTTGAGTTTATGCGAGATGTTTATGTTCTCAGTCAATGGGCCTGGTGTCGGCCTTTGCCCCTCTCATCACTGCTGGTATATTCGGAGCTACGCTGTCCTCGGCTCTGGCCTGTCTGGTGTCTGCTCCCAAAGTATTCCAGGTACCAACACACAGAACCCATTACTACACCCTCTGTGTGCCTCTGACCAACCATTCATTTTCATGAAAAGGAAAAAAGTAAGTGTTCACACCCTCTTAGAATGGTAGGGTCCACCAGCCCTCTTCTCAGCCGGTTGCCTGAACACTTGAGGGGGGAAGAGTCTTGGTCACGGAAGGTAACACGGAACCCAAAGATCAGTCTGGCTGAACTGCAGAGATGGAGTCCTGGTTGATGCAAACCTCCTTCAGACAGGAATGATGGAGACGCTTAGAAACAATAAATGAAGCAGGTTTTCCCCTATCGTCCAGATCTGTGTCTTACTACAGCTCTGTCTTTGAGCGCTTCAGGAAGTTCTTTTGAGCTCAAGGATCTCATTTTTGCTCTGCTTCGCATCAGGAGCTGTAACCCTTACTTAGTCAGGGGTGTGTTCCTTAAAAATCAGGTCCAGTCCATGTAATTCAACACAGCTGGACCCGGAGACCCATTTCAAAGACATACGCACACACACACACTGTTTTTACCAGTTAATTGGTCATATGCCTGCATTTTTAAAATCACTAATGACATTCCTGTCCTAATCATACATTTTGTAATATCTAAGACTGATTTATTTAACAAGATGAACTCGCAGCTGATGTGATTAATTCAGTCCAAATTGACCAAATAGTACTAATTCATGTGGGGACAACTGATGCATCTTAAGAGAAAGAGACAAAATCCCTTATACCACATTGGCACTACATAAACAAATAGTTGAAAGTCTGGATTTACTTGCAGTTTGCTCGCATGCAGGAATGTAAATCAATGTGTTTGCTTCAGCAGACTTCTCATTTTTCAGTTCGACTCAGTGATGGGGACTTTGTTGGGCTCCAACTGTCCTCATTGAGCTATAGGCTGTCACCAGCTGCTGACGCCAACTCCTTGGCTTCCTTTAAAGCTTCTCTGATTAACTGCTGTCACCAAGCAAACGCCCTAAGGGGTTGCTGATATGTGGTTCACCTGTCTTGTCTCTTTGTTTCTCCGCCAGTGTTTGTGTAAGGACAAGCTCTACCCTTTCATTGGCTTCTTTGGCAAAGGTTACGGGAGAAACAATGAACCCATCAGAAGCTATATACTGGCTTATTTCATCGCTGCCTGCTTCATCCTCATAGGTGAAGCTCAGCATTTACCTTCTGGATGTTGAATTTGAATTTCCTTGTATTTTAAAACTATTGAGGAGTTGCGTGATTACATCCTATATTTATTATAATGCTCTGGCTCTGCTCTCTCTACCCAATAGCCGAGCTGAACACCATTGCTCCGATCATCTCCAACTTCTTCCTGTGTTCGTATTCTTTAATCAATTTCAGTTGCTTTCATGCCTCGATTACTAACTCACCAGGTAAGAGGGCCAACATCAATGAAATTTGAGTGTTTTTAGTGTGTGTAAGCAGGCGCTGATGTGTGTGTCACCAGGTTGGCGTCCGTCTTTTAAGCTATATAACAAATGGTTGTCATTGCTGGGAGCCGTGTGTTGTGTGGTTATTATGTTCCTGCTGACCTGGTGGGCAGCGCTCATTGCCTTTGGCGTCGTCCTCATCCTTTTGAGCTACACGCTGTACAAAAAGCCTGGTAAAATGAGAGCATAGAGTTAGAAAATACCATTACCATCACGGTATGCTCCATTCTTTTCACATTTCTCTTTCATTTTATATTAAGATGTAAACTGGGGATCCTCCGTACAAGCAGGTTCTTATAATATTGCGCTGAACCAATGCGTCGCCCTCAACCACGTGGAGGACCATGTCAAGAACTACAGGTCAGTAACGCTCATCATATGTCCTCTTTTTTTAACATCTTCACACTCTCAGCGTGTCAGTTATCGCTGTATACATGTGAATTTATTAACAAACCACACACTGACAAAGAAAAGTTTTTCCTCAAGAGAGAATTAAATGTACCGGTAATGGAGTAATGCTTATGCCTGTTGAGATACACTTAGTAGGATGGAATCTTGCATCACATTTGATGAGGATTTGCAGTCTTGTAATTTAGGTCAATCCTGCTAACTCACACTGTGAAATCACTCCAAAAGTGTTGATGCGTATGTGTGAATTTCTCACATTTCAGGCCTCAGTGTTTGGTGCTGACTGGCGCTCCTGGCAGCCGTCCAGCTCTGGTGGATCTGGCCGCCTGTTTCACAAAGTATCTCAGTCTCATGATGTGCGGCAATGTGATCACTGTGAGCTCAACTTGGCACACACAGACGCATATTTTCTACGGATGGCTACAAATTCAAGTTGACTTTAACTAATTAAAACATTCATTTCTAAACATGTTTTATGTTTCATGGCTTCGACTGTCACTTGTTTGGCAGGAGGAACCCTCTCCATCAGCAGTAGAAAAGGCAAGTGGCAAAACTCATGTTACCTGGTTAAACCAACGGAAGGTGAAGTCATTCTACAGAGGTGTGGTGGCGCCAGAGCTACGATCTGGAGTAAACGTGCTGCTGCAGGTCAGAATCCAATGTTGAACATGTCTTTTATTTTGGAAAAATAACTTATTTTGAAAGGTATGGATCAGACGCATGCAGCCACCTAGGCGTTAGCCATGGTAAAAACAATTAGATTGATGAGCGAAAATATGACCTGGGTTATTTAAAATGTGACTTTTTGTTCATTGAGGATAATAAAGGACATGAACCCTAATAGTGGGTTGTGAACCAATGAACCAATCAATTGTGGGTCCCACAGTGAGAGCAGCTGAGAACAATAATCAAAGGTCTAGTATTGTCCAGTTTTGGAATCACAAAGATACTGCTTCTCCCATGAGTATGATATTAGTCCTTTTCTTTTTCCCGTAGCATTCTGCAGTAAACCTATAAATAGTGAAGAATGACTATTAAGTTTTTACCCTCGAAAAGAAATCTAAATCTTTTTTTTTTTTAAGTGACCTCCTTAAGATTTAAATTTACATGCAGGTTTAATTAATATTTTACATACTTTAGATACATTAGTTTATTCCCCTTCTCTTGCAAATGATCAGTCTGTTTTTTTACTTTTCGTCTGTTATTTTAGTCATTTATAGCGTATATTTTTTAATCTCCTTTTAAAAGGGTTAGATTATTTCTTAGAACAAGATTGTTACTGGCAAATCTTTACCCCTATCCAAGTTACTCATCCCCTTATACTGTATTTTATAAACTATCTCTCAGTTGTGGGGAGCATGGTTTGTAACCCGAATGAAAAGATTGTTTAACCATGAACCCTCAACCCTACAAGCAGACTGAAATCTGTTAGCACAACTATTTCCTTCACTTGATATCCTGAATAAGAACAGCACACAGACCTGTTGGCATTATAATACAGGAGCCAATCATGAAAGGAAGTGTGGGAAAGTGGGCTGCAAACACCCAACTGTTGCAAAAGACATCATTTAGCCAAAATTCTTAACATTCATGAGTGTATTTTTCATTTTAACTTGAGTAGTGAGGTGTGATTAGACCTATCTGTACTGACTGACATGTGATGATGTCAATGAAAGGCTCATGAAATTTATAGAAATGGTGTTTGATATTTTTTAACTGTAGCAATTTCTAAAGGGCATTTTGAGAGATTAATTCTGATCACAAGTATGTAACACAGCCTCACAAACTTAAATATCAAGCACCACATTTCAAACGCTGTTATTATTAACAAGAACAGCTGAACTTTTAATGACATCCCAATTAAAGAGAATAGATGTGAAAATTTTATGTTATTTGATCACGTCCCACAATTCAGATTGCGCAATATTGGGGAAATAACGAGGCTAACTGGCTTTTTAAAATTTATTTATTTATTTTTTGCCTTTTTTCAGGGTGCGGGATTGGGTCGCTTGAAGCCAAATGTGTTGCTGATGGGCTTTAAGTCAGACTGGCGCAGTGACTCACCTTGTGCTGCACACAGCTACATCGGAATCCTGCAGTGAGTACGAGGCAGGCAAGGAAAATCCACTTGATGAACATCATTCCCTGTTAAGGTTAACTTCCTGTGTTTCAGAGATGCATTTGATCTGCAGTATGGAGTATGCATACTGAGGACAAAGGAGGGCCTGGACGTCTCTCGTCCATCTCAGTCACACAGTGAGAGCTTTCTCTTGGATTTCAGTGCACCTGTCAGCTTCTTTTCAGATAATGAGGACAGTCGCTGAAGAGCTTGTTTGCAATAAATGCCAAAAATCTCTTTTGACCACAGTAAACGAGGCTTTTGACGGAGGACCAGAGGGTACAAACATTGTTTCTACCCGTTCTACCACAAGCGCAACTTGTAAGTTTATAAAATCTCAAATGATGAGCTATTAGGCTATGGGTGGGGGAGCAAGATGTAGAATGTTACATACCTTTTCAATACATCTGAACTAAAATATATATGTATATTTGTATTTTAGCTACGGTCTTGGCTCCTCAGCCAATTACTGTTTTCCAGAAAAAACAAGGAAAGAAGACTATTGATGTGTACTGGCTTTCTGATGATGGAGGTCTGATCATTTTAAAATCTTTAGCTTCTCCAATAAGGCATTGAAATCTGACTTTAAATTTGCAGTTTCATCCCATCCTGTGCCATAATGCAGATGTGTTTGTCTTGGAAAGATGTTTACCTTAAACTCAGTTTAATTATATGCTTTATTTTTTATTAGGTTTGACGCTACTGCTGCCCTACCTGCTCACTCGCAGGAAACGCTGGGCCAGGTGTAAGGTCCGAGTGTTTGTAGGAGGAGAGGTTGAAAAGAAGGAAACCCGAAAAGAGGAGTGAGATTGTGGAATATGTATTGTCAGGTGCCATTGCTGTACATATGACCCAAATATGAGGAGCTGTGTTTTTTTACTCTCAGGGTTGTGGCACTGATAAAGAAGTTCCGTCTTGGTTTCTGTGATGTTGAAGTGCTTCCTGATGTCTATCAGAGCCCCCAGCCTGCAAAGTGAGGCACTTGTTGAGTAAATGCCAGAGTTGCAAAAGAAAATCATCATGAAATAAATGGCGATGTAATCATTATTGTTTTCATCACTTTTAGCTTACACTTCCATTTGTGTGATTTTCTTGTAAAAATGACTCACTTCTTTGCATTGATTACTTAATTTTTTCTTTAAATGATTGAATTTCCATGGCAAATTTATTCATCTTTCATGTCAGACCATGTATGATAAACCGGTTGTCGACTGGAAATAAAAATCTTCTTCTCAGTTGTTTTAAATTCTGATCATCACTTTGATTCAGCAGTGTCCTCTGCATGTCTCTGTGTTGTCTAGCATCCAGAGGTTTGAGAATATGCTCAGTGACTTTAGAATAGTCACAAATCCAAAACAGGACACTGAGGCAGAACTGCCAAGACAGCAGGAGGAGCCGTGGATGATCAATGACCAGGATTTAGAGAAGAACAAGAGCAAGGTTTGATATTATTGATATGAGATATTTAGCTGTCCTCTGTGAATGACCTTATAAATCCTCTCTGTGGCTTTCAGTCTCTGCGTCAGATTCGCCTCAATGAAGTTCTCCATGATTATTCCAGAGATGCTGCACTGATTATCATGTGAGTAGAGGACTCCTTGAGTCTTCACTTCGATATGTAGCGGGTTGACATTTTAAACCCTCTTTGCTTTCTCTATGACAGAACCATGCCAGTGGGAAGGAGAGGAGTGTGTCCTAGCACTCTCTACCTGGCCTGGCTGGACTTCCTCTCACATGATCTGAGGCCTCCGGTTCTCCTGGTCAGAGGAAACCAAGAAAATGTTCTCACCTTTTATTGCCAATGACAGTTATCACTGAAAATGATTCATGATGAAGTTCCTGAAAGTTATACTTGATTAGCAAACCTTAAGTGCCATGTTTAGTTCCTGTATAATTTTAATCTTCTTTGGTTTAACTTTGTAGATATGTAGGACTTAATTAATTCAGGATGCTTTTAATACAATTATCCAACATAAAATGCTCGTTTCTATATGTATTTCTGTTGCTCTTGTTATTTTTGTTAACTGAAAACATTCCTTTTCTTTGTAGTTTGCTTTAATAAATGTATAGGGACTTCATTTATGTGAAACTAATTTTATAGATCATATAATTTTAGTTTTTGTGCTTGGGTAACCAAATGCAAATGATGTGTTTCGGATGTTTTTGGGCTGCTTTCATAGTTCTCAGAGTAATCTCTCTGAGTGTGTCCACTGTCTTTACAGAGAACAGAACATCAATACAGCAAAAACAGTAGTAAACAACATTTCACATTTTCTGGAAAGGTCCTGGAACAGAAGGACTTTAAGCTGAAAAAATCTGATGTATCTCATGGTGTTGAAATTATATATATATATATACGTGTGTGTGTGTGTGTGTGTGTGTGTATAAATATAGATATATAGATATATATACGTGTGTGTGTATATATATATATGTACTTTATGTACTTTCACATTTCTATTTCATTGACTTCACGGTGCACTTGTGAAGTGAAGCATGTCTGCGCATGCGCATGCGGGTTTTTTTCTCCGACATCCACGTCAGACCACGAGCAGACGGCAACCAATCACGAACGGCCACAGTGTGTTTGGAAACAACATTCCTCCCTGCTAGAGTCGCTTCTGACATTCAGAAGGAAGACAACTGGAGATCAACCGGACTTCGTCGCCTCTGTTATTTTCGTCTGTCTGTTCAGAACTTCCCGAGACGGGAATCGCTCTTATCATAGCTGTCGCGAGTAACCAGCGCGAGGCAGACTACCGAAAGAGAAAATGGATAGCGACAATTCTCAACAAACGACCATTCGTATAATTATAAAAACGCCCAACCAGGCCTACAAGGACCAAACCATCGACGGTGTCCATCTGAACTGGACTGTGAAAGAGCTAAAAATGCATTTATCAGCGGTGTACCCAAGCAGACCGGTGAGTATTCAGGCTGATTAACAGGTTAGCCGGATGCTGTTAGCAGAAAATAGCGCGAGGCCGAGTTCTGGAATGTAGCTCGCGCTTCCTGAACAGCTGTCAGGCGCGTGCACATTTCATTATTATTGCGTAATGCAGCTGATGGCATTAAAATGTCTTAATTCCGGTTTTCTTCGGCTGGAGAACAGAGCTTTATTATAATCGCACTTCATCGTAGATGGGAATGAAATGGGACTTGTCAAGTGTTTACATAGACACCTGCCCTTTAATGGTAATACGCTATTATTTATTGATTTACCTTTAGGAGAGCTGTCCATGTAATCACATATGCTGGCAGGTTCATTACAGGTCTATTTTTCCATTCTGTGTTATATTTTGACCTCTTAATGAGACCTTGTTATTCACACATTTTAATTTATTTTTACCCCCTTTAGCCTGTGAGTGGCCAGAGATTGATCTATGCTGGTAAACTGCTGCTTGACCATCTGCCATTGGAAGATCTATTCAAGCAGGTATGGAAGAATTGTTGTATTGACCCCGATTTGGTTACAGACAGGCACCAGAATTAATGGAGTTTTAGTCCATAGAAAGGTTGCAATCATCAGCCTCAGATGTGTGATGTGCACCATCGTGAATATTCCGAGGGTGAAAAGAGCAGTGTGGAAATCACATTTAAAGTAACTGCTGAAATAGGAGAACCGGCGATATATATAATTTCTTTACAACGTGTGCCACTAGGATTATTTGTTTTTAATCAGGACGTTATATGTTGTGTGTCAGATTGACATCACCCCTTCGCTGCATCTGGTGTGTGCACTCGGGAATCGGCACCAAGAGCTAGGAGCAAGATCCAAGGTAAGAAATGCGAATGTTTAATCAGATCTCTTATAAAACATAAGCGGTATGTCTATTATTCCATAGGAAATTGTGACTTAACCTCATTTGAAACAAGTTTTTTTCATTTCAAATTTGTAGTTGCCTTTCATTTGCAGCTGATTTTGCTCCTCTTTTTAGTAATTCACCGCAGAATTATCATTTTCAACCTCCTTAATGTTAAATGTGTTTTTGTTTTTATTTTCCTACTTGTAAGACTCCCATATTGTTTATAGAGCTCACAATTGACCACATGCATACAAAGATTTAATTAAATGATTCAACCTGTGGAATTCCACAACATATTAACATTAGACCTGCTATTTAGAGAATGGCAGCTCTTCTCTCAGTAACATTACGCCACCGAGCATGACAGTTTCGCTTCAGTCTTCTCTAAACTTGTCTTTGCAGACCAAAGTGACAGAACAGGTACAGCCCAGCAGCAGCTCCTCTGGGACTCCAGAACTGAGACAGAGGAGGCAGACCTCTCCCTCTTTGCCTCCTGCTTCAGCTCCGACACATACTCCTGGAAACCCTCCATCACCTGCAATGTAAGCCGCAGTGCAAGACCTATGCAGTCGTTTCCCCACCGTGACCCAGCAGCAAAATCTTTTTATCAAGTTTCATCAACTGCAAATGTAATCAATATCTCTGCCATGAATCCATGTTATTATTAGTGCTGCTGAAGTGAGCTTTTTAAAATTTAGATGTAGTCAATTCCCCAGCTGCCAAACAGGAAGTTAAGACGAGCACATCATAGCGTTATTGAAACAGCCTACCCATAATAAGATCTAAAGGAATATAGGTTGTTTTCTGGTTACAACCAGAAAAGGAGGTAGGTTTAGGCCTTTTACACAGTGGACCATTTCATGGAATCTGTTTGAATTTGCCTGTTGGCCATAAGTATATTTGACTTGCGATGACAGGTCACCGTGTCTTCTGCTTCGTAGTTGGAGATTATCTCCTGGTTCATTTCTTATGACCTGTCCACAAGTTGGCTAGTAGTGAAGTGGCGACCTGCCACTCTGGCTCAGCTAAAGTTGATGTGCGAGCGCTATATATCTATATATATATGGATGGATGGATGAATGGATGGATAGATAGATAGATAGATATGATAATAATGTGATAATCCTGAATACAACCAGAATAACAATCTTCCTATTTTTTTCATTAATGTTTTATTTTTAGTTGTCCATATTTTTAGTTTATTTTTAGTTGTACAAAAATCTATTTTATGTGACGTTGGGACTCTAAAGTTCTGAGTGCACCGTAGTGGTGGTTTAACCTGCTCTAGACCTTGGCTGAGATCGAGTCACATGTTTTTCTGCAGGCCTGGAGCCCAGCAGATGACCCAACCTGCCTTTCCCTCGTACTCGCTGTACAGCCCTCAGCAGCTCCTGTGGCTCCAACATATCTATGCTCAACAGTATTACATGCAGTAGTAAGTGCTCATTCCTTTATACACAGGATCTCATTGGGGTAATCGTGGCGATTAGTGCTTTAATCTATTTAATCCCTGACTAGTATGACATTTGCGGGTTTTTTTTCCCACAGCCATGCAGCCCTGGCAGCAGCCCGCTCAGACTCATCTACACCAGCATCAACCGTAGGCCAGTATCCACCAGTTCCTGCCCACCACTTACCCGTTCCGGCTCCCTTGGGCAATCAGAACCCCATCAATGACCTTCCGGTAAATCCAAACCCAGTGCAGGAGGGCGCTTTTCTCAACCCTGCCGAGGCCAACAACAACCTGCGGCTGAACGCGCAAGGCGGAGCGGTAATGGAAGACGAAGAGGACGTGGAGCACGATTGGTTGGACTGGTTGTACTCAGCTGCGAGGGTTGGAGTTCTACTCATGATTGTGTACTTCAATTCCAACCTGAGTCGCTTTCTGCTGGTGATGGGCACCCTCTTCCTCATGTATCTGTGAGTTTATGCTCTCTCTCTACTTATTTGGCACAAATCCCAACACTAACCCTAGCAAAGGCTGGCATTAGCCTCCTCTGGGTTTATTATAAAGTCAGCCATAAGTCAGGACGTGCACAGTTCTGAACAAGTGAACGAGAGCCACGCCAGGAGTCAATAAATAAAACCAGTCAGTGAGTTTGTGAGTGGATAAAGGCTGGGGACACAAGGAGTGTTGGTGCCACATCAGCACTGTTATCGCCAGCCGAGGCCACGCCGTTTCTTTACTCATCATGTTCTGGTCTCACGGCGTGTTTGCTGTTGTGTAACTCACACCTCACATGTGCTACATCCCTTGATCGTACGCAGTTGTCAGTGTGGGCAGGGTGAAGATTAGCATCAGCAGCAGGTGCAGAGTAAATATTTAACAACACAAGTGTCACTTTGCAACTTTTAGCCCTGCCTTCTTCTTCTTCAGCAAATTTGTCTCTTCTGCTCCTCTTGGATCATTCCTTCTGAGCAAAATAAGCACCGGCCTATTAGCAATAGCATGAGTTCATTCTGGATTAGTTTAATGACAGCTGCTGTGCCCAAAATATGCAACAAAACATGTATTTCTAAAAGCGTCCATCAGAATTCTGTCCTTTTTCTAACGACAGGCTGATCGTGTCCACTAAACACAATAATATGTAAACATATGGGATAAACAAAACTGTAGATCCCTTCTACTATGAGACAAGTTGACCAAATCTGTCAATCTCTGAAGATTTTCATCCATCAAAAACCACTAACATTGCCTAATTTCTAGATGTTTGCACATTGTTGAAACCATGTTGGTTTCTTTTTATGATTGTCATTAAACGCTTTGTTCTGCTTTCTTCCTCTCCAACAGCCACACTGCTGGTTGGTTTCCCTTCAGAAGGCAAGTGCGTGTCCAAGAGCCTAATCACCAGCAGCCCCCTGAGGTCCAGCCAAACCAGCAGAATGAGAACCAAAACCCAAATCAAGTGAGGACTTTTTTTGGATGGATTTCCCCCCCTTATTCACTTCCTTTTTACAGTACAGTGTCATCAGAGACCATGTTTTTACTCATCTGTCTTTTCAGGCTGGTGAACCCGCCGAAGGACGACCTGCTGCTCCACCGGAGGCCTCAGAAGGATTAACCGCAGCCGTTCTAGTGCCTCCTCACAGGGTGTCCCTCATGTGGACAGCCTGGGTGTTCTTCAAATCGTTCTTTTCCTCTCTCATACCCGAGGGTCCTCAGGGCATGGTCAACTAATTTTACCAACAAGGACAGACGGGAAAAGCGAACTTATTGAACTTTTACACAACGAACCATGAAGATGTGGGAAGGGAAAGAAAGACGTCTGGAGCCATCATTTCAAGCCCTCTAAAGCAACTCTTTTGGGTTTTCGAAACTGAAGTGAACTGCAAAAACACGCATGAAGGACAACGGTGTCTAATATCGGTGTATCTTTGTCTTCCGTCATTCCAGCCCAGCTTTGATATAAAAGTCCTACAGAAGACGTGAGAGGAAATGACTCGTTTTCCATTTAAATTCTGAAAATTGTCAATATTCCGTCTCTTATTTGCCCAAACTGTTGCAAAGCAACAGGGGGTGATAATCATGAATGAATGGAAAAAACTCCATTTTTATTCAGCCAAATCAACAAAAACATGCTGTCATCCAAATTATAGTAAAAAGTAAACATTTGTAAATATACTATATGTACATAAAGCACTTTACAACATGCGTTTTATGCAATCTTATTTGAATACATAAAGGACATGGGTTAATATATATCTCATTTTAAATGGCTCACTGTTGTTACACCAATTATTGTTTAGAGAAAGATTAACTTGGGACCTCTCTGAAGCGCTGTTTATACCCACAAATGATCTTATTTCTTTATTTTCTCGTCAAACGTCTGGACTTTAATCAGGATTTAACAGGAGATGCGGTTTGTAAGTTAAAAGGTGGGACAGGGAAGTTGGAACCTGCATGGCCTTTGGAAACGCAGTCTGTTACTTTCTGTTTCAGTGCTGCATCTACTGCATGTTTTATGGTGCAATCGTGGGAATTTAATATTGTCTCCAAAAGCTGAACTCTACTACTTGGTCAAGCTACATTTTCAGTGTTTGAATAGAGTTTCTGGCAGGTTTCTCTCTCCGTAGTTTGATTTCTTCTGAAGTCTTTCGTGCAAGTTGCTTGTGAAATAACATTTGTCATGAAACAGCAATAATGGCTGCAATAAAAGTAATTCTTCTTCCTAATGATGTTTTATTTTGATAAATGAGACAGAGACACATTCATCACAGTTTATAGAGGAATCGCCCTTTTAATTACCAAGAGTAAGAGACATAAATTAAGCTACGATGATGCTACAATGTCATTCAAACATGTTTCTACTGTAGCCTGAACAGCAAAAACCAACTTTAATGTTCTGCAGAATCATTATTCCTAAACTATAACCTCTCAACCTTTTGGCAGGAAAGAAACAAACTCTTTTCTTGTAGCATGTATGTATGAATATATTCAGGTATGCAAAAGAGAGGACTTTTCCTGTTAGAAGACCTTTTATTACCCGTTTTGCCTGATGTGCATTTTAACTTAAAAGACAATAGACAATCACCATGGCAATTTATGAATAGGGCATAAAGTTCCCAATAATATTATTTGCCCAGTTTTTTTGTGACGTTTCCGTCCACTAGATGGAGCCATGCGCAGACTTCTGGTGGCCACCTTATCCATGTTGTTTACATTGTGATGTGGCCCCTGCTGGGACCCCCCTGAAGCCTCTGGCTGATCCTCCATTAGGTCCTCCATTAGTTGTCACATGCTGGGAGGTTCGGAGAAGATCGTAGTGTCACCAGAGCATCACGGAAAGAAGGAAGCAACAATCCGCTGTTTGATTTTTCCATATTTTCAGAGGGCGTCTTTGTCTGGAATCTAAGATTGGTGGATTTTTGACTCAAAAATGTTCAAGTCGACAACCTCTAGCGACCCCGTAAGGCTTCAATGACATCTTTATGGGGTATGTATCACTGAGAAAATCAAAGTGCCTCAGCCTCATGCTCTGCCATGACATTCCATCGATTATCAATGAATCAAATCCCACCAAAATCCATTTAAACTGTGCTTCTTCGTGAAGGGTGGATCTCTGTCTCTGAAAGACTGAACAAAGACGAGATTACTGAGAGGTTCATCAATCTGAAGACACCCTGTCAATGCTGGCGAAACGTCTCATTCGCATAAGGTAAAAAGGGAGAAGAGAGGATCATTTTGAACTTTGACCTATCCTGGAAAAACCACGGTTCAGGAGAATCCGGGGAGACACGTTGAAACACAAACAGTCCACAAGGTTAGTAACCTGGGGGGAGCTCAAACATCCCACCACTATGCCTTGTGAAGTGTTGCGACTGCCTCTGCACTGCCTGCTGCTCCTGTCTGTGATCGGGCTGTCCCAGGCCTGCCTGGAGGACCCCGCTTCCGCCTACAGATTCACAGGCGCTGTGTGTCGTCTCACCTATCCAGCAGCTGTTGTGTGTAAGTTGGAATATCATAGTACCTTAGGTGTGTGTTCATTTTCCCTCCCGTCACTGTCACGTCTGTGTCCAAACTGTAGTAAATGAGAAGACCACGAAAGTGATCGAAGCCGCTTTCCAACATGCCCGATACCCCAATCTGAAAGGAGAAAAATCCCTGTCTTTTGTGGGGACAATTAGATATGGCCTGGAGAAGTGAGTGGATGCACACATGTACACATAAAAGTGGATGTAGTAAGTTTTCAGAGCACAGCGCTCCACAATAATGTCGTCCTTTGCCCAGTTTGGAGGTTCACAACCTGTCCATTGGTGCCAGTGAATTTGAGCTGCATCCCAATGAAGGAATCAGCATGGAAATAAGCAACGTGTCCGCGGTTTTCCGAGGGACCATTCAGTACGGATACGGGAGTTGGCTGTGAGTCCAAGTTGTGTGTGTGTGTGTGTGTGTGTGTGTGTGTGTGTGTGTGTGCAACAAATAAAAGGTGGTTCAGGAAATGAAAATACAGCTGTTGTCTTTTGGTCTCATTCAGCGTCAGCGTTGCAAATTCTATTGATTTTGAAATTCAGTCTCAGATTGACCTTGGCATCAACCCAAAACTTCGTAAGTACCCGTCTTGGATGTTCACATACGTGCAAGTAAATGCTGTTGCTATTGTGTGTCTTCAAATGCAGCTTTTTCCCCTCCTGAACTGGATTTCTTACAACTATTATTATTTTTGTTTATGTAGTTTTTGATGGTCTTTAAAGTCCTTCAGTGTCGTTCCCCGCCTTCCTCTGCTGGCGAAGTCTTCCTCTCACATCCTGTTCAGTGACCCACCAGGATATTATCACAGTCAAGCAGCGATTAGATCCAACATATTTTCCACATGTGTGCTTTTGCTTCACGCATGATGATTCTGTCATGCACGTGTCTTTTAACTTTTTTGTTGTTTTTTTTAACTCTCACAATCACCCCTGCTGGTTAAATCCGGCTGTTATCTTTCTGCTTTCTTTAAGACTGCAAAGAAGGGAAGGTAGCTGCCGACACGTCGGACTGTTATCTGAGGTTTGACAAGCTGCTGCTTCATCTGCAGGGGGACAAAGAGTAAGTGATCAGCTGGATCAGCTGTTAGGAAACACAGGAGGTAGACAGCAGCAGCAGCAGCAGAGCACATCTGCGCCGCGATACTATTATCTGATCCGTTTGTGTTTCCTTCTGCCGGCCAGACCAAACTGGCTCAAAAAGCTCTTCACTGATTTTATCAGCTTCACTGTCAAAATGGCAATAAAGGGACAGGTGAGACAAATCACCGCTCATTCATCACTAGTTAGCAGAAAAAGATTCACGCCTCCGCAATACCTTTCACCCAATTTTGTTTCTAAATGCAGATTTGCAAGGAGATAAACAAGGTTGCAAATATATTGGCCGACTTTATTCAAGACACAGCAGGTGTGTGTGTCAAAGTCGTGAATTAAAGGTTTGCCGAGGCCTCCTAATGGCGAAGCATTGCGTTGTGTTTGCAGAGCATTTCCTGTCTGATGGGGACATCAGCATGGATATCGGTGTCACTGCTGCCCCCATCATCACTGCTAACTACATAGAATCCTATCACAAGGTATGTGATGTTCTGGTACAGCGCCTTTCCAGCCATCTTTGCCCACTCCTTTCATATCCCAAGCCATGCAGTCACACTCTCATTATCATTTCTGCTCCAATAGTTGTGAACTACTTATAAAAGCTCCCGCGCTTATCGGGAATAAATTACACACATTTAGGAGCAAGGACATGTCAACATGGATGTTGCAAAGGACTGTGCCCACTCAGGACAAAGGGCCTGTATATTAAATATTTGTCATTGAAGAAGCTCCCAGAAATCCTGTCATCAAGCGCCGTAAAGCCAGTTTTGCTCCCTCCCACAATGGCTTTTTATAATCATTTATGATTGTGAGGATTTTTAATGCAATCGGGCCGGACACAACAAAATAAATACTCGACTCTTCATTCCCAGACTGAACTGATACACTGTTGTTGATGCATGTTTTCTATATATTACTCTAATAATCAGAACTGTTAAATTTGGGTTCAGTTGGGTTGTGATTATTACCTGTAAAGGAAAACCCACAGGAAAACAACAATCACCCCTGGAAAATACAAAATGTTACCGTTTGGTAAATTCCATGAACCACTTTAAGCTCTACTGCACAGCAGTCGTGGTTCTAGTCAAACAGTCTGTATAAAGATGACAAAGATGACACTACCATCTACTTTTAGTCACACAAACAAATGATCACATAATAGGTCACAACCATCATAACCGGTAAGAATGGCTTTTAATACATCAAAATAGGTTATATGCAAATAGACTGCAGGGGTTGTTCAGTGGTTGTACGCCTAGATTGTTATTTTTTCTTATTTTATTATCTGCCAGGGCCTGACCAAATACAACAACGGTTCTGCTGTCATCAATGACTCTGTTTTCCACCCCAAGCAGCTGACTGAAAACAGGATGCTGTACTTTTGGTTGTCAGGTCAGTCATTCTTGAATTGTGGACATTGTGTAATATTATTACTACTTTGGCCTCCATGTCGTCTTTGTTTCATCTGCGTGCCAACTACCATCTGTCATTGGCAAGAAAGGAGGTGTTCTAGAGCGGTAACTCGTGGAAGGGGTGCGGCTTGGAGCCCTCCCCCGAAATATCATTGAAATCATTAAAATACCAATTTGGAGTTTTGGTATTGCCCAAAAAAGGCACTGACCTAAGAAAAAAAGCATGAAGAAGAAATTCCAGCTCATCTATTGTCCAGGACTGACACCAGGAATTCCTCCCCTTCAGCCAGCTTGTTCGAAACCCCCCCAAAAACGGGGGCAACATCAGGTCCTCCGGCTCGCTCCCCGTCCCGTGATGGATGATCCATTTGCATTAAGGGTGTAGGCAAACTGTCCCAAAGTTTAACCCTCCCACCATAGACTTAATGAATAGTACAGATCTAATGTTATGATTAATATGATTTTACATGGGTGCGTGTTACAAACAATTATTAATCAATATCCAGACCAGGTTTTTAACCCACTGATCGCCGCCGCCCACCAAGACGGCCGCTTCCAAGCCAACTTCTCAGGAACTGAGTTCACGGTAAGGACAGAAAACCACGTTTACTCAAAAAACTCCAGACAAAGCTTAAAAGACACAAAATATACAATACGACCTGCTGTCGGGGATCATAAAGCCTAAATTGCTGCTCTGACATCAATTGTTGAACCTCATATTTTGATTTCAGGAGCTTTTCAAGACTGAATTATCCAGCGATATGCCTGGATTTATTAGGGAGGTAACATGGAAGCGTTCTTCTTCTTTAAAGTTCCAACATCAGCGTGCCAGACAGGTTTTAATGTCGGTCTGTTTGTGCTTAGTGTTTGCTGGACGTGGCTTCTCCTGAGCTGAGTGTGTGGAGTTCATCTGTTCCTTTCCTCAACACCTCCACCCGGGGTACAAGCGTCTGGTCGAAGGCTGCTGGGACGCTCCAGTGTGGGAATCAGGGCAAACCAACCCTCTACTTTGAAATGGTAAATAAGCAGCTAAACTATAGATGCCAGGAGGAATTTATAAAAAATAAAGCCAACAGTGTTGGAGACTAACACAACTGTTATTATTTTAATCATTTCCAGCATTTATTTGTAAATGTTTCTTTTTGTTTGTGACATCTAGAATGTGGTTGTGGATGTCACGGCCTCCTATGCTGACAAGAAACTCTCCCTGCATGGGAAATCCTCAGAGTAAGCCTTCCTGCTCTCTGACCCTGATCTCAACCAAACCCGCTGTCACGCTTCCAGCTGTGGCGTTATTGGTTATTATCAACCATGCAACCTTTTGGCCATTGCACACCAATCTGTGTATCCAGTTATTTCCAGTTTCAGTTGCCAAGTATTTGTCATGTCGTAATGTCGTTCACCTCTCCTTTCCCATCAGGATATATGGGCTGCAGGCTGAACTGCCCCTACAAGAGAAACCGGTAATATTTTTTATTCTTTTGGGTTGATTTTCTTTCTAGCTATGCAATTTATAGTAGAGTGGACGTCATGATGCCTAATGCTCTCATGCACACTGCTGCAACACTCTCGTGCGTGCATGATTGAATGTTGCACTTTACATACAAGCAGTCTGAATTATTAAATCAAATGACCCCCCCAGACCCTTTCTATAGGAACCTCCAATACTTGTGAGGATTAAATCAAGAAAAGCAAGATTGTAAACATGCTTTTATCACTACAGCAAACTACATTGACATTGTTTTAGATTGCAGTTCATCTGTGTGTTGATCTTTGTACAGTTTATCTCTGCTGACCTGGACTTTCTGGTTATATTTACAACTGCTTTTGCATTAAATGGCTGCTAATGTTAATGTTGAGATTTAAAAAATGATCACAAATTCTTTCCAGTTGCTGGATGAGGCGCAGCTTGAGTTTTTAAGAGAAACTGTGAAGAAAATAGGCGTTCCAAAGGTCCTGTCCGGTAAGTGGCAATGGCGTGAAAGTGACTTCCAGATAAACATTCACTTAAACCTGTCAGGTCAGTTTTCCTCTGATTAGATTTAAATGCAGGACACAAGGCTTATGGGGACGCCGTGAACTTTAAAAAATGTCTTTAAATGCAGCAGACGGGGGGGAGGAAAGCTGTTCCGAGGGAGTGGGATTCCCCGGGGTGCAGGTTCGGTCCATATGATGGTCCTGATTTCAGCATGAAACAGATGCAGCCTGTAGCTGCAGCCTACCGGCAAATGACCCTTGACCTTACAGAGTCAATGCACCCAGTGCGTCAATGAGTGTCTTTAGGCTGAAATCCGGAGGATTTCACAGACCACACCAGCACACGATGATCGCAAATGATAATCATCCCACAAAAAAACAGTATTTTCTGTCATCCAAAATAACTCAATGTCTTAGAAGAAGTGACATAAGAAGACTGAACAAGATCAGAATGTGCATTCGCTAGTGATTGCATTAAGCTCAGCTGAATTCTACTTTTAAAAAGAGGTGACCCCAAACTAGCACCCTACAATACAATTGTTGTCTGTTCCAGTTCTTGAAATTGCGCTAACCAGGCTGTTGGACAAACAAGGAGTTTACTTATTTGACATATTCAACCCGGAAGTGCTTCCTCAGGATGTAAGTATTTGTTTATATTGTAGCAACTTGTCTTTGTCTTCGTCTTAAGTGGGATTCATTCTGTCCACGTCTGTTCTGCAGGGCTTTGTGGTGATAGAGATGGATTTTGGGTTCCCTCATCACCTTCTAGTTGAGTTCCTTAAGAAGACACTGCAGTAACTTGCCAGGACCAAAGAGATCCACTGTTTAAGTTCACTGTTTAATAGGAAACATTCCTCAGAGTTTTTATTGTGATCATCCCCAACAGTTTGGCGGATTGTAGAAAAAGGCCTTGAAATTTTATTAAAATACTGTATAAAGGAAAACTTCAATGCCGAGTTCACCGGCATCTGCCATCAGACGCCATCGAGACGCCCTGGAGAAATACCAACCCCTGGTCAACGGTCAAACTGGAACAAATTGATAGAATAAAAAAGCAAATGCTCCCATTCCTTTAAACTGCTCTGTGTTTTGATGCATGCTTGAATGCAAAGACAGAATCTGTGCAAGATAATACTGCAGACTCATCTTGGGTTCACTGCTTAAGAAATATGTTATCTGATCATTTAATGCAAGGTGTCTGCGTCATTAACACACACACACACAGACACACTCATATATCATTTTCTAAGATGAATACCTTGTGGTCAGCATCACGTGGGAGTTTTGGGGTCTTGACTGTGCCTGAAGACCCCCAATAGGGCCTTCACAAAGATTGTGTTGGGGCAGTTGAGCACATGATGAGGGACGGGGGATGATCACTGACCCTGGCCGCGATGATGCTCGGTGTAACATGCAGCCACGTTCGGAACACAACACTGGAACACATCATGTCCAGGAACACCGGAGTACAAAGATCTTACAGAGGCTCACAGATCCAGACCGATAGAATGTTGGCAGTTAATATACTAATCAAGCTACTCTCAACTCAGTGTAAAGAGAAGCTAGAGATAGAAATCTGTCCAAAAAAAACCATCACAAAGGAGCATCTTAAGCACATGAGCATTCTTGCACTGCCATTGGTCTAACCTGCTAAAGGCTACAGCTATATAAACCTGAATAGTCAACCTCTGTTGAATCATTCCAAATAGCATCATGACTTGGAAAAGAGGCATGAGTATTACGGGCTACCTGCCCAGTGGAGATTACTTAACTCAGACGGTTAACCGCCAGGTCATACTAGTAATGTTGCTTTTATGTTACCACTTGTGGTTCCAGATTGACTTTATTTGTCCGTGCGGCTCGAATCAGAATTATTTCCATTGCTACAGCTACATGGTGTTGCCCAGTATCATCATCACCTGCATCATCCTGTGGAACGACAAACGCATTGGGAGATTCCTCAGATACAACTGCAACTACATATCGCTTGAACGGAAGAGATCCACCAGAAAATTCAACCTTCAGTTCTTGGTGTGCGTTCTTCAAGCAGCAACCTCTGGGTTCTTTTGGTGCGGCTCGGTGCTGGTGGATGGAGACTGGTACCTGTGCTGTGGGCTTTTTGATAGCAGAGGAGCGAGGACCTCCGGCTGCGTGGGTACGGAAATGAGCCAAACTGAGAAAAATGATAGAATTCACCTGAAGAATCAATCAATGGTGAGTAAAGCCTCTTGCTGTTTGCAGCAACTAGTTAATATAAAACGTTTTTTGCTTTTTTCCTGGCAGGTTTTAGGGTTAATCTGCATCCTCCTTACAGCTGTGTGCTCCTTTGTTTTGGTGCTGCCGTGGGCTAGGTGGTGCTTGAGAAGGAATCACTTTAGGACCTTGTTTGAGGAAGCTATCCTGGAGCAGACCGAGAAGACTTTGGAGAATGAGATACAAAAAGCTGCTGCGAATGTCGTGGCGACCTCGCTGGCCACTACGACGGCGGTTACCTCGTCCAAAGCTGCTCCGGAGGGCTTGGAAAAACCTACGGCCCGGGAGGAAATACTGCTGAATATGAACACCAACTGGGAGGAAATCATTTTTCTTGCTGACTATCTCCTCGAAAGCATTCCGGATAATGTGAGATTTAAAGAGAGTATTGTTAAAAAATGAAGGCAGAGACTAATAAGGTTGTGTGCTTTTGTGTGCGTGTGTGTGTAATGTAAATATCTTTAAATTGTCGTTCATTTTAAACCCCCATCTGAGTTGTTTGCATGTTATGTCTTTTGCTGATGTTTATTAAAGTATTTATTTTAAAAGAATAGTTAAAAATTGTGTTCTATGACTCTCCGCACCTGAATTTAGATTTATTTCCCCGACAAATGAGTTAAATTAACGTTGCCATCCAAATTAAGGATTTATTCTAAGGACTTCGTCAATGACTGATTGATCCCAACTATCTTCAGCTGCAGTTGTTAAAGACTTTATTCTCCAAAATGCAGCTGCACATCTATTAACAGATTTTTAAAAAACACTGTTTTGTTCTTATTATTTTCTTCTTCTTGAACAGCTTCTTCTCCTCTGTTTGCCTAATTTTTCCTGCCACTGTTGCTCGCTCAGGGTTCAGCCAGAGACAATGTTGACTGTAACAGATGCTACATACAGTAAAAGAAGTTGAGCTGAGTTTAAAGGAATGCCCCGCTGCTCTTATCGACTCCCAAACTCACCCTGCAGATTTCTGGATACCAACCGAGGATCTAAAAACTCCGTTCAGATGATTAAGTTGTAGAGTTTAAAGACCCTTAACTGTACTTTTCTGTACTTTATCCTCCTTTTACTTGATCCCACTCAATAATTTTAGACATGTTTCTGCTAGCTTGGATATTTGTCTATCAGCCTGGTTATGTTAAATGAGGAAACTGGCCTTAAAAGGAACAGAATAACATCAAACACTGGCATGACTCAAGAACAGAGTGCTACGGTGGAACTTTGGAACACCAAGTAAGAACAAACAGGACTTCTAGATGTCAATAATAGCACTGTCAATAAAAGCTAAAACTAGGAATTATCTTAACATTTGTCCCGTTTTAAAGTCCAACAATTAATATTGATTCAAGCAGTAAGTGGGAGGTATAATTTAGCAATAAGAAAACCAAATCAAGCTTGGTTCAGAATGAATCGTCTCAAGGATTAGCAGAGCTAAACTACCGGTACACAGAGACTATCACAGAGCTCCTTTAAGCACTTTTATCACTGTCTAAAGCAGAGGTGTCAAACTCAAATACCCAGTCGGCCAAAATTCAAAACTGGGACAAAGTCATGGGCCAACATTGCTATTTATTGAAAAAAAATCTTCCTCCAGTTATAACACGGAACCTTTTGTTATGGACCCAAACTAGTTTGGCTCAACAACTGAACTTGGAACAAGCAAAGCTTCACACAATACAACATATAATTTATTATTGCACACATGCAAAATCAAAATTCAAATAAAAAAAGACATCACTGGCATTCATTTCTTCTCTTTTAAATTTCAACAGTAATCTTTAGCCATTGAAAGTTAATGTAATGTAAATGTAATGCCTTTTCATCTCTTCTACTAGCACCTTTGAGTCATTTCCAGGTGTTTGTGCTTGTCTTGGTGTTGCATTTTATAGCGTCATCTGTTGTTGCTCTCCTTGTAATGCACATTGGCTCCACATACAAGACAGGCAGGCCTGTCTTTTACATATCTAAACAGATATTCTGCCTCCTACCTGTTCAGAAAAGTCTTATTTTCTGCCTTTCTTTTTACCATTTTTCAGAGGGATAGTGCGGTGCCAGAATTAGCATTAGCATATAAGGTCGCTATGACTGCTTCCTCTTTCTTGGTGGTTGGCAAGCCACATATTCATGCATTACCACCATCAACTGATGTGGAGTGTGGATTTTCACACAAAAACACTAGCAGAGCATTCTGGTATTTGTAGTATTAGCACATGCTCTTTAAGTGATAATACCAGCGGGCCAGCTCTAATAGTCAATTGTATGGCTTCGCAGGCCAAATATAATTACATTGCGGGCAAAATTTGGCCCACAGGCCAGAGTTTGACACCTATGGTCTAAAGCATAAGTGGACACAACAGGAAGTACGTGTTTAAGCCAAAACAAGGGACAATAAAAGATCTGCAAAGATTTGGTGTACAATAAATAAATTAAGCCATGAAATGGCTTTAGGACAGATATATAGAATAACTATAGTGTATTTTGACTTTTAATTTAGTTTAATTGCCAGTTTTGACCTATTTTTTGTGCTTGTCTTGGTGTTGCATTTGGTGTTTGGTGTTTGTTTATTCTTTGGTTTGTTTTATTAGTTGTTTTTTTCTCGATTAATTTTTTTAAAAAACATCTTGACAAACTGTACTTCACTTACTTTAGCCTCTAGGGGTCGGTAGACTGTAACAAATAGCTGATTCCGGCTGTTTCCGGGTTCTGCCCTGAAACACCCCCCTCCGCCCCTTCCCACTAAGAGGCAGCTGGGACAGGCTCAGGGACGCCTCCAGTTGCATCCGGTTGAGCAAAGCAAATAATAACTATGTCAGTAGTTTCTCGAATTCAGTTTCACCCAAATCAACCCACTTTGTGCCTTTCTCCTTGTTGTGAAGCCATGATTTATGTAAATGAACAAGCATCAAGTCCGTTACAGCATCCACTGACATTAGTAAATCTCTTGAAATAACCAGCCACAATGCAGCGACCATTCTGCTGTGTAAATTAAATGTAAAGAGCAACTGTGGGTCCGTATCTGGGTCTAGACTTTCCTTTACTATCTCTGTAACTCCTACTGAGGCTTATCTGAGATACAACGTAAACCTGCCATTATATCACCTTATTTATTTCCCTATAGTCCTGGCTGCATAGCCAATGTTGCTTTGGAGTCAGATAAGATAAGCCAGTTCAAAGTAACGCTGAATCCTGGATGACAACATAGCTGCTCCACTTTTGTTTGTGCAGCTGAGTGACTGTCAGCCATGACCTCAGTTAAACCAGTAGCCATTTTACCCTTGACATTGCAACGGAAGCGTGAAAAAAAATAACAAACCCAAACTAAATCTAAATCTGCCATCATACATATGCTGTTATCATCCTCTGCATGACTGCAAATGCAAAGGAGCGTTTGAGAATGTATTGTATGTTTTCCTGGGTGTAAAACATTATTCAACATGGGTGAAAAAGAAAGAAAGAGAGAAAGCAACCCTGACAAAGCACCGCCGGGGTGTCCCTCTGCTCAAATATGCGGTTTCACTTCTCAATCACACAAGACGTCTGTGAAAACCATTTATTTCCCAGCTGCTTTATGAGCCAGGGACATGATGCCTTAATTTAGTCATAACTCAAATCAATTTTCTGACGTGTGCTCAATAATTACTTTTCTTTTTCTCCTTTTGTATTTGACACCCTGGTGTTTTTCCACATTTCCTTATTCTTCTGCTGCTCTGCACGCTTGAACTGCGTCAGCCATCTTGATTCTAATACTTTTCCTTTTTTTCCCACCTTTTTTGCACTGGCCAAAGTGTAACTACAGGCGCAACAGACCCCCGGCGTGTTGGCAAGTGTTGCAACACCACCACATTTTATGAGGAACGTGCTTTTCCAGCATCTGTCAGCTGCAGCCAGGAGGGGTCCATCTAAAAATGTCTCCACGAGGACGGAGGACTGTACTGTTGGGTCTGATCGCCTCACACAACCTGGTTTTGTGCATCTACAGGAAGTAACCACATCCTGTTTTCAGTGAAGTGGCAATTCTTGTTGGTTTTTTTTTTTTTTTTAGTCTTTATTTACCAAGAGGGAGAAGTGAAAGCAACATGTTTTATGCATTCAAATCAATGCGACTGAGGTTAAACACCAATGTGAATATGACACCCTGTCATGAATAGGGTGAATACTGGATGGGGAGCAAATATAAATGTTAACACTTCTCTTTACTGGAACAGACCAGTTCTTCCAGGACAATGTTCAAGTTGATGAAGTAATAGCTGCAATCACTGAGGTCACCTGAAGCAATCTCAATAAACCTGCGGCCTCCTCGGATGATGGAAAATTTGTCCAGACTTAACGGTCTGAGCTTAAATGTAACAGGTATTGGCTTCTCCCACACCCAGACTCAATATAAAAGAAAAAAGAAAAGTTTAAAGGCAATTATGCCAGTGTTGCTATGATATAAGCAGGTGAAAAAAAAGAAAGGGAAGTGTGATCCGGTCTTCTTATTTAAGGGAAAACCCTTTTTTTAAAAAATCTTTTTGGAAACAAAAATAAAAGCAGTTTAGTTTAGTAGCCCCAGTAAACATTACTGCTGTTTTTCTGAGGCTAGGTTGAGTTTGCTGACCCAGAATGATTTTACAGGAAGAAAAAGATTAGGTTTAAAGTTCTGGGAAGAGCTAAGGGGGTGGGGGGGAGTAAAAATCAGATCAACATGTCCAAGGAAAAATAACCAGAATGCCAAACACGAAGGTTTTGGTTGATTCAGATGGACGGATCCAAACCAAACACAAAAGGAGCTGGAAAGCGTTACAGACTGATCAGCTTCTATTTTACCCAGATTTGCTGCTTTGCCTCCAGACCAAAGTGAGCAGAGCAGAGTCCAACTTGCATTTTAGTGAACAACTGAAGGGCAACGGGACACATCAAACGTGCTCTTCCATCCTCTGAGGAGTGATATAAGGTCTTCAAATATTACTCAAAACCTCTGAGGGCTTCAAAGGTCAACAGCACAATCGTTTATTCGGGTCGTGCTCAGATAAAACAGGATTCATGAGAGCTGCAGGGAAGCAGCAGCTTCTCCTGCTTATTTTCTTGATTTTTTTTATAGGAATCAAAAAGAATTCAATTTTCCAAGCAAAAGCAAATATTAAAACACATTTAGAGTGAGGACTTAGCCAACGTAGCAATGACAATTGACCTTAATCCATTTCATTTACCCCCTGATCAAATAATTACAGACACAGCTCAGTTAGTGTTTTTTTTCCCTCTTTATTATCTGTGCAAAGCAGAAAATGGACAGTAAAGATTAATTCAGTGCTGCGGGAGTTTGCGTGAAATCACTCTGAAGAAGACTTCCATGAATCCACAATCATTTGTTTTAGCTGCATGGATAACTGTCAAATCTTAAGTGCTTTACAAAACAGAACAAGACTTTACAATGCTTTACATCACCACGCTGTGATTAATAGCAAGATTTTAGTTCTTCATCTTTTGAAAAGAGAAACTGTTATTATCTTCAAACCAAAGACGTACCATCCCAAAGAATGCTCTCTTATAAGTCATGTTTTAGAATTATTGGGATAAAGATTACATTTGTTTGATCCAAGGAAAACAGTATTTGATTATCTGTCAACATTTATACACAAAAGAAACCAAAAAAGGAGCACGATCGATTACGATCAGGAAATTCGGCGTGTTAAAAAAAATAAACAAAACTGATACAAACTACTAAATGGTGTGAAATACTTTTAAACCTATACATGAATTACATCCCAAATAAAATAGCCAATAATACAGTAATAGTAAAAAAAAAAAAACCATTTACACATAACGTAATATTAAAATTGCATAAACTTATAGTCACAGTCTAAACATTTAATGATTTAGGATGATAATAGTAGAGCGGGAGGAGCCTGGAAGTCAAGGGGGAGGTGCTGTATGTGCAGTATTCTCTTAGACTTGACAGGAACAAATGCGGATGCAGCCATTTTGGACTTGGACAGCTTCAGATCGTAGCAGCACAGTAACAGTAACTGTTAAAGCTGCTTATTGGGTCCGTCCCCCCCCCCCCCCCCCTCTCTCCAGGAGCACATCCTTAACTCCTACATTCAGAAGAAACACGTTCAATCCAACTCCTCCTGCGTATAGTTTGTCTCATCTACATGGGTGGTATACTAGACATCAGGAACTTCTCCATCCAGCGACATCAGCTGAACCAAACCATCAGATTTGCCAATCACATCGCCCCCTGACCCCCCCACCCCCCACACACAAGTGCACACACAGGTTAGCCCATAACCAAAGACAGATATTTTTTTCCATCTTCTGCAGCATAAAGCAGCAACAAAACCATCTATGAATCAAAGATTTAAAAAAGAAAAAGCCACCTTCTGTCGTTCCCTTTCTTAAAAAGAAAAGCACTGCTCATTTACTCGCCGTGGTGAAGCTGTAATAAGTTTACAGACTTCCAAAGCTCCTCCACCTGTGAGCGGATGAGCTGAAAGGTGTACTAATGTTTAGCTCTGGGTGTTTGATCGGAAGAAGAGGTAAGGTGGTCTCAGGTTTCAGTGTCAGTTGTTCAGACATGTACTCTCAGAGGAGAATCCATAAACCAAATAGTGCACAAGCACTCCTCAAACAACTTCTAGCCACTTTTTGTGAACACCATTTTGGTGAAGATGACATTGTTTAGCTATAATACTGTTAGCATTAGCATAGCGCTAGTAGACGATGGATGTTGTAGCTGCGTTACGGGAGAGAGATCCAGTTGTCCTAAATATCAGTTAACCTGCCAGTATTTCTGGTGAGATCGAGGGAGGAGTAACAGATATGCACACTCAAGCGGCAAACAACCAAACACATCCTGTCAAATGTGAGATGATTTTATCAGTCCAGTGATAAAACATTGAGAACACAAGAATCAGCGGGTTATGTCCCTAGTTTCAGGTAGAATGCAGCCTTAAATCTCCTGGCTCATAATGTATGGATGGAAAACGTGTTTGGTTAATTAAACCAATGGAAACTGTATAAATAAACATGGCTCCACTTGTCACAGTGACACACAATAACACCATAAACCCATTCACAGCTAACTTTAACTCTATTATTGGTGTGAAAAAAACAGACTGTGCATGAATAAAGTTGAAGAAAGTAACCTTAATACTCATAAATTCATCTAACCTGACTTTGAGAAACTCTCAAAAATCAACAATTTGTTAGAAAACAACTGTGTGTAATATTCAGACATCACTGTGAGATGCCTGTAAAGTCACAATCCCTTCCGTCAGGGATGGGAGCAGATTACTAGCAAATTTAGATCTATATAATATATAATCAACCACTGGCTCCTTCTACAAGCAGCAATCTATCAAGAGAAGTTCACATTTTCCCAGCAGAGCATTTCCATAAGGGAACGATCAATACACAAACATTGATGCAATGTTAACATTTCCTATCCAACTGTGACTGAGCTTTCTCCTGCTTAGACCCCTGCTGTTAGTGATATGGGCCTCCCAAAAAAGGCAGAAGCAGACAGCAGATCTGACCAGTGATGTAGGTTAGTAAACATGTTTTTATCTCTCGTTTTTGGCCCTCGGAGTTATGCACCGTAAACTACGAGTTGCTACTAGTGTACTGGGTGGCGCCAAGCCGCGAGATGGCTTTTACGGCTTTGCTCACACCGGCAGCAATAACAGCCAGCAGGTCTCTGTGGGGCGGAAGGTATAAGTAAAGCATGGAATATTGGAATCTTTATCAGCTTGTATTTTCCCCGCCTGCCTTGAGGCTGAATGTGTCAGGCCATCCAATTGCATTAGTGCATTAGACGGCCCAGATCTTCTTCTGCTGGAAGTAGGCGTCAAATCGAGCCTGAGCGTATTCCTACAGAAACCGAGATAACAGCAGTATTAGAACCAAATCTGCAAAAAAGGAGCAGCCAAATATATTTGACCGGACACGTTTCAGTGAACTATTTCTTAGCTTTGTTTGTACAGGTGACCACAACATTATTTAAGGTCAGCCTTTTGTCTCTCCATTGTGGGTAAAGACACGAGAAGTTAGAAAAGTGTTGCCAAAACTCACCAGGTACCCAAACTCGATGGTGGAGAGTCGGGCCTGGATGATGGACCACAAGCCCCAAAAGAAGTGGGATGCCAAGGAAAACCTGTTTTCAAACATACAGGGGGGGGGTCATTGCCTTTTCCCAACGTCCTTTCACAGCTATCGTCTAGTTGTGGGTGTTGTTTAGTCCTGACAGCTCACCTGTTGACTTCCACGTAGAGCGCCTCCTTCATTTTCAACTGGTCCGCTGCGTACAGGTTGACAAATCCTGGATCGGACGCACGCAGGTAATTATCAATGAAATGGAGCTGCAGAGAGAAAACAATATAATCATTAATCCCTCCACTTAAATTTGATTACTTTGCTTTATAATACTGCTCTTAAAGCAGTCTTTCAACAGTCTTTTGTACTCACTTGCAGGGCCTTTGAAGGGTAGGATTGAGGATTCACCTTGAAAAAAGGGAACTCCTCACAACTGTAGTCGTACATCCACTCGCAGAAATGGTTCCCAATATCGAAGCCCCTGGAAGAAACGGAGGGAGTAGATCGGTTACAGCTGAGGATTCCTTACGTTAACCGGGCTGTTTCGGGATAAAAAGGGTTGCTGAACAAAAAAGGACGAGTTAATCGCTCACAGAACCCGGCTAAAGTCGTATTTTTTGCTTTCTTGACTCTGTTTTACCCTTATCTCTCTTAGCTTTGTTTGTCCGGGTGAGCACGAGATTGAGTTTCACATTTCATGTTTGCAAACTCCCCTCAGAACTTGTTGCTTTCCTGCAACAAAACCAACCCAAAGTCCCACATTTCAAACTTTAATGACACAGAACGCAGCCTGAAGCTTATTAATGCTGTATCTCCCGTGGCAGAACAAATGTGTGTGCATTTCCAGTCCCCCCCCCCCACACACACACACACAAAGCAGCACAGGCTTGTAACATTCCACACTTAAGAGGGCTGGGAAATATCTTCAAAAGGGAACCTCCCACCCCTCTGTGAGGATTTAGAAAGTGGAAAAATCCACAACACATGTGCTTTAATGTTCTCTCCATGTAGTTGCATAAGAGTAAATGCGTGCGCATGCCCTCTTCTCTTTTACATATGAACCAGACAACTGCATGTCCAATGCTGGAAGCTCTGTTGGGTGTGTCTCCATTTGTGTGAAACAAATATTATATGTTCCTTGAGAAAAAAATATTGACCTATAAATAAGGCCTGGCTTAACTTCAAGATGTTCCCCCTCCTCTGGGGTGAAGACAAAAGTGCCACCATCTCCCGTAGCAGGGGTATTTGTGCTACGTACAGTAAGTCTCTGTCTTAGCTCTGCGTCTGTGCTATCCATTGTCTCAGCGCTGCAGAATCCTGGTTATATAACAGCTGCAGGCAGCCTTAACAGGGGCCGGACCCATGAATGATGAATGCAGGGGGGAGAATGTGAGAGAAAACAGACCCCAACCATGCTGAGCTCCCAGGTTTCCTCATTCTTTTTTTCTTTGTGTCACTGTATGACTCTCATGTCTACATTTGGATAAGATAATTGGTTTCAAACTCTGAAGAAGATCCTGGGAAGAAGATTCTCAGGACCTTTACTGAGATCATTAACCAGAGAGGGGTGTATGGCACTCTGAGGCAGAGAAGGAGATATGGAGCAAAGCAGGAGGGAGGGGGGGGGCTACTAAAGCAAATATTGAATGGCTGCCAATTTAAGACACGCAAAATTAATCGACTTCAGCTCTATTTGTCACGTTATTTAGCCGGAATCAAAAAAACGCAAACGTGAAAAGCCAGTTTGAGCAGCCTGAACATTAGAGGGAACCATCCCCCCCCTCCTTAAATTCACAATTCACCCACAACACATGACAAAGAGCACTTTTCCACTACGCAGTCAGCACTACACTGCTTGACTAGACTCAGCGTCGGTGGTTTTCCATTACAACTGAGTGCCACATCAAGGTGGGTGGGACCTTCATAGGAGGAGGGCCTAAACTCCAGTGACATCATTAGTACGTGTCACAAACAACCGTGGAGTTTATGGATTCAATGGTGCCACCAAAATGTCTCTTTTTAACCTTAACTCTAAATGTATTCATTTTAAACATGTTTTTGATACCTGGCAGCATTTCACTGTTAATAAAAGATTCTTGAAAAGAGTCAAGGGGGGTTCAAGGTACTAATATACAGACAGTGTCGCTCAGGAGTTGTTACATTACCTGTAATTGTAGCTGCTGTACTCAAAATCAATGAGCATCAGCTTCTGTTTGTCAGAACTCTGGCAACCCTTGAGCAGTAGAATGTTTCCTAAAAGAAAGACAGTGTTACCTTTAGGAATGGAAGGAAAAAAGCTCATGACAAATTTGTGGGGTGCCTACTTATTTACTATTTACCTTCCTGACAGTCATTATGGCAGAACACAACAGGAGAATTGGTGGAATCTAAGAGAATCCTGAACAAATGAAAATAAATGGCACACATCAGAGGATGATCAGCTGACACAGGGGTGTGGTTAATAACCCTGAGTTAAATGACATTTGGATATTTTTTAATTTAAAGCCCTGCAGATTCAGAACTGTTGGAATAAAAAGGGTCCCTCTCGTAGTACTTGTAGCTCTCCATTATGACAAACTGTTGCTGTGCAAATTACTCTTTTAATAGCAGAAATTCTGACTCACTAAAGAGAGACATAATTAACAAAAATAGAAATATGTCTGGGGTGATGTTGACTTGGTAGTTCCCAAGTCAACATCCACCATGAATTCCTATTGGTAGCACAAATGCAAAGTTTTTTTTTCTGTGAAAAGCCCTTTTATAGTCTGTGCAATGTGTTGCATAACATCCTGTCTGCACACATCTGAGCAGGAACATACTTAAGCTTCTCCAGCTCTTGAGGTAAGTTGTAGCCCAGCAGACGGTTGAAGCGTCTCAGGTGAGAGTCTCTGGTAAATTTCAGCCTCATGACCTGGCTCAAGTACCTGGCATGAAAATAACACAGGCATCTGGTTAGTTTGCCCAAATGATACCTAGCAAAATGTTTGCTTTAAGTACGTTTGAACTTTCCAATATCAGCCCGACCCTGAAAAGGTTGCTGGTTAAATGGTTAAAATGACCCTTCTGGTAAATACAACAGGGTAAAGATGAGCAAATGCCATTATTTCACATGATTCCTTAAAAAAAGGTTAAATGATCATCAGCTTTCTGTTCCCAACCATATTAAAATGAAAGCAGCCCTGTCTGGAGTCTAAACGCCTGCGTAATTGCAAACGCCACAACTCGATTCTCAAACAACCCTCCATGTTCCCCTGAAGGAAGGACAATATTTATTTTGCCAAACACGCAATTTGCGTTACAATTATGAAGATTGGTCTGTAAAAACTGTTACAAACACATAAAACAGTTTTAAAAGTTTACACTAATATAAGGAACAAGCGTCCGATCATGGTTGCGTTAGAATTCACAGAGTTCTAAAATGCTATTTTTGCTGTCACAAGGTTTATGACTAATAGTCACATGTTCGGAGCAAGCTGGCAGTTAAATAGAAAATGTTTACCTGTCACACAACTAGATCATGTGATAAAGAACAAGGGTTGACTTTACATCTTACATCACATTATTAACTGTTACGCAAGTGGATTATAGTTTTGTCAAATACCGCCACTTTAGCTTAAAATGTTCTTTGAGTTTAAGATTTTGAGATTCGGTGACATGGCAGGACAATAATTAATGTTTATAGTCTTAACATGGAACCTGGAAATTAACCACCACAGCAGCTCACCAGAGGGGCAAAGTGGGTGATGGTAGGAGGGGGAAAATGTTTGCATGTCTTACTTTTCCATGGTTCCAAAGAGCCATTTTGGTTCCTTATTAAAGGGCATCCTCATCCCGTGAAACTTGGCCATCTTCTCCGCAACCTCAGCTGAGATGCTGGGATCACTCAGTTCCCATGTGTCCAGCCTACGACTCTGTCAGAAAAGAATTTGCTTCCTTAGAAAAAAAACTGTTAAATGGGACATGTGCTTTATTTCCAAAGATCTATGACGAGGTGAAGCAGTTGGAAGTATCAAATGGTGCCTCCGAGGATACATTAAACAAACCCATGGCAACTTACTGGGATGTACTGCTCCAGTCGTCCCTGAGGGAAAATCCCGTAGAGTTTAGGTCCAAGCTCTCTTTCTGCCAAAATGGCAAACATTACACTCTCCAACACCATTGCCTCTGTCCCCTGAAAACACACAACCAGCAAGACAACATTTTGAAACGTGATTGTTTCGACCAGTATTTTTCTGAGTGGGGATCATCAAGAGTGTTCAACTCCCCACGGTGCGCACTCCCCACCATTCCTCAAGGAATGTTGAAGATATCAACCTGATCTCAGTCCATGAATCTAACCTCAAAAATCCCCACTCCTGCTCCAACTGAGAATGTGAGACCTGCCAGAACAAGTTTTAACAACAATTATGGGACAACAATCATTGGCGCCTACAGCAGAGACGTTACAAAGGGCTGAATTTTTTTTAAAGGGAATCTAGAACATTAGGCTGTTAGGTGTTCAATTGTCATCATGCTTAAGCTTTTTACAATACAGTAACACAAACTTCTGGTCAGAAGCGCAGACGTGGGCTAACGTACTCGCATTATCAGGTGAAGTCACATAAGTTTGCAAGGTTCTTGATTAAGGTCCAGTGAACATTAGTGGAAAGACAAGAATTCCTGGACCAGCCTGTTACACAGGCAGTAAAGGTTGAAAAGGGTGGGTAGCATTAGCAGGCTTTGCCAGCCAGAGAATAGATTTAAATTCTAAAGAGTACAGGTCACTACCAAAGATAAAGCAAACAGGACACACCTTGACTTTCTGCTTTTATTTATGGAAACAAACCTGACACAACAACCCACTGCGTGGAACTCAACAGTGACTCAAGGTTAGCTGTGAGACCTTTTCTCGAACACCAACACAAACCAAAGTGCCTGTGGTTCTGTCCTGCTGGCCTCCCACCCCAGTCTTCTCACGTCAAGTAAAAACTTGGCAATACAACATATTTGAAAGCTTATTTCTAAGGATGTATGCAAATGACCTTTTGTGGCATTTGAGTCTCATGTATGGGTGGGGGGGGGGGGGCTAAAGGTTCTGCCAGGCCTACGTCTTCTGAAGGAACCTCTGCATTACATCTTACACACTAAAAGAACTCGGTGCACCCAAAGCTAAGGTGATTGAGTTGAACACTGCTGATCCACTGGTCTCGGCATGCTTGAATACTCAGAATACGGCCAGCTGCTCTGGAGGAGTTTTATCATGTGTGAAATGAGTTGCATAACCTCAGGTTGTCTTAAGTTTTTGTAGAGCTGCTTGAAAATGGAGAGGTTTGAACGAACTAGATGCAGGTTTCATAAACACAGCAGACAACTGGTGCTAACGGTGACCGCAGTAATGCTGTTTGTAAGCGTCATACTGAGATGAAGTTTAATTTTGAAAGTGTGTAAGGCACCAAACTGGGCTGGCCCCCGGCACAGATCCCGCTGTGATCTACTGCAGATAGACTCTACTGTAGATCTACTACCACAGGAAGATACATCTGAACCTGAGTAGTTGGTTCTTTGCCAAAGAATGCTTCAAACAGAAAATCCACGGAAATGAGCAATTAAGGCCTGGCTGTTGTTAGACGTCACCCTGCAGGAACCCGATACGGTACGATTCACTGCTGGACCTTCTGATCGTAAAGTTTTTAAACTGCCTGCTGCAAAAAATAAAATAAAAATCTAAATTTGTGATTTTTATTCAATGTAAAGAAATGTGCAGGGGAAAAAATACTAGATTATTAGTAATTGTGCAAATTTCAATTAAGAGTCAACAGAAACTGGCAAACTATTGATACCAAATCAAGTAATTGGAATTTAAACTGTGCATAAATAGCCTTGAAGTAAAGCTGCCTGTGTAAATCGCTCATTCTGCTACATTCCAACAATGTTGTTTCCCTGCCCTACCTGTTATGTAACACCATGGCTGAAGAATGCTGATCATACGAGGCTTCAACTTCCCCTCTCATAATTGTACCAATGATCAGAATCATCTGCCAGACAGCGAGCGAGTAGGGACGGTCTGTGCAAAGCAGATTTGACATCTACATAGGCTACGTTGCTCCACTGACAATCCTCCAGTGAGACAGCAAGCGTATCAGTTACGGCTGTACTAACCCGGAGCTTCAGCTGGCTGTATTGCCCCTTGCTTATGCAAGATCAGGAGGAGTTTTTAGGATCTTTAAATCAGATTATAAGTGATTATAAGTGAGCACTTGAGCATTGTCCTCCATTTTAAAGCTGTAACATCCAACCCAGTGGCCTTGGAAGAGCCAAAGGGAGCTCTGACAAGCCCCACAGCCCTCCCCCAGTTTATGTTTGATTTCCTTTGACCCATTTTGAATGTGTTTATTCTAGCAGACTGGTCTGATTTCCATCACTGTGGACATCAAACATTGGTCATAGGTTAGATCAACCTGGCTGATCACCTTCCCCTTTACCTGCTGCTGAAAAGGGAGTCGAAACTTCCAACAGTAAAACCTGAAAATTCCTCAATGCTGACTCAGAGAGCTGGCATCCTGTAGAGGTCCAAGTTTTCTTTCAGCATGTTACATTGAAAACTCACAACGGTTTAATAGCCGACCTTGGCGCACAGCAAATGCATTGTTTCATCGCTGGCAGCTGCAGCTTTCTGCTGTGTGCGTCAATAAATCCTCCGAGACACATAAACGGCATTCCAGACTGAGGGGAGCAAGACTGATAAGGTTTGTTCGATTTACCTCCCAACAGGGTTACACCTGGTAGTTTAAAACTTTCTGAAACACTCAAAGTGTCGCCAATACTCCAGTCTTTTGCTGCAAAGTGTGACAGTTTAACAGAAAGCTGTCAAATTGGACTGGGAGGTTTGAGACCCTGTGTTTAACTTTTAAGGTAATATGATTCTTAAGGGCACAGTTTTAGTTGACAAGAAACAGTATAGGAAGAAATGCACAACGTATACAGTAATCAAGCTTATAATTAAGCTACAAAAGTGTATAAATACCCCAGAATTTATTTGTCTGTGGTGAGCAAACTGGGCATGTTGAAATGTAAAATGGAGGCAAGTTTTATTTCAAAAACAGGTTTTCCCATAGTTGCGAGGTCAGGAGCTGGATACGCTTGCAGTTGCACAGCCGCAACGCTGAGCTTGAATGTGCACGAGTCCTACATGAAATGAGGTTCATCCAGACCAAACTGTGTTGTAACAGTTCGCTGTCAGCTGGTAAATTTCCCTCGGTCACATGCGATTCAACCTTGGCAATTAAGGGCAAAGGGCACGATCACATGGTGAGACGAAGGCTTAAGGAATTTTCTAGGTCAGCGTGCGCTCGCCCTGTCTGTGCGTCCTGCTGTCAATGCAGACTGTGTGAACGTGCTGCTTCTTTTCTCCATTTAAAACATTTCTGCGGCACCATTTATGTCATAGAGTGAAAAGATTTCACTGAACTGCAGTTTGCAGTCATGCTCTGCTAGAATGTTGCTTCTTAAAGTTTTAAAATTCCTACTAGAAGCCTGCTCTGGGATTTCCTCAAATGGTGAAAAGAGAAATCGGCAACATCAGCAGATGTAACTGAAACCCAACGCTGAAGAAAGTGGCCGAGATTAGAGGGGAGGAGGAGGATCAGAACTCAAGTAAAACAAAAGAGACATCTGGCATTGGGCTGAATATGCTCGAGTGCTGGTGCGGTCGTCAGTTACTTACTTGGAAGAGATTTTCTTTGTTTGACTGTCGGGAATCTCCTTTATTACAGGACATCTATCAACAAAAGAGAAGGGAGAGAGGTCTCCGTGAATACATGTAAAGCGGTCCATGGATTTCAACATCAAGACCTAGCCATGCCTGCAGTGCAGACAGTACATTATGAGTTCAAACGAGACGCCGAGTCCAAGAGACGGTTGGAGCAGTAAGAGAATTATCTCCTCTGACTACCTGCCCAGTGCAACAGTCGCACACAGAGAGCCAATGAGGAAGGATCCAATTTTAAGTTATCACAGCTGCAAATGATGCTACGCTTTACACCCTACAAACATACCTTCATCGCTAAGAAACATGGTCTTCGGTGTACTCGGGCTTGGTTTAATCATTGCTAGCTCTGTGTTTAAAAAATAGCATCCGAGCTCTTTAATTATATTGGCTTTTTGATTAGACATCAGTAAATCCTGGGAGGTTGCTCTGTCCTAGACTTGAGATGCTGTAGTTTCCTTGGTGAAGGACAAAGTAACTTTGCTTGCTCAAATATCCCTAGCAATAAACGCTAGGCATTAGTAATTAGACACGGTTAATACCTAATGTGGGTCTCATTAGCTTGAGGTTGTTGTGCTGATGGACATGATGTCACTGAATTTTTAAACCTAAGGCAACAAAAAGGTGTTTTCATTTTTGGTTTTCCAGTGGGATCACCAGCACAAGATAAGCAATCTCCCAGAGTTCTAATACTTATGTGTTAAGAACTAAATATTCAGCGGATGACGGTAAAAATCACAGTTAACTGAGCAATTACAATTACAGATGAGCAGTTACAATTAGTCACAAGCGTCGAGCGTCATTCTTGGACCCATGACCTCTGAACACGCTGGCCACGTCAGGAGATTTTTTTTTTTAAATCCTTATCTCTTTCATCTGTGTTGACTGCACTTCCATAAGAGCTATAAATATATACGGGATCTCTCTGTTCTTGCGCAAAAAGTGAGGCAATAGTTAAAATGCAACAATGAAGCTAAGGCTTAGACTAGCGTTTGCTGGACTGGCGCATGAATATGGCGAGCCATCGCTTGGGTTTTCTGCTTGTCCGTCATTTAGAAAAAAAACAAAAAACTGTTGGCTTTTTCTTCTTTTTCTCCACACTGTTTCTTCTACAGCTCTGTCATCCAGGGTCGAGTTACTGTACATGTGTGATACTTTTTGTATTAGGCTGAGATTTCAGAGATCTCATACTGTACCGTGTTTTTTGGTGGGATTCACGTGGAAACAAGAGTGCCGAAGGCACGCTCCTTTGGGAAGCCTACGGCAAAGAACACATGCATGTACAGCCATGGGGGTACATCACCATGTACAACAATGGCTAACACGCGCGCGCACACACACACACGCATGAAGGCGTAACTCCACATGCATGCACTACTATATACACTAATAAACACATGACCTGGATGAACGGACGGCCACACACACACAGTTGCTTTTCATACCACACACTGATAAGTATTTCTCTTCTCTCTATTGTCTGGATGCTCTGATAGTTAACTCCTATTTTGTATGGTGGCCCAGAAGCATCAAACCAATACAAATCTAAAATAGAATTCATTACGCAAACATAACAAAAGCCCAAATAAGGATGTTTGTTTGTTTGTTTAGATATAGATACCGTGATGTATACGGTCTGGTGACTTTTGACCCCTGAGTTGTCTGCGATAAAAACGGCCACATCACACATTCTTCTAAAGTTACACTAAGAAAAGATAAGTGATTAGTAATGTGGCTCCCACCTGCAGGATGGCCCCATAAAGACGCAGCAGGATACTCCTTGGCTCATCTCCAACAGTGTCAGTGCCGTCAGGGAGGCTGCACAGGAAGAGTTTGTTGCTCAAGCCACCCCTGGAAGAGAGATGGGGAGAGAGAAAACAATGGACAGGATAAGTCATTCTCCATGGGGACTGCAGCAACTGCATGAGCAGCAGTCAAGCCTTAAAAGCAGGACAATGAAACGAAATGAAAATGTAGTCATTTTCTTTTTTTAACCAACCAGTACAAATGGACAACTGCACAAAATGTTTCTATGTCTATGACTCAGTTTTTCCCCCCATCAATTCCAGTAACAAGTATTGACTAATATCTCTAATATCATTTTTATTTGATCTTTGAGCACTCTGTACCTATGCAAATACATACTGTAATGAAGTAACTGGGCAAATATTGTTTGACTTTCATTTTTACCAGAGATGTTAGAAACCAGTGAAAGTCCTGGCTTCCCCTAATTGTCTTCAATTCTCTAATGACTCAAAGCTATTTTTTTCCTACAACATCATCCAACTTTGTAGGGACAAAGTGTCCAATGATTTGTCACTAATTATTAATGATTTCTTAAAAAATAAAAAATAAAATAAAAATTAAATATTAAGGTTTGGTCATCTGACACTGCGTTTTTGACAGTGAAATAGCTGAGAATGGCCCAAAATTTGCACAAAACTAATGAAAAATCAGCCTTTAACAGGATTGTGCTGAGCTCGTGCTCCTTCCTTCCTTCCTCCTTGTTCGGTGATAAAATTGGGCGGTGTCGCAACATCTACTTTAATTGAACAAAACTGTACCTTATGACTGTGATTTTGAAATCATTTTCATGCAGGCTTTTCCAGCTTCCGTGGAGGAACTCTTTGCACCACAGATAAGCCTTACGGCGGGTCTCCAGGTCGGGGTCGTCTGGGCGGATCAGCTCCTTGCAGTGTTCTTCGGCGCTGGGCTGGACCTGAATGACGTTTTCCGTCACCAGTAGACCCAGGGATAGAGTGGGAGAAGATGAAACCCCGTTGATAAATTTGGTTTTCATTTTAGGTTCGCAGAAAAAAGGAAACCAGACTGAAGATGCCGTAGAAAACGCCTGGTGTGTAACGGTATACTCTGGATAGTGACGCAGAAGGGTTTATTTCCCCTTTGATTGTTTTTTTTCCTCTCTCTTTTCTCTTAGTCAATCGTAAGGATGATAGAGTTTTGCAGCTCCTTTCTTTATCTCTATATAAATTTGAATGCTGAGTGTCGTTCGGTCTCCGAGATGCAGTGTGAAAGATAAATCGAAAACCCTCAGTTTGCGACGAATGAAGACAACGTGTGGGACGTGTCCGTTTAGAAGGACTCAAGGCCACGCCCCTTCTTGTCGTTCATTGGTCAGCTAAAGTACTATACGCCCTCAATCGAGTCAGCTGATGCCTTCAGGTCACAACGGAAAAAAGAAACCCTGTGCTGATGATCTACTATTGACTGGTATTGCGACGTTGTTTCCACAGTAGAAGGCTATTTATAAAAAAAACCGAACTAACCCTAAACCCTGACTGGCATAATACTGTTACAATAAACATGTCGACATGTCAGAATTTCATTGCCTCCATCAAAACAGCTTTTAAAAAAAACAAACCAAAGAAAACCGACACAATGACCAACAACCAAACTCACCCTGGACGTGATCTTCACTGTCAGAGAAATACAGTATTTAATGTTCAATCTTCACATGAGCATAGAAATAAGAAGCCACATTTTAGAAAACTAACATTTGTTAAAACAACTGCATTTAGTTTGAGGCATTTGTAAACGTGCCTCTTTGAAAACATTGATGAAATCGTAGCATTCGTATGAGACAAGTTCTCACATGACGCACATTGAGTTGCCCCTGTGTAGGAAATGTGCAACACAAATAAATCCTCCTGGCCTGACCATGCTTTTATGCTCATTTATATATTCACACATTTAGTTTGTTGGACAGTCAGCATGCACATTAGCAAAAGTTGTAATTCTATAAATGCTCACCTTTTCAAAGCCACATTATTTCGACTCTTTCATGAGTCTTTTCATTCACAGCTGGTGTTGTGTGGTGCTTTTGGCCCTCATCACAACTTCCCTCTGTTTCCCTGACCATTTCCTTTGCCTCTTTCCAACAATGTCTGACTTTGAAAAACCTTTCAAACGATCCAAGTTGACATCGTCCTGTTGAAATTCTAATCCACAAGGCAAAGTTAAAGTAAGGCTCTGGCAATTTATCTACTAACACTTTGTACCACAGTAACTACTTTATTTAGCCTAGGTTGCCAGACTTTTTTTTATATATGTAGAAAGAGGATAAAGGTCTCAAAGTACTTGACTACAAAATAAGCATTGGTAGCACAAAATAAAGGCACACAATGAATATTTTATCATTTTCATAGCTTTTAATTGTCCCGCTGGCACCTAAGGTTAACAGGGTAAAAGCAGAATGACCACAAAAGAACACCAAAGATAAATGTGTCCACCTTAATAATTCTGAGTGTTCTTAACAGTTATGTTTAGTATTCGTAAGTACTTTTAAGCCTTTGAAGGTATTAAAAGAATATATAGAATCTGTTCTTTCCTGCATTTAGCAGCGTGACTGAAAAGTGTCACCTGGTGGCCAAATGTCAAAACAAAATCTAAATACTTTTAACGTACAAAAACATAAAGTCCCAGCTAAATGACGGTGATTTCGTGAAATGTCTCAGTTTTACCGGGATAAACAACAATAATCAGAAAACCCAACTTGCTATTATCAAATTATGAAATGGATATAACCAGAGCGAAACTTGGACTAATTTTACGAGTCACATTCGTGATCCAACTGATTTGACAAAGTGAAATATTATTTTTTTTTTATAAAAAAAGTCATTAATGTCAATCTGGAAAATGATGCATAGTTAGATTTTGTGGACTTTAGCAGTCCACAGGGAGAAACCTAAGATATGTGGCGCATTGACGCATTACAGAAGTAAATGTCCAGCAAAAATAATGATAACAAAAATCCTCCAACAGCAGAGTGATGACTCAACCGGGAAGTCGAACAAAATCCAAAGACGACGAGATGATGTGGCAAATCCTTAAGATATGTTTCGCCAAATGTAAAAATGTTAATTAACAACTGGTGGCCCCGCCTCAAATTGTGCTCAGCCCCCCCCCCCCCCCCCCACAACTGACTCTGGATCGGTGGACAATATGGCCGCCAGCAAGCAATTCTCTCTATTCCTGCTACTTAGCCAAAAGTGCTACTTGGTTCTGCATATGGGCAGTATTTCACCATTTTCCTCTCATCTCCAGTGTTTATTAAACGCATAATGTAAGGGTTAATATGTAGCCTCGGTTATATATTGGCTTTGCTGTTGAATATGAAGACCAGATAATCAAAAAAATATGCTGTGTCCTGGGAGTATTATCTAATGGGGCGGCGTTGGGCTATCAAATATCCGCCATGGTCTTTAGCTTAATTCCCTCCAGCGTTGCGCACCGATCCTGTTGTGGGTGGGGCTGTGCGCTGAGCTGGAGCTTTACAGCCAGTCATTTAACATTTACACTTAACATTTTGTAATACTTAGATCTATATTTACCTTTCACATTTATTTTTACACTTTGTCACAATTAGCTAAATGTGAGGAAACATAGTCTCCTTTAGCTAAATGTGGGAAAAGTAGTTATAAGTGACCCTTTAACATTCTGCGCCCCATATTAAACAGGTCGCTCGTGCTTAACCCTCCACAATCTCACTCAACCACAATATGGTTGAATTAATTTAAAAAACAAAACAAAAGCAGACTTCAGAGCAAGCGTGAACCGACATTCTTCTACAGTTATAGACTAAATGCCAGTTGTCACAAATGCCTGAGTGCAGTTGTTGCCATCTAGGATGTCACAACCAAAGAGGATGCATATTTTAAGTTTTAAAGGAACTGAACACAAACTACCCACACGTACATCTGCCCCATGGACCCACAAACATTTACTGGTATTCAATGCCACTGATAGAACATCAGTCCACTGTACGTGATGGTGAGAATAAACAAGTTCAGACAGCAGCACTGAAAACAAGCAACCACAACACAATCTGCCTTCTAACCACCCACTGAAACCTTTCACAAGTCCAATATTGCAACAAAAGGTTGTCTACACGATTGCTTATGTTTCATTCAGATCTGTAGCTAAAGATACAGACAATTCTCATGTGATGCATTAACATTACTTAAACTAACCTTTGATATATTTAACTTATATACAGTTAATTGTAAATTTTTACCAATATATATATATTATACTTTAGGCATTTTTAAGTTTTCTGTTATATTGACAAAAATGGCCGAAATTAGGTACTTTTAAAAAATGCCCCTCATGCTTAAAATAATCAGCTGTCGAACTAAACTCATTATCTCAGTATGAAAAAATAAAATAAATTAAAATAAATAAGGCTGGTGTACTCGGGAGTCTAAATAAAATCAAGACAAATGATGTACGCCCGGCGGAGTGACGCGGGTGAGCAAAACGAGCACCACGTCGCATGTTGTTGACGTCACACATCACAACAAAAAGAACCGATAATAGCACTGCTGTTCGGCTACTACAGCAATCAAACTTTCAAGATTTGTGGATGTTTTTTAACACTTTGACGAGATGAAATTGCTCAGGTCTTCTCAACCATTCTCTAACACCCAAAACATTCTGTCGCATTTTAATTTGATTGTTGAACCCTAGGTACATTCTTTGTTAGCTTGCACCGAATTAGCTGTTAAACTGGACAGGACAGTCACCAGAAGGAAACGACACCACTTTTGTCGAGAAAATTGTCTAGAACAGCCACAAACCTGAAAATAGACAAACCTGCAGCCCTGAGCAACCAGGATCGACTGAATAACTAATTCCTTACGCAGACAGACAGGTCAATCTACTCTTAATTTAAAACAAGTATGTGCAGACTTGAGAACCCTTGTTTGCTTTCTTTTCTCCATCAAGATGTCATTTCTTGTGAGTATCAACAGCTGTCACCTTATCTTGACAGAAAACCTGCTGACAGAACATGACCGCCTCTGCAAATGCAGTCACTGTTATCATATAATGTTAACATTTTTAGTTTAAACGCACCAGCACACAGTGTTACACATAATAAGTGAAGAATTAAGCAAAAGCTTGTGTAGGGAGAGAAAATACCCTTAAACATCATCTAAAAGGTCAGTTTAGATGAGAAGAAATTACACTTGTGCTTCTGTAGCTTTGTCAAACTACATATTTTTCTTTGGATAATTTCACCATGCTAAAGATATTACCGGCCCTGAGATCCCAGAGAGGAACATCTGACCACCGGCACTGACCACTAACGTTGGTTCCGCTCATCATGCCACCACGAAAAAGAACTTTGGATCGGCGCAAAGTGACCGAGGATTACTTCCCGTTTAATCTGCTGCCAGTGGAGTGCCAGCTGCACATCTTCTCATTTCTGAACGAGGTGGATAAATGTAACTGTGCTTTGGTTTGCTTTAGTTGGAGCTGCATCATCCGCTCCTGGAAGCTGTGGCGGGTGGCAGATTACTCCCGTCGCAGCGTCTTCAATCTAGGTCAGGAGGGTCTGCTTGTTTCCAACCGCGAATTTGAGAAATGGCGCTCCTGGGTCCACCTTTACACCCACCACCTGATCTCCCGCCGAGCCAGCCTGCTCACGCTGAAGGCCAGCTTTGACCTGGGCGATCGCTACAACAAGTGGGGCGAACTTTTAAGTCACCTGCTCGATCATGTGCACTGCAGAGACCTCAGCCGCCTGGAACTGAACTGGACATTCACTCTTCTGGAACCGCTGGATGTCAAAGTTCACTCGAGTTCACAGAAGGAAGCCAAAACCAAGATGGATCAGGTGACTATTTTATCCCGATTCTGTATTTCAGACTCGAAACCAGAAGCTCGTTCATATTTTTCAATTTCATGGTGTTTTTGCTCTACCTTTGTGGCTGTTTTGCTAAAGGTTTTATTTTAAAAAAGGATTAAAAAAAATTATTCCGAAACTGAATCACTTGAAACTTTCCGGAACATCCTTTTTGTCAGAAAACCTAAGTTAGTTTCTGCTTTAATAGCTTGTCCGCTATCCCTTCACTCCACAGCTGAGCGGTTTCCAGGAGCTGCTGAGCAAACTGACCCACAACTGTCCGCGCATCTCCAGGATGCGTCTACACTTCGACTGGTCTGATGTGTCGGTGTCGCTGCTCACCCAGTTCCAGCATCTCCGAGTCCTGGAGCTCAAGTCATTCTGGATCTTTAAACTAGTGACTCCCCCAACCCTGCAGGTCCTAACCAAATCCCTTCCGCATCTGAAATCCCTAACTCTCCACATTCTGGTACCAATGAGGAACCTGGGGATTTCATACACCTTAGAGTCCCAGTCACTGGAGTACCTGGACGTTTCGCCCAGTCGAGGGTTGGTCTTTTCCCATCTGAAGCTCCCGGCTCTGCGCGAGCTCCAGGCCAAGAAGATTGCACGTAGCATTATACTGGACAGGAGGACCAGACTGAGGATTCAGAGCCGCTGGCCGTGCCTCTACCAGGTGCTCCGGGAGGGGACGCCCAAACTTCAGGCGCTGAACAATGAGAGGCTACTACCTACATGGAGAGAGGCCAACTATAGGGAACTGTCTGCCATTCTGGAGCAGTCCTGCTACTGTGTCCACCATCTGGACAGCTGGCTCTGGTAGCCAAATGGTCGATGTAGCTTTGCTGTTTGCTAAAGTAACAGAGTATTTTTTTTTGCTGCTTTCATTGAGCGAATAATGATTAGAAAAGTCTCGAAAACACAGATAAGACAAAACGTTGATGTTATAGTTGTTTTACATCGAGTGTTATTTTGTTGGTCATTTATCTTCACAAAGCAGATGACTTTTAATCTGATTGTGCCATCAAACGTGATCCTGACTTGTTGCTCTGTTAGTTGGATATAAATGAAACACACACACGAGCCAGAGAATTCATCTTATGAGGAAACTTTTATTTGTTTTAAGTGCCACACCTGTCAAAGTTTGTTGTTTTGTGTTTTATTTAAATGTACCTCAATTAGGTATTGATTTTACTTTAATTATTGATTGAAATTTTTTTGACATGTAGAATCATTTGCGCATATGCTTAAAACTTTAATTTTAAAGTAGCCATTTGATTTTTGATGCTTAACCCTGCAAAGCCCACCTGCTGCAGAATTGTAACATCACTTTTAACAATTCTTAAAAAAAAAAAACAGGCCTTCAAATGTTTTTTCTTAAGATCACATTTACAGTTCATTGGTCCAATTGACATTATTTGCAGTTCCTCGCCTCGTCGGTAGGGGGCCCCTTTTGCTTAGATTTTTCCATCTGCTCCTGAAAATCTTGCTACATTAAATTGTGTTTTACTCTAACCGTTTATTGTGTGTGTGTGGCAGTTATGTGTTTGAGGATAATTATCCTGTGGTTACTACCCTGATGGGTTTTCAGAAGCTTCCACAATAAAATTGGTTTAGGGGGTTCTGATTCTAATGGAGTTTCCCTTTAGACGTCCACTTTATAAATACTAATAACTGATGCTAATTTGTCTTTTGCTGTATGACACATATAATCAGGTCACCGAATCTGTCTGTGCTGTCTACCCGTCCTGTGCAACCGCTGGAGTTGCTACTTGTATTGCAGCTGCTGGCTACCTTTTTTGTTTTGGGTTGGCTCAAATACCATCATAGTGTTTTTAATCCCAGTCCTGTTCTTGTCAAGAATGTGGGTTATAAAACATGTCTGTCTTCTTAAAAGAAAGAACAACTTCTAAAAAAAATGACTGGAATGCACAACAAACTCGGTGTGTCGCCTTGGCAGGCTGAAACTAAATGATATGATACAGATTTTTGCTCAGCTTCTCCGACTTGCCAACTCCAGGCTGTCCGATCAGAAATGACCTTGCATCATTCTGGAGTTTTCCCGTCACTGCAACAGGAACATCTGCTCTTTGTACATGAACACAGATCATAACCGACACGCGGCATCGCTTTTGTTAAAAGTGATTTCCGAGGGTTGGGGCTTTCCAGGCGATTTCCACAAATCGCCGTATTCTCTATCTGCTGATTCCCGTTCCCCCCCTTCCTAACCCAGCCCACTCAACACCCCTCACTCCATATGTTTCTTATTTATTGCAAGAACATCAGTCGCTCAGGACGTGCATTGATGCACATATTTTAACCACATCTGTCCTCTCCTGTGTTGGGACTTGGCAAGAATGCCGCCACCGTTTATTTCAAGACTCTGAGCACCTGCGGTCAAACGCATTGACGCCACTAGACTTTTCTGCACGACATGGGATTATGAGAAGTTTGGACATCTTAAGAGAGGAATGCCAGGATGGATGGACAGTGTGTTGTAAGCAAATGTTCTTGGAATTTTACACAAGCCTTGGAGGAATGGAGCGACTGCAGTAAATCACCTCCAGATGTTGCGAGCGCACCCTCTTCACACTATAGGTCACATTTGCTCCTCAAGGTTAATTCCTAATCTGAGAGCAGACCCTTAATTATTGAGGCCAAGCCTTATTCATGAGAGGGAGGTAACGTTCGCACAAACAGTTCAGCCAGAGCTCAGAGACGTCTCAGAGTGGAGCAATAGAACCCTCAGAGCAAACCGAAGGAAAGAGCCATCATGCCCAAACAGTCATTCATCTCAAGGACCGCGGTTGTCTTGGTCGTCCTGACAGTCTTCATCATTGCTGGCATCATCACCGTGGTCATCCTCTTCAACAATGACCTTTCTCACCTCAGGACCACCAAAGTTCTGCCTTCCATGCGGCTGCCGAAAAATCTCCTTCCTCACAGCTACAAGGTGGTCCTGCAGCCTCACCTGTACACTCAGGTCATGGAGGAGGAAAACGGCACCAGCGTAAACCAGACGCTGCAATTCAACGGGATCTCCGTCGTTAATTTCCACTGCGTCGAGAAGACTCAAACAATTTACCTGCACAGCAAGGACCTCTTGATTACTAAAATCCCTGTAGTGAAGAACCAGAGAAGGAAGGTGTCGCTGAAGGTGTCTCAAACTGTATTTCACAATGATCCAAGTGACTTTATGGAGATTTACTTGGAGGAACCCTTAGAAACGGGGGAAGACTACAGTTTGAGGCTGGAATTTTGGGGACAAATGTCAGAAGCGTCTGCTGGGCTTTACGTGAGCGCCTATCACGAACGTGACGAGGAAGAGAACGTAGACACTGTCAGGTAAGCTGAAGCAACAGTTCCCTTTGTTGAATTGGTTCTGAAGCTGACGGGTTTGGTGATTACATCTCGAAATCCTACCAAACGATTTGTGGGCCTCCGCAAAGAATCAACGTTCCTGACCCCGATCGAGCCATGTCACCTTTTACAATTTGGACTGAACCAGAGCCAATAAAAGCCCCGAAGCAGCAATTCAGTTGAAATGGCAACAGAAAGTCACCTGAAGATGCAGAAGTCATCCACCTGTTGAAGAACCATCTCATCCATGAAGACCTTGCGTGTACTTCAGAGTCTGAATGATCTGGGTCACCGCCGTTTGGTTATTCCACAGGGGCATTTATAGTTTAGATCGGATGCTGTGGTCCTCTGCTTAGAGTGTGTGTGATGCTTTCATGTTCACGAGTTTTGCCAGGAGTTTCCTTGCAGGAAATGGTGCAAATTCAGGAATGTGGCTGTTACTGAGACACAGATGCTTTGGGACCTTTGGTTGATGGTTAAAACATTTGCACCAGCTAGCCTTTTGCAGATATTCATGTGTCCTACATCAGTTTCCCATTCACCTCAACTTATTCCATGAGGCACATTCGAGTCTATCCAAGATGTCGGCAGGGGAAACACCTCATAGGAGTCACCAGTCTATCACAGTGCACTCAAACCACTTACACACAAGTTTGAGAGAGTCCCAAGCACAAGAGAACATCGAGTCCAGGTCAGAGCTTCTTGCCAGCCTCGTGTGGTGTTCCGGATCATCCCCTCACTGTCTAAAAACATGCCCATTAGGCCGATGTGGGCATGTGAAAAAATGCCCCTACCCCTTGATGGAGGGGTGTGCTGTCCAGAGCGTCCCTGACTGCTCAGGTACAAACCAGCAACTCTGTCTGCATCCCTACCTGCATGCTCTTGGCTCTGGCATGGTGGCGACACACACACACACACACACACACACACACACACACACACAAATCATTAATTCCCTGTTGCATTTTTTTGTGTGTTTGTTGCCGTCTGTTTCTAGATACCTTGCTGCTACTCATTTAGAACCAACGATGGCCAGGGCAGTGTTCCCTTGCTTTGACGAGCCTGACATGAAAGCCGTGTTTAATGTCACCATCATCCACAGGAACGACATGGTGGCTCTGGCAAATGGACCAATAAAAGGTGAACGAGCGCTCCGTCTTGCTCTGTCACTGCCATTGGCTGCAGTCGAGCAACAAGCCTTCCGTTATTGTTGCCTTTGGCGGCTATTCGATCGGAACAGTGCGTTCAACGGAAAAGAGTGAAATAAGTGAATAGGACTCATCTCTTCTTCTGTCTTTTCCACACTCTCAGGAAGCGCCGATATTGGGGACTGGAGCTACACCAGTTTTTATCCAACACCGAAGATGTCAACGTATTTGTTTGCCTTCACGGTGTCGGAATTCACGTCAATACGATCGACAACACACGACGATGTTAAAATTTATGTATGTGTAATGCACCGAGAGTATCGTTTGTTTACTCCTTCCAAAGGTTTTAAGGGAACAACATTTCGTGTTCTCTATAATCATACCCAGAAGTTGCAGATAACTTAGTAGTGGCTGTTTCAAATAGCTGTTTGTACTTATTGTTTCTAATACCATTTGCCTCACTCCATTTGAAGTTGTGTAAATAACTAGGATGGCTCTTCTACCGGCTCTTTTATTCGATTTATTAGCTTCTTTACTCTCGCTGATGCTGTTTGTGTTTTGCACGTACAGACATTTGCCAGACCAGAAGTCACATCAGGAGGACTGACTCGATATGCAGCCGACGTCGCTGGAAGAATTCTCAAGTTTTTCGAGGGTTATTTTGGAGTTAATTACAAACAGGGGACACTAAGTAAGTCAATTTGTCCGTCTTTAGTTCTTTTGGATTATAGAGTGCATTAAAACTCTTGGCTGAAGGAAATTCAACCGACTTCCTTTAGTTTTTCAATGGTGTTACACCTCCTGCCCAAGAGGTTCCCTCCTTTCTAAATTAACTGGTGGGAACCTCAGAGTCACATATTCTGATCAGTCAGACATCAACCACAGTTGATAGCATGTAACATTTTTCTTGTATAAATTTGGAAATGAACATTTGGGGATCTTGATCTACCAATATTTTAAAGGGTGGGTCTTGATGTTTAATTTAATAATTTAAACTTAAAAACAGGGCATGTTGAAACACAAGTGAGTAAGCCGTATTATTAGTGGTACCAAGTGGTACTAAATAGTTTTTATTAATTGTATCGCCATAATTTGATCCCCTCAGAGCAAATTCTGCTGCCGGACTTGGATGTTATAGGAATGGAAAACTGGGGCTTGATCACGTACAAGGAGGAAGTCCTGCTGTATGATGAGAAGGTTTCCTCCCAGTTGGACAAGAATGTGATTGTCGTACTCATCGCACATGAGATGGCACACCAGGTCAGTGTATACCCTCGTGAACATCGCAATGATAATACATTCTAATGTTTTTTGTTGATTATTTTTTTTTTAAAGTGGTTTGGGAACTTGGTAACGATGAAATGGTGGAACCAAATCTGGCTGAATGAGGGCTTTGCCACCTACATGTCCATCATTGCTGTGGATCACGTTGAGCCTACGTTTAAAATGGTACGTCCGCATGATGACAGGGTTCTTTGGTCATAGTGGTCATTGGATCAGGCCCTTTTTTTTTTACATCTTTATGTTCACTTTCACCAATGTAATCACTATACATGCTGGTTGGGAGGCCTCCAGGCCTACATGGGAAGAAAGCTTGATGCAAACAAGCAAGGGGGGGAAAGCAGCTTTTTGTATCCCAGCTCAAGTAATCCAAAATTTGTCTTTTTTTTTTCCTTTAGAATGAGATATTTTTTTTGAATGAGCTCCGCTCAGCATTTGAGCAGGACGCTCTTCCATCATCCCACCCTCTCAACCCTCCAGAGGCAGAGATTCAGTCAGCGGTGGACATCAACCACCTGTTTGACAAAATCACGTACAGTAAGGTGGGCAATAATGACTAATAACTGTATTCTGGAATTGTCTGGTGCGATGGTATTCACTTAACGTTTAAAGTTGCAATTTAATGAGCTAATGCAGCTAAACAGCCTGGTTTAAAACGCAGAAATCGAAAAAAACCTATGAAGAGGACGTACTGTGCTGCAGCCAAAGTGACATTTAAACTTGTTTCTGGTGGTTCCTCTGCAGGGGGCAAGCGTGCTGAGAATGCTGGCAGACTACATGGGGGAAAATGTTTTCCATGAAGGGGTCAAAGTAAGCTTCTTGATTTTTGATTTTCCCGCTTTCGTCATCATGTAATCCATGTAATTTGATTAGCCCATAGCTGCAATATGTTTAGTAAAACATTGGAGGTTTTTTGGTGTGTAAAAAATATATGTTGCTTCTGAAGAAAGTTCATTTTGTTTCAGATAGATGTAAAATTTATGTATTATCATAATCACTATGGTCCAAGCAAACAGTCACAATCCTCAATCACAACTAGCTTCCTTGTTTGAAATTTGAGTGGTAGTTTTATGTTTCTGAGTCTTTTTCAGGATGTACTGTACATACTTTTAGCAGAAGAAAAAAAAATCATCAATAAGAATAGGATGAGCATAGATGAGACTACAAGAGTTAAGCAGGTTTTGAAGTTGTTGTCTTCATTAACTTCATTAACGACATCTTGGTGACAAAGGCTGATCTAAACCAATAAAATCAGATCTGGTTTAGACCAAAGTACTTTCAAATATAAACTTTAGGCCATTAGTTTGAATAATAATGAAGGAAAGATAATGAACACAATGCGGTAAATATTATTAGAACAACATCATTTTATTTCAAAAGGTCAAATTAGACGTCTTGTTTTTGTCAGTTATTTTGTCCCTTTGGTTTCTGCAGTTTGTGTCTAAATGTTTCCATTAACCCCCCTATTGGCCTCCCATTGACTTGGTTACCTCTTATAACAGTTAATAATGTAACATATGACATGACCTGGCATCTTTTCCTGTCTTTTCCCACCTGTTTCCACTGGAGGTTGGTTGGGTGACCCGAGCTTGACCTTTTCAATCATGGCTGCAGCCATTGGGGATCGAACTGGCCTGGCTCATGTCTGGATCTTGGGGGTGACAAGTGCTTTGCCAAGTTCTTCCAGGAAAAGCCAGTCTGTATAATTTGTTGGAATTCCATTGCTGGTTGATTTCAGTCCACAGGACATAGGCATTATAAGCAGATGTGTCCAAAATGTGGCAAAAAAAATCAACAAAGGCCAATGGGCAGTCTTGCCTGGCAGCTGTATGTTGCTGTTACTTTGTCCAGATTGTCCACCCCTCCTTTAGTGGCATTATAATCCAAGATCATTTGTGGCTTCTTGTCTTCTCTACTGCTCAGAGATGCATCTTTGTGCATCGTGCTCATTACATTACATACTCCCCTATTAACATGCCCGGGTCAAATTGACCCGCAACATCATCAACGTAACTAAACAGTGCACAGACATTCCAAGACACACCAACGTGTCCAGATTTTGCACACCTGTTCATGACCCTAAATGAGGAAAAGTCACCAAATTTCACGAAGAAAAAAAAAAGATAGCCAGCACTTTGGACAACACAAAATCTGAAACGGGTCAAATTGATCCTTAACATATGACATAAGCAACCTAGTTTATATATATATGTATGTATATATATATATATATATATATATATATACTATATGTGCTGGGAAGTGCAATTAGATGTTAAACAGAAACATATAAAAAAGATCACTTTTATGCTGTAAAAACTACAAACTATGGCCTGAACTACGATACATTTTTACCACACGTTTAACTTAATTAACCATCTCCTAGAAGGACCCTAAATATTAAATATTGCTTTTAGAAAATCACTTCTATCAGTAAGAATGTTGTTATTCTCATCAAACACCTGTATCATTGTTTTAGACGTGAATACTGTAAAACCACGTGTGGCCCTTGCAGCGGCCCCTTTTTTTAATGACCTTTTTTTCACTGACACTGGAAACTGCAACCGCTTCGTTCTGCTAATCCAGCGTCTGTTGTCATGGCGTCGTTTTACGTTTATTTGGAAAGTCAAACAGAATTTCTGAGCTGTTGAGTTTTGGGTTAAATGTGCTCTGTTGACCATCACACCCGGTTGTTCTGAAATGCAACATCTGGATTGTATCTGCACCGGGAAAACAAAACAAAGAAAGAGTTGAAGAGTTTTGCTCATCTGTAATTTCCACAGCCTGCAGCCAAATTACATAATGGCTGAAATATTTGGCCTGCAGACTGAAGGTGGCCTCATCTTTAAAAGATCATTTTGCTATTGGGAGAAGTTCAACTCAGCTGTATTTATATAGCATCTGTTTCAATCAGTTTGTTTTCTAGATGCTTTACAGGACAGGTCTGGGAAGGGGGGAGAAGGAGAGGAGAGGAGGAGGGGAGGAGGAGAGGAGGAGGGGAGGAGGAGAGGGGAGAGGAGAGGAGGAGGGGAGGAGAGGAGAGAAGAGCAGGAGGGGAGATGAGAGGAGAGGGGAGGGGAGAAGGAGAGGAGGTGAGGGGAGGAGAGGAGAGGAGAGGAGGAGAAATATTTAGAAATCTTCTCCACATTGTGTTTCAGATCAGTTTTTGGAGCTCAGCTGGACATCATGCAGCAGGCATGTGAACAGACTGTGATCAGATAAGTGTAATAATCAGTTGTGATGCGTTTATGTGCCCTTTTTTCCATATTTTCCACTCCTGCGTGTGTGTTTGTTGTCCTGCCTTGTTGTCTCTTTTCACTTTCATGTTCTCTGACTTCACACATTCGTAGGTGTAAAAAAGCAACAGAAATTGGCTGAATTGACCTCGATGCCTGGGGAGAAACCCCGGCGCGTTCATAAAGCAGATCTCAGCCTCCGAATTCAGGAGTCACGGCAACAGGCCCACGAAACACAAAAGCTTCAACCGAAATCATTTGAAATCAGAATCCACTGTTCCGATGATCTAAAATGATCTGTCCTTTATCTCTTATTGTTCTGATTCCAGAAGTACCTGTCAGATTTTAGCTTCAAAAACCCCGAACAGAACAATCTTTGGGACTGTCTGCAGGCTGTAAGTCTTCACATATGATGATGATGATGATGATAATGATGATGGTGATGAGGATGATGATGATGATGATGATGATGGTGTCAATCTTGTTGAATCATTTCAACACAGTTATTTCTACGAATCATATTAAACCAGAACTCTCTTGTCTTCGCAGGCCGTAAAGAAGGATTCGGGCCACACCGACGTTGCCACCCTCATGGAGTCCTGGACCAACCAGACTGGCTTTCCTGTGATCACGATCAATACGTCCACTGGAGAAATCTACCAGAAGCGTTTCCTGTTTAACGACTCGTCAGAATCGGAGTAGGTGCTACATTTACGCTAGTGATGGGCGCCGTTCCCGATGAAACACACGTTCTACCTGAGCTTCCCGACCTTCCCATCAAAATGACTCCTTCTTTGGTCCGCTTCCGTGTCTTTAGCGTGTGGTGGCAGATCCCCATCAGAGTCATGTCAAGCCGTGCGGACGCATCTTTAATCAAGCTGACCTCCAAATCTCCAGGTACGAGTACCGAGCCTTGGGGTTTCACTTTTTAAATCATGATCATGTGATTACTGAGCATGAATAAACGTCAGGCTGACTTTTAACTTTGAGAGGCACTTGCTCCTTTTTATGGATTTCATGTCAACGTATTGTCTATATTTAGTAAATTACGTCTGGCTTTTGGCTCCCTAAAGTGAAGAAGAACGAACTGATCTCCAAGAATGGAGAGTGGATCCTGGCCAACGTGAACCGTACTGGATACTATAGAGTCAATTATGACCCAGAGAACTGGAAACGCCTCCTGACCCAGCTGGAAACAGACCGAAATGTGAGTAACATTCGCCGATCCACCTCCACCAATCGCTCCCTCTGAAGACTTTTAATAAATAGTAGTAATATTTTGTGCTTGGGCAGCTCAAACTTGACCATAAGTGTGAACATGAGTGTCACCCACCCCCCAGACCTCAGCCGTAGAACCCCAGAACCCCTTCCATAAGTCTTTGCTATCACTCCAAATCTGCTGACTGTGCAGGTTCAGTCCTAGCTGTCATTAAAGGGATTCTATTTTCCACAGGTGAATAAATGCCTTGTTTACAGTTCTCCGGTGATAAATGCTCCATAACTGACTGAATATACAGATGTTTCCACATGTGTCTCGTCCTTTTTAGCTAATCCCACTCGTCAACAGAGGGCAGCTCATCGACGATGCTTTTAATTTGGCGAGGTAAGGATGCAGCGGCGAGCGTCGTGGTGAACGCGGGCGCGCGACAACACTTAAAGGCTGCTTCTGTGTCGCTCAGGGCCAACCTTGTCAACGTGACTCTGGCTCTAGATTCAACCCGTTTCCTGCGGAAGGAGACCGAATACATCCCCTGGGAAGCAGCAACGAGAAATCTTCAGTACTTCGTCCTCATGTTTCAACACACTGAGGCTTTTGGACCCCTTCAGGCATGTGTCACTGACCCCGCTCAACCCCCCCCCCCCCAATCCAAAATAAACCCCCAAAACACTCTGACATGAAGCTGCGTCCTCCTGCAGACGTACCTGCGGAACCAAGTGGAGCACCTGTACGACTTCTACAGCAACTTCACCGACGACTATGCCGTCCCCCACGAGCAGGCCTCACAGTAAGCACTCTGCTATTCGCCCCGTCAGCAGGATCGCTTGATTGTTTAGGCTGATTTTCAAACAACAAATCCCATTTGCTAACTCAGAACATGTGCTGACGGCTCAGGGAGATAAACAGGCTGAAATGTGTTATTGAGCTAGTGGCTTTCTATGCTTAAAATAAGAAGTTTAAAGATTGAGAAGATAATACTAAGAATAAGAGGGGACTGTGTTATGAAGCAGAAGGTTGCTGGTTCGAATCCTGGTATGGACAACTGTGTTCTTGCAGTGGTGCAACACCTTAATCTTTACTTTCACGCAGCATCTCTCATTTAAGGACCTTTTGCTACAGTAGAGACATGGTTTGGAGGGGAAATATAGTGGATTTAGTGATGAAAATACACTTTAACGTAAAGTTACAGACATTTACACGTTCATTTTGTTGATGGTGTCGTTCAAAGGTACGGCCAATTAACCGCCGTAGAAGTGGCGTGTTCCAACCGGCTCCCACGATGCTTAAAGATGGCATCGAAGGTGTTTGGCGAGTGGATGAGCAGCAACACAAACTGGTAGAAACTCTGCTGTATAAGCGCTAATTATCCACACAAATTTGAGGAATCTGACTCCTCTTAAAAGCTGTCTTTATATTTTGTTGCTTAACGCATTATCAAGGATGTCGTAAAAGTAAGTGTTATTCAAGTCCTTCATTCTTTCAGTTGGTGGAGGTTGTTGCTGTTTTATATGGCTAAAAGTGTTTGGGTTTTTTTTTTTAAAAAAAGGAGCTCTTTAAAGTGAAAGCTCAACATCAAATGTGTTTCGTATTTTCTTCCATCAAATTCATCTTTATATACTGAAGGAGTAACAGTATATAATCGATAATGCACGGTACACATATGGATAAATACGTCATAAAACATCACACTTGCACTTGCCAATGCTGTATGTGTCTGCTTGTAATCTGCTGGTTTTATTGTAAAATTCAGCCAGTGATTGCAGCTGTTACATGCAACATCTGTGAAACACACCTTTTGAACTCAGTGCAACTATAATGCAGAACAAACAAATTGGATTTTAGTGACATGTGACGCTCCGGCTGGGTATAAATATTGCTAGCATGTATGCTATGCTAGACTAGCAAAACAATTGTTCACTATTGTAATGGTGTGATGTTCTGACTGAGGGGAAATAATGCCTGCTCTTGTGATTCAGCATCCATCCTAACTTGCGGTCTATTATCTACTGTCACGCTGTGGCCGCCGGCGGGGAAAAAGAATGGGAGTTTGCCTGGGAGAAGGTTCAGACCACCAACAGCAGCACAGAGGAAGAGGAGCTCCTTAAAGCTCTGTCCTGTACCACCAAGGTTTGGCTGCTCAGCAGGTGAAGAAACGGAATCAGGGGGTGATTTCTGAACTGTGTTGATTTCCGGTTTGGGCCTAGTGTTCGTCATCCTTATCTTCCAGATATCTGGAGTACAGTTTGGAGAAGGCCAATGAGCTTGATGTTGCCTATGTTGTTGGCGCGGTAGCTGGGAACGTGTTGGGGAATCCGCTAGCCTGGAACTTCGTCAGACAACACTGGAAAAACATCAGCGGGTAGATTGTACTTCAGATGCTGTGTATTCATCTCTTTTTCTTCTCCCCCCTTTTTTGTGGTACTTGGTAACTGGATTTTGATAGACTGGAAGCTATTTGTAATATTCCATCTTCTGTCCTGTTTCTTTGCTGCTAGAGTCTTGCCGGCCATGCTCCAGAGCCTGACCTCCCAGCTGTTCAACCAGTTACAACTGAAAGAGGTAAATTAGTGCTGCTTTATATGCTTTATAACACAAGCAAGGAGTGACCTCTGTTCTCTCTGTTATCTTAGACAGACATGCATATATGTACATATTAATGGAGGCATTCTATATCCTTCATCGGACATACATGTCCCATACGCGCTAGGCTTTTTGCTGCGTTGCTAGCACATGATCGGTCAGTGGCGGTTCCAGGGCAGGGCTTAGCGAGTGGCACCAGGTTCAGATGCAAGATCCAGATTTGGTGAAGATGCGAACGCATTCCTCCACGCAGCCTCTGTAGGTGTAATCCTGTGTGTCATCTCTGCACTTGTCCAGCTGGAAAGTTTTGCGGCAGAGCAGAAGCTGCTTTCCACCAAGATAGTAACCCAATTTATTGAGCAAGCCCAAGCCAACATCCGGTGGGTCGACAAGCACATGTACACGGTCCGAGACTGGTTCGAAAGGCAAAACTCTTCCCCGAGTTACAACAGCAACAGTAAGAAAAGAAGTTTGAAAACAACAAACTATTAAATTCTACTGTGAAATTCCCACCTTTGCTTGACTGGCCAGCAATGTTTGCTGAGAGGTTAAAATAATAAAATAAATCCCCTGTTTTCTAGTTTGTGTTTTATGATTCTGCTATAACGTTGTTTTTGTTTTCTTAAACATGAGCAGCATGGTATGTTCGCATAGCAATTAGCCGCTAATGGATTAGCTCTAATAAGTACACTGTGTTTATGTTTATGGTTTTATTTTTCACTTTTCCAGCCAAGGGTCTGCTGTTTTTTATCTCTGCATTATGATTATGATGTAATGTGTCATTCTAAGGTTCTGAAATCATATTTTAAGAATAAAACTTTAATATTGTGAATAAAAAGTCATGTAATTTAACATTTCTCAGTTCCTGCACTATAAACAGCACAATGAAGCCAGTAGCCAAATCCTGTATATCTAGTCCATATTTATGGACCAGGACACTATGTTTCAGTATTTTATGTAGCAAACATTTACTTATCGTCTCTGAAATAAAACAAATGACCATCAAAAACAAACTCCATTTCATCCACTGTGCTTCTGTCCCACTGATGGAAAGCACGCTCAGATTATGAGAAGCACCTCAGAACTACAGGTAACAATCACGGGGGATTCGAAAAATACTGAAATGAAAACATTTTCTATTACCATGAGTTATTATTGTGAATTTGTCTTCCATAAATTTCGTTGACTGGCTGCTATTAGTAAAAATTCCAATAATGGGAACATAACGAGGGTGACTTGCTGTAGTGACACCTGCTGGTCATTATTAGTAATGCAGATTTGTACTCCAGAATACTTCAGTTTAGTTGAAAAAAGAAAAATATAGTACAGAGATGATGAGGACTATACTCAAAGAATGCAACAGTTTTATGGGATGCACAAATATAAATCTTAAATGAGGAATACCTCCCTTATAACTCAGAGATAGGAGGCGTTTATGCAGAATTTGACTGATGAAATTCTGTAGAAAGGCAGGTGCGGGATCCTTTTAGAGGGACTTTACATGTTTTAGAACATCTGCAAAGGAGAGTAGAAAGCTCTGGTGAGCACAGCTGCAGAAAAGGCTTTTGTGAACCGGACATTCTTGTTTAAGGCATGGGAGAGATTTGGATTTAATGAGAAATCTGTAAACTGTATTAGAACAAAATGTGCAGCAAGTATCCAAATAAATGGAAATCTGAGGATTCCATTTCATCAGGTAAGGGGAATGAGACACGGTCATTGCCTTTACCCGAGCTTCTGCACTGTTTATGAAGCCAGATATTAGCCCAGATATTTAGGCAGGAAGTAGTTGTTCCAAGGGCTGAACATAGTTACCAAAAGATAAGGTTATTTCTCTTTTTATTACAACCTAATAAAAGCTTCCCAAAAGAGAATTATGGAAACTTGGATTTCAAAAAGTGAGTGTCACATAAACACAGATTTTATCAGACTTCTCTCCACAGCAGCAATTGAGAGCAATTGTTGGTGAACAGTATAAAAGACTTTGGTCTATATGAGCTATATGAGGCAAACTGGGATTGCAAGAGTGACGATTTAATGGGAATAAAGGAGGAAAACACACTGATTATGAAAGAAGAGGACAACACGTCCAGCGGTGGGGGTGGTCTCACATTTGAACACATTTTAAATGAAGGCACGTCCTCAGAATGCCTTCAGCTATGTTGTCTTACATGAACTGAGTATGTCAATATATTAAAAAAAAGGTTCTGAATGCTTTTGTTCTTCAGTTACCTGGAATCACACCAGTGAGCTGATCTGAGGAAACAAGATGTAAAACACACACAGAGTTTGTGCCTCACGTGGGGCTTCGATTTCACCATTCCAGGACCAACAAGTGTGATGGAAAAACAAGATGGAGTGCAAATAATACAAACAATCGAACTGGACATCAGCGAGAGTAGAATAACCCAGAGTAGAGGGCAGGTCCAGTCCTGTAAATATGAAGCCCTACTTGTTCTGTCCACGGAGTGTATTTGAGTTCAGTTTCCAGGCAGCCGGGGTAGGATGTAGGAGGTACGGCTGAGGAGAAAAAAGTTTCCAGGCAGCCGGGGAGGGGGGTCACTCCTGAGACTCAGAGGGTGCCAGCACTTGTGGATGGGAGCACTGATTTCCTTAATCATCCTGACAGAGAAACAAAGGAATCATTCTAATCTGTAAAACAGATGCAGCCACAGCTGGTGCTGAATTTAGTCAAATAAGATACCTTCACTTTCCCCGAGTCGCTGACACGTTAACGCTAATTCGTGCGATAAAGATATGCGGCAGCTTAAATTTGAGCCACTCTGACAGCAACAACCACTACTGTCAACCCAGGAAGTTGAAGGGTTTCGATGTTGTTTGACAAGGCTCACTGTGGCCAAACATTCCCAGACACAGCAGGTGGCACAAGATCCCAGCAAGTAAAGCCGGCATCGGTTCCATACAGCTGAAGGTGTCTACTGTAGTATCTGACCCGTTCTATGCAGGCCTTACATCTGTAAGGCCGTAATGTGTTTAGCACCCAGCCTAAGCACCATATTAGGACATGCTCCACATGTGTGTCCGGTGTCTTCCTCCTTTATGTAAAAGGAGCTCCTAAAAGATGACACTGGAGCCTGTGGGCCCCTGGTTGTTCTCCATATGAGGATGTGTAGCATGAAGCATCTTCAAGTATTCCCTTTTTTGGTAATGACTGAACGCTATACCATTGGGTTGGCCATATTGTATAGCGTGAGGTCATCAGTAAAGAATGTGTTTACTCGACTGTATAAGAAGGAGGTGACGATGAAGACACCTCGGAGTTCTTCACCATCGGGACCGCGAAACCTCCCTCGGACAATCTGCAGTGTTCGATTGATACCTGACTGTTCTCTCCAATAAACATCTTTGATAACCAAGTCGGTGTCTGCGAAGATTCCTTCCTCATCAACACATCTCGGCTACCACCAGGAGAAGATTCACAACACTACCTTCTGTCATCCCTCCAGCAGTGTAAAACAAACAAACAATCAAACAAACATTCCAGATAACGCGAACGAAAGCAGCGCTCTCACCCATTCGTCCTCTCCTGCTCCTTCTCCTCCCGACGCCTGCGAGGTCGCAGCGTCTGCTTTGTTCGCCATGATCTTGTCTGTCCACGATGCTCCGGCCATTTGATCTCCGGCAAAGTTACACCTGGTCACCGTACCGCCGTCCATCTTGGCCAGGGAGACTGGAAGCGCAAGCGAGAGTTAAGTCTTTATCAGTTGTACAACAGCAACTCTCACAGGTGCGTCACAACAATGTGTCCACCGCTGTAACATCTTTAAATACTGTGAAAAATGCAAACATCTTTACATTTTCCCCATGTTTCCCATCAGCCACCAACATAGGATGAAGTTTGTGTCTACTGTTAGAAGAAACTATTGAATATGAAAGGACTAGGTGGCTTTTCTAAGGTCAGGAGAGGTTCACTCCCACCAAAGTCACATAGAGGCTGGAAAAACAAAGTTCTGGTTAAATTTCATTCACTCCCCGTGGCTGCGAAGGTCAGTGCTCGGACAGGCCGCAGGGTTGTGTAGGGGGGAAACCCAAGAGTGCCCTCGGGAAACCAGAGAAAAACCAACATTTTATCCCCGGATCAATCTCCACTTCAAATCCTGACATCAAACTGGCATCAATTTGGCTTTGAAAATAAATGTTTAAAAAAAAGCAAGTCGATTTAACTGTGTACAAATGAGCAAGACTCACATATAAAAGGACTGTTTCCTCTGGTCTTCAGACGGATTTCCTGTCCTGTTTCCAGCTCGGTTTTGTCCATCTCTGACTCTGGGTACCAGAAGGCCCAGGTACCGCTGGGCCGGTACTGGTCCGTTATCTTCACCAGCTCTGGTTTGTTGACGATTGCTGACAGCTGATCTTCAGAGACACAGTCGGACTTTCCTTTAGCCTCCACCTCTGTGTGCGTAGAACAAACCCACCAATATAATCACCATATTTTTAAAAAAGTGTTAAAATTCCTTCTTCTATTGTTGCCACTATTTGCTGCCTCGAGCTGCGCCGGCAGTCGATTCATGTATGTTTAATGGTTAATGTGAGGAGTTGAACAGAGCTGGTCAGGCATCAGACCGGGTTCTCCTTTGGGTTTGTGGTGTGTTTGTTTATGACCACAGTTTTAGAAACACACTCTATGCACACCTTGGTCATTTGTGAGGTCTTTAAACACACCAGAGCTGTGCAGTACCGTTAGCATTAGCAACATCCTCCCAGAGACTCCCATCAGCCTAATAACTGGAGAAAATCCAGCCTGGAATTGAACCCGGTACTTTCCATCTGTGTGGGGACTGTGCTTACTGCTGTACACGACTTCCTCTCCTTATGCAAACACCAACTCTACGTACTCACTGTAGGAGGACATGAGGAAACCAGTGTTGACCTTTTTGGTGTCACTGAAGTTCGACTCGATCTCGTTGCCGCTGGCATCAAACCTTCTCCGATGGATGCGGCTGGGTTTGACGTACAGCACGTAGAAGCGGCTCTGTCGACGACAAGAAGCAAGACAAAGTCTCTCTACAACTGTACATTATTCTTTACACGAGTAACAATAAGGTAAGTGTGTAATAATTAGTACAGTGCATGGTTTGTGATTACAGATATTTGCTCATGATCCTTAAAGACTGGAGAGACAGCAGTGCATGGATGAGAGCAACATGAGAGCAAGATCCATGGTGCTGGATAAGAAAGACATGTATTAACTGTATTTCACATACTGTACCTTTTGGTTTTTGTCATCACTGATTGAATGTCTGGAGACATCTTTCAGCATTCCTTCCAGCAGGACACCCTCACCACTGTGAAGGAAACATTAAAACACACTGGGTTATTGTAGGAATGTGTGCACAGGGCTCAAATTTAGTTTCCACACAATTGGTTAGAATTGTTTAAAATCCAGAGCTGTAAACTCATAACCAAAAGTTAGATGAGATGAGAGCCCTCCAATAACCAGATTTTTTTAGCATCCCACTCCTAGAGTAGTAATACTATTATGTACTAATAGCCAATATTAGTATACTATTTATCTGTAAGAACTAAGATTATCGCCATTCTTGAAAATACTGTACATATATTCCTTGAAATCCATGGGACACCCGGTAGGGGGCGTTGTTTAGCTGTAACCACTTGGTTCCTCATGATACGTTCGATGCTAAAGGTAAATTGATATAGATGTGGGTGTTTACGAACAGTAAAACGTTACAACTGACAAAGTATTATGCCTAACCAAAACAGCACTAACTTTGAACCCAAGGTAAGAGGCTATTATGACAAACGTTCTGACGTTAACTGCAACCCCAACCTGACTATCTTCGTCTGAAAAACGGCATTTACGACCATACCTGTCATACACAGGAGACCAAACGCCATCATATTTCTCATTGTGCACCGATTTATTTTGTAAAGACGTGTTATTATAAATTCGGCTCATTTTTCATCAAACTTTCCTCTCTCATAGGTTTTGTTTTCCTGCTTCCGGACTTCCTGGTTCCTTCATGGAGAGAAAGTGAGGTGCGCTTCATTTTGGTGCCGGACATCCCGGCGGAGGCAGGAAAGTCCCAAAGTTTACAATGTTTGCACTCTTTGTTTTCATATTGCTATCATGTCGTAAAACGGGGGAAATGCAAGAAAATGCCATGCAATTCTTGATAGTGCTAAAGGTGGTCCCGCATTTTTGCGTATGACAATAAATTTAAAATTATTATGTGGTTCTGGCTCGTTTTGCATTGATTTGCTGGGGACTCTGTTTCTCTCTGGGAGGCTTTGTTGCAGGAAAAGATGCTGATGTGAGAGTTTGGTTTGTGTTTCGGGACTGCAGCAGTTCAGCGGCAGGATTTGAGTCCAGAATGCTTCCTCCTGGGCTTGGACCAGCAGGAGAGACTGTCCCCACTCGATGGTTTGCATTACAAGGCTGTGTGTAAATAAAAAAATTTTTTAAAAAAGGACTAAATAATTAAAAGAACCCAGACATTGTGAGACATTTTAGAATAAAATCCTATAACCTGGTTACTGTTGATTGTAGATACATGGATCCAGTATTATGGGGTCCAATGACTGGGACACTTTCAGTTTTACCAGAGAAAAATCAAGTTCTCACTTCCTGAGATGAACAATTCCCATCATTTTTCTTGCGGTCTCCTGACGCCCTACTGTTCTCCTCATTAATACCTAAAGAAACAACAGAAAAAACACTCAGTTATCTCAGTATTGAAGGCTGATCGAAGGTTTTATGTTCTCTTCAGCCAGACATTCTTACAGAGGGTGTAGCAACCCAGCTGAATATTCAGCCAGATGTTTCGTCTCTGAGTCCAGCTCCCAGGAGCCTCTACCTCGTACAAACGGTCCCGATATTCCTCACGCTGTTGCAGAAAACGCCTGCAAACTGTTCTCAAGAAAAAACCCCATGAATGAAATGCACCATCCTTCAGTGCATGCAGATTTTGCATGCACACCCAAACACTTTGTCTGTTTCTGACTGAGAATGAAGGACACACAGAACTTAAACAAAAAGCTTAACAGGCTGTGAGAGAGAACCATGAAGACAAAAAGAGCTAACCTGCTGCCCAACCAGGTGAGAGTGGAGAACTGACTCCCAGAATATTCTCAGAGTAGAACGTGGAACAGAAGTTCTCCAGCATTTGAGAGCCAAAGCCTCTCCTCCGACAGCTCTTCCTCACCAGAACAGTGTCCAGAACAGGCAGCAAGTAGCCCTGACCACTCCAGGTGTCACAGAGGCTGCCTGAAAAGAACAATATGAGCTCAAACATGAATTTAATAATCAGGTGTTTTATTTAGCAGCCCTCTCTGGGATACCTTACGGAGCGTATCAATAACAACAAGCCCAAAATTTTGTTCAGGAATTTTATTTATTGGCTTCCAGTACATACTCTGCAGATCCTACTAATCAGGACAGTAGTCTTAATGCATTGGTGGTGAGAGTATATACACATTTTAAGCCCCGCCCATCCCTACGCACTGGTCTGCCCCATGCATGTAGCTGGAGCTTACCTTCTCTGTGAAAGACTGTAAAACTGCCGCTTCCCTCCCCCACCCACCATCACACCTTTGTGTTTGACGGTGTAGAAACCGATCGCCTGACCGTCTCTCCACAACAGGCTGCAGCTTTCGGTGCGGGGGTGCAGGGAGAAACACACGCTCTCGTCCAAAGATCTGTCCACAACCCGACTGAGCAGGAACACTATCACCCTCTCCACAATCGACTGGACCTGGAGAGGAAAAAACACTGATTTAGGAGGACCAACTGTTCCCACAAGTCATATATTTACCAAAAAAAGACGACATTCACATGTTCCTGTTGCCTTTCACATAGTTTTGAGGCTCCAGTTGATCCAGTTTCTATGTTCCGTTACACTGTACTTTAACTCCAGGCTCCTCTATTGTACTTTTACTCCTTCACATTTCAGGCCAGTTAATTTACTACACAATAAGAAGCATAATTTGTTAATCACTGATGTAAAGAAGCTCTGTTACCGATAACAAGCCACTTCTGGATTCGACTGTGGTTCGTAATACATCATCCACAGGCCACCACTTGTCATGCAGGTATACAGCCAAGACTGAGTTGTAAAACACGACACTTCAGTGCTTGTCTTTCACATCTGATGGGGGATCACAAGTCTGGTTCCGGACCTTGTGTTGGGTCACCGGAGGGGTGAAGCACCAGCAGTGTGCAGTCAGCTCCACCATCTTCAAACAGCTGCAAGCGCGTTACAGTGTTCACTGTTATGGTTGTCTAGGGAAAAAAGGACAGACTAGTTGTTTTTAATTAACCCCAAAATAAAGAGGAACATTCTAGTGACTGGGGATGCAAACTGGTCATAAAAAGAAGTAATAGGTGTTACCTTATTGGTCGTGGAAGACTGGAATTCTTTAGTTTTATGAGGTATTTGCTCCAGAGAAGAGAAGTACTGTTCAGATGCCAATGTGAGATCTGTGTCACTCACAACTGGAAGGTCTATGGGATACATGATCTCACCTGTGTACAGATCAATTTCTTACACCTGCACATGTAATCAACAAACTGAAAAAAAAAGATTTTAATAATCCCATGACAGGACTGAATGGAGAATCCCCACAGTGCATTAGAACTATGTCTCATATTTGGAAAGCTACTAATATTATTTGGGTTAAAGCCACTTACGCAAGATGACGTAACCATCACGTTAAATGCACTGGTAATAATAAATCCTTTGTGAGAACTGATTCAAATTTAATAAAAACAAAAGGATATACAGTATGACAAAGGTACTGCTGCTTTTTGAGACCATGATTTTGAAGATTATTCGGAACAAGATTTCGCTGAACCGAAACTTGACTACTTGACTACTTGCTCAACGAGCAATGTTCACATTAGCAAGAAGGGTCGTTTTACAAAAGTACTGACCGACTTAAAACAGAAGTCGTGCGTATGACATGCAGTCGTTGTCTTACTGTTCCGGTCCATAAATACTTGCGCAGACCCAGAACTTGCAGTGTGTAAATAGGGGCCGGTAACGAAATGTCCAAGGTTTCTGTCCAAGGTTGACATATGTCGTGGACTTCAGCGCCCTCTTGTGTCCATAGTGGGGTACGACGCCCCCCGCTCCACCCACCCCCCGCGTCAGTGTACTATGATCTGTTGATTCTCCTAATCTCTCCTAATCCACTGATGTGTACAATAACTGTTGGATGAACACAACATCAACTGATAGGCCAGAGAGCCACATTTTTTTTTTTTTTAAAAAGGCACACTCGGACGGAACTCTCAAAATATCATCAAAGCCAGACGGGAGCTTTCTGGCCTGTTGTACTTTAACCTTCCTGATACTACAGTAGACTTCTTATTAAATAAAGGGAAAGATGGGAATTTTGTTCTCAATTCACAATTTGCACAAGCATACAGCGTTAGTTATTATTCTTTGTTCCAGAGTTTGGTGTTTTATTGGGGAAGAGGGCTGATAAATAGTTGTCAGCTTGCACAGGGGAAATGGAGGCGCTATTATTGGCAAGAGTCACAGCCTGAGCGCATGCGCAGGTAGGTGCGCTGAGCTCACCACACTGGTCAGCGTTAATTGGGAGCGCGTCAGAGTGGAGCCAGTTGTCTTCATCGCCTGAAGAGACGGCCCAGTTGAAGTTAGGACGGAACTGTGAATTTTAAGTGATTTTCCTGACTATTGTTTATGTCGTGTTTATAGTTTGGTGAGTGGCTATTGCTTTATGTTGTTATGTTTGGTAGTTGGGTTTCTGTTTGTTAATTGGGTGGTTGCATTGCGATGGTTGTTCTGAGCATTATACCCTTTATTATATTTTATCATTATATTTATTATTATCTTTATTATACCCGACGTTATTGTGGTCGTATTTAAGCTGTTAAATGTGTGACGATTTCTGTCCAAGCTTTATATCGTTAATTACCACGTGAAGTGCGTGTTAATTTATGCGTGTAAATACCTGTATTTGACCACTAGATGGCAGTATAGTTATTCAAGAGACGCCATTGTTTGGAACGCTTTTATCCTCGTTTATAGTTTAGAATTAAATTAAGTTTGGTTAAGTATTAAGGTAAGTTTCTTTAAAAATATCAGTTTTTTTGGCCTATTTATGCATTGGTGGTTCAGTGGTAGAATTCTCGCCTGCCACGCGGGAGGCCCGGGTTCGATTCCCGGCCAATGCAAATTGTTTTTATCTTATTCTTATGTTTTTTTTAAATTTGATAATGTGAGAACCCTCTATAGCTTTTTTCGGGTTGGGGGGGGGGGTATTCTTCCCCATTCATTCTCGATGGTAGTGCTAAACCACTACGGATGTAATATATTTTAGGCCGCTAAAAGGCGCCTTTTCACCGTTTGGGCTCAGCGACACTGCTTCTCTCTCTCTCTCTCCCTCGCTTGCGAAGGTTAACAACGTTTAAGTTTTAATGTCCAGTTTAAATTTCTGATTCACTCATGAGAATGACATTAGTTCATGTTAATTTCCATGGAAAAACACGTCTTTACCAAAGTTACTGTGCATACATAAGCTGTTATTTTACATTATTCTATAGTCAACTACAATCTGCCATGTCTCCAAAGATGTCCTCATCCTCTGGTTGTTTCTGCAGGTGTGTGAAGACCTTGAGTAATTGTTGGCACAGTGGACAGTATTTCATCTTTTTCAGAGATCGTATGTTGAACAGTCGTCTACTGCAGTGTTATTTTCTGATGGTTGGTTTGAAGATCAGCTGCCTGATGGGTGTTGCCTCTGTCCTCCTTGGGACAGTTTTCTGTGTCTGAGGGGGAACCTGCAGGGGAACAATGGAACGTCCACACCAGAGATTTCACAGTGTGATGTCATCATGCATTTACTACAGTGTAGTCTCTACCTTTATCCTGTATACATTAAACGCTGTAGAGTGCAACAAATCTTGAGTACAAGAATAAACTGTAATGCAGTACCGATCAGCGTATCTATAGTAAGCTTAAAAACAACCATGGGGGCAACCATTTAAGTTGTTTAGTGGAATATTTTTAAAATTAGGATCATGTGACCTTTTTTTCCCTTCAATGTTCAGTCAAATCTCTGTGGTAATTGTTTATTTTGCTGGAGATGGACTTAAAAGGATGCACTGATTGAATGGTAAAATGGCTAGCACAATAAAATATCAATGTATTTTAATTATAACAGATAATGGCAAAAATGACAGAATGCATAAAATAAATGAAAGCAGATACACATGGGGGTGTGAACACCTACATCTTCTGCTGGATTCAAAGAGTGTTTGCATTTTTTACATTTTTAAATAAAGATGCAAATCATTTGAGCAGTCTGAAATTATTGAATTACTATATTAACGGAAAAGCTCATTTTAGGATCCCACACTTATGTTGTGAATTACTTCAGCATAAATAAATCCCCAAAAACTAACATCCATTAGATACATAGAACATTTTTTCCAGGACAACTTCTGCATTTATGAAGCCCCGCGATTTTACGAAACAGTCTTCAGACCAGTGGCCCAAAAGGAGTCTCTGGGTTTAGGATTAGGGGATGAGAATGGGTTTACTCTTGGTGGAACGGCCGAGGGGAGGGGTCCAGAGCCGGGCGGCAAGGCAGAGGTACCGATGAGGGGCGAGCGGCAGACGAGTCGAGGCCAGGCAGAGGAGTCGAAGCCGGGGAAGCAGATTATAGCTGGAGCCACGGAGGCAGAGTGCGTGGTCGGAGACAGAAAGGCAGGTTTTCTGGGGAACAGGCGAGGCAGGCAGAATGAAGACAGGCAGGGTCTGGGATGAGCTGCAGCGGAGCCGACAGGTGAGTGGAGTTGGCCCGATGAGGTGGGAGTGGCTGACAGGTAGAGTGGAAAACTACTGAGGGCAGGAGGGAAACGGGTGGAGGGAGCTGTGACAAGTTGAAAAGGAAGCAAGGAAAGGTGTTGGAGTTCACTTTTTCCAAAATTTTAGAATCCTGCTCCAGACCCCTTTCTTCTTCTTCTTCTTCTCCTTTTTTACAATGTAGTTCTGTTGAAAGGAGGAATTGGTTTTAGTTTTCACATCCACACATTTAAACTTCCAAAACCAGGAGTGACGGGACAAACAAATCTGCGGCTGCTTACCCAAAGCTGCTGGAATTGCTCTTGGAAGCGTTCGGTTTCCTGCTTTCTTTCCTCCTCTTGCTGTTTTCGCAGGCTCTCTCGTTCCTGGAGTTTCTCCTGCAGCTCTAACTGGTGTTTTTTCCATTGCTGAGCTTCGGTCTGCCAGGACTCAATGAGCGTGGACAGCTGCTTCTTCAAGCAGACGTCCCTCTCTTCCCTCATCCCTCTCTCAAGCTGCTGTCTCAGTCTCTCCTCTCTCTCAGTCATCTCATGTTGGTTCTTCTCTCTCTCCTCCAAGAGCTTCTTATGAAATTCTTCCTGCATGCTAATGAGCCTCTGCCTCATCCACGCCTCCATCTGCTGTTCTTTTTGGAAGAACTGCAGTTTCAGAGCCTCTTCTTTCTTGGAGAGCTCTATGATACACGTCGCCACTTCCTCAGGCTGTTGTCCTCTGACGTGGTCTCCGTGCTCCGGACTCTGGTGGCTGTGATTGGTACCTTTCTGCAACTTCTCCTCCAGATAAGTGCACTTCTCTTGGCTCACTGTGAGATCAGCCCTTGCCTGGTTCAGCTGGTTCAGGGTGTCCACATGAGCCACTGTTTTTATCTGGCGCCTTTTGGTGCTCCGGCTCAACTGCTCGTTCTTCTCAACCAGCTGTTCTTTTAGCTGCCTGACTTCATGTTGAAGCTCTGTCACTGACCTCAGCAGCTTTTTGTTCTCCTCCTGTATCTTCTCCATTGGTCTTCCTGTTCTTCCTTTTGTTTAAAATGTAGATCACTTTAGCAGCTTCTGTTATGTTATTCTGTTATGTTGTGCTGTTTCACGAGCATAAGTAGATAGTTTTAGTATATTAGGATTTATGTTTAGGACTTGAGTTTTAGTCTTTGTTGTTGTGCCTTTAATGTCCTTTTTTGTCAGGCTTTGAACCAGGCATGTCTAAACCCAGTGCTCAAGGGCCACAATCCAGCTGGGTTTTCTGTCGTACCAGGCTAAAAATGCATTCAGTGGGATAGAAAACCCGGCTGGATTGTGGCCCTCGAGGATTGAGTTTGGACATGCCTGGAGTGCTTTACCAATCTTCTGCCTGCATTATTGACTTACAAGAAGGCTGTATGCAAGTCGGTTCATTAAATCTCAGTGCAACATTAAATCTCAAACTATGTACAATAGTGCAACATTACATTTCATAACTATGTACAGTCATGCAACATGCATTCCTGGCATGTAGTTCATTTTGTCCTTTCCTCTATCCATCTTCGTCTCTCTGCCTCAAAGAAAGGAGTGGCCACAAACTCTTTCCAAGTCCTCTCTCGGGCCATCCCCTTGTCCCGATATAGAGAATAGACTTTGGATGGGCAGTAAATGTATTTACCTGCCACTCCAGGGAACCCTGTATGTATATGCGGGCTGTTTGGTCCCTGTTTTAGAGTCAAATGGCAGAACCTGCAGAGGCGATCAGGTGGCTGAGAGCCAAGTCTCTGTCTCCGAGCTTTTTCCTCCGCACGCTTTTTGGTGGCCTCCAACTCCCTCTGGAAAAACTCTGACATGGCAAATTGTTCAAAGGGCATTCTGGGGTCAGAGAGTCCCTCAGCAGCATAAGTCTGATGCACCTTCCTTGAGCAGTAGAAGTAGCGAACAGGACCCTGCTGATAGAAAAAGTGGATGGAAGATCCATCCGTCCCATACCGAGACTTGGGCTGTCCACAGGCGAGACAGGTTTTCGTCTGTCTCATCTTCTGCTCTGGTCGGTGCTGCTGCTGCTGCTGCCTCTCTGGAATGCCCTGCACAATTTTTTCAATGGAGTCCTGCGTCAGAGGTGTGGGCAGGGCAGCTGTGGGAGGAGTGACAACAGCTGTCTCCATGGTGACTACAGGAACGCTGGTTGTTTTGCTCCCCTCCGTCAAGGAGTACCACAGCTGTTGAGTCTCCAGGAGCTTCTCTGGGCTGGTGTTCAGAGAAGAACTGGTGTTCAACAGCTTTGCCAGATGCTTCACATAGCGGGATATGTGAAACCTGGTTGTGGGGTGGAGCAAGCTGTTAGGATCGGCCGCAGACCGATGGACCATGTCTGCGTAGTCTCGATCCACAAGCCTCAGGATGTCCTTCTCCCCATGATGATACTGCAGCAAACTATCAATAGCGTCTTTCATGGGAAGAGTCCAGCGTGTGTGGTCCAAGACAAACACTCGACCACCAGTCTTTATGGGTCCAGTGCGGGCACTCCTCGGCGAGGACTTCAGCGGCAGGGGCAAAGCTCGAGAGACGTCTGGAACACAAACAAAGCAATAATGCATCCTTAGTAACTCATATTATCGCGATATGGGCTATTGAGAAAACACATTAATATTGATCCCTTAATAACAGAAAGTGTAATATTTAACACATCAAAAAATTGAGATACACTGACCTATCACAACCTAACTAAATCTATTTATTTTCAATCATTCAAAAGCCTTAATTCCAACATGCCGCTCTGAAAAACACGATTATCGTTGACCCACCCACTGATCTTTCAGGATCCTGGTCATCCTCTGCTGGAATCTCCTTTACACGTCCAGCAGCAGAGAGATGGAAGCTGACAGGTGGTGCAGGGGGAAGCGACGGCACAGCAGTCAGTGTTGCCCAGCTGGAGGAAGGTGTTGCGCCAGGAGCATCGTCTGGAGCGGGAGGGGGCACAAGAGCCGAAGGTGGATCCCTCTTCTGCATTTTGTGTTTGTCCCAGTCCAGAGGGACCGGACGGCAGCCCGGTTCTCTGTACTCCAGCCCAAACCTTTCTCCAGTGTCTCTGTCGCAGGGTACTTGTCTTGTCCCGTCACTGCCATGGAAGCAGAGTTCAACTCCCACATTAAGGCAGGGTCAAAGACAGCAGGGAGGACGACGCCGGGCTTCTTCATGTCTACCAGTCGCTGAAAGTTCCAACGCACAACGCTGGTCATGGCCTGGGCCTGGAACAGTTCAGGGGAGACCTGCGTACCCGTGACCCACTGGGCCTGCTGGAAATGGTAGCCCTCCTGCTGAGATGTACCACGGACAGGGATCCAGACGGGGACTTTGGCCCTTTCGCCCGCTACGTGGTTTAGCTGAAGGGTCCCTCCGTCCCTGTCCATTATCCCCTCAGACAGTTCTGGGTCACTGAGGCAACCACGGAGGATGTGAACCCTCTGAATGTGCCACGTCTTCAGCATGGATGGCTTGAAGAGTGGGACATCGTTAGGGTCCGTGGCCAGGTGAAAGTGCTGCAGAACTCTCTTCAGCAGCTCGGTGGGTTGTGGAATTTTAGTTCTGCAGTGTTCTCGGATGTGCCTGTACTGCCTGCCCGCAGGCACTTTTCATAAATAAGTTCTAAATAATAAATATGTCAATTCACATGTGTTAAAAATGTTAATAACTTAAGAAATACATTCGAAGTTGTTTACAATTGTAACTCATTGTTTTGTAATTAATTTAGCTAAAACTACTTCCAATAGAGCGACCTCCGGTTTTCAGTTTGTGTCTTCCGGTTCCGCTCCGCTAAATAGAGGCCATGAGCTGATTTAGCATGGACTATCGGATCCAAATCCATTGTAAACTTTGCCATCCACGTTGAGCTGTTAACAAGGCAACGCCGTAAGTTTATGTTATATACAGTGATCCCTCGTTTATCGCGGGAGTTGCGTTCCAAAAATAACACGCGAAAAGTGAAATCCGTGAAGTAGTGAGCTTTATTATTTTTTATTATTTTACAATGCAATACTGAACTATAGAATGAAACCAAAAATCAAAACCTGTTTTAAAGCCCAAAATTTGTTTAAAACAATCATTTTAATATAGTAATACAAGGTTGGAAACATTGTCACTCGCGTATTTCCCAGTCCCAGCTGTGCCTCTGCGTCCTGACTCCGCTCCGCTGTAGCGTCTGTTTCTACTGAAGGCGCAGGAGTCTTTCTCCCAGAGAAGAACATTGTTATGGGTAGTTGTTGGCGCTCTCTTTTTCTGAGCAAGAAGGTTTTTATAAACGGATATGCCACCTTCGATTATATTTGAGAACTGCAATGAACGACTCGCAAAAAAAATCCGTGAAGCAGCGAAGCCGTGAAAGATGAAATGCGATATAGCGAGGGATCACTGTACTTACCTGTATGATTTATGCAATATTTCGTGATTATATGCGAAAATGTTTATAGATTAATGCAATGTACTGTACGAACATCTGACTTGTTCTGAAAGCATATGTAATGTGCTTCACAGTTTTCACCGCTTCCAGTAAAGGAAATTTCTGCAAAATACATCTCCCTGGTTCTTTACTGGCGGTTTAGCTGCGTGTTTCCTACAACACTACAGTGCCGTTTGGTGGGGTTGGCTGGACGGATTCCGCAAAACACGTAGGCATCACAGAGCCTCTTCAGATCTTCCTTATCGACCACAGAGAAGGCGGCAGAAAGGAGCTGGCAGAAAAGGCTGAACAGAAAATGGTGCTCAGAGGTGCACTCTCGTCCAAAGCGCCTTATACAGTGAAACAAGTCTAGCTTCACAACGATGCTGCTGTTGTAATGTGCCCCTGAGGCGCAGGTGTTGGTCAGCGGTCCAGAGGTGGCTTCTGCAACAATGGAAGGGGTGGTCTTCCAGGCATCCCAGCACAGATGTTCACCAGGGACGCAGTCCGGGATCTTAAATGGAGCGCAGCAATCCCTAACTGCTACGACCATGAGTGCACGTTACAATGCTGAAGAGGCTCTAGAGCTGATTTTTACAGATGTCCAACAAGACAGCTCTGATTCAGAAGAGGAAGTGGAGGATTTATCAGAAGAAGAAGATGGGGAGGAATACAACCCAGAGCATGATGAATCGTCTTCAGAAGAAGAAGAAAACCCTGAAGCTGAAAGAGAGGCTTTCCTTTCAAAAAATGGCAAAATAATATGGTCCTCAACAGAATATGACCAACACGGCAGGCATGCAGAAGAAAACGTCATAAAGATGACCCCAGGACCCACAAGGTATGCTGTCTCTCATGCCCGGGACATTGTCTCTTCATTCTACCTTTTTATCACACCAGCAATAGAAAAAATAATCCTGGAGATGACAAATCTGCAGGGTTTTCGCAAATATGGAGACAGCTGGACAAAGATGGATGAGACTGACCTGCATGCCTACTTAGGGCTGCTAATCTTAGCAGGTGTATACAGGTCCCGAGGTGAGGCTGCAGCTAGTCTATGGGACACAGAGAATGGAAGACCAATTTTCCGAGCCACAATGCCACTCAAACAATTTCACACCTACTCAAGACTGCTACGATTTGATGACCGTGAGTCAAGACCAGCAAGACGTGTGACAGACAAACTTGCAGCCATAAGGGATGTCTGGGACAAGTGGGTGGAGCGGCTACCCTATCTCTACAATCCAGGGCCTGACGTAACAGTGGATGAGCAACTGGTTCCATTTAGAGGTAAACTATTTTCATATTTCTAATAAAAGTGATTTTTACTATTGATTTCTTTGACTGTTTTCTGTGACACTGATACTAATCACTGATGCTAATGTCTTCTGTCCAAAGGTCGTTGTCCTTTCCGGCAGTATATGCCCAGCAAGCCAGCAAAATATGGGATCAAGTCATGGGTGGCTTGCGATGCCAAATCAAGCTATGCTTGGAAAATGCAAATCTATACCGGGAAGCCGACCAGTGGAAGCCCAGAGAAGAAGCAGGGAATGCGAGTTGTGCTTGATGTGACAGAGGGACTGAAGGGTCACAATGTGACATGTGATAATTTCTTCACCTCTTATGAACTTGGACAACAGCTCCTGAAGAGGAAGATCACCATGGTTGGTACAGTTCGAAAGAACAAGCCTGAGCTCCCACCTGCACTGCTTGCATCAAAAGAGAGAGAGGTCCTCTCATCAAAGTTTGCCTTCACGCCCACCACCACTCTAGTTTCCTACCTCCCAAAGAAAAACAAGAATGTACTTCTTCTGAGCACACTGCACAGAGACGGTGTCATTAGCGATCGTGGGGACAGGAAGCCAGTCATCATCCTGGACTACAACCGCAACAAAGGAGGTGTGGACAACCTAGATAAGGTGATTGGAGCATACAGCTGCAGAAGGATGACTGCCCACTGGCCCCTGGTCATCTTCCACAACATCATTGATGTTTCCTCCTACAATGCCTTCGTGATTTGGAGAGAGACCAACCCAAACTGGATGTCTCGTAAGTATAACAAGAGGAGGTTGTTCCTGGAGCAGCTAGGAAAGGCACTTGTAACTCCACTCATTGAAAGAAGGAAGCCAATCCCCCGCACAGAAGCCTCAGCAGCAGTTGTAAAAGCTATTCAGAGTGCAGGAGCTCCCGATCAACCTGAGGATCCAGCTACCACAGCCACTTCCCCAGCTAGGCCAAGTAAGAGAAAGAGATGTCAGTTTTGCCCTCAAAAGAAGGACTGTAAAACACATACTGTGTGCTGCAAGTGTAAGAAATATATCTGCAGAAGCTGTACACTTCCATACTGCCCTACATGTGCTAAATAATTGAATGGGTTATGTTATTTTTCATATTTTTGTATTGTACATTGTCTTAAATTGTTCACTGAAAAAAAAAAAAAAAGACAGAAACTGAGTCATTGGGATGATTAAAAATGCATTCAAAACTGCTTTTTGCACATTTTTTCCTTTTCTTAAGCTATAGAAATACAAGTGAAGAGGGAAAACTCAGGTATTAACACATTTTGTGGTGAATGACAAGTTGTTTCTTCAAGCAAGATGAAATTTGGTGTTTAAAATTCAATTAAGCTGCTTATATTGAGGGTTTAGTGAAGACTGGTCATTTTGACCCCGACGACAACGGGTGTATACAGAACATGAGGACAACAGGAGGGTGTTAAATGGAGCGCAGCAATCCCTAAATGCGAGGCAGAGACATAGAAATATGAGCTCTAAAGGAAGAATTGTAACATTTCTTCAAAGAAAATGACTTGCAGAGAGCATTTTTCAGTTTGAATGACGGCAAACAAAGAAGATCGCTGATCTCACCTGTCCATCCAGTGGTAGCCTGCCTTTTCCACCCCAGCGTCGCTGTACCTCTGGGCCATTACTTGGTACATCGGATGCAGGGACCTTTCTGTCTCAGCCTGAACCATCACCCAGGACACAATGAGCCAGTTCTCATTCATCACTGCGAAACTGGACATGGCTCCAGATGCCAGTGTCACCTTCCTTGCCATCTTCCTCGTGTGGTCCGACCTGAAAACCTGCCCGAACGTGCCCTGGAGGAGCTTGGTCAAAGACGGCTGTTGACGCTTGAACTCATCCAGCAGGCAGTCAGTCAGGTAGAATCCGGACACAGACACCCCACCCCAACCTTCTTGGTCCCCGTATGACCCGAAAGCACGTGGCCGATCTTCCATCCTCACGTACTGGCCGATGGTTCTCTGTCCGTACGCCCCAGCCTCAGCATCCCTGACGTTCTGTACAGCGTGCAGATATGCCAGGTGAGCTCGTTCATACTTGAGGTGCATGAGCTCATTCACCTGGTTCGCCATATCAGTCGGTGACTTGCCAGAACGCCGCAGTTCATCCATTACTGACTTGCACACAGCCTTCTTGTAAGTCAGGAATGCAGGCAAAAGGTTAGTAAAGCGCACGGGCAGCTTCTCCACCCATCGAGGGTTGTCAGCGAACCAGTTCCTGCGACAGGCCTTGCAGCAGAGTCGCGAGGAAAAGATAAAATACTGGCCACGGACGCTGACGATCACTCAAGGTCTTCCCACGCCTGCAGAGACCACCTGAGGACGAGGACAGCTATGGAGGCACGGCAGGATGTAATTGTTCCTCAACCTGACCATGATGTGGCTCTCTGGCTTCCAAATGAAAAATGGATGGAGCTGAAAAAAAGTTGGGAGATGGGAGCTCAGCCACTATGTCCAGTAGCTCCGGTTGAGGAGGAAGACGCCAAAGAGAAATTGCGTTCCCAGGGTTATGCACTGGTCGGGACCCAGGCCACAACCCAAGTTGTTGAAGTGCCGTCCTCATCCACAGCTTTTGATGTTGTGAGCAGATCCACTTGCTCATGTCGTGGTCAGGGACAGGCATGGGAACAGGAGCTATGGGAACTAGGATAAAGTAAAGAAGACAGTTGAACAACATAACGTTATTATTACTGAATAGACAATTTCAGTGCCCCCGCCCTCACATGATATAAACACACAATACAAGGAAACAAACACGCGCCTCGGACACTTGGTTTCATTCCAGAGCTTACACGTCAGATTTTTTTCATGTCAGTGACAAAGAATCGTGTCAATTTTAATTACCCTGGGACACTTTATTATTGTTCAACACCCCACGGAATGGGGGAAATTTACATGGTTTAACATACCACTCTTTTCGTCTTCGGTAGAGTCCGTCAAAGGAGGCACTCTGCCGTCAGAGGTCTGTGCCGTGCAAGAGTCAGGTCCTGAAAACAAGTGCAGACTTGCTATTAAGAAATTACAGTCACTTCACCTGATGACAACATGGAAAGAACAGTCAGCTGTACATTACAGAGATATCAGGTTGTTCATCAGCCCTAAAAAAAATAAACATACTTGAAGTTGAGTGGGGCTCCTCTACCTTTGTGAGACCCTCTGTCTCTGTCACCAGGAAGGCCAGCTGTGGAGGGAGGGGCACAGGTCTCTTCCTCTTCACACCTGGTGAAGCTGGAACAGCCGCAGGTACAGTAATTTTCAAAAATGAAATTACTCTATTTAATGCAGCTGCAGTTAGCAGAACACTTGATTGGATGAACAGAATTACAATGTTTTTACCATCAACTAGTGATGCCTGTAGATCAGCGGTATCTCCAGGTGGGGGTTTGGAGCGTGTGGCAGATGGAACTAAAAAGACAACATTAGTTTAGTCAGTTCCGATTCAATGAGTTGTGAAGACGCCGTTATTAGTAGAAATTGAAGCAGCCTTATCGTTACTCCTCCTGCTTTTTAGAATTTTACATAATTAAAATTAAAACAGTATAATCGTCTCATTCACACCAATTGAAATGACAATGTTAATCACCGCTCTCGAGGCCGAGCAGGAGGAGCATTGTGACTCGGTCAACAAACATGCTGAAGAGAATTAGTTTATCTTGTTAGCATCTTTTATCTTATTAGCATGTGTTATACTATATGTTTTTGTTTATGTTACAGTTAGTTTAGAAGTTAGGAATACTATATAATCTTTAGTAGGAATATACATAAGCAAGTCAGTTGACCCTTCTTTGACATGAATACTGGTCAGACAGTTGGAGCCAGCCGGACAGGAAATGGTAGACCCTCATCGTAAAATATGACAGCATAATTTACTGGTGATTGATAAGTTCCTGAACAGGAATAAGACCTCTGTCCTGGCCATCTGAGAAGACAATGGAGAAGGACTGCACCAACACCAAATGAGGCAGGAAGAAGAAGATGAAGTCACCCAAGAAGAAGGACTGGATTGGACTGAATTAGCATCAATAATGACATATGTCTTTCTATATAAACTGGGCCAAGGGATAGTTAGGGGGTCAGACTTCATGCCCTGACAATTGACTTTGTTGTTGCTAGGGTTATGAACTGGCCCAGAGCTCTGTAATATTTGTATCTTGAATTGATTGTTTGCTAAATACATTTGTTTGCTAAATACATTTGTTTGCTAAATACATCTGTTTGCTAAATACATTTTGAAATTGACATTTGTTTACTTGAAGTCTTCATTTAAAGAACACGCGGATTGGCAGTGACACACGAGAGGTACTGCAATCCAACAATTTGGTGACCCCGACGTGATGAAGACAGAGAAGTCATCTGAGGCAAAGAATTCAACAACGGTCACTTCGGAAGACAACTGACGACAAAGGGATCCCTAATAAAAGGTAAGCAGACACCTGTTTAATCAAAAGTTCTGCACATTGGCAATTTCCAAACAATTTGTCGTCACTGTCAATTGAAGTGTCCTAGTTATAAATTCCAGATACAAATATAGAAAATATTGAAATGACTGCAGGAATAACGGTTCGAGTCCGTTAGCAATTACGGTTCGAGTCCGTAAATAGAAACGGTTCGAGTCCGTTAGCAATAACGGTTCGAGTCCGTTAGTAATTACGGTTCGAGTCCGTAAATAAGTACGGTTAGAGTAAACCGTAACTAGTACAGTGCTGTATTGCTGTATGCAGTGCACTGTATATGAAAAAGATTTGGGTTGGGACTCGGAGCGCAGTTGACGGGACGGACACTCCCGGCGCCCGAGATTTTTGTTTTTGTGTGGGTTGGAAAAGTGCCAGAGTGAACGTGAATTAAAAGGCTCTTTGTCCTTGGGAATTAACCCCCAGAGTGGAACCGGATCAAAGAAGTTTGGTCTAGAAGCTTGTTTCACTGAGGCATTGAGTTGACCGTTGGAGTCATTCACATTCAATCTCACTTGGGAGCATAGTTAAAGATGGAACTGGAATGTGGTAAAGCGTGTTGGGATTAGGGAGAGAGAATTGGATGCAATAAAAAAGTTGTGGAAGGAAGCTCAGAAGCAGAAGATATTTCCCCCTCCAGAGGTGAAGGTTAATTTAGCTGAAGCATTGTGTAACTGGGAGTCAGAAACTCACACTATATTACAGGATCATCTTGATAATCCAAAATTAGGGTTTATAGCAGGAGAATCATGGCAAAAACAGGGTAAGGAGTTAGAAGATAAGCGTCGAAGGATATATGTTGTGGCTGTGACATGTGCAGCGGTGCACTATTTCAGATCTAGGGGGGTCACACGAGTGCCCAATGTAGAGAAGCCTTCATTAGAAGATCCAAACCAGACATTGACACTTAACACCACTCTTTATCCATCATTACCTACTACCACTTCCCCACCCCCATATCAATTGCCAGTTTTGACTATTAACAGTGGTCAGTTAGATGTGGACAGAGATGAAGAACTGCAGGAGTTACGTGAGACAGTGGGTGAACTTCGGAGACAGGTTAGAATGATTAATCAGGGACAGGAAGAGGTTGAAGATAATTTAGGAAAAATTGCATTTAGAGAAGAAGCTCAGGTGGTTCGCCCTAAAATCTCTCAACAAACTATATTTAAAAAACAGGACAGTCAAAAATCTGCATTAAACGTCGTTAAAACATTTAGCAATCAAACAAAACAAGTGAAAAGAGCTGATCCATCTGGAGGATTTGCCAGGGCTGAGCACAGGGAGGAGAAGGCAAGATTGATTTATGGCAATGATAAAGAGGAGCGCGAGAATAAGACAGATACCTACAAAATTCCGGCTACATTTATTGGAGAATTGGAGGTTCAGGAGCCTGTTGAAGCTCAGACAGAATTATATGAATTAGAATCATGGGAAGAGAGTGAGTGTGAGTATAGAGGTGTACCGTTACCAGGGACCATAAATAATGAGGAGGTGAGTCAAACAGGAATACACACGCGGAGTAAGGGGCCTGTTTTAGGAAGGCCACAGTTCCAGGCCCCTCTGATACAGAAAAGAGGAGGACAGCTACCAATATATGTTCCATTTGCTATCACAGACATTAATTGTTTGGTGGATAAGATGCCCCCACCCGCAGAGGGAGGCGGCAAGTGGATGTCTACCCTTTTCAGTTTAACACAGAGCATGCAGCTGGCGGTAGGAGACTTTAGAGGAATTTTAGGGAGACAAGTGTCTCTCTGGGATTTGGATAAAGTTGAGGTAGCAGCAGGCATTAAAGGCAGACCTAATGCTGCACGTTTTGGCCCTTGTGCAACCAGGGTTGCTGAAGCTACGAGACAGATATTTCCAGTATCTCCAGGAGCAATGCAGAACCTAAGATTTAAGTGGGAGGAAAGTGAGTCGGCACATGGGTTCCTTACGAGGTGTAAAGAGGAATGGATGTGTGCCACAGGGTGCCATCCTTGTTCTAAACAACAGGGAAAGAAAGAGGAGGTGATGACAGCGCAGGAACAGCTCCTAAAAATTCAGTTAGATGAGGTACGGAAAAAGCTTAATGATGAACACAAGGAAGAGAAACAGATGGTTCAGCAGTTTTCTCGGCAGGTGCAGCCAGATCAGTTAGGTCCGCAACAAGATTTTGCTCCGATAAACCCGTATTGGGTCAGTCCAAGGGGAGGCATGTGTGGGAGACGCGGCAGGCAGGGATACGGCTTGATAGGCGGGTACTTAGGCCGAGATCAGTGTCATGCCTGCAAAGGGTATGGTCATTGGCAAAGGGACTGTCCATATCGCAACTATCCGGAGGTACCAGGCAGTGTTCCACCATCTCATGGAATTTATCACCGGAGCTGACTTGATCTGACACCGTCGAGCTTGTGGGGTTCTCAGGAAGCCCGGAGAGACTGCCGTTTTCTGTGCCAGTAGTGACTCATTTTGCCGGACAGACTGTGTTGCACCCCTTTGTCATTTCACCACATTGCCCTATCAACCTGTTGGGACGAGATCTCCTTGTGAGGACAGGAGCAGCAATTCTGTGTGGAGACAAAGGTCTGGTGGTGCAATTTCCTAATGGACTGAAATTGAACTGCTCTATTCCACATCAAGGTGTGAAGGGACAAATGCTGATGAGTCCGACACCCTCTCCAGAACAGGGGGTGTGGACAGATATTTATTGGGGAGAACTTGAGCCAGAGACCTCACCTGGTGTCGGTGTTGTGGCATTGTTTCAGAGCTGGAGGCCCTGGTTGTCGATGCTAAGTCCTTTGCCCCGCCAGTTGATCCCTATCATGTCACTCTATTTTACGACCGTGAGAACAATGAGGTGTATCAGGATGCGTTTAGAGAAAAGTTATAGGGAAATGTCTGGATGATTACATCACCGTGTTTGTGTGTTGGGCCTGAAGGTGTGGCTGCACAGGTCGACTTTGCTGAACAAACTGAGTGGTATGAGAGACTGTAAAGGAAATGTTTTCATTTCTGGGTCTCACGAACTATCGTAGACATTTTATTCCTATATATTCAGAAAAGACTACGCTCCTACGTGCAATGGTGAATGAACAGGGAATGCGTGATTTGGCAGCCCGGCTAACATGGATAATTGAGAGACAGAAAGCATTCATTGCTCTTAAACAGGTACTCAATACAGCTGCACATTTGGCAGTTCCGGAATATAAAGATACTTTCTTTTTGGATGTTTCTGAAGGAGAACATACAGTAAATGGTGTTCTCTTTCAGAAAAAAGGGGGTGAAAGGAAAGTATTAATGTATGCAAGTATAATGCTGGACCCCATTGAAAACAGGCAGCCATCGTGTGTAAGGCATATAGCAGGGGTAGCAAAACTTTTACAAAAAACAGCACATTTAGTGATGGGTCATGCTCTGACAGTTCTTACAACACATAGTGTGGTATCACTGGTCAGCTCAGCAGCATTCACCATGACCTCACTTAGGCAGACCAGGATGGACAAGATTTTAACGGCACCACACATAACATACACACATGAAGGGATCAATATGGCAGATGGTATGGGAGAGGGTGAACCACACAGATGTGAAGAGAAAGTGAAGAAAGATGAAAAAATCAGAGTAGATCTTAAGATGGAGCCGTTAAAGGATCCAGATGAAATACTATTCACAGACGGCTGTTGTTTCAGACACCCACAAGAGGGGCTGAAAGCTGGCTATGCTATAGTTAGAAAATCACAAGAAGATTTTGAGGAAGTGGAAACAGGAAACCTAACAGGTAAAGAGTCAGCACAACTTGCAGAATTGAAGGCAGTTATTAGAGCATTAGAAATATCAAAGGGAAAGAGAGTGACTATCTATACAGATTCAGCATATGTAGTGGGAGCAATTCACTTAGAACTTTGTCAATGGTTGCGGGCAGGTTTTAACACAGCATCAGGATCTCCTATAAAACATGAGGCAGAGATGAGGCAACTGACATAGGCACTCATGGAACCAGCAGAGGTCGCAGTCGTAAAGTGCAAAGGTCACAGCAAAGAGAACTCTCTGGAGGGAAGAGGTAATGAGGCTGCAGATCAGGCAGCAAAGAAGGCTGCAGGGTATAAACCAAGTTACAATTTGTTGTTGGCAGAGAAAACAGTTCATGAAATTCTTCCAAGATACGATAGGGAAAGACTTAGTTGTGAGAAGAAGAAGAAGCTTCTCCACATGAAAAAACAGTTTGGAAGGAAAGGGGGGCTGTGAAAGTTGAAGGAATTTGGCGGGGCCCAGACGGCAGACCTGTTCTCCCGCCCGGTCTGTTAGATGCCGTTCTGGAAGAGGCCCACGGCCTGACACACTGCGGGAAACCACAAATGATGCGGTATCTAACACATTGGTGGCATCCGTTTTTGTCAGCCAGTGTAGAAAATTATATCAGAGAATGTTCAATATGCACACACTTTAATGTGAAATCAACAATTCGACCACACGAGGGCAAGTTTCCAGTTGCCCCCATGGCAGGGCAAGAAATAATTATAGATTTCACTGATATGATGGACAGGGTCAATGGGTTCCGATACCTCTTGGTGGCAGTGGATGCATACACTGGCTGCCCAGAGGCGGTTCCCGTAAAAGCAGAAGATGCAAAAAGTGTTATTAAATTTTTGATTACTCCGGCACATGGTTTCCCCAAACGAATTAGGTTTAATAATGGAACTCATTTTAAGAATAAAGATTTACAAGAAGTAGAGAAGGCGTTAGGCAAAGGTAGAAAGAATGAATCAAACACTGAAGAGCAAAATTGGCAAGATATGTGCTCACAGTGGAATGAAATGGACACAGGCGCTTCCAATAGCCTTGATGTCAGTAAGAAGCTCTGTTAAGCTCCCGAACAGGATTCACCCCCTTTGAGCTCGAGAGGGGTGTTCCCTTTCCGGGACCAGGAGCAGAAAATCCATAGGCCAGCCCAGCACTTTTATGAAATATAAATCTTATTTGGTTCAACTAAAAACAACTCTCTCAGTTTTCTCCCATCAGGCAACTTCAGTAACCACATCCAGTAAGGATCCAGGAACTCAACACACAGCTGAGTGGGTTCTTCTGAGAGTCATCAAGTGAAAGTGGTCAGAGCACAGGTGGACTGGTCCCGTTGAAGTTGCAGAGCGAATATTACTTGTTAACCCTAACATCCTAACATACTAACAACCTAACACATTAATCCTAACTCTGGTATCACTGGAATCAATGTACCTTAGCAGGTAATTCACAGAGAACGCTTGGACGGATCCAGGAACATCCAAAGAAGACGGCACCATGATTAAACTTCTATTATTCTTGATTATAGCAAAGGGAGCAGTCAATGAATTGTTTTATTGGCCTAGCTTAGGCTAGGCCAAAAGGGGGATTGAAGAGAATTAGTTTATCTTGTTAGCATCTTTTATCTTATTAGCATGTGTTATACTATATGTTTTTGTTTATGTTACAGTTAGTTTAGAAGTTAGGAATACTATATAATCTTTAGTAGGAATATACATAAGCAAGTCAGTTGACCCTTCTTTGACATGAATACTGGTCAGACAGTTGGAGCCAGCCGGACAGGAAATGGTAGACCCTCATCGTAAAATATGACAGCATAATTTACTGGTGATTGATAAGTTCCTGAACAGGAATAAGACCTCTGTCCTGGCCATCTGAGAAGACAATGGAGAAGGACTGCACCAACACCAAATGAGGCAGGAAGAAGAAGATGAAGTCACCCAAGAAGAAGGACTGGATTGGACTGAATTAGCATCAATAATGACATATGTCTTTCTATATAAACTGGGCCAAGGGATAGTTAGGGGGTCAGACTTCATGCCCTGACAATTGACTTTGTTGTTGCTAGGGTTATGAACTGGCCCAGAGCTCTGTAATATTTGTATCTTGAATTGATTGTTTGCTAAATACATTTGTTTGCTAAATACATTTGTTTGCTAAATACATCTGTTTGCTAAATACATTTTGAAATTGACATTTGTTTACTTGAAGTCTTCATTTAAAGAACACGCGGATTGGCAGTGACACACGAGAGGTACTGCAATCCAACAATGCATTCGCGTGTTAGTACCCCGTGCATCGAAACTGTTTTTCAACGAAGCATGCAAAGAGAACAAAAACAAACACTTACCCTCCTCGTAGTCAACATCAGTTCATCATTGCACGGATCAATTCATAGTCCTTACGACGGTTATTATCACACCAACATATGAAGAGTAATATTAAAGGAACTCGGCCGGAACATCAAGAACACAAAAATATTAAGATAAGTTTCAGATTTGGAGAGGAATTCTTCATGGAAAGGAACGGTACTCCAGCTCTGAAACCTATTTTTCAGAAACCTGCCTTTGCTCCTGGTGGCACTCTCGGCAGGGCGGCTGCTGCTACTGGGATAGCATCTGCACAGAGATGAAAAGAAAAACAATAGAAATCAGATACGGCATGGACTTTGTTTGTCTGACATGAAATAAATGTGGTAACGGTGTATTTACAGCTCTGGACTCAGAGTTATGGATGCTCATTATCTCCCTTTCCATCTCTACGTCCTCCTCCATGGCTGTGTTAAAGACAAAAATACCGGCTACAGGTTAGTAGAAAAAAAAAAAACAAGTTGAACTTGTCACATGAAGGAATTAGCATACCCAGGGGCTCAGCTGGGGCCTTCATGGGATGCTCAGCAGGTGTGGAAGATGTGGTGGACTGCTGCCTCTTCAGCAGGTTCTGCTGCAACCTGAACATTCGTGTACCTGGAACGCAGCGCTTGCCTATGACAAAATCGGCATAGCCACCACCTCTGCTGTCCCAGATCTCCTTCCACATGCTCTTGGCTCGGGCACCAAATCCAACCAGCTGGTCGTCTTCAGACGAGGCAGTCACTCCATCCCCTCTTCCGCCGTCATAAGTGAGAAGAGCCTGGATTTCTTGGAAACTGAGGGCATAACTCACAAATGACTGGAGGCTGTCCTTACTGTGGCTTTCAGCCATACAGAGACCTGCTGCTTCCTCATTCTGCACGTTCAAGATACACGGTGTATCCTACGTCATTCTGCAAAAGCCATCTGAATGACTTCCCTTTATATTTACCAAACTGCAGGACATATTCTCCCAGCACCTCCATCTTATCTGAGGGATCCCCCCTCTTTGTCGGATGACGGCCAAAGCGTTCTGCCATACGAGGTCCTCCCTCATGGCCGCAGACTTGTCCTGAGGAGTGGAACTCACCCGTTTGGCTTCATCAGATGGCTCCTGGAGGAGAAACCCAAGAGGCCCCTTGCGGAACACAACCTGAAGTTTAGGGCCAATTATAACATGTTCCTTGCTAATTTAGGACAAAATTGACCACAGCCTATGCACAATTAAGTTTCCTCATTAATTTAGTAGGAAATCAAGCCCAAACTTACCTTCAACGAAGTTTACCAAAGAATGAATTTTCCGGAGAGGAGCCGCTCTTCATATTCATAAACGGCAGAACAGCGCCACGGGACGATAGTGGCCGGAAATATATTGCGTCCGTAGTGGTTTAGCACTACCATTGAAAATGAATGGGAAACGGTTTAGGGCCGTTTAGCTAAAAAACTCTAGAGGCCCGGGTTCGGGCCAGTCGAGAATAGTTGTAACGGAGAACCAGCCAATCAGATCGAAGCTGCCCGAAAACCTCAGAGGGAGAGTTCGAATCCAGCTTTGGGCATTATCAAATCGAAGATATGTGTTTGAAAAATTCACGATAATAAAAATCTTTAAAGATCATCGCAGTTTTTGTGAGTTTAATGAGCCACAAATGCTTGCTGCTCTTTTTAGGAGCACAGGAGTCTATTAAACTGTAGTTTGTATCATAGCAGAGTTTTAGTGACAAATTCTAAATTGCAAATAGCAGATATGAACAGGGAAATGCTACGTTATCCCCTTATTCTGCTGCAAATAATCTGATGAGATAGGTGGGGAACAAATTCAGTTGGGGATAGACAGATGGAATATTAGTGTTGTTAGTATTATACTTGAGCTCTTTAGATATTGTTTTCAATTCAGGACTCTGCCGCCTTTAGTTGGCTTTTGCGAAGACAGAAATGTTGACAACAGTATGGACCAAAGTGGGAAATTCAATTTTATTTAAACACACTCATAAAAATCTCCCACGGAGCGGAGTGCAAGGTGGACTGTTGACTGGGGGCGGTCCTGGCTCGCGATTGGCCCGGAGTCTACACTTGTGGGCAGAGTGTAGACATCCGGGCTGATTGGTCCGGAGTCTACACCTACGAAGCGAGGTGTAGATCATCCGAGCCCAATAAGAGGGCCGCGCGTAAGTGCGTCTGGAATCGACCTGCGAAAATTTGAATTGAGGTAAGTCAGCCCATCTTTCCTACAGTGCTTTTCATATTTGCGTGCTTTTTGCGTGCTCGGAAGCATATCTTTGCAACAGTACCTGTAAATGTGCTCGAAAGCTAACTTTTGCCGTGAAAAAACAACTTTCCGCTAGCGGGATAATGTCGCTAATCGCATCTATAGACATTGTGTTATTGAGGTGCCTCCATGCTCGAATTGCTTGTTTGCCTTCTTTGTTTCCGAATTAAATGTTTACGTTCAATGTTGTGACCTACATGCCTATTGAGTATTACAAACAAAAGGATGTCCATGATTGTGCAGGGAGAAAGGTGGGAAGTGGGAGGACAATACAGCCTAGTCAGGTGGGAAGTGGGGGGGACAATACAGCCAAGAAAGGTGAGGGCAGCCAGATGTGGGCAGAAAGTGCAAGTACCTGGGAAGTGTCTTGCTTGGTGGCAGTAGTAATCTCTGGTTAGTTGTTTGCTTGCACATGACACTTTGCTTTGGTTGTTTTTTTCAGATAAACCTTCTGCAATGGACCCATTGATGCCATCGCTGTGTATTCTGCACACAAGTGTGCCACAGGATAGGCAGCAGTGCATTCTGAAGGCCTCAAAAGAGGCACGGGCAGCCCAATTGAAGCCACATCAGCCCATTGAGGACAGTGGACTGAGATGTCTTAAGACTGCCTGTGATGAAGGTAAGGTAATCAGGGTCAAATATATGTTTTGATGCTCAGTTGACTCACTCTACTTGGACAAATGTGGCATTAAAGACATAAATGTTTGTCTTCAGCTAAAAGGAGATGCCGCCTGGTCACCCAAAATCCCTCAGAGGTGTTTTACTTTAACACAGTACTTGAGGAAGGAAGACCAGCCCCGTGATTTCAGGTCATATGAATATGGTTTGGGCTGAAGTACAGAGAACCAGGCTGCCGTCCGGTCCCTCTGGACTGGGACAAACACAGAATGCACAAGAGGGATGAGCCTTCTGCTCTTGTGCCTCCATCCTCACTGCTGAAACCCCCTCCTGATTAAGACAAAGCTCCTGAGGCAACACCCTCCTCCAGCTGGAGAATACTCTCTGCTCTGCCATCACCTCCACCAGAACCACCTGTCCTGGTGCACCACTAAAGGAGGAAATTCCATCAGAGGATGACCAGGATGCTTACAGATCTGCCAATAATGATAATCATTAGTTTTTGTCATACAGTTCATTTTGCAGCCTATTGTAATTAAGGCCTCAGGTGATTGAAATTAAATCAAGTTCAGGGCTTTATGGTAATTTTCCACCGTATTTTCACGGCTATAAGGCGCACCTAAAACACTGAGATTTTCTCAAACATTGACGGTGCACCTTGTGTGTAGAGTTCCAAAATCTGCTGTGTGCCTTTGGTGGGTGCACTACGGTAAACGCTCTTCGTGAGAACTGATTCAAATTTAATAAAAACAAAAGGATATACAGTATGTCAAAGGTACTGCTGCTTTTTGAGAACATGATTTTGAAGATTATTCGGAAGATTTCGCTGAACCGAAACTTGACTACTTCCAAGCGCTGCTCAACGAGCAATGTTCACATTAGCAAGAAGGGTCGTTTTACAAAAGTACTGACCGACTTAAAACAGAAGTCGTGCGTATGACATGCAGTCGTTGTCTTACTGTTCCGGTCCATAAATACTTGCGCAGACCCAGAACTTGCAGTGTGTAAATAGGGGCCGGTAACGAAATGTCCAAGGTTGACATATGTCGATGACTTCAGCGCCCTCTTGTGTCCATAGTGGGGTACGACGACCCCCGCTCCACCCCACCCCCAGCGTCATTGTACTATGATCTGTTGATTCTCCTAATCTCTCATAATCCACTGATGTGTACAATAACTGTTGGATGAACACAACATTAACTATTAGGGTCTTTAAAAAAAAAGGCACACTCGGACGGAACTCTCAAAATATCATCAAAGCCAAACGGGAGCTTTCTGACCTGTAGTACATGTTTTCCGCAGTACTTAAGCCTTCCTAAAGCTACAGTAGACTTCTTATTAAATAAAGGAAAATATGGGATTTTTTTCCTCAATTCACAATCTGCACAGGCATACAGCGTTAGTTATTATTCTTTATGCCAGAAATTGGTGTTTTATTGGGAAAGAGGGTTGATAAATAGTTGTCAGCTTGCACAGGGGAAATGGAGGCAATACCAGGGTCACAGCAAGGAAAACAAGGGTCACAGCAAGGAAAACAAGGGTCACAGCATGAGCGCATGCGCAGTGAGGGGCGCTGAGCTCACCACACTGGTCAGCGTTAATTGGGAGCGCGTCAGAGCGGAGCCAGTTGTCTTCATCGCCTGAAGAGACGGCCCAGTTGAAGTTCGGACGGTATTGTTTATCACAGACGAATTTTAAGACATTTCCTGACTGTGTCGTGTTTATAGTTTGGTTAGTGGCTATTGCTTTATGTTGTTGTGTTTGTTAGTTGGGTTTCTGTTTGTTAATTGGGTGGTTGCATTGCGATGATTGTTCTGAGGATTATACCCTTTATTTAGTGTCAGACGACGTTATTGTGGTCGTATTTAAGCTGTCAAGTGTGTGACGATTTCTGTCCAAGCTTTATATCGTTAATTACCACGTGAAGTGCGTGTTAATTTCTGCGTGTAAACACCTGTATTTGACCACTAGATGGCAGTATAGTTATTCAAGAGACGCCATTGTTTGGAACGCTTTTATCCTCGTTTATAGTTTAGAATTAAGTTAAGTCTGGTTAAGTATTAAGGAAAGTTTCTTTAAAAATGTCAGTTTTTTTGGCCTATTTATGCATTGGTGGTTCAGTGGTAGAATTCTCGCCTGCCACGCGGGAGGCCCGGGTTCGATTCCCGGCCAATGCAAATTGTTTTTATCTTATTCTTATGTTTTTTTTTTAATTCGATCATGTGAGAACCCTCTATAGCTTTTTTTCGGGTTGGGGGGCGCAATTCTTCCCCATTCATTCTCGATGGTAGTGCTAAACCACTACGGATGTAATATATTTTAGGCCGCTAAAAGGCGCCTTTTCCCCGTTTGGGCTCAGCGACACTGCTTCTCTCTCTCTCTCTCGCTTACGAAGGTTAACAACGTTTGTGTTTTAATGTCCAGTTTAAATTTCTGATTCACTCATGAGAATGACATTAGGAGTTCATGTTAATTTCCATGGAAAAACACGTCTTTACCAAAGTTACTGTGCATACATAAGCTGTTATTTTACATTATTCTATAGTCAACTACAATCTGCCATGTCTCCAACGATGTCCTCATCCTCAGGTTGTTTCTGCAGGTGTGTGAAGACCTTGAGTAATTGTTGGCACAGTGGACAGTATTTCATCTTTTTCTCGTGACTCTGCTGCAAGGCCTGTCGAAAGACCCGATTTGCTGACAACCCTCGATGGCTGGAGAAGCTGCCTAACCGTTCAGAGAGCATCAAAGACAGTGTTCTGTAGAACCAGCCAATGTAACAGCAACACTAGTTTTGTTTTTCTCAGTGGAGTGCAACATTAAATCTCAAACTATGTACAGTAGTGCAACATGCATTCCTGGCATGTAGTTCATTTTGTCCTTTCCTCCATCCACATCTTCGTCTCTCTGCCTCAAAGAAAGGAGTGGCTACAAACGCTTTTCAAGTCATCTCTCGGGCTATCCCCTTGTCCCGATATAGAGAATAGACTTTGGATGGGCAGTAAATAATCTGATGAGATGGGTGGGGAACAAATTCAGTTGGGGATAGACAGATGGAATATTAGTATTATACTTGAGCTCTTTAGATATTGTTTTCAATTCAGGACTCTGCCACCTTTAGTTGGCTTTTGCGAAGACAGAAATGTTAACAGTATGGACCAAAGTGGGAAATTCAATTTTATTTCAACACAATAAAACATTAAATCTTAAACTATGTACAATAGTGCAACATTACATTTCATAACTATGTACAGTGCAACATGCATTCCTGGCATGTAGTTCATTTTGTCCTTTCCTTCATCCGTCTTCGTCTCTCTGCCTCAAACTCTTTCCAAGTCATCTCTCGGGCCATCCCCTTGTCCCGATATAGAGAATAGACTTTGGATGGGCAGTAAATGTGTTTACCGGCCACTCCAGGGAACCCTGTATGTATATGTGGGCTGTTTGGTCCCTGTTTTAGAGTCAAATGGCAGAACCTGCAGAGGCGATCAGGTGGCTGGGAGCCGAGTCTCTGTCTCCGAGCTTTTTCCTCCACACGCTTTTTGGTGGCCTCCAGCTCCCTCTGGAAAAACGCCGACGCGGCAAATTGTTCAAAGGGCATTCTGGGGTCAGAGTCCCTCAGCAGCACAAGTCTGATGCACCTTCCTTGAGCAGTAGAAGTAGCGAACAGGACCCTGCTGACAGAAAAAGTGGATGGAAGATCCATCCGTCCCATACCGAGACTTGGGCTGTCCACAGGCGAGACAGGTTTTCGTCCGTCTCATCTTCTGCTCTGGTCGGTGCTACTGCATCTCTAGAATGCCCTGCACAATTTTTTCAATGGAGTCCTGCGTCAGAGGCGTGGGCAGGGCGGCTGCTGCTACTGGCATAGCATCTGCGCACAGATGAAAAGAAAATCAGAAATCAGATACGGCATGAACTTTGTTTGTCTGACATGAAATAAATGTAACGGTGTATTTATAGCTCTGGACTTGCAGATCAGAGTTATGGATGCTCAGCATCTCCCTTTCCATCTCTACGTCCTCCTCCATGGCTGTGTTAAAGACAAAAATACCAGCTTCAGGTTATTAGTAGAAAAAACCTTTTCCCAAATTTGAACTTGTCACATGAAGGAATTAGCATACCCAGGGGCTCAGCTGGGGCCTTCATGGGATGCTCAGCAGGTGTGGAAGATGTGGTGGGCTGCTGCCTCTTCAGCAGGTTCTGCTGCAACCTGAACATTCATGTACCTGGAACGCAGCGCTTGCCTATGACAAAATCAGCATAGCCACCACCTCTGCTGTCCCAGATCTCCTTCCACGTGCTCTTGGCTCAGGCACCAAATCCAACCAGCTGGTCATCTTCAGAAGAGGCAGTCACTCCATCCCCTCTTCCGGCCTCATAAGTAAGAGCCTGGATTTCTTGGAAACTGAGGGCATAACTCACAAATGACTGGAGGCTGTCCTTACTGTGGCTGTCAGCCATACAGAGACCTGCTGCTTCCTCATTCTGTTTCGTTCTTGATACACGGTGTATCCTACGTCATTCTGCAAAAGCCATCTGAATGACTTCCCTTTATATTTACCAAACTGCAGGACATATTCTCCCAGCACCTCCATCTTATCTGAGGGATCCCCCCCTCTTTGTCGGATGACGGCCAAAGCGTTCTGCCGTACGAGGTCCTCCCTCATGGCCGCAGACTTGTCCTGAGGAGTAGAACTCAACCGTTTGGCGTCATCAGATGGCTCCTGGAGGTGAAACCCAAGAGGCCCCTTGCGGAACACGACCCGAAGTTTTCCAGGGAAAAAGGCGAATTGCTTCTGCATGTTGAGCTGACAAAGGAAAAATGTCTATTAATTTTCTCATTTTTATTAGACACTGATAAAACAGTTCCACCCATTTTTCAAATCACACCTGATAAATGTGATCAAAGGAATCTTACGCCAGAAAAAGATGAAGTGTGGTATTATGTGTAAAGTTCTCTATGTGTGTGTGCGTGTGTGCACACATGCAATTATCATGTAGGTGTGAAAGTGTAAGATCAAGGTTGTTGGGGTGTCGATTCAGGAGTTCAGAGGGTCAGTACCTGGTGTGGCTAGTGAGGAAAAGACTGGAAAGTGATGGTGTGTGTGTGTGTGTGAGAGAGAACATGGGGGGGGGGGGGGGGGGGGCAGGAGGACAGTAGCCCCTCTCAAAGACATTGGAAACAAAAACACATTTGATGTAATACTACCACTACTGATAATTATAGTAATAATAACTATAGTAATAATAATAATAATAATAATAATAATAATACCAAGATTTCAGTGCCACGACAAGTAAATCGGTTACTTGAATATAAAATATGAACAAGTTCATTCATCACTATCGTGTGATTTAAGACAAGCAACAGATAATATTGAATTAGAATCTCAACGCAACCTTGGCGTTTCATTGGAGCGATCTCGCGATACATAGTTTGTTCTGCACGTTCATATTTCACTGTAATTTGTCTTTAGCAGTCACCGACGGTGGAATAAAATGTCGACATAGTTGGCGACAAGTTATGACCGTAATACAATAGGAAAAACTAGCTTGACAAGATATGAGAATATTGTAGCATGACAGATACATTATAATTTAGGACCAATTATAACATGTTCCTTGCTAATTTAGGACAAAATTGACCACAGCCTATGCACAATTACGAAAAGTTTCCTCATTAATTTAGTAGGAAATCAAGCCCAAACTTACCTTCAGCGAAGTTTACCAAAGAATGAACTTTCCGGAGAGGAGCCGCTCTTCATAGGAACGGCAGAACAGCGCCACAGGATGATAGCGGCCGGAAATATATTGCGTCCGTAGTGGTTTAGCACTACCATTGAAAATGAATGGGAAACGGTTTAGGGCCGTTTAGCTATATAAAAAATAAAAACTCTCCAGGCCTGGGTTCGAGAGCATCGAGAGTATTTTTAGTTAAACGGCCCTAAACCGTTAAAGCCTGAGAGTGCAGGGGAGGCTTATAAGCAGGGCTGATTGGGAATGAGCTGCAGCTATGCTTGCAGGTGAGTGGAGTTGAGCTGATGGGGTGGGAGTGGCTGGCAGGTAGAGTGGAGCAGAGGCAGGGAGAGTGGAAAATTACTGGGGCAGAGGGACAGGAGGGAACTGGGGAAATGGGGCTGTGACAGTGCAGATGCTGTGCCAGTAGCAGCAGCCGCCATGCCGAGAGTGCCACCAGGAGCAAAGACAGGTTTCTGAAAAATAGGTTTCAGAGCTGGAGTTCCGTCCTTTCCATGAAGAATTCCTCTCCAAATCTGAAACTTATCTTAATATTTTTGTGTTCTTGATGTTCCGGCCGAGTTCCTTTAATATTACTCTTCATATGTTGGTGTGATAATAACCGTCGTAAGGACTATGAATTGATCCGTGCAATGATGAACTGATGTTGACTACGAGGAGGGTAAGTGTTTGTTTTTGTTCTCTTTGCATGCTTCGTTGAAAAACAGTTTCGATGCACAGGGTACTAACACGCGAATGCATGTTTGTTGACCGAGTCACAATGCTCCTCCTGCTCGGCCTCGAGAGCGCTGATTAACATTGTCATTTCAATTGGTGTGAATGAGACGATTATACTGTTTTAATTTTAATTATGTAAAATTCTAAAAAGCAGGAGGAGTAACGATAAGGCTGCTTCAATTTCTACTAATAACGGCGTCTTCACAACTCATTGAATCGGAACTGACTAAACTAATGTTGTCTTTTTAGTTCCATCTACCACACGCTCCAAACCCCCACCTGGAGATACCGCTGATCTACAGGCATCACTAGTTGATGGTAAAAACATTGTAATTCTGTTCATCCAATCAAGTGTTCTGCTAACTGCAGCTGCATTAAATAAAGTAATTTCATTTTTGAAAATTACTGTACCTGCGGCTGTTCCAGCTTCACCAGGTGTGAAGAGGAAGAGACCTGTGCCCCTCCCTCCACAGCTGGCCTTCCTGGTGACAGAGACAGAGGGTCTCACAAAGGTAGAGGAGCCCCACTCAACTTCAAGTATGTTTATTTTTTTTAGGGCTGATGAACAACCTGATATCTCTGTAATGTACAGCTGACTGTTCTTTCCATGTTGTCATCAGGTGAAGTGACTGTAATTTCTTAATAGCAAGTCTGCACTTGTTTTCAGGACCTGACTCTTGCACGGCACAGACCTCTGACGGCAGAGTGCCTCCTTTGACGGACTCTACCGAAGACGAAAAGAGTGGTATGTTAAACCATGTAAATTTCCCCCATTCCGTGGGGTGTTGAACAATAATAAAGTGTCCCAGGGTAATTAAAATTGACACGATTCTTTGTCACTGACATGAACAAAATCTGACGTGTAAGCTCTGGAATGAAACCAAGTGTCCGAGGCGCGTGTTTGTTTCCTTGTATTGTGTGTTTATATCATGTGAGGGCGGGGGCACTGAAATTGTCTATTCAGTAATAATAACGTTATGTTGTTCAACTGTCTTCTTTACTTTATCCTAGTTCCCATAGCTCCTGTTCCCATGCCTGTCCCTGACCACGACATGAGCAAGTGGATCTGCTCACAACATCAAAAGCTGTGGATGAGGACGGAGCTTCAACAACTTGGGTTGTGGCCTGGGTCCCGACCAGTGCATAACCCTGGGAACGCAATTTCTCTTTGGCGTCTTCCTCCTCAACCGGACCTCGAGTGATCGTCAGCGTCCGTGTCCAGTATTTTATCTTTTCCTCGCGACTCTGCTGCAAGGCCTGTCGCAGGAACTGGTTCGCTGACAACCCTCGATGGGTGGAGAAGCTGCCCGTGCGCTTTACTAACCTTTTCCCTGCATTCCTGACTTACAAGAAGGCTGTGTGCAAGTCAGTAATGGATGAACTGCGGCGTTCTGGCAAGTCACCGACTGATATGGCGAACCAGGTGAATGAGCTCATGCACCTCAAGTATGAACGAGCTCACCTGGCATATCTGCACGCTGTACAGAACGTCAGGGATGCTGAGGCTGGGGCGTACAGACAGAGAACCATCGGCCAGTACGTGAGGATGGAAGATCGGCCACGTGCTTTCGGGTCATACGGGGACCAAGAAGGTTGGGGTGGGGTGTCTGTGTCCGGATTCTACCTGACTGACTGCCTGCTGGATGAGTTCAAGCGTCAACAGCCGTCTCTGACCAAGCTCCTCCAGGGCACGTTCGGGCAGGTTTTCAGGTCGGACCACACGAGGAAGATGGCAAGGAAGGTGACACTGGCATCTGGAGCCATGTCCAGTTTCGCAGTGTTGAATGAGAACTGGCTCATTGTGTCCTGGGTGATGGTTCAGGCTGAGACAGAAAGTTCCCTGCATCCGATGTACCAAGGAATGGCCCAGAGGTACAGCGACGCTGGGGTGGAAAAGGCCGGCTACCACTGGATGGACAGGTGAGATCAGCGATCTTCTTTGTTTGCCGTCATTCAAAACTGCAAGTCATTGTCTTTGAAGAAATTTTATACTTAATGTTACAATTCTTCCTTTAGAGCTCATATTTCTATGTCTCTGCCTCGCATTTAGGGATTGCTGCGCTCCATTTAAGATCCCGGACTGCGTCCCTGGTGAACATCTGTGCTGGGATGCCTGGAAGACCACCCCTTCCATTGTTGCAGGAGCCACCTCTGGAGCGCTGACCAACACCTGCGCCTCACGGGCACATTACAACAGCAGCATCGTTGTGAAACTAGACTTGTTTCACTGTATGAGGCGCTTTGGACGAGAGTGCACCTCTGAGCACCATCCTCTGTTCAGCCTTTTCTGCCAGCTCCTTTCTGCCGCCTTCTCTGTGGTGGATCAGGAAGACCTGAAGAGGCTCCGTGATGCCTACGAGTTCTGCGGAATCGGTCCAGCCAACCCCACCAAACGGCACGTCCGAGAGCACTGCAGAACTAAAATTCCACAACCCACCGAGCTGCTGGAGAGAGTTCTGCAGCACTTTCACCTGGCCACGGACCCTAACGATGTCCCACTCTTCAAGCCATCCATGCTGAAGACGTGGCGCGTTCAGAGGGTTCACATCCTCCGTGGTTGCCTCAGTGACCCAGAACTGTCTGAGGGGATAATGTACAGGGACGGAGGGACCCTTCAGCTAAACCACGTAGCGGGCGAAGGTGCCAAAGTCCCCGTCTGGATCCCTGTCCGTGGTACATCTCAGCAGGAGGGCTACCATTTCCACCAGGCCCAGTGGGTCACGGGTACGCAGGTCTCCCCTGAACTGTTCCAGGCCCAGGCCATGACCGGCGTTGTGCGGTGGAACTTTCAGCGACTGGTAGACATGAAGAAGCCCGGCGTCGTCCTCCCTGCTGTCTTTGACCCTGCCTTAATGTGGGAGTTGAACTCTGCTTCCATGGCAGTAACGGGACAAGACAAGTACCCTGCGACAGAGACACTGGAGAAAGGTTTGGGCTGGAGTACAGAGAACCGGGCTGCCGTCCGGTCCCTCTGGACTGGGACAAACACAAAATGCAGAAGAGGGATCCGCCTTCGGCTCTTGTGCCCCCTCCCGCTCCAGACGATGCTCCTGGCGCAACACCTTCCTCCAGCTGGGCAACACTGACTGCTGTGCCGTCGCTTCCCCCTGCACCACCTGTCAGCTTCCATCTCTCTGCTGCTGGACGTGTAAAGGAGATTCCAGCAGAGGATGACCAGGATCCTGAAAGATCAGTGGGTGGGTCAACGATAATCGTGTTTTTCAGAGTGGCATGTTGGAATTAAGGCGTTCGAATGATTGAAAATAAATAGATTTAGTTAGGTTGTGGTCAGTGTATCTCAATTTTTTGATGTGTTAAATATTACACTTTCTGTTATTAAGGGATCAATATTAATGTGTTTTCTCAATAGCCCATATTGCGATAATATGAGTTACTAAGGATGCATTATTGCTTTGTTTGTGTTCCAGACGTCTCTGGAGCTTTGCCCCTGCCGCTGAAGTCCTCGCCGAGGAGTGCCCGCACTGGACCCGTAAAGACTGGTGGTCGAGTGTTTGTCTTGGACCACACACACCGGACTCTTCCCATGAAAGACGCTATTGATAGTTTGCTGCAGTATCATCATGGGGAGAAGGACATCCTGAGGCTTGTGGATCGAGACTACGCAGACATGGTCCATCGGTCTGCGGCCGATCCTAACAGCTTGCTCCACCCCACAACCAGGTTTCACATATCCCGCTATGTGAAGCATCTGACAAAGCTGTTGAACACCAGTTCTTCTCTGAACACCAGCCCAGAGAAGCTCCTGGAGACTCAACAGCTGTGGTACTCCTTGACGGAGGGGAGCAAAACAACCAGCGTTCCTGTAGTCACCATGGAGACAGCTGTTGTCACTCCTCCCACAGCCGCCCTGCCCACGCCTCTGACGCAGGACTCCATTGAAAAAATTGTGCAGGGCATTCTAGAGAGGCAGCAGCAGTAGCACCGACCAGAGCAGAAGATGAGACAGACGAAAACCTGTCTCGCCTGTGGACAGCCCAAGTCTCGGTATGGGACGGATGGATCTTCCATCCACTTTTTCTGTCAGCAGGGTCCTGTTCGCTACTTCTACTGCTCAAGGAAGGTGCATCAGACTTATGCTGCTGAGGGACTCTCTGACCCCAGAATGCCCTTTGAACAATTTGCCATGTCAGAGTTTTTCCAGAGGCAGTTGGAGGCCACCAAAAAGCGTGTGGAGGAAAAAGCTCGGAGACAGAGACTTGGCTCTCAGCCACCTGATCGCCTCTGCAGGTTCTGCCATTTGACTCTAAAAGAAGGACCAAACAGCCCACATATACATACAGGGTTCCCTGGAGTGGCAGGTAAACACATTTACTGCTCATCCAAAGTCTATTCTCTATATCGGGACAAGGGGATGGCCCGAGAGATGACTTGGAAAGAGTTTGTGGCCACTCCTTTCTTTGAGGCAGAGGGACGAAGATGGATGTAGGAAAGGACAAAATGAACTACATGCCAGGAATGCATGTTGCACTGTACATAGTTATGAAATGTTGCACTACTGTACATAGTTTTACATTTAATATTTAACTCCTGTACACACTTTTGAGATTTAATGTTGCACTCCTGTACACAGTTTGAGATTTAATGTTGCACTGAGATTTAATGTTGCACTATTGTACATCGTTTTACATTTAATATTTAACTCCTGTACATAGTTTGAGATTTAATGTTTTATGAGTGTGTTTGTTTTTAAATAAAATTGAATTTCCCACTCTGGTCCATACTGTTAACATTTCTGTCTTCGCAAAAGCCAACTAAAGGCGGCAGAGTCCTGAATTGAAAACAATATCTAAACAGCTCAAGTATAATACTAACAACACTAATATTCCATCTGTCTATCCCCAACTGAATTTGTTCCCCACCTATCTCATCAGATTATTTGCAGCAGAATAAGGGGATAACGTAGCATTTCCCTGTTCATATCTGCTACTTGCAATTTAGAATTTGTCACTAAAACGATGCTATGATACAAACTACAGTTTAATAGACTGCTGTGCTCCTAAAAAGAGCAGCAAGCATTTGTGGCTCATTAAACTCACAGAAACTGCGATGCTCTTTAAACATTTTTATTATCGTGAATTTTTCAAACACATATCTTCGACTTGATAATGTCCGAAGCTGGATTCGAACTCTCCCTCTGAGGTCTTCGGGAAGCTTTGATCTGATTGGCTGGTTCTTCGTTACAACTATTCTCGACTGGCCCGAACCCGGGCCTCTAGAGTTTTTTTTTTTTTAGCTAAACGGCCCTAAACCGTTTCCCATTCATTTTCAATGATAGTGCTAAACCACTACGGACGCAATATATTTCCGGCCGCTATCATCCTGTGGCGCTGTTCTGCCGTTTCTATGAAGAGCGGCTCCTCTCCGGAAAGTTCATTCTTTGGTAAACTTCGCTGAAGGTAAGTTTGGGCTTGATTTCTTTTGAAAGTAATGAGGAAACTTTTCGTAATTGTGCATAGGCTGTGGTCAATTTTGTCCTAAATTAGCAAGGAACATGTTATAATTGGCCCTAAATTATAATGTATTTGTCATGCTACAATATACTCATATTTTGTCAAGCTAGTTTTTCCTGTTGTACTACGGTCATAACTTGTCGCCAACTATGTCGACATTTTATTCCACCCTCGGTGACTGCTAAAGACAAATTACAGTGAAATATGAACGTGCAGAACAAACTATGTATAGCGAGATCGCTCCAATGAAACGCCAAGGTTGCGTTGAGATTCTAATTCAATATGATCTGTTGCTTCTCTTAAATTACACGATAGTGATGAATGAACTTGTTAATGTTTTATATTCAAGTAACCGATTTACTTGTCGTGGCACTGAAATCTCGGTAGTTGGGTTGTAAACGACGTGCTTCAGCACCCTATGTAAAGATTTGTTATCAAGTTTTGAATTATGAATATTGTCATTCTACGCATCAGAATTTAAACTTATTGGTCTGTCGGTTTCTGTGTGGTGCTGTATTATTATTATTATTATTTAGTAGTAGTAGTAGTAGTAGTATTACATTTTATTACATCAAATGTGTGTTTTTGTTTCCAATGTCTTTGAGAGGGGATACTGTCCACCTGCAGACCCCCCAACATTTTCTCACACATACTGAACTCCTGAATCGACACCCCAACAACCTTGATCATACACTTTCACACTTACATGATAATTGCATGTGTGCACACTCACAAACACATGCACACACAGAGCTTTACACATAATACCACACTTCATCTTTTTCTGGCGTAAGATTCCTTTGATCACATTTATCAGGTGTGATTTGAAAAATGGGTGGAACTGTTTTATCAGTGTCTAATAAAAATGAGAAAATTAATAGACATTTTTCCTTTGTCAGCTCAACATGCAGAAGCAATTCGCCTTTTTCCCTGGGAAACTTGGTTGTGTTCCGCAAGGGGCCTCTTGGGTTTCACCTCCAGGAGCCATCTGATGAAGCCAAACGGGTGAGTTCCACTCCTCAGGACAAGTCTGCGGCCATGAGGGAGGACCTCGTACGGCAGAACGCTTTGGCCGTCATCCGACAAAGAGGGGGGGATCCCTCAGATAAGATGGAGGTGCTGGGAGACTATGTCCTGCAGTTTGGTAAATATAAAGGGAAGTCATTCAGATGGCTTTTGCAGAATGACATAGGATACACCGTGTATCAAGAACGAAACAGAATGAGGAAGCAGCAGGTCTCTGTATGGCTGACAGCCACAGTAAGGACAGCCTCCAGTCATTTGTGAGTTATGCCCTCAGTTTCCAAGAAATCCAGGCTCTTACTTATGAGGCCGGAAGAGGGGATGGAGTGACTGCCTCTTCTGAAGATGACCAGCTGGTTGGATTTGGTGCCTGAGCCAAGAGCAGGTGGAAGGAGATCTGGGACAGCAGAGGTGGTGGCTATGCCGATTTTGTCATAGGCAAGCGCTGCGTTCCAGGTACATGAATGTTCAGGTTGCAGCAGAACCTGCTGAAGAGGCAGCAGCCCACCACATCTTCCACACCTGCTGAGCATCCCATGAAGGCCCCAGCTGAGCCCCTGGGTATGCTAATTCCTTCATGTGACAAGTTCAACTTTGGGAAAAGGTTTTCTTTTCTACTAATAACCTGAAGCCGGTATTTTTGTCTTTAACACAGCCATGGAGGAGGACGTAGAGATGGAAAGGGAGATGCTGAGCATCCATAACTCTGATCTGCAAGTCCAGAGCTGTAAATACACAGTTACATTTATTTCATGTCAGACAAACAAAGTTCATGCCGTATCTGATTTCTGTTTTTCTTTTCATCTGTGTGCAGATGCTATGCCAGTAGCAGCAGCCGCCCTGCCCATGCCTCTGACGCAGGACTCCATTGAAAAAATTGTGCAGGGCATTCTAGAGATGGAGCAGCAGCAGCTCCGACCAGAGCAGAAGATGAGACGGACGAAAACCTGTCTCGCCTGTGGACAGCCCAAGTCTCGGTATGGGACGGATGGATCTTCCTCGGAGAAAGCTCGGAGACAGAGACTCGGCTCTCAGCCACCTGATCGCCTCTGCAGGTTCTGCCATTTGACTCTTAAACAGGGACCAAACAGCCCACATATACATACAGGGTTCCCTGGAGTGGCATGTAAACACATTTACTGCCCATCCAAAGTCTATTCTCTATATCGTGACAAGGGGATGGCCCGAGAGATGACTTGGAAAGAGTTTGTGGCCACTCCTTTCTTTGAGGCAGAGAGACGAAGATGGATGAAGGAAAGGACAAAATGAACTACATGCCAGGAATGCATGTTGCACTGTACATAGTTATGAAATGTAATGTTGCACTATTATACATAGTTTAAGATTTAATGTTTTATTGTGTTTAAATAAAATTGAATTTCCCACTTTGGTCCATACTGTTGTCAACATTTCTGTCTTCGCAAAAGCCAACTAAAGGCGGCAGAGTCCTGAATTTAAAACAATATCTAAAGAGCTCAAGTATAATACTAATATTCCATCTGTCTATCCCCAACTGAATTTGTTCCCCACCCATCTCATCAGATTATTTACTGCCCATCCAAAGTCTATTCTCTATATCGGGACAAGGGGATAGCCCGAGAGATGACTTGAAAAGCGTTTGTAGCCACTCCTTTCTTTGAGGCAGAGAGACGAAGATGTGGATGGAGGAAAGGACAAAATGAACTACATGCCAGGAATGCATGTTGCACTACTGTACATAGTTTGAGATTTAATGTTGCACTCCACTGAGAAAAACAACAAAACTAGCGTTGCTGTTACATTGGCTGGTTCTACAGAACACTGTCTTTGATGCTCTCTGAACGGTTAGGCAGCTTCTCCAGCCATCGAGGGTTGTCAGCAAATCGGGTCTTTCGACAGGCCTTGCAGCAGAGTCACGAGAAAAAGATGAAATACTGTCCACTGTGCCAACAATTACTCAAGGTCTTCACACACCTGCAGAAACAACCTGAGGATGAGGACATCTTTGGAGACATGGCAGATTGTAGTTGACTATAGAATAATGTAAAATAACAGCTTATGTATGCACAGTAACTTTGGTAAAGACGTGTTTTTCCATGGAAATTAACATGAACTCCTAATGTCATTCTCATGAGTGAATCAGAAATTTAAACTGGACATTAAAACACAAACGTTGTTAACCTTCGTAAGCGAGAGAGAGAGAGAAGCAGTGTCGCTGAGCCCAAACGGGGAAAAGGCGCCTTTTAGCGGCCTAAAATATATTACATCCGTAGTGGTTTAGCACTACCATCGAGAATGAATGGGGAAGAATTGCGCCCCCCAACCCGAAAAAAAGCTATAGAGGGTTCTCACATGATCAAATTAAAAAAAAACATAAGAATAAGATAAAAACAATTTGCATTGGCCGGGAATCGAACCCGGGCCTCCCGCGTGGCAGGCGAGAATTCTACCACTGAACCACCAATGCATAAATAGGCCAAAAAAACTGACATTTTTAAAGAAACTTTCCTTAATACTTAACCAAACTTAACTTAATTCTAAACTATAAACGAGGATAAAAGCGTTCCAAACAATGGCGTCTCTTGAATGACTATGCTGCCATCTAGTGGTCAAATACAGGTATTTACACGCATAAATTAACACGCACTTCACGTGGTAATTAACGATATAAAGCTTGGACAGAAATCGTCACACACTTGACAGCTTAAATACGACCACAATAACGTCGTCTGACACTAAATAAAGGGTATAATCCTCAGAACAATCATCGCAATGCAACCACCCAATTAACAAACAGAAACCCAACTAACAAACACAACAACATAAAGCAATAGCCACTAACCAAACTATAAACACGACACAGTCAGGAAAATGTCTTAAAATTCGTCTGTGATAAACAATACCGTCCGAACTTCAACTGGGCCGTCTCTTCAGGCGATGAAGACAACTGGCTCCGCTCTGACGCACTCCCAATTAACGCTGACCAGTGTGGCGCGCTCAGCGCCCCTCACTGCGCATGCGCTCATGCTCTGACCCTTGTTTTCCTTGCTGTGACCCTGGTATTGCTGTATTGCCTCCATTTCCCCTGTGCAAGCTGACAACTGTTTATCAACCCTCTTTCCAAATAAAACACCAATTTCTGGCAGAAAGAATAATAACTAACGCTGTATGCCTGTGCAGATTGTGAATTGAGGAAAAAATTCCCATATTTTCCTTTATTTAATAAGAAGTCTACTGTAGCTTTAGGAAGGCTTAAGTACTGCGGAAAACATGTACTACAGGTCAGAAAGCTCCCGTTTGGCTTTGATGATATTTTGAGAGTTCCGTCCGAGTGTGCCTTTTTTTTAAAGACCCTAATAGTTAATGCTGTGTTCATCCAACAGTTATTGTACACATCAGTGGATTAGGAGAGATTAGGAGAATCAACAGATCATAGTACAATGACGCTGGGGGTGGGGTGGAGCGGGGGTCGTCGTACCCCACTATGGACACAAGAGGGCGCTGAAGTCATCGACATATGTCAACCTTGGACATTTCGTTACCGGCCCCTATTTACACACTGCAAGTTCTGGGTCTGCGCAAGTATTTATGGACCGGAACAGTAAGACAACGACTGCATGTCATACGCACGACTTCTGTTTTAAGTCGGTCAGTACTTTTGTAAAACGACCCTTCTTGCTAATGTGAACATTGCTCGTTGAGCAGAGCTTGGAAGTAGTCAAGTTTCGGTTCAGCGAAATCTTCCGAATAATCTTCAAAATCATGTTCTCAAAAAGCAGCAGTACCTTTGACATACTGTATATCCTTTTGTTTTTATTAAATTTGAATCAGTTCTCACGAAGAGCGTTTTCTGTAGTGCACCCACCAAAGGCACTCAGCAGATTTTGGAACTCTATACACAAGGTGCACCGTCAATTTTTGAAAAAATCTCAGTGTTTTAGGTGCGCCTTATAGTCGTGAAAATACGGTGGAAAATTGACCATAAAGCCCTTAACTTGATTTATTTTCAATCACCTGAAGCCTTAAATACAATAGGCTGCAAAATGAACTGTATGACAAAAACTAATGATTATCATTATTGGCAGATCTGTAAGCATCCTGGTCATCCTCTGATGGAATTTCCTCCTTTAGTGGTGCACCAGGACAGGTGGTTCTGGTGGAGGTGATGGCAGAGCAGAGAGTATTCTCCAGCTGGAGGAGGGTGTTGCCTCAGGAGCTTTGTCTGAATCAGGAGGGGGTTTCAGCAGTGAGGATGGAGGCACAAGAGCAGAAGGCTCATCCCTCATGTGCATTCTGTGTTTGTCCCAGTCCAGAGGGACCGGACGGCAGCCTGGTTCTCTGTACTCCAGCCCAAACCATATTCATATGACCTGAAATCACGGGGCTGGTCTTCCTTCCTCAGGTACTGCCCATTGGTTTTCTTCCCATACGCACTGGCCTAGCCATCCCTGGCATTCTCTGTGGCACGCAGGTATGCCAGGTAAGCTCGTTCATACTTGAGGTGCATGAGCTCATTCACCTGGTTTGCCATATCAGTCGGTGACTTGCGAGAACGCCGCAGTTTGTCCGTAACTGACTTGCATACAGCCTTCTTGTAAGTCAATAATGCAGGCAGAAGATTGGTAAAGCACTTAGGGCCTAAGTGCTTTACCAATCTTGAACTTCAAAGCCTGACAAAAAAGGACATTAAAGGCACAACATCAAAGACTAAAACTTTAGTCCTAAACATAAATCCTAATATACTAAAACTATCTACTTATGCTAGTGAAACAGCATAACGTAACAGAATAACATAACATAAGCTGCTAAAGTGATCTACATTTTAAACAAAAGGAAGAACAGGAAGACCAATGGAGAAGATACAGGAGGAGAACAAAAAGCTGCTGAGGTCAGTGACAGAGCTTCAACATGAAGTCAGGCAGCTAAAAGAACTGCTGGCTGAGAAGGACGAGCAGTTGAGCCAGACCATCAAAAGGCGCCAGATAAAAACAGTGGCTCATGTGGACACCCTGAACCAGCTGAACCAGGCAAGGGCTGATCTCACAGTGAGCCAAGAGAGGTGCACTTATCTGGAGGAGAAGTTGCAGAAAGGTACCAATCACAGCCACCAGAGTCCGGAGCACGGAGACCACGTCAGAGGACAACAGCCTGAGGAAGTGGCGACGTGTATGATAGAGCTCTCCAAGAAAGAAGAGGCTCTGAAACTGCAGTTCTTCCAAAAAGAACAGCAGATGGAGGCATGGATGAGGCAGAGGCTCATTAGCATGCAGGAAGAATTTCATAAGAAGCTCTTGGAGGAGAGAGAGAAGAACCAACGTGAGATGACTGAGAGAGAGGAGAGACTGAGACAGCAGCTTGAGAGAGGGATGAGGGAAGAGAGGGACGTCTGCTTGAAGAAGCAGCTGTCCACATTCATTGAGTCCTGGCAGACCGACGCTCAGCAATGGAAAAAACACCAGTTAGAGCTGCAGGAGAAACTCCAGGAACAAGAGAGCCTGCGAAAACAGCAAGAGGAGGAAAGAAAGCAGGAAACTGAACGCTTCCAAGAGCAATTCCAGCAGCTTTGGGTAAGCAGCCGCAGATTTGTTTGTCCCGTCACTCCTGGTTTTGGAAGTTTAAATGTGTGGATGTGAAAACTAAAACCAATTCCTCCTTTCAACAGAACTACATTGTAAAAAAGGAGAAGAAGAAGAAGAAGAAAGGGGTCTGGAGCAGGATTCTAAAATTTTGGAAAAAGTGAACTCCAACACCTTTCCTTGCTTCCTTTTCAACTTGTCACAGCTCCCTCCACCCGTTTCCCTCCTGCCCTCAGTAGTTTTCCACTCTACCTGTCAGCCACTCCCACCTCATCAGGCCAACTCCACTCACCTGTCGGCTCCGCTGCAGCTCATCCCAGACCCTGCCTGTCTTCATTCTGCCTGCCTCGCCTGTTCCCCAGAAAACCTGCCTGCTTTCTGTCTCCGACCACGCACTCTGCCTCCGTGGCTCCAGGTATAATCTGCTTCCCCGGCTTCGACTCCTCTGCCTGGCCTCGACTCGTCTGCTGCTCGCCCCTCATCGGTACCTCTGCCTTGCCGCCCGGCTCTGGACCCCTCCCCTCGGCCGTTCCACCAAGAGTAAACCCATTCTCTTCCCCTAATCCTAAACCCAGAGACTCCTTTTGGGCCACTGGTCTGAAGAAGACTGCTTCCTGAAATCGCGGGGCTTCATAAATGCAGAAGTTGTCCTGGAAAAAGTGTTCTATGTATCTAATGGATTTTAGTTTTGGGGGATTTTTTTATGCTGAAGTAATTCACAACATAAGTTTTTCCATTAATATAGTAATTCAATGATTTCAGCCTGCTCAAGTGATTTGCATCCTTATCTAAAAATGTAAAAAATGCAAACACTCTTTGATTCCAGCAGAAGATGTAGGTGTTCACACCCCCATGTGTATCTGCTTTCATTTATTTTATGCATTCTGTCATTTTTGCCATTATCTGTTATAATTAAAATACATTGATATTTTATTGTGCTAGCCATTTTACCATTCAATCAGTGCATCCTTTTAAGTCCATCTCCAGCAAAATAAACAATTACCACAGAGATTCGACTGAACATTGAAGGGAAAAAAATGTCACATGATCCTAATTTTAAAAATATTCCACTAAACAACTTAAATGGTTGCCCCCATGGTTGTTTTTAAGCTTACTATAGATACGCTGATCGGTACTGCATTACAGTTTATTCTTGTACTCAAGATTTGTTGCACTCTACAGCGTTTAATGTACACAGGATAAAGGTAGAGACTATACTGTAGTAAATGCATGATGACATCACACTGTGAAATCTCTGGTGTGGACGTTCCATTGTTCCCCTGCAGATTCCCCCTCAGACACAGAAAACTGTCCCAAGGAGGACAGAGGCAACACCCATCAGGCAGCTGATCTTCAAACCAACCATCAGAAAATAACACTGCAGTAGACGACTGTTCAACGTATGATCATAACATTTCTCAGACACACTGAGCTTTTTATAAATTTTGAATAGGTGTAATAAAATTAAGTTAGAGCAACTGAGTGGGACCACAGATGCTTCAACAAGACTGAAAATTCAGAAAGTGCTTTCAGTTGATGTCGTAGGCGCATTGGGGGTAGATTTCTGATTGCTTAATTGCTGACATAAATATTCAACTAAAAGGTTAATTGGAGAAAAACAACAAAACTAGCATTCCCACTAGCGTTGCTGTTACATTGGCTGGTTCTACAGAACACTGTCTTTGATGCTCTCTGATGATGAACGGTTAGGCAGCTTCTCCAGCCATCGAGGGTTGTCAGCAAATCAGGTCTTTCGACAGGCCTTGCAGCAGAGTCATGAGAAAAAGATGAAATACTGTCCACTGTGCCAACAATTACTCAAGGTCTTCACACACCTGCAGAAACAACCAGAGGATGAGGACATCGTTGGAGACATGGCAGATTGTAGTTGACTATAGAATAATGTAAAATAACAGCTTATGTATGCACAGTAACTTTGGTAAAGACGTGTTTTTCCATGGAAATTAACATGAACTCCTAATGTCATTCTCATGAGTGAATCAGAAATTTAAAAGACAAACGTTGTTAACCTTCGTAAGCGAGAGAGAGAGAGAGAGAAGCAGTGTCGCTGAGCCCAAACGGGGAAAAGGCGCCTTTTAGCGGCCTAAAATATATTACAATTCTTCCCCATTCATTCACCGAAGCATCATCTTCTTAACACGTAATAATAGTACGTTTATTACACACTAACTAAACCTTTAACCTCAATTACTTGTTTATTTGTTTGTTTTTTCACGAAGTGTAAATTTGCAGCGTTTTGAACTCGAGACTGGCCATGATCCTGAGCTCAATTTAATAGATCCCCATTTAGCACTAATATTTGTACATTAGAGCAGTATTATACAGTGGCCTTTCATTGATTTGTGTACTACCTTGACTAATCATTTTTATTCACAGTTCTTGTAACAGTTATTGAAAGATATTATGGTCTGGTAATAGATGTAATTTCTTGTGATAAAAAGGAAGTCCTTTGAGCCAGATTTGAACCAGCAACCTGAGGATGTCAGCGTCGAACCTTTCCAGTCCTGCTCTCCACTAACTTATTGTAACATATAATACACTGTCTGTTATCTTGTTTGACCCAACTTTAAATATTATCATTACATCTATATTTTGTAGTTGTGTACTTTGACACGGTTTGCGTGTTGGGACTTTGGTGGGTCTGTCCTTTGTCACCGGTTCTGTTCATAATCTTTATGAACAGAATTTCTAGTCATAGCCAAGGGCTGGGGGGAGTCCGGTGTAGGAACCACAAGATTTCATCCTTGATTTTTTGCAGATAATGTCTTGTTGGCCTCCTCAAACCAGGACCTGTAGCATCTACTGGGGCGGTTTGCTGCTGAGAGCGAAGCAGCCAGGCTGAAAATGAGCACCTCCAAATCCAAGGCCATGGTTCTCGACCGGAAAAGGGTGGTTTGCTCTCTCCAAGGGTGGCTGGGCGCTCCCTCAGAGAGGGTGAGAAACTCAGTCACTCGGGAGGAGCTCGGAGTAGAGCCGCTGCTCCTTCACGTTGAGAGGAGTCAGCTGTGGTGGCTCGGGCATCTGTTTTGGATGCCCCCCGTACGCCTCCCTAGGGAGGATTTCCAGGCATGTCCCACCAGGAGGAGGCCCCAAAGCAGACCCAGGACACACTGGGGAGACTATGTCTCTTGGCTGGCCTGGGAGCACCTCGGAATACTCTCCCAAGAGCTGGAGGAGGTGTCTGGGGTGTGGGAAGTCTGCTTAGGCTGCTGCCCCCGCCACCCGGTTCTGGATAAAGCAGGAGAAGAAGAGACGATTCCAGTATTCATTTGCTTTATTTTCAGTTCTGGCTTAACACTTATTTACATGTGACTAAAAGTTGCAGAGAAATCATAAGAATTTATCTAAATTTGTCGTGCGTAGCCTGTGCATCTGCCCCGTGCACTTCTGCGTGTGTGTCTTGCTGTATTTATATTGCAAAGTTACTGGATCAAACCAGGGTCAAGGTCAACCTCCGGGGCCTCCTGCAACAACTCCGGGCCCCTCTAATAAGTCACGGGCGACACTGACACAATAAATATTCACTATTCCAGTTATGTTCCAGCTTTTAGCTTAACATCCTGGATATGTTTTAAAAAAAACCCAACTGAAGCTGTTTTAATGTTCTGGAATGATACTATAAACACTGCGCTGTGGTGAGTAATCAGGTAAAAGTATATAAATAAGATAAATAAGTCAGTAGACTAGAAGAATGAAATAACTGTTTATTTTTCCAACATCTTAGTGTTTAACAGACTGATCAATCATCAGGTGTTGTGATGTGATCGTGTTTTTATGCATCACTTTAGCTTTAAAGCAATCTTTCATCCAGGTCTGCTGTTATCTCCACCTCCTCTTCTGATACAGGATTACAGATTGATGGCCACTTGACGACATCTTTATGAAATACAAATTCAGTCTCCGTGGGTGGTCCGGGACAGAATGGGGCCTCCGTCCGCAACAATCTATCTTTCATAGACGACCAGTGTTAAAACTCAAACAGGTTTGCTTTTGAGGTTTTGCTTTTTCATTTTGTAATTTACATACACATATTCACTATGAAGTAGTTGTTTGTTGGTCTAATAGAAATGTATACGTCCATAATAGTGTGTTGTTCTACATGACTACAGTGGGAAACAATTTAAGTATTTTCTTCTTCATAAAATGGACATCATGTTTAAAATTAAATACTAACACATGCTTTTATTTTATATGCTTCACCAAATCCTGTTCTTAAATATTTTTATATATATTTGGCATCTATATCTTTTTATATCTTGAGACCCTTTTTGTTTTTTCATTGTTAGAGTTCTCTTAAGTTAAAACTAAAGCAAATGTTTTATTTGTTTTGAAGAGTCATTGAGGCTTTGGAGGAATACATTCTGGGTGATTTGTTCCTTTTTTATCAATTGTTTTCTGTTTGTTTGATGTCGTGGTTCAATAGATCATGGTGGCATTATGCTCATAATTCTACATGAAGTATGATCTTTTTACGAATCCAGTTTGGCCAGTAGGTGGCGGTGCAGAACTGTACACGGGTGAACTGAGGGGTGAAGATCGCTGATGGTTGTGACCATCTCAGCTGTCTTATTCGTGCTTTTTCTGTCCCTCGAGGGTTTCCATAGAAATCAAAACTGATCAGAAAAAAATATGAGGAAGATGATCAAAGAGATGATGAGCTTGGGCGGGGGGGTGGGGCAGCTAGACAGGAAGGAAAAGAGGGAGAGAAGGAGGGAGAGAAATTGAAGGATGGTGATTCCCCCTCTCGGCCTCCCCAGTGGCTTGACTTGTCTCTGCTAATGACCCTGTCTGCTGGCGCACACAGGCAGATGGTGAATTAACTCCAATTAGCTCACTCTTACCAGATCTCCTGTGACAGCTCTCACACACGCACGCACACACACGCACACACACACAGACACACACACACACAGACACACACACACACAAACACAATCATAGTGTGTTTTTGACTGGTCATCATTCATAAAGTGCACAATCCCCGACTGGCTGAACTTGCATGACCTGTCAGGCAGAGCAGTAGAAGCACTGTGTGTGTCTGTGTGTGTGTGTTTTACAAGGTTGGCTAATGATACCTAAAAGGGCTCCATCTGGGGAGTGCGACGGACATCCCTGATGACCTCTAACCTTTTACACAAATGGGGTCGGCAGGTGCTGAATTTAGAGATCACAAAGATCACGATTTCTATGAGGCCACGATGACATCAACAGCCACTGCCATGAAACACACACACTCCTTATAACTCATAAGAAACACATCGACCTACACCTCTGTGTGAGTGTGGGTGTGTGTGTGTCTAAGTCATGGTCACATATTTGTTTAATAATTGTTCAAGTGATCCACTTGACAGAGCATGGGGTCAATACAGAGGTCAGTACAGAACATCCAGGACCTTGACTGGACAGATGGAGCACACACCTACGTGTGCGCGTGCACACAGGGAGAGGGAAAATGAAACAAATGAGGAGAGATGAGCTGGTCTGTGTGTGTGTGTGTGTGTGTGTGTGTTTGTGAGAGCGAGAGAGAATAAAGAGGAAGGAGATTTATTTGGATTCGGGTCTGAGCTTCATAGATTTGGTCAACTTTTCTGTAATTTAATCACTTAATAAACCAGTAGAAGACAGCACACACACTGGTACCATCACCTGACAATATCGCTGAGGCAGATCGGACTATTATAGGAGCACCACGCTACCCAAAGAGGACAACAAAGGTGAGACTATATCTCAGTCTTTTATGATGAATTCATTTCATTATCAATTATTAACCTACAGAAGCTAAATACTTCCACACACAACAGAAAAGGGATCGATAATCCCATTTTAGACACATCTTTCCTTAAAGACAACAAGAAGGATTACAGGAGACATCAAACAGGTGTGCATTATGATGATGATGATGATGGGGGCGTCATTTTTAAGTATTTGTCACTCTTGTTTGTGCCTGTTTAATTCTGAAGGTGGATTGCCATCGCTTCTCTGCGCCCCCCCGGATCTGTGCTTGTAGATGGATGGATGGTGGATGGATGATGGATGGATGGATGGATGACAGCTAGATTGATGGATGGATGGATGACGGATGGATAGATAGGTGGATGGATGGATGAAGGATGGATGGTGGATGGATGGATGGATGGATGGATGACGGATGGATGGGTGGGTAGGTGGATGACGGATGGATGGGTGGGTAGGTGGATGACGGATGGATTCATAGGTGGATGGATGGATGGATGGATGGATGGATGGATGGATGGATGAATGGATGGATGGATGGATGGATGGCCTCCCCAACTGTTCAGACAGACAGAGGACCTTCATCCTAAAACAGCAGCATTGCATTTTGCAGGCTCTGCTTGTCTTCCCGTCCTCCTCTCTTTCTTGGCCTGCGCCCTCCTCCTCTCCCCGACTCTCCATCTGTACACTATGTAGATGTCAATAATTTAGCACCAGAATCAATCCGGGGCCCGACAACAGGTTACGATCTTTGCTATAAAAGCCATAAAATATGCGACTGAGAATAAAATATGACACCGTCGCGTTCAGAGCAGCTGAAACCTGTCAAGACTGCCATTTGTTTTCCGACAGTATCGCCGGGAAGTGACAGTTCAAAGCGGGGGTTTGTCTTTATCTTGGCAGGTTTTCAATCTTTGCTCTATTTCCGCGTGGCGCCGAGCATTATTTTCTATCCATTGTTTTGCAGGAGCCGTCTTTCATCTCTGAGGCTTTGTTGTTTTCTCACTCTCTCGCCGTCCCTCTCTGCTACATCGTGACTTTGTCTCTCGCCCGCCTCAGTTAATCTTGTACAGTAACAGTGATACCAGAAGTTGGAATGCATACAGAACAAACACATCCCACTCTAACTGCCCCTCAAACCTCCATTTACCCTCCACGCATGGCAGTCATCCATCTTTTCATGATTTCTCTTAAAGTACCATCCTTCCTCCTCCTCCTCCTCTTCCTCCTGCTCCTCCTTCACCCCACAGGCCTGGAGATCCTTCCTTTGTTCCTGACATCTGTTTTGTTCGGTGATTAATTGAGACGAGCACATGCAGGGAAGGCGTGTAGAGGGTGAGTTCAGACCCCCCAGGTAATATGGATGTGAGCACGTGCGAGCCCGCGCGCGTGTGTGCGTAAGTGTGAAGGAGCTGCTGCCATCTTTGAACCCTCTACTCACGCTGCCAGGATTTCCCCGGTGAGTGGTGAAACATGACACATCCGAATATCTGTTATCTTCATAAGGCGGAGAACGTTCTCTCTGTCGCTGCTCGGAGGTTTAATCCAGAGGCGAGAGTCACCGAGCGACGGCTGAGTGACGGGCGAGTGTCATAAACCAGCGCGCCTGCAGATATCCCAGAGGGCAGAGCTGTGATCCTCAGATAATCCTGATTCACTCTAATCATCACACAGCATCCCCATCTGAAATCTATGGTAAATAACTTGCATCTGTGGATGCACCACATGTTGGTGAAACGGACTGAGGATGTCCTCTAACCCAGGTGTCATCTACCCAGTCCTACGAGGCTCAAAGTCCATTTAGGTCCATCAGTTGTCTACCTGGAAGGACAGAAAACCCGGAGGGACATTGGGCATTGTTGGACCGGGTCCATGACCACTGTCTAACCTGCATGCTGAGATGTGTGAACTTTTCCAGTCCAGAAAAGACTTTTAGAGTTTAATAGGTCAAACCTGAGCTGCAGGTGATGAACCAGGGCAACCTTTAACATGTTTGTAAAGTTCAAATGTGTTTGCACCTTAAGTCTTAAGGTATTGGTTAGCTTAAATGTTAACCAATATTTTGCTAACCAATATTTTGCTGTTCTGCCCTCCTGACGGCAGCCGTCATGCTATAAGAGTTAGGGACAGATAGCATTTTCTTCTTTGCTTTTACAAATACTATCTGAAATTATATTCAGAGAATTACTTTTTTGATGAAAATAATGAGTTTACACATATTTTTACACACATTTGCAGCAGCTCTGCATGCAGGAGCCACTGATGGGAGGTCCTACTGGTTCAGAATAGATGATCTAAACCCCGCAGGGAAAGGAGTCCCCAGCGCAGCCATTAGGTACAAGATGTTCTTCCACTGAAAGCAAATTATGGTCTCACTGAGATACCTGCAGAGAGAGGAAAATACTGGTGTCACTGTGAGAGAAGTAAAAGCACATTCTAAACTCGTGTAAAAAAAAAAAGAGAAAGATTCTGTGCATAAATATAGTGAAGCTGAGACACTCTGATTACTGATCCCTTGAACCCAAAACATTAAAATGAGATCTACACAGATTTAGAGGTTACAGATTCAGGTCAAAGGTCGCATGGGTGGTTAAACCGGGGGGAGGAAGAAATCTGCTGTGAGATGTTCAAAACCCTCATGAGAGCTGCTGACAATGTGGTTTGTACCGTGTGTGTATGTGTGTGTGTGTGTGTGTGGTGGTGGTGGGGAATATTTACCAGGGAGAATGTGATCAGTGTGGCACCGGAACGGTGGCACGGTGAGGGCAGGACCTGTGTGACCCAAAAGGGCTGTGTGATGGGAGGCGGAGGACCATGGGGAACATGGAGAGACATCATCATGAGACATCACCATCTGGGTGAACGGAGCCAGACCAATCATAGCCATTGCGTGAGCACACACACACACACACACACACACACACACACGCGCACACGCACGCACACACGCACGCACACACACACACACACACACACACGCACGCACACACAGAGTGGGAAATTAACCTGCTGCTATGCCTGATTCTTGCAGATAGACAGGGAGACAGATGGACGCAAGATAAGGGGGGATTTCAAAGGGGTGGAGAAGTACATCGACACATTGTGGGTTAACCCCATTAATGGCCCTGATTCACGCTCCCGTGCACGCCGCGGTGGGGCAGCATCAGCTGAGTCGCCTGTGGGGTCATTTGCATGCTACCAAGTGAGGACCACAATATGCCTTTATCTAGCAAAGTGAGGACATTTTGGTGTGTCAATACATTTTTAGAGGGCTGTATTATGGGTTACTGTTTGGGTACAGGGGTGTGAAATGTATTATGTCAATGAGAGTCCCCACAAAGATATAAGTACAAACATCAATGACAAATGTGAGTAGAGTGTTTGGAGCACTGTCAGGGTCTGACCAGCTCCAGACACTGTTGTTCTGGGGTTTCTTGTCACAGAATTAGGACTGCATGACATGTATAACAGGTGCACCACAGAAACACGCCCAACAATTCAATTCGCCATTGAGCACCCAGGCCAGTCTGCTGGGGGTGTTATTATGAGTGTGCTGATGTCATGAGTTTTAAAGAGAAGACCATCTTGTGCTGGTGGTGCCTTCTGAATCATTTGTGAGTGTTGCTTTAATAGAGTAGTATAAATAGTGATGCTGGCTGTGGCTTCATGTTCCCTACCATCTTAACTTTCTTCCTCAGCTCTCTCCGGAGGTCACAGGGAGCCCGCGAGTGTCCAATTAAATCCCTCGATAGTACAGCAGAGACTGATGAAGAGGAGAGAAAGAGAAAAGATGAGAAGGACGGGTTTGAAGAAACCTCCTCGTGTTTCTCCCACAATATGTGCATAATGACTTCCGCTGACAATTATCTTTGATCCAAGCAACAACCCCCATCCTCCCTTCCATTTCTGCATCCTCTCCTCTCTTACCCCCACCTCACTTCATCCACTCTTCACCACCCTCTCTCGATCCACCATCTTTTAATTTTCCTTGAAGATGCCGTGCCTCAGTCGTCTCTTTTGACATTATTTCTGAAACTGTCACTCTCTCTCTCTCTCTCTCTCTCTCTCTCTCTCTCTCTCTGTCTCTCTCTCTCTCTCTCTCTCTCACGCACACACACACACACACAAACACACACACACACACACGAGTGGATTAATGAGGCTCACTCAGGGTCAGTGACCTCACTGGGACATAGATGACAAGAAGGGGGTTGTGAAAGCATGAGCAGCAGATAAAAGGGGAGTCGGGGGGGGGGGGGGGGGGGTTCTCTCTTAAAAAAAACAACTTCTCCCTCTTTATTTGTCATCTTCCCCCTGTTCCTTGTCAGCAGATAGAGAGCCACGTATACATGCGGGTGAGAGAGGGTAGTCGCAGAGACAGAAAAGATGTTTAAGTGCTGATGGCAGCCCCCGGTTGCTGCTGGGACCGAGGTGTCAGCTCTTATTGTGCCACAGCATGTATCTGACAGGCAAATGATAGAGGAAGAGCCGTGGAGGAAGAGGGGGGGGGGGGGGGGGGCGGCAGCGGTCTCGTGTCTGTGAGGGTTTTGGAGACGCGACAAGAGCCTGAAGAAGGAAAAGTGCGTCTGTGTGACGGCTGGTGTTACACTGACTGTGTCTCTTCCTCTGCTCTGCATTGTTGTCTTTTCGTCCCCCCTCCCTCGCCGTCACCGTGCGCTGATAGATTGAGTTATACCGCTCCCTCAGTGACATGCATTCCCTCAGGTTTCCCCAGCGATGAGGTCAGAGGTGACTGCTCGTTATTGGCTGTTGTCTGTAATCATCCCAGATCGAGCTGTGTGCTTTGTTGCCCCCCCCCCGACTTCCATCGTCCTGCTCTGTGCAGCGGAGCGTGACCCCGAGGAGCCAAAGGGCCTCCACTGTCTTGACCTCGAGGTCAGAAGTGTTTACAGAGTCCTGTGTGTGCTTGGGCATGTGTGTTAAAAAACAACTTTGTGTAGCACACACACACACACACACACACGCACACACACACGCACACACACACACTCACACATTTTACTATTTCCTAATGCTCTTTATCTCTTCTCTCCATTCTGTCCCTATTGTCACCTTGTGGTTAGCCGTTGTTACACAACTCCCTCCACAGCTGTTGATCATCCTGGCTCTGCATTAGCGTCTCTGACCACGCCACTGAGTGCACGTGCACGTTTCGTGTGCGCTTTGTGGTTTTTGCCCACCAAACGTGCTGAGAACAATATGTTCTACAGCACTCTCTCTCCATTGATTCAGTGGTGATTGACGGAGTAGGATATAACTCTGCAGGACGCTCGCAATCATTCTCATCTGGAGTGCATTTCATCACAACACTTGGAGAAAAGGTGGAAAGGTCAAAGGAAATAAATGGGAGAAGTGATAACGAAACAGAGGGGATAAAGCCAACAGATCTAGAAACATGCAAAATGTCGCGCATAATGGTGTCAAAACATGAGAGAGGGGAATTGACAGCTTCTGTTTGTCTGACCTGGACACACACATAAACACACATACAAAAAGCTGCAAAAGAGCCCCCCAAATGGCATTGCCTTTGCTTTGTAACACAAGCGAGCGACACGCTGCAGACCCACCTCAAACTGCAGCTCCTGGTGCGATGCGGCTCGGTTTGATGTTTGTGTGGGCAGTGGCGGTGATAGAATTGGGTCTCGGTGACAGTAGATGGGACGTCAGCTTGCCATGGGGGACGGTAATTGATACAGAGCCTGACTAACGTGATGTGTCAGACATATGGGGCCTGTCTAATCAATGGGATCATGTGATCAGATTTGTGCCTATGTGGCAGCGTGAGGATGTATGATACAGTTCAGTTAGTTGCATCACAGCATAGACCAGAAAGAAGAGGGATACATAAAAGCACACACACACACACACACACACACACGCACACACACACACACGCACACACACACACACACACACAGGCACACACACTCTTTCTCCTTTCCTCTCCCTCATGATGAATCAGCTGTCACTCAGGCAGCAGTCCAATCTACTGATAATGAGAAATGCATCAACACTCTCTTGCCTCTCTTCCTCTCTTTTCCTGTCAGTCCTTACACACGCACGCACACGTGCGCACACAAACACACACACACGCGCGGACACGTGCACAGCACACTCACACAAAGTCGTTTGTATCTCCCTCACTCATCTGTCTTATGATTCTCCTCCCCTCTTTCTTCCTCCCTCCCTTTTCTCTCCTCCTCCTCCTCTGTGCTCACTGAACTGAGCAGTCAGTAGTGGGACTGAGGCAAAGGAGGAAGGATAAAACAAGAAGAGAGACGGTAAACAGAACAGAGGAAGAGAAAATGGATCCAGCCAACGAGCTCAAGGAATGACAAAAAAGGGGATTACATAGCGGACGGGACGAGAACGGAGAGCAAACAGGCAGGAGACTCCCCTCTCTCTTCCTCTCTAATGACTCCCTTCACCTATCCTTCCTGACGCTCTCCTTCGCAGGCGGTCTCCCGTCATCCATCCTCAACTCGTGGAGCAGTTTTTATTCACTCTCTTCCTGCCACTTTTGCCCGCCGAGCCACCTCCGTTAGTCGAGAAGGTGAAGAGGAGGGGAGGAGCCGACCTCTCCTGTTCTCCCTCCTCACCCACAGGGCCTGGAAAGAAAGAGAGATAGAGAGAGGGAAACAGAGGGGCGCCTAAGGAGGGAGTTGTCTGATGACTTACACCTACAAGCTGCCTAAACTACCCTACCACAGCCTGGTAACCCCACCTCCCCCTCCTTCCCGCCTCCTGTAAATGCCAGTTTCTTGCTTCAGAAGTCAGTAGAGGAGCGACCTCGACCATGTTTGGACTAAAAAGCCCACAGTTCTACCTGCCAGGTAAGCTCATTTATTCAGTATTTCATTTTGCATCTGCCACTCATGGCAAAAACCTGCAGCAAACTGGTTGCGCGGCAGCTTTATTTCATCCATTAGTCCATTTTGGTCACAATTAATGACTCGCATGATGTCACACCAAGCAGAAGCTTCAGAGTGGCCGTGATGTAATGAGGAAAACTGAAACCCTGAGAGAAATACTGTCATTACATTCATGCTAACCAGAACATTTCCTCCATTTGCTTAGTACAAATACAGGCAACATAACATTGCATTGCAAAACAGTATGTGATTGTTGATAGACCCGTTGCTTTTATTATCATTTACAAAGTTATTATGTATTAATGATTCTGATGATGGATTAATTAATTACAGTGCCTTAGCCATTCTTATCAATTGCAATTAATTATTTCTTTTAATCCTTTCTCCTTTCTTGACCGCCTCAGCCCTTCTGGGGTGAAAATTTATTAATAACAGTTATGGATCAAAGAAATAATGAGTCGTCAATGGTGAATCATTCAGCGTGCCGGTGGCAGGCAACGGTGGGATGTGTCAGGGTCAGCGGGAGATCTGTGTGAAGTTACCTGAGAAAGGTACTTAACATGCCCCGTGGCAAGATGACACTAAAGAGAGGGGACAGAGGGGAGAGTGAGAAGGAGAAAGGAGGGAGAGAGGTGTAAGAAGAGGGCGCACAAAAAAGAGGATGATGTTAAAAAGGAGAGAAATATGCTTTAAAATTGTCTTAGAGGCTTGAGCTGGCCCTCCGTGAAGGTGGATCTTTTCCAAGTCTGCCCCCTGACACCTAACCCTGATCTTTGACCTTTCAGTTGTCTGGGCCAGACTGTGGTCAATGATTAAAAAACCTGCTGTGGTAAAAGATGGAGGTGGGGGGGGGGGGTGACAGAGAGATGCAGAGAGAGGCTGGGAGGGAGGGGATGGTGGGGGAATTAGAGGGTGGAGGGCAGATTAAACAATGTTCTTTGCCTTGTGAATCTTTCATGCTGGTTTTTGAATTATACATCTGCTTTCATAAATGATTGAATCAAAGTGATTATATGGTGCTTGTCTTTGTGTTCAATTGTGTGTGTGGCGTGCGTGTGTCTGTGTGTTTTCTAGCTGTGCCTGCACACATTTACAAGAAATAAAGAAGAACATCTCTCCAGGAAGCAACAACCCCCCCCCCCCCCCCCCCCCCGTCCTCCCCTCCTCCTCCTTCCCTTTCTCCTCCCTTCCCTACACTCTTGCTTTTATCCTTTTTTCCTGTTTAATAGGCGTCACTTATTATCGTTTGTGTGTGTGTGGCTGTGTGTGTGTGCCTGCATTAAAGTGTAAGAACTGGACTGTGTTTGTTATAGCAAAACACCAGTCTGCACGTGTGTGTGTGTGTGTGTGAGAGAGAATATTTCTGTTGTGTTTGTTTTTGTCTCTTAGTATATGTGTTCTCATCATTCACAAACTGAAAGATGCAACCCCCCCCCCACAACCTCCCCCCACACACACCCCCCACCCCCAACCTCCAGGTCCCCCACACCCCCCACTCTTCAACTCCCCTCCTGGTCGTAACAGCCGTTGCTGTGGAGACAGTGTCAGCCACACTCTCACTCCTCAATGATCATTTGACAATGTAGAGGGTGAGGGGTAAAGGCTGAATGTGTGTGTGTGTGTGTGTGTGTGTGTGTGTGTGTGTGTGTGTGTGTGTGTGTGTGTGTGTGTGTGTGTCTGATTAGTCAAGGTAAAAGGATCTGGGCAGGGAAAGATGAGACAGACAGGAATGAAAATTAGAAACGACAAAAAAAAAATCAGGTTAATGACACTTTTTTTATTAAAAATCTCAAAAAAAACAAAACAAAGAGACGTGTGTGAGGTGTGTGTTTGTGTTCATCCCCATGCAACATTAACACATTGTAACCAGGAGCCAACTGTGACCTTAACACAGTCTCATGGGCAAAGGAAAGTGGCATTCTGCAACCCTCCCAGTAATACATGCCACATGCTTTTCCACAGTTTAATGTCTTCCCTCACTGTCTTATTAGTGCATTGTCCCTCAAATGCCTTTTACATCTTTTAAACCCCCGAGTGTATTCCCTGGAGTGGGTGCATCAGTGCTGCTGGGGAGTTTAGCAATTTCTATCATATTGGTGATGGGTCAAACAAATCCCACAAAAAGGCAAAAGCCAACAGTGTTAGTTTCTTTCTTGAATCCCTTATTACCTCATTTGTGATACACAAAGATATCTTCTGAACACGTTCATCCTTGGCAGTGTTGATTTTGGACTTTTTCAGAGTGTATTTGCAGAACTTAAGCATTGATGTGTCACTAAATGCACCAGGGAATACGTGGCAACATGCTGCATTTACAGTACAAGCACAATAGGCTCTGTTTGTTTGGAATCCTGCGAGAAGGGAAGTCTAAATACAGCTACATTATCCTTACATACTGTCCTCTGGGGACCGACAGAGATAATTCATCCAGTTCTCACGATGTCAGCAGGTCAACCCGCGCTCAAATGTCTGGACGGGCCTTGTGTGACATTTGTGCATCTGCTCCCGTGAGCGAGCGCACACGAGTTATCCTAAGAGAGTTGATGGGGTGAAGGAGCCGTGTCGTTGACGTGTGTATTACCCAGCCGTATTTATTGCCTCTTGCGGTATTTTTTTGGGAGGGGGTTGGGTAGCCGCGTTTTGCTTGACCTCTGCATCGATTTCCATGATATGTGTTAGAGCTACAAGGACACCGTGGTGTGATTTATGGCAGATGTCAGATGAATGCAGTCCCACATGCAGGAGTAAACACAGTCAGAGCCCCCCCGGTGCTTGTGTGGATCATGAGGCATCACATCCAGGAAGACATTCACAGGGAATTAGAGGGCTTCAGGATAACAGATGAATTATTTATTTTAAATGAACACATAAAGTCTCATTTTGTGCTACTTGCAGACTAAACTTGGGAGCCACTAATGAGTAAGTGGTGACTCTGCATCCCTCAGTGTGACTCTTTTCTTTTAATTTTGTTATTCTCTCAGTTGCTTTGTTTTATTTTCCCTTTTTTGCCTTTCTTCTGGCTCAAAATACCAGAGTTTGTATAGATTTGGTCTTTACTTTTGTGTCTGTATTTTAACTGGGATGAGCAGTGTTGTGTACAAATGTATGTGCGTGTGTGCACGTGTACTGTATGTATATTATGTTTTAAATGAGTGAGGAAGCATGCTGGCATACACATGTGCATACACGTGTGGCCATATTTGTGTTTATGTATTTGGGGCCTTTGTGTATTTCTGCAGGAGGCTGAGATGGGTGTTGGCTTGAATAAAGCAGCTGTCAGACCCACTTGTGCGTGTGCGTGCGTGTGTGTGTGTGTGTGTGTGTGTGTGTGTGTGTGTGTGCATGTGTGTGTGTGTGTGCATTTGTGTGCGTGTTTGTGCTCACCAGCGTGTGCAGGGTCATGATGCTGCACCTCAAGGGTGCTGTTATTAATGAGATGAATAAAACTCCATGACAACAGCTTGATTACACAGTGGAGATAAAAGATCCAGACTTTCACACATTCACGCGTTCATGATGTGAACTGGGTGATTTACTTCTGCCAATGAAAGAAGAAAAAAAATGCAAAACAATTTTTTTAATTCCCCAGAGAATTCCAGAAGGTAAACACCTGTGCTGATAAGAAAGGCAATGTAGTTGGTTGAAGCGATGACCTCAATGAGGAGCTGCTAATTAACAAAAGACTTCAAGCACACACATTGAACTGGAGGAGATATGGGATAAATGCCAGCATATTTTGACCTGGGGAGATAACGCAGACACACACACACACACACACACACACACACACACACACACACACACACACACATACACACACACACACACACACACATATCATTGGACACAAGCATGCAACTAAACACACGGGTCTATATGCACAGTAAATGTAATATGCAGCATATTGCATGATAAGGAGCAGATGGTGGGAGGATTAGCTAAATGAAAATACAGCAGCGATTTTTTTTCTGCCATTAATATTTTTGACAGGGAGGGACACACACACACACACACACACACACACACGCTCTATGTGTTGGTGCATTGTGTTTCCTGTAGATGAGTTCATGTTGTTGGAAAGAAACGCTCACCTTAATCTTGTCTCAGAAAGATTTACCTCTGCTCAATGTGTGTCAGCTTGAGGAAGTGACAGTTTAGTCTGGTTCAGCCAGGTTTATTCTGGGTTTATAGGTAAAATAAATAATTACATGCGTTTACAGAAAATAAAAATGAACCCAACTAATTACCAAATACAAAAATCATCAATTAGCAAATGCAGGAGCTGGCAAACATGAAGCCTTTGCCATGCACAACAACAGCACACAAACCCAGATGGTTACAGGGTTTACGTAGGCTCATGTGTGATCTCTCCTCACCTTGTTCTGCCTCCGAGTCTATTTGCATAATCTGCATAATGATGCCAGTTTTAATTGCCCACACCCAGGTAAAGGATCATGTGGTTAAGTGGGAGATCATAATTATGTAAATAATTGGCCTGAACGCAGCAAGCTGCTACTCTCTGCCACCCATCAAGACAGAGATATATAGAGAGAGAAAGAGAGCTGCTGAGGACATTTAGAAGGGATGGAAATGCTGACCTCAGCAGGAGAAAGAGTAAAAAAAGGATGGATTTTCATCATATTTGGAGTTCATCTTAATCAATCTCCAGCCAAACTTGCTATATGCTGATATGTGATGTCTCTGTGTCCTCTTGTCCCTTATCAACCCAGAGGATGATCACTTTATTTTGCAGCCTGTCACTCAACAAAGTGGCCTTAACTCAGATTTAAATCTTGTTGAGATCTTGCTTAGGATTAATCTTGCCAGTGCAGGGATGAAGGAGAAATACAAGAAATGACAATAGATGAGAAAATGAGCAACATCACACTGGATCTGAGCCTGTAGAGGCTCCCGATAATAATTAATAACAACTAAAGGAAGTCTGCGTGATTGAATTTGAGACCCTTTTTTTCCCCCCATTTACAGTGTTGACTTTCATCTCGAGAGTCTTAATGTTCCTGTAAACAGATCTAACTTCAATTAAAAAAAAGCCCAGCGGCACACGCAAACACACACACACACGCACACGCACACATGCACGTACGACTGCCACTGTATCCCCTGCACAGATGGTAAAGGCAGCAGCCCCTTCACACAGACAAAGGGACGGTAATTCTCTCTGCAGGACGTGAACGGTGCCCGTGCTGGAAAAGAGCAGCACACGACAACACTTCCCTCCCTGTTTCCTCGACTCAGCCCCAGGCCAGCAACCATCACAGAGGAAAACTGACAATGTGAAAGCATGTGTGCACAAAATGTGTGCGAGTGTGTGTGTGTGTGTGTGTGTGTGTGTGTGTGTATCGCTGCTGTAACAATCTTGGAGGATGAGGGGAAGGCACAGAGAGAGAGAGAGAATATAGAGGGAGGAAGGTAATAAACAGGATTAGTGCTTATCACCACTCTGTGTGTGTGCGTGCGCGCGTGCGTGCGTGCGTGTGCGTGCGTGCGTGTGTGTGTGTGTGTGTATGAGTGCCTAAGGATGGAGTGAATGACTGTAGCATTGTCATTGCTATTCTCTCTGTCCCCAGGTATATCTCCCCTTTAGAATACATTTGTGTATGCTGGAACACAGTGTTCTTTAAATGTTCTACGTGCACGTGCTCACGTCACTGTGACAGATACTCCCGTCTCCTGTTTGTGGTTGTGTTTGTGCCTGAAGCGCACTAACCTGTTTGTTGCCTGTGCAGTTTGTCTATCTGTCCAAACTGGCACCAAATTGGACTAGTTTTTGTGTTCTTGTGTGTCGTTTCTCAGGAAGTTGTGGGGCGGGGGGGTGGTGGTTCTTCGTTAGCACTTGTCCAGACCCACGGCGCTAGTTTATGTGACATCGCTTCTGTTTGTACTCTCGGATCTGTCCACAGCATCTCGCTTTTACTGGATGGGGAAAAGAGGAATACATTTAAATAATCATCTCTTTGAGTTCATGGCTGATATTATGCCCGACTGCTTTCATAAATGAGCATGTGTGTGTGTGTGTATTCACGAGTGTGTGAGTGCATCTGTTTTAAAAGACATCTTGGTGGATTATACTCAAAGCACACTCTTCTTCAGCAGAGGTGAATAGACAGAACAAGAAAAGGAGGAGATGGAGACAATCTGTGTGTGTGTGTGTGTGTGTGTGTGTGTGTTTGTTTGTGTGTGTGTGTGTGTGTAGCCAGGTCTGCATATAAATGTGCGCATGCTTGTGTGTTTGATGAATAGAGGGCTTTATGAGAGAGGAATAGGCTAATGACCAGGTCTCCAGAGGCAATAAGATTCCTGGAGCTATTACTACCAGAGTTCATAATGGCCTCTGCGCTTGGCCTCTTTTATACGCTGCCTAATGGTGGATCATACAGTCCACAACCAGGTCTAACCCACCTGGAGAACACACGCAGCCGTGAGCTCTGACCCCCACGTTGTGCACAGACAGAAACACACAGAGCAGCAGATGTTCAGTCAGGTTTATCTTCTGCTCCCTGCACCTGCAGTGGTGCACGCACAGAGGCCTGTATGCACATTTCACAGCTTATTATTTTTATAACACACAAACAGGCGCATGCAGATGGATGCACACACACAGACACACACACACACATGCTAAGCAATGTGTATAGTCGCAAAGGATGGAAGTGAGACGCCCACCTCAGAGAAAACTGAGAATGTCTGCCTACAGTGCACAGCCAAACCATAAATCATGTCAGACTACACTTGTCTCTGCACACACACACACACACACACACACACACACACACACACACACACACACACACACACACACACACACACACACACACAGAGTGAGACCGCGAGAGAGAGAGGGAGGATGTTTCTCATCTTCTCCTATGTAGGTTTGAGGACAAAAGAGAGGGATTTGGGGATTATAGAAGTTTTTTTATGTTTCTTGCAGCACTTGTTTGTTTTTGTTTTTAAAGATGTGGGGGTGGGGGTGGTCCACCTTCATATGCATGCCAGCTTTCATTTATGTGCGCTTGTGTGTGTTTGCGCCTTTCACCAGTGGATGTCAGAGAGAGGATGCAGTATATTCATTGAGGGAAACGTCAAAGCTGTTTGGAGCGGCTGTGTGTCTGACACCAGTAAAAAAAGAGGAAGAAAGGAGGGAGGAAAGTGAAAGCAAGAGGAGGAGGAGGTTGTACAAGGTAGAAATCTGCACTCGGAAGCGCAAATCGATGCAAAACAGCTGTTAAATAGCTGCAAAGTGGAGCAGCTGCTTGGGAGACGGGGAGAGAGGGATGGAGGAGATGAAAGATCAAGAAAGACACAGGGAGACCCAGGGGACATGTTGAAATATTAGACTAAATGAAGCAGGCAGCACAGGGAGCTCAGCAGTGTATCAGATGATGACAAAAGTTGATGTTTTATGGCATTAATCACATCAAATATCAGGAAGAATTCATTTAAGAGAGGTTGAGAGTATTTTGTTACTGAGCATGATGCTTACTACTGTTCTTTTGAGTAACTAACAATAAAAACAGTCATTCAATTTACAAGAAGAAAGACAATCCAGTCGACCTGAAGCAGTTACAATACAGTTTGAGCCATTTTAAATGAGACTATAGGCAGTCCTCATCCAGAGACAATGCAAGCATCTTGGACTTCACAGCCTCAGCAGGAAACACTCCACCCAAACGTGCCTCTGCTACGGGTCTTCTGTGGTCCAGCTTCTCTGCTGCAGCCCTCAGCAGAGCATCTGGGCCCGTCTCAGACCTCCACCACCGCAGAACAAATTTCCCTCGCATGTCTATTTTTAGTTTGATCAGCATAGAAGATGGCAGATGTTGGTTTTCACATTTGCATTAGGTGATTTTTGACCATCGACAGATGAGGAATCTCAGTCTTCAGCTGCAGCAGACTGAGATATTAAGGCAGGAAATGGCAAAGAAACAGACCGTTTTCTAAGAAGTTAGTGGAGATGAGAACGGAACTCAAAAGGAGCACGTCTCTGTGACTTAAACAAACCTTTACGGCGTTAAGCAACCGTAATGACCGAATGTGTGTGCAGCCTCCGCTGTGTGCAGCAGAGCAGCAGGAGGAGCTGACTGGGGCAGATCTGATTGTCTCCTGTGGACAGTAAACATGTCCAGGCTGGGAGATAGCCTATCAGCAGTCTGGGGTCACATCTCTTTCTCTCCATCTCTCCATCCCTCGAGGGAGCATCAGTGGAGCAGGTGTTCACCCTCCTCCCCCTCCCACCTCCATACCCCGCCTCTCTCTCTCTCTCTCTCTCTCTCTCTCTCTCTCTCTCTCTCTCTCTCTCTCTAGACAACTGCGGTGTTGTCCTTCTTGTCCTCACATCGGTGAGTGTTATGCTGATATCTGTGAGATTACTAGATAACCGAATCACACACGGCGGCTGCGGTTCACACTGGGGGATGCACAGAAAGGACTTCTCGTGTCTTTGGTGAGGCGGTGAGTTGCCTGTTTTCTCCTGTCTCAGCACAATGTTGCAGCAGAAGATGCGCCATCGTATCTGCTGGTTGTCAAGCTGAATTCAACTCTTACATTTTTGTTAGTAATTCGGTGAACCGCGGAGTTTTTTTGTTTTTTTTTAACCAATCTCTGTGCGGCTGTTTATCTCCGCAGTTGCAAGTATGTCAGGGTGCGTTCGGCACATCGTTGTCTTCCTCGTACTTTAATACTAGGGCGGAAAGTCTTGTTCTTTCTTTGAGGCTATTTTAAGACTCAAGTAAACTCGGGAGTCAGTGAAAAGTTTGCTGCGTGTGATTGAATCAAGCATAAATGTAAAATCAGACAAACTGGTTTAACTGGATTGACTCCGTGATGACAACAGCAAAAACGCTTCCGGGCTGTTTTTCAAAATAAAACGCCGCCACGCGAGGTACATACAGAAACAGCACCGCGTGCTTTTAATTTTGTTAGGCGTCACTTCCGGTTTGGCCTGCTCCGCGTGCTCCTTGACGCAGCAGCAGAGGGCGACGCTCGTGAAGTAGTCTGTGGTTCCTCTTACGTTATCGTTCCCGTCGGACTTGTCGCTGATTAAACACGGCAACTATTTGCTCGGCAAACTTAACGGACAGGAAGGCAGACATAAAAACACGCGTCGTGTCACCTTAGAATGGTTTATCAAGGCTGCGCCCACCAGAGTCAGAGCAGCCGCTCTTTAATCCGGGACCTTTAACAGGACCGTATTGTTCGGCGCCGATAGATGCCGCCGGGCGCGTTAGCAGCAGCCAAGCGGATCACGCTGCTTTTGTGTGTGTATACAGCCCGCAGGTGGACTTTAACGCACGCACACACACACATGCACACACACGCCATGTGCTGCCCGTGACCTGCCGTGCAGCAGCTGCTCAGCAGGGGTTACTGAATAAACCTCCAATCACTTTAATTACCTCCTTCTCATATGGACAAGATGGAGCTACTGTAAGCCTATACATTAAGGCTGACCTTGGAGCCAGAAGAGTTTAGGAAAATGACACCGTCGGGTTTGTGTTGGTATTTTTTGTGTATTGCCTGATTGTGCTCTTATAACCTCCCTTTCCCTTTCATACTTACAACACAAGTCTAAACCATTTTAATATGCATCAAGTCCATTTGATAGAAACCACACTGTTCTATTAAAGCTGTTTCTGTGAGCAGGTCCGATGTGCGACAGAGGTCACCCTGATCATCCTGTTGAAGCAGCCACAGTGTTTTTGGGGTTAAAGGTCCTCTTGTTCTACCATTAAACATGCTCCTTTCATTTCCTCTGGGAAGTTTTTCTTTCCCCTCAGCAGCAAATTTGCTTGTTGTGTGTGGAGCAGGTCTGTGTTGACACCTGACTTAGCAGCCTTATTACAAACTTGAAACGGGGGATTTTCAGTTGATCGTTAACATCCTGGATGCTTCTTTAGTCTCAGCTGATGGTTATCCTTTTCCTTCCGTGACAGCAACTGACCCACATATGACGTATCCATATCGCTGATAGGTTCAATCCTTGCAGGGATTAAGTTATATGAAAGGATTCATTTATATTTAAAATACATAATATAGCAGAGAATAACTTCACATGCACTACTTTGTTTATTTACTCGCTTCACATGTATGGAACACCACCTGCAGATGTGTACATCTGCTGCTCTGCACCTTGTCTGTGTCATACACACACACCCCACCCTCTCGTACCTCTATGTTTGCTCAGATGGTTGATGTCTACCATTATATCAACACCAGGCGAACATGGCCAGCTAAACACATGCACGCACACACACACGCACTGCGTTAGACTGGCTCACCTAACAGAGTTAGACTGGCTTGCCTCAGATTGTGCAATCTTTTTGCATCATCTCTGTATCTGTGTGTGTATGTGCGGTAGATGGTGACATTGAGCCACAGGCAGCAGAGGAGATCGATGCCACGGGGAAGGGGTTGGGGGGACCCAGCTGCAGGTTCTATGAGGGGCTGTGGGGTTAGGTGGAAGGAGAAAAGCTGCACGGAGGCAATGAGGAGGTCACGAAACATGCAAGTGTAGCAGCTGGAACTGGCTACAATTTTTGTGTTTCTTACATCTTTACAGTCACAATAGACTGATTAGAGAAATGCAGACGGTGGTCAGCGGGAGAGGGAAGTGCTCTGCAGCCCGGAGGGCCATTTTCAAGGGAAGAGATGAGAAAAGGGAAGGGAAGAAGAGCTTTTGGAGTGTATCGGTTGAAATTTATAGACGGTTTGCTAACAGCACCAGTAGGTTGGCAGTGTAAACGCAGTCTCGCTCTCTTGGTTTTATTTGCCAAAGGTGCTGCTTGTTAGGGTATGTGGGGTTGTCTGCTTTGTTTATCTCTGAACCATAAATGTGCTTCGGCTGTGTGGTCTCTGGGGGTCGCATGCACACTTTTTTCAGGCTGAGTCAGCTGAATGTGTCTGTGCCTGCCTTTGCATGCCTCACATATGGCTTCCACTGATGTCATTACTCTGTCTTATGTCATCTTATTGGACGGGCATGCGTATTTGGGTGTGTGAGAGGCTGCTGTGTGAGAGTGTGTGTGTTGTTTATAGATTTTAAGGAAGTGTTAAGTGTTTCTGTGTGAGCTGCGGAGTGACTGGAGCTAGTAAAGCCATTTAGCAGCCCCTGGAGTAACCCTGGAGACTGCTGCGTTGACGCCACTCTGACTGCTATTACAGACAAGTTTAAGAGGCTGTAAAACATTTGGCTACTTCCCTCCGCCCTCTCCTTCTTTCTTTCCGCTTGTGCGTTCACATATGCTCTTCAGAGGAATTTGATAGTCTGCCAGCTATTAGACCAGCAGCAGTGGCTGTTGTTGGATAAATTACTGGAGCCTGTATAATATTATCTTGAAATTCAATTATGTTATTTTTAGGGGGCATGTCCATCTTTATTGGTATCTGAAAAGGGATGATAATCAATTTAGCATTTGCATTTAGGCTGCAGTTTACACAAGAAGACAGAACACATGCATTAGCAAATATGAGGATATAACCTCTTTTTCCTTAATGACCCATCCCAACACCCACAAATGTGCACACGTGCACAAGCCATGTGCATCGCTAATGTCACAATCATATTTATTACGCGTTTATGAGTGTATAAATGCAATTTGGCCTTTATTTTATGCACAACTTTACATTTTTTTAGACTAATTCTTGTTAGTTGTGATGTAAATATAAATTTGAAGCAGCATTTGTGTTTATACATTACACCACATTTTTATGAACATTTGCATACAACAAGCTTAAATTATGCGTTTGTTGTCAGATAAATAGTGCAATCGTTTTCGTAGCAACATTACCATAATTTTTAACCTTTACAAATGTTGTGCTGGATTATGTGCATCCGTCTACCCGTGCCACCAGGTGTCGCTGTTGCGGCTGGCGAAGAGGCGCCCAAGCGTCTTTAGGGTTCATTCACCTTTGACCAGCTGCCCACAAAACCTTAATGTTGCCTGAACTCTGTGCTTCTTCATCCATTACCCACATTTTCCACATAGGCAGCTTTTTCCCACCTGAGCTAATCTAATTAAATCTGCCCCAACTCTCATGTTGGTTTTATGTCTGACATCTTTTGAGGCCTTCTTTATGAAACTGTAGCTCATCTCCAGGTGAATTTAGGATGCAATATGAGGGTCGCTGGATATTTCTTTTTCCTTTAGACCTCCTGCTGTTCAGGGCAGAAGGAGGTCAGGGGTGAAGGGTGAAAGATCATTTTCAAAGACCTGCCCTCCCCCAAAGTCCTGTCCCCAAAGCAGACAGAGCTCAGCGACAGAATGATGGATGGAGGGTTTACACACACACACACACACACACACACACACACACACACACAGAGTTATCACTATAACCCCTTCTTCTGTGAGCCCCCCTCCTCCACCGCCGCCACCTTCCAACCTCCTCAGAGTACGAGCCAAAAGGAGCAGAGATGAGAAATGAAGAGCGAAAACAGGACAGCGAAGACAGTTTGAGAGAGAGAAAGAGGGAGGGAGAGAGAGAGGACAGCTAAAGAGGGAGAAATGTAAAGATAAAGAGGATGTCAGTGAAAAGAGGAGGAGGAAGAGGCAGGAAGGAGTGAGGGCGATAGATGGAGAAGGGAGGGAAGAGGAGGAGGGGGAGTGGAGAGAAAGGAGGTCACGTGACCATGTAGCAGCTGCAAGGCTGAGAGGGAGAGAGAGAGAGAGTCCTGAGAGGGGCAGAAAGAGCGAGCAGGAGAGCAGTGAGCAGGAGGGTGAGTGTTTGCATGTTTAAATTCTCAGCATATGTTCGTAGGCTGTGCATTTGTGAATGACACAGAGAAATATCAGAGGAAGCAGCCCGTCAGAAGAGATTGTAGGACGCCGGAAGAAAGAAAGCGAGAAACAGAGGAGAGATTATGTGTGTAGGCTTTTGTTAAATATGCTCCAGCGTGCTGAGATAAACGAGAGGAAGGAAAGAGAGAGCACAGCGGAGGGAGGTCGAGGAAGATTCGATAGAGGCTGTCTTATCACCCCCCCCCCCTCACTGCTAGACTCAGCAGAGACTCACACACATACACCCCCCCCCCCCCCCACACACACACACACACACACAGCTTGTCAGGAGCTCAGCTTCCTTTCTTAACCCTCTCTTTTGGTTTCAATTAGCTTCATTAGCATAAATGTATCTGAGTGTTCCAAAAAAAGTTCTGTAAATACAAAAGAGGAAATCCACAAATTTTGCTTTGTGAACCTGGATCTCGTTTGCCCTCTCAGCCACTTCCAAAGCTGCGTGCATGTTAAACATTTCCCACATTAGACGTGGCATTCACAGTCAGTAGCTGGAGGTTGGCAGGTTATCCGTGCGTGTAAGGGGGAGTTTCATCAACATGCCGGATCAAAGAAGCTGAAACTGCTTTTAAAAGTTGCTTTTTGCAGGGACATTTTCAAAGTGCACGTGTGAAACTTAGCGATGTGCAGCTCAGACAGGTTACACTGTTTCACAGAGTAACTATTTTTTATCTTCGTGTTGAGGCTGGGTCTTCGTTTCTGTCAGGTTACGTCTTGCTCAGCCAGTCCCCCCCCCCCTTCATCGGGATTTTATGATTCTCTCATTCTCATCTCGGGATCATCTGTGTGGTTAACACAATCTTCTTCGCAGAGGTTTAACCAGAGTGTTTAATGTGTTTGCTTTCTCTGTGGCACATGTGTGTGTGTGTTGGAAAGATGTGTGTGTTGTGGTGGTAATGAGGTCACTGCTGTAGAGGGCAGGGGGCTGCTGGCTAATTCCAGCTGTAATTAACATTAATGGGTCAGTATGAGGGTAGAAGGGGGGGAGACAAAGGTTAATCAACCACATTAGGTCTGAATGTATGTCAGGTAGGTAGCTTAGATTGTTTATTTGTGTGTGCGTATGTGTGTGGGACTTAGAACAGTGGGACTTAATAACGTGTGTGTAAACACCCCCAACATCTTAAGATGTGTTGACTGGCTCCCTTGAGGAAATGGACATGTGTGCGCTCATGTGTGTGATTTGCTATTAGGGTCAGCGCTCTGTTTGACACAGCTCCACTCCCTTTACTGTGACTAGTGGAGTTGACCCTCACGTATGGGCTTAATATGATATCCAGACACAAAAAGGAGACGCACACACGCGTGTGCGCACACACTTTTGCTTTAAGCGCTAGCGTAACGAGTCTCTGGTGACATGAGGTTTTGTTGTCTTTAGACATGTAATCAACGCGCCTCATGCATCTTTACCATCTTTCCTCCCCAGGTATGAACCATGAGTCCACCAAATCACCATCTTTAGGAATGATCTCCACGGCAACCCGCAACACCGCCACCGTCAGTCCCCTCAGCCCACTAACCAATGGGAACGCTGTTGCCCAATCTGCAAACTCCGGATTCGCTGCTGCTCTACGTCAACTGGCCAAACAGGCAGAGGATCCCAGAGGTGAGCAGCCATTTCTCCTCGGCTTGAGCCAGAACTTTACCAAACTCCAGATCAATGACCTCAAACACATGCCAAAAGGTTGTTTTTTTTCTATAAGACAGTGACCTGTTCCTTTAATACTCAAACTTGGATGTATACCATTTGACACAGTAACAACAGTTTTAATTGCATTTGCATAAGATCCAAGACAAAACGGGAGGATGAATGAAAGTGAATGGGTTGAGAAGCAGAGTACTGGGAATGATGGGTGGGTGTGAGGCTGAATTGATGTTGGGAAGGTCATATGCTGCCATAAAGGGAACATTGCTCCTTTAATTGTAAGGGCAGAACATCTCCTTCCTGAGGATGATAGAGCACACTTGTCACAGAGGTCACCAGGTGTGATCATTTCTGTTTCTTTCTATGGTTCCTCAGTTTCTATGGTTCCTCAGTTTCAGCCCTGAGACTTTCCATCATTGTGCTCATTTTGATGACCGGTTCGAAGCATACATTTGCCTCATTTTGTAGATTTAGATGGGGAGGGGGGGGTTGCTCAAGGTGCTCCACTGAGAGGTAGTCAGAGATGGACGGTGTTAACAGGACTGAGGAACCTGTCTGGAGGTTCCCCAGTCAAAGCTGCACCATAATCCTCCTCTGCCCATCTGTACCAGTTCAGTTTCCACTCTGCTAAACTCCACCTGCTATGAGAACACCACAAACCAGGAAGTGTTTTTTCACAGACCAAAGTTACACGGTCACCTTGTGGGATGTGTTGACAAGCTCCGGTCTCTCTGTCCCTCTGTGTCTCTGTGTCTCTGTCTCTCTGTGTCTCTGTGCGCTCTCAGCTCATTGGTGTCCTAATGAAGGTGTTGAATAAGTGCTGACCCATTGTGACCTCTCCCTCTTTGGTTCTTCCTTCGTCCGTTTCCATTCATCTCAAAGTAATGAGAATCTAATTAGAGTCAATTATAACCATCTCTCTCTCCTCTCCCCTCTCCTTCTCTAACCACACTCTCCTCCGCTACCTCTAGCTTTAGATGAACTCATTTGTTCCCACATCTTTGTCATGTCATTATTTCTCCCCTTTTTAGACGTTCTGGGTGTGTTTGTGTTTCTGTGTGTAGCGACTGGTTAGCTGGTGTTCTGTGAGAGTAAAGTCAGAGTAAATGATAGACACAAAAGACACACACATTTTTTGAACATTTAACATCGCTCAGTTGTGTACCTGCTTCCTCCTTTCGTTTCTTCTCTTGCTGTTTATTTTCTTCAGTGTCTGACACACTTTGCTCTTTTTCCACAGCTCTTCTTCCTTGTATACCTTTTAATACACTTTCCTTTATTTCTGTCACTTCCTGTTAGAAAGCTTTTCATCAGCATGATTGAATCACTGTTTACCTCCTCACAGACCTGCACGCTGAGAGGAATGTGGGTTTTTATCTTTTCCATGTACCATCTGTATAATGTTGGGGGATGGGGAGGGGGTGGGGGGTGCATTTGATCCTGAAATCTTTTCTAATCTAATGAGCTGTCTCTTAACTGCGATTTATTCCATCGTCTCCCACTGACACTACCCTCCCCCCGCTCACCATCCACCTCAGGTTCCGCCACCAGCCGTGAGTCGTCTCCTGTCTCCTCCCCGGCCACCGCTCACAGCTCGCCCATCACTACACCGAAAAGGAGCTCATTAGGGCCCCTCCTGGGCCAGACGAGGGGTCACAGCCTGCCCAGCACCCCCCCTGTGGTCACCATCGCCCCGACCAAGACCAGCAACGGCCTGTGGAGGGCCGACGGACGACAGGTTAGACACGTCTGCTAGGTTTTTTCTTTTTTGCTTCTTTTTGGTTTTGTTTTTTCTCTCTCTGTTTTCCCAACAGATGCTCCTCTTTCTCTGCTCATCCTTCCAGCTACTCCATCTTTTAAAGAAATACTTTATTATACTTGTCAACATCACTCCTGGGCTGCAGTAAATCAAATTTTGATTTCAGTGCCAATTTTACCCTCCAGTGATCACAATCTAAAAGAACTATATATTTGGATGGGTATTCTGTTACAGAAAATTTTCTGTAAAGATTAAAGTAATTGTAAAGTAAAGAAAGTAATTGATTTAAATACACACAATGTGATATAAGGTTTACATAATATGCGGTGGAACACCATATTAGACTGTCAAAAGTCGCCCATCCGTTTCTCTCTGCCCAAATCTCTACTGGCACTGTCTTTTCTGGATGATTGGTTTGTGTCGTTTGCAGCAACACGTGAAAGATTTATTAAAAAAACAACAACCCTGGAGGCTGCAGAGAGTGGCATCCATTGTGCTCTGCTTCCTGCAGAGTGTGTATGTGTGTTTGTGCGTCTGTACTTGACCCTTCACCACAAAAAAAGGCCTTAGGATGTGAAGAGGCTCCTGTGCCTATGGGTGGACGCGCTTCCGTGCTGATGTGTGAACGAATTTAAAGGTGGAGTGAGGAAACAGGCCCCTCACACAATGCCGGGGTTAGCCCCTGCACTAGCCACTTCCCCCTGGATCAGAGCTGCCTTTCTCCCCCTTCACAAAGACCACTCTGTGGCTCTGCCTGCCCGGGGCTCCCATTCAGTTATTCAGAGAAAAAGAAGCAAGGAGGGGGACAAGAAAATAAAGAATAGAGTGCTAAAAAATAAGGGGAGGGAGAGACTGAGCAGGAGAGTGACGTGGAGAGGCCTCAGAAGCTTTGCGTATGCACACAGTGTTTGTCCTTCCTCAGTGCAGCCTGTCTAGGACTGAAAGACAGGACAGTTTAGGCAAAATACACGCAGAGTGCCGTGTTTTTTCTTTATGGCCCTGTCTGGGAAGCACATCGGCTATCAGGGGGGTCAGAGGTCATAGGAGGTGACGCTGCTTGTGCAGACCCCCATCCGGTCCAGGGATAGAGAGTGGGAGGCTTGGTCCCTGGTTTGAATCTGCTTTCCATGGGCGATTGATTTCAAAATATTCAAACATATTTAAAGCAGGGATATTTCACTGCGAGTCAAGTGTTGTATGAAACTAAGGTTGCAGATCGGGTGGTGTTAGGTGAGCTCATTTGGTTGCGGTTTCGCTGTGGTCCGCCTGCTGTTTTCTGTTGCTCCAGCAACATTTGACACATCACAGCGAAACCGAGGTCTTACTGCACTGCTGACGGTGATTTCCTGGCAGCCTCTTTTTAAATAACAGCAGGCTACATAGCTCTGCTCGTTGTGCTTTTTTTGCAGCAATACTCTGTCTCCCTGTTGCTTGTTGTCTCGTTGGATGGTCGGTTGTTGCACCACATTTCAGGGTGTCCGAGGCTACCTGAAGTCAAGTGACTTTTTCAGGAACTCAGGATCCAGATATTTCACCCGTGCTTCATACTGTGACTGATACACGCAGTTCTTGGTACTTCAGGAGTTCTGAGTGGAACAAAACCCGAACCACTTGCGGGTCTGAAGGGAGAGAGATATTAAATGGCGTAACGATGTAAAATTGCATCCAGGCCATTCTAGGGATATAGATAGGTGGAACCTTTGTCGGAGCAAGAAAAACTGAGCGGTGAGGGATCAGTTGGCCAGATATTACCGTCACCTCTCCGCTTTGATCCTAACCTGCTATGACATATCAGACCCAATTTTCCACTCTGCTGAGCTTCCGGGCGCAGCGGTGGGGGGCTTCCGCACTGCCACTTAGCCTTTCTTAGCTTCTTGTCTGCTCCATTTTAGCCTAGCACCCACTCGGAACTCCAGGATATGCACAGTAACCTCTGTCTTTCCCCCTGTCAGGTAGAGCCCAGCATTCAAGGACTCAATAGAGAGAGGGGAGGCTCTGAGAACACCCAGCCACAAAAGGATAAGAGGACTCCACCTCCCCCACCAACCCACCCCCTGCCTTACCCCTTTGGACTCACTCATAGCTCAGTCATGCAGGACCCCAGAATACAAAGCCTTAGGTAAGCATGAAATACAGGCAGAAAGTGTGTTTTCATACTTTCCATACAGATCACAAGCATGTTTTTTACTCACCCTCTGGACGTGTGCTGTGCAGTTTGTCTGGACAGATGCACCCAGAGGAGTACCTGAGAGCGCTTCGGCCCTTTGCCACGTCAGATGATCTCCGGCTATCCTCTGTACCCCTGAGTCTCGACCCCGCTGCTGCAGCTGCTGCTGCTGCCCATGCCGCCGCCACTGCTGCTTACTTTCACCCGGCCTACCTGCACCACCCACTGTCTTTGCCAAGGTAGCAATGTCTTATCTCATCACTCCCAGATGTTTTAGGAGCAAGTGCAGTGTGAATTTAAATGGGGCGACATGGACAGTCATAAACGCCCCACTGGTGAGGACAAACTCATGTTTTTATTCCTCTTTCACAGGATGGAGGAGTCCCTCTGCCTTTCAGCACTACGGTCGCAGTTTTACTCTGTGCCTGGAGGGGGCGCTTTCCCTCTTCACCCGTCTGCCCTCCACATGCACCTGCCCGGAGGACGCTACCCCCCAGAACTGAACCACACAGTACTGGCAGAGAGGTAACTAATTTCTTTTTCTTACTTTTCTTTTCTACCTCTTCTTTTCTTTCCTGTCTGCAGGGCTGCGTAATCTCTCTCTGCAGGGTGCTCACAGGTTGCTGAGCGTGTGATATTTTTAGCACACACCCTACGGTGCTGCCTATTCTCTCATCGCACACACAGAAATCTTTTCCTCCTTTTTTCCTCTCCTTTTTTCCCCCTTTACTACTTTGAGCTCCTCTCCCGGTCTCCTCATTGTTTGTCTGTAGCATTATGCGCGGGGGAACATGTTTGTGTTTGTAATAGATGGTATTTATTGGCTGCCTCTGTCATGGCGACTGTAAATTCTGTAGGTTTGTTTGTGTGGCATTGATTCTTGGTGAATATGTTCTGTGTGTGTGCGCGCGCGTGTGTGTAAGTGTGTGTGTCCTTTTCCTGTGGATACCAATTAAGTGTTCATCTGCTCTTGCTCAGTCATGCTGTGTATGGATTATTTTCCTTGTGGTAAGTGAAGAGTGTGTGTGCATATGTATGTGGGTGGCAGAAATGTTTGTGCGAGGTTCACCAGTGTGTGGTTAATATCTGCCTCATGTTGGGTGTTGCATCTCTCACCTTCTCCCCCTGTGTGTCTGTGTGTTGTGTGTGTGCATACTTGTCATCCTCTCCCACAGGCTGCAGATGGAGAATGATCTCCGCCAGCGAGAGAGGCAGCAAGAGCGCGAAAGAGAGAAAGAGAGGGGGCGCGAAGCCGGGCTGGGAAGAGAGCGGGAGGAAGAAAGGGGAAGAGAGCTGGACAGACAGAAGGAGAAGCAGAGAGAGAGACAGCAGCAGATGGTCAGAGTGGCGGAGAGCTACTACCTGGCTGAGTTGCAGGCTCGGAGGGCAACACCAGAGGACAGGACCAGGCCAGGGGAGAGGTTGACCCCGAACAGACTCGGTACCTCAACACACAGGAAAACACTCACACTGTGTGTCAAGGCATCCTGTGTGTTACAACCCTGACTCAGTGGGGAGCAACGATAGTATAAAATAATAAAGTTTTTTTTATGTGAATCAGTATAAAGGATGACTCAGTCACAGCATTCTTTGTTGATTGAGTGGCTTTTTTGTAGCTGGACAAATTTGCACTGTTCATACAGAACGAATTAACTGGTCTCAACTTCCTGTTTCTCCAACTGTTACTCATCTTGAGAGTAAGATTCCAAGGTTTAGAGCATATTTTCAGAGTAGCATATCACATTGTGCTTAATTTATCTTTGATACATATCAGAATCTCTTCAGGGCAAAAACACTGATTGCGAGGGAATATCCAGTGATGAATTGTGATTTTCAGTCCAACTGTACACTTTTACTGTTAGTAAAAAAAAGATTATGATGAAACATGATCAATCACCTAAATTGCTAACTAATATTGGGAAAAAAGATCATTTATAACTGAGCATGTTCTGCCCTGAGATTCATTTCCAAACTCTTTCCTTCCAGATAAAATCAAAGACTCTGACCATCCAGGTTTCCCAGCACCCAAAGCTCTGTCCCTGCAACCTGGCCTCACCTCAACCAGAGGCACCATCCCTCAGCCAGTGCCCAGCTTGGTGCCTTCTCACCCAGGGAAGCATCATCTCGTTGCCCCTGGCGGGATTCACGGCACCGTGGCATCTGCCGCCGTGAGTCAGAGGACCGGTGAGTCATCGTGGTTGATGTGGCAACGAGGGCAAGGACAGGAGAGAGAGGGGCCATTGGAGCTGGGCCTCAGGTCACCTGGGAAAGTAGGGGAGCTGAAGAGAGACAGCCACAGGTAAAGATGGCAGATACATTAACTTGGGTGGACATGCGCAGGTCCACGTAAATGGCCAGCAGAGGGCGACGTAAGATCTGCATTCACTTTTCTTTTTGTTTCCCTACACAGAATGAATTCGGTCCATCAGCATCTAGCCAGCAAAGACCTTCCTCCCAGCCTTGGTGCGCCACCTCCCCTCATCTCCCCTAAAGCTTCCCATCATCTCTCCGCTCCCCCGACCACACTGTGGAACCCTGCGTCCCTTGTCGACACGCCCACAGACTCTCGCAGGAAGCCCAACACTCCCACGCCTCCCAGTCGGCCACCCCCAGGACTGACCAGAGCTGACAGGCCCAACCTCATTTGGGGGGAAAAGATAGAAGATGTGGGAAGGAGGAGGGCAGAAGGGCCAGAGCGGTACACCTCGCTCAGGGGACAAGACCCAGGTTCCTGGAACAAGACCGAGCAGGACAGGGCAATTCAGAACCTCTATCAGCATCATCACATCAACAACCTCCACCAGAGATCATGTATGCCGGCTGACAACAGAGGGAAGTGCCAGGCAGTGTCTCCATCAGTGCTGAGGGAACATCAGCAGCAGACACCCACCAGCATGCTGGTTTATGACGAGGTCCTGCAGCAACAGCGGCGGCTGCTCAGCAAATTGGACCTGGAGGAGAAGAAGAGGAAGGAGGCTAGAGAGGAAGGTGAGCCTCGATCTATGAAAGAGAAGCGGCCTTACTGGACTGAATTATTGCCCTTGACATTAAAACTGTAAATTAAAAATGTTGTTTTTCCCTCTGTGCTCAACTCATTAGGTTATTATTATGACCTGGATGAGTCATATGATGAAAGCGATGAAGAGGAGGTGAAGGCCCATTTGGGAAGAGTAATGGAACAGCCCCCACTCAAACTGGACACATCGTCTGAGGTACTGGAACAGACCCTTGACGCTTTCACTTTATTATTTACCACATTATTCATGCCACTGCTCTAGTACTCCTGGTGTAAGAGCAGCATTGGTTAGTAATTATCCTTTTTAACACTAATTCAGTTGACCTCTCCAGCATTTCTAATTAATATTATAAATTACAAAACTGTTGGCTTATAAAAATGTCCAGACTAAGCAATTGTTACATATGTGCACTACACAGGACTTGTGTGTGTGCGATTAAAAGTAATGATCGGAAACAGAATGTCCAAAACAAGCAAAATTATGTGGGGGTAAGTCATCAAAAAGTGTTGAAATGTCAGTCCTTGCTGGCTAAAAGCTGTACCCATAATTCATCAGTGTTATTATGGCGGCTAGATACAAGTATAAAGATGTCAAATTATGATATTCACACGCTCAAATCTTTCTCTTTTCAAAGAAAATGGATTTTCTGCGTGTGTGTGGTCTCACCACACTGGCCCACCGCGATGACCTCCTAGCACAGAAGAGAAGGAAGAGAAGAAGACTGATGAGGGAGTGCAGCCTCTCTCCACCGCCTGCACTCTGCAAGAGAAAAACCCCCTCGCCTCCCTCAGCTCCAGCTCCCCTGACCACCCCGTACACTGCCGAGCAGATGAACAGCACACCTGATATGGAGGAGAAAAAGGACTTCCTCCTTATGTTCGACCTGTCCCATGTCAGCCCACTACAGAGGAGAGGTACTGGTTCACTGCAAACACCTGAACTTCATTTGAACTTATTTACTTTAGACCTCATTTGAAATGCTTTAATATTTAAGGAGAATGACAGATTATATCTCGCTAATTTAGACAAGGAGAGGACAGAAGACTTGCTGAGAGCCATTCAGAGGAAGACCGTGACCTTAGATTCACTCAGATATAATCCTTTACCACCAGGTAGCAGCCCCCCTCCTCCTTCCACTGGTGAGACAAACAGTCAAATGCACACAAACAAACACAAGCACATAACTCTTCAATTCTTAAGAAGCTCTAATTTTGTTATTAGGTGACTCTTCTTCTTCGCTCTCTCTGCTGAGTCAATCAAACGGGCATCTGTACCCCGACTCCCCGAGCCCCTCACCTCCCTATCTGCACAAGCCAAAGCATCTCCTGCTGAATGAAGCCTTTAAGTCTTCTGCTGACCCCCGACATCCAGCACACATCCCTCCACCCTTAGTTCATCGGGAGAAGTCAGAATTCCCAGAGCCACACAAGAAGCCCCAGGGCCTCCACAACGCCATCGCTCCTCCAAAGAAGGAGTCTCTGCAGAACGGACGGAACCGACCTTCCGAGAGGTTCACATCAGAGGCCTTTGTTCAGCACTTCCACCAGGCGGTGCTGCAGTCCACACACATGCTTCAAAACAAAGGTCAGCCACTCACCCGCCACCATTTAAAAATGCCACCTTCTGCCACCCTGTGGTGAAACTGTGCATCAACACCTTTTTAAAAATGGCTGCAAAGGCTAACGTTAGCTTTTTCTCTCAATCTCTTTCTGTAGGAGTTCCAAACTGCAACACCGAGGCTGAAATAAAGGCCGAACCCTCGGGGTCTCACAGCGTCTCTCAGCTGAAGAATTCAACCCCCAAACAACAAGCACACGTGAACGGAAACCACCTCAATGTCCCAGTGGCCAGAATGGACACTTCGAGATCACAGGAAAACACATCGGAGGAGGATGAGGAACTGTCTTGTGAGGGGGATGAGGATGAGGAAGAGGAGGAGATGGAAGAAGCACCGAGGAAGTGGCAGGGTATTGAAGCTATTTTTGAGGCCTATCAGAAATATGCTGACGGTGAGTCAAATTTTAATTTTAGCATGTAAGATCGTGATAAAGATGCTAATCATGAATTAATGTGGTCATTTGGTTTGTTTGCTGCATTTTGTGCACAGAATGGAGTATAGAGAGGCAGGTTCTTCACAATCAGTGCAAAAGACTTGAAGCACAGAATTATAATCTGACCAGAACTGCAGAGCAGCTCTCCGTCACTATGGGGGTAAGCAAGATCACAGATTTTTGTACTAAAACGCGTTCAGTAAGGCAGAAAAGTCTGATTATTTCTGCTGTCTGATGTCTCAGGAGCTGGTGAGTCACAGGCAGAAGGTGAAAGAGGAGCGGGAGAGACTGCAGGCCCAGCTGGAGCACTTCAGGAGGTGTTTGACATTACCCAACATTCACTGGGGCAGGGGGCAACTCAACGGGCACACGCTGAGGTGACCCCGCGAGGTGGACTCCGTAGCAGCAAAGCCAGACGCCCCTCTGAACGGAAAGCACTTGAGGGAGGCGGTCATGTCTTGTCACCTGTCAGTTTTTCTCACTGGTTCCAGATTCAGTGGTGAAACTTGACGGAGCATCTCTTAAAACGGCGTCTAAATCCCACTGCTACCGGAGACGGCTCCTGGGGCTCGCCGCCGTTTAGCCCGCCAGTTTTTGCACAAACGATGTGGGTCCAGGCTAAAGAGATGGAAGATTTTACACAAAGCCGTAGCCTCTCTAGACGATAATGAAACAAGGTTTAAAGCTTAGTAGGGATTCCGCTCCCTGTTTATCAGAGATGGGAACTCAAAGCACACCTCAGGCCTTAAAACTTGATCGGATGCACTTGAAAATGAAATGGAGGAACCACTTAAGATTCCTCTGTGGGTATAATGTCCGCTGAGCGTCGCAGCCGGACCGGTCCGTGCGCAGGTGAAGCTTCTGCAGTTGTCAAGTACATTATCTATAATCATTCAAAAGCCTATCACAGTTTAAAGAAGTTTATACGTTTTGCATCGGTGAAGTCGTTCACAGCAGGTGAATTTTATATGTCTTATTCTTGCGGGAAGCCGCGGCTGCATTGGGGATCACTGCTGGTCAGACTGAAAAGGTTTGGGACTAGACGCTGTCGGGGCAGTTGTGTTTAAAACGTGGTGACAAATGTTGTTGTGGGGGTTGAGGGCGGGGGGCTGACTGGGACGCATTGAGACATGTCAGCGTCAGAAGCGTCTTTTTAAGATGGCTCACCAGAGAATCTGCATCCTAATCGTTCTGCATGAGTATAAAATATGACAAATCACAGAGGCTGAAAACATTTGAAACCCTTTGAGTTTTATTTCAGATCAGCCTTGTTAAGCTAACTCATCATCATCATCATCATCATCACCCAAACCTTCAAACGTATTCGTTTGATCAGTGCTATTTCAGGATGGCATCAAAACCAGTAGCTTTTCCTTTAAGGACTGTCTCAGAAAGACACTGTCCCTCAGCGGCTATAATAATAATGATATAATGAGAGGCTTTTCAGATAAGACGACTTGTTTTCATCCGTCCATCCCAAAATTCCTTCAGTGACTCCTGCCCAGTCTCCTCAGCAGATGTTCTGTGAAATCCTGCATATTTGTCTCAGTCACTCGTCATGTAACGTATTGTTTGGGATGTATAATTGTCTATTATTTATTGAGGCATACTGCTGTAAATGCAAATGGAAATTTTACATTAAAATATTTGAAAAAGGTCTTTTGTTTGTCTTTTCTTTTTCTCCTAACCAAATAAAAGGGCGGGTGGTCCATCAACACTGTATTATAAACTGTAATGCCATATTCTCAGTGCAAAAGTAGATATCTCTAAACCTTCAATCAAAATGATCAAAAGTGACATGAACCCTTTGGTAAGTAAATCATGTTAATATCTACATACATGCTCTATTTACAAAACATGTCTTGAATTTGAACAGATGTATCTAATCCATATTAGAAAAGGGTTTAAATATCACACTAATTACTCTCCTAGTTTATCAACCCTGTATATTGAGCAAAAAGAACCTTGTAGAGTACAATGATGGCTTTATTTCACCCAAATGGTAAAAATAAAATACTGTGCTGAATAGAAAAACAAGCTGTGTATGGTTTGCAAAATAAAAATGTAGCCAGGGGTCATGTAGTGGAGGAACAGACTGAATGAAGGAAACCAGTGTCTGATTGTGGCATTAGTGCCATCAGCTATTCACATGGGTTCTGGATGACTATCAGCAGAAAGTCATTCTCTGGAAGGGAAAAAACAAGAGGTACAGATGTCAAGACAGTACCACTAAACCGCTCTAAGGTGCAGATAATTGATGAATATGCAAGGATACCTGGAGCAACCAATATCTCGTGTTTTTTGGACCGGATACGGAGGAAGGTGAGGTCATTCTGAGGGTCAATGTCCCTGATGGTGCCCCGGGCCTTCTGCGTGAGCTGGGTCAGGAGTCCCGCATACTGAACAGCTGTAGAGTTATCTAACGTGGTCCTGATGGGAATACCTGAAAGGATCAACCAGTTAAAGAGTGTAGAACCAGGGAGTCAAAATAAATAAATAGAGAACTTTTACGTTGCGATCCCACCTTCAGCATTGACAACAAGTGTTCCGATTACACCTTTATGCGATTCGATCCGCTTTAGAGTTTCCTCGACTTCAGACTGCGAAGGAACAGTGAAAATAAAGATAATGAAACCTGCTTATATGATTTACTACAACAGCAATACGAAAGGACTTCTACCGTTCAGCAGTACTATTCTTAAAACCTTTCATGCACGTCACACACGGTGCATTATTAGTCCGCGATTATGTAACATTATGATTCATGTTTTTTTTTAATAAATGTAAAATCTATTTGAAAATCCTACCATTCTGTCCGTAACACCCCGTGTCGGTACCAGATCTGCTCGGGCTGCAAGATTGACTCGGGCCACTGCGCTCGCAGATGACGTCATGTGTTAAGATGGCTATGGTGGTTATAGGTGACGTCACGTTGGTAATTTGAGACAACATGAGAAATCAATGGAAGATGGAACATTAAACAGAAAAGGCTTTCCTGCGACCAAAGTAAAAAAAAAAAAGCCATAAATTTCGTTGGTCTCTTTAATGTGTGGTTGGATTAAACTAAATTACTTTGCCCTTTGATCCTCTCCATACATTTTTCATACATTTTGCCCTTTGATGCTATGACTTTAAAGTCTGCATGAATTATCTGAATTATTTGCTGCTTTTCTCCTCTTGATAAATGGATAAATATTTATTTTGTCCTTTCACCCTCATTTCTAAATGCTGTTTTGGACTTTTTGATTATTGCACCTGTCGTACATAGTACTTTTCTACTCTACTGAATATTCTAATTGTACATGTAATACAAATTTTATGCATACATTTTGTTTTCCAGTTCTGTGCCTCCCCATCTTCAACTCACCCATGGAGATGAGTGGTGCATTAACGTCCTTTAAAGTTTTTAGTTTCATACGACCTTATTTATCCTCAGTAGGAAATTGATTTACAGCTTTCACATTATTGTCAGGACTGGCTACAATGTGGATGTAGTTACTCACTGATGTCTTAATATAAAATAATGTCTTTGTTTCTGGAACTGCTATGATGATCTATTTTCTCTTTTTAATTCATTCATGGGCCAAAATTGCAATAGAATCCAAATGAGCAAACAGGAATCCAAGGTAGAATCTCAATTCCTTGATATTTTTCTTTTTCTCCACCCCACTCGCTCAGCAAAATCAAGTGTCACACAGGCCACATCATATAAATATCTTGGCATTTTGATTCAGCTTGAGGACATGCTGGATAGTGTGTGGCAAGTTACATCAATGTCTTAGAGTCAAGACATTGATTCGTTTTTTGGTTGTGTTTTCTCAGGCAGGTTTAGGATCTGGGTAATTTTTATTTAATAAAAATGTACACTTCAAAGTGAAAATCCACCTGGTACTGTATTATTGATCTGATGATATTAAAATGAAATACAAAAACGATCCAAACCTTAGATTTGCAATCACTCTCCAACAATTGTATTCTGATGCTTTTATGGGTGAGAAGCGTTTAAATAAAGTTTTTTTTTTAAACAAAAACAATAGGTGACGTCATTTGAAGGCGCGGGTCCTCGCTCCTATCGTGCAGCTACAGCCTATCTGTCCGCATCTTCGCTGTTGCCAAGGGAAACGGAAACTACGTCAGCCTTAACCGGAAGCGTCGTGTAGTCGCATTGTGTGGTTGTGGGCAGTAAGCTATTTATCTTTATTGCGAAAATGCCGGAGCTAGCTGTGGAAAATGTGGTCGTTCATCCTTTGGTTCTCCTCAGCGTGGTCGATCACTTTAATAGGTAAGTCGGGTTCATTGTTTCTTTGTCATTTTAAACATAGGAACGAAAGAGTTACAGTACCAATGCTACTGCTAGGCTAAGCTAACGTCAGCCCTGCTGAGTCAGAGTCCCGTTTAGAATGAATACCTATAGAACAAGCTAGTTAGCACCGTGAACTCACCGTAGTTTGTCAAATAGTCATCGTTCTTGAATTGTGTATTGAGTGTACAAATATTTAGTAAAGCAGTTTTGTTTAGAGACTTTAACTAGCTCGTACCTAGATCGTGTCATTCATTTTTATGGACGTTAGCTTAGCTATTGCTCATTACTCTGAAATGGCGATAAACTCTGTCAAAACATCAGGAAACCGACTAAACTTTTCTTGCGCTTTTACAATTCAAAATTCAGGATAGGAAAGGTCGGCAATCAGAAACGAGTGGTTGGTGTACTTCTGGGATCGTGGCAGAAAAAGGTTCTCGACGTCTCAAACAGCTTTGCAGGTAAATGATGTTGACAGCATTTGGTGGGGAATGACACAAATGATGAGACAAGATGCAATTATATTTGCATCTTGTCTCATCTTTGTAAAATCTGAAATACCTATTAGTATCTTTAATATAGAATATGTCTTAAAACCCTTCCTCTGCGGTCCACATGTATTAGAAATGAATGATGGTTATTTACATGAGAGTAATCAGCGAAGTTGGCTTAAGTAATGTTATTATTGCTGTTGGTTGTTGGAGAGCAATCATTGTCTTGGCTCTTATTTCCATTCCTTCTGATCCTCCTCAGTACCATTTGATGAAGATGACAGGGATGACTCTGTGTGGTTCCTGGATCATGACTACCTGGAGAACATGTATGGCATGTTCAAAAAAGTTAATGGTGAGGGTTTTATAAACACTAGTACTTCTTGCATGTTGTTGCATGATTTCATAACTGTCATCTTTGGAAATTTCAGCCAGAGAAAGGATTGTTGGATGGTATCATACAGGACCCAAGTTACACAAAAATGATATTGCCATTAATGAACTCATCAAGCGGTACTGCACCAATTCTGTAAGTCAGTCGCATTTATTTACCGACTTGTCATCACGTTTATTCTTAATAATTTTCTCTGTTTCAATATGTGACATGTTTCCTTTTTCCATCAGGTGTTGGTCATCATAGATGTGAAGCCCAAAGATCTTGGTCTGCCCACAGAAGCATACATCTCTGTTGAGGAAATACACGATGTGAGTCAGGTTACCAAGAAAATGACATAATGTAGCGCTGTGTCATGCTTCTGTTACATCTGTTGGTTTTCGGTGCTATACTCAGATTTCATTTGGACTTTTGTGTATACTTTATTGATTGTGATTTCAAGGATGGAACACCGACGTCCAAGACGTTCGAACACGTCACCAGTGAGATTGGAGCCGAGGAGGCAGAAGAAGTAGGTGTGGAGCATCTGCTCAGGTAAAACTGAACCTCTGGATCACCGTAAGTTATACAGCAGAGCTTTTTAGATACAATAATGCTGTTTGTTTGTGTATGTACAGAGATATCAAGGATACCACAGTGGGAACTCTGTCACAACGCATCACAAACCAGGTTCACGGCCTGAAGGGGCTCAATTCAAAGTTGTTGGACATACGTTCTTACCTGGATAGAGTGGTAGCAGGCAAACTTCCCATCAATCACCAGATCATCTACCAGCTGCAGGATGTCTTCAATTTACTGCCAGATGTAAACCTCCTGGTATGTCATTGAATTTGAGATGCTGTGGTTGGTTTACACAAGTAATGATCAGAAAATGGATGGTCAATTTACATTTTCTAAAATTAGGATTTGTTTGTTAGAATGGATTTCAATATGAAACAATTACCTCCAAATCTCTAGCCTCCATGTATGCCTATGGAGGGAACACTGTCTGTTTACATGCACAGCTATGTTTAAGATTGGACTTTAGCATCTCCTCAGAAAATCGTTCCTTATCCCAGTTTTCATGCAATCTAGAAGAATGAATAACCGATGGGAAGATGTCCTCTTCACCACTAGGTGGCGTTATGCATCTTTTCAGTGGGCTAATACAGCCACATTTCCTGGGGACATATTTCATCACATAAGAAACACCTGGAGTCAGGCAGCACACCGGCATTTCAAACATCAGACAGATGGATAAACATACAGCTTTGTTCCTCTCGTGCCTAATGTATGGGTGGTTTGTTGTCCAGATACGATGCACCCGTGGGCATGTTGAATATTTAATATATTTATCGTTGAGGATAATTGTTCAAAGCCTGGGGTCATACACCAGCATGGAGGTTGTGGAGCATGCGCACATGGGGAAAATTGAGGCAAAAATTCCTTATTTTAAGTGTCACGTAAACATTCTGACTGAGACAGCTCGTTCAAATATAGACCAGAATCCTCTAAAGTTCTTTAAAAAGAAGACAGTGGTGATCAAACACAAAAATAACACAACTGTGATCGAATCGCAGACTATCCCAAGTCGTTTTGTACCTTTTATACTGTGTTTCTCTGTTCTGTGAGTTATTTGATGTTGAATTCTAAATGTGTTTGTAGGACTTCACCAAAGCCTTCTACCTTAAGACCAACGACCAGATGCTGGTGGTCTATTTGGCCTCGCTCATACGCTCTGTTGTGGCCTTGCACAACCTGATCAACAACAAGATTTCCAACCGAGACGCTGAAAAGAAAGAAGGCCAGGAAAAGGAGGAAGGAAAAAAGGAGAAGAAGGATGACAAGGAGAAAAAAGATGAAAAGGACAAAGACAAGGAGAAGGAGAAAGGAGATGGTGCCAAGAAAGATGAGAAGAAGAAATGAGTCCTCTTCCTTTCAGATCTGCTCTCAAACCACCCAGTCTTCATCTGGATGGTGCTCTACTTTCAGTCCTCAGCCGCCGCTTTGTATGTGGGTCTCGGGCTAAAAGTAGGGCTCCGCGTGGGGAGCAGCGTCATTTGAGATTTGACATCCACATGACAGCTGGCACTCATTAAGACTGTTTGTACAGAGATGATGATGGTGTTTGTGTTTTTGTCCTCTAAAGTATGAGAATATGGTCTCACTGATATGACATGATGTTTCCTTTTGTAATATGACAAAATAAATTTCTGTATAATGCATCAGGATCCAAATTTATTTTTTACTGGGTTTCAGTGTACTCGAGCTTTTCTTCCGAATCTAAAATCAATCATCTCAGACCTGTGAGCTTTGCATAATTTGAAACTGTTAAATTAACACGTCCCAGCAGGGGAAATGGTTCCAACACTGGTAATGCCCAGTTAAAAGAAACTAAATCTCGGGATTGTTTTGCTCAGAGGTTTTATTTATAGAGTTGGTAAATGATAATAGACTGAGATTATTTCAACTGATTAGTCACAATGGGGTAACAAAATGATGAACTCAAAATAAAAACATCTGCCCTACGTTCTTCCATAAATTGCCAGGTAATTTGTCTTTATTTATTTATTTATTTTTAATTACTTCGCAGAGCACAATTATCCTTGGCTAAACTTGATCGCACTAATTGATCTCCGTGAATGAAAACGACGAACAAATGTAGTATTTATTAAGATTTTATACTAAATCTGCAGAAGATTATTGTACCACCAAAAATGTAAAGGTATCCCTTTATTTAGGCTTACGTCTCTGTGTTAAATGCACGATCACGATCTCGTAAGTGAACAGATGTGATTTAAGCACCTAAACGCAGCAGCGGCGTTTACAGTCAGACGTCACCTGTCCGCCGTTATATTTATAAAACTGCGTCATTCGCAGCCCCTCGCGCCTCATCGCTCCCTCTCTCTCTCACACACGTAGGACAGGAGTTTCGACGCAAAACCGTTGTAGCCCATTTGAACTCGACTCTGAGTGCGGCAAATCAGATTATCGGGAAGGTAAACTGGATTCTGACGTAAAGGGATTAAAATCCCGACGGGGCAGCGTCGCGTGTGCTGCTGGCGCGCGCTCACGGTCAGCAGCAGCAGCAGTCGGTGAAGCAGGAGAAGAAGAGCAGCGACTCGTGCCACCTCCGGTCGTCGCTTCCTCGCTGGACACGAGCATGAGTCCTCACGCGCTGCTCTGCGACTGAACAGGACGACACCTCCGCCGAGAACATGGCTTCGTATTTACAGGTGAGGCCACCAACTCCGCTCGTCTCTTCGGTAAACTTGGCCACTTTGTCGGGGTGTGGTTGGGAGCGGCAGACCCTGTTTTGACCCGAGTGTTTATCGCCCCCCACCTCCGCCGCTGCCATCCATCAGTGTGCCTCGATAAACAGGTGGTTGAGAGGCTCGCCGTTGCCAGGGCCGCGAATTGCTTGATTAAATGCGTGTTTGGTGGACGTTATCTGTCAGCACCAAACCTCATGGCACTGTTGCAGATACCCGATGATGAGAAGGGCCACGATCTGGATCTTTTCTGCATCCCGAAACATTATGAGAACGACCTGGAGAAGGTGATCATTCCCCACGGACTTATCATGGACCGGTAAACCAGCATACACACCAACAACAACACTTTAACATTCTTTACTGGGTGATATTTTTTTAATATACCAAATCCCCGCAGTCCACACCCGGGAGGGGGGGGGGGGGGGGGGGGGGGGGATTTGAATATGGTTAAATGAAGTGGGTAAATATTCAATGAATTGCTGGGCTGCATGCAAATGATGTTCAGAAGCAGGGTTCTAGTCTCAGAACTGAATTGCATTCATAGCTGCACGTTATTAAGTCACATGTCTACTTAATTCTCTTCCTCTATTATTGGTCCAGGACTGAGCGACTGGCTCGAGATATAGTCCAAGACATGGGGGGGCACCACATTGTCGCTCTCTGCGTGCTGAAAGGGGGCTACAAGTTCTTTGCGGACCTCCTGGACTACATTAAAGCACTGAACCAGAACAGTGATAAATCAGTCCCGCTGACGGTGGATTTCATTAGAGTAAAGAGCTACTGTGTAAGCTCCCCACCACCACACACACAAACACACATACAATTTAATAAACAGGAAGCATTTGTCATTGAGTGAACAAACAAGTAATGTTATTTCATCTGTTTTATCGCATCTCAGTAGGATAGGATGTAGAATTGACAGAGTTTCTGTCTTCTGTCTAGAACGACAAGAGCAGCAGCGTGAAAATCATCGGTGGAGACGAGCTGTCCAGTCTCTCGGGCAAGGTTAGACTAGCGGGGTCCATCAGACACAGTATTCACTCATCTAAATCTACACATTCCATAATTTCTTTTCTTTCCATATTTTTTATCTGCAGAATGTCTTGATTGTTGAGGTAAGGCTTTCTTTTGTAAATCCTCTATTATACATTTAAATGCATTGTTTTTTTTTGCTGCACTCTATCTTAGACTCACTTCTTTTTCCTCTGTGTTCTAAAAAAGGACATTGTGGAAACAGGAAGGACGATGCAAGCGTTGCTGTCAATGCTGAGCGAATGCAATCCTAAAATGGTCAAAGTTGTCAGGTGAGCACTGTCTGGTGCATTTCACAAGCAGTTAAATTTTACATCAATACCACGTCATTACATTTATGACTACATGTCTAACGGTGCTCTTAGCTAATCGCCATTGTCCATTAAAACTGTTGGAGATGTAATGGAATAGAGAGTGCAGCTTAAGAGTTAATCTCCCGTTCTCTTAACGGCACTGGGGACAGTGGACGTCCTTTCTCTGTAGCTTTCTGGAAAGCCGGATGAAGCAGGAAATAGGTTTACAGCAGGTACACCTTTTTTAAGTGTGAGTAAGTCATATTGGATTAATCCATCATTCTATACCTTCATTTACGGTTTTGATTAAAGTTCCTGTTGAGGACGATAACGCTGATTTTAGACTGCACCTAAACCATTCAGTTATCAGGCTCCCAATCTGTCGTAACCCAGTTTGTATTAGAAACAATTGATTTTATACAGCCATGGTGTTAAAGTCATCTTCTTTTTATCTGTTTGTACAAGAAGCTACAATAGCATGAGCTATATGCACCATACTCCACATGTCTTGTATTATTCCAGCCTTCTGGTGAAGAGGACCCCGAGGAGCTCAGGATATAGACCAGACTGTGAGCACCCTTTTACTCCTTTTTACTGCACTGCAGAAATGCTCATTGCACTGCCGCGGCTCTCGCGTCCACGCCTCACTCTTAGCCATTATTAAATGATGACGTTTTGAATGCAGGATTAACATTTGTTTCAGGAACCTCTCCTCTACAGATGTAGCTGAGCTTGGCACTTAACACGCTAAAACACTGCTGATAACTCTTGCTCGCACCGTCTCCGGTTATGTAATGCTTTTAGGTTTGAGTCAGATAATCTCTTTACGGTTGTCCCTCAAGGGCAGCTGTTACTGTAAATCATCTGACTTCTGAGTGCTGGTAACTTCATACAGACAGAAAAAGAATCCAGCGATGCTGATTCCAAGCCTTATTTTATTTCTGAGATTTAGACTCTAGACTTGCACTGATGGTGTTTGTGTTTAATTTCAGACACAGGCTTTGAGGTGCCTGACGCCTTCCTAGTGGGTTATGCTCTTGACTACAATGAGTACTTCAGGGACCTCAGTGTAAGTGATTTATTCAGAATGTATAAAAACCCATAAATCAGTTGTGTTTATTATATACACACAGCTGCAGCAAACATTAGTGCAACCCCTTTACTGCCAGTCACAAATCTACGTCTAAGCCTAATAAATTTATATCCATGAATTCACCATCTGGTTGTGGTTCCTTTTTACTCTCCAGCACATCTGCATACTGAATGATCAAGCCAAGGAGAAGTACAGAGTGTGATGATGAATGGTCGCGTGTCAACTGAGACTTGGCTTCCCATGGACCACTGCAGACTCCTCATAGCTTTGTTTTGAATTAATGACATTGTTTCTATTGATTCCAGAAAATGTGACTTCTGGGCTGTAAATAACTTTAAAAAGAGTGTGTTTGTTTTTATTTAAGTATTTTTAATTTATTCACCGGTATATATTGTAGTTACCTGTAAACTCCAGCTTAACTGGGAAGGTAAAATATTAAGTTTGTCATTTAGGAACTTATTTTGTTCTGTGAGATGTCAGTCATTTTTAATCTAGCCTTTGTTATCATTAATTGGTTCTGGATTGTCAAACATGTATAGCAAAAAGAAATACAAAAGAAACATATCACAAAATGACTTCTGGGTGTGCTGTATGTTTACTTTTTTCACCCTGTTAGAATGCATATTAATGTTACAATTTTCAGGGTTTTTTTTATTCCGTTATTCTTATATATACAATAAACACAATCTACCTTTTTATCACATCCCTTGAACGTTTGTGACGCACCTTTTAGCTCGCCACAAGCTCAGCGGCCGATGACGTTTAAATTAAGGGACTAAATGCGGAAGTTGGTCGCTTAAAGTCACGTCATGTTTACGTTTCTGTCCGTTTTTATTTCTAGCCGTGATTTTGAAGGTGCCTGTGACCAGTTTGTCGACATAATCTAAAGGATACGATGCTACGGAAATACCTGTATAATCTAGGTTGAAAATATGCGTGTAAGAGAAGCGGCGGTAGCCACTCTAAAGCACTACGACATCGGAAACCTGTTCGGTTTATCGACGCTACCCAAAGCTTCGGTGCTGGTTCCTTTGTTTGTGAAAAATGGACAGCTGCATACCTTAATGACCTTGCGTTCAAAAGAGGTAAACGCGGTTTTGAGGAAGAACACTGCCTAAACTTGCCGGATCTTTAAACCGTTCTGTGTTCTGTGCGTGTGTAGCTGAGGACCAGCGGTGGTGAAGTGTGTTTCCCTGGTGGCAAAAGAGATCCTAATGACAGAGATGATGTGCACACGGCGTTGAGAGAAGCAGAGGAGGAAATCGGTCTACCAGTCGGTGAGGTTGAGGTTGTGTGTAGCTTGTTCCCGATCATGAACAAGGTGGGGATCTTAAAGAAACAGCTGAGAGATGTGCACCTCTTCCATCCCAGTGTCACACACCCACCTGCATGTCTTCTCGCAGAGCGGTTTGCTGGTGACCCCTGTGGTGGCCTTTATAGAAGAGTCGTTTTGCCCCTGTCCAAACCCAGCTGAGGTCAGCGCCGTCTTCTCAGTCCCTCTGGACTTCTTCACCAGTGATGAGAACCACGTTTCCTGCAGCTCTATCGGGACTTTAGCCCCGATGCACTCTTTTTGCTTCTCGGATCCTGAATCGGGAAACCAGTATCACATATGGGGACTGACTGCCATGATTGCAATCCTGGTTTCCGTACTTGCTCTCAGGAAAAAGCCAAAATTTGACATTGCATTTGACACAGACGACCCCTTTTCCACCTTTAGAAAGAATCTACATATGAAATTGAGTAAACTATGACTGCATGTTGTGTCATCACACTGTACCCGTCGATGCTAAATACATTGATTTGTCTATTTTCTTGACTTTGACAAAGTGCAATATAAAGATAAAGTGAAATAATCAAATCAATGTGCTTACATTTTTATTGATTCATTTAATGTAGCAGCAGGATTACAGATATAAACATAAGAGTATACAAATGTCCAGAACAAGGCAAAGTACATGTTAATAATAGTTCAGATGTATAACACACTGGGGTTGACCGTTATCCCGACTGCAGGGTCTTAAGGCTAGATACTAAAGCTCAAGCTACACGCAGAACAGATACAACAGAACTGTTGGGAGAATGTGAAATAGAAAGCAAACTAGAAAAAAAGAGCAAACTGATTAACACACAAGATACAGCTCACACTATTGGCAAATAACAGTTAATTCATCATGGTAGCTCCTTTGCTCAAGCATTTCACAGCAACAATAGTAATGTTGACAAGCACATGAACACAAGAAAGCTCTCCATTAAAACAATCTCCACTGTCTCGTCCCTTTTAAATCACACGTACAAATCTCACAAGGCATTAAAAAAAGGTTGACAATTCACTGGTGATGCTTCACTTTGATATCTTGCAATGGAATTCTCACTGGGGAGCTATAATTATGCTTGTGTTTAAAAATAAATTTCAATTACTAATGCATCCTGATGGTAACCGGCCCCGGAGACACGGGGCGAACTAGCCGTGACAAAAAAGGGACACCAGTAAACACAGAAGAGTAACAGTTATCAAGGCACACAAAGTTCCATTGAAAGCTTCACAACTGAAATTCAAGATACCCCTGCAGTATATTTCACATTTAAATAGACATGGATATTCATTTAACATGGTTGGACAGAATCTATAGTGTGCTATCTTCACGACCAGGTAGGACTACCCCTCCGCCACGACCTTACATGTACATGGCTATTCATTGAGTCAGACTGAGCATCCTGGGTTGTTAGACATCCGAGGGCTGGACGCAAAAAAAAAAAAAGTGAAACACCATCACAGATCAATGGGGTGGATGCACATAAACACAAACGAAATTTGACTCACGCCCCAACCGCCTAGAAATGTTCTGTGGAACTGGAATTGGTCCGATGGTAAACACAGAGAGCGCTCCGCATGGACACCGTGAGGTAAAACGTACATTCATGAAACTGAAGTCACAGGTTGGCCTTCTGCGTCGCTATGGCTTTACGAGGTGTCGCTGCTCTGAACGTCTGCCAACGTCATGTGCTCGTGCAACCCCCCACCCCCCTTCCCCCCAAGAGAAACGGAATGCTTGGAAACATCACTATTGTGCTCTACTGCACTACAGTAAATGGATGAGTCAAAGTGCCACTGAAAGAACATGACGACTTAAAAAAAAAAATGCACGCAAGTTACGAATTGATGGTTTAGCTTTGCACAGGTTGGTTAGGGTCGATATTTAACGGCAGAGTTTAACATTATTACGTAGAGTTTACACCTTCTTTCAGTCATAATAAACCTTCAGGCCAGGGAAACATACCAACAGTGATATTCTGTGATATTAGGTTTACAAAAATACTCTACACTTTGATAGATGGATACAAAATTCTAAAAAAGATAAGTTACATTAAAATGGATCACGAACAGCTGCAAACTAATCTGACTGACAATGTAAACGAATGCATACCGTAGCGATGTTTTGCTTTTTATTCTTCTAACGCGTCAATGACCGTCAACGGTTGGCTGCTTGAATACTGCTAAATCAGCTACTGTTGTAGATATGAAAAGCGGAGCGGCGTTATCTTGTCTCAAAATCCACCGCAAAAGAGAGAAATGTTAGTGAGATTAAACAATGTACCATTCACATCTTTAAGAAAACAACACACTGCATTGCTGCCCATACCAGAGCTGCATAATTGATAAAAATAAAACGAATGAGGACCACGATGAGACAAAGACGGCCAGTTTACGACAGGGGGCTTTGGTATGCCTGCGTACACGCCAGCATGACCCCCCCAAAATCAGCAGACCGCGCTCTTCTTCAGATTAAACAAATGATGCCAGTGCTATGGATACAAATATAAGCCCTCACGGTATTAACATCACATTGGAAGTGCCCTTCTGTCCTGCATATAGCACCGTAGATAAAATCAGAGTGGTGATCTCTATGCAACAGAAATTTCATTCACCGACCATACCGGCCCCCTCCCCCAGCTCACAACACATGGGGTTGGCTGCCGACTTCATGGGGTGTCAGGCACGCACGCGCCACCAACACCGACACAAAAAAAAAAACAGATATCAACACAACACAAGGTAAAACAGCCTCATGTGACAGACTGAACGGTAAAAGTACAAATATCACGGGGGAAAATCCTTCATTTCAACGCACAAACCAACTGAATCTGGATTTTTGTTTAGGTGCTTTGCCAGCACGTGAAACAAACCAACACTGAAATATTACAACGGTTTCTATGGAAATGCCTGTAGTTTTTTTTCTTCTTTTTTTGGACACACTTGACTGGACCACTGAGACTGAATACAAACAGGACTTCACCAATGAGCAGATGTTTTATACAAAGTTGCATTAAAATGATAAAAATGATTAACCGGTTTAAAAGTCAACTGTTTCTTTTTTTTGTCTCTTGCTTTTCCTTCGTTGAATGGACATTTCAGAGTACAAATTCACTGGGGTCAGTAGTGAGCTGTGGATGGATACGAGGATTTGTTAGAGGTTATAAAGTGCTTTACAAATGTTTATAAAACCCAGACAACACTACACTTCACTAGAATTTTTTTGTCTCGCCACTTGAACTTGGTAAAAGTAAACTTTGAAAAAATAAAATAAAATAAAGAGTGAACATGCTAAATATCTGAATCTTTCCTAAAGATTCAGAGATGATTGGGAGGTGGCCGCAAGAGAAAAAAAGGCCCTTTTTCTACCAGCTTGAATCCCATTTACAAACATTTAATTGGCCCTCCGACTCTGATTACCCAATTAATGAGCTTAGTGGGATTAATCAATATTTGTTAAATGATAGTCTGTTCTGATGCAGATCACAGCCACACCAGCAAAACATTCTACAAATGTACTACATTTACTCTTGGAGTATAATTTATCAAATTGTTAAAGCACGTGGTTCATTAACTGCAAACAGATCATCCTCATCCAAACATTGTTAAATTAAGCAGGAAAGCCCCCCCCCCCCTCCCCCCATCCCTCCTGTGGTGCCAGATTGGACCCTGCAGAATGAGATTCAGCCAATGCTCTTTCTAAAATTTTCAAGTATCTTTTTTTAACACCATCTTTTAAGCTCAGTCATTAGTAACGCATTATTCGCCCGACAACAGAGCCGAGAGATCCTTAACTTCAAAGATAGGTGACGCTACAGCTCATTATAAATATTCAATAAAAAACAAGGAGTTGCATGACTTCATAGTTGGGGTGGTGGTGAATTTTTGACTTAAAAAAACCAAACTATTAGATTTGTGGCACAAACCACTCATGTGTTTGTATTAAGGGAGTATAACTTTAGCTACATATGACTTCCTGTGTGGTCCGAGCCTTCATCACTGCTTCTGCAGCTGATTCTGGATGCTGTTCTGTATCTGTGCCTGTAGATTAGTCTGCATTGGAGTTGGTAAGCAGGTTTCAATGGAGGCCTGTAAACCAGCCTGCAGAGCTGTCTGTGTGTTGGCCTGGACTGCGTTCTGCAGGGCGCTCTCTAAACTGGACTGCATTTGTGCCTGAAGGCTGTTCTGTAAGCTGCTGTGCATGGCGGCCGGCGTCGAGGGGGCGGCTTGAGACATGGGCTGGTCCAACAGGGGCTGCATGTGACTGGAGTTCTGGGGCTGGTTCTGAGCTGGCAGTGGAGTCCCGGAGGAATTGAGCAGCTGGGGAGAATCTGGGAGGAAAACGAAATCAAAACGTCAAAAGAAATCGAGCAGGATGCGAGACGTCGATGCTGGCAAGATGCCAGGAAGGACTTGGACGTGCACAAGTGAAGGTGTTCAACCAGCGTCGTCTTACCATTCTGGATGCTGAACACAAACAGGTTGGCCTGTCCCTGCGGGGCCACATTTCCAGCCACATTTGTCTGGAAAAGCTGATCTGATGGCTGCTGACCAGGGTTGGCGACCACGCCCACGCCCCCCTGCACCACAAAGATGGTTGTGCCAGAGGCTGCGGGCTGGCTGTTAATCTCCTGCGAACCGATGTTGTTCTGAAGGCTGGTCAGAGAGGTCTGTGGCAAGAACAGCTCCACTGGCTGGCTGTTTGGGATACTACTGGAACCTGGACCCACTTGCATTGGCTGCTGTTCCTGGAAAAGGTTCTGTTGTTGGTTCTCACTGGACGCGGGATTGTTGTGAGATAAACTCTGGTCTTGGAAGGACATGGGCTCTGCTGGTTCTGACTGGGGAATTCCAACATTGAGCCCTCCTGCAGGAGATGGTCCTTGTGTCTGAGTACTGAAGAGGATCGCTTGGGGGATGGCCTGTGGGTTTAACTCTGTGGTACAGAGGAGAAGACCAGTCTGCTGTGGCTGGGAAAGCTGGCTCTGTGGGCCGGGGTTAGCCACCTGCAAGTGGTTTGGGATGCTCTGGAACAAAGTGCTCTGCTGGCCGATGGGAAGCTGTGGTGGCTGCGAGTTCTGCTGCGGAGACTGCTGCTGCTCCATTGGGGTGCCCTGTTGTTGCATTTGAGAAAGTTGAGCTTGGGGTTGGTTCTGAAAAATCGCGACAGGCTGAGGCTGGTTGGACGTCTCAATAGAGGAAATGAACGCCAGCTGCTGTTGCTGCTGTTGTTGGGGCTGAGGGTTTGGAGACAGGTACAGGGTGGAACCTGCTGCCTGCTGCTCTGAACCGAGACTCCCGCTGGCCAGAACGGTCAGGGTATTCTGGAGCAGGGTGGCCTGGACCTGCTGTTGGGACCCCTGGGATTCAGCTAAGCTTCTTGGAGACTGAAAGAGCTGTTGTGGGGGAGACGTGTGGGACGGAGGCTGCGTCGGGAAGCTCGTCTGGATGGTGAGAAGCTCTCCAGCCTGCTGAAGGAGGGACACTGGCTGCTGTACCTGGGAGGAGGAGTGCATCTGGGGCTGAAGCAACTCAGCCTGAAGCTGTTGCTGTAAATTCTCCAGGACCTGTTCTTGCAGTTGTTGCTGCTGTTGTAAGTTGCTCAATGCCTGATTTTGCTGCTGCTGCTGTTGCTGCTGTAGCTGATGATGCTGCAAATTGTTAAGCAATTGATTTTGTTGTTGCTGTTCTTGAAGTTGGATGTTGTTGAGGACTTGCTGTTGCTGATTTTGTTGCAGCTGCTGCTGCTGCATGTTTTCAATGATCTGCTGCTGCTGCTGCTGCTGCAGCTGGTCCTGCGGCTGTAATATGAGCTGCTGCTGAATCTGCATGGTGCCGAGAACCTGCCGCTGCTGCTCCAAGTGTTGCTGGAGCTGTTGATGCTGTTGAAACTGGTGCATTTGATGTTGCTGTTGTTGCAACTGCATCTGTTGCTGCGTTGAGAGCGAGTTATCCGTGGTGCCCAATCTTAGGCTGTTCATGTTCTCCTGGACGTGTTGCTGAAGGGAATCTGCAGAGGGCGTGGGGCTGTACAGAACAGAGTTCAACTGCTGCTGCGCTACAGCCGCCTCCAATACCTGCTGGAGTGTGGCACTGCCCCCAGCCTGTAGCTCCCTGACTGCCCTCTCCAAGGCCACCCCTTCTTCTGGGAATAGGGAAACCTGGGACTGCTGTGTTTGGGGCTGAGAGGGAGCAGCGATCTGAGGCATGGACACGACTACAACCCCTCCGCCATTGTTTGACCTTTCGGGAGTCATACTTTCCTGAGGGTCTCTAAGAAACTGCTGAGGGACCTCAGGTGTCACGGGGGGAATCGTTGTGTCTCCTGACACTGGGAAAGTTGTTGAAGGGGCAATGTCTTGCTTTTGGATGATACTGAGAGTCTCCAGGCAAGGGAAAACGGGAGGAGCCTGGGGAAGCTCCACATCTTCAGGCTGTAGAGGCAGTGGGTTCTGAAATGACTCCCCACCTGTATGAGGACTAGAGCTAAGTTCCAGGGTCTGCTGGACTGAGACCAAAGGGTCAGGGGGAGCCTGCAAATGAGAGGACTATAATGTGAACCCTTTAATGCGAAATGCTACTTTTAAAAAGGTGGAATTTCCCGTCCGCTAAACTGATGGTACGTTACCTTAAATACGTCTGTGGGTGGTTGATTGCTGGACACTTCCATCGGGGTGTCTTCTTGCCTTTTGGAAGGCTGACCTGAACAATCACTCTGCTCAGATGATATTGATTTTGGCTGCCCGTCGAATATACAAGGCTCCAGGAGGGAGGGCTCCTCTGTTTTTACCGTCTGGGACTCTGAACTATCAACTGAAGGTGGGTGAAACACAGGAGAGCAGTCTATATCAGCAGCGCAGTGGAAATTAGAACGTTTTGAACTAGGTGGCCTCATTGAAAGCACATCTGTACCTGTGTCTGGAATATAGGTGAAGGTCTGGGCTTCATGGGATCGACCTGCATTTGTCATGACAAAGATCCCCACTGAAACTGGAGAGGTGACTGCCTGGTTGTGAAATGGGGGGACCGTCACTATCAAATGATTCTGGGAAGACAAACGAACCAAAGAAACATAAATAAATCAATAACAATGTGACACTAACATTATGTTACTGAAGCAGAAAGAGGCAAAGATCATTTATATACCTGATGGAAGTAGTCCATATCAATCTTTGCCTCGTCTTGCCAGGAATTGTCATCTACAAGAATATTAAACCATAAAAACACACATTTTGTTTGACTACAGACAGAAAGGCATGCTCACAACAGATACACCTCAGTAGAAACACAGACCCCACCAGTCTGGGTACCTGCAATGTTCTCTTGAAAAATAACTTTGGTTCCTTTGAGGAAGTTCTTCCCAATGATGAAAACCTCCTCTCCTCCTCTGACTGAGCAGCTGTGAAGACTCTTCTTCAGGATCTCTGGCAGTCCTGCTGGCTGGGCTGGAGAAGCACACCACAGTCACATGTGTGGAGAAAAGAAATGGCAAACAGAAAAATCTGTGTCCCGATGGGAATTAAATCACTTAAACCAGTTTTAACGACGTTTTAAAGACTGCGAATCATCAGAAACATGTCATTCCTTAGCATTTTAGAATTGGTATGTCTGGTTGTATCATGAGACTGACACCGAGTGTGTCGGGGATACTCACTGCAGAGGATGGGAGATGAGAGGACCTGCAGAGTGAGAACTGATCCATCAGGCTCAGGGATGTTGACCCTGAAGGCTAGTCTAGCACGCGTGCTCTTCTTCTTCGACCCCGCCACTCCAATGCGGGCCTCCACGTCCGCGTTACGCAACTTCAAAATTCCTACGCAGTCCACGCTGGAAACGATACAAGATAGTATTTTAAGATCTTTTAATCTAAAGTCCAACGATCATCAAAACAACGCTCTCCCTTACGCCAGAGTCATGTCACTGCTGGGTTCCAGAGGGATCTCAATAACAGTGGTGCCGTCTATGTCCACCTCCTTGCAGGCAGTGGTGTTGCGTCCCGTCACTCTGCAGGCCTGGTAGAAACCATGAGGCTTCACTCTGCCCGCATCGTTCGCTACAAAAACCTGGAGCACCACCGGCTCATTTATGCCCTCCAACTGCAGGAAACGATAGACGTAGTCTTTCATTTTGATATGACGCGCTGATGTTTTTCTCCTCATCACACAAACCTTGACAGTGGGGAATCCTTGCTGTGTGCGGTCTTTGACAGAACCTCTGCTGCCCTCCGTCAGATAGCGGGCTCTGTGCTGCGTCTCCGGCTGTATGAGGATCTTTAGCTCCTTCCCATCACTCCTCTGGGGGAACTGGGTAGATAAGGAGCCACCCTTCACTATGCTCCCGGACTCATGAGAGCTGCAAAGCAACAAAAAAAACACCACAGCTCTGACATATTTGTAATTTCAAGAGCTCTTGCAGAAGGATTCTTAAAATGCAGACAGGATGTACAATACAAGCATTGTCCCACCTGGCTATTGGGCTGATTTTGTCAGTTCCCAGCTGGGACAGTACAAAGTGAGGGGCCTTGGCGCTGTCAGCATCAAAAACATCCATGCTGTCCTCCGGGGCAGGCTTGGGGCCGGGCCGCTGGCGAGTAGTACGTTTTCTTGACTTGCGTGGCACCTCAGTGTTATCATTGTAGGAGACAGAGCTGACCAAGCTGAAGTTGGAGACGGACTCGTCGGCCCATATACTGCTGCTGGGCTCCGAGTCTGGACCCGCCGGACCGCACACCGTAGGTTCCTCTTGGAAAGACATCTGGCTGTCATCGAACAGATCCTCGGGCGGTGGAGATATGTTTAACACAGGCCTTCGCTTTGACGGGGTGTTCTGAGGCTGCTGCACTCCCATCCCCGCCAACACGCTCGACCCCACGTCTCCCGCTGCAGTGCTCTTTCCACCAATGCCTCTGCTGGGGGCAGATATTGCATCCTCCATGCTTTGCACCTCTGAAGCTCCAGCTCCATCTCCTCCGCCGGAGTGGACTTGTTGGGAAACCATGAGATGATCTGATGGCGACGAGGAGCCGGTGGATGGGAGTCCCATGGTCAGGGAAGACGAGGCAGAGGAGTTGGAGGTGAAAGAGGTGGCATCTGCAGTAGCATACACAGAGACAAGAGTTAGTGTAGATGCTCACCAAAGAGTAGGCTAGCAGTCCCATTCAAGCAGCTGAATTTGTGCATGATTTGTATTGATTTCCCCTCTTCCCAACTCTAATTTCAACAGATTGTTGTGGGTTATACGCTCTCACTGTGCATGCGAGAGCTCTCAAGCATTGATCAAACATCCTGAAGTTAAAGTTGAGAAGGGTACTTTAGGTCCCACAATGTTTTGATTCCTTTCGCAATTCAAATCAATGTGAAAAAACTGACATGCTTTGTTTACAAAAACAAAAGCAAGCTAAAAATTGTTACATACACATTGCCACAAAGAAACAGAACAAAATCGGTTCAAACTTTGTCGTACAGCCAGATTTGCAAGCTGGTAATGTTGTACCAAATTAAATCTGCCAAGGTTACAGTACAGTTTATGCAATGTGCATCTAGTAGTATACAGTTGTTTGCGCATGCCAATTGGAGGATTTGGTTGGGACTGAGCGTAGCCATGGAGACAGAATAAACAAGCCTCTGACCTATGGAGCAGTGAACTGCAGACCATTTTATATGCAGACACTCCCTGCCTCAGAGGGAACTTCCTGCAATAAAAACGAGACAGCCAATGAGCAACAAGAGAGCTGATCATTCAAGAATCAACTTCTGTCAATCAGTAAATTGGAAGAACTAATACACTGAAGGAAGGAGTCACTTTTGAAGTGGATCATTCATAGACAGGTTGAAGCGTGTGTATTTTGTGCGTGATGTTCTAAAGGATGTCACAGTGCTCATGCTTTTATCAGCACTGCCGAAGGCCAGCTGGTTCAGAAAAGACCGTTAAGATGCAGCGTTTAGAAAAGTGCTCTCTCCCGCATGACTTGACCAGTTAGTTTTTGTGAAGATGGACTCTAGACTCTTCTACTGTGGCGGCTGATGTCGGCCTTCTTGAACCATGATCCGAGATCAGACCACATTTGTTTGGTTTTTTTTATTTACAAAAAAGAAGGTCCAGCAACTTTCAGGAGCAACTTCACTGTTTCATAGAGTTGTTTACTGGGGTGTCTGTGGAAGTGCGTCGGGGTTTTGGGCATCTCTTAAGGCATTTAAAGAAGAACAACTACAACTTCAGAAAGTAAGAGAGTCCTGCTATATCACAGGAGCTTTTGAGCTACAACTCCGCGTACAGCCAAAAGAAAAACCATCGGCAATGGCATCATCATCATCATCATCATCATCATCATCATCAAACCAGCGAAAATAAGGAAACCACAAACTAGGTTGACATTCTGTCAATACATTCCTTATTATTCTTCATAAACGCTAAATAAAAGCTCATGATGTGCAGCTCTCTTTGGATGAAAGTCTCTGGAAATATGCGAGGACCCACAAACACACGGTTTTCGCAAATATTTCTGACCCCACCAGGAGGACATACCTCAAGAGTTAGGAGCCATTAGGTAGCAACACCGGAGAGTGGGCGCACAACAGCATTGTTTAACGATTAAACTTTCAATATATGGTGGCAGCATACATCCTGGGTGTGAAACTAGTCCATCATGGGGCACATGGTGTGGTAGAAATGAGCTTAATCTTTACAGATTTTGGTATTTACATAGTATTAGAGCAGTATTTTCTGGTAATGCCATCAATGTTGCGTGATTTGATTAGTCAAGTGTCACACGAGCCACAATGAAAAGCTAAACATACTCAGTTTCCACTTGCTACTTCAACACAGATAAGAAAGGACAGCTTCTGTTGACGTTGTGCCCCCTTTTAAACACAGTTGTAAAGCATAACTTGGGCTTTTATCAGGCCACCACTGGCTGTAAATGCACAGGAGGTGAGCTATTGTTTGACATTATCGGTCCCTCACATTCCTTTTTATTTATTTATGTTGGCTCCGAAAGGGTAATCGGGTACCACAAGGCTTGTGCTTTGATGTGGTCAGCTTGAAGGAGACAGAACAGTATCAAAATCTATTAGTCACATATACGACCTTAATTAGCATAGACTCTAACTCGAGGGACACAAATGATACAGATCTCGATATTTATCATCTCACAAACTTGTGAAAGAGTGAAGTTGACACCCGACATTGTCACGTTGCCACATCAATTTCTTACCCCCCTTTCTTAGGGGAAAAGTATTGCAAAGAGAAACTGATCCCAGATCATGGTTTTACTGGAATGAGCAGAAACTCACCTGAAGCCAAGGCAGCATTGGGGGGAGGTCCGACCTCGCCCCCACTCGTCTGGCTCATGGTGGGTGGATCTGTCTGGGCGGACAATGGCTGAAGCTGCAGCTCTTTGGGGAGGAGGTCATATACTGACTCTGTCGTAAATGATGAGCCAGAAAAGAGAAATTACACAATGAACTTCACAAAAAGAACTGTAATATTGAGCTAGCTTAGCAGCAGCAACAGGATACAAGGTCCAGAAATATAAGAAAAATATGAAATCGCACTGAACTTTTCAAAGGCCAAACACCCCAAAGATGTCGATATGTTTCTTGAATAAATGCAATTACATGTAAATGCACGGAAGCCAACCTTTCTGCGTTCGAGACTGGTGCCGCAGGTTAACCAGCACCGTATCATAAACAGCCACTCACACAAAATAAATAAATAAACCTACACGTTACACCAGTCCAAGCTGACATATAATGTTCCACGGAGCGCAGCGTAAAAAGATCCAGTGAGACATTCCCCCGTAATTGTTGGCAGGGTGATTCCTGGAACACTATAAGCAGCCGCTGAGGCTGAAGTGGAGTGAGCCATGTTTGGCTGCAGATGAGCACACCGTTAGAGGCTGGTTACTGCGAAACTCCGGCCTGTATATTTCTGCTGTGCGTCGTGGTTATCCGACCCTCAGCTATAACGTAGTGAAAAGACACACGATGCTGCACCTTTGGTGTCACCCTCTCCCTTGAGACACGAGGCAACGTCACCATAGAACGAGCAGCCGGCCTCCCCCGGCCACCGCTAAAGCCGCGTTTCCGCCGGGTTAGATTTTAAAATGTAGATACACTCATCTACATAAAAAAAACATTAGCGTGTAGTTAATTCAGGCTGCTCCGTGCTTGCATGTTAACTCTGAAATGTCCGACCCATTGGACCATTGCTAGAGTGCTTAATGTGGTCTTAAAGGGAACCGTTCCCATTTAAACACACTGTGTCTGTTGTGCCTTGTTCATTCCCTAGAAAGCCTCTTTGTGTTTGAATGTGTCGCAGATCAACTGGAACATAAACCGACGTGACCTCAGTCCGGACTATTACCATTTTCACACATGAGGTGGGTGCAAATGTGCGCGCTCCCAACTGGAAACCATCGCGACACGCGGACACACGACTCACGCTGCATCTGTGGCGCTCACGTGAACATGAAAAAGACCAGGCTCTCTGGTGTTGTGCATTCAAAAAAAAGCTCACGTATTAGCTTTACTCAAATATAATAGAAAGCTGCTGAGGTTAGAAAAACTGTAGTCGTAGCGTCGGGTAGGAGATTAAATTTCAGGAGTGGCGGAAGCCACGTGGCGGAGGTTGTTTGTTCGCCGACGGCTGAACCTGTGAGGAAAGGTGAAAAAGAATGGAAGTGTTGCAGCAGTTTGGATTTAAACCCAATGACGGAGAACAACAAATAATATGGTGCCACCACCTATTTGAATACCCACATGCAAAACCCCGATGCCCCGATCAGAAACCAGCATGCTGACATCAGAACTACCATTGTCAATTGGACAAGAATGCAGCATTAAAAACATCTAAAGACTTCCTCCTCACAATATTTCCCTAAGATTGATAAAAAAACAAGTTCTGATAACAGACTGCTCTTACTTGGCCCGGACAATGGGCATGTGGTCAAGCATTGATGTAAAACAATCAAAATACCTCATGGCAGAGGTATGCGGGGCTCACATTACACATGCCACTGCCCAATGGCAAGGTTGCCGGTCCATTTTTACTCTTCACAGCTGACTTGTTGCTGAGATCAGGAATGAGTGCTAATGAAGGCAGCTTGTGTGACCATTGTTTCCATCGACAATGGCACCTATTTTAAAGTGCTGCCACACGTCGACAGAACATTACTCCCAAATTGGCACCAACATTCAAGGTTATCCTTCAGAAGTGACAGCCTGTAATTCTTCCCACTATAAAAGGCAGAATAAATGCCTACACATTCTCCATCATGTCATCAAGTTCAAACCAAGAACACCTACGATCACACAGCAAACACGAGGAAGCTGCTTTTACCTGATATACGCAATGTGAAAATAATCACCTCTTTGCTCCAGAACAATCACAATTACGTAATTGTATGGAGAGTTTTTGCACTCAACAGCTCTGTGAAAGAGAATAAAGTTACAGGCTGGTCAACGAGACAGAAGATTCATCAGAGAACAGATCTGAGCTCAGCACTAACAGGAAGTCGCACACAGTAATCTGTTCACGTGAGCAGAGGCTTTTTTGCTTTTTCATATTGCAACTCGGGGATGTTATCTCTGTCCCAGTTGTACATTTCTTCAAAGTTCCTGGTAAAAACCAGCCTCCTCGATGTAGAATGCTTTGGTGCGACCCACAGTGGTGAAGCCTGCACACCGGTTCGGGGAAACGCCGACCAACCACACACCTCTCCTCGTTCCACTGGAAAACACTGAAAGGTTAACAGCCTGTACAGAGCTATAAAAACATTTGCAATGTGTGCTCAAAGGACTCTGACAGACTTCCTCTTATCACCAATAGCTTTGTTGTTATCTTTAGAATCAGAAGTGGTTTGGCTTTCATCTGGTCTTTGCCACATTCATTTCTCTCTTTTTTTGGTGCCTTTGCTTACGTGTTAAACAGCCCAATTGGGGAACTTTCTTGCTTAATAAGCAGTAGAAATCAGGGGGTGCGACTTCTACACTGACACCAACATCAGCACACAAATACTCAGAAATATACAGCCATCATGTGATAAAGCGTGCCCATGTGACACATCCAACTAACCATGTCAGGCTCCAAGAACAATGCTTTCTGTTCATAACCCCTGTACCAACTCTACCAGACAATTCTGGGTCCAGTCACAGGGAATTAAGAATCATGTCTTTGGCAATCAAACAATCCAAATTTTGGCTACACCTATGAACAATGATGATGCAGAATATATTGCACGTGAAAAAAACAACAACAAAAAACTAAACATCTAGAAATCTTTGGTTGACACTTTAGAAAATGGTGCACAGCAATGCACAATATGCAAGACCTGAGCACGAGTAAGCAAACCAGGGTAAAAGAGGATGAAGGTAGGGGAATCAGCTATTGTTGAGCACCACACACAGATGCATTAACCCAGCCTGCATCCAACCGGACTTAACGGTGTAAACCTTTTATAAAGCAGCAACAACATCCTAATAATAACATAACCCTTGAGTGACACGTGACCTGAGCGTATTAGAGATGGAATTAATATTGGGAGTCGGTGGCAAAGGCAGCCTGGCTGACCCGAGTTTAAACTAGAAGAACATCGCCACTAAAACCCACATTAAATCTACAATTCGCATGGATACATTATAGCTCAGGCGAACCAGTCTGCACAGTCAGAGCACGATTTAGACATTAAACCACTAAACAATGTGGTGGCTAGAATAACTCCACGTAGCGACCCTAGCTGATAGGATATACCAACATGATGCCACCAGTACATCGCATAATTGCATATTATCATCATACAAATAGGAATCGTGTCACCTCTACAGTTAGACAAAGCCCAGAATATGATTGTCTTGTACGCGCTGTGAAGGTGACACCTCAGAAGCCAAGAATTACCAATGAAAAAGCTAAACGCAGCTAAACCAAATGAGCTAGCTTTGCAAGCTAGCAGCAGAAAATAAGCTAACCCCTGCTAGCTCTCGTCTTAATATGATCATAGAAGATTCATTTTCATCATCCCAGCACAAATCACTATAGCTTTGGACTCACAACAAAGTATAATTAATAAAAATCTTACCTTTAGAGTATAGAGAATTGGGGGAATTAAGGTCAAGATCCGAGCTCAGGAGGGATACGAAATCAGAGGGCATCGGAGCGCTTCATCGAGGGGAGGAGAAGCGGTCACTCTTCAGGGGGAACGTCGGTAGCTTTGGGCTCATTAGCAGAGCATTTTTCAAACGGAATGTTCAAATGTTCCGATTACAACATCGATATTGCCTGTCGACACGGCGATAAAAACAATACTCCCGGCGCAAAACCCCACCAGGAGACACGACTTATATTGCAGTGCGTGTGTCTCCGCAAAGAAGAGACACAAACACACACTTGCGTCCAGCGGGTCAGCCCACCTCCTCTGACCACGCCCCTCGCCCCGCCCCATTCCTGGCCCCGGGCATGCGCCGTGGACCTAATAATAATAATAATAATAACAATAACAACAATAACAACAATATTAGTAACAAAAATAAAGCATTATGTTCTATAATGTCGGTACTCCAAAAGCACTTTTGCCTGCCAGCGCATTGTCTAAAATGGGCATGCAGAGGATTATATTATTTTTTTTTCCAGATTTCTTGGAAGCCAAGAGTGGCACTCTCACAGCCTATCGTTCATTCAGAGCAAACACCCACTGGAAGCAGCGTGTCAGAATAATTATAACACCAGTGAGGAGGAGTGGCACGATTGGAACTCAAAAATGTTGAAGAGCAGCCCACTGAGGTCACAACAATGCTGGCATTATTTGTAAGGGGCAAAGCTATAAAACGGACCCACAGAGAGACTCTTGTTCTTTAGGCCGTGACCCACAGTGCTGCAAACAAAATATACAAAATGACACTCTTGTAGAGTTTTATAAATTTGATGTTTTGTTTTTTTAAATGGCCTTCCTTTATTTAAAAGTAGAATTCCTTCCAAAAAACTTGAACTTACTAAAATAAATGATTAATTACCTAACAACGAGAATAATATTTAATTTCATACAGTTACATCTTGGTGAGAACTGTTGGGTTAAATAGTACTCCATTTCCCAAAATCCCAATCGGTTTTTACGTCACCGTGTTGTTGCGGAAGTGCCGGGCTGCAGTAGCGTTGGTGACATTTTCTGTTATTCATCCTTAACAGCAAACATTTTATGCGTTTTTGTTGGCCAGACAATCGATTAGGTGGAAAAGCATAAGCGAGCGTTATGGCAGCCCTAAAATACGCAGGTATGGACGATACGGACAGCGAAGATGAGTTACCACCAGGATGGGAAGAGAGGTCTACGAAGGACGGCTGGGTCTACTATGCGAAGTAAGTAGTATCCTATTAGCTTCTTTATAACAGATACTCCCGCATTACTTGAAAAATATCACCTGATATTGCCAATATATCTGCAGAATTTGGATATTTTTTGCGTAAAACCATGGAAAGTGAAGACAGTCGAATGGAGTAATTTGCATTACGCCATTCGAAATATCATAAATTGGATATGGGAGTAAACATTTCCTTTTGTCACCAATTGTTCCAATTTATATATTTTTTAATATAATGAGAATCAAACAGGGTAAATAGGTAAATCTAGAATATGAGGTTTGTACAAAATTCTATTTATTATTCTGAGATTCGGATTTAAATTGAGTGGTATAAGAATCAAGCTGCAGAACATGTTTTCAATCTTTTTTTTCTACCAACAGCCACGAAGAAATGAAGACTCAGTGGGAACACCCCAAGACAGGAAAGAAAAAACGCTGTGCAGGAGGTTTCCTACCTTATTTGTTATACATCCACAGACTTTCTCATTAGTAGTTGGATCACATCTGTGTTGAGATAAGGTCACAGGTTTGGTCATTCCTTCCATTTCCTTGTGTTCAGGAACTCTTGAGCATCATCTACATCAGTGATATGAAAAATGGCAGCCTCACTTTTGTAGCAGTTGGGTGAATGTGCACAGATAATATAGATTTATACGCTCCAGTATTCATCCATTTATTTGCGGATTCCACACTGGTCTCCTCTTGGATTTTGCTCCTGCAGTTTATGGATAAAAGTGCAGATTTAAATTGCAAAGCTTTTGCTGTCTCTCCAGTAGATTTATTTTATTTGCTCAAACTCCTTTCTGCCTTCATTTGCTTTGATACTGTATCGCAAACTCTGCAATGATTGTGTCGTAAAAAACTGCAAGAAAATGGTGTTTGTTTGGGTTATTTTTTAATCCATTATTTTCTTTAGATTTACCATATGGCTGGGAACAGGAGATTGACGAGGAAGGCCAGATCATTTATGTTGAGTAAGTTTGATATTTTCCAATGCAATGATGAAAACTGTGAACCTGTGATAGTTATTACCTGCATATATCATATTTGCTCTGTCATTTTTAGCCACATCAACAAGCGGAGCACATATTTTGACCCAAGGCAGGCCTTTACAGTCGAAGATGTTGTCATAAAACCAAAACGCTATGATGGGAATACGGCCGCACTGGACATCCTTCAGGGACGTGACCTCTCAGACAAGGTTGTGCTCATTACTGGAGGCAATTCAGGCATTGGTGAGTGTAATAACAACCTCAGATTCCTGCACACTGAACATGCCACCCGTCTGGCTTCAGTCAAATGTGTTTAGGCACTGCTGTCACTAGGGGGCGTCACGGTATCAGATGAAGTCCATGTTCCAAGCGTTCGTCTCTCCACAGGCGTGCATTCATCAACATTAGCTTCCAAAACGAAACACTTCGACTCAACAAATCATTCCTTAATACCAAACATGATTGTATTGAAGTTCATTAGCAGGCCTGAATTGGATGTCATTGTTAACTGTAATGAATGGTGTCCATTTGTACAAACTCACTCTGAAACAGGCTGGAAACCACTATATTCCCTCCTTCCTTTATTTTAGATTAGCACAAGTGCTGGCCCTTTGTTCAGACTCGCTGCTTTGTTAGGGATAGATAACAGCAATTTGATGGAAATTAAATAAAGAATGTTGATCGGCCCAATATTTAAATAACGTGTCCTCAGTGTATTTCTGAGATGCTGCAATGTGTGCTTCTAGTGTCCAGTGACTTTTGGGTTTTATTAAGAAGCAATGCTAATGTGCATCTACCTATTCAGTCTATGAATCCTTCAGTCTATTAAAAGTCAGAATGAGATGATTTTGCCAAAGACTGCTCATTTACAGCTCAAATACTCACTTTGATGAAAGTGCCACCAGCAAATATTGGCATTTTTAGAATTAATTGACACAAGAAGATGTAGAAATCCCAAGGAAATAAGTCTTGTTCCCAGAAATGAAGTACACTTAAGTACAGAAATATTTAATATCAATCAAACTGTGGAAGTGGCACAGGGAAATTTCTTCTATAGTAAATTTAAATGTGAATCAAGTCCTTTGTTTGTATTGAATAACTCCATCTGAAACTTAAGGATACAAAGAAAAAAGAAGAGAGCATGAATTGAGCAAGAAAGTTGCCTTTTTTTAGGTGAAAAGTAGGTTGTTAGAGGAAAATATAACAATGTTAAACAATCGGTTTGACCAGTAGAGGGCAGAGGACGTCCACGATGTCGCTGCCGCTGCAACATCCGTGCCTGTTTGTGCCTTTTCTAAAACTATATAATGAAAAAAGATAATCCACATTCAAGATTGTATTTAGTAACTGAAAATCTGTTAAGCTGAAAAAAGCTGCTTTTCTCAAAAGAATGTGTCAAATGACTTGAACGCTGACATTTCCGGAGCGTGTGAATGCTTAATCAACACATTAACATAACCTTTGTTTTACTTTCTCACATATTAAATATGCAAGGAGCCATAATTAACTGTATTCTGATAGTAATTGCTACTACTCGCTCAGTTCTTTGACATTCTACTGGTGAAATGTGGTTATGCCAATTGGTCGGACCCACTTAGCATTTTAATGGCATCAATAGTGTTTTAATCCATGTGTCAAGGCTATTTCCATTTTCTGCAATGCTTATTTCCTCTACAGGAGTTGTGACATTTTTATTAGTAATGGTGGAGCATTGTTTAATTAGCAAATTTGCATTTCAGCTCTTTAATTTGGTCCTTAAAGCTCCCGAAGATGAAAAGCACCTATATGAGTTTATTTGTGCGTGAAATGTCACCGTGTCGAGCTCTGTGACCAGCCGAGGAGTTCCACCGCAGCAGTGCTGGAAGGCTCAGCAGTAATGCTCTCTGCCTTGGCGACGTGACCGCGCGCACGGTTCCCCTCGTCGTTCACGGGTAAATTAAAAACCAGTACTGAACCGAATGGTGTTTTTAATTGTGATAATGGAAATGAATGATCAGGGTTGGTTTTCGCCATTGCTCTACCTCTCTGTGCCCTTCTTTTTAAAGGTTTTCTAACTCCTAGAGACCTGTGCTTGTACACCTGTACCCTGGCATTGATTCCTAAGCGGCTTTGACCCAGGCCTGAGCCTCCTATCCATCCCCATTACACACTCCTGCTCGGGCTCTAATTCCCCTTCTATCAACCAAAACTCTCAGGTTATTTACTGACCAGGGGTCCGTGGAGCTGTTTGTCCTTAAAGGGCCACTGTCGCGATATCGCAGGCACCTTTTGAAAATCTGTATCCTGAATAGAGAAAACGTCAGCAGTTGTCCTCTAAACTATTTATGGACTTCTATTTTCTGATGCAGCAACGCTACAATTTTTGCTCTAGAACACGCAGTATCTTTCGCCTGTTAACAACTCTTCAGGGACCCACGTGTGATGACATAAATGTGTTTTTCACCCAGGGACCAGCATCAATCTCTCACCGGGAACCATCTTGTCAACAGAATGTATCATGAGTCTTGGTCAGAAATAACACGGTGACCTCCCCACTCACTCACCTGGAAAAAACTAAATCAAAAGATAAATGTAGGTGCAGGAGAGCACCCACAGTGAGGGGTGTTTTTTTTTATTTGAATATTAACACGTGCACAGTTCAGGCCAGGCTGCTAGCAACAGACTTCTTTATGTGTCTTTTTTAATTTTAAAGACCTGCCAGCTTATAACAATGTAAATGTTAACATTTTATGATTCAGCCCCTGAAATGTATATCCAAGCACAGCTGTTAACAGCAAAGGTCGTGTTCCAGACCGAGGTCAGCTCCTCTTTATTTGATCGTCTCCCTGCTTTTCCTCGGTGCTGATCCGATGCCGTGCAGCAGCTGAATATCCGTATTTTCTTTTACACAGCCTGATGTAGTTCAGTAATAGCTGCAGTTCAAAAAGCCTGCTCATGCATGCATTGAATTCCACACGGAATGACTTTTTTTTTTTTTTTTACCTGCATGCAGGGTCAGTGTTGGGAGACTCAGCCAGTCCAGACTGGGGATACCAAAGATTTAAAGCAGAAGCGTTTGATAATGCTCGAGCGTCTCCATTTATTGCCTCTGCAGTGTTTGCAGACTTTGAATGCTATTCTTATTCATGAAAACCCAACATTGTTCTACATTTGTGTTGATCCCGGTGTTGTGTCGGGCGGATTAAGTGTCAGGCCGGTGCTCCGCTCTCTCTGGATGGAGAGATCTCTAAACATATTCAGTCAGTCACGGAGCTGGGGGGAACCTCCGTGTGCAGATTAAACCCGTGGCCCGGCTTTGTGGCTGATCATTAGATTGAGGCAGATTTGTTAAGCATAACTGCCATTAAATTGGCTGCAAAGCTTTGGTATTTACTGCACTGCTGTTTATGAATAAGGACCCCCTTAAAGACCCACGCAGTGATGCGTTAAACCCAAGCCTCGGTAAGGAGAGAAATGCATTATTCATAGTGGGAGGAATTAGATGGATAAAAAGATGTTCCTGGTAAGGGTGGCGTGTGGTGCCCGCGCCTCTATTTGTGCGTTGCGAGTGTGTCGGAGCATCTCGAGAGCTAAATTCACAAATCTGAAATCTGGACTCTCCTCTCAGGAGCCGACCAGTTGATGGCAGCGTTTTGTGTCCTCTCTGATTAATGTTTTCATTGGCTGCTTAATAAGAACCAGTTGAGGTTGGTTAGTCAAATTATTTGACTTTATTAACCTTGGATAAAATGAGACTCAAAACATGCAAAGAGGCTGGAGACCAGGAGGGTTCAGGAAAGGTTACGGCTCAGATATAAATTAGAATCGAGGCAGTAAGTGTGAGAGGATGGAATACATAAATATTCTTAACGATTGTAGGTAAAATAAAAGGAAAGGGTAGAGGTTACTGTGTGTAGTCAGGTAGTTTATTGACCTTTTGAGTTTACAGTCTGCAGATGATGAGGAGATGAAAGTTACTTAAAGGGGGGGGGGGTGGTTTGATGATCGAGGCGGAGGAGGCATGTGTTCACGAGCAGGTGTCTGTGTTTGTGTCCTTTACCTGAACCCCACCCCCCACCCTCCGCGGCCGTGCGGCTGCAGGGGGAGGACTCGTGCAACACGAGGCCGTGGAGAGAGATTGCGCTGGGAGTTGGAGGTGGACACAGTGGGTCAGAGACGGGGTGGATGGGTACAGGGAGGGGTAATAGAACCGCTCCAGACCTCTCACCTGGAACAGCTCAACCTTGGGCTGTAATTACCAACCATACATCCCACTTTGGGGGTGACACCTCCCTCCCCTCAGTCTAATAGACAGGAATGAGAGCGGGTCTTAAAAGTCAGAGGGCGAGAGTCAGGAGAGCTGGGTTATTCCTCACTTGTTGGGTCAAAAAATGCCGACAGCAGCTGCGGGAGCAGGTCCGGCCACTCTGAGACAGCCGGTTTCAGGTTGTGTTTGCAGCTGAAGGCTTCACTTGCTTCTTTTTCTTTGCTTCCATTTTCTGGGAAACATCAATGTCCTGATCAAATCCTGAAGGTTTCTGTTCACATTGGTTTTTAAAGTAACTGACCCTATCCTATCCAAAGACATGTACATGAGGTTGGAGAGTGGAAATGAGCCCACGCGTGTGTGTTCTGTGATGGGCAGTTTAGGGTGTCTTCCTGCTCCGCAGACCCTGATCAGGAGTAACTGACATTTAATAGTACAGTTAAGTTTGGCAATTTGAACAGAAAACAAATGACAATTTAAACAATACGTTTTGATCCATGATTCAGGGCCAATAAGCACCGTGAAAAAATTAGATCAATTCTATTAATTAGCTTCAGTCCCACAACAGAAGGTACTGTCATGTTTCATGTGCATTTCTTCAACGATTCCTGATGTTTTTGTTTTGAAAAGACCATAAAACTAACCAGAATCTGCTGATTCGGACTGATTAGGAGAGGGAATGGTGGGACTTGGGCACGTTTGCCCACAGGTCTCGCAGTGATCTGAATTGACTCCCTTTTTGCTCAGTTGTGTCACGGAGCTCATTTTAGTGCAACGCCTCTTTGGACGCAGATCAAGACGAGAACCTCCGTTTGCCAAATAACCGCGTTTACTGACGAGGCTGGTAATGATCTCATTACACCGAGCCAATACACCTGTGTATGAGGGGGATCCAGAGAGGGGTGGCGGGCCAAGGAGGACAAACAAAGCGTGAAATCACTAAATCACACTCATTATTGGGGGAATATCAGCGGGGCCAGGATCCTAATGTACCATGAAGAGCATTCACTGCTTAATGGACATTTTACACATTTTTTTATTCATTTTCTATATTACAGTAAAATACATTTATAGCGCTAGCTGAGCTGAGTGTATTTCTGTTCCAAAACGCACCCTCGGATCATCTCCAACCGACACCGATCGTCTTCCTGCTGTTGCTCGATTAGAATAAAGAACTAAAAACTGTTGCAGACCCTCACAATAATGGGGCTCTGCGTGTATGGTACAACAGCTCGTGGTGTTTGTCAATCCAGCGGAGCAAAGCAAACTCCTGCCTGACCTCTCGTCATGTTCACGCCTCTGAAACCTGTTCCCACTGTCGCACACCTGACCGGGGACCTGTCTGAGAGCGGCCCTCTCTGCTGGCGACACGGGCGAGAGGCCGCCCAGTCTCTGTTACAGCAGCGGCGCTCTTGTTATTTCACAATTAATGTCAAGCCCTTGTTATTTGTCATTGGAAATACACGGCGCCCGCGCTGCTGCCGCTGTTGCTGCCATATTCTAATTTGTTCTCCATTATGGAAAACACCGGCGTCGATTAATTTCGCTTTCATGGTTTGTACACACAACAAGTGAGCGTGAGGTGTTGTTGTTTACCAGCCGCCAGTCCTCTTGTCCAATTTATTAGGCCGCAAAATATATATTTATAAAGGAGAGTGTGTTTGGACTCTCACTACATTTAGGTTTCGGCCATTGATTTACGTATTATCGAAAACTATTTAATGAGAGTTTTAAGCCTTACTATGAGGCACATCTTCAACCATCAGCTGGAAGATTAAATTAAAGTCAGTGTGTGTGACTCTGAGCATCATTTCTTACAGCCCTGCTGCTCCACCTGCAGATTCAACAGCATATTTACTGCAGGAGTCTCTCGGCTCATTTTTTCCTTTTTTTTTTCTCCCTTCTTTTTTCTGTCATATTGTTTTTATTTTCATTTCCATTTCCTGGGAGGGAAATGATCTCTTGGAGCTGCAGACCCCTCCGTTACACCTAATAAGGTGTCATATAATTTAATTCCATGCTTCACTTGTCAAGAGCGGGCCCTCGATCCGACTCCAATTTTGAGTTTTAATAGATATTAGTCCTAACACTCTCCCCACAATTAGGCCCCCCAGTTTTTCTTTTAATGAAAATCAGATTAAGACATATAATCTAATTACAGTTCAAATGAATTCACCTTCTGATAAAGTCTGCCTCTCAGAACCTCTTTGCCGCCATCGGTTTATTGAGCTCGTCAGTTTGTCATTTGGGGCTGTGTGTGTGTGTGTGTGTGTTTGTGTATTTACTGTGGAAATGGGGCTGTAATGGGTAAATTTGCTCACTGCCGTTGAACTTTTCCGACAGTCTGAAAGCTAATAAATGTCAGAATGAAGGGAGAAGAACGGAATTTATCCTTGAATGACACATTTAGATAAAAAAATATTAAAATGATCTTCCGTTCTTCCATTGTAGATAATTTTTTACCAGTTTGACAGAGCCACCAAATAGTGGAGGACTGATTAGTCGGTCGGTGTGGGTCTGTGGACAGAACGTGCTTATCTTTGGTCTCCTGATGTGCTAGAACGTCACACAGGAGTTTAATTTGTGTCCATGTTTTTGTGTTTACCTCCACCATTGCTGGTGTTAACATCCAGCTGCATCTCAAGTGTGAGCAGCAGCCCGACGTCAAGGGTCAGAACTGAAGCTTTCAACTTAATCGAAGAGAAAAAGGGAGAAGTCTCGAACCACAATAATTCAATCAGTTTCATCACTTCAGAGGGAAATGATTAACAGCCTCTCCTACACTGCTGGGCTACTCAACCAAAGAAATTATATGGAAAATTGATAGTGATTTTTAACTTGCACCCCCACCTCCCCATTAGAGCGAACCCTTGAGAATCAAAGTTATCTTAAGGAAAAGAGATCTTTGAAGCACTGATCGCCTTCATTCTTTTTTCTCTTTGTCTGTCTGTCTCCCCGGTCACGTCCTAGGCTTTGAAACCGCCAGGTCTTTGGCTCTGCATGGCGCGCATGTGATCGTGGCTTGTCGAAACCTGTCCCGGGCCAACAAAGCGGTCAGCACCATACAGCAGGAGTGGGTAAGCTGAACCTATATACAGTATATATAAAATGATCTTGCTAAATAGGATTTCATTTTTCTGCTGTTTTGTTCTGATCATGAGATGAGACAAACAAAAGATGGGGTGTCACAATATTTTGTTGCACGTATTTACATTTTTGAACTTCAGCAGCGACACTAACCTTGACTATTTAGCTACATGCAAACTCACTTCATTCTTTCCAATAGGTGGCATTTTTTGTCACTACTTGGGTAGAAACAAGAGTAGTAGTAGTTGTGTGTGTGTGTGTGTGTGTGTGTGTGTGTGTGTGTGTGTGAGGGGTTATCTGATAATTACCTGAGATTATTGCTCTAATATCACTGCGCTTGTGACACGTCCCCAGATTTACGAGCGCGGGAAAATAAACAAGTGAAATGTGGGCGCTGGAGCAGAAAGAATAAGCCATTAGCACTGGGTTGATTACAGGACTTGAAGAAGGAGAGTGAGAGCTGATACGGGGAGAGAGAGGGGAGGGAGACAGAGCGAGGGAGAGCCAGAAAGGGAGGCAAATGCCTTTGAGCGAGAGTAGATCTGCAGTGTTTAAACTCACCCAAGTCTCTAATTGAAGTATGCCCCTGGGGCTGTCAGCGCTGCTCCACAGTGTGAAATCCAGCGTACAGATCTATTAATGTTGCTGCTTTGTCTAAACGAGTGTGGAAAAGCTCTGATCTGAGCACCAGATTTTGTAGTCAAATTGATTTCCAGGCTTCACACCTGCTGCCAAATTATCCGGCGTGTGAAATGCTTACGAACGGACAAATGGGGCAGAGTAGCTTTCAGATGAGACGATTGGCGACCCCGGCCCTGCAAATGGCAAATTTCGCTTATTTGTGGTCGCTTTAAAAAAGTTTTTCTGTGGGGCAGGGCCATCAGATTAGCCTTCCCTAAGCTTCCTCCATATTTCCTTCTTAAGGAATCCCCCTGTTATAGGTTAATGAATAAAAGTCACAATATCAGAATAAATCTTTGCCGCAATTTCTACCCTCTGCTGACATTATTAATAGATTCAGGAGAAGAATGGAGAGGAGGATTAATCTTTAAGGTGATGGATGGACTATGCTCGCCTTCCCATGCTCCTGCACGGAGGTCGTTGTGATAAGAAGGTATATTTTGGGGTTCCGCTGTAAAAAGGGTCATATCTACTTCCAGGTGCCTCCGCTCTGACTGCCAGGAGCGGAGCTGCTGTTCCCGATTGCAGAGGACCTCTGAACTTCTCTGAATCCTGTCTGTCTCTCTGTCTCTCTCTTTCTGAGTGTCTCTGGCTGAGTCGGGGCAGCGGATGTGAGTGATGGCTCATCTGCAGCGCGGGACGGTGCTGTACAGTGTAGCGCCATGTACTGACAGTGGCTATAACGGTGGGGTCATAGATGGATAATGGTCAGGTCAGATGAGCCGCTGGTTGTTAGGAAGTGCAGGGTCGGAGGGCTCATCCTTCCCGTTCGGTGGTGCTCAGCCAGGACCTAAAGGCCGTTGATTCCTGACAGTTATAAAATGCATCCTGTACTTCCACTTAAAGGAATAATTACATTCGCGCTCGATATTCTGAAGCTTTATTGGCACTTTTGAGATTGTATTACCCTTTGTGTTTTTGCTGACTCTATGGCATGAATTTAATTCCTGGCTGTGTTTATGTTTCTTTCCATTTTCACGATGGGACCTTAGCTGCATCCCTGCCGCAGGCCTCATCTGAGTATCGTGTGTTGTTTTTTCTGACTGTATCCTCCTAGATTGGTTCTTAATGGGAGTTGAACGTTTACCTTATAATAGTTTTTCATAATAAAGTGGGCAATGGCTTTATTTACAGGTGCAGACGCGCCTTTTTGTTGGACAGAAATTGCATTAGAGGTACCGCAAAATCAGAAGGGATTGAGTTTTAAGTTACATTATATAAGGCACCCTAACTTCTAAGTTTGCCCTAACTTATCCATTCCTCCTGCACGCTCTTTCATTTCCATCTTATTTCAGTTTAGTCATTTAGCAGACAGTTTAGTCATTTAGAGACACAATCAAGCCACAGTGCAATTAAATCTAGGTGAATAAAATACTACCTTACAGTCCTAAGCTACCATGTACTGCTACCAGCTAATGGTGCAGAGGGAGTGGGGAGGGGTATAAGCAGGAGAGGAGGAGAGAGGAGCTTTTTCTTTCCTCATTCATTTCCTATTCCACTCACAGTGAAGGCAGGTTAAGTTGCTGGTTAACAACCAAAGTGTTGCCTGCGTGCCAGAGATTTATTTTTCCTGATTGCTTGTAAAATTCTGCTTATCTCTGACTCTAGTTACTCCCTTAGAGAGTTTTAATAAACTCTCCTGAGACAAAACCCTCTACTCCATGGACCAACCAAGGCCCTTGGCCCCTGAGTAGAATACACTCACTCTTAAACACACACACACACACGCACACACACTCACACACGCGCACACACACACACTTTTTTGTAATTCCTTCCTTTTTTCAATCTAAAAAGCTTTCCCCCCCACTGCCCCTTTCTATAACACATGCTAATGAGATGCTTTGTAAGGGTGTTAATTAGCAAGCAAGCCGCTGATTGCTGTGCTTGTTTTTGTTGGTGTTTCGTGTGTATGCGTGTGTGTGTGTCAGAGGCGTATTAATATGGTGGTGTACCACTGAGGAGTGTTCTGTCAGGGTCTGCTCTGGAACCAATTAGGCTAAAGCTCGGTGTCCACCGAGGATGCTGGGAGGAAAAAAAAAGGCTGCTGCTTGCAATGTCAAACAGCAACATTAACACAGGCCAGGGAGACGGGACGGATGGACGGAGGGCCGATAAACAACGGTCACTAATACAAGTGGACAGGAGAGAAGCTACCCTCTAAAAACATAAAAGATAAAACGTTAAAGGAGAAGATAACACTTCTAACAATGGAAGAAAAGACAAATAGTTCTGAATGAGAAACTACTTTTTTGTACACACACTCTGAATTTAAGCCAAATCACACTTGTTCGCAAAGAACAAAAATGGTGTCTGTGTGTGGATGCACGTGTGCCTGCTTTGTGGGACATGCAACCCCCTGCGTCAGTCTGACAGCCCCACCGCCCCGCCGGCCACCGTGCCACGCTCCTCACGCTGAGGCCAACAGGAAGTGACAAATGTGAAATGCTGACCTGGTGTGTTGCAGTCCCCTCCAGGGCCCCTGGGATGCTGCTCTTTTAGCCGTTCTTTCTCACTCTTTTTTCACCTTTTTTGTTCCCTCTCAGAAACGATATATTTTCGCCCCTTCCGTCAAGCTGGACCTTCTTTGTCCATCTCATCATGATTAGAAACCTCAGCTTTTTTTCCAACCCTCTTAGAATCAGCTGACTGTTAAAGCTCAGGTAAATTCACAGGAGTTGTTGTTCTCTGTACGCAGACTACAACACCTCCCAACACTCCCAATCATTCCTCAAATGCCTCCACAGACTCACAGAGGAAGCAGCGACTTCCTCCGTTTTCCTGGTTCAAGTGTTGCCCAAATTGGCTTGTTTTCTTGCGTATTAGCCGCGCTCCTTCACCACTCCCGGGAGGCCTTCCTATCTCTCTTTATTTACTTATCATTGACTCTGCCTGTAAACTAGGAACCAAAACGTCGAAACAATCCCAGCGAAGTCTCTGCAGACTTGAGGGAGCGACGAGCGGGGCTGGAGTGAATGTGAAATTGCATTTAAATTTGACGAGGAGACCCCCTTTTTTAGGCATATATGTCCGACTCTTTAAGGCAGCTGCACGGAGCTCAGCAACTACAACAGGATTTACTGTAGTACACCACCGAGGATTCCTTTACATTGAATAGGTGACAGTCACAATGTAGCTGGAGGGAATACTAAAGGAGGCTTTGTGCAGGATAAACTACTGTATAAACATGTAAGTGTACATAAAAGTAATACCCTGAGGTTTTACAGTAGTAAGCATTTTGTGTTTGAGAGCATATGATTGCGTGTCTTTGCATTACAGTAGAGAACGTCGCACACACACGCATGCACATATGTGTGTGCACATTGTCCATTCGCGTGGTGTGTATTTAAATGCTTGATTATGCATTTTGCATAGCTCTGGGACGTGCATCACTCTTCCCAGACTGCTAATAAAGTGACCAGGGAGATGAAGGCACCTAAATGAATCCTGAAATGCCTGCCTTGCATTCCTCACTCCCTCACTCTCCCTCACTGCTCTGCTTAGTTATTCCAGCCTGCCGCGAAAGGCTGCGCTCGCTGCTCCTCCTTTTGTCTGTCTGTTACAGCCAGGTGCTCCGTCTCTTGAAGAGGTGTGGCCTTGCTCCTAATTGCCCGGGCCACGGTGAACTATGGGCAAATGCTCTGTGTGAAGGAGCGGCGAAGAGGAATAATTTTGAATAAATCACATAGTTAGCCGAGTGGTATTTTCTGCTAAATAAGCAGTTCCGCAGTCGTCTCATGCAAAGGTGCGAGTGTTAGAATGATGGGTCACTTGCCATAGGTCATGTTGGGGAGGATTTAAGTGATTTAAATGATGCCAGTGCCACTGAAGGGGACAGGTTGAGGAAGGATGTGTAAGATAGCCCCTCTTTGTTGTTTGAACCTGACAGACTCTCATCCTTCACTCTTTCAGTGCCTTCTCTGAAGGAGGGCCCATAGCCCTGGGACGAGAACTTCTTATGATGAGAGGGGTGAGAGGTTCTCGCATCTCTCTGGCTCCTTCTCTCTGTCTCTCTTGGCTCAGCCAGCAGAGGATGTTTTTATTGAAGTCTGAGAAGTGCTGACCGCAGGAAGACAAGTGCAGCGTGCACCGTAATGCTTTAAATCAGGCAATGAGCCAGTTATGAGATGTGGTGCTGCAGCCAAACACTCTTGAGCTGCATCACTGTCCACCAAACATGCGGCCGAGGATACGTAAATACACGGAATCATCTGGCAATTGGCTGTAGCATTTATCCAACGTTACCCTGAGCTCTCTTAGCTCCTTAGCACAGCTTGAAATCCGCAAAGCTCTGTGATCCCGCGGTAAAGTTCAAATGAGATGCAAAAGGCTAATTAGCTGTAGTTCCCTATTTGATGTCTCTCTATGTGTTTCAATCTGTGTGACACTGTCTCTTGCCTCATCCTTCATTACGCACTACTAGTACACAGACATGCACTTAATTAGCAAGTGCGCATGTGCGCACATACATGCGGTGTCCTACATGTTCACGTCTGCGTCTCACATGTGAGCAAAAGGATAGTGTGCACTAATGTGGCCTGGTGTCAGTTTGTGTTTGTTGCGTGAAGGGCAGAGGGAAATTCTGCTAACGAAAAGCCGAGTGTGTCACAACAAGTCAACAGCTTTAATGTCTGGCGTCCCGACACTGTAAGTCACATATTTCAATGTCAGACCCATGACAAAAACAGTCAGAAAGTGCTTGATGGTGAGATCATGTCTGAAAGAACAGTGTTCATTGTTCTGGGAACCTGTTTTTTATCTTAATGTTATGTCGTATATTATGCTATTGAACACTTATACAATAAAATATATTGCTTTTATTTTTTTTTAGCTCTCAACAAGTGACTCCATCATGCATTTGTTTTAACTGAATTTTATTTCCGTAGCTCATGTGTAGCATTTTTGTTAAACGTGACTGTATCTGCCTTGTGTTGTGTTTTTCCTCTGCAGTCAGCCCCCATGGAATTAAAAGTGTTGAACTGCTCCAGGCATTGAAACAGTCTTGCCCTGGGCGGTGCTATCATTATTTTCAGGGTGTGTTTACACACGTGTGTGTGTGTGTGTGTGTGTGTGTTTGTGTGTGTGTGTGCATTTGAATGCGCTTTGACACAGAGTTAACACTGGTTTACAGCTTAATCAGTCTGTGTAACTAAATGCATATTTATCAAAGAAAATTCATGCTCAAAAAATCAGACCTCAGCCCATACATCATTATTACTTTCTCACACGTGCATACGCGCACGTTCACATACACACAAACACACGGGGTGAGAGAGAGATCCACATTTTATTAGAGGGGCTGATTCGGGTAGCAGTAGATTAAAAACAACATGTGTTTTTACAGGTCCATAAATCAAGCGGGGGACGAGGGGGATTCATTTAGAGAACGCCACAGTTGTGGCGTAGTTGCCCTCACGTGACTAATGCTTAACAGCCATACTTTGATACACTGCCTTTTTATTAGTTTCACTCTGTCCTGCTGCCTCATATCAATGATTATCTCTCAGCCGGCATTTGACTTGCAGAGCAGGCTGAATGTTTTGTTCACTTTAGTTCAACCTGGATGATGAAGCAGCCTCCTCATCTAGTCTGTGATTAACCCCACGCGCTGGGCCTGCAGAACAATACGAGCTGCATATTGCATATTCATCATGTGCCATTTGCATTCTCATTTTGATTATTTTTTCATTCCTGAATGTTGGGTAAAGGGGAAAAAAAGCTGTGGTTTTCTTGATGTGTACCGGTATATAAAATGCTATGTTGACCACTGGGAATGCCAAGTCCCATATGTTGATTTGTCCAGTTTGTTGTCATTAAGCGACCACATTTGTGTGTATTCCCCAGTTCTCAGTCGTTTCTGTGCCTCAGTGCTGGTCTCAGGCTGGAGAGCAGGTGTAATTTCCCCTGCACTAAAACCCCAAACAAGTGCCATCAGGGGAGAGAGGAGCATATTACAGGTTCAAGCAGCTCCGCTCCCCTGGACCACGGAAAGCTGCAGGCTCACCTGACCTGTGACCACGCACAGCCCCTGTGCTTAGATTCATGGTTGTGTTTAGGGAGCCTCAGAGGTGTCGGAGCTGCCTTGCTGTGTTTCTTTCATGGTGTAAAGCCTTTATTAGGGTACAGACCTGCTTTGGGGGCCGCAGGGCAATAATTTCACATGAAATGAATGTGTGTGTTTGGTACAACTTTTAGATAATCTGCTCAGTGTAGTGGCAGGTTAGAAGGTGAACAGGTTGGGTAAATATATGAAATAACTTTAATATCACCCTCCATAAACCAGTGCACACTTTTACACTGAGCCCCATGAGTCACAGCAGAATTCTAATGTCTGCTGACCACAGTGAATCAGTGATTAATTGCACTGAGGGCTGAATGATCTGACGTCTGGAATGTTAGTGAGCTTTTTGGTTCCACCAGCGCTGTCGTAATGGCCTGGGTTAATTTTTCTGAATGGACAGTTAACTTTTAAGCACCGTAACTGCCTGTCCCGAACAACGAATACACAGTCATATTTTAGCAAATATAACCCTAATGGCACACGGCCGTCACGCTAAAATTAAGTGGGTGGAGGGAGCAGACAGCCCCTTTTACCCCCCAGGGCAAGACACACTTATTAGATTGCCTGTCGGCCGGTACTTCTGCTAATTCTTAAAGACCTGCCGTATGTGATAGCAGGCGTTTCCCATGCTAGGCTACTGTAGCACAGTTAGCGTACTTAGCCAGAGGATTCTGACCAACCCACCTCTTTGTAGGTCGTGGCCTGATTATTTTGGTCATAGGAGTGAGACAAACGTTGATCTTGCATCGTCATCCACTGAGGACGTTGACATTTTGCATTAAGTCCTGTTGGGAGTTTTTGCATACATTTGGAGAAAGGGCAGGCACCAGTAGAAAATGTCTGTAAATCTTAATCATCAATTATCCTCAGTTGATTGTGCTTTGAGCTTTTCTCCACCATCATTTACCATCATCATCTGTACCAAGAGCAACTACTGGACAGGTAATTTGACGGGCCTCGGCCACTCCTGCAGTCCGTGGCAGCGAACAGTGTTAATTGAAGCTTCTCCTCTCACCTCTGAAGGGCACGGCTGTCTGTTCATATAACATCGTGATGAATTAGCTGAAATAAAAGCCAGATGTGAGTGATGAGCTGGTGTCTGTGTATGTTGCTACATATTCGCTTGAATGTTTCCTTCAGTGTGTCAGCCTTATTAATTTTTGACAATAGAATTTCCATTATGCCTAAATGAATGACCAAGGCCGGCAAACGGGAGTACGTGAGAGGACTGAGGTGACGGCAGAGGGATGAGCGATGGACTGAGGAATGTAGCGTATGGCTGAGGGAAGGAGAGGCCGAAGGAGACGTGAGTGTATGGAAGTGGGAGTGGGTGGGAATGATGCTCATCCATTATAGCCCACAACGGCCCAGAGGTCAGCTTCAGCAAGACTGATTCAGAGCAGTCAGGTTTGGACTCCATCACCCATAAATCCTGGCATGTGATGCTGATGGATGTGGACCATAAAGCCTCGCGCTCAGACACGCGCAGAACAACATGGAGAACCCTGGGAAAACGCGAGCGCTCCAGGTAAATGTCAACGAGGCCTGGGAGTAAAGAGGGGATGATGGAGGGGAAGAAAGGAGAGGACCCAGTGAGATCCAAGGTGTGGAAAAGGGAATTGGGGGGGAAAAATGAGAGGACTGAGAGGACAAGAGTTTGCGGCAGCTGTGTAACGAAATTTACTTTGACGGGGCAATGATTCAGCTGTCATCACGTGGCTTTAAACGGATGGACTGCACTGAATCATCCCTCTGCTCTTTGGAAACGGCGTTATTACATCCAAACGTTATTATATCCAAATGTTTTTGATAATAAACTTACGGCTGCATGGCAAGTATTCTAATTGTGTAATTAAGTCTTTGTGACTTTTTATTATTTTGTATCTACATGGCATTTGATGCCTGACCAAGATGAATCTAGCTCATTAAAATAAGCCTTGTGATTATAATGGGGCCAAATACGAGAACTGCCGACCTGGCTAGACAGGAAATGGAGACATGTGTACTTCCTCATTAACCAAGCCCCATTTGGGCCTTAAACCACCCTCCCAATGTGCACAAAGAAAATGCTATGATTAGGGGGGTGGAGGGGCATTGCTGCCCTAATGAAGGCTTCCCCCACAGTCATTTATGATATTGGTATGAGTGGTATGGTGACTAGGCCTATGGGAAGAGCTGAGTTACGGAGATATTTGGATGTGAGTATGGACGTGAGAGACCAGAGGGCTTGGGAGGGGGGGGCACAACTCATTTGCAGGAGTCAGTTTTACCAGGTTACAGCTAATGGAGATGAGCTTGTATTAAAGGGCCAGGGGAGATGCTAATTTTATGAAAAACCAAAAGAGGTTTAAAAAACTGTGGGCGCGTACGTGGTCAGTTCCTCTTGTTGCAATGGCCGCTCAAGAACTCTCACTTACTCTTATTACAGCTTTTCTAAAACTAACATGATGAGTATAATGGTATTTATTTAAAATGATAGATATTTGGGATTTTTTTGGGATTGGGATTCTTTTTGGTCAGATCACCTGTCATCCATTTTTGTGTGTATTTTATCATGTCCACCAGACTGTATTTCTCCTTTGCGCCAACTTTGCGTCAACTTTGAGACACTCCTCGGTGTAGATGATGTAGCACAAATCATCCTGGGGCTTTTATGCTTACAGTTTTGTCCTGTCTCATCTTTAACCTCAAAACCAAATTAAAAATGGAATCGGCAAAACAAATTCTAGCAAACATTTACTCTTTAAAACAAAACCCAGAAGGAAACTACATATACTATTATTGTAACTCTAAGGTCAGAGGAAAAATATAACTTTGGTTTGAACTTCCTCTTTAAGGCCCATGCAAATATCTTGGCATAGTCTTATTCTAAATTAATCCCATCCCCACTCCTGTCTTCTCCTCTCGGCTTCCTAATTTCTCCACTTTTTCCTCGGCTTCCCCTCTGTCACCCCCTCCCACTACCACAGCAGCTACCTGAGGCCCTCATGTCCACCTCATTCATCACCTGAGTTGGACTCCACCATCTTAAAAAAAAAAGAGGAAGAATGTAAGACAGACTTGAGGAAGATGAGTAAAAAGTCATAACAAACCATCTTTCCTCCAGTGTGTGAGGGGGAGATGAATGCAGCCAGTGGAATTAATTGCACCCTGTTACTGAAGATCAGCAAGTTTGCGCAGTTGGCGTGCTGATGTGCCATATGGTTGCCCACTAGGTGAACACTTTGATTAATGTTGCCCACTCCTGAGTTTTTTCCCCCCCTTTTGATATTTGATTCTGATCGCTAACACTTGGCTCCTTTTGAAGCCCTCCATCTCCTCTGTTTTTTTCCTCTTTCTTTGGTTAACTTTGCCATTTCTGTTGACAGTTAGTTTTTTGTCTGCTGTTTTAATGCTGTTTGTCTACAGTCTTTGCTTACAAAGGGTGCAGCAGGCTTCAGGGTACTATTGTAGACTTTCGGTGAGATTAGAGGGAGGAAGAAAGGCCAGAGCTTTGGGTGCACGTCTTTTGCTGTTGATTAGGCCTCTGGTGTGTCGAGTGTTTCTCTATTAGCCTACCTAGCCTCTTGCCATCTACTGTACACAATCTATATCCCAGACATCTGGGAAACACATGAAAATTTTGACACACACAACATGTACTTGTGCTGTGGTCTAAGCATTAACAAGCAGGTGAGGTGAGGCTCGAGTCTCATCTATAGGTCCGAGTGTAGGTATTAATGCCTTAGCAGGGTTCAGGTCGGCAGTGCTAACTACAGAAGCGACTCTCATGCGCATTTGGTATCTGCAGATCACAAACAGTGCGTCTCTGCAGCTGTGCGTCTGCGTGCACGTTTTAAACCCATTATATCTTAGAGGTAGCTCCTTTCTGCAGTGGGAAAGTGTCAGTGCCATCATCAACTCTGAGATAAAATGATCTCGCCTGAGGTCACAAGTTCAAGTTTGTTTGCTTTTACCCCTCCTGCTGTAATGAGGCAGTGGTACGGAGCACTATGCAGACACCGCGACGCTTCGAAATCTATTACAATCACCCGGGTGCTTTGTTTTCCCTCTGTTTTATGGCCTGTTCATGCAGCTTGTCTATTTTAGCCTTTCCCGGTCTTGTTAAGTGCTGCCATTCTCTGGTGCTTGGATGTGGCCCAGAGGGCCCTTAGTGAGACCAGGCGCTGGGAATGAGCCGCGAGCTGCAGCCAGGGGGTGCCCACGGTAGGCTGCCAGCGCCACTAAATCTCCCTGATTACCCAGGGAGGCTGCGATGTGATGGGGGTGTTACCAAGGTGGTGGGTTCTCCAAAGAGGCTGATTGAGATGCAAATGGGGGCCATAACTCAGAGGTAATGCAGACCTGAACACCCTTTGCCTTGTCCGTTCCTGTTCATCTCACTCTCTCATCGCTCCCTATTTACTGCGGCATAGGAGGAGGGACTGTTATTGTCTCAGGATTAAGTTGGACATTTATTATACTGTAAGTTAAGAACTGAGAAATAAGAACATAATCCCAAGAAAATTAAAAAAAAAAAAGAGCATGTGAAGTGATCATGGTTTTAATTACAGTAGCCAGGCAGTTAAGTGCACATCGTAAACTGGTGGTTGACCACATACAACCCGGCATAATAAACACTGTTTTGTAAGATTAGATGGACACAATAAAGTCTGAGTGACTCTGCTCACTAATAGAAAGGTGGAATGAGCAGGGGAGGAGGAGGGGGAGGAGTAATTGCACAGTCCTTTGCTGAATTGTTCTGTGGATGCAAATTTAAATCCCTCCTATTATTTTAATAATCTGCCTTTTACTGCTTGTGCTCGGATCATTTGTTTGCAAACCAGGTTATTTGGAGAGGGAGGCTCGGGGGTAATTTCATGCTTTGGAGCATTTATATCTATAACTTAATGAGGAGAGGGCCTGTTGTTTCCTGGTAATACACTGCTGGAGGGGTGCAAACTTTTTATTCTCCGTTTAGGGTACTGTTAGAGGGCAATAATGTGGGATTACTGTTGGAATTAAGAAGCAAGCTGAGGGGAGACCAAACTTAATACTGATGCTTCATTCAGGACATTTTAAGTTCGTGGAATGTAGCGTGCTTCCCATGTGGAGTAAATTTTTTCCAAATCTTCTCTTGTTTCACATTTGTTTTCTTCCCATTTGCAGCCAGACTGCACCCAGGATTCATCCCCAAATGCACATTTATTTCCTCAGCTGCCCTGAGTCTGAATTTCTCCCAGTCAGTTTATGTAATATAGATCTCCCCCCTGTTCATCGTCACTGGGTTCACCCAAGGACAAGGAGAGAGGCCGAGAGGACCTGACCAACTCAATTTGACGCGACCTTATTGCGTTTTGCGGAAAGATAAAATGAAGACTTGCTGTCCGCAGAAAGCTGCAGCAGTCCTGTGAGACGATGTGCGGCGTTAATGCAGTTACTGTCCAGTGGAGCCAAAGATGTTGCAGGATAACACAAGAGAAGGACAAGGTGTGTGCCCATGCCGCACCGGAGAACTTCTGCCCTCCCCACCCCTTCTCCTCGCTCCCCTCCTGTGCTCCCCTGTGAAGGACTCCAGTGTGTAAATTCAATCAGACTCCCCGAATTAAAGCAATAACTCAATTTGTTTACAAGGCATCATTTATTCGCTGTCAAGACGGCGCTCGCTGACCCCCGACCTTTGCTGAGGTCACATGATGCATCTATTACGCTGCCTTTCGGGCTATTATCAGGCGACAAGGGGCTAAAGACGCCTGATGAGAATCCTATTATTCAAATGTGTCCAACATTAGAAGAATGCAGAAGTACGCGACCTTAGCAGCAGCCAGGGTAGATCATGCAAATGGTGCTTGAACAACTACAGTTGGTGGTAATGAATCATGCTCAGGATCATGAAAATTGTCATTACATCTAACGGTAATTATTATGGTTTCACACTGAGCGGCGTTGATGTTATTATTGCAGGTCACTTTTGCCGCTCCTTCCCTCCTCTTTGAGAACATAAGAGAGACACTCTTGTATTTCCAGCTTAAAAGACTGTGACTCTGGCAAACGGTAAGCAGTTTAGAATATCGCCAAACAAAAGGGCTTTTAATAAAAGTGCACATCAGCCCCTGCAGATGGAGTAAAAAACACTCCTTCATCAAAAGAACTATTACACACTTACTCACATCAAAGGCCTCCACGTTGCTTAATTGCAAGATATTTTTCTTTTTCAATTATGCTTGTGTTTTTAGAGAGCCCGTTCAGAAGGAGCTTGGGTAACTAAATCAAAGAGCTTAATTTATCATCTTCACACAGAGATGTGAGTTCCCCACAACAGCACGTACACGTGTGTAAATGCTTGCATTTCTGCAAGCGGGCTTGCTATTCTACCAGCCCTCTGGATACTAGATGATACAAGTGTTTCAAGAGAAATTAAACAATATAAAACCAGCAGGTTGAGATAAAGCAATCACATTAGAGCTGCACTTGTGAGGAACACATTATTCTCTGCCTGAGAGTGTTGAGCCTTTTTGCTGACACGCTCAAACATAAAGTTGTGTGTAGAGAATAAGTGCGGAGCGTCTGAGACTTTATTGTTATCAAACCGCAAGATGATCTGCTTTAAAGGCTGTGTTTGCCGTTGAAACAGGCCCAAATGTGCCGCGGTGCAAGTTGGGGGTAAACGGGAAATATTAGTGAGCAATACGGATCGCCTTCAAATCCTGGTTGTTCGCGGGTATCGCTAACGCATGAAAATGTGCACTGTCTGCGAATCCGGCAGAGAGGGAATGAGTGAAATGAGAAAGCCAGAGAGGGGCAGGAGAGCGTGAGGAAGAGCAGAGGAAGATGAAAATCTCTCAGCGTCTCTCTGAGAACACAGACACATTATTGAAATCTCCATCACTTTCTAGTGTAAATCTGATCTGGCTCTGTACAGGAAGAGAGAGGGGAGAAGAGAAGGGAAGCGGAGGCAGGAACACACACTCACACACACTCTCACACAGTCTAACTGCTGTTAGATGTTTCTCGATTTACATTTTATCCATTAAACCCAAACCACTTGAAAATGATGTCAGCTGTTCTTTTCTTTAATAGCAATAAACAGTGAATGGCTGTGAAATATTGTCTGTGTGTGTGGGTGTGCATGCGTGTGTGTGTGTGTGTACGTGTAATCTGATACCTGCCTCGGGCCCCATGGCCCTGGTCTGTCTGCATCCGAAAAGCCAACTCTGCAGTTATGATGTCCGCCCTGTCCTTTTCATTTCTCATCTTTCTCCCTCTGTCATTGACTGTCTCTCCCGGTAACAAGACAGCGACAGGCTTGATTAAAGCTCGCTCTCGCGCTCAAAGATCGCTTCACGTCCATCAGTTTGGAGTTGATATGGTCAGGTTAATACGCGATCGTGTGTGATGTCTCCTCGATCATAGTCGTTCATCGCTGGTTCACACTCACACCTGTTTATCAGGTTCAACCCGTAGGTTTCAAACGTCCTTCTTGCTATTTTATATGCTACTTAATGGAAGTGCATTAAAATGAATTTAGACCTTGTTGTATAATTTCTTTTACTGTTAAAGTTTCTTTCGAGGTTAAGATTTTACAAATTAAATAAATTATATATAAGTATCCAATACGGCTTAAAATACCCTTCATATAACTTGTAAATTCTGCTTACATGTTCGTGCTTGAATATTTATAGTCCTTCTATAAAAATTTAATGATTTTACACTGCTCTTTTTGCATAATATGTTTAGAAGTATATAGTATGTGCTGTTGTTTGTTAATACACGTTCATACGTTTGCTTATTTTTGGGACAGAAAGTCGACAGTAGCTCCTCATTGCGACATGCTTCCACAGTAAAGGACATAAAGAAAAAACAAGCATTTTGTGTGAATTTCATTTTTTAATTTCCCTAAGCTTTATGCTCTGTGGAGCCAGTGTTTGTCTGCAGCTGCTACTCGGTAGCTTGTCAGGTTTGACTGAGTGATTAACCCATTAAAGTGCTTACTAATTAAAGTCTTTCATTAATTACAGACATTAACACCTATTTACTACAGCGTGACCTGCAACTGTTTGACTAAATGAAACTGTACTGAACCAAGGCCTCATCTGTGTGTGTGTGCATGTGTTTCTGTTTGTGAGGGGGAGAGGGAGGTGCCCCCGGTGACAATGTTAAGTGCATCAGCACGTTTGTGCTGGAAAATCATCCCATGTCCTTCCTTCACCTTTCCCACACCGGCCCCTGCAGCTGCTTGATTTGTAACTTGATTTCGGGAAAGGGAAAACCTGTAGATTATCCAGCTTTCATTAGGGGGGAAAACCGAGTCCATGTCAGAGAAAGAAGAAATCAATTTAATACAGACTTAACTGGAGGAAATTGCATATTCTGCCTGTATGTGCTGAACAGGCACTTTTTCTTCCTCACCAGAGACCTGCCTCCCTATTAATTGCAGCGTGTGCGCATGTCAGCTAGCGAGTTGATGCCAGTGTGTGCCTGCATTTGTTTGTGTTTGTTATATGTGCTATGTCACATGCATGTTTGTGTGCTGCCTGAACATGTGTTGAAGTGTGCGTTCACTGTGTATGTGTGTGTAAAGGTCAGTTTCTGGACCTGTAGTAGGGCGGCCAGCCGGATCTTTCTGTTTCTTTATTCTTTGTTTCTGCTTTTTGAACGTTCTAAACAGAACCGCACGCAACTTTAGGTTTTAGAGGAAGTCGGTTGGTATTTATGAACAAACGTCATCATTGTGACAGAATGATATACGGCCAGCACGTTTCCCCACCCCCCACCCCCTGCCTCTTCCCTTTTCTCTTTTTGCTAAAAATATACACCTGTGATAAAATACAGTCTTAAAACCTGATGGGCAATTTAGCGCGGCATGTTGCGGACAAGGTCATCGAGATCTGAGGTCTTGGGCGTTCCTCCCTCCGAGGCCTGTTCTAATCTACAGAGCAAGAAGGGCTCAAAGTCATTTCTCTAATTGCTTTTATAAGGTGCCCTTTTCACTTGGCGTCTTCTGCGCTCGTTCACTTTCACTGCCACGCCTTACCTCTGAACACCTGCTGGTTAAAATACAGAGGCGCAGTCCTGCCACAGCGTTTGACTAAAAACTACTTGGTGTTCAGACGGAGGAGCGATCTGTGGCAACCCTGCAGTCTTCTTCTCCTCCCCTGCTCTTCCCTGCCCTCTTAACCGGGGTCTGCGGGGGTAAGTGTTCCGTGTATGGCGGCACTTTTGATTTCTTAAGTGTTCTTCCCGTGCCGGTGATCCAGGAGGTGGTGAAGGGCCAGTATGAGATGAGAAAAGATGGAAACAGGGGTTAAAGTGTGTGAGGGAAGCCTGAGAAGGATAAGGGGGGAGAGAGGATGAGAGTGAGGCGAGTGCATTAAGACAGTGTATTATTTGGCAGTTCCACTTGCTTGCGTCCATTAGGGGCGGCTCCTATGCTATTAAAGGGGTCAGCGGAGTGTGTGTCATCATGTGTGTGCTTTAGAAGAGTGCTCCACGGTTTTATTGAACAGGATGGGGCTCCCCCAGCTCTAATACCTCTTCTTTTTATTGGATTGGATGGCCCTAGTTCTAATTGTATTAAACCCCCTCCCGCCTCCCCTGAACCCCCACGTACGTCACTCTCCACAGTGCTGACCACATGTCACTCCCCAACACGTGGAAAACACCAGGCGAGGAGAGCTTCTGGTGAAAGTCGTGCAGGTCATCATCTCGTTACAGACAGCTGTGCACTTGGGTGGACGGCTGGAGGTGAGGGGGTGCGTGTGGGGGTGGGGGTGGTGTGTGTGTGTGGGGGGGTGAGAGTCAGCAGCAGAAGTTGCAGGGCGGAGGAATCTGATGCTCAACTTTTGAAAGCGGTGACCTTGCCGATTTGAATTCTGACCACGCGCCTCCCTCTGCAAACAGGCGGCGATGAAGATGCTCGTCACACCTTTGTGTTTTCGGGGCCGAGAGAATCTTATTTACATGTGTGTTTCATTCATAATTAGGCTTCTGCATTAAGATGGAGCGATAGGTGGTGTGTAGCTGGGGGAGGCGGCGGTAAGCTCTGTCACCCCAAGCTGAGCTCCGTGGCGTTGCACACTCAGCGATTACTCCGGAGTTAACCAGAGAGGCTTCGCTGCCTCTCACTTTTCCTTCGCCCTTGACGAGAGCAGGAGTTGTCAGGGTCCTCGTAAAAAACCCTGAACGATTGTGTCCATGCGTTCTTCCTCTTTTTTTCTGTCCTTTTTTTGTACCCTCCTCCTTCCCAAACCTGGCCATCTGTCTAATTGTTCACCTCCATCGCTTTAATGCTTTTTACATGCTTTCCCCCCCTCTTTCCAGGCAATAAACTTTATTTTCTTCGCAAGACTTCAATCTGCGGGGGGGAGGGAAGGTGGGCTCACCTTCTCCCTGCTGGATTTGCTCCAGTGGTCCCTCCTCCTCCTCCTCCAACCCTCCTTTGGTCTCCCATTACTTCAGCACCCCTCCGTCTTTCAGAAAGAGGATAGGCGTTGGGCAGGCCAACACCTGCTCTCTCTGTCTCTCACACACACACACACACACACACACACACACACACACAGCAGAGGAGGCCTTTTACTGACCTGTTAATTACACCGCTGCCTGCTCTGACCTTGTTACACTCAGCGCCTCATTTGTCTTTTTTCCGTTTGCCATTTGATGAGAAACTTTGCTTCCTTTCCTGACATTTTCCGCAGCTGAATTCTTGAATTCCCGCTCACGTGTCCCATGTTTAAATGCTCCGTTGTGAAATCGGACAGTTGTTTCCTCTCACCTGTGATTGCTGCTGTGTGCAGATCATGTAAGCAGGTTCACTGTAATCATACCTTTAATAGCCACAATCAACCCAGTAATGCTTTGTAATAACATCTTTATAATGGTGTAAAATAGCATCAAGAGAATAATTGAGGCCAAGATAATGGTGATGACCATGGTTTTACCCTTGAATCACAACATTGAATCTGTTGTGTGTGTGTGTGTATGTGTAAATATGTTCTGAGGTTGTTAAGGTGTCAATATAATGCTTCAAGGACCACATCTTCATCAAAAGGCCCTGTTAACCTTTTCATTGTCCCATATGAAGTCCAGAAATTGTAGATTATGACAGCAGGGGTGAAGATGCAGCAGCCGTGGCGGGGCTGATGTTAGATGATAGGTGGTAGCTGCTACTTAAGAGTCCAAAACAAAAGAAAGCAGTAAATTCCAAATAACTTGAAGACACCTGAAGTAAACCCAATAAAACTGTGTTGTCCTTACCTCCTTCTTTTAGGACTACCTTTAACACCTTTAAGGCTTTTTAAACCTCTCAATACTACATTGTAACGTTCCCTAACTTTTTAGATGAAGTGGCATGATGTCAGGTGATGACCCTCTCTGTTACCTGCTGCTGTTTGCTCACCTTCACCTTGTTTCTTCTCTCCGCAGCACAAAGCAAGGGTTGAAGCCATGATGTGCGACCTGGCCTCTTTACGTAGCGTCAGGGAGTTCGCCGAATCTTTCAAGTCGAGGAATCTGTGAGTCGATGTTTTTATTCTCTACTTTTTAATTTCAAACTATTTACCTTACTATTTTGGTAGGAACAAAAAAATATCCACCAGTTTTGCTATTATTACCTTTTAGCTCTGCGACAGAGGCAGTTTAAAACAAATGTATAGCAACAGCACGTCTACCAAACAGATCGATCGTCATTGTTTCCCTGCTAAGCATTCTGCTTAAAGGACATACAAACTGGTAGTGATGGACACCATATGGACATGGAGGATCCCCAGGGGGAAGCGAGGACGTGTTTGTTTCGATGTGCTTGACATTGGTCGAACAGATTTCCAGATGTGTTTTGCATCCTACAGTCGGTCACACAAATGCTATTTTGGGGTCATGCAGTCATATCATCCATACTCTTCAACAACCTGCTGGTCCCCTGGCGAGAGAAATGTGTATGTGTGTGTTTGTGTGTGTGTTTTTGGGGAGCCCCGTGGGGAGAGGCAGGGCAGTCATTGCCTGTAGCAGCCCTGGGGCAGGGTATGGCCATCCAGGACACGTGTCTTGCAATGGGGCCAAACATCATTGTGGCTCCCTTTGTTTTCATTCCAACACTAGATACTTTCCCATCTCCAGCGACGTATTCTGACCCCCACTTTAACCTCAGTGTCCCCCAAAGCCCATTTTGGCTTTCATTTGCATACCTATTTTTGCAACTTGTTTTAGCAAATTGCACGTGTCTCTCTTAGTCATTCCCAGTCTATGTCACACACATTCCCCCTCTACCTCGGTATTTTGGCAAGGTTGTATTTCTTCATTAGCTGTGCTGTTGAGGAGTGGGGGGGGGGGGTGAAGGTGGGGGAGTCCCACGGGACGTCAGAGTACATTAATTCTCATCAGAAGGCGAACGGAGCGGAGTGGAGGCTGGGAGCTCTGAGCTGTGAATGGCACTGGGCAGCTGTCTGAGTCTACCACCACTCTATTACTGCACGTATGTCTTCAGGCACAACACGCAGACAAACACACACACACACACACACACACACCGATGGCATATACCATAAACATACAGAGACAAACAGAGCCACACTCGCATGCGTGTGCAAACATGCTTCTCGCCGTGTGTCAATGACGGGTAAAATGTAATCAGAGTCTTTCTATTTTCCTTCTCTCATTTCTCGCGTTTAAGTGCTTTAGTCAGTGGCTTTCACGCTGCCTTGTGTTCCATTGACCCCAATTCGGCTTTAATTGCCTGTCCTTTGAAATGAAATCACCTGAATATTGATATTGTTGAATGCAGTTTCACTGGGGTGTAAATGAAGGAGAACGACATTGACAATAATCTAGCTAATATAGTTTTGACTGGGTTGTAATCAAGACATTCAATTTGTTTTCATTTGTATGTGTGTGTTTATCCGGTTGGTAGGTGATATTTGTATGTTACGGAGAGCCTAACCCCGCCAAATTGCTGGGAGCTTGGATTGAGATTACCAAGAGTGGTGCAGGCATGTTTATCCTGGTATCAGTGGCTAATAAAGTGCTGTGTTAATGACCACCAGTTCGAACCCAGCTCGCACAGGCAATCTCTTCCTGCTGGCCCCCGTTATTATAGAGGTCGGGGGTCAGACCCTGAGGGGGTTATTTGAAGTAAATATATAATCTCAGGCCTCCCTGTTTGGTAGTTAGCACCCTCGTTTGACTAGCGCTGAGATTGCACAGTGCACACAGGTTTGCGTGAGGTTTTAATGTGGAAAGAGGGACCGTGGAACGCGGCAACAGGCCTATTAAAGACATTCATTAGACCTGCGCTTATGAGAGAGGGACTAACTGGTGGGCAGTTGGATTAACAGGCCTTTTACATTACAAACAGATTCACCGGAGGGCCGTCTGTCCCACTTGGGGGAAATCGCTTGACCGACAAGTGCAAAGTTGTTTATTGGAGTTTTTGATAACGATGTTGCGATTTGCTCAACAGTTTAATTTGAGTATTTTGGCAAAGCTCCTTCTGTTTATTTGGTTTTCCATCCATCCATTAAATGTGGGTATACTTTTCAGTATTGCACAGACCCACCAAAACAGATCCTTTGTACAAGTTTATTTGAATATCCTCAATTATTTCTACTAACTCTGGGGTAGAAGTGCTAGTCTCTCTGCCAGTGTGTGCTTGGCGAATACTATGCTGAGGTCAGCAGTCCTGAAGCGGACTCGTGACTAGGTTTGTGCTTTTTAATGAACCCTGTGTGTTCGCAGGCCTGAAGGTGATAGTACAGTACACTCGTATGTAATGGCATGGGATGGCTCATTATAGAGTGGCATAACAATTCTCACATTAATTTTCCAGCATCCAGTTTTTAATTAATCCAGTAGGCAGTCTTAAACACAGGGTACACAAATTGCCTTCGGCCTCATAATTAATTCTAATGGAAGAAATTAAAAATTGGTGGGGTGTGTTTGGATTGTTCGGCTGTGTTACTGTGGTTTCGGGCTCGCTGAAGCGACGCTGTCACCGACAAGGATCTCTCGCCACCCTGACCAAAGTGGCAATCTCCACTCAGCGGTGCACGAGAAGGGGATTTTACTCGCCCACATAAAAGTCTGCAAGACTGGGGCCACCGTCCATGTCTGTGTGCTTTGCTTCAAATTCCTGGCCCCTCAGAAAAGCTTTCTCCAGCATAGCCGTATTTTTTCCTTGCTATTTGTCCATTTAGAGTCAATGATTTGTTGCTTTTGACCTCACAGAGCACACATCGACACCCATTTTTTCCTCATGTTAAAATGGATTGCTTTTCATGTGTGTGGCTGTCCTTGGATTCCAGCCAGCAGTATTTGATATCTACAGTACCTGTTGAACCAGTGGGAGCTGCACTGGAAGCCTCTATCCTATCATCATCACTGATCCTTTTCCCCTGAAGACCTCTCAGGTTTTAAATTAGACACCTTTTCATTTCAGCATGTTCTCTGGCTCTTCCAATCTTATTCAGCTTCGCACAGTATGAGAAAATTGCTTTAGTTCATCAGTTCAGCATGTTTTATCTTCTGCTGCTCCCACAACAGACCTCTGCACATTCTGGTGTGTAACGCAGCTGTGTGCACGCAACCATGGACCCTCACAGAGGACGGCCTGGAGTCAACCTTCCAGATCTGCCATCTGGGGCACTTCCTGCTCGTCCAGTGCCTGCAGGACGTGCTGCGTCGCTCAGCTCCCGCCCGTGTTGTGGTGGTATCATCTGAGTCGCACAGGTAAATACAGCCCACTGGGATAGAATAGCTCAGTCGCTTTAGTTCGGTACGGTCGCACTAATGTGTTGACACAATGAGTCACCAAGAGCAATGTAGAAATGAAATAAAATGACTGTGTTCCTCTAATCAGCAGACAGTAATGTCTTACACTTTCTCACAGAGAACTTGATGCAGGAGGATAAAATGTGATTTTAAGTTGGTCAGACTGAGTTTACACTATGTAGCGATAAAGAACACCACAAGCACTCTACTGTACTACTTCAGCAAGTCTTCAAATCCATTTTTGCACTGTTCCCTACAAACCGATAGATCCGTTTTAATGCCTATTGTCAAATATGTCAGCCTCACTCACTGAAAACTCATTTCCCTTCATAAGCTGTCACTGTGAATTAAAAGCATCATCAACATGATGGATGGACTCCGGCTGAAAATTCACTTTGATCACATATCTGCTCTTTTCTCTCTGACCCCCAGACTCAGCCTTTTTTCCCCTCCTTTTTCCTCTGTCTGCCATTGTTTTTAGAGTCTTATCATTCTTTTTTCTTTCTTAGCACGACAGCTACCCTGTCTGTTTTTCTCATTGTACAGTAGACGGGCCTGATATCTCGCGGTGATCTGTGGGGCCGGGGCCCCGAGCCATGTGTTTCAGAGCCACTGAGTAGACGTGTGTGTGCGTGTGTGTGCGACATTGATCCCGGCTTCAGTCAGTTGGACGGCCATGCTGAGTGATTGATTGGAGCTCGGAAGAGTGACCTGAGACAAAGCGAACATACAGAGTTATTCTAGCAAATCAAACAGCACCAGTTTAATAGGAGCCCTTGTGTATGAGTTATGTTATACAGGCTGCCATGCATGAGAAGACAGGAGGGGTTGTGGAGACAGTTTGACGCCCTGAGGGGTCACACTGCTGTAGGAAAAGTTAGTGAAAGACGAGGGAAAACAGATCCTGAGTTATTGACATTGGAATTGGTCAAAAAGGCTGTTTTGTCTGGGAAAAGAGGTAAAATGATTTATACATATTGCAAGGGCAAGAATTCCAAGTTATTCTTCTCACAGTTTGACCTACAGTCTCCTTTTTCCCCTCACGTAAACTCACCTTTCCTTCTCCCCGAGCCGCGGTGACTTTAACCCCTTCAAAGGGGGCTTAGGCAGGACTAGAGCGAGTCAGTTACACACTGTCACTGACCAGACGAGCAGAAATAGACAATATCTCATATTACATCTCCCCATTCTGTCCACCTCATCCCAGACCTATATTACATCTCTTGATGTCGCTCCCTTTTTTGTTTGAGTTATTTTCACTTTCCGCTGATTTCCTGTTTATTCACTTAGCCTCCTCACGAGCCGCGTCTGACCTGTGACCTGGCAGCATATTGTATTCCCTAAGCTCTTTGTCTGCTGGTAAAGCACTGACCTCCTGTGTGAGGGACAGGGGTGGGAGAGACGGACACACGAGTAATGGTTGGAGCCTTTATCGCTTTCCACCACCGGGGCTTACTGTGGAATTGGCCAAGTGCATATCTCCTTTTTGGTCAAAGCTATATCACATCTGGTCAAACAAGCTGAGATGATATCCAAAGATCTGAAACGCAGCCCTGACCAGGTCTCATCACGCAGGCGAATTGGCTGCAAAACCGGATCACTTGACGCAGTTTTGCCGTAATGTGTTCACGTTAAAAAGTAGACGCTCAAGCGATTGATTTATACACCTCCACTTGCAGAAGTAGTTATGAAGTCGCGGCATGAAATGAAAAACCCTGCAGATGTTGTAATTTAGCCGAGCAGGGATGTTGCGACAGTAAACAAGAGCCAGCAAGCTTGTAAAATCCAGAAGAGGAACCCAGGTGACACTTTGATTGGTTGTTTTCTAATGACTGGATTAATCTGAAGGGATGTTTTCTCAGTATGTTGAAGCATGTCTCTTCCTCTCACTGCCTCTGTCACCCACCGAAGGTGTACTTTTACTCTCGCACATCTGTATTTTCAAACTTATTGTGGAGCTGCACAAGAGCTCGATGAGTAGTGTGCTGTTTAAGAGGCCTTGTCAAACATCTGGAGCTTAACTGCTCTGTCGCAGGCGATTAAAGAACGCGGTGTCACATCCTCGATCGGTATACAGGCTGCGGCGCACATCTGGTGGCTGACGCACACATAAGATCGCAGCCTGACCACGCTTGATCTGCGTTTCAGGTTCACAGACCTGTTAGACTCAGGTGGGAAGGTGGACTTGGACTTGCTGTCTCCAGCCAAGCAGCGGTACTGGTCCATGCTGGCGTACAACCGGGCCAAACTGTGCAACATCCTCTTCAGCAACGAGCTCCACCGTCGGCTCTCCCCTTACGGCGTCACTTCCAATGCGGTGCACCCCGGGAACATGATGTACACGTCCATTCACAGGAGCTGGTGGCTGATGACGTTTCTCTTCACGCTGGCCCGACCTTTTACCAAGTCCATGGTAAGAGAGAGAACCTGTTTTTTCAAAGTTACGTAACGCTGGATCCGATTTGTCGGTTTAGACTTGAGCAGGACTACCTCTGGAGACCCTGCATGCCCCTCACTCAGCTTATATATTTGTCTTGGTCCGTTCCTGGTGGAGGAAAGATACAGGATGGAGAGGGGATGAACTAATGAACGCTGAGGCATCGGGGGGAGAGACTGCGGGTCTCATAGATAGTGCTTCTCATTGGCGTGTTTTCCTTTTCTTTGTGTCACTGTTTATTTAACTGCCTGAGTCAGTTCCCCTGTCCTCTCTGAAGGGTAGGCCTCCTTCCAGATCCTGTGCACCCACACTATTAGGTTACAGTAAATATTCCGCACAAGCCTCCGCTTGTACTGGAGAGCAGATCGTTCGTTCACTGTCCGAGATGTTTTTACCACATCTCCCCGTCCCATCAGTGGAAATAATTCTATATGATTCTCACAGAAAAAGAGAGTCTGGATTAGACCCTGGTTGTGGAACCAAACCAACCAACAAGGACGACATACCTGCTCCTTTTAATGGGTTGCTCTTCATTTTGTGTGACCTGTGTTTGATTCTGAGGTAAATGTGGTGATAGCTTTTATTATCTTTTAATGTTTTATTATTTATTATTATCACAGCTCTCATTGAGCTGTGCCCATGTGAAAATTGTGATCTCCAAAACAGAGTTGAAGCAGGTAGAGGCATCTGAATGAAAGTGCACGCTAGATCGGGGTAGGAGCATGTTCTCACTGGGTGTGTGCCTGTAAGGTGACATTAGGAGCCTCAGGTTAATGTCTGTGGATATGAATGATACAATCCCACACTGTGATTTATTTCCATCTAAGCTGTATCCTCTGCTCTGCAGCACTTTTCAATTGATAGTGGCGCCCTTCCCTGTAGGCTCCATTGTCTCCTAATATATGCTTTAGTTTGACTATTACATCTTTCCATTAGCTGCTCTGCATACTTTATCAATTTAGTGTTTGGACTGAAGGGAAAATGTAATGTGTTGAGAGGCAGCGTGCGCGAGTTTTAGTGGATCCGGTGGATCCATCTCACCTGACAGACACGGGGCCTCGGGCTGTCATTCATTCTTCTCTCCTCCATCTGACAGATGATGAGAGATGAGAGGAGCTACTCCTCGGCACCTTTTACAAAATGCCAACCTGAACATTTCCTCAGTCGGACCGATTCCGTCACGGAACGCCCCCTCCTCCTCCTTTACCCTCAGAAACATTTATCTCAGCTCCTCAACACATGTAATCGCTGACATATTTCTCTGCGATACGGTTTTTCTACATTAAAATAGTAAGCCGTTAATGTTTTGGATGCGGGCATACAAACGTAATTAGTAAAGCGCTTTCTCCTCCAGAAGGAGGCTTTTCTATAATTAAATGTAGTGCTGTTGTTAGTAAATATTAAAGGACAAAGGTAGAGCTATTAATTAAATTCTGCTGTGCTGACTCAGCGATTATCTAAACTTCATGTCCGATAAAGGCCACACGCAGACGCACACGGATTCAGAGGCACACCCTTAAGCTTAGCACTTACTCTTATTTAAATCTGAGGCTCGATAAGGCCCCTGAAGGTGTATCCTCCTTAAAATCCCACTCCTCACTCCTTCAGCCCCCACATTAAGGGCTTAATAAAACAGTGATATTATTTCCGTTATTGGTTGCCGGGATATGAAGATGCTATCGCTTTAATTGCTTGCGTACGCTTGCGGGATCCACAGAGATTGTTCTGGGATGCAAACACAAGCAGAATGTCGACTTCAAAAAACAACCACAAAGCCCCCCCGTGTGTGTTCTTGTGCAAATAGCCTTATTTAAAACACGAGCTGGGGCCTACAGGTGCGTTACACATTGAGGAGCGCCGCCATGAAGGTGCGTGGATTTACTTATGATCCTTAATCCTGACTGTTGTCCTGGTGAGGAGTCTCACCCTGGGCCCCACCCTTGTGCTGCTTCTTTTATCAGCTCCTCACGCTCATTGTTCTGATACCATATCTGCAACGATTATTGCCAACATTTATTTTGGATGGACTTTTTAAAAAAAAAAAGAAGTAATCTTTGTGTTTTGGATTCCACTTAAGGCAAAGAAACTTCTCCATTAGTGTGGAGCACAGCCCACTCTGCCATTGATGCACAGAACTGATTCCATTTTGCTGAGTTGAGAAATGCGTCTATAAAGAGCCATGACATTTTAATCAGCCCAACTATCTCTCACTAACGTCATGTTCCCCTCCCCGCGCCTTCATCTACTTATCAGAGATTGTCCGACCAGGCTGGGAACTCCTGTTTCTTTTAATTCGGCGTGTTTAGAGTGGGAGTTTTCGCTCTGTCCTTCGGAGAGATTATCAGCTCTGAGCGATCTGGCCCGCAGTGGCGCGTGCTTCACAGCGTATCCCTGGTGTATATGTGTGTATTAAAGAGAGTCAGACCGAGGCAGTGATTATCACACTCCCCTTTGATGCTCCAAACTTGATTGATTTGATTCTGATCGGTTTATTTCATCTAGGATTTCAGGCATTTAAGGACATGTCTATAAGCTTATCAGACGACTTATTTTGATTCAGCATGTGCCTGTGCAATTTTACAGGCCTGAATATGGACATAATATCTCTTTCATTCTAAAGATGCAGGAGTTAATGTGTAAGGTGACTCTGTTGTTAAACGGTAAACGCCACAATAATCCCCAACAGGTAAATAAAATCAAAATATAAATCTCTTTCTTCATTGTTTACGTGAATAAAACCAAATACAGTAACAGAGCAGATTTGGGTTGGTCAGATCGGCATCCACTACCCAACCCTAAACACGTACGTGCACGCATAAACACATTATGATTTTTAGTGACAGGGCTACTTATTAGTTTGACTTTAACCTTTGTGAAGTTGTCACTGTCTTGCAACGCTGTAACACTGACCATGTGACATTTTGTTGACTGACTGATTGCTCCCTAAAGGTGGGTGCACCCTCAGGCTCTAAGCAGCTGTGCTCAGCCTACACTCATCTAATCTATACCTTAACTATAGGCAGACAGTGCTGGGTTGAATGGGGATCAGTGTGGTCTGTGGCTCCAGGACCTCATCATCCCCTGTAATGGATAGGAGGAGGGGAGGGAGGTGGACCACAGAGGCTCCATTGGTCCAATCAGACACCTCACTTCCCCTAGGGGCAGTTTCATCACTGCCCCCCCTCAGTCCCATGCTTCTTAGTGTTTTAGTGTGATTATTTCACCCAGAATCTTGCCTCAGGCACCAGGCCACCTTTTTACATATGCACAGGCTGAACTTTTGACCAGGCGGCAGCGCTCAGCGCTGTATTACAGAAACGGTTGTTCTGTCAGGAGAAGTGGGACCGCCAGTACCTACCGTGACCAGGAGCTGTCTCCTCCAGCTCAGGGGGTTAACCCCAGAGACTTCTCCTGCAGCAAAGGCATTCAGCAGTACCGTGTTAGCAGACACACAGTCAGGTTGGCTGGATGGCGCTGTCTGCGAGCCCAGCAGCCACTTTGACATCAGCGTTCTTTATCGGTTTCACTCCTGCAGACAGACGTAAGGTCAGGTGCTCTATCTGCTGTCTGGTGTAGCACACAGACGCAGTGGCTCGGCTGTACAACCAGGCAACCCGTGCCTGTGTGTGTGTGCGTGTGCATGCACGTAGTCTGCTCTTGTGCGTGGTGCTCGACCATGTGGAAAACCAGAGGAGCAGAGGTCCCAATCTCCCCGACAGCCCCCCCTACGTCTCCTCTGTGGGGTTAGATGAGCTGCCAGGCCCCTGTAATAGAGTCCTCTTGGATGATTAGGAGCTACACAGGAGGGGGTCAGCTCCAGCCTGACTGGAGACACTGTTAGTTTCAATAGTGTGGACAGAATATTACACATTATGCTAACTAGTGTGAGGCTCACCTACTTAAGAGTACTCTTAAGACACACCCTCATCTTTATTTTTATAAATGTATCTGTCCCTCTATTTTTAGTGATTAAATAGATGTGTTGCTCCTGTCAGTTGCTTCCTGCGATGCTGCTGCAACCGTACGAGAGGAAGACGTTGAGAGAGGAAGATGTGTTGGTGTGGGGATGGATAAAAGCATACAATCCCATTTGGCGGTATTGACATGTGTGTTCCTGCCCAATCCTGTTACTGGGATTATTGTCCATGGAGATACCATTTCATTAAAGAAAACACACACACACACACGCACGCACACACACACACACACACACACACACACACACACACACACACACACACACACACACACGCGCTCATACTCACACTCAGATGGCCCGAGGCCTGGTTATGTGGTCCATTGCACAGGGAAACTGTGTAAATGGTTTATTGTGGATGAGTTGATGTGATGGAAAGCGTGTCTGGATCAATAAAGAACCAATCAAATGCTGACAGTCTGCTACTGTACGCAGTCAGTCACTCACCCCTCCTGCCTGTATACATACAACACAAGCGTGACGGGTCATGAACAATATCCACGTTGAATATGGAATTAGTCACAGCGCCAGAAGGTACTTTTTTTTGGCAAACATTTAAAATGTGGCTTACTCTGCTTGATAATATGTATTTTCAACCTGAGAGAATACATTTCCTCATGTCTTCCTGTGACTGTTTCTTTGCTCTGGAAACCTGAAGACCTCAACCACATCCTACCTGCTCCTTTCAGACACCTCAGGGAGGCCATTAGGATGTCTCCCCATGCCCGAGTTGTCTGAGTCTGGGCTGAGACTGAGTTGGCGCTGGGCTAAATTACCCCAGAGCCACAGGTCAGAGACAGCTATACCCTCATTGCCAAGAGACTCTATCTCCTTCTAATAGAAGAGATCAGAACAGGCCAAAGAGAAAGTGACCTGGCCGCTGAGACATCCTTTACCAACTTACACTCGACTTTTCAAGATGCCCCTGCAGCTGCTCCATCTCTGCTACCTTCAAAACCCCAGGGTTTTCTCTCCTGTGACCCACAGAGAGGAAAAAGACGCGACCTATCCCCTTTTCCTCACCCATCCCCTCTTTCCCACCACTGACCGCTCCTGAACAAACACGGAGAACGTTCACTCCCCTCTTTGTTGTCACACGGTCTGGGAGGTGGGGTGCTGATGGACTATTTTTCAAATTGATTTCAAAAATGTACATAAGCAGCCGATCCCCTAGCCCAGATTACCTATTGATTTTTAATATGAAAAGCTCATTATATAAGCAGGAACGGCAACACAAAAAGCTAGCCAACCTTTGCATAAATCCTTTAATTGAATTTCCAGAGCCCGTGGTTCTACATTTTTTAATTAAATCCATTTCTTTTTTTAAGGGTTGCTGTGTAATTTGCATGCTGTGAAGTGGGTGCTGTCCCAGATAAAGTGCCATTGATCCTTATTAAGGCTCACCTCTGGGCTCGCTGAAAACCAACCGCAGAAATTAAATGTGCTCATGGTGCATACACTTATTGCCCGCATGATAGGATTAGAGGGAGAGAGGGAGAGAAAAATGGAGAGAGAAGGAATGATGGGGCAAGGGGTGTGGAGAGAGGGGGGGCTATTATTAATAGTTGTTCATATTAATGTAATATTTCACCTTTCCTCCTCTGGGTGAGATCGTAAAGTTCTTGTTTAGGTCTGGGTTTTATTCGGGTATCTCTTCAGATCCACCAGGGTCTGCTCTGCGGCTCCCTCCTGCTGTAATTTCACAGTTTGATGGCAACATTTACATCTGCGGCAGATGCAGACACATGTTTGTTTTCCTGTTGATCACCACTTTGTTGAAAACTGTCTCGTCTCCATTGCCCTCTAGATGGTGGGGGGCAGGGTGGAAGGGCAGCTTCTTTATCTGTTGGTTCAGATCAAATAAAAGTTCATGCTATAGTAGGCCTCCTTACCCTCCTTCAGCATCAGGTAACCCCCAGGAGGGAGCGAGTGAGCGGCAATTTTTTATCCCGCGTTTGTGCTGGATGATAGCAGGTGAAGCAGCCGTCTCCTTCCTTGTCTTCCTGTGTGGCTGTGTACAGATGGAGGAGTGAATCAATAGGGATTAACCTCTGACCTCAGCCACATACTTATAGGCCAGTTCTCGTTGCTCACACATCTCTCATCAGTTTCACTTAAACACTGAACCTCACTCAATAAGCCAGTGCACGCTAATTCATTTCAAAGATGGAGGACCCTTATCACCGACCTCTCTCGCTCTCTTTCTCTTTCTCATGTGTTAGTTGGTGAAATATAACGACCAATGATAATAATGACCAAAAATGTTCTCCCTTCCGAAATAAATTCAGCCTTGATTGCTATGCTTTCCCTCTCTTTCTCTTTCTCTCCCACTCTCTCTCTCTCTCTCTTTCACACACACGCACACACACACACACACACAAACACAAATTCCCTCATTTTCTCTAGATATATTGACATTGGCTGACAGATCGGTCTGATGTCTCTCTTGCGTACCTGTCCATGTGAAATCCCTGTGTGTGTGTGTGTGTGTGTGTGTGTGTGTGTGTGTGTGTGTGTGTGTGTGTGGTGCGTTGAGCAGTGCAGTGTCAGCAGCATATGCTGCAAGTATTGACCCACGCCTGTCCTCTGCTCTGACTGGCTCTTGTCCCTAACTTGTCATCCCTCTTCTTCCCCTTCCTTCTCCGCTCTTCTACTTCTACACATTCACGAGTCATTTAAAATATTTCACAACTTTCACAAAAACATTTCCCTCCCCCGACTTCTGCCCTTTTTTTTTTTAATTAGCGGCAGTGGCTGGATTGTGTTTTCTTTTGCCATAAAGCCCTGCATTATTATTCTCCTGGTTTAAAGCGTGTGCATCAGATGGGGGTTAGAGATGTGAATGACCTCAGTAATGCACAGACTACCTGGAAGCTCAGCAATGCTTTTAAGCCACATGCAGGTTCACATAATGCTCATCACTGAGTGGTGCTGGAAGGTCAAAGCCTACACAGAGGAGCGTTTCTTCTCTCCTGGGACAACCTTAAACATGAGGAGCGTGACACCTTTCCCTTCCCACCGAATGTATAAAGCGAGGCCTCATTTTCTGTATTTACATTTTCTTTTTGCCAACAGTCTTCTATTTGCATTTTAAAAGTGAAGCCATCCCACAAATGACTCTTTCCCCTGTTTCTTTCAGTGCATCCCTCTCTTTTGGCGTGTAGAAGCAGACAGTTGCTGCTCGCTGGGATGGAGCAAAAGCCTTTGATTTCCCTCATTTCATTTTATAATCAAATCAATCTGACTAAGAGAGCTCGGTTTCTCTTCTGTCCTCCTCTAACCAGTCACCCATACATATTTACACTCACCCACACTCACAAGCATATCTGCCCATGTATTGGGGACCCCCCCCTCCCCCGAGGGGTTAGACCACTCTATGTGTTATCGATTGCATCGCTGTTGCATGTTGCGCTCAATCATGTGTTCCATGCGTCTAGTGTTGCCCTCTCCCACCTGGCCCATTACATTAGACTAATGCATTCACTCATTGATTAGTCATTACGCTTAGGCCCAATCAGCCAATCGCCTGGCTGGTTTGACTCTACTTGACCTCTGACCCCTGGCTTTCATGTCATGTGGCTGGCTCTAACATGTTAAACACACACAGGCGTAACTCACAGCTCCGTCTGATACGTACCAGACTTGTTTGCTACCTGTATGACGTTCAATACTGATGGAATTCTCGCACGTTTCCTAATCACATGCAACAGAGAGCTATAGATTTTTATCATCGAGCACGGAACTGTTGAACCTGCCATTGATCTTGAGATTTGTCGTGAATGAGCTCGCTGATTGGAGCTGATAAGAGCTCCTTTCAGGAGTCAGAGTCGAACCATGATGTATGAAATGTTTTCTATTGTTTTCATTCCTTTGTCAACCCTCATCATGTCTCCAAGGGAATCGGCCATTTTACAATTGTACACTACTGCGAGAAATACGAAGGATTTTACACTTCTTTATGTAAACAAGACTATGAAGTGGACCTTTAATTACTTCTTTTCTGGCAAAAATGTTTGAATTACTCATAATTCAACTACCTGTGAGGGTGTTCTGATGTCTTTTGTAGTGCTAAGGTTTTAGTAGCAGTGCCACATTTTCAAATTTGGACTCAAACCAGGATTTTATCCCCCAATAAACTCTAATTTTCCTGCCTCTGTGTACTGGTCTAAGTCCAAACAAGAGAGAGGAGGAAGAGTGTGAGTCAAACAACTAGAGACAGATGTCCTCACTGGATATGAGAGGGCTCCTCCGTGTCTGTGCATCAAATTTGTATTGAATAGGAAATTAATGATCGGGTAATTTCATCGATGTTTCTGGCATTGAGCGTATAAACAAAATGATCTTTTGAAACATTGTGGGAGCGCTGCACCCTGGAGGGGTCGTAGTGGGCGGGAAGAGAAGTCCCCGTTGTGCTTAAGAAAGAATAAGTCCATGTTAAGTCTATAGTGTATTGGAAAAGTGAGCGGACGGATCGATGGGGACTTGGTGCTTGAGACACACTTTAATTCTATTATTTTCTTTCAGATTTCTTTCCTCCCACATCCATCTCAGCCCAGCAGTGACAGATTTTATACGGATTGCTGACACTGTCATGAAGACGGATTTGAATTTATTGAGCACTTTCAAAAGGAACTTTGTTGTGTTTTTATCAGTAAAACCCTGGAGGGCCGTAGTCCAATTGGAATTGTAGTCCATGTGGTTTAACATGGTTTCAATCACATGTTTCCTGCCTCTTTTTTTTTTGCGTGTGTCAGGTCAATGTTGCTCCTGCACGGAAGTCTTCAGAATCCAACTTTCTCAAAGACGGAGCGAGTCTATCTCTTTTACAGATGGGAGCAGATCAAAGAGGCGAGTGGAGGCGAGTGGAGACGAGCAGAGCAAACTTGTTTAATTAAATGGAAGCGATGAAATGATTCTTTGATGCATCTCTTGGATGCGCAGTTACGCAGTATTACATGTGATTTTGAGTGTGAGGTGTCTCAGCAGAGGGTGGGACAGGAGGAGGTGTTGCAGACACAAGGAAGGAGTGGAGGATGTAGCGAGCTTGATGAAGTTCCTGATTATTCCACCTCCTCTGGCACAGGGAGGGGTTTTGAATGCCATTTGGGTCAGCGCTCTTTATGGAGCCACATCTATGAAATACATCTTTCCCTTTCTTTCTGTCCCTCTTTCTTTTTTCCCTCCTCCACCCAGGCTCTTTCTCTCCCTCTGCTCTAATTGGAGGTGCAGTAAAGGTGTGTGGGGTCAGTGCCTCCTCAAGGTGAGGCCTCCTGTGCGTCTCACACTGATGCTCCCCTTCAGATGCATCTACCAACGGATGTGATCGTGCCTGCTGCTCCAGCTACCAAATTTCTGCTTCGCTCACAAAACCCACAGTCCTAAATCTACTGTCTGCACCTCAAATAACTTAACTCACAGCTCTAACCCTCCTCTGTTCTAAGTTTCTTTCAGTAATATATAGTGTATCTGTAGCTTTATGTTTCTCCCTCTCTTCACTCCTCTCGTCTCCCGTGTCCTTGTGCCAGCCTGTTAAAGCCAGAGGGCACGCTGCAGGTGAATCAGAGAGGGAGGTCTGCCAACCTGCTTAGCGGGAGGCCTGTGCCACGGATTCCAAGGCCTCCAGAGAAATGGAAGAGAAGGAGGATGTGAGAGGAGGAGAAGAATTTGGAGAGTTCATCAGAGGAGCGAAGAAAAATTAAAATACACAAAAAATTGCAGAAAAGCCAGATTATAAACAGTGAAAGAAAGAAGTTGCCGCTGTTATTCCTCCTGTGTGTAGTGCTGTAGACCTGGAGCAACAGTCAGGCACGATATGAGTGCCAGCCCAGTACCTTTCCTGACCAGTAGGGGTCATTGTAGTTCAACTGACTGAGCTTCAGCTGCGGGACAGACAGCTGCGGTTCATAACTCTGCCATAACTCTGTTATCCCAATCTTCTCCCATTGTGTAAACTTAAATGGAAATAAAACAGCCTTTATTTAATCAGGTAAATTAAATTACCCACACATTTTTTCATCGTTTTACTTATTCTGGCCGTAAAACCTGCTGGAACACGCGTCACAGCCGCTGAACTTTTGCAGGAGGCTCTGGGTCATTTAAGCAGATGGACTGTTGCTACAGAGCTTTGTTGTTAAAGTCTTCATCACCCCTCATTGAGTCTGAACTAAAGTCAGAATCACAAAGATATATACCATCCAGTTTATACTTGTGAATGATGACAGTGTCCTGAGCTTCCCCTGCTATACCTCAAGATTAATTAATCTATCCTCTATGATGAAGAGGGCCGTGCCAAGTGTTTCTCTCCAGGTATTGTTTTAAATGGTATAGTTGAGAAAATAATTAGAGGCACTTTTTTCCTCTTCAGTTATTCCCCAATTATAAACTAAATTGTCTTTATGAGCTGACAAATTAATCGAATCCTTCCTCTCGGACCTTTAGAGAGTGACATTTTCCCCCCAAAAATCTTTACCTCCTATTTTTCTTCATCCTCCCCCTCGTTCTTTTTTCAAAAGTCCTCAAAAGTCTCCACTCTGAATTTGTGTCTACAAATTAAGCATGCCACCGCTGCCATTGACCTCCCCTGGATGAATATTAGATGAAGCAGCAGCCAATACTGAGTTCACGATGGCAACGATTTTAATGGCAGCGAGCAGCCATTAACAGTATATCTGAAAATAGACAGAGGATTTTCCATAGATCATTAATGACGGGAAATCTATCTTTCCTTTCCTCCATTTCTCCATATATATAATCTTTTCCCCAATCTCTCCGTTTGTCTAGCTTGCTGTATTTCACTCTTGTCATTAGTTTTTTATATTTGCGAACGGTGTATTTCAACTCACACGTGAGCCTTTTAGAGCTCACTATTAAAATGCATGGCGTACTTGAATGGAGCCCGCTAACGTCTGTTTAGTATATAATCCACGTCCCCTCCTTCCATATTCCTTGTTATTCTAGTTTAGTGCTGTAATCAAGCAGGGCTTGCCAATAAAGTTTATTGTACGGAGCTAAGTGTCAATATCACACACACACCTAGGGCAGAGAGGTCTCTTTAATTAGAATACTGTAGCTGTGTGTGTCAGTGTGTGTGTGTGTGTGTGTGTGTGTGTGTGTGTACACGTGCGTGCTCGCATGCAACTGTGATTTAGCAAAAGCATTTCTTCATTAATTGCACTTGAATTCTTCTTAATTTTACCCATCTTTCACCATGAATGCCTGTTTATCCTTGTGTCCGCATGAAAAAAACTTTAGGAAAAAATAAAATCACGACCCAGACATCCAAATTTTGCTCCATTTACAAGCAGATCGATGGCAGCTCTACATGACGACGGAGCCCGAGCCTGCATTGAGGCTGTACATGCAGTAATCCCCCTATATGATGTATTGATTAGGCCTGCTCCCTCTTTGTGTGGCTTTAATAAAGGTACAATTGTAAAGTAAAGGGAGAAAACTTGTGTGTTTGGCAGCTGCAGCTGTTTGGTATGAAAGCTCTGCTTTATATTAATGTTTTTCAGATGCCTTTTAATTCAGTCTTTTTTGGGGGGCGGAGCCAGTTTTCATTTCCCTCAAGGGCTCTATCTTCCTGTCTCCAATCTTTGCCATTTTCCCATTAGGTCACTTACAAACTGCCTGGTTAATATGTAGAATCACATTACTGATATGAATTCTTTGATAAAACACATTTTGAGCATGGGCAAAATTGAAAACACCTCCCACTCCTTAAACACCCAGAATCCCGTTGCGGTTAAGAAGGCGGGCTTGCAGCTTCAATCAAATAGTAAAACACAAAACCATTTCCCATTACAATGCAAAGATATTAAAGACAGATTAAAGGCACCGCGAGGGCGCCGCAGCCCCGCGCCAGCCACAGGCAGCCGTGCAGTCTGACGGCGAGCAGAGGAGACGAGGACAGAGGCGAGGCGGCGAGGGAGGAGAGGGGCAAACGCGCGACGTGGTGAGGGAGAGCAGATGGAGGAGTAATTTGCGTGGGATGTGGTAGATGGGGAAAACATGGCTGTGTGTCAGTGCTGAGCGATGCCTCCCGTTCTGTAAGAAATCAATTTAGGGTGGGACTGGGACGCCATGCATGCAATAATTGAATATTACTGCTTACTATCTCCTTCACGTGCACGAGCATCTGTGCTGCTTCGAAATGTATGAAAGAGTTCAAGTCATTGAAGAGGCTGAAGTACGGCAAACATTTATGATGAATCGTGGAGGAGTCTAAGAAGTTTCGCGCGCATGATGTCCCCCACCCCCCCCACCCCCCCCCCCCCCCCACCCCATCTCTCTTGTCGGTCAGCCTTGTCTGAATCTGGACTCTGACCCGTCAGGCCTGTCAATCCTGTCCGGGGCCACATGGCCTGATCAATAATCACAACTGTTAATCGATGAGCTTTTAAATAAGCATCGACTGTGCTTACAAGGTTAGCTCTGTTTATTGGTTTGCATTGGGCTAAGTAACACAATCAGCCGTTCATAAGCGTAGATATGTCTTCAAAGGAATAATAAAAAAAGTGGAGCCATCGCTCATACAGTTTGGCATTTTTGCCGGTTCTGGATCAAACCCTGCTATTTAGAACCGGGAATGTTGAAATACCACATGACAGTATTTCTATAGAGAGCCGTTTGTCTCCTCTAAAGGCACTTGTGGAGCGTATGTGATGGTATTCATCCCTACCTGCCATTAAATGACCAGAAGCAGCTCACAATTAGCGAGGAATTGATTAAATCAAATTTAATCCAATGTTTAATTTGGGCCTTATTTCCACGTGGCCTCTTTGTACAAATGCTCATTAATTCCTTGAAACGACATTAGGCCGCCCTGTTACACTATCATTTAATCATCTCCGAACGTAATAATCAGCCACCAATCACACTGGATGATCAGGAAATATTTAATTAGGATAATTACTCATTAATTTACAAGAGGAGCTGCCTTGGAAGGTGTCTTTTCGCTCCTGCAGTTTGTGTGCATGTCCCTTTTGTCGTCACCGCGCACACACGTGCACGCAGCGTGGTCATGGTAATATTCGTCACTGTCTGATTTATTGTAGCGAGGTTAGCGTAGCAGGCTGGGAACCACAGCATTTGTCTCCATTTCTTAATGGTATTTCAACAGCTTCTACACAAACAGCCATTTCTCATTTTAATGACTGAAAAAAATGACTTCCTGTGTATTTATAAGCGCTATATGTGCTTTTTTCTTTCCCCCCAGCAGGATGCAGATAAGCGCTTGTCTACGGGCTGCTGTTAGTAAGGCAAATTATATTTTATGTAATATTAATTATTTATTTTATCACCTGATTTTGAGTTTTGATTTATGCGTTAGCCGCTGGTGGTCATTTTACACTGGTTGATGTGATTATAATCACGTCTCTATTCACACACACACACACACACACACACACACACACACACACACACGGATACAGTACACACAGGGACGAAGATGTTTCCTGCAAGATCTGACAATTACAAGAGGGGCTTTTAATCAATCTAGAATGTAGCAAAGAGGGGCAACTAATGGCAGGGGAGGTGGAAAAGTAGGGATTACTCCCTCTCAATCTTTCTTCCTATTCCTCCATCCTTCGCTTTTCTTCATGTAGTCCGTCCCCTGCTATTTCCGCCTCTTTAAACAACTCCCCTCTCTTTCTTCTCCTTTTTTCTTGCTGCTCGTCGGGCTCCGTGTTTGACTATTAGCTGACACGCACACAGGGAGCATCGCTCATCTCCCCAATTTCTCCTCCTCCTGCCTCGCTCCTACCCTTCTCCTCTCCGCCTCCTTCTCACTTCTTTCTCTTGCTCCATGTATAACTATTAGCAGACATGCTCTCGGGGAGTCTGATGAATATTTTAGCAGCCGCAGGGAGGGGCTGCACTCCTCCTTCTACTCCTCAGCTTTCAACACAACTAATGGACCAGAGTCTGTGTTTTTCTTCCGCCCAACTTTACATCACGCCTCGAGTTTCCTCACGGCGCCGGGACACAAACTGTGAGGGGAGACTCTTTACCCAGGCTTTTATTACACAAGGCTTGCAAAGATGGACTGGAAGCACTGGGGCTGATTGGACTAACCAGGGCCCTGTTGTACATATCGCTCGTTGATTCACCTTTAAGCTGCAGCATCCTTCACTGCACCTTTTACTGTAACTAGGATTCACCAAGCATTTCCAGAATTTCCTGACTAAATATAAATTTGTCTATGAGACAAAGATGCTTTATTTGTCATTATACAATTGAATTGCAGAACTAAATTATACTGGACGTCCTTCCAGGTCTTCCTCGTCGGCATTTAAACGCATCCTGAACCATTTTTTCAGTCCTGTCGTCGCACTCTTGCACCCTCATTATCTTGTCTCCACCGTTAACTTTCCTTTTGTCCTTTCACACCTTCCAGGTCTTCTTTCTCTGCGTGGTACAGTATTTTTGCCGTGTGTATGTGTGCGCGCGCGTGTGTGTGCGCACGCTAATCCTTAGATGAGGGGCTGGTGGTTAAATCATGATGCATAGTCCGGGGCTGCTCTGGCCACTGTCATTAATCAGTGCAGGGGCGGGGGACGTATCTGCTTTTTATCCATCTCTTAAATCAGTCACTGCAGCTATCGGCAGCCCTCCCTCCCACCCCCGCCTTCCCCTCTCCATCTCCTCCCTCTTCCCTGACCCTCCCTCCCTCCCCCCCCCCTCCCCAGGCCGCTGATTGAAGTGGCATTGTTTGGGAGACAAGCGGCGCTCAATCAATAGGCAGTCTCACTAAATTACCGTTTGCATGAAAAATGAAGGGCTGCCTAACCTGACTCTATTCAGCTGGAGATGTGCTTTGTGTGTGTGTGTGTGTGTGTGTGTGTGTGTGTGTTTGCCAGGGGACAGCAAAGACAAAGTGCCCAAGTCATAAACGCAGGTTGTGTGTCTCTGTGTTACGGTGTAAAATCTTTGGTGGTCCACCTACGGCTGCGTAGGGACGCGGGGGGAAACAGGAGCTTGGGGTGTTTCCTGGTCACGTATCGATCACGGCTTGTTAAGGACCTCTGCTGTGGTCACCCTTCCCCTTCACCCTTCAACTTTACCTTTGACCCGCACCCTCTCCTGACCCCGTCCCGCCGTTTAGCTCGTCCGCTGAGAGAGACGCAGGATGAATAGCTCAGTTTGGGTTTTCGCACATGAGCGTAAACTATGGGAAAGAAGGTGCTTTGCTGGGCTTGTGTATAGATTTTAGATGTCTGATGTAGGGTGGGGTGAGGTCTGAACCTCTCTGCCTGCTCGTGCTCCGCCGTGACCCCATGGCTATTAATCATTTCTAGATCTGTGTTTACCCTCAGTTCTGCTCTCTAGCCCATAAGCACCTAGAGGGGCAATTAGAGGTGGATCCGCTGCCCCAGAGCAGAGAATTACCCCCCTCTCCTGGTCACATGGTCTGCGTGAACCTCTGAGGATGGGCGGCGAGTTTCAGCCAAGAATGTTTTCCTTCACTTTAAGAGGGAATTCGGCCATTGCAGCCCCGCTATTAGACTTGTATCGGAATGTTTTCATTTTTGCATATCTTTGTCCTGAATGCGTGCCCGTGCGCATGCACGCGTTTGCCTCCCACCCCCACAGGGAGCACCAAACATGCATTAGTATAAGTTGCGCAGGCTGAGTCGCATCCAGTGTACATATGGTAATGAACGGTGTGTGTGGAACATGTCAGCCACCTCATCATGTAAAAGCCTTGGTGTACAGGAGGGGAGCATGGAGGGCTGGCAGGTAGGCATTAGCCAATATAATGGCCTCTATTTTTACACCGCAGTTGAAGAGGCGATGCTTATAAAGGATTCAAATGTGGGAAGTGCGGCGAGGAGGGGCCCATAAGCTGACAAGCGAGAGAATAAAACGGCTCGTCAGTGTGTTTGTGCCAGTGTGCTACTTTGTGTGCGGACACGCGGCGCCGCTTTTCATTAATGAGCAGTCAAGTGGCGACGCATAACCCGTGCTTATGTTTCTCGGATTGATCATTGGCGTGCTTCGAGTTTTAAGGTTTCTAGTCACCTGCCTGGGTTCCTCACCTGCTGGATCGTGGGATGCCAAATTTAAGGGTTGAAAGACGGCAACCTTTGTCCCGATGTCCGCTGAACTTCAGGTTTTAAGATGGGTTCCAGTGGTCACAAACGTCTTCACCCAGCTTTCCTGGCGTCGGCAGCTGGATGGAGTGTACCAGAATCTCATCCTGAGTGAATGCAGGCCTGGCCTGGGCCCAGGGAGGTTGTTAATCTCCGTGTGTATGACATGTTTGAGCTCGGGGTATTGTACTGTATGTTTCCCTCTCACTCAGCTGTACTTAATGTAGCCCATAAAGGCTACACAACAATAAGCTACGCCTGGCACTCAGGCCACCATTCTGCACTACACTAGCCCACTGAGCAGGATAAATGACTCCTATAAACCTGTCACACACATACATACACACACACACACCGGAACGCGGGCAGACTATGGGAAGCCATCTTCCTGGCTGGGGCAGATCTGCCGCAGTTCTCCGTGCGCTCGTGGGAAGTTTGTCCCGCTCTGTGCTGCTCTGGGTAATAACCCAAGTGCTGCTCGTAAAGGTCTGAGCTAAGAAATATGGATGCGAAAGGCTTCTTGTTATCTGGGGTCCTTACGCTCAAAGGGTATTAATGGAAGCTCAACATTCACGTGAAGGTTCCATTATGCATCGGCGCATCAGACCCAATTGGCGTGATCCTTTTCCATCCCTTCACCTCAGCCCGTTTAATCAGTAACAGGAGACAGATCCAACTTTCTTATTGTGGGGATCCTCCCTCTTCAATTCACCGAGAAGACTCCACTACATTAAGAGAGCCCTTCCACGTGATGGCTTGCCACAATTTTCATAAATGAATGCCATTTATTCTGCATAATACCTTATAAATATACAACGCGCGTATGAGATCCGGTTAAGCATCAGTGACCAGACGGCTCTGTGCTATGTTTGGGCGCGCGCGCTGCCTTTGCAACTCCGTGTTCTTCTCGCACTGCTTCTGATTGTACACGCCACTCTTCCCAATCTCTGCGATTGACGATTGATTATGATCATCTTTACAAAAAACACCCAGTAACCGTCCTGACTGAGTGCTTTTGTTGTGGAAGCGGTGAAAGAGCGATTAGTCTATTTATGGATCCACCGTGGTGTTTATCAGTCACCCACCGACTGTGGCACAGACAGCATCATCTGGCCCCTCGTGTTGCTTTTAATGATTTTTCTGTTAAAGATGTCAGTGTCATGTTGCTTTTGTTATTCCCACAGTCGTCCTGGCAACCGCAAATGAAAATGGCTCGGCGGCGCTCAACTTTATTTAGATAAAAATGTAAATGTGATGTAAATCCTAATATTTATTCTTTCACTTAAAAAGAAGAAAATGAAAAAGGCTGAACACATTATCTCTGTATTTTTATGTCTTGCCTATTTTTTTTTTCCCACCAGCAGTGGTATTCATAAATAAACCGCGTAGATAATAGTCGTCGACGAGAAATCCATTTTCATTCTTGATATTTATTCAAGCACTTCTCTCCCGTGTTTATACAATCCGGAGTATTAAAAGATTGATTCAATTTGATGTTTGGGAATCAAATGCAAACAAAAACAGATGCTTGTGTCTTGCGCCCCGCCCCCCCCACAACCGCCCAAAAAGCCGAGGTGGTATTGTGGTTTATGTAAAAGCCCTGAGCTCTATTCTCAGCGAGGGTAGAGCGTGATGGTGAGGGTAGTGCCACAGCACGCCGCAGTCCTGTGTGGGTGAGCACGGCGAGCTTAAAGATGACTGAGACGCTACTGCTGGTAGAACATGACCCGATTTTAATTATGTGAATGGGTCTGTGTGCCGACCTACAGCCCGACCTTGTTTGAAATTATTTTCATCCATTCATTGTTTTTTGTTAATTATTACTTAATAATTATTACTTAATATGAATGATTCTTGCAATCAACAGAGAAAATCTACTGTGCATCCTTAGCATTTGCAGCATATATACGGTACATCTATCAGGTCTGATGCCAAGGAGACTCCGACGTGTGATAATCCCCTTGATCTTATTTTTGGATTTTGTTCAGCAGCTTTTTGGATTTAAATGTGAGTCTCTGTGGTGGGGGTGGATTTTCAAATATCATTAGCAGCGTTAATATTTCAGCGTTATATTTTTCAAATTTTAAAAGTTAATTCGACATGTATTTGTGGATCGAATGGACTTTAAACCTGAGTCTAATGGCACAAGGTTAGCATTTACTGGGACAGTCAAGAGATTGCCTAATTAAAGGTAATCAAGATTTTTTTTGCATGATAAATTGAATTAAACATTTCATTTTTACATAATTAAAGCACGTGCAAGGATACTATACTATTTATTGGAAGAAATAACTCAATTAAGAATCTAAACAACATATCGAACCTCTTGATGGGAGGTTTGATTACCAAAGACAGAACAATAAACAGCACAGGAGAGGAACGTCCACGTCCCTGAACAGTTTGGTGTATTTTTGCTCGGGGACCCATGGTTTCCTTCTCAGGTCTCCCGTAGTTCCCCTGGCACAGAAAATGCACTCGAACAACAAATAAAGAGATATTAAAGATGTCACTGGCCTGATGTGCTCAGAAGATCAACCACCTTTCCACAGCTGTGGGGCTTGCAAACACACCCGTCACCATCTACAGATATCCCCGCACATCTGTCCTTATCTGGCCGTCATTTTTCCTGGCTGGTATTGTTGGTCTTACTGAGACTGTCACAGTTATGTTACAGAGGAGGGGCCATACCCTCAGCTATGCATACTTTACATTGTCTGTCCTGCAGAGGCATCTTCTCCTCCCTGCAGTATCACGCTAAAGAAAAACATCCTTGATTCAGCTGCTGTCCTGCACATAAAGACAGAGCCAGCAAATCAACAGGTAACAGATGTGCTTATTATCCCACCTCAAGCTGAGCTGCTCCACACTCCTGTTCACACTCCAGCTGAATGAAATAATACGTGGTGGACACACTTCACACACCCACAGGTTTGACAAAAACACAGAGGCGTTCTGCTTCAGACATGCTTCAGATACATAACGGGAGTAAAACTGCACCAGTTTATTTTGGATTACCTAAAAAGTCAATGGAAAATTTGAGATTTTCATGCATCGGTCAGATACATTGTTGAAGATTCTCTTCTGCTCTGTGCTTGAAACTGCATAGCGGTCATTAATGGACATTAATTAAAGACATATTCTCTCCATACTGTTTGGATTTTCTTGACACGGGGGCATTGTTGCGTGCTGTTGGGGGAGGGGAGCGGCACAAGGTGGGAATGGCTGATTTTACACGGGTTGCAGAGGGGGGGAGAACAGAAACCACATTCAGAGTAGCCTTTGTGTAATTTAAATGCAATTATGTGCTACCCAGCTAGTGTTTGTACACGACTCGCGGTGCCAGGGTGGATAACATGGGTGTATCTTCATCAAGTTTTGCCCTGATAGCTGGTGTTTCTGGGAGAGGCTGGGCTCTTGTCTCGTCTCCGCTCGCTTGCTTCTCTTTTTATTGGACATTATTCTGCCAGCAGAGCAGAAAGGAAGAGAGGAGGGGAACTTTAATAGCACACCTGAATGGAGGGTGTCATATAATCAATGCATACAGGCCTGCAATACAGCCTGTCACAGAGACTCCATCACACAGCAGCAGAGAGAAGGGGGGGGAGAAAGGGATATTAACTCTTGTGAATAGAGGGATGGGCATCTGCGACCTGAAATTAAATGGCTTGCTCTAAAGGAGATGAGGCCAGAAATGAGGTGCCTGCTCCAGTTGGAACTTTGGCATGTGTGTTGCTGCACAACATTTGCCTGTAAAATCTGATCTTTGGTCGTCCGACTTTTGCACATTATCGGCTCGGTGCGTTGATATGAGTCCACAGTTAGAACTTCCCCCCCAAACAGAAGTTCTCTCAAGTTTTTGGTGTTTTATTCCTTTTGCGTGTGGATTCAACTGCTGTCGTCAGCAGACTGTAATCCCTCTGAAGCTCCCCTGTGTGCATGTTTGTGTTAGTCTATTTTTTGGGGGAGAGGGGGGGGCAGGAGGCGCGTGGTGGAAAATGCCGGACTGCGTGTTTATGTGTGTGTATGAGAGATGTTCAGCGGAATGCCCTTTGATACAGAAATGCAATTTCCTCCCTTTCTGTATACGGGTGTATTGGGTTTATTAGAATATGAAAGTGTTGAGCTGCAGTGCCAGGGGTTAGCGGCTCCCTCTGTCCGCTCCCGCTCCTTCGCTCTCACTCGTTCACCGGCCTCGGCGGTCTCCCCGGCTGGCTCATGCATTAGACATGAGGGGCTGTAGAGGAGAGGGAGACCAGTGCCAGGGGAGCCCAACATCTTACACCAGGAAACTCACCGTAATAAACAGGATCAACACGCCTCATGGATCACTGAAGTCCGTTTGGGGGTGCGGGGTAGGTGGGAGGGGATGTTGTAATGAGGAGGAGATCAGTGGAAGTTTTCAAGCTTTAATGTTTACTTTGAAAATGTGCAACTTTTCACTGCACTTTGCTCGATTTGCTAAGCCTAAAAGATGACAGGTTGAAGGTTGGATTCACTGCGGAGTCGTCACTATTCAGCTAAGTGTTGAGCATTTAAAGGTCCGGCTGACAACCTGTTGATGATCCTCTATGTTTTTCCACGCTCACACAGTTTCTGTGACTTTCTGTGTCCTCGATGTTCACTGAGAGGTCAGGTCCTGGGGGTCAGGGGCTGTGTTGAGCCTCTGTTCTTGGTCAGAGCTTCAGACAGACAAACAGCTTGTCCAGCTTCCTGTTCCAGCATCAGCAGGCGTGGGTGAGGTCAGCCCCGAGGTGACCCACACGGTGCCCAGACCAGAAGAAACAGTCAGTTTCCCCAAAAGGTCGTGTATTCTTTCAGCCTCTCGGCTTCTGTGCGAGAGTGCAGTGACGTTATTCAAATGAGGAGAAATTTTAATATAAAGCAATGGCTTTTATTTACCATAAAGACACCGTGGAAAAGTTTCTTTAGTAATAAAACCATTTCCTAATGCACAGCAGCTATCAGTTTCATTTAAGATCTCCCTGAGAGTGGCTCTAAAGTGTATTAAAACTTCAGGATGTTATTCATGTGTTTTACACCCACTGATGTATAAGCGCTGCAGATTTTCCTTAAATATATACAGGTCTGGGCTCTCAAGCCGGTCTTACTTAAATTAAAGCCATTTTTAAAAAAAAATAAACTGATTAGATTGCATGTAGGATGATTCTCATTATTTAATAACCTTAGTACTCTTAAAGATGTTGGAGCATTCTTAAGGGTGGCACTGGCCCAAAAGCTCATGAAATCCATAAATATACAGAATTTATATGCAGCAGACACGTCTTTATATTTCTACATTTACTGTTTGATGACCATCTTAGTGCACCTCCTGAGCATGAATCGGGACCTGCTCTAATCTGCGTTTATCCGTTATTATGTTGCAACTTCTCTCCCTCACTGACAAAATCCTTTTTTATTCCCGTACCTTTACACATCAACTTCTTCCTGTTTTTTTGTTTTTTTTAAAAATATTTTTGGAATCAGGACCATGTGTTTTAGATAATAGCATTTATTGTGTGAACTTTCTTATTTTCTGTCTGTGGATTCTCAGTTTTCTATGAAAAGAGTGGATCTCTCATAGTCAGTATGGGGTGGTCCCTAGAATGCTCCCTCACCCATTGGCCAGGGGCTAATGTTCACGAGGCTCCCATCCAGACAGGGGCAGGCCTCTACCCTCTGACCCCAGCCTCTCCCTCCCTCACCTGGGTCAACCCGCTGTGGACAGGGCCTGGGAGAAGATTAATGGTTCTTACTGCTGGAGCAGGTGTGTATGTGTGTGTGTGTGCATGTGTCTAAGGCCAGGTGAAGACATACACCAGTGCAGGGTAGAGGTCTATAAGAATTGGATGCAAAAGTTACACTTATATTAAAAAAAATCGTCATAAAAATGCTGCTAATGTCTTTTTTATTTACAATTACTGCCAGGGCTATTTATTATTTGTGCAGGTTCCTCTCCCCCTCCCTCCTGCTCTCACCCTCTCTCACCTCCCGTGTGAAGAGTGCTGTTTCAGCAAGGTCCTCTGTTCATTCTCAAGGTGTCCTCCGTGCCGGTTCTTTTCTGAAGACCCTTTTAATGGATTGGCCTGATATACCTTCCAAATGGAGCACTTTGAGCGTTAATTCGCTTTCTGATAAAGATCCCCTCCTTTTTACCTTCCCTTTCTATAAGTCTTCCCCCTGATATGAAGTACACAAGGAAGGCCAGATGAGCACAAAATCCTCTCTCTGTATCAGGCCGGCTGGGAAAATGGACCAGGGTGAAAAAGAATCAATTGGATCCCCATTCATGTGTTAGTGGGGCAGAATGAGGAGAGCGCTTTGTGGAAACTGGCTTGAGGTTGCCCCCCCCGCCGCCTTGGTCCAGCGACTGGGGGGCAGAATTGGGGCCTTTCTGTCGGCTTTGTGGCGACAGCAGGGGTTATCGCCTGGATCTGGCCATTGGCAGGTATAGCTGTCAAAGCTGTCAGTACGACTGAACTCGGGAGCATGCTGCCCACACGCAGTCGTGCACAGATGTGTGTGCGCACATACACACACGCAGACCTAAATGCCACCTAAATTATGGAGGTATGCTATATAAGATAAGCGGTAAATTTTTGGGGAACCTATTACGGCTGCAAAGCTCATTCAGTCTGTTAACCCCCAGCATGCCACAGTGCCGCGCTGCATTTTGGCTGTTTCCAAAGCAGCACAAAAGAGGCGGTTTGACCTGTTTGCCCACTCGAGTGTGACATTATTGTGTCGTTTTTTCCCCAAACCGGACTGGAAAAACTTCTTTTGCTCCAAGTAGAAAATTAAAGCTCACGTCTCCACACAAGTGCTTACATGGTCAGATTCTTGTGAATAACTTTGCACCCTGCTTCATTACCAGTCTCTGCAGGAAAGAGCCCTTTTTACCCTCCTTCTGATGCAACATGGCGAGCTGGAAGCCTCTGACTCTTCAAACAGTTTAGTCTGCGCTCAGTTCTGTCTTTATTTCTCCTGTCAGTGGCTGAGCGGCTGCTGCGCTCTGAGCTGTTTAGGCGTCTTTGTTCATCTTTCGAAACAGGAGTTTCCCAGAAAAGGCCTTTTCCTCGCTGTCCCGGCTGGTCGCGCACTTGTTTGATCCGTTGGTTGTGCTGCTTTTTTTATTTTTATTTTTTACACAGGCTAAGAGCAACCACCCCCCTCCCAGAGACAGGAAGAGAGAATAAGCCAGTGTTTCTGTTGTTGTCCCAGTGGATGAAGGGCCCCTCGTGCCTCATCCCAATTACGAGGAGAGATGTTAAAGAAGCCCAGGACTTATGCACGTCTTGGCTCTGTGAGGAGGAAAGAGAGAGAGACAGAGAGAGAGAGGCCGCAAAAAAAGATGCCGAGCACAGGACCCCTTGGGCTCTTACTTGACCATTTGGCAAACACCTTAATTAACATGGCCTCTCTCTCTCTCTCTCTCTCTCTCTCTCTCTCTCTCTCTCTCTCTCTCTCTCTCTCTCTCTCTCACACACACACACCCACACACACACACAGAAGCAGTATGGCCTCAGCTCAAAACTGTATCTTCACCTATTAGTTTCAATATCAATTCTGTTTGTACTTCTCCATGATAATATTAACTCTCTGTCAAATGCCCCCCCAACACACACTCCTCCTCCTCCTCCTCCTCCTCCTCCTCCTCCTCCCCCCTGCAAGACATTGAAAGGCACAGACACGGAGCTGGTCCAGCAGCATGTTTGATGCATTTTTAAATAGCTCTGGACTTTCACAAGTTTCAGGCCGACACCAAGACCTCATCTGCTGTAATATAATCAGCGGGCAGAATCACACTGCATATTTAAGTAACATTAAACATCTTTCCTGCTCCCTCTCGGACCACTTAGCTGAGAACAGAGAAGAAAGGGTTTTACTTTATTTCCTGTAGATTTCTCCCCATTTACAGTCTTTTCATCTGGTACTTAAAAGGCAGCGATTTGTCAAGTAATTATACGCTCTTATTCTAAGCGAGAATGTTCAAGTGCCATTAGCAGAGTCGAGGTTCTTCTGGGCAGAAATGTGTGAAAGAACTTTCAAACAACTATGGGTGGTACGAGTTCAGACAGCCGCTTGAAAATCTATTCAAACAATAACACAATCAATTTGTCGATCTGAAGTTTATTCTCCGATAAACGATCTCTATGCAGAATCAGAACCATTATTTTGTGCATTCTCGTGCGTTTGTGTTACGCCTGGATGTTTGCTGAACGCCTCTTTGCGGAGATGCTCTTCCATTTTGCACATCACAGCATTTTTTTTGCGCCCTAAAATAAGTATTAAAAAAAACCCTGAATATTTATCATCGGCGAGCGCTGTGTGCCGCTGCATCGGCCGTGTGGAGACGTGGCCGCGCGTGTGTGAATCTGGGAAGGACTGGGGGTGTTGATCTTTGACCATATGTGTTTTTGAAGTGAATTCAGCTACTGTATTTGTCTTTTCTGTTTCTCTCTTTGCATAAAAAATAATAAATAGGGGTAAATGAATATTAGTCATGAGACCCCACGGGCCCTTTTTTTGCTTCCACAATGAGCTCTTTATGTTCTCCTGCATGTGGACATTTACAGGGTTTCCTCTCTCTCCACACACACACACACACACACACACACACACACTGATTACAGTCAATAGTCCAGACAACTGTGCTGTGTCAATATTTAGACAGAACTGTAGTGTTGTAAAATGAACCAATACACAGCGGATGAGGCTCCTCGCTGGATTAATGATGCCTTACTGACTGTCTGCTGTAGATGCGAGGGGAGATGAAGATGCTATTTACCCCTTTCTCACTCTCCCACTCCATCTCTCCCCCCCTCTCTCCGTCTTGCTGTTTTCCTCAGCCTCTCCCGTTCCTTCTCCCTCACACCTCTGATGTTGTTTGGCCGTGATCGATAAGTCTTTGCTCAGTTAAAGAGGAATCTGATTCCGATGGAATAACGCTGGTCTCTGTTCACCTCCTAGTTTTTGACTACCAGAATGTCACTGAGACTGCAGGGAGTCTTACTGGTGCTGCTTCGGCCCGGTTCCTGTAGGATCTGTGTATCATCTCATGCACAATGCTCAGACATCTCTAGGTCGCTCCGGTTCTGGCGACGCCTCATCGGCCCTTGTGTGACTTCCTCTAAATGGGGCTGGGGATCGCCACGCTACCATTGACCGTAATGGAACGTGACGATTAGCACTCACGTCGCTAGGCTAATGGGCATTACCTCCACGTCGCAGTCCGTGGGAGGCGCTCCGTGGCGGAGTCTGAACGATCTCTGTCGGAGAGCGGATGGGTGTGAAGACGGGGCTAAGCGCCTCGATTCTCCCTTTAATCTTGTGTCTTTTCCCTCATTTCTCAGCGAGTAAAACAGACGGGTAGAGAACAGAAAAATGTTTCTAAATGTCAGCCCGTACAGAGGCCAGCGGGGTTGAGCTCTAAGTGCCGCCATCGAGAGGCAGATGGGAGTAAAATATTGCCCTGAGGAGGACATGTAAGACACACTCTTTCACAGACAAAAAGATGTCCAGATTTGTAAGAAATTGCATACATGTGTGAATGAAAAGGACAATTTTCTGTAGAACAGGGGGGAAAAAAAACTGATTTTCTTCTCTTTCATCTCACTTTTTGTACCCAACCTTTAACCATCATTTACAAATCCACCTGAACTCAGAGCGCCGTGGTGCGTTCGTGTACCTGCCCTGCAGCGGTTCTTAGAACGCTGCTTCAACGCCACCTTCAGTGGTGGTTCCAGGCCACTCCGCCACCATCTCCCAGCACTGCACTGGAACAGATTAAATGAACACAATGATTCTTTAATCAGATAACCTACGCTCTGAATAGATTAACCTTCCTAAGAGAGGTCCTATTCCCTCTCTCCTTGTCTCTTCTGTTCCTCTCTCCTAAACCAGAGAGGGAGAGAGGATGGAGGCCCACAAACTTTAATCTTCATTACCTGCTTTGATTTCTCTGCTAAAGGAAGAAATGCATAATTTACATCCTTTGAAGTACCTCCACTATTACTGACAACATGTTACCTTTAATCTTAAGAGCCCCGGAACATTAAATATTTAGTCATTTACTGAACAAAGGAGAACCGAGGCGATGCTTTCCTACCTCTTTGACTTTCACTGTCATGTGCACTCAGTGTCCCTAGTAAGAAGCAATTAATTTTCTTTTTTTGGGGGGGGACAGCTTTTACTGGAGTGTAGGTAACTTTAAGTTATTTTCACACTTTTACCTTGTTATTTTATCCCGCTGAAAAAAGAGAGGTTTAAAGTAAAGTGCTTCTGTTAGCAGAACTGGCTGGGTGACCGGAAGGCTAACAAGTTAGAGTCTCTATGCTCCACCGTCTGTACTTCTGTCACTGGTAGACGACAAATCCTGTCCAGGTTTCTTTATCTTTTCAGCAGGAGCGGATTTAATAGTAATTCCTCTGATCCATGTTGATAATTTCCTTTTCCTGTTTTCCCATAAAGCTGCTCAAATCCTCAATGCTGTGTCTGAGCCACTCGGACATATATGCATTTGCATTATTATCAAAAAGAATTGCTGACGTACCTGCATGTATAAGACAGTTTCTTTGTTTATGTGCGCTGATATGTGCATTGTGCGTGTTTGTGTGTTAAAAAGTACAATAATTGAACACCTTTTGGATCATATAAACCTAAACAGTGCATTATAAGTTTAAATGCACACACCTGCAAACTTCCCCAGATATTTTTAGTATAATCTAATCTCAGCTATGAAAACTCCGATCTCGACATTTAGAGGGCATGGGATTGGATGATAGAGCTGCAGCTCTCTTCCAATGCAGATTAAAAGAATGCAGTGCAAACAGAAGGTAAACTTAAGTCATACTACATGAAATAAACTGTAGTATCCCACATTACATGAGCATTTTTTTTGTGCTAAAAATACACTTCATACCCTTTACTAAATTCTACCATAGTCTTAATGACACATAAAATAGTCCCTGATAGTGATGTCAGTGAACTAAAATCTGATTGGTTGGATGGTGGATGCTTTTATAGCCCCCCCGCCCCACTCGCAGCGATGCAGAGTGACTGCACAAGAGCAGTTTGTTTTAGAATTCCTTGTTGGGCTCTCTGAAGGAAAATTAAACAATTACCCAGACTCATAATGTTGTTCCACCCTCCCCCTCCCCGCCTCTCCTCCCCCTCTCCGCCTTTTATGATTAATTACTCTGTGAACATCATATGCTGGTTGAACAGAAACAGAAGTACGGGACCACGTAATTGTGTGTCTCTGTTAATGAGGGTTGATACACATTTACAGTAGTTGCTTTTGTCTTTGTCTTCTATTCTCTGTGTACACACACACACATGCACACACACACACACACACACACACCCTGGTATAGATTACCATAGTAATAGGCGCTGAGTAGCTTAAGCCTGGTGAGTGATGGTCTTATGGAGTGCCCCTGTCTGCCACTTGGTCAGGGAAATTAATATCCACTCCAGTCAGAGCTGGGCTGGGAGCTCTGGAGTCGCTAGTAAGAATGTTAAGATGTTGCCTAAAGCTAAAATCTACCTGACTTCCCCTGTGAGCGTTAGCAGGCACGAGGGACACCGCTGCGACTGAAGTCATTAAGATATACAGTAATTCAACAACGTTCCCTTATTGTCTTTGTTTCTTTTGTTCCACAGATTTCTGTGAGGGCCTGCCGGAATAGAAAAGCTCTATTGATCAGAATAAACAGTGGAATAATCTTTAGTAATCAGCCCGGGCCGGGGCTTTATTAACAATTGATGCGGTCGGAGTGGAGATCAAGAGAAACTCTTGTGAGATGGGCTGTTTCCAGTGTTAATGTGTGGGTGCCAGGAGAACAATACATATGTTGGAAATATGTATTCCAAACCACGCACGCAACCGCGCACACCAACACACTCTCAGCCGTTCTCTCTCATTAGCATTGTGCTTGAACTTGAGGTATCATCAAGTCATTTTTCAGGATCCGGCCTTTTGTCTTTTCTGCTCATAGCAGGTCCCACTTTAGCTGGTTGTTAGGGATGTATGCATGTTTGTGTGCAGGATTGTGTGCAGCCACCCCTGGGCAGGGCATTTTTCTCCTTTCAATACGACATTGATTTCCTGTATGACTTCATCAGACTAATACTCCTTCTACACTCGTACTCTCTCTCTCGCTCTCTCTCTCTCTCTTACACACACACACATGCACACACACTGATGCCCGAATGCCAGCGTTTCCTCCCAGCAATCAGTCAAGGCAGCTTGTCTTTGGATCAATGGGCTCCATGAGCAGACTTCAACACTGGAAATGGAAAATAGACCGTTCAGGGAAGCTGAACATATAACATTATAGACGGCGCAGAGAGAGAAGAGGGCACACATGTATGTGTGTGTGTGTGTGTTTGCACATGTATATATATGTATAATTATATGCATTTATTTTTGTGTTGCTCTGTTCTCTTTGCAATTGGTATGATGTCCTTATAATCTCCATAGATATTTCATGGGGAGAGACCGCCACCAGTACCACAATAACATACGGCTACACAGCACCATAAAGTGTTGAAGGGGGTGGAGGAAAGAAAATTGAACTTGCCATAAACCTTGTGCTCACCACAAAGCCCATAACGAAGGAAACTTATGGTCCAGATCAAGGTTCTTCTGGCTATTGAGAAGAGCTGGTCCTCTCATTATCGCAGCAAACACACGTACACAGACACCCATGTGTCTCACATGCACACATTTAGCCATTAATGCCTCCAATTCTGATCGGACAGCATCGCATTCTGTGTGATAATTTACCCAGTGATCCTTATCAGGGTTACAAGATTTGTCAGACTGAGAAGAAAAGATTGGACAGAGAGAAAGGCTGTTATCCTTGTGCTAACATGCAGATTAGCCCCCACACTGCAGTTCAATACAGTTAATTGAAGTGCTTATCTGTGGTCCTAACGAACAGAGCAAGTTTCCCAACATATGTGTGAGTGACATGTGACTGTGAATATTTTAAAAAGCACGTTTAAGAATGTAAAGCACCAGGGATAATTAGCATGGATTCATAGCATTTCTGCAAACCTTTCAGATGGAGAGAACTAATGCTGGACTTCTGTTTTTGTTGCACACAGGTGACAGAAGGCCTGATGATAGCTGGGTTTTAGTTTTAACTGGATATGATAAGAATAAAAACAAATAAATAAACCCTCAACCTCACCTGCAGAACGCAGGCTTGGGCTTTGGGAGACATCTCAAATCTTGTGTCTGTAATCAAGACGATGTTTAAAACATGACTATGTGCGTTACCATGGCTGCGATAGTTCTTTCCTTCCAGTGCTCACCGGGTGTCTGCAGATTTTTCCACCGCAGCCTCTTTGACCTGTTGACGCCGCGCGTACATCATCCCTTTATGACACTCTTTCTGACAATAAGTTCAGGATATAAAAGTTTATTCCCTTGATGTACTTTAACAGCCTTTAATATCAGCCCATAAACTAGAAGCAAACAGGCCATGTAGGCCCTCTCCCCATCGCTTAGAAAGCTCACTGATGAACGTTCTGCCAATTAAGGCTTCACTGTGGAGCGAGGAAGTGGGTGGATGTGCGTCTGTGAGCCTGAGCGGTAGCCTCGCACGAGGACATTTCCTCTGAGGTAAAATAACCTTATGTGTGTGTGTGCGTGTGTCCCAGCGGAGTGCGCAATCTCGCCTGTCTCCTGCCCGGCTGCGATGAAGCGGGAGGATGTGATGGAAATCTCCCTCAATTTAAATCCACCGCTGGCACATCAGAGCCGCTGCTGGAATAACAAAAATAATTAGACACAAACGCCTCATTTGCATAAAAATGTTAATTAATCTCTCTCCCCTCAGCTGAGGCGGGCCAGGGCGCTGTGTATCTGCGCGTGTGATCAGCGCACGGAGTACGGAAGAGTTTGTTTTTTTTCCATTGGCCCGTTTGTGAGTGAAGAGCCGTTGACGCTTTCACCGCTTCCTCTTTGTTAGTGTCATTTAACTTTTAGCCAATCCTCATTATTACCGTATCATCCAAGGCGACCTGACAAATGGGCCGCTCTCTTCTGCCACCTGTCCGAAATGTACGAACGGATCCCCTCCTGCCTCCTGTTTATGTGATCCGAACACGATCCCACTTACACTTCTTTTAGCATAACAGTGAGAAAAAAAAGAAATCCTATGCAAACTCTTTTTATTTCTTTTATAGATCACCATCTGTGGAGGTGACCTCCTCCTTCTCCTTCTCCTTCTCCTCCTCCTCCTCCTCCTCCTCCTCCTCCTCCTCCTCCTCCTCCTCCTCCTCTGATCTCTGTCTAACCTGAGACAGTGCTGGCCGGCGAGCACAGACTCGCCGAGTTGAGCCTGATTATAACAAGCACTTAAATCTGCTTTTGCGCAGCCCCTCACACTCGGGGTTTTATTAGAGCAAGCATTTACATCAGCTTCACTGCTGACGTTATTAGATCTAAGGCCTCTTACATCATTCAGAAGATCTGCGTGCTCACGCAGAACCGCTGCCCCGCTCCTCGCTGCTCGCCCCGGGTCAGTGTTTATCGGCGCTGTCGATTGAGGAAGCCCCTCCACAGACGGCAGATACACTTCTGGTTATTAAACGACACCTGTAGTGTGTCCCAGTTGTTTGGTTTTTTTGGTGTGTGTATCTGTTACTTCTTGACTCTTGGTTCAGCGGGGCTCTTCAGCAGCTCTATTGACTGGCGCTCTCCTCCAGCCCGGCCTCCGCTGCTCCTTTCATTTACACAGCCGGCGTAGCGGCTCTGCTCCAGGGAGAGCCGCTGAAACAAGACTTCATCAATTCCAGATGAAACACCAACATTTCCTCCCATTACACCGAAGCACCGCTCTGGCTCGCTCTCCTCAATCTCTCACGACTCTGTTCTGGAGTGTGTGTAATGAGGAATCTGCGTTAGTGTGTGTGCTTGTGTGCACGTATGTGTTTGGTGTGTGTGCTTGTGTGTAGTGAGCGGTGTGTACGGCGGAAGAAGGCAGAGCTGGGCGGTGCTGGCAGGATTGTTCCTGGGAGCAAGTGTGTTTGTTTGATGTCTTCCTGGGAGGGGGGGAGAGAAAGGGAGCTTTCCTGTTAAACCCTTGTGAGGTAATTCTTTTTTTAAGGTGCTCACAATCCAAAATAAAATAACTTAATAAAAAGTGGGCTGCAGCCAATACATTTCCATTTACTGTAGTTTTGTTGACTTGTCAAAGGTTTCATGAGAACACTTGTTCTTGTTGTGTTGTCGCCGGAGGCTGGAGACGGAGGTTCATTATTCCGAGTCGTCAGGTGGCAGTTTGGAGCAGATTTTGGAAGGTGCCGTCTGGGGAAGTGCTGGGCTGAATCACTCAAGTTCTCCAGTTTTGCTCAGTTGCGGTAACAGTTGAGCTGATTCACAAAAGCTTTTAGTTGCATTCCGGGGCTGCATCATCATACAGTTGTGTTGACTTGATTCTCAGACGTGTTGCCTGCCTCTCGTTCGGCCCATTTATTTTCAATTACTGCAAATCCGGCTCAATGGCTGGAGGTGGTGGTGGTACGACTTGAAAGATTTTCATTTGAGCCTCGCAAGATGTTGATTTCTCTGTTCTCGCAGCCCGGCAATGAGCGCCCCCATAATAGTCAAACAGCAGCCTTGTTGATATGTTCTTTACATATTTGTGCGTCCCCATGTGTGTTTGAACACTAAATCATTCATATTTTCCCTTGCTTTCACTTTAATTGGCCCTCTTTCCACATTTGCCAGCATGCCACCCCCCTGGTCCCCTGTCCTTTCCCAGCTCACCACCCGGCTCTGCTCCCAACGTGACCCTAATTGATTATAATGAGCAGGAGCTCTTACCATCCTCTCAGTATCTTCTGTGCATGTGTGTGTGTGTGTGTGTGTTTAGTGATATGGGAGACTTAAATTGCTTCCATGTCCATGTTCATATGAAGCATCTGTAGAAATATGTATCCGCCCCGACATGCTCTCCAGCCTACGAAAGGTTAAAATGCGTTGGGATTAATGTGACGCTACACCAGCAAAATCTCTTCAAAGTGAAAGGCTCATGTCTGATTCTCCTCTTTGAGGTCTAAAGGCCTTTTTCTTTGTTAAACAGCTGAGTTTTCACAAATCAGAAAACCTAACAAATCACACAAGTCACAGAAAACACAAGTATGTCCCACATCGAGATAATCCCTGCTATTTCCCAAAGTTGGCTCCGTACTATCCATTTTTACCCATTAAAATGGCCCTTTCTTTACGATTGGAGGCTTTCATTGACTTACATGGGACTCAAAATAAATTTCTAATACAATTATTAATTTTAAGTTTTTGGGTCTGAAAAATACAGTCGAACTGTAGATTTGGGGTGAAAACAATTCATTTAACACAGCTGTGCCTTTAAGTAGTAATACATGAAAAAAGCTTGATTGCAAAGTCATTTGTAAAAAAAAGAAAGTTTCCCATAAATACAAAAACTATTTTATTCATCCCCAAATGTCTACATTATGTTTCTTGGAGATAATAAACTGCTGTTGTCTCTCCTGCTTCTTGACCTTTGAGATATTCTGTTATTAGGAATAAGTATTTGTTAGTGGAAAATGAATGTCTAATCCATTAGATAAATGACTGCAGCAAGTCTGAAATGATCATCACGCTGCAGGACAGAAGCTTTTTTGCTTTTTTTCTGATCCTGATCTGATTTTTGATGATATTTTTAATGGCACGAGTCATTTTTGTTTGTCAATCGTGAATTCAGATGCCTCGCTATGCGACCTTGGTCTCATCGGGGATATTTTATCCGCCATTGTCCAGTGACAGGTGTCCACCAGCAGAAGCAGACAGTTTGGACGTGGGGACAGTGAATTGTAGGACTTCAGCCGAGCCATTTTTAAACGGCGTCAAACCCAGAAAAGGTCGTGATATCGTTGCCTTTATCACGTCTGTATCTCCCCTCCCTGCTTTCCTCCATCCGTATTCACTTGCCCCATTTCAACTTCTACCTTTTTTCATACCCGCTACGAACGAATGACCCCTACATGATGTCACCACGCTAATTCATAACAAGCGCAATTTTTCTTCACTTTGAAATGCCAATATGATTAAACGCCGTGTTGAGACCAGCTATCAATCTGCACCTTCATAATCAGCACTAAAGAGATTGAGGAATATACACCGTAAACACGCGCGCAACACACATGCGCAGCACACGTGCGTGCGCGCACGGCCGCAGAGTGCAGTGTGGGGTTACATTAAGTGATAGAGTTATGGGGTGTTTTAAACATGTAACTTATGAGCTTTGACATCAAGATGACAAAGTGCAGGCCCATTTATAGCTGCAGCCGCACACTCTGTTAATGCCACAGCATTTACATGCATGACAATCTACACACAGCCGCTCACATGTAAGATCAATAGCCCCCACTGAAAGGCACCAATGCTCATGTGAATCCCCTGCCTGTGTAAACACAGGGGTAAAAAGAAGCTTTGAAATTTAGCACGAACTTCATCTGAAGCAGAAGATCGCCGTCCCTGAGCGTGCAGATGGCGCCTGAATGTAAATTGTTAGTTCGAGCAACATTAAGGTGGCTTTTGCATTAAAGTCCAGCGATCATCGGGGTTTTAAATGACAGGTCGATATGTCTGAGAGCTTTCAGCTTCAGTTTGAGCCCACGATTGATCCATTGACTTATGGATTGATGGCAACGCTGCGGATGGCCCACAGGGAGGCGGGACATGGAAAACAGTAGAAAAACACACGCATGTACCCGGAAAGTCATTCCCATTATTCAAGAGGCTGCAGCTTCTGGGGACCACTGGGCTTTGGGAATTTGGAAAATCTGAAAAAAAAACTCAATGGGTCTAAAAACTTTATTTCCTTTCGGATTTTTCTACTGTGTGAATAGGAAAAAATGCACAAAATTAAACTGTTAATGCTCCAAATAGAGAGATCCAGACAAACAGAATAACAGGAAACAGTTGTGATTTCTTTAGAACAAGTCTGGAGAGGCGTTTTGATATCAGGAGCCAGCACTCAGCACCTATCTGCATCCTCACGCACGTGCTGATGCGTCTCTATAAGACAGCGCGGTCCCGCTGAGAGGTCGCACAGATCGATAAATCTGAACAGGGAGTGTGTATTTCTACCCACCCTTATTACTGATACACGCTCATGCATAGGCACAGACACATGCAGTCTGTCACCCACCCTTCCCCCGTCTTCACCTGTCTGTACACGTAAACACATGCATTTAAATCAGGTGTGGGGGGCCCGTGCTAACAAAGACAAATGGTGTTGTATCTAATATTTTTCCATTAACATAAAGTAATATAAAGTGAAGGGCAGCGGTGTAAGGAGGGAGTTAGGGGCTAATGTCCCGTATCAGATGTGGACAATGTCAGGGCTGCATACTGAGCAGTCCGTGTCCTTCTGTCCTGCTGTGCGTGTGCATGCGACTGCTCTTTCAGGGGTCCAGGAGGCAGTGACACACCGAGCTGCCAACTCTCGTATTAGCCTCGCCGCCTTATTAACCCCTCTGCCCTCAACCATCTCCGCGCTCTCGTCTCCCTCAGATAAACTCAACGTGTATTTTAACAAACCTGAGCTGCTCTCACGCACCTCTTGTTGTAGCGCAACACCAAATATCTTCCGTCAAGGGAGAACCTGGAGTTTGTCTCTTTTAAAAAATCTTTTGTCCTTGAAGACAGTCTTAAGTGGATAATGTATTTGTTGCAATCAGCAAAAGCCACTTGATTTTGAGACCAGCTTGGACCGAAGCGCCTCCAAATGATTTCTTTCAAATGATCTGAGGACACAATATAGGCAGAGTTGCCCTGAAATACAGCCTCACAGTCTACGAGTTTCAGACGTTTCAGGTTTTAGAATGCAGAACCAAGCCCGTGGATTCAAATCAAGGAATCACCTGTCAGTAATTTGCAGTTGCTTCCATTGATTTTATTAAAAAGCTCAGCGTATTAAAAAGCATATCGTGTACACTACATCACAAGAGCATCGATAAGCGTGTCATACGTCACTAGAAATGGATATTTGTTCAGATAAAATTAAATCTATTGATCAGAAAGAGTAAAAAAGGAAATAAAAAGAACCTGTAAAGGTTAAATGCTACCCCCTCTGAAAAGAAGCACTATCTAGTTGTGTGCAAAGAGCCACTCTTGTTCAGGATATTGTGGAATATCCATTGTGGAATAAAAAGAGCATCTTTTTTAGTTTGTGATGAAGGATTCCACCCCTCGATCAGAGTATCAACTCATGATAAATACAGCCCACATTTAGAGTGACAGCCCCAACCCAGAATACTGATATGATATTCATCTCTGTGTCTGTCCTCTCTCAGGGTGTTTTTATGTGTCTTCCTGCATGTGTGTGAGAGTTTAAGAGTGTGTGTACCCCCCCCACGCTCCATTATTATTATCCTCCTTATGTTGTGGGATGGACAGGAATAGAGAACTGGTCTAGTTGAGCCTGCTGGGCGGATAGATTGGATCCACTGTAATCTACTGTAAGACACTGCTATCTCTGAGAGGCTCACAGAACGCCAACTCAGCCCTTATTCTCTCTCTCTCTCCCCCTCTCTCTCACACACACACACACACACACACACACACGTGTGATTGACCAATGTAGGGGGATTTCAGGGGAAGTGAGTGAATAGTTTCAGGTCACCTGCTAGATTCCAGCAGCAGGATGCTGTGTCAGCTGGAACGGTGGCGAGAATGTGATCAGAGCCGCCTTCACTTCCCTCAACGCCGCCGTCTGTCCCGCAACCACACATGCACGTGTGCCTGTATACAGAACGCCTCGGTTTAGAGCAGAGCGCAATGTCCAGATTTGCTCAGGGGCTGCATCAGCGTCTCCTTCCTCTGAGCTGTTGTCACAGAGGCAGGATAAAGGTAAACCTGATCTTTGGCTCCGCGATCGGTGGCACCACATCAGAAGCAGAGCGCTATCTGTTTCAGGGTCTCTCCTTTCCTGCCTTTGTTGAGCAGCGGCGTCTGGATCAGACATGAATATTCATTCATCAGACTGAAGAGATGTTAGCAGAGGGGAGAGAAAATGTCTAGAGGGCTCATTCTTTATCGTTTCTCTCTTTCTATCACACTCTGCCTCCTCTCTCCTCTCCTCACATCCCACACTTCAAGGGCGGCAGTTAATTTAAGATCTATTATAAATGATTAATTCAATATTTATGAATATTTTAAACTTCCTATTAAATTACTTTGTATCTGTTTAGCATTACATCTTTCCAGATTTTTTTTATAACTGTATATTCTCTCAAAGCAACAAAACTGTTACTATTACTACACCCTCTCATCCTCCCAGATGCCTCGCACGAGATGTTTTTTCCCTTTGATGTATCACCATTAAACCAATGTTATTTCTGCCGTCATACACAGTCGGGGCGTGTGTTTGTGCGCGTGATGCCTCAGACCGCGCTCGGGAGTTTGCTCCGCCGACTGCCGGTGTTATGAGATAAGAAGAAAAGTCTCCTTTCTCCCTCTTTCAGGACCATTACCTTTCATTACAATCACAGAGGAGAACCCGGGGGAGAAGGTGCGGGTTGGCGTGCTGGTGGGGGTGGGGGTGGGGGCAGGGGCAGGGGCTGTGGAGGTGTATACTGTATGACTTTGTCCCGCGTGATGCCTTTGAGGAGAGTGCTGCAGCCGTATAGCTAATGGTGTCATGTTTTAGGTGTGCAGCGGACAAATGGAAGCAGGTGTTCTCCGCCTCCAGCTCCAAAACATTTTACCATCAATTGCAGTTCTACCTGCACGTCAAGACGGCGAATAGATGCACTTTAGAACCTGTCTGATTCTAGAAAGCTGGAGACCACTGCCGATAATGTTAGACAGCAAAACTACCTCACACTGTTTGATAGGATCTGCCAGTATTTTTGTGATATGATCAGCCAGGTGTTCATTATTGATTATCACGTCAGCAGATAAAAATCAACTGAAGGGTTTGTTCTCGCACTTTTTCTTTCAAACTGTTCATTTATAGTTGATCAAAGACCTAAAAACATCCACTTGAATGGAAATGATAAATTAGGTGTAATCTGGGCACCGTTACTGCTTTATCACCTTTGTTTTCGGGCTGCGGAGCCATCGCACAGGAAGCGCGGTTGATCTCAGAGAGGCCGATCGGAGGCAGAGATCGATCAGAAAGCAATAGATCTTGTGAGAGGGCGGTATTGATTCCCCTGTCCCCTCCCATCCTCACGATAATCTGCAGCATGGATAGATTACTGATGTCTGAGGAGCACTTAGAGAAGTAATGGCATCACCGCAATAACCATACCTCAGACAGTCCAAACTTTAGAGTGCATGAGATTTAAGTCATTTTCTTTGAGTCATATTTCACGTTTTTTTTTTTCTGTCTAACACTTTGTGCTTTCTGTGTCTCACCAGCTCAACTCTAATTCGCACTCGCAATTTTTAATTTGATTTTTAAGCTGCTTTGCACCGTCGATGTGGGTTTAATTTGCAGATTTAGGTGAAGGGTTTTGAAGCTCTTTTCAGTGTAAATAAACAACAATAACGTCTCGGAGTGGCGCTGGCGGGAGTCGTTTGAGTACGGATCACCCAGAGTGCTTTTTCATTCGTGACTTGTGCTGCTGCGTGCACCTTCTGTTGAGGTTAAGTGGAAGGCAGGAGGACATTTTTCAGAGTAAATCATGCTCGGGGAGATTTCCCATGATTATCAGTTGCACATCTCAACACTGCTTCGGAACTGTGTGAGGGTAGATGTCATTCATTCACTCTGTGGTTTCTTCTCTCCAACTGCTCTTATGTCAATGATTTAAGTAAGGGAAACAATATGATCTGTGCGTGTGTGTGTGTGTGGGTTGGGTTTTTATGTGAGTGGATGATAGAAGTGAAGGCTGATTTACTAAAAGGCCGAGAGCTTCAGAGTAGAACCTGACCACATATCCTTCACTCTGTCACTGCTGCTCTTTCCACATCTTGTCCTTTTTTTAGAACAAGCATCTGCTCTCTTCATCTGTCTTTATGTTCGTGTCAGTGTGTCCTTACTTCCACCTTATCCATGAGTCCCACCATTCCTCCCATCAGGTTCTGTAAGAACCTGCCAACGACATGTCTTTTTGTGGAACGTGCCTGCACTTTAGATTGGATCCCTTAAACTAAGCTTATCCAGAATGTGAGGCTGTATATGTTATCAATACGGCCTTGTGCCGTAGCCATCTTAATCAATAGTAGATGATTACCCATGTAGAGATGGTATAAATGATTTAAAACAAGGTGAAGATGACATACAGTATGTTTGCCATTCACATTGGAGTTACTGTCAATAATGAATGCATGCGATTAATCAGTCAACATTTCGTGTCAGAAAGATTGAGAGGATATGCATTCGCACGTGTGTGTGTGTGTGTGTGTGTGTGTGTGAGCTGTATAGCTATACAATACTGTTTTTTTAATATCTAAATATTTCCATAACTGTATTTACCTCTCATCATGATTAAAAGCTGAACAACACAGATAGCACTAGCAGGGTTTAGATTCACCTGTATCCATATGTAATTTTTTGTCAAGCCCTTTAATTGGATTATTTAGTTTATAATATTTTAGATATTGCAAAAAAAGATAAAACAATGTGTGTGATGCAAAAAGTTTGGGAGGCGTCTTTCTGTAGCTTCCTCTTATTTTTTGATTTTTCAATGCTAAAGGTGAATATTGGAGCAGTGTTTAGGAAGCTAAAGGCTCCACCACCACCCATGTTGCTATATACTCTCTCTCCTCTCTTTCTTTTTCTCTTTCTCTCTCTCTCTCGCAGGAAAGCCAATCTTTCCTGCTATCATTTCCTGAATGACCTCTACTTTCAACCTATGATGGATTGTATTCGGCTCATAGACATTAATTTTCCTGAACCAGGCAAAAAAAAAAGAAGCTTTACTCCCAGGAAGAGTGTGTTGGTACAAGGGTAATTCCATAAAACAACAACTAAGATACAGCACAGAGTTGCCGGCATCAACACAAAGCCTGGGAGACTTTTCTGTACTTCTTTCCTGCTGCCTTGCTTTCAGGTTCTGTCTCGTTTGGAGTCTTTGTGTCTCCGAGGTGTAATCAAGCGTGTTTGCTCACCTCAGGAGTTGGTTAACATGCCTTTTCGTGGGTGTGCAGCGTTTAGGTACAACACCGCTGTCTCGGTGGTGCTGTCTTCTCATTAAGGCAGGTAATGAGCTCAGTCACTTCTACCTCTTTGGGTCACCCCAAGAGAGAAAGAGAGCGCATTAGAGCCAGCACCGTTGCCCGGGCGTGCGCGCTTGAGGGAGAAGGGGGCTGTCTTAATCATATCATCTGCACGCTGTACACCTGACCGCAGCACCTTTCAGGTACTCCCTGTTTACACTGCTGTCCTCTCTGCCAGGTGAGTCACATGAGCATACACTGGGAGAGCAGAGGGAGGAGTGGAGCTGATACTGGAGGTGGAGGAGGGACCACGACAGAATGAGGTTGTGGAGAGGAGAGGTAGAAAAGGGGTTAAAAACAAGCAGGAGAGGCTGCAGGGAGAGGGAAGTGCTAAAGAAGAAGGCAAAGGAGCGGAGGAGTGGGGGAACAGGGGGAGAGTGTCTTCCCAGGAGTGAGCAGGCTGTCTTGTCGTGTAGTTCATCATTGTGTCCCCGGTGACTGTGTCTGTGGCCTGGCCCTGCTGTAGCTATAATAAGACATAAATAAGGAACAAGACTGCCTTATCTACACCGTGGCCTCCATCTCTTCCTCTCCTCTCCCTCGCTCTGCCTCTCTTTTTCCACCACTCGCTTTTCTCCAACGCACTCTTCTGCTGTTGCACATGCAGAGGAGAGTTTATATGTCCAGCGCTGAACATTAACACTGTTGTGCCCTCTGCACTCCAAAAAAAAAAAAAAAAAAATCCAATATCAAGTCACCAGAATGGCAGTTGAATGCTTTACATTTAATATCTCATCCATCCATAACAATATAATATCGTTCAACAGATAATGTAGCTATTTATCTGATGTGTCCAGAGAGCATCCTTTCGTGTGTGTGTGTGTGTGTGAGAGAGAGAGAGAGAGAGAGAGAGAAAGTGAGCGTGGGGGACGAAGGAGAGAGCAGAGTCACAGCCAGGGACCTTAGAAGAGTAGGGTTTTTGCTGGAGCTTTGGTTGTTCCTGCATCATTACCCTGACTGCAGACAAAGCCCACTTATGTCTTTCCCGTCCCCATCCATACCCTCCTTCACACACAAACGCGCGCGCACACACACCCACACACACATAATGCACTTGTGTCAACAGAGGGTGAGGGAGTCCTGCACAAGGGAGAGAAGAGGAAATACGAGGAAGCGAAGGAGGAGTTGCAGAGAAATGAGACTAGAGAATACAGTAGATTGATGAAATGAAGCATTCCAAACAGAACTATCTGCCTGCTGTGAGAAACACCTTTCATAAATCACCACATTGTGGCAGAAAATAGAGCATTTGGAGGAGTTCTTGCACGTGAGAGTGCTTTTGTGTGTGTGTGTGTGTGAGTGTGCGTGTGTGTGTGTGTGTGTGCAGGTGTTTGTGTGAGGGGCAGAGAGAGCAAGTGAGAAAAGGAACCTTTTATTCCCATCACTGGTCTCTGCGAAACCTGTAGTGAAATGCAGAGTTTCAGGAGATGCACGCGCGTGCACGTTAATGTCAGTGTGCGAGCAGGCACAGTCGGTGTGTGTTGGTGTGTTTGTGAGCTGTTCGCTCTCCCACAGGGTACCTTTACAGAGAGCATGATATAAAAAGAGACAGATAGGGTTGGAGAACGAAAACCAAAAAAGAAAAGAGGAGAGTACAGTAGCTCAGGGGGATCTGTGTCTGGGATTGAGAGAGAGACACACATACACAGGGAGAGAGAGAGAGAAAGAGAGAGGGTGACTTACTGAGAGGAGAGTTTTTCCTCAGGTGAGTTGTTCGGTAAGTGAACACTGATCTGCTCCGATCCTGTCACTGGGAAAAATGCCGGGTTGACTATGCTCAGGACACACAGACACAGACACCCCCCCCCCCAAATGCTGCAACATCTTGAAGAGCTATTCAAATCCACCAGTGGTGCCTGTGAACTATTCACCTAGCTGTTGAACACATCGAGAGCTTAATAAGTGTCTTTACCAACCATTGAAAGGCCAAAGATGTAATTTGCCAGTCACACACTGGTTTCACTGTCTGTCTCTGGAACACATCTAGTGCCTATCTAGCATCCTTAAGTCCTCAGAATGAGACAATTAGTGTTCAGAGACAAGGCCGGCAAAGTCATTGGGCGAGAGACGGCTCGGCGGCATAATACGTCCTGATGGGGGAAGAAACAGGGAAAAAATGAAAGTGATAACTGGCGGATAATTTGAAATGGTCTTTCTAGGCTCTATTAGGAGTTGGGAGGGATAAAGGAAAAGCCGAAGGTCGGACCTTTATGAGTGTGACAATAAATCAGAGGGAAGTGAAATAAAAGAAAGGCGGAGGACGTGTTGAACGGCAGACTAATTTCATCAACCGCGTTGACTGGATCGCTGGTGAATGAGCGAGAGGAACCAAGGAGGACCAACGCAAAGAAATAAGCAGCCATTCTTCTTCCCCTTCATCCTGCCAGCGTGTGGCCTCTCTTCGACGCTTCTTCATAATTAATCAACGGAAATGACGTTGTTGGCATTAAAGTCCACCCTTTGGTGTATGTCTTATTCTGTCCTCTCACAAGACACCCCGACTTTTGGCTGTAATGTAGCATGCCGCTGAATTAAAGGGGTTGGTATTTAATTGTGGCCTACAGATGGCCTCATACATCTTTGGATCATTTAAAGGGGCATTGGGCTGAGTAATGTGAGTGTGACACCGCTTTGTTTTATAAGAGAGCTCCTATTACGCAGACTGCTCTATAAAGACAGGCGGTAAGCGGGGGAGGTGTGGTTAAAGGCCTGCTATATAATTGTAGTGCAACACCCTCCTTTTAAACTCCGTCACCTCTCGGCTGCTTTTGTTTACGTGGAGATTTATTAAAGAGATCAGAGTAATTTCTCACTGGGTGCAAGATGAGGGGAAAAAAAGAGAAGCGCTGGGCAATAAAGTGAAGTCAGTCATTAAAAGAATGAAGAGTCCGTTAAGGCATTAGCACCACCACAGAAGAACTTCAAACAACAAAACGTAAAAGAGGTGTGAGGGGAGGAATTAGGAGTTCACGGGAAACTTGAGCAGCGTCGGAATCAACAGGAAATGAATGAAAGCGGGAGCCCGAGGATAAAAATGAGGCTGGGGATGCGGGGATGTGGAGATGGTTAGAGAGAAATGAAGTGAGGGACGTCTTGTGTGGCATGCGCTGGTGTGATGGAATCCCAGCTGTTATCTCCCTCTGGATTGTAACAGCTGCCTCACATGCACACCTACACGCGTGCGCTCTTTGTTCTCGTTTCCAATATCTATGGACCACTTTTTTCCCTTCATTTATTAGTGGTATATAGGGGTTTTTTTTCCTATCCGTGTTCCACACCCCCGCCCTTTTCCTCAGAGATAGAGAAGAGGGTGTTGGATTGCTAGCGAGGAAGGGTGACGGAAAAAAGAAAAGAAGGATGGGAAGTAGGAGGACAGCCCTTTTATGTGTCTGTGTGCTCCGGTTTGCATAGTCCAGATTACATTCCTCCTCCTTTCCAATTTCTCCCAACTAGGCGAAGACAGGTTAAGAAGAAGCAGTTGGTTAACTGCCTCAACTCATTTTTGCCCTCTTCAATACTCGTGGTGCTGTAATCCCTCTGGGTTGACATGGCAGGATGAGGGAATGTGGGGCTCGTTGATAGGGAGGCGCTCCTGCCACTCCTGAAGACACTTGCTCCCCCCCCATCCTTCTCTCATCATGTTATCCCTGCTAACTCCGGCAGCTAATGTTCAAACGATCACATTTGTGTCTTCAGCCACAGCTTTAGTTTGTTAGTTCAAGCTTGATGCGTTGAGACGAGCAGAGAAATTGGACTGGATTTTGTGGAGATAGAAAGAGGGCGTCTGGCTGGACGTGTTTGAACGTCCTGCAGGAGGGAGGCCGTGCAGGGCAAGGCCGTTTGAAGAGAACCAGGCTGGATAGGGATGCACACACACTGATATACCTGGAATAGACTCTGGTGTTGGGGGAGGGAGAGCATTCTTGTAGGGGTGGAGAGATCTGGGGGGATAGAGGGGGATCAGCACAGAAAAGGAGGAGGGGTAAGAAAAGAGTGATTATGGTGGGTCTGGACTGCCAGGCCTGATAAATGACTAATCAGGAGAACAGGGCCTTAGGTCCTCACAGGACCACTACCACTACAGGCTTATCACATGCACAGGCTATAAACACGCACATACACACACACACAGACACACGCAGCTTTACACACGTGCAGTCAAAAGCAGAGTGAAAGAAATGTGAGGATGGGCTGAATCTATAGCTGCCTTTCTCGGAGCAAGGTTCCGCCCAGAGAGCAGTTATGGATCCACATGTGCCTCCCTCTCATGCCTGTCTCACCTCTCTGACTCCTTGCTCCAGGTCTTATAGTCTGATAAGGCTGGAGCAGAGTGTGGGTCACACAGCCTTCAATGCTTCCGATGCACAACGTACCCATCTTAAAACTCATTTCCAAGTTCCCTCATTTTTAATAGGGAAGTCCGAGGTTATTTGGGTTTAAATGTATATTTACTGACAAAAGAATTACATTTAGCGTAGCTTCTTACGGCGAGTCTGGCGGCATTCCAAGCTAATGATCAGGAATGGATTGGAAAAAGACTGCAGAGGGAATTATCGAGGAAAGAGCGGTAGAGGCAGTGGCGATATGGTCGTCTGTGTGTCACACTCCATTGACTCAGCCTCCGCACCTCAGCAGCCATATGATCCCAGTGTGCTGCTAATAGTGACAAGACTGGGGTTGAGAGCAAGTGCAAGGACGGGACATTCGGGACATGCAGGCTTATAGGCTATGTTGCATAACTTAGCATGGGAGAATGAGATGAAGGGGGGAAAAAAGGGAACAGGTGTACAAATGGGCGAGGGGAAAAGGATGGGACTGTGGTCTCTCTGGGACAGTGTGCAAGGACAGCCAAGTTGGTTTTCCTGTCCCTTTGTACTTTTATGACCAGTCGTGTCCCTGGATGCAAAGTCACAGCCAGCTCACCTCTGTAGTAGAGGTGTGTGTTTGTGTGTGTGTGTGTGTGTACTGTTGGTGAGGTGTCCGAAAAACTTCAACACATTAACTTCACGTTGCTCTGGCTCCCTCTGGGCTTAGTGCATCGGTTTGACTGGGCCTTTTTGTTATTTATTCATGTGCCTTTTGTTTTCGTTCTTCTTTGGTGCTTCGTCACCAAGAATTAGGTAAACCTTGTTAGCATGGCTGTGATCCACGGATTTTAATTAATATTTCAGTTCCATTACAAACATATCACAGGATTATTATTATTATTTTTTTTAAATAAGTAAACGGAGTCCAATATATGTATTTTTTTAATTTCTCCACCTTGTTCTACATACAATAGCAGATGAAGATTAAATCCCACCAGTTTAATCTATGTTGCACTCCCAATATGTATCCATGCCATTCCCAGTGCCTCCGTCATAACATGGGAAGTGTTGTTTAAGCCTTCCCTGTTCGCTTGCTGTCACTCCTGATTAGGTGCAGGCCGCAGTGAAACGCTGTGATGCATACTTCCTTCTGACTTTCTGTCTCCACCAATCGTAGCCAGCAGCTTCATGATGGCCTGTGATGTGGTTTCCACAGATGCCCGTGTCTGTGGTGATAAGGCCTCACAGATGACCAACCTGATTGGATTAGCAGGCCCTTTGAACGAGCCATGACTGGCTGCTTGCCGCCGGGATGCAAATGAGCTTCTTTAGACGTAGGCAGGAACTTGACCTTTATTGGGCCTGGCAGTAAGGACGGTGGCGCAGGGGCAGAAAGGAAGGGTAGTGTGTCATCTCAGAAAGGTAAATTTTAGGAAATAAAGAGATAACGGCGTCATGGGCAGACGGTACTTCTGCCTCTTTCTTGCTCTCGAGGCCTGGTATGATTGTGAGTTCCCTACGTTGAACCCTCAGACTAGAGTTAACAGTTAACGCTCACATCTGTAGGAAAGACGTGATCAGTTTAGACAAAGCCGAGTTCAAAATGCTTGACTTTCAAAGCGGTTGCTGAGGAGTCCATGACTGGCTGCCAGGGTCAGAAACCTTGTTCTTTAGTTCTTAATGATAATAATAACTGGCAACATCAGTCAGCTTGATATTTAAAAGTTCTGATGTTAACACCAAAATCATGTGATTTAGATTTCTGCCAGGCCTGGTTCCATTTGAGTCTCAAGGAATGAGTTTTGTCTGTTGCGTTTTATGTTTTTCAGTAAAACTCTCTAGTTTCCTATCTTCCTATCATTGAAACACTGCACATTTATTTGCTCCTGATCCGACACTAAATAATGCCAAGGTAACTGGAGCAGTTAGGAGGCACTTTCTTAACAGTCTGAGCAACAGGCCTCTTTTTTGCATATGAAATAATTCCACTCTAAAAATATTGCAGCTGCGCTCCAGCCATTGTCCAGCAGCGTCATAGTGTAGACGACGTCATCAAAAAGGTACTGACCCGGATGGTGCGCCTCCACTATACAGACGAGGAAACTGGACCAAATTTATCACTAAACAATCACAAGCACCGGCGTAACAATGTCAGGTTGTTGCTTTTACAGTCGTTCAAACCAGATGCCATTTGTTAAGGTTTGGTTTTTAAAGGAAGTTTTGCAAGCTTTCGCGCTTGCTAGCCAGCATACTTCTGTTGCCAGGCAACCCATAGGCACCTTTCTTTGTTTGCAAACACCATCGGCTGTGTTGACTGTCAGCTACGCCGTCTGTATTTGTAATAAAAGTTTGACCCTCAGATGCAGTCATACATGTTGCATTGCGGCATCCTGTCAGCAGAGGGCTGAAGTCGGGTTTACGATGTAAGTCATGCTAGATAAATTCTGTTTTCCTTCTGGAGAAACAAGGTTGTTGGGTTGTGGAGGGACAAATGGATCGAGTGGACTCTATGCAGTTTCTTTAAGAGCAAGTCTCACTGTTAAAGGCTTTAGGCATTGTGGAATCGTTGTTCACCCCCCACCCCCCCGCCTCTCCCTTGGGGGGTTTTATCTGCCCATTTCCTCCTCTTGTGCTGGGCCCTCGGGACGCCTTAATGGCGCCATGTTCCCTGTCAGTCAGATATTTAAATGGAAACCGACCATGAAAGTATAGCTGCTCAGGGCTGGTTGGTGGTGCCACGTCCTTGCTCTCAACAGTCAGCGTTAAATGCAGAGGCCTGAGCCACAGCCTGGACTTGCACAAGAAACCAGGGAGGGGGGGAGTCAGCCTCAATCTGCAAGTTTAATATTCCCCATTATGTTTTAAACCTGTTTACCTTGCAGATTTGATCAAGGATAGTGATGCAAATGGAGCCAAAGGCTCCTCGCACTGGAAACTCTCTTGTCCAGAGGTTCATTGATTCATGCTAAATGGGTTTAAGCATCATTCTTAATTATTCAACTGACTCCAGTGATATTGTCTTAAACTCAAAAGAATCCTGGCTCCTCTTCGTCTGCCCGGACAGGAGTAACAGTGTAGGGTTGTGTACCCAGCCTTGCGTCACTGTTGTCTTCATATGCAATTCAAATCATTTTTGTGGCTTTTGACATCTGCAGGTGGCCTTACCAATTCTCACCAGACAGCCTATTTTACCACGGTAATAAATCTCTGTGCCCAGTTGGCCATTTTAGCTGTTTGGCACAGGGCACTGTAAATTCACCCTAATTAGATCATCCCTTTACTCCCCCCCAGCCTCCTTCCCCTGTGTTCCCTCCCTCTTCTCTTTTTCCTCCCCTGCTCATTGGTACATATGCTCATACACCTGGTCTACATCATTACCTGTTTACAAATGAACAGGCCAGTTCTGCTGCCTTCAGCAACCACGCCACAGCACAGCACTGAATCTCCTTTTCCCACTCCCTAACCTCCCCTGTGTCATAATTACACCCCAGAGCTCATGTTTGCTTAATATCATAACACAGCGCACCTGCATTTCTCTCTGTAATACTTAAATCTACCAGCTGCCCCACCTTCAACTGCGTCCCTCACCGACATCGGACAGATCGCTGTTCCCCCAACCTTTTGTGAGCATTTGGTTTCCACATTTCTTCCACAGCAACGTGACAGTGCAAACAGAAAACTAACAGCACTGCTTCGGCCTGTCTGTTGAGCATGTGAGTGTATACGCGCGTGTCAGGGGTGTCAGTGTCAGGGCTAATGGTCTCTAGCGGGGGCGCCGGTGTGAAGATTTATGCCACAAATTAGTCAAATGTGATCAAACAGCAACCCAGTTAATCATGCAGGACCCACATTTTGTCCCCGCTTTATCTACAGGCATAATTAAAGACACCCATTCCTGTGACAAGCCAACGGCGGGCCCCTGTGGAGTGATATTGGGTGGGGGGGGGGCACTGCACAGCCTTGTCACTGTGATGAATGTCTTAGAGGTGGAGGGAATGTTTTAAACAAGTATATGCTTAAACCCCCCCTGTGAATGCTGTGAGTGAAGACATGGCCCCTGCAGAACAGGGCTACCTGTTAGCTGAGTACCAGTGCCCTAAATGAATATTAGTGTGAATGAGTCCAGTCCCCCTCCCAATTCCCTCTTCCTGATTTGAAGCAGTTCGGCCATTAAGAACAATCCCTGCCATAAATCCAATTCATCATGTGGCTCCAAATTCATTATGTGTTAAGTGTTGACTGGTTAAAGGCTGTTCGATCACTCATCGCCTTCCATTTCCAGCCACCTCCCCTCCGGTCCTACCACTCCGACTGTGGGAATGGGACTCGTCTGGCTGTATTCTGTTATTCCAGACCATTACCATGTGCCAAGCTGGGAACGAGATCCAGTGATGTGTGCTGCAGTTTGTGATTGGAGTGGATCGTCTCTCTCTGTCTCCCTCCCTGACAGCCATTTTAAACACTCGTTTATGCAGTGCTTTTAATATCAATAAGGGAAGCAGGAAAGCAGGCGGACAGACAGCAGTTTCACACACACACACACACACACACACACGCACACGGGCACAGATATACAGAGTGACATACACTCGCCCTGGCTGGAAATCTGCAGCCTCCATCTCCTCGGTATGACAGGGTGTGGTAATTATGTCTCAGTGAGAGTGTGTGCTGTTTGCTGGGTGAAAAATGATAATGGGGTGATTTTTAAGTGCCATATTTCCCGCACGGGTAATGAAAAGTACTTTTAATCCAGTTCGGAGGAACGGAAGGGGTGGTGGGGGGAGTGGCTGTGGGGGCAGAAGCAGAAGGGTCTGTTGTGATGGGAGGAGAGGAGGGGGGGAGGAGGAGGAGGAGGAGGAGGAGGGGGAGGATTGAAAGAGTGCTCTGAGGGTGGAGGGATGCTGATAGAGGGAGCTGAGGAAAGGAAGGAGATGGGGGGAGTTCTGTGGGAGATGAAGGGAGAGGAGAGGTTCCAAGGCAATTCAGTGATAGAAATATGAGTTTGTGGGCGTGTGTTTGATAGGAGGGTTGGTGCTGCTGTGCCGAGGGAATGCCTAAGCCTTGGCATGAAGCTTGAGCTCAGCAATTAGAATAATTAAGAGAGACTGACAAGCTTTTCGAGTCTCCCTCCCTCCCCCCTCCTCTGCGCCTCTCTTCTCTCCCATCCTCTTTCGTTCTATCCCTGTCCTCCGCCAACTGTACCTGAGGATTGTGTCGGGCAACATTTTGTCAGTTGTGTCAGGCCGACATGCAACAAATGCCATTTTGGAAGCACCAGGTGTAGTAGGGGGAAACTCTGCCACTCTGAGCAGCTGCTGGGTTAGAAGCCCCCATTCAAGCCTCCTCAAACGTTGTCACAGGAAGTCCTGAATCATTTTTGATTGGAAATCAGCATCTGAAGAGCCTCGGATGTTCAGATGTTACTTACGGTTGTGTCGTGGGTGTTATTACAGCTGGAGTAGCTCACACTTCTGCCTTCGTCATTTCTATTGTCGTCCGTCCAACTGCCAAAATTCTTTAAAGCAGATGTGATGGGATGGGAGAGAAAGTTCGCTAATCACTTCACACCGCATTAGCACTTTTGCTTGATATTTCGCACTTCATTGTGTTCTTAGATCAGTGGTTCATGGGTTTAAAAAGAGTGTTGGCATCATCCCAGTAGTACACGACTCTTTTCTTTCAGGATCTGCTTTTCATTCATAAAATTTTCATTCCTGATTCAATTATTTAATGAAAGAATAATTCCAGCAGACCTTTTTCATACAGGAATCTACTTGAACATATGCTCTGATAACCTTCGGTAGTAAATTTACCTAATTTTCCTCAGTGGGGGCTGTTTCACCTGTAATTACTGCAGCATAATTTTGAGAGCGGTATCATTCTTCCTCTGACCCGAACTTGGCTCCTGCCCAGAATTAGGCTGTCGCCAGGTTAGTTTGTATAATCTGTATTCAGGGCACCTGCACCAGCAGAAATAACTGCCCTTGTCTGAGCAGATACAGCACTTTCTTTAATCCAACATTTTAAAATAAGGGCTTGATAGATGAAGAGTTTATTTGTCTTCATAATTTACAATATCTCTTGTGTGAAATTCATAGATCAATTAGTCAAAGAGCCACCGCTATACAACCATTTATCCCATTGTTTAAGTCTGTCAATCCATCATCAAATCCTCTGTGTAATCTGTGTGCGTGTACACATGCAACGCAGTTTAATTCGCTGTAAACAGGCGCCGGTGTGGCCCAGACAGGTTAGTTTGATCACGGTGTGTTTATCTTAATTCCCCTCAGTCTCTTTCACGCCGACCATCCATTATCTGTTCCAGGAGGCTGTGAGCTCTCCCGCGGGCCCCACGCAGGAATGTACGCGGTTACCTTGGCACTTAAAATATGATGATATGACTGCGTTAGAGTAGGTACCTATTGCTCACCATGTGTGACTAACTGCCTGTGTCTTTGTCAGCGTCTTATGCGCTGTTGCTTTGGCTTATGGAGGGGCTGTTGTTTTCAGAGGGGGCCGCAGTGACCTTGGCTGTGTAAATGGGTTTGTAATGTAATCATGAGTGGAGGAGAGGAGCTTCTGTGACAAGGAACCATAAACTGTCTAATAAATGCACGCCACACTGACATGACATGTTTCACACATTGCGACGCACGTGGAGAGCGCACGCACCGACGCCGAGAAAAGGAAGGGCATTGGCATGTGAATGGGAGGAAAGCAGATATTTTTATGCTCACGATATGTTTGCACACGTTGTTTTGAACCCCCCCCCGCCCATGTGGAGAATGACAGGCTGTTTCGTGAGTGCGGTCCTCTCCCCATGCTGTTTGTTTTTTTAGGGCTGCCCTCCTACTCTTGACCCCTGACCCTTGACCTCAGTCCGTCAACTGGCAGACACCAGCCTTGATCTGACAGCTCCCAAAGCCCACTGACCCCAAAAGCAGAGAGCGAGCGAGAGAGAGAGAGAGAGAGAGAAAACAAAACAATGACCGACGACCTCTCTCCAAGGGGGGCTGTGTGTATCCAGCAGGAGTGACAGTTTACCTGCAAAGGGGGGGTCAAGGAGAACAAAACACAGATCTCATTCATGAAATATGAAAAGAGTTTGAAGAAATGAAAACAAAGAGAGAGGTGTGAGACTTGAGAAGGGGGTGAGGAATTGGATGGGAGGACAAACGCGGGTGAACCTGGCTGGTGGAGGTCACACTCTGCCCGAGGAGACAGGTGCCTCAAGATTAGCCTCCCCATTAATGGCCCCTCACTTACTCTCTCTCTCTCACACACACACGCACACACACACACACACACACACACACACACACACACACACACACACACACACACACACACACACACACAGACGTGCTATACCACAGGGACGTGGGTCTAGTGAGAACACAGCTCTGATGCTCATATCCTATTTATACATCCTCTCCTGTACATTACAATCCTATTTACCCTGCCCTGCTTCTTACACAATCCTATTTATGGACTCACCCACCTCCACCTCACACATTCCCCCGCTTCCACTCCGAATCCTATTTGTGTGCCCCCTCCTCCTGAATGCAGGTGCCATCCATCCAAAAGGCTGCCTACCGGCTGTGTAAACTGTGATCCAGATGCGTGTGTTCCAGTGTGTGTGCGTGTATGCGCGCGTGCGTGGATTCTGAGCTAACGCAGGAAACAAAGTGTTCTGCGGTTGAAAACAGGTGAAGCGCTCCGACTTTCTTTGAAGAAGGAAAAGTTGTCCGATGAGTTTCCACCTCTGCATTATTCTGCACCAAGTGTCTGCGTCTGGAAGGTGAGCACGGTGCCTGCGCTCGGCTAGCTGATGTAATAGCGTGCACATCCTGGTCCCCGCGCTTCTAAATCATCCCTGAGTAGAGATGAACGGTCGTGTCTTCTGTCCTGTCCCGTCCCATCTCTGCCGTCCACCGTGAAAGGCCTCTTATCCTCCATTAGTGTATTTAAACAGGACAAAATGCCTGTCCATATCAGGGGCCTGTCTCCACCTCACCCCCCCAACTGTCACTCAGCCAGTGTTATGAAAGCATTCACATTCTGTTTGAAGGTGGGAGATGAAAGCAGAGCAGCAGTCACGGACCCCCGTGCCCTGACAAACCAGATTAGAGTAGCCGATCCTGTGGAAGAAGGTGGGAGCGACAAGAAAGAGGGGTAAGGATGCCCCTGCCTAACTTCATTAAGGTAGCAAGTGAAGGAAAAGGTTTACGCGGGGCAAAGATCCGTGTCTGTCTGTGGGTGACGGAAGGCGTTGCGAAAGCGGGCGCGGAGCCCTGCTCGTATCAGAAAGTCATAAGGCTGCGAGGGACCTTTCCTCCTGCGCAGAGATGGAGTCGGGTTAACTCAGTTAAATGCCTTTCTGCGCCGCTCTGGACTAGCTCAACTCATATTGATGATCAGTGTGGGGAAACGGTTTTAACCAAGTGATATACGACACCTCCCATTTGGCAGACATTTTTATCTGAAGCCAGAGCCACAGTGAAATAGTGTGACCGTGCTGAATTTATTAATCATTCAATTAACTAAATGTTCCTTCTTGGTATAGTTCAGATGAATGGACTGTCAGTCTTTAATGCAATCTATTCCTCAGCGCACCTCTGGAGAGATGCAGAGAATTTAACTGCCCCGCAACTCTTTAATTTCCATCCCGCCCCCCCCCCCTTCCCCCCCAAAGCCTTTCACTCAGCTGACTCGTTTCAGGAAACGCTTTTGTCGAAATCATTCTGTTTTATTTCATCATCCGGATCCACCGCTCCATCTTTCCATCTTCCCTGCTTCTCTTCCTCTCCCCCCCCCCCCCCCCCCCCCCCCCCGAGATAGTGTTGCGCCATGTCTTTGGGCGAGGCAGGTGAAGACAGTCGGGGCAGCCGATCGTATCAGACTATCGGGCCGGTTCAACCATAAATTACCTGCAGCTAACAAAGCGTGCGGCTGTAACTATTACACAGGCAGTCAAAGTCACCTCGGCCCCGCGAGGCTAGGTGAAACATTCCAACACGCTGAGAGAGAGCAGACCGAGCCGATGGGTCGCGTGAAAACTGGTCAGTCAGACACAGCGGGTTCACGCCATAAATCAACAGCCAGTCTGGCTGGAAAAAGGATGATTATTTCATATATGTTTGCTTGGGAACGAGCAATAAATCCACTATATGGTGTTAGCGGGAACGCTGAAGCTGGACAAGGATGTCTTCGGCGTAATGGACTCATCCGGGTGCAGCAGCTGCTGGAAAGAATATGCTCAAAGCATGATAATCACCCGCGGATCTCGCTGGAATGAGAGATTTCATATTCCTGCCGTCCTGTGTTGTGTTACCTGTAGCTGCTGATCCGTCCTGTGTCTTTGTTGCGGAGCGGAGCTTCTCTCTGTCCCGGCTCTGAGCAGGTCTGTGTTACTGGCTAATTGAGAGCGTGTCGGGTGCTGCGGCTCTGCCCCGGAGGTTACTGTTAGCACGGGCACACTGCAACAGGACAAATGAGAATACACCTCACCATCTGCCCAGCAGAGACACTCCCTCGCCCTCTCCTTGTCCCTCTACCCTCCTTTCCCTGGCTTTTCTGTTTTTATTCCTGCTGTAGCTTCTGTGTTTCCGCCCTCCCGCTCCAGAGCATCACATTTTCTGTTCCATATTTCTATTTACCAGCTCGATTCTCCACTTTATTTTGCTTTCTTTCACTCTCTTTCGCGCCACCTGCCCTCTTGATCATCACTCAGTGGGAAGTGTCCTCCTGCGCTGGGATCGGCTCTGGCGTTGCCGTGCGCCGACCGCCGACTTTCTGGATGTTGGGTGTGATCCATACAGGCTGACACTGAAGGTGACCTCTGGTCGGTAACCTTGGAGACCAAGTTTATTAAAATGAATTTGAGTAGAGGGGCCATCCTGACAGCAGCATAATTACATCGCAGAGCATCAGCACTAATTTATGCAGCCGGCATTCAGCCGGTCAGGAGTGCTGAGATGGGGTCAGCCTGGACACTCAAACACACACACACACACATGAACACGAGCACAAACACACACACACACACAGACACACACACACGTATACATGGATCAGCATATGAATAAAAATAGGTAAACGCATTGAGTTTCAGTTTGCTCTGCACAACACGGTGGCACATCCTCCCGTGGTGCCTTCACTGGTCTCAGGGTCAGGGTGTGTGTGAAGGCTCGTACGCCACTCGTGTGTGTGTGTGTGTGTGTGAGAGAGTCAGTGTAGCAAAGTTAAAAGCATAGATGACAAATATCCTTCTTTCTCATAAAGTACCTGGTGTGTGCGTGTGTCTCTAAATGTAATGTTGAACTAAGGAAAAACTTTAGCCATCACACGACTCCAGACCTAACCGCGGATATAGAGGGCCTAACCCTTGTCCTAAGGCCAGATTTCCTTGCTAACTCTGTGTCACTTTTAGATAATTAATCGACTTCTCTCCTCTATCTGCTGTTTCCTTCCATCTACGGGTTTCTTGCTTGGGAAAGTCGCGCAGCATCGAACTAACAGTTGACATAACTTTTGCTCATCGGTCGATCGGGAAAGCCCTCGGTGGACATTAGGCTCCATTAACCACAATCCATAATTAAAAATAAATAAATCAATTCTGATAATAGTATGTCCCTTCTTCCCTTGTGCCTGGAACACAGAGAGTTTAGCCAAGCTTCAGTTTGGATGAAGTCTCAGGCCTCCTGTCATAAACCTGGTGATTACGAGTGAGGAGACTTTTATATGTCCTCTTACCGTATCGCCAAGTGTACTTTGCCTCCGGGAGCTTTATAGTTTTCTGACCCTTTATTTTCTGACTCTTAGTTTGGCTAAGGTACATTTAAAATTAACCTTTTTACGGGCAAAGATATGGACAATTACAGAAAGATGCCTTGGGAAAAAAAAAAGGAAATAAATCAGTCGCGTAACTCTTCAAAATGAAGACAGGGAATAAAATGTGATTCTGCAAAAGGGGAGACGGCAAGAGAACCTAGAGGGAGCGCGGTGGAGGAGAGTGAACGGGGCGAAGGAGTGGCGCGACATGGATATAAGTCAGAGCTTCAGTCGCACCACTGTGGCTGCTGGGACCAAGGGCACACTAATCTGTCCCATTAGCAGAGCCCACCAAGCCTCATAATGCTACTGCTAGCGACTCTCTTGTGGTGTGTGTGTTTTTGTGTGTGTGAGGAGATAAAGCACGAGGATATACTTGTGTGGCATTGCGCTATACTCATATATGTGCACACACATTTATAAGCCTGCGTGTGCAAGCTATCGTAATGACAGTTCAGCTAGTTGCTCTCTTGTGAAAATGACACGGTCCTGCCAAATTAATATCATTACTATCGGAGTTTAATGGCCCAGCGCTGCCTTCTTATTTAAAACAGAACATCCCTCTCTCGACCTCCACCCCCCCCATCAGAAGGGTGGGAGGAAGAGGGAGTGAGGGTGGCGCTGCTCAGAAGGCGTTGCTCAGAAACGAACAAGGCAGCCTTTCTGTCCCCAGTCAACTTAGCAAATGAACTGAGGTTAGCACCTTTACTCTGATCATTGACGGGCCCTACGAGTGTTCATAAGCTTCCTTCTAAACGTGACAGCTGTGATACTATAGTTTAGGACCGTCTCAGAAACTCTCACTGTAATTGGCGACTGCTCCTCGTGATCAAAAGCAGATTTCTGTGTGTCCTTTGAATAGAAAATTACTCCTTGAGCTCAAATATTTCTATAGTTTACACATTTTATTCTGCACAGGATGTGCCTTGTGCCTTCCTCCACATTAGTTCTAGTCCCTCTTGCAGGGCTGAGGGTGTGTGGACACTCGTAGCAGTCTGGTAGGGTGTCATTCTTCACTTAGAGTCAGCACTGTGATAATGAGTTCATTTGGAAATGCACTCTGCGGGCTACCTGTGCATGAGGGTGAGCGGTTGTCTCTGCACAGGTGTGGGTTTAGCCACCACACACCGTGCGTGCGTGCTTTATTTTATTATTTTCTTTTGGGTGCGCACACCTGAAAATGTGTGCGTGACTCAGAATGTGTGTGAATATGTCAGGTTGCCGCAGGAGACCAATTAGATGGTGCATCAGTGAGGAGGTGAGCACACACACACCCACACACACACCTGCGTGTGGCCCTATTACACCAACTCATCACACACTCACATGCCGACACACAGACAGCATCGCTCTGCTCATAATAGAAACATCCTGGCACTTACAGGACATTGACCATATGGAATAATGACTTCACTGTGTCAAACTGTCAGATGCGCTTCGCCATGCGTGCGCTTTTTTTTTTTTTTTTCCCCAACCGCGCTTTAGCAACTTAACCAACTTGTGTGAATTATGAGTTTTCCTACTGTTGCTGAATGGTTGTCATTACTGTTATGTACATTCCATTTGGGCAGTCCTTCACTCAAAAGAGTCTGGCTCGTCGCCTCAGCGCTCCATGTTAGCGAGCGTTTTCGTCAAAACTTTGAGGCGCTGTGGAGTGACAGACCCAAGCGAGGGTGGAAAAAAAAAAAAAAAGGGCAGATCGCAGCCAATAAAGCAGCCGGGACACTTCATGTATAATTCAGGTCTTTTATGGTGGGCTGTGCGCCCGCATGTGCATGCTAAAGGAAGTGTGAGGCCATTTCCAGCAAGAGAAAAGCCCTTTTAAAGCTAATCCCGATGCCAGAGTCCTGCTTTTTTTACTGCTCCTCTTTAATGAATAGGTGTCCAATAAGGCTTTTTATTGTCTTAGCATATGTTGCTTTTATTAGGTGGAAAATAATTAGGTTGCGCGGATCACTTTGGAAGTCCTCTCACAAGATAAAAATGAGATAGTTTCACAGTCGCTGCGCAAGTCCTTCTGAATCCTCATCGTTTTCTCCTTGGTCGCCTCATGTCCTAGCTCCCTCGCGCCCTCCTCTCCTTTGTTTCCTTCTCAGCTCCCCGCACGCCTCACCTTGTCTTTATGCCCCCCCCCCCCTTGTCCTTTACGTTACTTCCCCATCATTCTTGCCTTTCTTTTGTATTGTTTGCACGGCCATAAATGCATGCGGCACTGTCTTTTTTTACACACACACACACACACACACACACACACACACTTGGCAGATGAACAATCAGTGTGTGACAGTAGGCTGTTGATGACTGACACTCGGCAGATCTTATCGTGGCCGCAGCGGCGCAGGTTCTGCTGTGCTTTGTGGCCTGTTCTAGTCACTCCCACACACACGCTCGTGTCCTCTGCTGCTTTATCTCGCTGCCCTCATACAGGATGCTCAAATGTCAACACCGCTCAGGTGTGAGTTGGGACTCCAAGAAAAGCGATCCATTTACCTCCAAGAGCTCCCACTATGACCAATTACCCGGGAGACCCCGGCCACTGCACCAGCCCTCGAAGTTATAAGGCCAGAGGGGTCGGGTTGACAGGGGAACAGGGATCTCCTGAAGGGGTTTACAGAACAGAAGGGGCTGAGGCCCAAGCTGGGGGCTACGTTCAGAGAGAGGGAGAGAGAGTGTTGAGGCATGATGAAGGAATGGAAAAGGGAGTGAGGCTGGTCCTTCCATCCTGTCCTTAATGCCCCTCAGGGGAGCTCACTGCCAGTAGGTGAGTATTCGCCATTAGCCTGTGGGCTAATGGACAGTATGAAATAGATTTTAGTACGCGGGGGTGACCAGAGGTAGACTAATCACTGGGGAGACTGGTGATGAGGAGCGCCGTTCATTCTCAGCAGGTCTGAAATTACAGACAGCTTCTCTTCAGTGGTATTACCTGCGTAGAGCCACTTCTTTATAGGGATCAAGTGAAAATGTATGTGGCACCTTTCCCTCGCTTAAATCTAATGTGGCCTTCGTGGCCTGACGCAGCCAGGGTGACCGGGGGGGGGGCGGCTTCCGAAGTGTGCACTGAGGTGTTTTAAGGTGCTAATCTCATCACTTCTTGGTTGAGTGGCCGAGCTGAATGGAGTTACAGCTTGTTTATGTGGGGGGGCGCCTTTCCCGGGATCCCCTGCAAGGCTGAGCCGGGCGTGTGGAGCTTCACGTCGTGCACAAACACAGGCACACACAAGGGGGGGAGGGGGGATTCCCATTTCACTTTTTGGATTTTATTTATTAAATGAAAAATATCTTTAGCACAGATTAAAAATCAGACACCTCCAACTAGTCGAACATCACAAGCTGAAACAAAATTCCTGAAACAGAATCACGATCCCTTTGGATTCCCATTGTCATGATAGCTGGGCAGAGGGCTGAGGCAAAACCTGCACTCCTCCTGAACTCAGGACACTTTTTAGACATGGAACATCATTTTATACCTGTTACATTCCAGGTAGCAGCAGTATTTGTACTCGGGATCACAGAATGCTGCTTGGCTGCGACTTGATTGTAAGCATTTTTTTTTTAAGAAAACAAAACCAAAAAAACCCCAGAATGAATGAATTAAATAACAGTAGCCTAAAGGGGCTTTTAGGTGACAAACATGGACGTGTTTTTGCTGCCTCTGTATCGGGGTGCCGCCACAGGGGTCAGCCGGGGGTCTTTTCCCGCTCTGCCTCAACCCTCGCTGCTGTACAAAAGCCACCAGACGACGACGGATGGTGAGCAGAAACACAGAAAGGACAAGCAAAGGAAGAGAACCACCCACAGGAGTAAGAAAACAGGAAGACGCTACACGCACCGTCCAGGAGAGGATATCGCCCCGTCGTCTTTCGACCCGGTCGGTGTAGACATTTTTAATATATTTTAAATCTTTTCTCTTTTTTTTCCCTACTTTTTTTTTTTCCAAAACTGTTTAAGCACATGCCATATGAGAATTTGGGGATTATAAAAGTACCTGAAAGGATTGCTAGGTCGTCAGCATGCATAGCTGTTTTGTATTTACAGGTTTGTACAGAGGTGGGCCATAAAACATACTGCTCTACAGTACGGGGGCTTATTTACACCCGGGTCACAGGGAGGGCTCAGTGTCATAACTACAGATGTGGTGGGGGATGGGGGGGTGGTGAAGGGTCACATGCACCGGGGGGGCGGGGAGGGGTCATCGAAAGCCAGCACGGTTGAGTACAACTAGGATGAAGAGGACACGAAACAGAACACGGCAAAATAAGGTTACAGCTGAATTCAACTACGTCGTGCCCCCCCACCCCACCCCCACAGAAGCGCTGGTTTGTCCTCTTCTGGACACGCTCGATCGGCTGATTATTGCATCCAAAGCGTTGCCGCTGCAGACCGAGAGGTCCCGGAGGATCGAGTGTTGGAAGGCTGCTTATTTACAGCAGGTCTGTTAGAAGGTTCAATTCCACTCCACTACGCCTGGCCTGCTCCTTTGGTTCTCTGTGATTGTTCCCTTGGATATTTATTACAGACTTCATTTGGATTTTGGATCTGTCTGTTGGATCTTTTCCCTCCCTGCAACGCTGTGCTGGTAGCAGAGCCGGTTTATTAAAGGACAATCAGGTCAGGCCTCAGAGCTCGTAAATGATGTTTAAATAGACTTCCAGAAATCAAACTGCAATCGTTCCGAGACTTTAACGAACGAGCCTAAACTCTACACGTCTGCTCGTTTTCTCCAGTATTTTGATGTCGTCTGGCTTAACGTTTTGCGGCCCTGGCGGAGAGCATCATTGTAAAACAGGGTGGGAATTAATTGCGCAGCAATTAAAGAGAGCATATTTTTATCGCTCATCCTGTTTATCAGTTCGTAACAAGTCCGGCTCACGTGACTGTACACAAAAGGAGGATTCGTATTTAGTTCCAGAAGATAGCACAACACAGCAAACACATCGGTTTGATGACAACTATGTATACAGGCTGCACATCATCTGTGACGCTGCTGCAGAGTTCAGTGTTTTTACGTGCGCATGCGTGCGTGTTTGTGTATTTGTGTGGTGTCTCGAGGATGCTGCGCCATCCTTCAGGCAGCCCTGTCGTCCTGTCCTGTAAATACACACACACACACACACACCCAATGATAGATGGCTGTGGTGGGTGGTTGAGCATGTTAATGCCTAATCTCATCAGCTTTATCTTCTGCAGGGGCCACAAGGTCAAGTGGCGATGGGAGGGACGAGCTAGCGAGATAGCTGGGTCTACAAACTGGCGCGTGTGCCGCTTAACTGAGTGCCGAAGTACCAGAAACATTCCTGGAAAATATTTGAAAACTGAGGCCTTTTGGGTTTAACGAAGAAAGCCGTCGTTCCGGAGTCAGCCACATAAATCTGGATAACGAACATGAAAGTTTCCTTTATCGGGATTTTCACTTATAGGGGCCGGTGTTTGGGAGCTGGATACAAACTGCCTTGAAAGTCAGCCAAGTTCAAGGGGATGTCAGTGAGCCAGAGTCTGCAAGCGCGCACGTTTTCAGTGGAATTTAAAAGGCATTTCGCTTTCAGACGAGCCAAATCAGATGCCCTAAGCGAGGGAGATGAGTTAAATCGAGCGTGTGTGAACCTGCGACTCGGAGACACTGCCTGGCATTTGTCTGGCTTTGATACGGCGACATGTGATGTGGAAGAAGTTATCGCCCCGCCGGCAGGTGAGACAGACAGCGACACACACAGAGATGCGTCCGTTTCATCTGCTGTTTACCAGCTCTCTCATCACCCTGCGCTTCAAACGCGCCCAATCTGCTGCCGCTGAGTCACCAGCCGCGTCTCCTCCTGGCCTGGGTTTACTCGAAGCGTCCGGGGGCGCGCGTGTGTGCGCGGGGCGTGGGCGTTGGGTTTGCATCTCTGTGCCTGGTTCTGTTCTCCCCTGAAAGCGGGGAGCGCTTCAGTGGGTCCTTCCTCTTCAACGGGGGCCGATCGTCTTCATCCGAGCCGCTCCGCGACGCCGGTTCAGACAGTTGGCGTGTGACCTGCACGCGTCCGGCTGTGCATGGGCTCGCCAGACTGCGTGCCAGTGCTCTGTGCTCGACATTAGTCTTCTGTCTTCACATCAACCCCCCACCCCAGCCCCCTGCCTCTCATTGGGAGATAAAGCGGCGACTCATTTCATCTGGCCGTACAGAAGTCGTCTCCAGGCCGTCTCCAGCTGTCACAGCAGCTTTTAGCCAGACCGCCAACATGAAAAGATGCCTTTTCTCAGCAGTTGGGTTGCGTGTGTAATTCTCCCTGACATGTTTATTCTGCAAGGGCTACGACTTTCATTTTCAAGCGTCACACAAGTCCCCCCCCCCCCCCAAATAATACCCCTGCTAATTACTGACGGACGGGACAGGGCGTATTAGGGGAACTTAGCAGGTTGCGTCTAAGCAGGCGAGCCTGAGACGACATGAAACGGAGTCCGTTCGCCGGGTGACGCATGAGTGATGTTCACTTTTAACCTCGCCTCGGAAACATAAGAGCAGATTTACCGAGAAGGCGCTGGAAAGACGGCCGACGTCTGATTTAAACACTCTGGAACAAAACTGTACTTTGCATCATTTCCGGTACTTTAAACACACGGCTACACACAAATACATCCTGTGAGCGTTTTCATATTCATCACCATGGCAATAAAACCTGTCACTTTTACAATATAGACACATAAGCTGTGGTTTTCCCAATCCAGACTGCAGCTGGTGTGATGTTTTTTTGTTTTTTTTCTTTAACTTTTGTCGTTTTCCTCCCTTCGCTGCTGTAGGTCTGTTGCATTTGCGTGATCCCACATGGCTGTAACTGTACACGCTAGGCAGAGAAAGGAATAAATAAATAAATATATGTATATAAATACTGTATATGTACAGCTTGGGCTTCTTCTCCCACGATAACATGACCCAGCCACCCGTGTCTGTCCATTTCTGTCTCTTTCTGTGTCTTCGCTGCCTCGCTCTCGCTGTCTGGATGGAAGCTGATGAGTCTTGGATTTCCCGCTGAACTCCACTCTGTCTCTGTGTTTCCTTGCGTCCACAGCAACAAGGGGCAGCCACCACGGTGTACTGCGCGCTGGCTCCGGAGCTGGAGGGATTGGGAGGCATGTACTTCAACAACTGCTTCCGCTGCCTGCCCTCGGCCCAGGCCCAGGATCAGAGCAGCGCCGCCAGTTTGTGGCAACTGAGCGAGCAACTGGTCACGGAGCGTTCTGCGGGAATAAAGGCGCTCTGAGGAGGAGGACGATTTTCCGAACAGGAGGGAGGGAGGGAGCCACACGTCGGTCCAGTTGGGGGTGGATTAAAAGAAAGGTAACTGTACAAGAGAGCTGCCTGACTACAGTCCGTCTGCATACGTTACGTCACTACAGGGGCTAAAAACACCACAAAAACACAGCAGGAGGGGTTCATATACACGAGAAACCACACTTTGAGTCGTGTTCAGCTGCTCTGGGGCTTTACAGTGGCAAATGGGGATTCAAACCTTAAAGTTTCTTCTCTCTGGAGTGAACTACCCCCCCAACTGGAGCTAAACTAAACCAGCCTTGCTGACATCACAGGGTCTTCTAACGAGGAAACACTCTATAAAAAATACTGGCAAATGAATGAATCTGCGTATCCAGCATCAGCTCGCTGATGGTTCCTGATGATGCAGAGCACATTTTCTGCTAAATCCTTTTGGTCATAAAAGAAAATAAAGGGCGAGGGGCATGTGACACTCATGGGTATACAGTATAAACACACTAGGGGACGGACTCATGTAGATATATACATTATTCTGCAATACTTTTATTCCTTATCAATGTCCCTATTTACTTACTGTACACAAATTTACATGTGCTAAAGGGACATCATATTTCTCCTCTTCAGGCTGTGTGTTAGGGTCTAAACTGGAGGGTAATTTGGGGGCGTGCCTGGGGTGATCTGTGTCCTGTTGGGATGCAAATTCAAATGGTGCAGATTCAGATTTCCAGGTTCTTTATATTTCTCAGTGTTTCTCCGTGTTTTCTTTGCCGTATCGGGAGCGTCCCGCGGCGAGCGTCGTTTGTTTTCTCGTTGTTTGGTCGTCAAAGTCGTCGGGTTGGCGTCGCCCTGAATCCGGGATGCGTTTGAGACATTGTGCTTTATGGCAGTCCCTTTGCTGTAAGTTGCTGTCGGAACATCAGCGGTCCGGTGTGATGATATCTGTGAACACACACGGAAAAGAAGAATGAATAAAAGTCTTTTCAGAGCGACACGTGTGTGGAGTCTTTGCGTGAAAGCGGTCGTTCCAAGGCCAGCAGGGTAATGTTTTGGAGCATGTCACATCTAAAAAATGTCTTGTGCTTTTTATCAGAAATGTGTAAAAATAGAAAATCAAGCAGCCCATCCCTCTGACAGCAGATTAGCTCCTGTTTGTTCTTAATTAGCCCTTCTTGATCAAAGAAAAGCACACAATTATACACCATCAGACATCTTATACACTTTAAAAATCATACTGACGTCCTGCTCTGTTCTTATCTGTTCTGCAGCTGCTCTACAGGTGTCTTATCACTGTCTTTTCTCAGAACAAACAAATGTGAGAACACGCACTAGCCATAAATTCCCAGCAGCAAACTGACTCAGAACACAGAGACTAAATAAATACGTCCCTGTCCAGCTGTGTCTGTACTGATTTTGCTGAATCCAGAGCGAATAAATGCACTTTAGTGGTCTGTCTGCGAGCTGATCCAAACAGGAAGCCGGAGATCCGCCTGCCTCCACCTGCTGAATCCTTCACATGACAGAAGTCTCAGGAAAAAAAGGAAACAGAGCTCTTCTCGATGAAGAGTTCCTGCCTAATTCTTCCTCTGCTCCGCAGATGGATTCAGAATAACATTGCAGAGTGCACTCACACACTCACACGCCCCGTAAATGTACCACAGCGTTCACTTAAGCTAGCATCAGTTCCACACACACCACTCTGAGAGGGAAGAGTTGAAGAAAACGGCCGCTCGGGAAACTTCGATCGAGGGGGCCGACCCGACACGCAAGGAAGAATCTCGGCAACAACAGGCGCCCAGACGGGACTGCCGTGCTGCCCTGGGGGGCCCGATCCATGCATGTGTGTCTGACAGAAGAGGGAGGGTCCTGCCTGGCTTTCATACAAAGGCCTATTGATCAGGTTGTATCGGAATCATCTGATAGCTAATCAATGCGCTACACTTCCTCCTAGCAAGAGGAGAGGACAGTAAAGCCCGGCTCTACGTGAGCAGGACCTTCATCTGTTGACCCCGCAGGACACACACACACACTCACACTGTTTCTCTTGATGTCTCTCTTAGTAACATCAGAAGCCAATAAAATAAGTGGAACAGGTCTAAACAGCGGCCACACATGAGAGCGCCGTTCCCATTTACAATCATTTTCAGGTTTTTCTCCCCCGCTGACTTGATTTCAGTTCAGGCAGCGAGTGTTGTACGGCTGCACATTTCATTTTGCATTATTTTTTTAATTCCTTGGTGTGATTAATTCCCCCTCTCAACGAATAATTATGAGAGGATTGATTTGATTATGCCTTTGTTCTGCTCCTATTGGCTCCATTGACTGAGGGAATGCCATGTTGCCATTTCAGGCGGATATATTTAATGATCACAATCAATGTTAAAGCTCTCTCTAGACTCAACTAACTCAATAAATATCTGCCAGGAGGAAATTTACCATCTAACCACAGCTGGCAGTAAAGTCTCTGTTCTCCTCTCACACTCGCTCTTGCGTGGACGACACTGAGTCAGACCAGAGACAAGTGGAGGGTTTCATTTCAGCGTGTTTATGTCTGTTATGCTTGCAGCTCCTTCACATTATTAACAGTTTTAAGAATAAACTCTACCTTCTTCTTATCCTTGTTACAATTTCTTGTCATGCGCATGTTTTAATCCTCTTCTTACCCTAAAACCGTCCAATGGCGTTGACGCGGAGGTCTCCTTTCCTCTTGGTTGGCGTCACATGATGATGCAGAAAGAGTCTTTTTCTTTTTTCCCCTGACATGAACGTGCTGGTGTTCTCACCCTGACTGCTGTTATATCGTAGAAATCGGCAGAACATTTGGATCCAGATCCAGCAGCTTTTATTTCTCCCTGCAGGTTCGGCCGCTGCCATCCATAACTTTCTCTGATTTTATGGAAGTCTCAACATGGCACCTTTGAGGAAATCCTTCCGGTCCCCAAATCCCCAGCCAGTTTTCACTGCTAGACAGCATGACCTTGTAAAACCTGAGTTATTTAACTTAGCCGTCGTGAGTGGAGAGAAGGAAAAGAGCGAGAGAGAGAGAAAAGAGGTAGAAACAGAGGGATGGGAGGTTGAGAAGAAGGAGCCCTACCTGTCAGAGCTTTCAAACACAAAGGAAAAATGAGCACTTGTGCTGAAGTACAATTATTAGCCCCTGTCAAACCGCAGCGGGGTGGAGTGTGTGTGTGTGTGTGTGTGTGTGTGTGGGGGGGGGTTACAAGGGTGGGGGGTGCAGAGGTGTGTTTGAAATAAAGGCAATGGGGGACATAAACAGAGGAAATAGGGCGATTAGACTGAGTGAGTGTGGTGGGGAGCAAGGCGAAGCATGCAAAACCACCACAGCCGGGGGTGGGGGTGGGGGTGGGGGGCAGAGGGGGGTGGGTGGGTGGGGGGAGACGAGGCAGAGGTAGAGGAAGGCAAAATGAAGTAAGAGGATTTGTCAGGCCAGTGGTCGGTGGCAGTAATAAAGCCTGCTAATCTGGAGGAGAACGCATGGCTGCTCACACACTGACGCTCAGGACGCCCCACTTTAGCACCAGGCCAACCCAAGGTCACACACACACACACACACACACAGATGTGAACGTTTGTACCTCTATTTTTAAGTGGACTGTCTTTGATATAATACACAGCCCAGCCCCTGCGCCCTAATCCTGACCTTGACCTAAACCTTCACCTTGAAACCAAGTCTTAACCCTCAAACAGCCCTTTAATCTGTCACCGTCCCACCAAAACATCCTCATGGTGCTGCTTCAATACATAGTCAAGTCCTCATTATGCCCCCCTCCCCCATCAGACTCCACCCTCAAACCCATTTTATTCCTGAAGACTCATTTTTCTCTCTTTCTTAACTGTTTCTGCTGTGACGATCAATAGGCATCAAATCTCTTCCATAAATACATCTGTCACAGCTGGACAGTGGGGTGGATGGGGGGGGGGGCAGCCTAGGGTGAAAGGAGACACACACATGTGTACGTGCATGTTTCATTCATTGCAACTTCAGTGTGCACATCCTCTTTTTGCATACGTGCAGCCTTTTTTGGGGCCTCATTAAAGTAGAATAATGACTGACTAATGACCTAAATGGCTGCTTCAGTCTGCCACCAGGTGTCACTATTTCTGCTAAGAACCAGTCAAATTGTCAAAGCTGCTCCGCCACGTTAACGTGCATGAATTTCTGTTCTGTGGATTCCTCTTTGATCCCCCCCTTTGGTCTCTTACTTATCCCAGCTTTTACCACCGTTGTTGAGACACGGTGACATTTCCGCTCACGTTCGCGCTCGTTTCCTAATCTGAAATCGACATTTGATTCAACAGCACAATAACGCGCCCACTGATAATCACCTCGTTGAGAAACACTCCAGCATCTCTCCACTCACAATTACCATTGTGAGTGTGATCACATAAGCACTCTCCAACAGTCCTCTTAATGGGCTTATTGGCAGTGGACCAGAACCTTCTTGTAAATAGGCCTGATGGTGTTTGATTCTAATAAATTAAGCGCATATATGCAAACATGGTAAAATCATAACAATTTCCAAATGTATGCAGACTGCCGACAGATTTATGCCGCTACCAGCTGGCCGCCGTCATCACTCACTCCGCTGTCCTCAACTTTGTTATTTGCCTAATTTCTAAATGTGATTGCGCAACAACTTCTGCCCATGCTAATGAATGCAAAGGATCATGGGTACTGAGGTCAACGCAGTCGTTGATCGAAACACGAACGAAAAAGAAAGAGCTCAGAGTTTCGCTGAAGAATATTCAGAAGTTTTGAAGTAATAGAATATTATGGTATTCAAAATTGGGGCTTTTGAGTGAAAGAAAAATACCCCCAAAAGTCCCATGAACTCATAGCTTCCTTTCTGCCATATTATTTATGAACCAAACGAACCACTGAATATACAGTTTACCTGTGGGTGAAATGTTAAAGAGGCTTGGAAGTATGTGAGGTTAAATACTGTACGATGCCGTGCACGTCCAGAGAAAAGGCCATAATTAAGGCTAAGGTCTGCCTGAATGATAATAAATGAATGTTAGCAAAAGAAGATGGATTAAACACCTAATCTGACAAATCCAACATAATGTAAGTATAAATGAGTGTGTGTGTGAGTGTGTGTGTGTTTATAAAGTGGAAAGTAGAATAGTCACCTCTCAAAAACACACTCACATACCAATGAGATTAATTACAAGGGCTGTGAATCACTGTGCAATTAATTAACTCATCCTTAGTAATGAGTGTGTGTGTGTGTGTGTGTGTGTGCGCGTGTGTGTGTGTGAACTGTGTGTGAACTGTGCGTACTTTGTGTCGCACAGACAGCCCCTCCATCTCTCCACCTCTCGCCCCGTCCTCTCTCTAATTGCTTCCCTCTCTATTAAAATGCAGTCTGCTGTGACATCACTCAACCCTCTGTTAGAACAGGCCAAGGCACCCGGCCACACACACACACACACACACACACGCACGCACAAACTTGGGTATTGGCTGAGATTGTTGGTTACTCAGAGTTTGAGGAAAGACTTGTTTGCAGAGCAAAGAAGTCACTTTTCCCAGGAGGCCAGTGTGTCTCCAGACCGGCTTCTCTAAACACAAAGCTTAATTTATCATAAATTAAACAAGGAATTCAGCGGCGGCCGGAGTGACCAGCGAGCAGGAGTGAGGGGGTGGCCTGATGTCACGCTCTCAGCAGCAGCACTGAAGACTTCCTGGTCTGAACGTTAGCGTGCTGATGTTTACAGGGTGTTTCAGTATGGCTGCCGTTTTTGGTCTTCGATAATGAACACGTATTAGCAAACCGGGAGACGCTTTTATTTATATCTCGCCGCAGATTCCAACAAAAACAAGATGAAAGACACGACAATAAACCAGCGGAGAAGGTCTGACGCCCCCTCCTCGCCCTGCTCCTCTCATTCTCTCCCTCTCAGAGCTAATCTGATTGGTGCGTAAATCATGCTGACATCAGCACAGGTGGAAGTCGGCCCTCTGCTGCACACACACACACGCACACACATGCACACGGGCCGAGGCTGCCTGGTGGAGCGAGCGCGGCAGCATGCTCCGCGCTGATCGTGGCCACAGAGGATAACACATCTCCCTTTTATCATTCCCCGACTTTCCCTGACATTTAAAAAGCCATTAACACAGCTGAGATTCACCCCGGTGTACATTTCATATGTAATCACCTGCCCAACACGCGTGTACGCACACTCCTGCATGCCATTCACTCTCAGGCTGTGTGTGTGTATGTGTGTATGATCTCAGTGATAACACCAAGCCCAAATGGCAGAGACAGAGCAATGAATTATACCTTAATAAGCTTTTCACACCGTCCCTCCTTACGAAAAAAGAGCCACTTCACTGCGGCTCTGTTCTAATAGTAGACACACTCAGCTTGTGGTACACTTATTGATCCTCCGCTGAAATCAATCAAGCGTTTTAGACCTTGATATCCTTGATCAGAATGTGCACCGGCCCCCCTCTCTTCCTCCCCCCAGACATTCCCTGAGTGGCTGCAGCGTACAGCTGCGTGGATGGTAATTACCCACCGATCCAGCCGTATATACACGCTTATACTGTAAACAGCAACAGACTAATAGTATTTGCTGCTGGGCTTCGTATTAATTTACGGCCCATTATTGTAAAACTCATCGTTACAATGCGAGGAAGCATTTATTGTAATCGGAGGACGGATACAGAGCGGCAGCACGGCTAATATACGTAATGTACTTGCACGCAGCGTGTCTGACAAAACCTGTACAGCAGCTAATGTAGAGAGTGACATACGGCTTCTCAGAGTGCAGTTAGCATTTATTAACTGAGCTCAGGCCCGAGAGTGAATCAGCTATGGACGAACTCTGTTCTGTCGGATGTTACTGTAAAAGACCGGTGACGGCTGAAGCCTGTTGCGTTCTGTCACATCAAACAGGGACCTTTAAAATGCAGGATGCGTGGGGGCATATGGAAAATGCTGCAGCATGAGATGGCGTATCAGAGATGAAAGGGTTAAAAACCACACCGGTGACTAGACAGGTTCTAGATCTTTTCTTTAAAGAACATCCCCCAAGCATTGGTTTCATTTTTTTCAAGTGTCTGAACTGAAAGGCTTTTTTGGGCTTTGTCTTTAGGCTAGCTTGAATTTGAAACCACAGACGCATTCTGGGTAGCCGAAAAAACCTGATGAAGGAGAAGGATCGAAACAGAGCGGGTTCTCTGTGCCGTGGTCTCTTCGGGCCTGCCTGGCTAAAGATACGGCTCCGGCAAAGTTGGACTTTAATGCCGCCGGGCCACCGAGGCTGCAGCTGGAGATAGTGCGCGCTCACGCGTGTTCTCCTCACATGTGAGAATCGTTGGTTTTAGTTCACATCTCCATCTTTAGAGTTTTCCGCTCGCACTGATACGTGGATGCGTTTATCTCCGCTCTTGAACGCAATGAGCTCAAGGCCTGACACCCCCCCACCCCCACCCCCGGAGTTTCCCGTGGTTTATTCCCCCCCGGTTCTGTCGCGTCTATCTCCCCCTTCCATGCGGCGTTTCTCTATCCTGACTGGTGTAGCGCTGAAGCAGGTGCTGCGTGCTACAGGAGTGCACTGCGCTGGGTGTCACCCCAAGTCCATCACTCGGGATGCCGGGAGTCGGGCAGGCAGCCAGACCGCCTCCCACCAGAGAGAAATCGATGAATGGTGGGATTTGGAAGAGACGCTTATGACTCACAGCACTGATACAATGTTATAAAACCGCTGGAAGATATACAGACGGGAGGTGGCAGATTTAAATCATACAGTAAAGCACGCTGGGGAGAATGATCAGCTTTAGAAATGTGTAAGCATGGCACAGACCGAGGGGAGGAAAGGAGACGTGAGGACAGAAAAGTACAGCTATAGACTGTGGCTGGGGGGAGGGGGGGGGCTTTACACAACCTGGTGATTGGACTGACAACACACACAAGCTGAGCAGGAAAGACACACAACGACCACAACCAGATTCACCAGTGTTACGACATCACTGACAGAGAGCAGAACACCTCAGTTCAGGCTTCCGTAACGTCTCCACTTGACAATAAATGGATTTATTCTCTATCGAACCTGATCCGAAAAGAAAGAAAACAACATTTGTCCGGCTGAAATCACATTCTACCAAATTTACGAACGCCAGGCGCCCGACATTTCACCTGGAAGCTGACCTTGTTATTGTGGTGACGTCAACTCCTCCCTTGCATAATGAGACAGTAATTGCAGCAACACACAACAACACAGTGTGTTTACGTGCTGTAACACACTAATGGCTGATTTTAATGCATTAAAAATGAATGCATTCATTTACAGCGCTCATTCTTGCTACCTGCTGCAGGTTATGAACCAACTGCTGTTTGGATTAAGGTGTATGTATTCTCGTGTGTGTGTGTGTGTGTGTGTGTGTGTGCACGTGGCAGCATTATTTGTATGGCAGCTCAGTCTTGTCCATATTTGGAGGGGGGGGTTAGCCGGTCACTTATCCATCTGACCTTCTGGCTCATTTGCATGTGCCGCTCCCACCGTCTGAGAGATGCCATGACCTTTATTGGCTAATTAAGAAACATAACAGATATAAACCTGACAGAGTGAGAACACACACACCCACACAGACACACACACGCAGAGCTATATTACCAAACGTTCACTGCATTCGAGCGTTACGCCATCATGTTTCTCTCAATCGTGCTGAGCGGCTTCAAATCTCTGGGTGAATCTCTGCACTCTGCCGCCGTTCACTTTGAGTTGTCCTCCTCCTGCTCGCAAAAGAAGGTCGCCCACAACCCGTGAGTGGCAGTAAAAAAAAAAAACCCGATCTGTGGCCTGATCTGCCACGCCGCTTCAGTGTTCTTTTGTGCGTTAATCTGAGCAGTAATCTGCAGAGTGGGCAGATTAACGCCTAGCAAGCAGCGTTCACAGGTGTGCTGTAGCACTCGGCCTCCCTCACACGGAACATCTAAAGGGCAGCAGAACCAAAGGAAATGCAAACACCCCCTCTCATTATTGATTAGAATCAGAAAGTCGGCGACAATAAACTATGTCATTTTACGAAGGGGTGCTGGAAGTGTGAGGAAAGGTTCCGCACCGAAGGAAGAAGGCGGCGAAGATCTCTGACAGTAAAATAAGAGGCAAAGATTGAAGGCCGCGACCCCCTCGGAGCTGCAGCGCGTCAGCCTGCCTCTGTCGCCGTGACAGGTCTGTAACGGAGGGAAACCCCGCTCAGCTCGGTCCTCGCTGCAGCACACAGGGGCTTCACCCGCTGACAGACAGAGCTGAGGGCTGCCCTGTCAGCGTCTGCAGAGCAGCCCTGCAGCCTGCGTCCACTCCTGTTTCTGCCCCGTTAATGCAACAACTCCAAAATAAAAGTTGGGCCGACTAAACACACTCTGAGAAAACGGAAGCCACGTATTTAATGAACGAGCGAGAGCTGCACAGCGAAATCGGCAACAAACTGCATCAAGTTGTTCTTATGACTCCTGAAAATGGTTTTTTGAGCACAGAAGCCGTCTCGTAGAAACTGATATTTACATTTGTCTCCACTAAAATTTGGCAGCGCCTATTGGTGGGAGAACAATCTGCAGGTCAAATTCACGTACTAGAAAAAACCCAACAATATTTTATAAATAACATTGTGTTCAAGTCAGTCTGTTATTTTAACTTGCATTAGAACAATAAAACTCATAAAAAGCGTGGACATATATTGTTTTTCCCTGTATAGATTTTAAAGGATTTTAGGGCTAGCATCTTTTTTGTTTTATCACTGGAACTTCAAGCAGTATTTTAGGGTTTGTTTTAAATGAAGCCTGGACTTTATTAGCGTTGCTCCTGTCTGTGATGCGTCCGTACATCTGTGTCGTACCGTGCCGTCCTCATTTGTCCCCCTGTGTGGGCCCCCGCAGCTCTTCTTCTTCTTCTTCATGTGTTTGCCTCTGCGATTTTTATCCTCCCAACATTCCAGTAAACACTCAGACAAAATGCGACGCGCTGTGAGGAGCCCGGGGCCAGAGCGATCAATCAGGGAGAAAACAACACTCAGATCTGGCTGTTTCTGCTCCGTAAAACAGGCTTCAGTTCAGCAGCAGACGGTCGGCAGCAGGGGCGCAGCATAAGAACGTTTGCAAGACGTCCCATCTTTCAGCCGCTGCACCAATAAGAGCCGCTAAAACCTGAGCCGTACATGCTTGTTTCTCTACTTCAGAGGACAGTTGTGCTTTCCAACTCGAACCTGGGCCCATAATGCACCCGGAAAAAGAGTCAACATGGTGTTTTCCTCTGTGCGGGCTATAGGATCAGGGATAATGTTGCATAAATATTTGATGCTTTCTTTGCGGGCTCTTCTGAGCTGTGCTGGGAGAGTGCAGCATTAAGCTGGATGATCAAGGGGAACTTCGAGGCGCGCTCTTGCACATGCAATTACAAAGACACATGCATGCGGCCAGGTCCGGTCAGTGCCCCCCCCCCCACACACACACACACAGATGTTGAATGTGTCTCTGACGCCACTCGGGCTCAATATGGACGTCTGTTGCTAACACACCTTTTGTAATGAAAGTTATATAAATGAATAGAAGCGTTGCTGGACGTCTGACGCACGTCCCACGGTGCACAGAGAGATGAATGCTGCGGGGAGAGTGCTGTTGCCGCCGCCCCCTCCACACCTGTAAAATAAAGAGTACCAATTTCTCTCTGTGGAGCGAGTGTGAAATGTCAGCCTGCGTAATCTCAGAGTTCTCAGAGCACAGAGGCAACGAGGGGGTTTCTCCTCCAAAGATGTACGCAGATGGTGGCTGATATATGATATTAACCTTTGCTGTCCTGACTGTACCCCAACACACACCTACACACGCACTGAAGCAACCGTGCTAATAATATCGATCCACCCACTGACACACAATGGGTTTTTTTTTCCTCTTCCTATTGGCCAAAGTGTGTGTGATCCGTAATTTGGACCGCTAACATTCAGTTTAAGCGTCGTAAACTTTTCTCTTCATCCTGAAGTACGTAAAGCTGCCATACGTGCAGCATATCTCACACAAATTAATGTGATAAATGTGCCAGCGCTCTGGTGTTTTCCTCATTTTAAATTGCTTGTCAGCGGCAACATTCTTTAGACAAACGAGCCCCTGGTTTTTAGCGTCGCTCCTCACTTTGTCTACCGAATTGTCAGCGAGGGGAGGCGAAAATAAGGAGCCGCGGGGGGGGGGGGAGAAAAAGTGCAAAACCAAATTGGCACAGAGGGATAAGAGTGAGATATCAAAAGACTGGATGCTGAGGGATGAGTGAGCAGAGCAGAGTGTCAGTCAGCGTCTCCGGTCTCAGAGGTCAAGGTCTGTATCGCCGCTCTCCGCTGCTGCAACAACAGCCGGCGTGGCCGAGCACCGGGGAGCCAACCAATCTGCACTCCTGCATTGTTCCCTATCTGCGAAAGAAAACGCTTCAGCCTCTCTTTTCCTTACTCCCTCTCTCACACAATCATCCCTCACTTCATATCTGGCGAGAGAGAATAGAGCGTGTTCCTTATTGTCCCCTTAGTGGTGATGTGGGGGTGTGTGTTAGGGCTTGATTGTTACTGGTTTACATAAGGGTATTAAACTCTCGCATAGCCCTATCTATCTGAGCCAGGCAGATATATTTGTGTTGTGGCTCCTTTATGCATTTGTTATTTCCAAAGAGGATTGGGATGCACCAGTGGAAGAGAGGATAGATAGCCTGCTGATATTACCCTCTTCCTCACTCCCTCACTTCCTTCTTTTTGCTCTAAAACACAAAATGTGTGTGTATGTGTGTGTGTGACTTCAAGAAACAAAAGCGGGTAATTAATTAAAGAGAAGTGCACTTTGGCGCTATTGTCCTGTTAACAGCATCCAGCCAATCAGCATTCGGAGATATTAGTTGTAATAATAGCTCTTGTTTCTGTCCGTAATGGTCTGAAATTAGGAGCGTATTAGCTCCACATTGTGTCGACGCGCTCAGCCAAATCAAAATAACACGGGGAGAAAGGTTTACTGTCAGCTTAAATCAAACAATAACGCACGGTGCAGGAATGAACGCCTACGCCGCTGACGAGTTACTTTAAATGGACGGAGATTTCCCTGTCGGGAACAATATCGGACTGAAATCAACACTTCAAAAAATGGTGGGAATATGAGTCGGATTTTATTTATTTTTTTGTTGTCGCTGCAGGACTTTTACACAAACATTCACCTTTTTAGAGAAAAATCTCACAGCTAGCGTGTATTTATCCAGTCTGGCCCATTACAGGGTGTTTAATCTCATGCTGGAGTCAGCTGCTAACTTGTGCATCACTCTTACGTTTTGGTGCTTCCTCAACTGTTGCAAAAACACATTCGAAGGTGCATTTATGACCGACCTTTCGCAGCCCGCTCCACTTATAGCATTGACCCTGACCCTTTTATGCAGCATTTTACAGTCAACCATGGTTCTGCTGGGGGGAGGGGGGGGGGGGGTTATCTTGGAGAATCATCTGGCGTTGGAATATGTTAGCCAGAGTGGCAGGAAGTTTGGTTTGTTTTGTTGAAGTTTGAAGTTACCAGAGATGACATCAGGTTTATTATTTATTATTCATCATTAATCATATAGACAAGATCCTCGTGGTGGAAGTGGAATCTGCTCTCCACATTTCTTCTTAATGGCCAGGTTCCAAATCCATTTACTGTACATTAATTCTAAATTCAGGACTTCATAATTGAATATTCCCTATAATGAGTACTTATATTGTCATGTCTGTAGGATTTCCATCCCTGGAATAAGTTAAAAATAAAAAAATCCAAAAGTAATAATTGAAGTGCATTCCTAACATGCAGGCTGTGGTTTGGAGAATTCCCCAGTCTGCGAGCGAGTCTGTGTAGTTGTGCGCACCGGGCAGGAGAGGTTAAATCAAAGTGGAGTCAATAACTTTATCCCGCCCTCCCCGTCTGCTGGGAACGCCTGCTGCTCGCTGGCCGCCTCATGAAACAGGAGGCGGGCTGGGGTTCAACGTTTTCACAAAGGAGGGAAGAGTCGTGCTGCTAATACAGAGGATGATCTGAGAGCGGCGCACAGATGTAGAGACGCGCTTTTATCCACACGTGCACGGCGAGCGAGCGCCTTCCTCGCTGCGTCTGGGAATGATAATGAGCTGAATTCTCTTTTCTCCCAACCCGAGAGTCCAGTCATGGCCGCGTCCCCGACTGAATCGATACCGTCGCCCATAATCTTTACTGTGGGATGAAACGCAGCATAAATCAGGCAAAGCTCTTCACACTTTCCTCTCTTTAGCAGCCTCCGGGTGTGTGCCGCTCTCTACTGGGCCGTCAGCGCTTTCTTCCCAGTCCCCCCAGTCCCCCCAGCATCTGTGTGTCATATCACATATCACTTTATTGGTTCTGTTCTCTTTCTCAGCGCCGTTTGTCAGGAATTAATTGTCCCTCCACCACTGCAGGTGACGGGAACGATGTTGGAGTGGGTCAGCTCTCCCTGAAGACGTGCACGTTCAAACAGGACGCGGAGACGTGTGTGTGACTTCCAGCTCTGCTCTCTCTGAGTGTGAGTAATGAGGTTTGGAGAGGAAAGCTTAGCCAAATCCTCTCATCAGTCTTCAGTCCTTCAATAACCAATCAGCAGGCTAATTCAATACCCAATCACAGGGCTAATAGCATCCAGCCCAGAGGAGCACCAATAAGAACCCGGCTAATGGACCCCGGGGAATAACTGCGTCCACGCAGAGCTTTGGCAAAAAAAAAAAGAAAAAAGAGGCAGAAATTCTTTTTCTTTACTGTCTAACGATCTGAGTCCGGTCGGGCTGAAGCAGTGCAGCAGACAAAGAACCTCTCATTAAGCTTCTTCAGACATTCATGCAGACTTTAGAGCACCAAAGGGACGCGAAAAACCGTGCAGCGACAACTGAAAAAAAATGTAGTTGGATATTTGAACCGTATTCCAGCGTCACGCGTTGCAGAGCTCCGTGGCATTTACACTCAGGAGCGTCTGAGCCGTGGTGGCGTCACAAATCCCCATCCTGACACGCACTGAATAAACTGTCAGGGCTGTTATATAGTGTCTCCATAAAGCCCCACCATCAAACAGTTACTGCTGCCATCGGCTCTGTCCACTGCACCAACAACACAAACAAATCACTCCGCGCTGTGGAACTCCGGCAGGTGGGTCTCACACATGATTGTTTTCTCTGATATGATCACCTACAACACGCTCGGTCGCCGTCCATGCTGACCTCCCTCTCCAGGCCTGCGCCACTAAAAGCTTTTCAGTGTTTTGTGATGCAAATGATGCATCCTCCGCTGTCCCTGCAAAGCTTTAACAGCTATTTTTCTACTGTTTCCATCCTGGGCTGACTCTCAGTGTCGGAAGGATTTGGAAATACATGTTATGTTGTCAAGAAAAACACCCAATGCCTAATGGTATTTCGCAATAGGAGGAAATCACCATGGGTGCATCATCTTCTATGGGTGAATCTCTGTGGCCTCGGCCTTGAAGGAATGACAATTGATCTGCAGGTTATTTCCCGCTTCCTGTTGGCTAATTGAAACAAAGTAGGACGGCTGACTTGGGCTGCGCAGCATCTATCAATACTGCGGTTGTGCGGCGGAGGGCCGTGCCTGGGTCCCGTCGCCTTGCTTGAATAAGCGTGTCTGTCTGTGCTACCTGGTGGGGGAACCATTTTTATTCCCAGCAGAAGGTGCGCGTGTGCAGGAGCTGCAAAGTCCTCTTCTTCTCTATCACCTCGACAAACGGGGGCAAACGCAGAGCGTAGGCGAGGTTCACGAGAAGCCAGATCGACCTGATGATGTCACTCATAGCAGAAGTGCTTGGCTGATCACTCAACATGTCACATGATCTAAGCCAAAATCCGATATGAATAGTTCATTCTTTCTGTAAAGTCCGAAAGCACAATCTTTCACGTGCTCTTTGTACAACATCATTAACTGGAGTAATGAGGCCCACTCCACATTCTAGAGCCCTTACGTGATTTCATTAAATACAAGTGAAACTTCCACTCAGACATTCAGAGATCTTTCCTGCCAGCTCTCCGGCCGCCCTGTTTTTTTCTCCTCCCAAACTCCAGTAATGATTTCAGCCGGTGTCTTCTAACTGTCTAATCAAACACTCGTTAGGCTGCAGGATGCACTGAATCATCGTTAAATCTATCTGCGTGTTACCTGCGCTGCTACAATTAGCTGCGAACCTCATTGGAAGCTCATTGAAATTCCTCTTATGAATCTCAATTAAACAGAGTCAAACAAACAGGAGATGTAGACACACACGCACACGCACACCCACACGCCTTCGTTTTAATTAATTTGTTTTGATACTCAAGACAAATCCTTTACAAATCCTCACGTGGTAATGAACAATTATCTTACATTTAATAAGCACACAGAGATAATGAAACAATTAGAGAGGAAGGCGCCGTTTAAAGATGGAAGCGGTGCTTTTAACCACTCTACAGTTTGTGCTTTAATTGTCTTTCAGTGGGCTCCGAGTTCAGCGAGGGACACGATCATAAAACGTGTCCTCATAAGGTACAAATCAAACCCCCTTCAAAGCAGAAACACCAACCAATAAATTAGCACTTGTAGAAAGTAACAGCATTCAGTGAAGGAGCAAACACACACACGCTCAACGTCCCAAACACACTGCCTTTCTTTCTGGTGTTATCACAGGGGCCAATTAGTGGGCCTCAGCTTTCTGTACAGGCATTTGTCAGGGGACCTATAGGGAGCCCGCGGGGCTGCGAGAGGCCTCAGGGTAGCAGGAGAATTATCACTCTTCTCATCTCTCAAGCATCCTTGCATATACACAAGCACACACACACACACACACACACACACACACACACACACAAACACACACACACTAAAATACTCATTCTACTGTATTACCAAAGTAAGGACATTTTGCTGGTCCTCAAAACTTCATCGGACTGTTTGAGGGATACGACATGGCTATAAGGTTGTGGTTAGAACTGGGTTAGGGGGTTAGCTGGGGGGCATTAGGGTTCAGGAGCTTGTCTATGAAAGTGCCCACGAAGACAGAAATATGTGTGCGCATGAGTAACTGCTCAGCAAGTGCCTTCCTTGCTAAGAGTTTTATCCCAGTCACACACCTCCCAACTTCCCATCATCGTTCTTTCCTCTCATCTCTCTGAGACCTCCTGCTGAGTGCCTGGTAGGTGGTTAACATGTACACACACGTATACACAGACACACACACACAGTTCTCTCTCTGAAGGGGCGGACAGGGAGGGGGTGACAGCGACAGAACACGTGGAGGTAGATGAAGAAGAAGAAGAAGAAGAAGCAGGAAGGGGGATGGAGGAACAGAAGCAGGCAGCTGTCCTCTGTCAAGCCTTTGTCTGCCTGTTACACACAGGACCAGTTGTTTGTGGCCCACTTTCAGTCAGTACAATAACCTGAAACATTGTTAATCTTTCTCACTGGCGAGAGGAAAAAAAGAGATCCGTCTTATTTCTCACACAGCTGCTCGCCTGTGAGGGTGTCGTGCTGCTGCTGGTGTTTGTCCGTGAAGTTTGTGCGCGTTTGTGTGTGACGCGGATGGGGACAGAGACAGCCGAGTGGAAGCAATAGATAAGATAAGTGCTCTTTATTTCTGACAGAGTCATTTAGCTGTGGATGAGAAGAAGAGGGGAGGACAGAGTTATAGTTATGGAGCTGTCGGAGGTTTGGGAACGTTGGATAAAATGAGGCTCGGAAGAGAGGAGGAGAACAAAGGTGTGAAGGGAAAGAGGGGCGGCGGCGGTGGAGGCATCTACATGACCTTGCAGTCAGAGAAACAGATGGAGGGAGGAGAATGTGTTTCTTCTAAATCATGTTGTTTTTATCCATCTGAAGCATACACACACACACACACACACACACACACACACACACACACAGAGAGAGAGAGAGGCTTTCGAGAAGATGCTTCCTCGTCGTATTTCTGTTAGCATTGAGGCATCAAGCTGTCATTTTCTGCCATTTTCTTCTCCCCCTCTCTGTTTCCTGTGTGAAGAAGTAAGTATTTATTTTCATTTATCAAAGCTTCACACCCTTGTGAGAGAAATTGCAGTGTCTGCAATACTGCGTGAGTGAATGTGTGTGTGTGTGTGTGTGTGTGTGTGTGTGTGTGTGTCTGGGGGATGCGGAGCACTGCTCTGGGTTATTATGGAGAGACTCCGATGCGACAGGAAATTCCTCTGATTGGGAATAAAACACCATCTTATCTATTTAAATAATCCCCACTGCACCTTCATCAACACACATGTATGCATATAGACATGCATTTATGCACTATAAATAAAAACACATATACAGAGTAACATAAGAAATCAAACACATTCACTGAATATCACACACACACACACACACACACACAACATCTGCAGAAGCCGGCAAATCTGCGCATGTAAACAAACACACGGGCAAACTCACAAAGGGATTTGTCGTAATTAAATTGCAATGATCGCCCTATTTTAACTTTCACTTTGAAGATGAAAAAATAGTGCTCGAGCCGCGACACGATGAAAAACAGTCCTAATAGAACATGAAAAGAACATCTAATTATTCAAAGGAGAGTCGTTACTCTCGGAGTGAGAAACGCAGTAAACAAATACAAAGATTTCCTGCAAACCTCAGCAGAATTCTGCACATGAACCATACGCAGCTGCGCGCACCATCGCGCGTGGTCATCCCGGCCTCTGACCTTTGACCTTTGACTGATCAGAACAGCAGAACCCGTACTTGACCTTTGACCCCGCGGTATTTTTAATAACCAGCTTACCTCACTGAAGAAGCAACCAACTGAACATGTGCCAATAAGACAAGGGCGAACGATAGATGCACCCTGAGCTGTGTGTGTGTGTGTGTGTGTGTGTGTGTGTGTGTGTGTGTGTGTGTGTGTGTGTGTGTGACAGAGAAAGAGTAATGTTTGTTAGGTTTCCAGCCTGAAACTGCAGATGTTCACCCCAGGTGGTCTGACGTTAATAACATTCCACATTTTACAGGCACTTTAATTCACTCAAGATAAAACCGTACATAAACAACACGGACCACTGGGATCCATCTATCAACGGCAGCAACAGCAGCGTCTGCAAGTGCTCTGCTTAAATGTGACGTCACGTGATCGAGTTTCAGCTCAAATGAATATCGCACATACGGAGGATGGTTTTATCCGTGAGATGGCTGCGTCCGACGTGTGAGATCCTGACCCCGGTGGACTGTGGCCAACTCACACGCGCACTGGTGTCAGTGGTGATATTGGTGTGGCGTTTAAATCTGGAGCCGTTATTTGCTGACAGTCTTGTGAGGCTCCTGAAAACAAAAAAATGGACAGTGGCGCTCCACCTGACTGGTATTTTTGTGTGCGTCATGAATCTTTTATCAGCCTTTATAAGAGCGCAGCCGAAACACACATTCTGATCAAACGTGCACAGGCTCCGTGCAGCTCAGCCTCCAGGAAGCACAAACAGGGCTCTGAGCGCGTGTTTAAAGACTGAAATCAGCAGGAGCTTCCAGCATTTGATATAAATGAGTCTGCTGGAGAATGTGTGCGCTCAGCAGCCGACAGCCTTCACCGGTAAATAAAATAGGAACAGTCGGGTCACAATCACACAAACAACTGCCATCTGTCTTTGTGGCTGTCTGCAGGAGTCAATGAGCCTGACTGGAACCAGTTCGTACTGCAGCACTTAAACGCAACACAGTCGAAAAAACAAACAAACATTAAAATATGGGTGAATTAATTTGCGCCGCTCGCTCCCTCTTATCATTGTCTTGGTTCCTCTCCACACGCTCTGTCCCTCCCTCTCTTCCTGTAAATGAGTGATTTATCAGCCTTAATTGCTGCGGGTGGTTCGTGTGGTCACATGACCACAACAAGACAGCCCGTGATAAATACACCCTCAAGATTAAAACCTGGAGAAACAGCGAGGCACGTCGCTCCCGCCACATCTGCAGCATGCAAATGCACGTGGGCGCTGACGAAAATAGAAAAGGCAATAAAGGGGTCACTTTGAATCTGCCTACGATGTGTTTTATATTTATCAGCGCAGGCCAAAGGCCAATATAGGCCAAGTCAACATGCTGTGTTTTATGCCATAAACTGTGCAGGCAGAATGCGCCAGTCTGCAACAGTGCGCCTTTCCTCCTCGCAGCGTTCAGCAGCAGCAGGATGCTGACTGACGGAGCTGCGCCGCTCGCTTCATGCGTATTATCGTTACATGGACCCAGTTCTCAACCGCTGACCTTTTTATTCACCACACGATGCAACGGTAAAATAATATATGAGGTGTCTCAGCCAGAGCCATTGTGCTGTGCAGTACACTGGAGGGGTTGGTGAGCGTTTGTGTAATTACACACAACTGGTCGGAGCTGGTTTGGTTTTGCACGTTGGAGGTGTATCCTGTGGACGTTGTTGTGGTCTTTGTTTATGTGCCGCAGTAAAACACATTTATTGCTGTGCTTTGCGCTGCTGTCATGCGAAGGAGGCATTTTGCGAAATGTAAAGACACGTTGGGCACGTTGGGCTCAGATTTACAAAATGCTGTATGTGTGTGTGTCCGTGGGTGTGTGTTAAAGAGAAGAAAACAGTCAGCAAAATGTTGAAATCAGAATATATGTGGCAGAAATGCATCTTGTGGTGCAAATTAGTTTGTTTAATAATAAGTTTAATAAGTTTTTCATGGAGTTCTTCCACATACATTCTGTAATTGAAGGGTTTTAATATAATAAAAGAAGTAGGTGAAAAGTCAGCCTGTGTTTGTGTGTGTGTGTGTGTGTGTGTGTGTGCGAGTGTGTGCGTGCATTACAGGTTGCACATGTGAACGTGCTAATACTTGGGAAGGGGTGGCTCCTGCACCTCTTTGCTCACCCCATTTTTTATTTGTCTGTATTATTTAGCTTCCTCTCAGCACTTAAAGTTAATGTCATCCAACAGAAAATAGAGGCTGAAAGCTAAAATTCAGCAGTTTCTCTCCAGCTCAGTTATTTATCAAGCTAACAAGCAGAAGATGCATCTCAGGCCCAGGAAATATACGCCATTAAAGCCCGGAGCGTTTGAGTGTTTGAGTGGCGGGGGGATAAAAGTCAGCTTGTCAGGAAGAGGGGATGGACAGCTCTTCTAACCATATGGATGCAGAGAGACCAACATTCCACATTTATACAACGGACAATAGATGCTCCGGAGGTACAGCTGGAGAAGCATCCTTCACCTGCTTGTGCTGCATGTCTGTGTCTGTGTGTGTGTCTGTGTATGTGTGTGTGTGTCTGTGTATGTGCGTATGAAGTGCAGATTTGCTCATGGATCTTAAAGAAGATGCTTCAGGGCTAACAGCAGACACAGTTTGGAACTTTGAATAAATCATGTGCTGCCAGAATGAGCTTAGAACTAATTTTCTCTGGTGGAGCGGGTGTTGAAACGCGTCCCGAGGACTGTTAGCATTGTGCCGTGTTAACATCGCTAAAGCATCAGGAACTAACGATGGCGTGTTTGAATTCAATTAGACGCTGGGTGCAACGCTAAGCAGCTAGCATGGCACAGCCACCGCAGGGGAGAGAGAGGAGGCGATGGTGACTTGTGGGGAAGGAGTGTGTGTTTGTGTGTAAGGAGAAGGAGGCCGCGAGCGGGAGGAAGGCCCTGGGCTGACGGCTCCTGCGATTCAGGGGAATACATTATATCACACTGACCTGCGGGGGATCACAGATTTTTCTCCCAGTGCTGTGAACACACAGCCACAACCCGAGGACAACAGGCGCTCTGAGGCTGTCTCACTCATATTTAAAGGCTTTACAGCTAATTATGTTTCAATAAAACAACACAATCCAGGCTTAAACAACTGAAACATCACAGCGGGGAAAACTGTGTATTAGCATAAAAGAAGAGCGGGTTGATGTTTGGAGGTTTGGCTTTAGGCTGCAGTTATTCTCTGGTTCCTACAAGAGTTACAAAAAAACACAACGCGTTTTTTAAAAACAACCCAAGTCTAAACTCAGTTGTTCTGTGTTCAGTATGTGTATCTTTACAACTGCAGAAGGAGAAAGCTCAGCTGAAATTCTGAACGCTGCGCAGATTCTCCTATGTTTAAGGCTTAGGCTGATTCTTCAGGCTCTTGCTGCCCCCCCCCCCCCCACTCCTCTTGTCTACAAAAGCCCTGACCTGCCTGCCTGCTGCCAGCCACCACGGCACCCTGCCTCCCGTCTTCTCCTTCCCCATTGAGAGAATGTGGGGGTAGCGGTGGCGAGAGGCTCACGCAGGAGGATCGCGGAGGTGTGGTGGGTGCATGGGGGCTCTGAGGTTCCCTCAATTGTGCCTGCTCCGCACCCCTGCCTGTGACCTCAGAGCTCCGAACAGCCAGAAAACGCTGAAGCATGCAGGTGTCCTAATGCTGCAACAACACACACAGATACACACGCAGACAGACACACACACCTGCTCTCTCTCTCTTCTAGACTCACCTGCCCTCAAGTCTGCATCGTATCGTTTTTAAGCTCCTTTGCCTCCCTCACCTTCAGTGCTTTATGCTCAAAATGACGATTTATTTACAATTAGTGGAGATTTTCAAAGTTGACATGACGGAGTTAAACTAAAATGGAAAATAAAGATGCTGAGGACATGGCAAAAGAAGAATATTCTATCTGCTGCACAGTAAAATTAGCCCCTGCTGATGCTGTAAATTTGTCTGTCCAGCATCTTGACTGTATCAAACCTGACCTGTCCAGTGTGTGCGTGTGTGTGTGTGTGTGTTGGGGGGGGGGTGTTGGGTGAAGAGAGTTGTATTACAGTGGTGATGAGTCGCCTGGCTCTGAGGCTGATACCTCAGCAGCGCCCTGCATTGACCAGGCCTTTAAATAAAGCCTTCGATCCTGCAGCAGCAGCAGCAGAGAAGGTCACTCTCTGCCTCTGGTTACCCTGCCTGTCTGTCTGTCTGTCTGCATCCACCACCCAGAGTCCTCCTTTCCCTTCTGCCACCTCACCCTGGCGTCCATGCTTGAGTACAAACCCTCTTTGTTTGCTCTCTTAACTCCATCCATAACTTTGCCGTCATTCTTTCCCCCTAGCACCCTAGAGAAGAACCCCCTCCCCCCATAAAAAACAAAACAAAGTCTTCACAGGAATCCTTCCATCCCTCCACCATCTGCATGTCAGATAGAAATGAAAGACTATATATATGGGGAGTGTTTTTTTTTCCTCCTCAGAGGGAGCAGAGAGAGTGAAGGGGGTCATGGTGTCAGGACAGAGGTTCTGGTCTGATCCCTGGAGCGCTGCACTCGTCACCCTCCCGTCGATCAAAGCACTCCGTCACAGAGCTGCCTCCCATCACGCAGCAACGACGGAGAGGGCGCTCCATCGTCGGTCGGGTGATAAATAATATCAGTTGTTAATGAAAGCCTCCCCGCTGTCCTGTCTGCAGTCCTAGACTAATGTTTGAGGTCACAACCGATGTCCCCGTTTTGGGGAAAATTTAAAAAAAAAAGAAAAGAAATAGAGGCAAAATGCTGCTCGTTTAAAAAAAATGCATGTGTCGTCATGCGGAAAATACGTGTTTTTAAGTTACCTCAGAGTCCCAGGTGGTGAGATGAGGATGCCACGGCTCTATCACAGATGGAGGAATTTTCTTGAAGTCCTAAAATAAAGTGGAAAAAAAAGGGAACTGAAATGGGAACAGATTTAAAATGATGATGTCAAACAAACACACTTCAGTGCAGGAGGATGTGCTGAAGTAGAAGGAAACACAGCCAGCATTCCAGACACTGAGGCGTAAAACAAAGTTAAAGACGAGCAACAGAGATAGAAATCAGGCCCAAATTAAAACCCGCTCAGTTAGTTTAGATTGAACTGCTGCAAATGTGCACACGAGAATAGGCATCGATGCTAATCGGCTTTTTTTGACAGGTTGAGCCGTTCGAACAGGTCAGGGCCGAGTTTAAAACTCCCATTCGGGAGAATTAATCATCCTGGCTATGTTTCCAGTTGATGCAGAAGAGGGACAGCAAATATTAAATCCTCCCGACCCCCCCTTGAGCAACAATGAGAGCTTTTCGTGTCCCTCCGAGCTGATTGGCTGCTGGGGCCAAATGGACTCTGACCTATTCAAGCACACCGGCGATCCCAGTGTCAGAGCTGCCACGCTCCCACACACGTACACACACACTGTCCAGAATGTGCTGGGAAGAATCTGCACTTAAGTCAATAAATGCACGGGCCACACACACACATACCCACTCAGACAGACACATACACACACACACATATACACGCACACAGCTCAATACAGGAAAAGTGAATTCCACGTGCAGGCTGCTGCTACATGGCAGCAGTCTGTGGGGTCAAGGCTTTTCCCAGGTACAAATGAAAGGGAAAGGAGAGACTTTGGAAGAGCCGCACAGCCAGGTGGGTCACCTTGCTTGGCAAAGAGATCAATGTCTGTTTGACAAAGAGCGAGCGAGAGAGAGAGAGAGAGAGAGGCAGAAGGGTAAATCACCTCCCTCCCTTCATTAACATGCAGGTAAAAAACATGGGCTCGGCTCCAAATGTGCACCACACAATCGCATGCGTGCTCACTCACACGCTCTTGGTTTTTGTTTGTACCCCCCCCCCCCCCCATCTGTGCCATGCAGCTCTGTGTTCATCGGTGAGCGTGAATATCGTGATCCCAGCTAATTAAATCATAATTAGCTTTCATCAGCCGCCCTTTAGTTATGCGTCCGGCAGAGAGCTCCTTCAACAAGCAGGTGCAAATCCGGACAAATCTAAAAGACCCCCCCCCCCCGACCCACCCAAGCATTTAGGGAGAGAGCCCAGTTTAAGACGAGACTACGGGGCTGGACTGAGACAATCACATTAGTCTCCTCTCAGATCTGCTGGGGAAAAGAATAAAAAAAAAACCTAATCCGATGCGGAGAGCTGCAGCACTCTCAGAGGAACCTGCTGCGTCCTCACACACACAGGACCACGACAGGAGGGGAGGGGGGCAAGTTAAATTATTAGGGTTTCCCATAAATGACACATAACTCAGGACACAGGAGGAGAGGGAGGGAGGGGGGCTGTGGCTGCGCAGGTCACCATGATGGACGGAGCACAGAGGAACATAAACGCAACGGATTTAAATCACTTTAAATGTAAATGTTTATGGTGCGGTGTGATGCAGATGCAGACTGAGTGGAGGAGATTGAAATTGTTTCCTCTTTTGAATGCAAATATGTTTTTAACCCTTCGGGATCCCTTTTTTCCCCCCTCGGTCCTGAGGAAAGCAACACTTAGGGAGGAATAATAAAAGAGCAGGGCACCGAACGGGAGGGCTGCTAAAGAAATGGAAAGAAAAACATGCATACAGCATGTCTCAGTCCAAATGTTGACACTCCCCCGTAATGTCTGTCTGTCTGAATAATGACATATGTGAAGTTTTGCTTTTGTTTAAAAAAAAATACAAATAAAAGGCTGAGCGTGAAAAATGACTCGTTCCGAAAGATTTAATGCCCTCGGTTAAAACACGTTCGCGCCTCCGCAGCAAGGTCAAATAAAAGACAATGCCGGCTGGTTATTGAGCACTCACGCAAATAGACACTAAAAAGTGCGCACGTCCCTCAGTCCTATTAATTCCGAGGCATTAAAGGGTGCTACACGATGATGATTCAGTTGTCAATACTGATACATTTCAAAGTGATATCCCATAGTTGACCTGAAAGAGGGAGTCCAATATTATGACAGAAGACAACTACATTATCTTTAATAACCTAATCATTGGACAGGCTACAAATGATCACACTGCAGCAGTCAATACACTGCGAGGGAGAATAGAATTACACTTCATACTGATAAGATTAATAACGGCCAACGTGCATGTGCGTCTGTGCGTGTTTTGCGGAGGGACATCGCATGGTTAGGCTTTAAAAAAGTAAAGAGAAGCAAAAAAAAAAAGAGAGAAATGCAAAATCTTGAGTGCTGAGAAGAGAAGAAGAAGTACTGTCTCATACAACTATTATTTCCTGTGTGTTCTGTCCTCCTTCAACACAGGAAGTGAATCAGTGCCATTGAATCCTCCTGCCCTTTGGTGCACCTAGAAGTCAACACACCCACACACACACACACACACATACACACAAACGCAGGCACGGTGACAAGAAATGAGCGTCAAAAACGCGTCCCACACACGTTCCACGCCTCTATGACGATCAGCGATTTTCCACTTCCACCCTTCTTGAATGACACGCAAACACTGGAACCCTCCAGCGTGACCCCTGAGACGGCGCGGAGCAGGTTTGGCTGATGACGTTCAGGCGGCAGGAAATAAAAGAGCCTAACAAATCCTCCCTGCCGCACAGAAGAAAGAAGAATAGCGTCTCCAGTTGTGGGTTATAACACAAATGTAATTAAATAGCACACTATATTGACCTAATCAGATAGGAGGGCCATAAATTAGTGGACACATGCTCACTAAAAGGCCCTCTCCTCTCAGCTAGGACACATATCTGATCATTTATCATCTGAAAGGAGCAGGAAGACAGCCAGCATCTCCCTCTCCTCCTCTCTCCCTCACCTTAAATCACAGAGAAAATCATTCCTGCAGGCATGAGAGCATCTCTCTCTCTCTCTTTCCCCCCTCTCTCTCTATCTCTCCCTCTATCGCTCCCTCTCTCTCTTTCCACCCCTCTCTCTCCCCTTCTCTTTCTCTCTCTCTCATGCATGTCTGCCTGCTGCCCAGGTGAGACACGACAGATTGTCCATCAACAGATTGTAATTCTTCTGACGTGCCATCACTGCAGCAGTTTCCCCTCAGCTGTTCAAATTCCTTTAAAGAAAGCTACACAAACTCCTCCCTGCAGTCAGGAGATAGTGACCCTCACTCACACGCGCGCAGACACGCGTCAGGTTTTGCATTGTCCTGGCTTTGCAGCCTCGGTCCGGACCCGGTGCAAATGCATTTGTCCCTCTGCCTGCGGGACGGACTCTGCGGGAGCGACTCCGCCGCAGCAGCTGTCACTCACCGCAGAGCCAAATTGCCGCGATTGGCTCCCGCTGCTTTATTGGCGTCGCTGTGTCACATGTCAGTCAAACGTTCTCCACACTCAGCTGACCGCTGCGGTCTGCAAAATTTCCTCAGACAGCAGGAAATGTGTCAGGAGAAACGGGTCTTTTTAGGAATTAGTCGGATTTCACCGCGTCGCTGACGCGGGCCTCCCGCGGATGCGTCGCGTTATTTCAAACTGGAGTTTGAACATATTTGTCCACAAATGCGGCCTCATATTTATATTTATGAAAGAACGTGTGTTGTCGCGCGCACTCTCTCACCCACACACACATGCGCGCGCACGCACCGTTTCAGGTCGATTTTCAATCAGAATGTCCACACACATGTTCAACAGGTGGACAGCAAAAAGTGCAAGTTTACTCTAAAATCAATCATTAACTTGCTCTTTTCTGGGGCATCTGCGAGACAATTACGAGGCTCTCAGGCCAACGTATTTGAAACTGAACTGCTATTTTTAAACGTTTCCTCCTTTATTAACGCGAAAGGTGAAGATGCGCGCTCTTTTCTCCAAGAAAGAGAGGCGATGTTTGTGATAGATTTTGGGGAAAATGTTTTCCATATATTAGTGAATGAAAATTAGCGGGAAAAGCTGCAAATGAAGTGTAAAATACTTGTCAACTCAGAACCGGCCTTGATTTCCACGCGCCTTTTGCGCAATATCGCGCTTCAATTCTAACTGGATCTTTTTCCTCCTCCGCGTCTTTTTAAAATTGTTGCTGCAATATTTGAATCTTTTAAAATTACGAATCAGAAAGGGGACAAACAACAGGCACAACTACAGACAAGAGAATTAAATAAAAGAAGAAATGGCAGAATAGATGTCTTCCACTCAGGAGGGTTTATTAATGACTGGGATCAATTCCAAAGAAGGAGCGCTGTCTGCTGGCTGACTGTTCTGCCCAGAAAACACATTTACTGTACAGAAGCATCACAAAAAATTTATGACTTCACGGTTTTTGCTTGAATTACTTTAATTTCTTTACGATAACGGGGTAATGTTAAAAGTTTACAGGTCGTTTAGAGAGTAGCACCCATAGGGTTCATGTGTAAACCGAATCCGGTTCAATAAAAGAAGGAAAGCACATTAGCTACTGACATCAGCGAGATTTGGTGCAACAATTAAGCGTCAAGACAGAACGTTCACTGGTTCGCTTTGAAGCTTTATTTTATTGTAAAGTTCCACTTGTTGATCGGATTATTCTGTGAACAAAAATGTTCCTACAGATTGTCCCGATGCTTTTCACTCTCACTGAAGACTGTTTGCAGACTGCCAGGGAAGAGCCAGGCTGATTATGGCACACTCACGGGAACTTTTGGAAATGAATGAAAGCCACAGTTTCCCCCTGTTTTGTTGTCCGTGTGTGTGTGTGTGTGAGTGTGCGTGTATGTGTGTGTGTGTGTGTGTGTGTGTGTGTGTACACAAGTTTTACAATATGTAAAAGAAAAGAAATGCTTAAAAACCATTTTTGTACATGACCAGCATGCATGGCTTCACATAGCTGAGATCAAATTCCACAAACATGAACTTAAAATCATTTTCACGAGACAAATATGATGGATGAAATATTTTTTTAAATTACAGCGATGATTTAATTAAATGATTATATTTAACCAAAACCAAAAACATAAAAAAATAATAATAAATCCATTACAAAAAAAACTTTTATAATAAAGGAGCAAATGAATGAATTTGCAGTTACTGGACGGGACGAAGGGCTTTGCAGGGCGACCTGATGCAGCCATGTGTAAAGCATTTTATGTGTTTAAACATTATTATGAATGGATCTAAAAGGCCTTAATATTTACCGAATCGCATTTTTCAGTCGTATAAAAAAATCGCTTTTACGCACTAGGATAATAAAAGCAAACCTGTTCCGGAAGCCGAAACTACTTACAGTTCTAAACACATCAAATAAAAGCTGTTATTCTTCCCGTAACCAAAGCTTCAACGCGAGCGATCACTAACGCACGCAAATCTTTTTTTCCAGATTTCTCTCCGTTACAAAAAGTTTTCAACGCCGAAACTCACATGAAAAACTCCGGGGACGACGGGTTGTTGTCGCTGCTGGATCCTCCGTTTTCTCTGAAGCCGGTGCTGATCAGCTTCTCGTATTTCTCCTTGTAGGCGTCCCTCTCCCGGGCCAACCGGGAGATCTCCTGCTTGAGGTGATCCACCTGCTGTATGAGTTGCGTCTTCTCGCCCTCTAGAAGGTGCCGCTGCTGGACCCGCTTGTACCGGCAGGACTGGGCATAGCCTCTGTTCTTAAGTGTCCTCCTCTTCTGTTTCAGACGGATCACTTCTTCTTTGCTGACCCCCCGGAGTTGCCGATTCAACTCGCGCACCGACATGGTCACCAGCTGTTCGTCCGAGAACCGATCTTCCAAGCGCAAGTGCTGGTGGTTCCCCCCCGCGCCGCCGCCGGACTGCGACCCGGAGGAGGGATGGTGTGCCCCTGTGTGGTGGTGGTGATGGTGGTGGTGGTGGTGGTGGGGAGTCCCGTTCTGAGCTGCGGCTGCAGCGATCACCGCGGACACCACGGCGGCTGCTGACCCCATCTCCTCCCCCGCCATGGCGCCTCCTGCCCCGGCTGCGCTGCCGTACTGCTGCCCCCTGGAATAGCCATCGAAGGTCTGGAGCTGGTGACTGCTGCTGATCAGCGCCTCTACTGCGTCCTCCGGGCTAAAGCCCAGAGCCTCGGGGTTCAACTGCTGTTGGTATCCGGTCATCCAGTAGAAATCCTCCAAGTGAGCCTTCTGCTCGCTCCCTGATCCCGGACTCGGTGCCGAGAAGCTTGGAGAGGGGGGAACCGAGCTGCAAGGCGTGCTCATCGGGGTAGAAGATAGGGATCCCCCGGCGACCACGCGACTGCACTGGTTGATGCTGCGATCGGGCTCCACCGGCTCCTTTTTCACTTCAAACTTCATCAGATCGAAGTCATTAACATATTCCATGGCCAGGGGACTGGTGGGCAGGTCGGAGTTGCTCATTGCCAGCTCTGATGCCATCCTCTTGCTGTTGACAGTCCTCCAAAGGGGGTGAGGAGCACCTGTCAAAGTGGGCTGCTGAGACACGCACTGAGCCAGCTTGATTTCTTTACTTATTTTCTTCAAAACCGAAGGAAAAGGTGGCTTTGCTCGCACTAATTGCGCAGCGCAGCTTTTGGTTTCGTGAGTCGATAAGTTTTTTTTTTTTTCTTCAGCCTGTGTTGCTCAGAGGAGCGCAGTTTCCTCCCTCTCTCCCTGCGTGCTGGTGTCTGAGCGCGACTCTCTCTGTTTCTACCATTTAACACTTCATGGCTCCTTTTAGGATTAGTGCGCCAAATTGAGGAGGTTCGCGGACGCGTCCCGTGCAAATAGTTGCTTTATGGAGAATGAAAAGAGACGGGGGTGAAAAAAAACTCCATCCAGGGATTGATCGATTTTTTTAAGGCTCGGTCAACGGACGAGTTAAAAAGCATTGCTTAGTTTTTATAGGCGCGCTGACGTCACAGGGCAGAAATATGAAATTGACCGAGGCTCAGCCAATCAGGAGCGCAGCGAGGGGGACCTAATTAACATAACAGTCCGGAACCCAAAGTTTTCTGAAGTGGCCAAACCCGGCGGCAGATTAACACGATCTTTTATTCTCTTCTTCTTGCCTTGAGAAATAAAAGACAAATATATGTGATCGTGGAGAAAACTGGGTAATCTTTAAACACGATTCCCCCGTAGAAATTGTGAACGAATCAGTAACACACTGTCATTTGTTCTGTGTTCCTGTTATTGCAATTTTCATTAGTGGCTCTGCATAATTCCATATCGTAAACCGTTTTAATAGGTCCAAGCAAAACAGCTCCAAATTAATGACATCAACACTTTTTAATGATTTCCCCTGCGCACTGCGTACATGCGCACTCGCAATATTATATATAGTATATGATTGTGACGCCAAATGAGATTAAAAAGCGAGTAAAGACAAAGCGGGACGCAGACCGTGAGTGAGGGGAGCAGCGCCAGGTCTGACAGAATGACCGCGTTTGGAAACCCAATGTCGCCACCTTTTGGCATATATGGGTACTTCATACTGTTTGCAGTGTTTTACTTTTTTTTTTTTTTTTTTTAAAGGCAATTTTATTGCTCTGTGTGAATTCAAGATGATCGACATATAAGTAAGGAAAGAGGTAAACAAATCAATACAAATCTTATTATTTAAGATGCTACGAATCTTGAATCCCTCCACAGGCAGGACTGGTTTAATGTGGATCTGTGCTGGAGACGTCTTCATCTGTGCTGCGACAGTGTTCCTCATTCCTCAGGAGTGGTGGCACATAAGAACAAACAATAAGGAGGGTGATACTCTAAGGGCTGCAGAGTAAATAAGAACGCTCTCAATGGAACATGTCACACGGGGAAGCTTCAGAAAACTACAAAGCCGCCAGCAGATAATCTAACTCCCCAGTGTACTGGTGCAAGTAAATATTCTCTTGGTCCCTGTGACTGTTCACGGGGACTTAACGTTAAACAGGAAGGATAAACATCGTGTTTTATTCATTAGAACTCACAACAGAGGCCCCTCTGATGCCTTTGAATAAATATTAAACAGAAGAAATGTCCCATCTGATGCTGCTGCTGCAGTTGGAGTGTAAATCCAGGCAGCCAAGATGCAGGAAAAAAACTCCTGAGTAACAGGAACAGGTCCCCCTGCCACCCCCTCTGCATTATACTTAGTGTTATAATAAGCTTTTACTAGCGGGGATGGACGGACGTGAGCGTTCAGGATGTGTCGGGCAAACCATCGGCAGATGCTGTTATGTTCACGAGTCGTAGATCATCACACGAGGGCTTTGGGTCGCCTCCCAGCACTCGTGCTCTAAGTGCACGACCACATGTGCTGTGGATGCGCGCTTTCTACACGCGCAGCTGAGCGACCGTGTGTGCTAATGAGACACCATCTGACCTTTCAGAGTTCACCCCAGGAGACCACTGAAGCATCCCACGTAAAGGATAGCCAGTGCTCTTAGAATTCACCGTGATTTACTGGTACGGTGACTTTACTAATTGTTGCGTCTATTACAAACACCCTCGTTAGGAGATGACTTATGTGCCACATTGTGATAGGCCTCACTGTTATTTCCAGGATGCTAACCTTTGGTTAGCCTCTGGGGTTCCCTCCAGCCGGCCGTTTAAAGGAGATGTGCTCGCCGTTTGCTTTGTTACAAACCTTTACAGGAATGTATTTGCTTAAATGTTTCTTAGGATTCGTCTTTGTGCAGCATAAGGACACACAGAGAGGTCGATGTAAAAATAACAGAGAAACTTTCGGGAGGGTAAATATAGCATCCGGCCGCCACAAATACAAATCTCAAGTTTGTGGAAACAAAAGGAAATGGAGGATTGAGACACACAGACAAAAAAACTCATTAAGAGTCACTTTATGCTTTTGCAATCTGCAAGATTTACTTTTCACAGCTGCGCTCACCCTATTTAAAATCTTAAACATGACAAAAATAGCCAAAGAGCAATAGTGACTTTAAAAATAAGAGAGAAAAAATAAAGTAAAGGGTTCCTGCATTACCAGGATTATGCCTTATAATCATTCATTAGGTTCCCAAAGGGAGGTAGGCTTCATCTTCATCCTCAATCCTTTTTTAATGTCATATATTAAACTCTGTTGCCACTCCAAATGGGGGACATCCACACGGGTGGGCTCAGTGGGCTCATCTGAGACACATTTAATTAGCAGGATGGAGAATGAAATGTTTCGTGGGGTCTTAACTAACTGTTGTATCTTCTGTAATAGAATGAGGAGCTGCGAGAAGCTATTACAGGAGGAGCATGGAGCCGGTGCCGTGCCTTTTCTCTGTCAGTGTTTTACAGGCAGAATAAAAGAAGGCATATTAAGCTAATAAACTACGGCATCACAGACAAAAAGCAGCGTCTTTGCAGAGTTCTACGTTTTAGAGAGCCAGCTTCTTTACTCTGATGCTCACAGCCACGTTCTCCAACTCTCCATTAGTCAAATTCAGTAGAACCATTTTTTTAAACTAGCTTCTGTGTTCAGGAAGATGTTGGGAGTGTCGACGTTGTGTCCCGTGTAAAGCTGGGGTATATGTGTGATCCTCACATCTGGTTCTCTTCTCTCACAGCAGGGGGTCCTCGGTCGTCTGAGTGGGCTCATCTTCTCTGTGTCTACCGCTACCACACTTTTTTAAACCTACAAAATAGTGGATTAGAAGACCACTGCTGTGAGGTCGACCTACTGAAGGATGTTTGCCTCACTCAGGATAGCCCCGAGGATGTTGGTGCAGCAGGTCCTCTGCTCAGGTGTTAGAGGGGTCGCCATCGTGATACAAAGGTCGTTGGGTCGATTGCTGGTTGCTGTTGTCTATAAGTTGAATGGTCCTTGAGCAAGATACTGTATTGATCTTGTTACAACAACAGCTGTCATGTACAATGCAAAAATACAATATGTTTAAGTACATGGGTTTTATTTGAATTAACCACCAACGAATTTTAAAATTTTAGCACACCCTGAAAATGATAATCCATCCATTTTCTTGCGGGTTTGCCAGCATGACTCTGAGTGTGTATCCGACCTGGTGATTCATGCAGCAGTTGGAGGGCATGAGCTGTTATTGATGTGGGCGTATATGTACTGTGCTATATGCTCTCTGCAACTGTGCGCTGTTATTAATGTCCACAGTGTCCACTCTGTGCTGTTATTAATGTGACTCATATACATAAAGAGTTTCCCCATTAGTCAGAGTCAAACTGGGCTGTCATGCAGAGAAAAGACAAACACACACACACACACACACACACACACGCGCACACACACGCACGTGCACACACAAGCAGTCCATGAGTACAGTTAAATCAGTAGCACCAAAACAAATTCATTGACCAATTGATTTATCATTAATTCACAGATAGTTAAACAGTTAATTAAGCTATTTATCAGTGGAAATGCCAATAGTGACCAGTTAAACTCTGGGCTGAACTGACAGTTTTAGACTAATTGATTAACAAAACTTTCTTCCTAATTCCCCCATGTATGTACTGAGGTGCTGCTGGGGTTCCCGGTAACGCTGGGAAGACATATTACAGCAACATCAATCCCAAATGCTCAGATTTCCTTATAAGAATAAAGTGCTTGTAGGGGGTCATGCTCAGTAAACGGACAGTATAGCTCATGCTCAGGATGACAGGCTGCTCTTGTTCTCTGTCAGGGTGTGTAGAAGCCCCAGGTACCACGGAGATAAGCCCTGCCAGACAATATAGAGGTGCAACAGTATTACAGATACATCATCCTGAAAGACCCGAGGACCTTCGCTCGCTACGAGCGCGCGTCGCTCTGGAGATATTCATCCAAAAGAAGGATGAGGATGTGAACACATCTCTGTGCAGAATATCACAGATGAGTGTAAATATTAATTCCAGCCTCCCTGTGATGATCCCCTCATCTTTTCATCAGAAACGGAGGAACGGTCCGCCTCACACGCTCCTCCGCTTGCAGGCGCCAGGCGAACTAAAGTCCCATCGCTCTGCGTTATTCTGCAGTCTGTCACCGAGGTGGATGCAGAAACAATACAGCCCACAGACACTGCAGCCTCATACAACACTCTTTTATATCTCTGCTAGATTAATGCCAGGAGACAAACACCCTGCCACCGAGATAAACGCTTCCCTGCGGGAGAGTGAGGAGAAAAGAGGAAGAAAAGAGGTTCGGCGGTGCCTTGCTGAGGGATGAGGGAAGTGGGAGGATGAGCCGGCGTCATGCGTGGACTTAGGAATATGGCAATATTGAGTTTGGAAATGAGATGTTTATCAGATGTGGTTTTGAGGGAGAGGCAGGGGGAGCGGGGACACCGGGGGAGGGCAGGGATAAGGATTAATCTGGCTGCTAAATGGACGGTTTGACACCTTGCGTCCGTCCGAGGAACCCAGTGCGGCGCCGCCTCTCCTCGCAACAACTTGCAAAGTGACAGCCTTTCAGCAGCGGTACGTTCAAAAGAAAGTTCCAGCCAACAGCACAGACGTTTAGGGGGGAAAAGAGGTCACGACAGTAAGCGTGAGTGAGATGAAGAAGAGTGGAGAGCATCTTTAAGCTTTCCCTAAAAACGCACAAACAGACTTAGTAAGAGTTAGTCATGCTTCTTTGCACACTCACAGTAGATTTGGATGCTTACACAGGAGCGGAGACACCCTTCCTGTTGCTTATCCGCTTCCTGAGCCTCAATTTGTATTGAAATCCCTCACAGGCAATTATCCATATGCGAATGGTGTACTTACTCTGAGCTTATATAAGTTTGGTTCTGGGTAAGCCGCACCATTTTCATTTAAAAACTCTGATTACAATTTCAGAGTTTATTCTGAGGAGAAAAGGCAAAAAAAAAATTAAAAGTGGATGCTGGTAGTTAGCACAGGGCATTGACTTCTGCTGGACCTCAGTCTGGCTGCAGGAGTTTAAGGACTGACTTGTCTTTTTTAGCCGTTATTTTGAAAACACTGTCACCGGAAGTGCTGTTGGCACTTATGTGGTCAGGAAGACATTTTGTTGAGTAAAGTGTTGGCAGGCAGACAAGAGGAACCACCCTGCCACCAATCAAGCCCCCGCCTCCTCACCCACCTCTCAGGCTGTCAAGAGTGTCATATATCTGGGGGATATCTGAGGGCGAGCGAGATCGTAGCCCAATTACGGGCTGATAACTAATCAATAGGCCACTTATTCCTACAGCAGGAAGTAAAGAAATGGGCCCCTGGGACACGTAGTTCAGATTACTCTCCCCTCAACGCTGGACAGCCGCTAATGATGAGACAGGGAAAAGAAGGGGGGAGGAGGTTGCCCTGGAAATATCACATCATATTCAACAAAACAGCAGCTCTATAAAACAGCTGCCGCTTGATATGTTTGACTTTTTATCCTAGTTTGGAGCGTTGAAAGTGAGGTTGAATGCAAACTTACAGAAGGAACGGACTTTTCTCGAGTCTCATTTACGGTAACATGTACCGGCAATAGTATTCAACATTCTGTAGGAAGCCCAGTTTTCAAAGCAGTTAGCAGTCATGCTAACCGCGGTCTTGCTTTCCGCCACTACAAGAACCTCCCCTTGATGCTTGATGGGTCCTCTTTCTTTGGAACACAGGAACTATTCTTTCTCATTTGTTTTGACAGGCCATTCGTTTTGCCGCTCCTCTGTCAATGTCGTCCTCATGAAGAAATATGGAAGCCGCCTCTGCCCCTGTACCCCCCCCCCTTCCCCACAGCTTTTGCCCTTACGTGACAACCTGCCCAGGCCCCAGCCGGGCCCCTTTCATTCGTGGTCTCCTCATCTGAGGCCCCTGTCATTTCCAATGCCTTTCCAGCAGTCATCAGATTTCCATTCAGGCCCTTCTTCTTCACCATGATCGTCCCAACATTTCTATGTTACAAACATACATGAAACAACTGTTCCAGTCTATAGATGGAAACCTTGATCCGGACCATAGTAGCAGATCCCTTTTTTGTTGTTTTGGCTGAAGGACAGCAGGCATCAATTAGAGGCAGAAGCCTAAACCATCACCATTAACTCTGATCAGGTTTCTCCCAATCTGCTTGTTTATCCTCCTTTCGCCCCAGATCAGTACAAAGCTACTTTGGAGCCTTTTAAACCCGACTTATTTCTCAAAGACAATACAAACAAACCGAACAACAATCCCAAGCGACTTCAGTGATTAAATGAAAGCCAGGGTTTTGGATGAAACCAGACAGGAGAGAGCAGCAGAGACAGGGAGTGGGCGTCACTCCCGCATCTCCGCTTGGCATCGGCATGCTGGCCGTATCCAAAGTTTTCCACTCAGAAGAACAATGCCACACTCCCTCCAAATCGATTGGTAATACGTCTCATCCCATTGATGCCATCTCTAATCCATTCTGGGCTCTTTTGCAAGATGGAGATGGAGCAGCAGTAGGAGAGGTATGGCAAAGCATGCGGGAAGAGAGCAAGAAAGCACAAATACTGCCTAAGCGGCCATGTATTCTGAGGAATTTGTGTCATTTCTCTCTCTCTCCCTCCCGCTCCACTGCGATGGGGCTGTGTCGCTAAGCTCTTTAGTCCGCATGGCTAATGAAATAGGGTTGGCAGGATTACACAAGGCTAAAGCACTGCGCCTTGTGAGCCTTGGAGAAAGTGCTGTAGCTCCGCCAAGTGAAAGGGAGGGATAGATGGGGAAAAGAGGTGGGCTGTAGAGGAGACAAAGGTAAGGAGAGCCTTTTTGAGGAAGGGGGGTGGTGGGGTACATGATCTCAGTTGTCTGTTCGGGCCTTTGTCACAATGATCCGGAGGCTGTTGGCCCCTACTGATTCATGTTTTCAACCCTGCAGACTCTTTAATTTGGGCTGTCCAAGAGGAAGTGGAGAGGGAAGATGAGGCGGTGGAGAAGATAGCTCACAATTGGCTTCTAATAGCCATAAAAGCAGCAGAAGGTTTTTAACCAGTCATAAAAATCAGTGGCACGAGGAGGAGCGTATTAATTAGATTAGTGCATTCATGGTCCCGTGATCACCTCTTCTGCTTCCATGATCATTTCATGGAGATGGAATCACAATCAATTCATCAATTCATCATCACTGCTGTCGTGAGAATCCCAGTCAATTACAGCGACACCAGGGAATAATTACATGTTAGGCGTCAGCCAGTTTTACAGTTTAAGAAAGTCTCATTTATTAAATTAAAACTGACCCACCCCTTCCTATATTATTATTATTTTGCGACTTGTATTTCCTGTAATGGAACTACAACTCAACAAATGCATTTGGTTCTTCCTCGTCACCTCTCTTCCAGTCACAGGAATAAATCGGTTTCCAAACATAATGGAGTCGTTAGGGGGAGGGGCCTGAGCTTAGTGAGCCGCCTTCTGATTGGCTGTGGTGTTTGATGTCGTATATGATGATAAATCTGGACCAGGTGTCACCTCCTCAGCAGCAGGTGAGGATTGATGGGATACAGGAGGACTATCCATCATCCTGGGCAGGTGGGACGCTATCGGAATTTGGGAAATCTGTTCCCAATCAGGGTCCCGCAGAGCTCTGCGGGGTTCTCTATTCTGTTTGGGAGGTGTTACCGGAAATCAATGGCAAGCCCTCAAGGTCAATGTACTGTTGGAAAACTCCTTAAGCTCTGAGAGACGGAGCCCCCACACCTGCCTCTGTCCGCCTCGCACGGTCTCTACAGGTGAAGTGCAGGAAAAGGGAACACTGACATCTTCAATTTTCACCACCAGCCTTGTTAAAGTAAAAGGCTGTTTTTAGCTCAGATCTTATAACAGCTGTCGGGAGTCACTCGCACCGTAGTCCACTTCCAGGTGAAGCAAGTGCCAAACTGGGGCTGAGACTAGAATTGGGACCGTGGAGTATCGGAGATCTAATAAAAGCCCATGGCGCCGGCCCGGCTCCTTATTCTTATAGATTACCTGTAAGTCACCTTGTCCCTGCAACAGTAAGGGTTGAGACTTAAGCTGCACAACAGCAGACATTCGCCCTCACCTCTGTCGGGGGATGAGGAGGGGTCCTTGATACAGATCAGCTGCGTGTCAGTGATACAAACTGCAGTAGCCTTTCTCCGTGTCTTATGGCTCACGTTGAGTTGGTCCACCATTTTAAATAAATGATGGTTCCTGCCATAAAGGAGCGAGGATCTTTATTTTCAGGACTCATTTCTTTAATCTCCATTCATTCTGTATTAAACAACTCGTCACAATATTCCTAGAATCCCCCCCGACCCTCTGCTGAGGTCTGTGTGCTGACCTCATTACCTGTGCTGGAGGTCGTCTACAGGGACGGTGGCGGACCTTCAACATCTGTTCCTGCTCTTAAGCTCACAGCTTTGTCTCGCACCTTTTACCTTTCATGCTTCTCCTTTTATCAACACTCAAAAGTACAGAACCACATTTCACACATCTGACTTCTGCGTCCACGGCCGTATTACAATTCCCTCTTCATAGTTGCCTGCCTACCCCTCTATCCCAAGGTGACCCCACCTCCCAATCCCCACTATCGGTCAGGCCCGAGCCCCTATTAATCCTTCCTCATTTGTCCTGCCTCTTCCCTCTACTTTGGGTGGAATTTATGACAGTACCTTAAATGCTAATGGAGTCTAATCTGTGGAGAGCTGGGCTCTTTTCTAAAGACTCCTATCACTCCTTGTGCCACACGCTCACAATGAGTCCACACACGGGGGCAGAGCCAGACTGGTATTAAGCGAAAGTTCCCTCACTGAATCGACGGTGCGTGTTCATTCAAATGTATTTTCATCCAGGAAATCATGTTCTCTTTGTGGAACAGTGAAAATAATATTTGGCTAGAGTTAAGAGTCTCTGCAGTGAAGTGGGAAGATTCATTCCTGACCCGCCACGGGGGTGACCGAGTGTCCGTCCAGCTGTCTGTCTGCACGTCAGGTAGTGACAATTAGCGAGCCAATGTTTAGCTTCAAGGATAAAACCTGTGGAAAATAAGTGCCTCATCTTTAAAAGTGTGTGTTTATAAGAAGGGGATAAAACTGGACAATTTTCTGCCTCACTAGTTTATTCAGAGCAGGGGTAAAATAATGCACATTTTAAATGGATGTAATTACTAGTTATCATTGGCGGTTACTCTCAGTCACTTTGTGAAGGAATAGAGTGGAGGGATCAGTGATTTCTCTCCAGCTCTATTCTAAACACAGGCGCTCTTGTGAGGGGAACAATTGTGATTGCACACAGATCCTGTCTGGACCAGAAGGAGAGGCACCGAAGATACAGTTTAAAACAGCAGGAATCAGAATCAGAATCAGAATCAGAAGCAGATTTATTGCCATGGACAAAGGACAAAAAGAATGGTTTTACCTGGTGAAAATGCACATACATGACTGTGCATAATCACACAATGCATTGTGGGCTACAAGCTGTGATCTCCCTATAATTATGCATTAATTAGAGGAGAATTAGTCCCCTCTACATATCTATATAATAACCTAATCTGTTTTAATCCAAATGACTTGATAATGAAGTGCTGTATGCTGGCAAAGCCCCCACTTTTGTCAGGTGATATGTCAGGTAATGGAAACACAGACACACACACACACACAAGCAAGTGCACTCGCATGTGAGCCCAATTATGCTAATTCTACACTAATTCTATGGTAATTCTAAACAGCTCTGAGGTAAATATGAATATGTGATGTCTTTTTTTTTTTTTTTACCAAATTAAACACAGAAACAAAAAAATATAAACTGTCATTCTGCACTTACTGAAAAATACAGTTGAAAATTTCACAACACAAGCTTGTTCTATATGAAATATCTGTTTAGAATGTCGTAAAAAACACAGCAATTATTTACACATTTAGGAGGGATTCATTTTACAGACAAATCAGCCTCATCAACCCCGTATAATTACATCCACAGTATCAAAGGAAAAGCATCCTATTGGAATTCATTGAGTGGTGTGCATGTGTGGGATTGTGTACGTGCAGGTGTAAATGTACGTGTGTGTGTGTGTGTGTGTCTGAGAGTGAAGGTCCACACGCAAGTTAATTCTGTGCTGGTCACTGGAGTAAGCTACGCTAGAGAGGGCAAAGCTGTGATTGCGGTGAGCGCCGCGCTGCCACCGACAGACTTAATACCAGCCCCACTGGGCCCAGATCAGCTATTAAGATAAACGGGGCCAACTCGGCCTAATTCCTGGGCAGAATGACGCGCAGACCTGGCTCGCATTTGCATTCATAGAAATTTCATTAAAAGACTAATTTTGGCAAAGATTTAGGTTCTCTTGTCATCTCTGAAGGCAGAACATTGACATTTGCATGAATGCATTATGGATGAGGACCACAGGGACACGAAGCAGTCTAGGTAAAGATGCCATGTATTTTTTTATTGGTGGGGCTGATCCGCTATCATGTGCAGACCACATCTCCTACAGAGTTTATCGTCTGGGCTCCGTTTGTGGCTATGACCTATTTGAAAATGCTACGTGTGTAACAATCATTCATAAGTTCTTTTGACTGATTTTGAAATGAGGGAGATTGCAGCAGCTCACACAAACACCCACAACAACCATATCTGGGGTTTAGCCAAGCTTCAATAATCGGACTGTGATAAAGTCGGCCATCCGCTGGTTCAAACGCAGCCTGACAGTGAGCTATTGTTTCTTGGAACTGTGGCTACCCATAAGGCACTTCTATTCTCATAATCACCTCACATAATGGATGATGTGGGTCAGCATAGAGGTGGGGAATTTTTCATGTTCACTTTTCGCCAGCTGACCTATTCTTTTATAGGAGCTCTTCGTTGAACATCAGTGGAGCTCACACTGCATTTCTTCCTGCTTTAACCTTGGTCTGACTTGTTTACCTGAAAATGTCATATGGAGGTCATAGAGAGAAAGAACACCTGGAAAGGTTGTTTTATTTATGTTTTACCTGGTTTTCTTGCTTTAAGGCTAGATTACTCAATCCAATCCCAACATTTTATGGTGGGCTGGAGTTATTCCTGCAAGAACTGCTAGCTCCTCATGCTAAAAATTACATTTCACCGCAAGTGAGATGGCAAGATGTTATTTCTCTCTGCTGTGACATGTCGAATCTGGTGTTCCACATCTTACACATTTACCAATGATGAATTCTCTAACGTCTACAGTTTAAAACAAATGTATCTGAAAAGTAGCTAGCTTCATTTTAAAGGAACTTAAAGGTCCGTCTGAGTGGTTGCTCCTGCTGTGTTGCAAGCTTGTTAATTAATCGTATTTGTCTTAAAGTAATAAAACCCACAGGATCATGCGGGTGACAGAAAACGCTTGTTATTTTTTTCATATATGTTTTCAAATTAAACCATGCATTTATATCAGCGCATCATCGACGAAACACAATAAACCATATGGCATTTTTATTTGTTTTGTAATGCAGGTTTACTGCAACAGATAAAACAAAATGTATAGGAGTTTTATGACAAAAGGAATTACGCAAGACTTTTCACTGCCCCCCTCCCGATCAATGGGGACAGTAAATATGACATTCATTCATCATCATATGCACAAGCTGCCTGTTAGCAACTGCCATTACAGTATAGATCTCTTTTGAGTCAAGCTTTTTTATCGAAACACTCCTGTTCTGCCAGGAGTGTATTTGTGTATTTTCTAGAGGCTTCAGCCCACACACAGTGTGGGGGCTAACACATCACCTCGATGCACTGTGGGGCTTCTGTCCCTAAATCTACACTGTAATGCTGTCAGAGGCTTCAGTGAGTGTGTTTGCGGTGCTGCACGGCCGGGGCATCATGAAGTAGCCTCTCTTACCCCCCCAGCTCCATCTCAACCGCCTTAAACTTTAATAGTGGACAGTTAAATATTAATAACTGATATCAGTGAGGGCCGCTTTACTATTGTTGGCAGCAGTACAACATGAGCCAGCCCAAACGCCATAACAACCGCTCTGGTCCTACTTCACACATTTACTCACAGACACACACGGGCAATAAAGAGTCATGTTGACACACATTTCTACTTACGCTAAGAACACACAAAGAGCTTTTTTTTAATTGGAGTATTGTATAATATTATATTATAGTAAAAAAAAACTAGGTTTAATCTGTGGTTATACTTGAATTACTATTAAACATGGTCTGTATACGGTCAACGATCTGCTTTGTGTTGTCATGCTTTTTGGACAGTCTGTCAGGTCCCATCTTCACCTCTGGAGCTCACGTACATGCTTATCACCACAGATGTCTCTGTGCATTTTTACCCAAACATACAAGGGGGTGGTGTCTCAGATTTGAATAGAACCCAACTACCTCTGCAAGAAAAACCTTTTCCGCCTAAAGGCAACACTAAAACAGGCCAGACCTCAATCACAATTACCTTAATTAAGAGGGAAACTAAAGCTCAGCATTCATCCAGGCAGTGGACGACATTGCAGAGTCAAAACAGGTTTAAATCAAAGTTGGAGCGATACGGTCAAAGTTGCTACTGGACTCCATCAGCAAAAGACAAAGCAGCACAGACAAACAGGAGTCTTGTCTTGGTGAGTTCCTGAGCCTTAAACGTAGCCAAAAGACATCATTCAAAAGTGACACTGGCAAACTTCTCACAAGTTAATGTAAATAAAAAGGGAAGCTGTTCCCTACGTGCATTTGGCTATTTACGTTTCAACAAAGGAGGAGAAAAAAAAGCACTCGTACAGCTGCCTCAGAAGTCCAGATGTCAGCAGTTTTGGGCCATTCCCTCTGTTCTTGTTTCCTCTTTTTTCTGCCTCTCCTCACGCTCTCACCTTATGTTGCGCTTTGCATTTCCCAGATGCTTCAGACGGGTTAAGGAGTGAAGTGAGAATATACACGGTAATCCTTTATTTGCTTGATGAACATATTTGTTTACTCCAGGGTCCTCACACTTAGAGGTAATTACATCCCCCTATCTCAACCTCTAATTACAGGTTTTGTAGTACAATCAAGGTCTTTAAAGTCAAGTCAGCTAGAGCACCTTTATTTAAGTGTCTGTTCACTCCCATCGTTGAAAACAATATTTTTAAAATTGGTATCTTGAACTTAACTTATTTGGTCATTTTAAGGTCAATTTTAAGGTCAATCTCGCTGTGAGAGAGTCGGGCGGAACAGTTCCACAGTGACGCGCTGCTGAGATGAAGCTCAGACTTGTGTCTCATACACGGGTTCTCATCCAGAGGTCATTGTGGAGGAGAGCTCAGTGGGCCGGCACCAGCCCCAACTGCGTTGCCGAGACGAGAGCGGGAACGCTGCTAATCTGAGAATTGGGGGGATTAGGCTGCACTGTTATTGTCTGTTTGATGAGGGATTAAATTTGGTTAATCCAGACCTTCATATGGGATTCCTCATTTAAGATAGCAGCATAGTTCCATCACACAGCTTAACCAAGCCTCTCTCTCTCGCTCTCTCTCTCTGTCTCGACCAATATTTATTTTGCGCTCTCCCCCCATGTGACTTCCTCCATCTGCATCACACCCATCATTTATCTTTGATTACCTCTGATAATGGGTGAAAATACTTTGAGCGAAAACACAAAGTACACCTGGGAAATTGAGAATTCCTTGGAGATGCGGCGTGCTGCAGCTGCAGGAAACAGACAGAAGACCTGCACGTTCTGGATTTCAAAAGAAAAAACGTGGAAAATGTTGATGAAATGCGAATTTTGAATACATATATGCGCAAACTCATTAATGACCTATACCGATGCTGCATCCAACAGGTTATTTATTCACTATTATTTTTGGTTTATTTAAACAAGGTTGGGGGGGGCTGACACAAGTCACATCAAGCCAGCTGATATCTGAAGATAGCTGAAAATGATATCTTCTCAATTACCTCTGTTTCAGCTCAATGATCTCCTTTTCCTGACCTAAACATAATAAAGACAACGCTTTTATCAGTTTATTGAAAATATCAGCACACACACACAAACACACACACACACACACACACATTCACCTTCAATTCAGGTCTGGAACCAGTAATGAAATATTGACATTGTTTTTCCTGCTCATAAATTGGATTGATGCACGTGGCTGAATTATTTCTGCGCCTAAAATATTCATTGCTGGAATGTGATTTTCTATACATTCCTGTAGGTGCAGCTGCTGAGAACACATAAAGGACAATATTCTAAGTGCTGTTTTGCTGTATCATCATGTCCTGATGTATTCGCTTTTATTGTGCTTTTCAGTCAATACTGAAAGAAAGTGCTCTTTTTAGATGGCGCGCCACTTGCCAGGACAAAGACAGCACATAAAAGAATATGATCTAATTGATTTGTTGTGAAAATATATTCTGGGGTTTTATGCACGCGAGAGGACACGGCCTAGGAAACAGATGTAGGTATATTTCTTAATCTCCCAAAATATGCTTACTCCTGACAGGCAAATAAAGCCGCATATGTACATTTAAACAGTTAATAAAACCAAGCCTGTTTAACAATCAGAGTGCGTGGGAGGACAGGAGAGCAGGATGCGCTGAAGTCGGTATATCATCCGTTTATATCTGCACAGCAGCTTGTAAAACCCGGAGCATTGTCTCTGCCACGTGCGCAACATTTCCCTCTCGCTGACATCTCGCCTTCCTTCTCTCAGCTCCGGCACCATTTAGAACAGTTGGCATCATTAATGGGAGGGATTGCCTCTAAATTGGCAACAATGAAAAGACAAATTATGACTGGCAGAGTGCTGGCAGGAGAGAGCGAGAGGGTGGGCGGGGGTGGGAGGCAGAAGAGAGGAATTAGAGTATTTGAATAATTTAGCCCCCTGTGGCTGCAGTGACAGCAGCGTTATTCTGCAGGAAGGTCCCGCTGCTAGAGAAATGAGCGCTGGTAATGAAACATAAACGCCCTCGCCTCTGTAAGTGTGTGTTGCTCTCCGTTATCGGCTGATCGACGAGGCTGGTAACAGGAAGCCGCTGTGACGCGACTGGTTTCCGTCAGAAACAGAGAGGCGGCCTAGCGCGTCAGCCGAGACAGAGCTGCTTTTCACTTTCCCTCTGTACGCCCAACTCCTCCAAATCATCATTAACCCACACATCTGTAGACACGGCCTTAAAACTTTGGTGTAACTTTTACTGGTAACGCTCCCGACAGCGGTGCGATCCGTCCAGTCAGGCAGCCTCTGTCTTCTGAGCGCGTGTGAATTTGGGCCCAGTGACAGCTCCGTCCCTCACCTGTCCCCCACAGCGCTATCCAGGGACCCCCCTCCCAGACTTTCTCTGTTGGGAAGAGGGGAGAAACCCCAGACACGTCCCCACAATCCACTTCTGCCTTTGAACACTTCCTCCACTTCAATGGCAACTTGTCGAGGAGGGGGGGCTTCCCACTGAAAGAATTCTCCTTCTCTCTGGCTCTCCTTCTCCCCTCTCCTCCGCTGGCACTTGTAATTATCTTATGCCTGGGAGACAGGTTTTAAGCAGGGGTGTCAGGACAGGTGCTTCCTGACAGCCGGGGATGATTAGGAGGAATTCTTGAGTTCTGTCACTGGTCTCGGTAGTGCTCCCCACGGCGGCTGGGACACCTTGTTGTCACAGTAACAATAGCGGCTCTTAATTTGTTGACGGGGGGAGATTCATCAATGCTGAAGCATCTCTGGAACCCTAAACAACGGCCCTCTGGGGGGTGGAAAGGCTCACCCAGGGTTGGAGACGCAAAACTTCTGCGGCTTCACTGAGTTTTGCTCATCACAGATTATATAAAATGCTGCATCCACCTTTTTATTTCCACTCCTCTGCCTGTTATTGCACATTCACTGCTGTATATAAACTGTAAAAATCTGTCGCCACACACACATCAGAAAGCTTCAACTTTAGTCTTGGGCTGATTGGTTGAATATCCTCTACATTTCTCCATTTGTAACAGCAGTATGTGAAACCTCTCCTGGGTTATAGGAGGGTCTTCAGGGACAACAAGAGGCCAGAGACTTACACACACTTACACACAGGCTTACAGGCCTCATAAATGTTGGATTGGATTCCCTCTGAGAACCAACTCGCTGAGTCTAATGATTGAAGTAGAGAGCTGCTGGAATACCAAACCAAAGGTGGAGAGGCAGAGAGGAGAGCCAGGTCCTCACATGGCCTCACCCTACCTCCGATAATGTTCTTTACTAACCTTAGCCTTAACCCTGGCCTCCATTTCTACATTATCTTTAACCATAGGAACCCATAGCCAAGGGAATATTATGGGACTTATACCGTAGACCAAATGGAGCACATACAGTATGTACATTTCTAATGACTTCAAAAACTAAAGACACTTTTATTTAAGCATTATCGTTTACTTGTTATATTGGGCCTTTTTGGCAAATATGTTTCTTAAAAATAAGCACAGTTAACTTTTTACTGTTGAGTAATACAAATTTCCCTTTTATTTGTTACTTCTACAAAGGAGATGTGAAAGCCAGCACCTGCCCTTCCGTCCATCCGTCCATCAGGATTTTAATTAACTTTCCATTAAAATGTTGTTAATGGTCCAGGAGCCAAATTATTCAATTTGGGTGATTTTCTCAGAGAGGCCCCTTGACCTGTGATCTTCTAAAGATCAACGCTATTGGCGTTGATCATAAAGCAACTTATTATGTGTTCCTAATGCCGAGGGCTTTTTTGTTTAGTTTAGCTTAAGAAATGTGGCCAGACCAGGTTTAATGTAACTAATGGAGTTAATAGAACATTTCAATATGTTGAAAGTTACCTTGATGTCAGAGCAAGCTGATGACCTTCCTTCATTTTTGAAGGTGCCACCAAGTCACTTCCTGTCACATGATTGCCCCACAAGAATCTATAGATAATGTAATGTGTAATATATGACCTAATGACTTAATGAGTTAAAGTCAAATATAAATGTAAAATGGGTCAAATTTAGGACATTTCAAGTGTTTCTGACACTGGTGCCAGCAAGCGTTCTGACCCCACATGGCGAGTGAACTTCCCAACATCCCCACATTGGTATCAAAGGGAAATCACACATACAAGAGAGACTAATCGATTCAGAAGACACAATGACATCATAGTTTGTGCAAACTCACTCACTGGACCAATAAATTACCATCCAATTCAATCTCAACCTTTAAATTTGACTTTGTTCAGGGAGGCCCGTCCAATTATGTCCATGTATTAGCCAGAGACATTTTAAGTGGAAATATTCCTCAGTTGCCTGTATGACAAACTCAGCAGGCAGAAGACCACACACACACACACACACACACACACACACACACACACACACACACACACACCATGAGTAGATGCTCAGGGTGGTGAGAAGCCTAAATGAGGGTAGATAATGAGTGAGTTTGGGCTCCCCCACCGGCACCATCATGGCTGCTCCCTCACCTCCCATCACATCCTGGTTCGCTGTGCTCAACATGCAGAAGAAGATCATCACATCTCTGCTATTGATTTCCGCATCAAGAATAAATCTGGAAATGAATAGTCGAAAACATCAACACGGTGAATGTTTCATGGAGAAACCTTAAAGGCATCGTCAGGGTGAGTGAGAGGAGCTGGGTGCGGTTCTGGTACCATTCTGAGGTTGACGGAGCGCCCTTTGAGAAGTAAAGAGAGAAAAAAAAACAAGTTAAAAGGCAAAGTTAAGTAAAATGCTGATATCGGCAGAAGAGGCTTCGTTGTGAGCATTGTTCACATGCTTTCTTGCAAATACAGAAAAGAGGAATACTAGAGGGGGATAGGAGCTAATTAAAACTAAGATCAAAGTCTCCCTCTAAGTGTTTTTCCTCGACACATCCGGGAAAACTCAAAACACTGCTTTTATTTTTCTGCTACCTCAGATTTTTCATTTTTTTGCGGGGAAAAAAGACAAATACGGCAAACTTTCATTGAGTACACAGTTTTACCTAATGATCTCGTTGTGTTTGCTAACCTGACCTGATAACAAACAAAGAACGCTGTGGTTTATTATTACGTTATTTTTAGAATAATCGGTTGTCAGTTATGACCTTCCTGCAAATACGCGGAACAGTTTTACAAGCAAGATCGTCCTGATTTAATTTCTCTCTGTAAATATTGTCTTAATCCAGCATGGACTAATTAAGAATGGAATCTTCGCCTCAATTAACATTTCAATTAATTTCCAGCATGATGAGTTTGTGAGTGTGTGTCTGGGGGGCCGGAATGCTGATAGATCCCCTGCGAGGATCACACCCCCCATCTACACTGTCACTGTGAACGAGCCCACAGACACACCCTGCATGGGGGTGTGGGAGCTGTCAAGTGCCGTTATGGCAGATGGTGCAGCCGTACCCCCCCAAACCCACATGCACAGCAGGTTCTGATGGAGTCTGAGGACTGTCTTCATGGTTCCTCTGAGGTCTGCTGTCACATGATGGGTTGTACCTGCTCAGTACCTCCTGGTTCCTGCCAGAGATCTGAAATCAGCTTGTTTTCATGGCAGCATCAGGTTAGAACTTGAGATCCACCATCCATCCATCCATCCATCCATCCATCCATCCATCCATCCATCCATCCATCCATCCATCCATCCATCCATCCATCCATCCATCAGCTGTCCATCCATCCATGCAACCATCCATCCATCCATGCAACCAACCAACCATCCATCCATGCAACCATCCATCCATCAATCCATCGTCCATCGATCCATCCATCCATCATGTATCTGTCCATCCATCAATGCATCCATCCATCCATCCGTCCATCAGCTATCCATCCATCCATCCATCCATCCATCCATCCATCCATCCATCCATCCATCCATCCATCCATCCATCCATCCAACCATCCATTATCCATCATCCATGCATCCATCCATGCATCTATGCATCCATGCATCTCTGCATCCATCCATCCATCTATGCATGCATCCATCCATCCATCCATTAATACATCTCAAACATTTACTCTTATCCTGAAATCCTCAGAATTTTCTAGAAGAATATTAAATAAACAAGAAAATAAAAGCCTGTAATTCCTGGTCCACATTTAACCTCATTGATTGCAACAATGAGGTAGAATGGCCGAGCTGAAACGATCATCTCAAAATTCCAGTATTCTTCACAGACATGTCTAGTTTTCCGACTGGAGTTCCATTTTAAATGACCTCCCACTCAAAGTGAACAATATTACAATCCTGAAATAAACTCATCTGAGATATACAGGAATTTTTGGGGCTGTATAATTGTTTTAAAATGTCCAGCTGTAATATATATCTAATCATAATCGCAATAACAACATTTATTTTTTACAGTGGTAGTGAGGAAAAACAAGATATTTGCTGTGATTATTACGACAGAGGATTTTCATACCAAATGACACTAGTTTTGTCTTAAATTTAATTCGCTGTGGTGAGTGACCAGCATGCATAAACCAGTAAATATTTCATTTTTACAATCACCGAAAACAGCGAGACAATTTTTAGAAGAAACGGAAACTGTTAAACAACTTAATATTTGCATCCCTTCAGCCCGTCTCCATCCTGTTATCAGCTGGTTCAGCTGTTCCTGCTGGAACTCAAAGCTTTTGGCTGTCGAGGCCGAGCTGTGACGTCGGCGTGAGTTTGGAGAGGCCGCATTCCTCTTCCTCTTTGTTTCCGTACAGAGCAACATTACTACTGGCAGAGGTGTAAGTGATTGAGCTGTGCTGTAATGTGACATTGAGTTACACCCCAACAGGTCACATCAACCCTTCCCACCTCATCAGCATCACCAGGCCGTAAAAATGGCCTGCTCGCCCCAATCAATGTCCGCAATATACATACATTTGCATACTTAACTGATGGATCTCCACTGTGATCAGACCTGACTAGCACATGAACATTAGACTGTTTATTGGCCATTTATCTTTGTCAGACTGCAAGCTCAGATAATATAGATGGATAATATTTTGTGGCATGTCATAGATAAGACTAACTTCTCAGTCCATTACTAAGACTCAAGCGAGCTATTTAGCGTTCTGGGTTTGAATTTAAGAGAACCTGAGATTTAACTCAACGAGCAAAAGTAGAGGTGATTCAGTCACTTCTGGTTTATGAGTCCTATAGTATATCACAAGTACTCCCCCCATTGCACCAGATGCAGGGCAACACCGACTATATGGAGCAATCTGCAGCTCGGATTCTAGTTATTTATGGTGTTATTGTGGGATAACATTTCCTGTCAGTGGCTTAGAAAGTGTTATTTTTTTATTCATCAGTTATTGTTTTGGTCCATATATTCTTAAATATCTTTCTGCAAAGTCCTGCAACCTCGTCTTCCAGTGCATCCAGGAATTTGTCAGTGTTTCTGGATAAATACTTGCCCCCCAAACAGCTCTGTGACAGTCCATTTATTCATCAGTGCCTAAATCTGACAGAACAGCCCAGAAATGAAGCAGGAAAACAGCAGCACTGTCCGACCAAAGTGTTTATCACACAAACGCTTTCCTCTTTTTTCCCAACGTTGCACTTTCCTTTTCAGTGCTGATGGTGTTTAACAGCCCCCCCCCCCCCCCACCCCCACCCCATCCCCCGCAGTGACGGGGTGGAAATTTGGCTGCGTTCAGTCAATGTCCGCAGATTATCAGTGATGGGAGGAGACGAGGAGTTCCGAGTCGCCAGGTAGGTTCATTCATTCGGGATTATACTAAAAATACTGGATCACGTTAAGGCACGGTTACCGTGGAGGAGGGACGGAGGAGGTGTCCGTCAACGCTTGATGTGGATCCAGATAAAAACCGTTGAAATCAAAGTTTCGGGGATTTTTATGTCCACCTGTAATCAAGATTAGGTTGACGGACATTTTGGATGCCATTCAAGAACTTCAACTTTAAGTCTCTTTTTAAATGTCTGCAATGCAGCTATTTCATTCAAATCTAATCTTTTGGTAAATAAAATCTGAAATTAATCCTTTATATTTTTACAAAACCTAACAAGTGCTTTACTAAACACTGTTAAACAGTAATCTGGCCTGTACTATTCACATAGTGCTGTACTCTACATGCATTCTCTCCTCTCTCTCTCTCTCTCTCTCTCTCTCTCTCTCACACACACACACACACACACACACACACACACACACACACACACACAGTTGACTGTTAAACTAGAGCTGTTTATTCCAGTGTGGGGAATCCTCAGTGGACTTTGGTTGACCAAACGTTCAGCCCAGAACCAGCAGCACATTCTCCTGTCATTCAACCAGTTTAGTGTCAATGAGCAGCCATCAACGGCTACTTTAACGCAGAAGCACACACACACTCACATACACGCGCACCAACACACACACACAAATCTATTCTGACACATCTGGAAACATGGCTGCCCTCTCCAGTCCTGCCTGTCCATCCATCTGACCTCAGGTCCCATCAACCTCAACTGAATCCTCAACCCTGCTTGTCTTCGTCGTGCTGCCAAGTTGATGCTACTTTTCTCTTCATGCCACAGACGGACTGACTGACACACAGACAAAAATGAGTCCTCGAAGGACAACTGAAGCCAATGATTAGGTGCAATGATCATTTTGATTACCCCCCCACTCTAATTTAAAATTAAATTTCTGGAGGACAAAAAAAGGGGCCCCACTTGTGCATGAAAATGAACATAAGAGCCCACACACATACACCTGTCTTTACTTTCTGATTGGCTCGGTGTCCCGTTTATGCTTCTTTAAATAGGTTTTTTATTTGAAATTAAAGCAGAAGAACAGAGAAGCCTCTCTTGAATAATTAATGCAAAGTTAAACAAGGACCCCAGAATCATATGTGCAACATCATCCCTATAGATCCTGTTTTTTAAAGCGTTATCTTTAGCTGCACAATAAATGAGCCTGTGCTTCTACTACAAGCACGAGACCCTGGGCTGACCCGTCATAATTTATGAGAACAATGGGGGGAAAAAATCCACCTGAGACAACCAGTGACCTCACACACAGTCTCCGATCCATGCAACCACGCCACTCAAGTGAGAAGAACAATTAGGGCCTAAATGGCCCCAGTACGGAATAGCCTGATGGTAGCCATCACATTATCTGTGTCAAATCACCAGATATTAGCTCAATGGGAGCAGTTACTGCCATCAAACTGTGCTTTTTTCCTCCTCAAATGTTTCAGTGTGCCGTTGATCTATGGTGAATGATGTGAACTCATATGAGGTAACAGGATGTAGCAGCCAAGAAATGGACCTGGTCAGTGTTTATTGATTGGCAATAAATGCAGGTCAAGGTTAGTTTATGCTCAAATAACTCCTCCTTTTTTTTAAAGATAAGACAACAGAGTGTGCCTGTGGGTTCAAAGGTCTTTCTCAGTCTGAGATTTGCACCTTTTCTTTTGGCATTTCACATTGATTTATTTTTTCAACCTGGTTTTAATAGAGATAATAAAGCTTCTACTTTGTTGCATCATTTAAATCCCCTCAAAAGTTCTTTTAAAATAGTTTTTTTTTTAAAAACTGTAGTGTTTGAGGTCAGGTCTTCTGCTTCTGGGTTACAATAAAGTTCGTAAGTTTTGATATTAAACACACTGGGTTAAAAATAAGCCCTCTGTAGTTAATCTAAAGAAGAATACAGAGAGAACTTATGTTCCTTTTTCTCCCTGGCTGCATTCCCATGGTGGTTTGCACGAACTCCTGAGGCGATGCTTTATCCCCGAGCTAACATGCTGGAAAGCCTCTGAATACCCCGATGATCAAAGTCGCCCATTTGTTTGAACACACTGAGACAGAGTCATTAGAAATGCATATTGCACGACAGCTATTGCATATTAACACAGTTGGGCAGCCAATTAATCATTAGCTCATCAATATCTCATTTGCATGAAATTATTCTCTTTAAAGAGCCTGTGTCTGAGGTGACGGGGTGAGCTCATCGATAATGCTAATGTCCCCGTGGACCTGCGGGAGGAAGGGAAGGGTAAGAAGAAGAGGGAGGAGTGGGGGGAGGGGGGCTTGTTTAAGTCTTCCACTCTCCCTCTACCATATGCAGACAATTAGTATGTACAGTAAGTATGGGTAGAGTTTAAAATAAAACAATACTTTCTGCAAGTACAAGACGGGAGAGTGAGATGATGGTATACATATACACTGCACACACATACACACCCGCATGCACACACACACCTTATACTCAGACATGCATACTTATGCTATTGGCAAGGCCAACCTGAGCAGAGTGTCTCAAGGTCGCCTGAGGCTCAAGGCTCTTATAGATTGGAGCTCTGGTGTGTTTGTGCCTCGGCCACACCTCCGTGTGTGTCAGTGTGTGTTGCGGGGCCCCATAGATGGAAATGGCAGCACCGGGAGTGATTCTGTCACCCTTCCCTAAAGAGAAAGGTGAGCTCTGCCATGCTTGTTATCCATCAAGACATTGATTTCTGGGATGGAATATAGGGGGGAAAAGGGAGAGAGGTGGAAATGCAACAAGAAGAGACGTTGGAAAGACTCGTTAAACGGTTTGTACAGGCAGGCGTTGGTCCAATGAATATCTAAAAGCCTGATTTAGGAACTGATTTAGTTGATAAAAGTTTGTTTGGTTCATGCAGCTACGGGTCTGACGTAGGAAGAGGGCTCAGAGAAGCCAATTAGAACAAAAGGAGGATGCAGCAGCAGAGAAGGGCTGGATCTTATTGGCTGAGAAACGAACAAGTTTCACAATTGAAGCTTAATTTGTAGGGCCGTCATTTCTCTAATCAGGCTTATTATTAGGCTCCCTATTATTACTTGTAACTCATCTTCTTTGCAGGTTGATACGAGCTGATTACCAAACATGAAAAGTGTTTCCCGAGTTCAAACCTTTCCATTGATCAATGACCCCGTCCTCATGCTGCTCCTTCCCAGCCTTTCTCCTCTCATTGTAAATCCGGGTGGCTCCCCCAGCCTTTACCTCCATCTCCTCCTCTGTCCCCTCTTGACTCGCCCATGTCACCCGCCTTAAATGCATGCAACACCGGGCAGTAATGTGTGTGTGAGCGCCTCCGTGTCGGAGTGTTTGTGTTGGAGGATACACTTGAGGCCTAATTACAGCCGTTATAGCTGCAAAGGGAGTGGCATAATGGCACATAATGAAAAATGACAAATTTCCTAACCAATAAAAGCAAAATTGATTAATGAAAAGCACTTTGAGATAGAAGAGGTAAAGCGATGTTGGATATAAAAGATGATGTATTAATCCTCTACCATTACAGATGGTTCAACCCTCCTGACAACTGTTATTCTGTCGAGACACTGTTAGCATGCATAATTATGCTAATTAAGACCTAATTAAGTGCTAATTCTTTAGAGAGTCTCTTTCTTTGGTGGTAATTTAACAAGACTCAGCATTTAACACTTCTTAAAGAATTTCAGACCCCCCTGCGAATCATTTGTAGTGCTCATTCTGTTTGTTATACGCTGTAGATACACACGGGCCTGCACACTGGTCAAACAATGATGTAAAAAAAAGGCCATGGTTGAGACAGAAAAGCGCCCGCAGGAAGAGCAGGGAAGATAGAATTTAGCGCGCCAGAATGGACATAAAGATAATGGAATTAATTATGAATGTGGGTGTTAAAGAATAAAAGATACTCCGTAGGAATTTTACACAACTTGTGATTGAAAAGTAGCACAGTTAAACTTTATTTTAATGGGGTATGGCAGGAGGTCACTGTTAGCTGAGAGGTGTCATTCCGTTAATGATCGGGATGTGCAGCGTTTGCATGGACGGGACATGTCGCCGTCTGCGTTGAGTGACGGGCAGATCAGAAGTCATTACAGCGTGTTGCATCAGAGGCGGGTGAAGGTTGTGTGACAGTGATCCTCCATGGGTTCATCAACGACCCCCGCGTGTACCCGCGCGCGCGGCGCCACGCTCCATCATTAAAACAAAACTTTTACAAAGTTGACATGACATCTGTCACCCCGGCCATCGTCACAGGTCCGGACTCTTGACTTCTTCCTGTCGTAGAGCATGCAGCCATCAGCCCGTGGACGGCTCTCTGATTGGCTGTGGGGGCGAGCGCGGCTTCATAATTGTGTCTATCGGACGCTAACAGCTAACAAGAGGAAGAGCAACAGGAGAGTAAAAGTCCTTGTGTGGAACTTCAGCCACTTTTTTTTCAAGTGAAAATTTACAGTTTAATGAACCCAGAGAGAATATTTGCAGAACTTTGTGGTCAGATTCTTTAAATCTCAGTGTAACTTTGTAATTAAAGTCAAACGTTACACTGACCTGAGGTGGTTTATCGTTTCAGAGGACGAAATAGAGGCGATATAAGGTAGAAATCTTCTTCTTCATTAAATCACCAACAGGTTTATACCCCAGGAACAGGCTGATAGAATTAAGTGTGGCTCTATGTAATGATTGGGTCTCTGCCAAAGCTTAATTAGATATCCATTCATCTGGATCTACCAGGATTTGTCAGCAGGGGGCTGTGACTCAGGAACTGCCAGAAAAGCTCTTGTTACACTTTATTTTGTTCATTTCAATCCAGGAACAAATCCACCATGTGGACAAACCAACAGGAACTCATTATATCTAAACATTCATATACAAATGCACACATAAAACTAGAAACACGAGATCATACCAAATTAAATATTAATCCATGAATCATTCATTTAAAACTTTATTTAAAGTTTTATTTTTTTTAAAAGCAGGCGATGAGTATTTTCTCCTGTCCCACATCAGAGACAAGAAAATAGAGAGCCTAACCTTTTAAATGCCCAGTGTCCACTGTGTGTGTGTGTGTGTGTGTGTGTGTGTGTGTGTGTGTGTGTGTGTGTGTGTTCTTTTAATGCAGGACATCGGGGACCGAATATATTTACAAGTAGGGACATTTTTGGGAAGTGTCCTCACAAGTCCTCCCAACTTTACTTATACTTCCATGAACACTTTTAGATTACGTCTACGAAAGGCCAAAAATAGAAATGCTAATGTGTGTGTTTGTGTGTGTGTGTGTGTGTGTGTGTGTGTACACTTCTGTCCCAGAGGCTGTGTTACTGTGTTGGATCAGCACCTTTCTACTTCCTCTTTCACCAGATATCAAGGATGACCAGAGAAAATATTCTGATTCTTTTATTCCGTGTGTTCAGGAGTGTTTCAGGAGTGTTTTCAACCTTGCAGCCGCGCTGCTCCTCCATCACCTGATGTTTCCAGCGCTGCTCTCACTCGGCAGGGAGTCAGAATAAAACAGAGAGAGAGGGAGAGAGAGAGCAAAAGAGAGGGAGAGAGGAGGCGTTTTCAGCTCTCTGTATTAGCGATGTGTTTCTTAACAGTGTCATTTGGCTAATTGGAAGCTTCAATAATTCTAAAGAGATTAAAGTCCAACAAAGTGTCACACTGGGGTCAGAGGTAACACAGGCCAATGATCTATTTGTCAAATAGGCTACAGCAAGCACTCCCCTAATTTCTTCTGATTGAAATTGATCATTTGGTAAATGCACCTGACAGATGGCTGATAAGATTTATTCCCTATTCTGTTAGCGAAGGTTGAGATAATATTATGTAAAGGATCTGCAGATAATTCTGGATTAGCCAAGGAGCCATGAAAAGAAGCCTATTAAAAGCTGTTTTTATGATCTGACATTCCACCTAAAGCTACCAGGGTTTTAGTTAATCCCAGTCTTCACTTGTGTTTGGTCTGTGACGTCACCGCCAGCTAATCAGGGATTGGGTTTGTTAGCAAATCACTGCCCATCAGCAGTTGCTTTAAAACATTTCAAAATGTAAAGGTCTTCAGTCATGCACGTGACGTGAAGTTTCGAGTTTCCAGTTCCAGCATCCTCTCCCTGGGACAGAGGAGATAAACCTGTAGATGTGCTGGTTTTGAGCTGCCGTGAGTTTATTTGGGGGTATGTGGCTCCAGCACAAGTCTGGACCTCAGTTTATTCTCAATGCTGTATTTGAACAAGCCAAAACAGACTTCCTGATGAGCTCTAATCTCTGTTCAATCCTCTCAGATGTAGTCCTGAAAATCTCAATGCAGACAGGCTCCAAGCAGCAGTCTGGACCTAATTTTCCTGTGTATCCATGCACAGGTGCCCCAGTGGCCTAATGGATAAGGCACTGGCCTCCTAAGCCAGGGATTGTGGGTTCGAGTCCCATCTGGGGTGTAAATTGCTCTTTTGGTCGTCAATCCTAATAACCACCCAAAGAGTGCAGGACAGGAACTAGCATCACTGCTGAGGAGCCTATGAACATCAAACCAAATCACCTCAACTGGTGAGGGCATCTTACTGGCCTCAACACCTCCTTTCATGACTGTGTTTATTTTCTTCTTCAGCTATATGATAAAACTTTGAAAATGTCTCCAACCAGCACAGACACGGTTGAGGCGCCTCCGATTTTCTTTGAGCTGGAGACAGTTTTGAACTCAATCATCTCGTAGCAACGAACAATCGGAGCAGTTAAAGTCTGCGGGACAAGGGGGGAGTTAAAGTCTGATTCGCTTTGACAGACGAGGGGGGAAAGAGGGACGACATTTTGAACCCGGGAAATTTACTGACGGACCTGTCGTTTCAGATGGTTTGTGCGCGGCTCTAAAGGGCACATGTGAGCTGCTGACGCGCGCTTCCCTCCTGACATTCCAACACGAGGAGCGTCCCGAGCGTTCCAAAGTCATTCCAAGTTTACCAAAGCAGGTTGTTTCCCCCCTAAAAAGTCACAGTCTGTGTTACTCATCGCGACTCCAGCTCAGCATTTCTGAGAGTTTTCTGTCGGCCTTGCAAAATAAACAACCCTCTTTGCCCCCTCCCCTCCTCTTTTCCCCCCATTCTGTTTCCCTCTGTCTCTCTTTTCTCCTGTCAGAGTCGCTCATTCACAGGTTGATGGGGGAAGGGGGGGGGTGAGTTGGAGGTATTTGAGACAAGTGTTTGAGGGACGCGGCGTGATATCAGCGAGGGGGACGTCTCTCTCGGAGCCTGTCTCTGGTCATATCCACAACCTGGAGACAGAGGCTGATGCTGGGGGAGGGATGACGCGGCCCTTCGCCCACAGGCAAAGATGTGGAGAGGTTACGCCAGTTCCAGAGCACATGGGGGGGGGGGGCGGGCAGAGGGGTCAGCGTGTGAGCGAGCCTCTCTGCTCACGTCCCATCATTTAAAGCGTGGGGTTTTGTCCTCGCCCCACCCCCGTGCCATCCCACCACTTCTCCTCCTTCCCAATCGCCCCTCGCACGCTGAGACCCGTCGGGCAGATCCGCGCTGACAGGACGTAGCTGCACACTTGCACTCTGGCCGACTGCTCTTTTTGACTTTGTGCGTCCGTGCACTGGACGGGCAGTGTGGGGTGGGCTGTGTGTGTACATGGGGGGGGGGGCAGTAAGTCTCCTTTCCAAGCATCTGAAGGGCCTGATTTTTGTGGCAGTGCTGTCAGATCTCTGTTCCTTCCACGCCAGATCAGTGCCAGCAACCAGCAAGTGGCAGCGCCTGACGAGAGCCACCCGCCTCTCTGACGGGCGCCCGCCATGGCGGGGAATATGTTCTCTCTGCTAGCAAGCTGGTAGCGGCTGAGTGACACACACGCAGAGTGGCACTATATAGAGGGAAAACGGTGCCTTCACTGCCCAGGAAAGTTTTTTTTTTACCTTGATTGTGAGAGCAAACCAAAGCTGGCGTGCACGCTAGTATGTTGTCATGTCAACACAAATACCTCAGTCAGAGATTTTTTATTTTTTTTCCTGTTGGAGTTATTTTATAATAATCGACTCTGATATATGGATCTGGATTGATTCATTGTTTTCAGTTTGTTCTTGCTCTGAGTTGTGCTGGAATGTGTCGACGCTCAATTATAAAATGAGTTAATCAGAGTTTGGAGCAATCACAGCTATGATTTAAATATCAGCTTATTCTATCATGTCAATCGCAGCTAATATGTCGCTCTTTAAATCACCCAGTTTCCAAATGATTTGCCAAATACGCGTTTGATTCATGGCGAGTAATAACTCCTCATTTTTTTTGCACGTGTGCAGCGTTTTGTGGTGAGGAGTCCCACGATGTGCACATCTCCCAAAAGGTAAAGCAGTAAAGCCCGACGTTGCTGTTTATTCCAACAAACCAAGTCGCGGAGCACCAAAATCTGCCCGCTTAAATCTTTACCTTCTTCATTCACTTAAACTCAGCAAACACGGCGGCCCCCACAGGCGAGTAATGAATAACCATTAGCAAAAGGTCCACAAATTATTGATGTAAAATAAGCAATGATTCTTTTTTTGTTCCACAATTTATTGCCATTAACAAGTAACTTGCAATCCAATAAATGTCAGCATGGCTTTCAGTTAATTAAAGGCAAAGATATTATACAGTAATGCAGGGTGGCGTTTATATCTCGATTTCCACAGACTGCAATTTACTGCCCAGCCTTTATTTGAAGGGACCCACAAATAATGGCTATTAAGCCGTCAGGGGATGGACAGGGGATCACATTAATGAAATTAGATTAGCTGGAATGGTGATCTGCACAGCCTGCTCTCTGGAGACGCACACGGACACGCACACACGTGTGGACGGCCCGCACAAAAGTGTCACGCCTCAGGATTTACCGGCGATGTTAACTTTCTCTTTGCCATGTTTTCGTTTCCGTGGTTTTATCCCGTCTGCCCGAGCGCCGGCCGGGGGCCCGGGGCCTGTCAGCCCATCAGGGAAAGTTTCCCTGTTTGTCCCAAACAGTGCAGGCAGCCAGTCCATCATGCCTATCATCATCAACACACACACACACACACACACACACACGGAGCTCTCCCCCACTAACAGGGAGGTGTCACTCGAGGAGGCAGCCGTGCTCGCTGCTGTGACTGCTTTCCTCAAATCAGAGGCCCTCGTCCCTGTCAAAAGCAACCTGGCCCTGAGGCTACCACTGTCACACGGTGTGCACCCCCACCTCCCCCCTCAGCAAACTCCCCCCACCACCACCTCGTCCAAAGACACACATGCAGACATGTAACAGTACACGCGTTCGCCAACTTGGGGGAGGATGGGCAGGGGATGGGAAATGATGTGGCTGTGTTCTATCCGGAGACGTGATTTCCCAGGTGGTGGAGACGGGAAGAAGAAGAAAGAGGGGGAGGGGGGAGAGGTGGGGAGGGAGTAATGCCGGGGGTGAGGCATGTGTGTTTTAGTTAGAACGGCAGGCCTGATTTCCATCCTGACAGAGAGGGCCAATTATTGGCCGTGACAGTTTAGGGAAATTGGGTGTGAGTGTGATATGGCAGAGAGGAGCGTGGAGGAAAGAGGCAGTGACAATTGTTCGACAGATGATGTCATGAGTCTGAAATTCAACTTCCGATTTCTTTCTGTTCTGTACAAATTCAAAGAAAATGGCGGACTTTTAGGAAGTATTTCCTATAAAACAAAACAGCACAAGTGCAACTTCTCTTGGCCTTGTTCTCATCCTTCCATTGTGTGTGTGTGTGTGTGTGTGTGTGTGTGTGTGTGTGTGTGTGTGTGTGTGTGATTAGATGACATGGCCTGAATTTTTGCTGGCAGCCACACGTAAGAGGTCCTGCAATCGGACAAGGTGCCAATACCTCAGTCATGTGACAGTGACTTCCTGTCTGTATATCTGACAGTACCTGAGGGTTTGTCAATAGGAGATCATGCTCACACCCTTCCCATCTCCTCAGACGCAACCTCAGACAGCCCCCACCACCACGACCACCACCCACCCACCCACCCACGAAACTGTAATTGCCCGGTTAATGGTTCCTCAGTTTAGAAAGTCAGTTTGTTTTCGTGCTTCGGAATTTTCTGCTTTAATTTTTGCCTGCTATTCGAACAGGGTAGCACTGCCCTCGTGTGTTTGATCGATGCCATTGCAATAAGACATAAATCAAGGCTTCAGTGTCGTATGTGCATGGAAATAGTATAAGTTTGAATTAAAAAGTACTTTTGAGGAAACAAGTAAGGTTATTTAAGGTTTCCAAAACAATCTCCATCTCTGTCTTTCTCACACAGGCACGAACACACATCTAAACACTCTCTTAATGAGGACTTTCATGGGCATAATGCATTGCACTGCTCCTTGCCCTAACTTTAGCCATCCCAACCCCAACTCTGACCCTAATTCCGAGTTAAACCAAATTCTAACCTCAACCTTAAAGCTGGCTTAACCCTCAAACAGTCCTTTCAAGATGTGAGAACCATCTAAAATGTCCTCAGTTCCCAAAAAAGTTATCAGTTTGCTAGTAGGATGCAGTACTTTTCATGTTCAGGATGTAGCAAGTACAAGAACACACACACACACACACACACACACACACACACGATCAGGTGAAATCTCAGTTCATGCCCGCAGCATCACATATTCTTTTGTTACTTCTTGATGTCTGTAACTACGACCCATCGACTCTGCTTAACATTTGTTATTGATTGCAAGCCCCCCCACTGGCAGTTCTAATTCATTTACGAACCTGTCATTCTACTTTATTGATTAAGTTGTCCTTCATTCCAGTTTTAATTATATGCAAAGATAAAAGATTTTCTCATTATTGTGTTTAATCTAATGAAAGGGCTTGTGCTACAACAGGGGCCAACTCAAAGGTCCAGACTGTTGACCTTGGAGGTCACAGCCTGGGGGGGACCTTTTTAATTAGGCAGGATAAAGTGATTTTTGTCCATTATTGGTGCAGTGTTGACATTGAACAGTTACATGAATCTCAGGTTTCTCAACCAACTCCACCCTGTCTGCAGCTCCAGAGACCTTTGGCACACCACTCTCTGTATGTTGTATCACACTGATTGATGTAATGTTGTGTGTGGGACGCTCCTCCCGTCTCATATTCAGAGATATTTTGAGGATTATAAACAGCATACACAACTGCACAACAGTCGTCTCCTCGAAATGGTCCAATTCCAGTTCCATGATTAAAATAATGACAAAGACCACTTTTTGTGTCCACCAACCAGTTAAAACCATGTTTTCCAACACTTTTCTGCCAATATGAGAGGCATCTCTCATACATCCCTCATCCCTCTGTTGGCACCTGGCAGCCCTCCTTTGGTAAATAAGTGAGCAAAGATCTGTAGTTTGTTATGAAAGGATGGCGGCTTTCTTCCCTCTCCCTCTTTGGTCAGTTCTTTATTCACGCGCTCTGCATTAGTAAGCAATGGCTGATTCCTCCTGGGAATGTCTCACCACCGTCTTGAACCCCTTTTTGTTCTTGCAGTTTCTCTTTTATCCAGCATCCGCCCCCCCGACACGTCTCTCCACCAGTTCTAGCCTGCTTACATGTAAAAACATTATTTCATTATTCTAATGATGTTTATTGTGTGTGTTAGTGTCACAGCTTGTCATGGTTTCACCTTGCTGCCATCCCTGGGTGTAAACCAGGGCACAGCCGGACGAAGCGACATGAGAGTTCAAAATTAAACTTGACAGATTTATTTTCGTCTCTCTGCCTGCTCTGACTCAAGGATGGCATCAAGGATCGCATTAAATTACAATAATCCAAAAAACAATATCAATAAAGGTTCATGGAACGTCCCATAAAAAGTCCAGTACTTTCTTTCCAAGTGTCATTTTTCCTCCCAGCCATCTATAAAGTCTCTGAAATATTAGGCTCAATTTAAAAATTTGGATTTGGTGACATTTTGTCTCGAACCATTAAAATAAATTGAGTAATGGCCCTCAAACAGATTCATTACACCCGGTTCGCTCATATATTTCCATTCTTTACTCAGCAGTTTTATTAAAATTAATCACAGTTCATCATGTGGTGTGAGTATGATTCATGCGTTAGCATTGGAGGCATTTAAACTGTAGGTATTTAATCATTACAGACAGAAACATAAAATTATTATTGGCTCCAAACGGACTGAAGACTGATAGCAAGAGTTTGGTTAACAGAGGCTAACATACTTGTACACGTGTTGGACGTTATCACATTTTTGTCTCTTTAGAGAGAACCGAGCAAAGTATGGAAAGGAAATGAACTCTGCGATGCCACAAATATACATTTATTAAAATAGAATTTACAGTTGACAGCACAAAACAAAATAGAATTGATAAAGAAGCTCAAAAAAGGTCAAGGAATATTTGTATGGTCATGGCTTTCATAATCTGACTCTGGAGCAGCGTCCTCAGTTGTTCTGGTGGATGGATCTGTGGTACAGTCTCATTTATTCAGAGCAGGGCTCGCCATCAAATGATAAAAAAAGCTTTCAACTAATCCAAGCACTGCCTGCTTTTCCCCGGTACAGTGTAAAATGTTATTGCAAATGTAATAAAGAATTCATTATACGGGAGCATGATAAAACACTGTTCCACAAGTGGCCATGTTTACATCCGTCATCTCATCTTTCATGATCATTTCGCAGTTATTCAGCTTTCCTCACTATGAAATCAGTGCTGCGCCCCAGCAGCACCACAACTGTCCACTAGAGGGAGGCATTCCGTCACCTCCTCCTCGGGTTCACTCGTACATCGACTCCGCTAGGCCCGTGAGTCTGAAGGTCTCTGCCACCTGCCGGGAGTGTTGCATCTTAGCTGACAGTGCTTCCAGTATGTCGTTCTGGTCCACGGCAGTGGCTGTCCTGTAAATAAACGTCCCCATTGACTCCAGGCCGCGCATGCCGAGATTCACCCCGCAACCTGCAGGATGCAAATATGCAGCTTGATGAATCAAAGCATGCACATTGAAGATATTTAGGACAGGACATGTCGTGTATGGGTAAAACTGGAGACAAAAACCAGGTTTGCATCAGCTGAAGGGTGTGTGAGTGCAGTAATGAGTCGCACACCCATTAGCAGACACACACTGCAGACTTAAAAAGATGATTCATTCTGTCCTTGTGTCTTTTGCTGCACCTCCTCTCAGCTCATGTTCTGGTAATGGCTCCCTGGTGGCTGAAGCAATACTTTGAAAGCAAAGCAACAGCACGATTTCGAACCTCCTGCTTGCTGAGATCCTTGCATACCACCGCAGGTGTTCCATTGTTTACCTGTGTCAAAGTTGAGAACGTAGGCAGCCTCCCCTTCCACAGTCACCGCCACGTTGTCCCCCTCAATGTAGGCGGCGCTGGCGCGTCGGTGCGACAGCTGAATCTCAAACAGGCGCCGGCTGCACTGCATGCTGTGGAGCGTCACGTCGTTAAGGCGAGGCTCGATGTCTGTTTTATAGGCGTTGAAGGAGTGGTGGAAGATGTTCTTCATGACCTTCAGGGTGGGAAAAAGGGCACTCACACATTTGAATGCGGCATGTAAGATTTGCTGGGATCTAGTGGTAGGAGATGGTAGATGCATGTTCTAAACCAACTTGCTCAAGATTGTCAAAGATCCAGGATGGCTGCTGGGAAACATAATGGATTTTACTCGTATTTTCAGTCCAGATGTTCATATATATGCTACAATATGACTATATATCTGAGTGGCCCTTTGAAGACCAGGAAACCTCATCGACTTGACTGTAAATAAGTGCACTGAGTAATGAGCCTTGTTCTCCTTCACTTGTTTCCTCTGTTCAACTCTGCTCTCCTTCGACCCATACTTGCATTAGTCATCTGTTACCAAGTAACAGTGCATCTGAAAGGCCGCCCACATAGCAACAGGCTCTTCAAGGATGGTCACTCTATACCTGCACGGCTGCAGGCTGCTGTGAGAGTGATGTTTACAGACTAAAAACTGCCAAAACACTCCACTGTGCCCACAACCTGTACGTGGGGGTGCGTGTGTGTGTATGTGTGTGCGTGTGCGTGTGCCTGTGCATGTGCGTGCGTGTGTGTGTTCAGCAGATGTACAGATGGCCTCTACACGCACACCGAGGTGACATCCACTCACTTGCAAAATTTCTCTCTGCAGCTCAGACAGTCGCTAATGGACCCTCACCAGGATGCATTTACAGGCCATTTGTTGCCTGAGTGGAACTAATATGACGCTCAAAGAGGTGAACCTGGCAGGCTGTCACTGGATTTCAACACCTTACATTTATTTCTGATAATGCCATCTTCCCAAGACGGGTGCATTGAAGGGATTGCAGCATTTGACATTATTCACATCTTGTTTCAGATTTATTCTTATGGGTAACCTGAAAAATAAACAGAACTGAACAATATGGGGAGGTGGTTGATGCAAGTTATTAGCTATTAGCAGGTGCAGTTTGCACTGTAGGTAACAGAGAATGTGTGCAGCTAGAATAAGGGTGCAGGAATGTCACACCAGTTGGATGAAATGGGTTCGTGCATAAAACCACTGGATCTCATTCATGAAATGTTCGTAAATTTGCAAAGTTCTACATATAGAAGCCCACTCCACTAAAAACCAGGAACACATGAAACTGTGTTTGGGAAACTCAAATCTGATGGTAAACATGTGTGCAGACCATGAATGCCAAATGGACGTAAATTAACAGCCCGCTCCCGGCAATTTGCATAAATCTCTGCCCTTGAATTGGTAACGAGCATTATAAATGGAGGTGGACATTGATGCGTCATGTCATGGCACAAGCAAAACAAGAGAGAGCGAACAAACGAAAGAAGAACTTTTCTGAAGCAGGTAGAAATTATTTTGAGTGAAGTTGAGCGGGAAAAAAAGACATTTTACTCTAATCAATTAGCTGTAGTGTGGTGGGGACAGGCAAATCAAAAGCCTGGAAGGAGGTAATCGTATCTACGAATCTTTCATGATCGAGACCCATTGTTTTCCAGCTGCCGACAAGCCGACAGCGAAGAACAGTTGCAGTAAAGCACAACACCTTTGCCCAGGAGGCACGATGCATCTGTTTGCTAACCCAAACTGCAATCTCCACCCTTGAGCAGCTGTTATGTCCTCCGTGGCCTGTAGGGGCGCTACAAGAACTATTGGTTGGAAACCAGGCACCATAACTCAAAAACAGGCCAGCAGACTCACTGAGGAATTTGCCGTATGTTTGAGGAAGCGGACCATCTTGCTGTCCGATGCGGGGCAGATGAGGGCCATGTAGCGGTTTCGGAAAGTGCCATAGATCTTCAAATGGAAGCCGGGCTTGGTGGTGGGGTTGCGGTGCTCTCGGAGGGCCTCCACTCCGTAGGCCGACAGGTCAAAATAGAGACTGTGGGCTCGGATCTCAGGAGTGGGCACCTGGAGTAAAAGGAAGAGGAACACAGCGAGTTTAGAGTGGGATCGTCTAAAGCTTGAGAGAGACGGTGACTTCCCCTCAGGTCCGAATTCATCCATTTTCCTTTCAGTGACACAAATGGTCCCAGGGGAGGCGAGCAACAGCTTGAGCAGCTAACATTAATGGCATGTGAACAGTGAGGAGCCTGGGTGAGGATGGGAGGGGTCAGGTCATATCCTGGGAGCTAAATTCAATCACAACAGGAAACGGCCACTGAGAACAGGGGCCAATAAAAGGCAGACACACGGCCAATAATGAGAACGTGATGTCAAGGTTTAGGGCTGTATAAAATGACACCTTTTGCTTGTGTCCAGATGATATTTGATGTTTTCCTGGAGACGCCGCCTGTGTGTTTGATGACTTAAGAGTCGACTCTTTCCAGTGGACTTTTTAACAGCGCACGGTCGAAATCTCCCCTCTGCCAAGGCTCCAACAACAACACATTGATTATTAACAATGACTCACGTCTGGCCGTCAGTGCAGCATGAGTCTGCTGCTACTGCGGCAGATAGACAGCCTGAATGCTGGATGTGACTGCCTCAGAGGACCAGTGCGGACATAGTTGTCAAGTCTTCCTGCAATAGACTACTGGCCTGAGCTGCACCAGCTGTAAAATGTAAGAATTTATTTCCTATTTCTAATGGCTAGAACACTTTTTCATCATTTTCAGGCATCCACTGAGCCTCCCCGGGCTCCCTGGATACCTCAGAGTCATTGCTCCAGGACCCATCTCGTTATCTCAAGTGACCTTTGGTGCATTTGAAAGCAGACGCTGCTGAGGGTGTCGGATCACTGCGTCATCGGCGTCACCTGCCAACACGTCTCCACGAGGACGGCAACGTGATGGCGGTAGCTCTGATCGAACAGTTTGCACCAATCTGCTTTTTGAAGGTGGAATAAAAACACGTCACAAGAGCGTCCTTCAATATCCCATTTCTATGGCGTTCAGGCCTTGTACAAACAGTAACCTGTGAATATGTGTGTGTGTGTGTGTGAGGACCTGTCTCTGATCCAGCCTCTCTATGGCAGCGTTGGCTCCGTAGGCATGGCAGGACTCCACGGTGTACTCAGAGCTGATTCCCAGCACCGAGCAGGAGTCGCCACATGACCCGTCAGCCACCACGATCACGCGGGGCCACTGACTGCGTGGAATCTGCCGCAGGTATTCATCTGTAAACTTAAACACAAGGGGAGCCTTCAGCCTAGTCGTTTTTGTTGATATATTTCAATTTGCCCAGTTTTTCCTCATAGGTTTTTTTAGCTGCAACTCTCTTAAAAACAATGCATTCTTTCTTTAAAGTAATAAAAAGAGGAAGATTATACTCTCCAAAACACATGTACAATAGGCTTTCAGAGGGGCTGCGTCAACTGAGCTTTCCTTGACGACAGCAAATCACTCGGTAATTATCATTATACACGAATGTTGCGGCTTTGCAAAGGAGAGCGGAGGAAAAGGAATTAGGAAAAGAGAGACAGCCCCAAAAGGGAGAATAAAATGGTCTTAAGGCGACGATATTGGCCCAGCAGCAAAGAGATTCATCCTTCAACCTTTTAGACAGAAAAGAACAAGTAATTTATGGGGCTGGTTTGTGGATATTTGAAGCAATGACAAAGAGGGTACAAGGGTGATTTATTAAAGACTGCATCCCTTCTAATGAGGGGAAAATGTCAGTCTCAGCAGTGAGTCTAAACAAAACTGAAGTCTGCTCTGATCGAAGACCCTCTTGTCTTTAGTGAAGAGGGCCAGTGAGTCACTAGGAAGCAGTGACTAAAAAGAATTACATGAGAGGGAGGAACAAAACCCTGCGTGACGTCTGGACACAAGTGTCTCGAAGTTCAGCGCAATTGTTTTGTGTCTGTTGAGGAGGGAAACAAAAAGAGAAGCTCAGAGCAGGTTCCCAACATCCACACAGGCTTCCGCCTGAATACGGCGGCGCTCACGTCATCTCTGGCTTCCAGCCATGACACAAATATTCAGTGAACATGTAATCCTCGTTTGTATGTGGAGCACATCTCAGACAAACTTCTCGGATTGGCTTAGCGTCACTTTGAAAGCTCCGTGCAGATGGAACACGGTTTGTTGTCATTGAATATATTTTTAAATACATTTTTCATAGAAATGGTGATGAGCAGCTCAATCAAAGGTCAGTCAAGGGACACAGAAAACATCGTGGTTGTTGTTGCTTTTAAAATTAAAACAAAGAGGAGTTTATTTCATTTCGAAACTCTAATGTGCTGTTGCTTAAGTTTGATCTTGTTTTGAGTTTCCCTGGTGAAGATTGTTCTCAGATCTTGGGTCAGTTGACAACAGACCGTTTCCACTAATGGTTTTTAGTGGTTGATTGCCAGAAATTGACAGCATGCATGTTTCTGGAACTGGTCAGGGCTGAAAGGTCAAATAGTTGCGACTCTGAGTAAATACCAGGATTACCTTGGTCCCCAGCTGCACCCTGACGTCCACCTTCTGCTTCTTCTGCTCCAGGATGCTCAGCAGGTACTCCTGAAACACGCCAATGCGGGTGAAAAAATGCTCGTTGTGCCAGCACCCCTCCATGTTGTCAAAGTCCACCCCGAGTCCCAGCAGGAACTTGACGCTGCGGGGATCCAGGGCGATCTGTTGCGGGCGGCAGAGCAGAGCGCTCCGGTATCGCTCCTCCAGCACGGTCAGTTTCAGCACTTTCCCCGAGCGGACAGCGACCAGGGCGGCCGCCAGTCCCACCGGTCCCGAACCCACGATGAGCACCGAGATCCTGGCCCGCCATTGCCTGACCACGTCCAGGCTCACTTTCAGCACCACGTACACGAGCACAGCCACCAAAGTGCTCAGCACCGTGTCATAGGCGAGTGCTCGATGCGCCTCCTGCGCGTCCTCCCCGGTGTCACCAACTCCAGCGTTTTCACCCTGCAGCCCCTCCATAGCACCGGCGCAGGGGGGGTCCAGGAGTAACATCGAACAACCAGAGTCACCTTCCGTTCCCAAATCGCAAGGTTTGCAAGGGTTTCACATGCATGCACACAAACGCACCAGCTGCCACATGCGTCCTCTGCGCCTCTCTCCCTCTCTCTCTCTCTCTCTCTCGCTCTCTCCCTCCCTTTCTCTCTCCCTCTTAGTCTACATCTGTAATCCTTTATCACATTCTTGTGCGTCGGGAATTCACGGAATCAACAGGCTCCAACTGTCTCCGTAGACTCCAGCAGCAGCAGGCTGCAGGTGCATTCAGGAAATTCTTGCTGCAAAACTATTGAGTTATCACTTCCATTCCCTCCCTCGCGCAGACTGTGGGGGAGCCGACACGTTCTACATTGTGACATATTTTGTGATTTTTTTTTTCGGTTTAGCTGTCCACAGGACAGATGTTGCCTTTCAGGTAAAAAAAAAAAATATCAAATGATGGTGGGGAGGAAAGAAATGAGGCACTTTTGAACAGTTCTGTTGCTTCTCACTTCCCACAACCTATCGCTAAAATCGACTTCACCTTTTAATAACAACCCTTTTTTCTTCTCTTCTTTTAGTGCAGATCTTTAGACAAGATCATAAACAATAGAATCTACTCGAAATAACAACGATCCTTAGGGGTGGTAACACAATATCATACATCTGCTCCGGTGATTGGTTTCCACCTCTGCAGGTGCCTGGCAACAATCAGCCCACCAGGATGGAACCAGTCGAAAGAGAAATGAGGCTCTAATTGCAGTTCGGACGTGCAAGCTGGCAGGTAAACACCCAAATGAGGCATCTCAACAGAGGCATCGCTGGGAGACACAATGAGGAACAGAGATATTTGCATTGATCGCACACAGAGAATGAAAGACAGGAAAAATAAACAGCTGACTGAATTTGAGTTGATTTGAAAGGTCAGCAGGGTGCAGGGGAAATGAACAGCAAGAAACACAAGCTTGTGTTCCCGGTAGAGGGACAATCCTTTTATCAAATTAAAAACAGGCCATTTGAATATCTCACTGTTGAATGTTTCATGACAGAACAGGCAAGGCAACAATTAGGTTTCACATTTGCTTTGATTTACACATTGTCAATGCTAATATATGCAGTCTCACTGGGGCGGTAGAGTCCATTCACAGGGACATGCTGGGGATTTGAATACCTAAATGGTCCTGAGTGGATCCATCCCACATCTTACGCTGACAGGAGGGGAACAAAAGGACCACACAGACCGGTTTTCCATTTGTTTGCCCACATCGTACGGTCGGTGATGGGAAGATGATCATTAGAGGAATAACAAACGGTGCCCGTGAAGGCAGCACAGGGGCTGATTGTTGGGAGGAGTTCAGGCAATGTGAAATCTGCTTATCCACATCCTGGTCATTGCCAAGAAGAAGGGCGCCAATTATTCTGCATTATAAAATGTTAAATTAGCGAATTTAGATTTCATTATGAGGACAGAGAAGGGCTGAGCACGAATCAGGAGCCAAGATGAACTCAGCCTGTTACACCTTTATAGAAAAGAAACAGAAGTGCTTTTATCATGGTAGTTACAAATCTCTGACACGTCTCCATGGTTGGATGAGCAAGTTTCCCTGGTAATTAACAATTTAAATTGTAAATATTATCTACCAGCCCATTAATTCCGGACAGAGGCCTGAATATTTGTCACTCTTTATCTGAAGGACACAAATAAATGATTCACTTCACAGTGGGGACAAATGTGTCACTTGCTCAGGTAATTCCAGGAGGATCTGACGCACCCCCCCCCCCCCCCCCCCCCCCCCCCCACACACACACACACACACACATAAACACACTCAGGTGCTGACGTGGCCTCTGAAATGTGTAAAATACGACAGTAAATCTGGTTCAGTCGCCCCACCGACCGCTCCAGCTGTGACACGCCAGGATCTTGCCGGCTGAAACTGTGCTGACGTGGGATCAGGCTGCCAAGTGCGCGCCGAAACCATCACTATGGTTACTCGGTGTAATAAAGTCAGCTGGTGGTGTGGGATGTTTCAGTCTTAATAAAATACTAGGAGGTTTCCGGCCAGTGATGATAAAGCTCTCGGTATAGAACAGGCACTACAGAAATGACTCATTCACTAAATATATATATGCAATCAGGTTTATTCCGCAATTTAGATGAAACACTGAATAAAAAAGCCAAGTGCCATGTTAGAAATAAGCATTTATTTATTTGCAATGAAAACATCATGATTGCTTATCTGACAAAAGTTGAACATGAAACTTTCACATCTCTTTAATGTAATAAAACTTACAAACTTGGGAGATCTTCCGGCCAGCAACATTTCATGTAATCTTAAAAATATGACCCAAATTTATATTTTAGACGTTATTACGAGGCTCTGTAGGGCGGCGGTACACACAAACGGAAGGATCACTGTTACAATTCTGGCTGTATCGACAGGCGGTTTGGATGAAGTCCGTATTTCTACCTTGATGAATTTATTGGCTTTTATTTTTCATGAATTTATTAACAGCTGTATTCCGATGACACTCGTACAGCCGCTCTTCACAAGTGTTGGTGAACAAAGACAGATTTGCCCTGGTGGAGGTTCCTGTACTCTCTCCCAGGACTTAAAGAGCGTTGTACTCCACACACTTGGATGGAACTGTTTCAAAGTGTTTCTGACAGATCGTCATGAGCCTCTTCAGTCCCTGGAGAAGAAAGAAAAGAAGGATCACAGTTAAACCACCAGTGAAACCACATGATTGGTCAATATAATGAGCTCGATATCTGAATTGCAAGCAGTTACGTTTATTCCGCTGAAACGCTGACCTTCACTGACTTCAACTCAGCTATACAGGTAAATGTCATAATATAGCACACTTTCACTTGTGGATTTTCTTCTTGGATAATTGGGTTTGAACAGTCATTTTCACACTCAGAGGTGTCTGCGGCTTTAGCCGGACTGTTGAGCATGAATGCAAAGTGTCTGCAGCACAGACATTCAAGGTCTGGCGGCTGAGCACGTGGAAGGTGCTGTAGGAGCAGCCTGTGCTCACGCAGCCTCTCATTAAGGCAAAGGTCTAAGATGCCAACAATGCCTGGTGGGACTGACAGCAGAGTTCAGCAAACACACACCTATACACACACCTATACACACACTGCACATTGACAGATTGAAAGCAGAGCACAATGCTCACACACAACCTCACTAGTGCAGCTCCTGCTAGGACGACGCTTATAAAATATCAGCATTCATAAAGAGTGGTTTATGTGAATGTATAAATAATCTAATCATCTCTGCACACATGTAAAATGGCACAGGCTCTCTAAAATACTGCATTTTCACAGTAATGTTATATAAACCAGAAAGATTTCAATGACAATATATATAAAATAGCCTAAACCTTAAATGTGGCAATGTTTTGCATGTGAGTGAAAACCATTAGGCACAAATGTTTTTCAAACACCCCCACGCAGAGGCGCACCTTCATGTTAACCAGCAAAGATTTTTTGCTTCAGTGTTGAGTTTGTAAAGTACCATAACAGTGTCTACACTGATTGTGTAACTATGTCCTCTGTCAGAATTGAAAACAGTACAAAATGATCCAGTATATCAGAATACTTGACAGTATTCGGACTCTTTCCTCAGTGCCCAGTTGCAGTTCCTTGGCTGATTCTCCTCTTCCCTGAAGTAGTTTAATCAGCTCTCCTTCCACGTGATGACTGCTACCACCACAGGGATGTTTGGTCAGGCAGTGGCTGGCTGTTTCAAACGTCTTCAGTTTCAGAATGATTTGACTCCTTCAGAGCTACATGTCACTACAATACTCTCTCTGAGCTGTGGAGGTTGGTGTTTTGACCTCATGGTTTGGTTTTCATTGACAGCCGTGGAGCCTTAAACAGGAGTGTGTCGTTACAACTCACATCCAATTACCTGAATTTACCACAAGTGGAGCCCAAGAAAGGTGAAGAAACATCTCAGAGATGATCGAGAGAAATGAGAAGAGCCTCCAGACATCAAGTTCAAGTAGCAGAATAAAGAGTCTCAGATACTTATGTAATATTTTAGTGTTTTCGACTCATTAAATTTGCCCCCAAAAATGCAGAGCTGATATACGGTATAAGCTGATGTAAAAAGTAAAAGGATGTGAAAACTTTCCCACTGCTCCGAATACTAAATATTCTAAAATTAGCCCTAGATCGCTCACCATTTATGCTCTCACCTGGATGTATTTCCTCTGAGTTTCATCGTTTAAAACGTGAGCCACGTGTTTGGAGAAGATCTTTTCTCGGCCAGTACGAGCGTGGATACCCACCATTGTCACACCAATAGGCCAAGGAGCATTACCGATGGCCATCTGCAGATAGGCATCATTTGCCTGGAAAAATTATTTTTAAAAACGTTTAAGCACTTAAACAACAAGAAGGCATCAACAGGACAACGTGGAGTTAAAACAAACCTTCACATATTCTCTCTCCAACATGAACTTAATGATGTCTGTAATAGACTCTTTGATGTCAGCTGGTAAATTCTGGGAGGAATAACACACAAGGTTGAACAACTACAGTGTGGAAATAACTGAATTTACCATCATGTCACTTCCATAATTACTACCTTCTTTTTGAGCTTTCTGAAGAGTGGTCTGAGGTACGATTCCGTCTGGGAGTGAGTTGCACTGGCCAGTTTACCCTGGACACCTCGCTTCACGTGGTCTTCTCGGCTGTTGAGATCTTTGGCCCAAACGCCAAGAAGAAACTACAACCCGAGGAAATGTGGATGTTAAAACATGAAAACTCACTAGACAAATCCCAAATAGGAGTAACTTTCTTTAGGACTTAAATACAATACAAAGGACAGAAATATCTAATGATGTATAGTCTCTTCCTTTCTAAAACAGTGCTGAGATGTTATCGAGTGTGTTGTCTTACCCGAAGAACTTTGTGAATTATTTCCTGGTCCCCATCATCATCTCCTGTACCCAGAGTTTTACCAAGAGCCTAAAACAAAGTTTGGATCATAAACAAGTTGAGATTTCGGGGGTTATAGAGTGAGCTACAAACCGTGACTAAAAACAGCACTTTCAGAAATTCGGGATTCTCGTTACAGATAACATTTACCATTGAGAAGGTCTTGGGCTCGACACAGAAACGTACCTCCAACTCTTCGATGGTGGTGTTTTCTTCGTGTACTTTCAGGTCGTGCTGGGACTCCACGTCTCCTGACTCGGTTCCCCCGGCGATCTCGTTCAGATACTGCTGGTCAATCTTGTCCATGGCTGCTTTCAGGTCATTCCTCAAACCCTGCGGCCAATAGAAGCAACCCCAACACCCGCCACACTGTAAGCTTATAATAACGACAGAAAACACACACACACATAAAACCAAACTCGTCACAGTACCTTATTTACTTCCGGAGTAAGAATCTCGATCTTTCTGAGTCTCTGGAACGCTTCGTAGTCAGACTCAGCAAACAGTCGAATTGGTTCTCCTCGTTCTCTGAGGCGACGGATTACCTATAAAACACACACACCTTTTTCACACAAAAAGAAAAAAGGGTGCTCGAGGAAATGCTTTTCTATCGTCACCCACCTCCTGTCGGGACAGCGTCATTGGCAGCTTCTCCTCCGTTAGTTCCAACTCTAACACGGGGTTAGATGATGTAGACGGCTCATTTTCTTCCTTCTGATTAAGCTTTGAGGAAATGTTAGGTGAAAGGAAGCACAGTAAAAGATTTAAATGTTACAACTGGATCGGGAGAGAGGTACTTGCAATATGATATCATGTGATCGATGATGCACAACACATCCAGGATGCCTGCTTGCACGTTTTTCATTATAAATTTCATTGTTTCATTATAAATTTCATCAGCAATGCCTCATTACAGTAGAAAAGCCTCAACAATAAAATAAATGAAAAGCATAAATTAAAAGTATGTAATCATGCTTTCAAAAGCACATGCACTACATTTAGATAGTGCTCATTGAAGCACAATCTAAATGAATAAAAATTAAAATCCTAAAAAGTAGCTTTCAGATATCTGCCCTTGATTGGCTCCATTTATACAAATAAACCTGACTGTTGAGCTTTTAAACTCTTGAAAAAGTTGAGTTCTGTCTAATTGTCAACCTAATGTATCAAATATTTTGATTTCAGTTTTCCATGCCAATATCCACATGATGACATGTTTGTGTCTCACTTTGGTGTCACACTTTCTTTTCCTTGCTCCTGTACTGTCAGACCTAATTTGGAATGTTTTAAGCATTTCAGCCAGCTCAATTATTCATTATTGGTATTAACTTTAACATTTACATTGGTGGAGTATTGGAGATTTATGCAGGTTCAAGTGATGGAGGATTTTCCATAATTACAAATCCAATAGCACCAGTTTCATGAATGTAATCATAGTTCACCCAGGTATAGTGTTACGTGGGATAATTTTTCAGAACCAAAACTGGAGGGTCATCACCACCAGGGTATTTCCACTATAATTGTTGCTGAATTGGAATTTCAGGAACGGCGTCAAGGAAATAGAAAGCTTTGGGACATGCATCCAGTCAGGGATTTCCACGGTGCATCCCATACCTGACTCTCAGAAGTCTCTCTCTGAACCTACAGATGCAGGCAGCAGAGGCAGGTTTTGGAGAAACAGCACAGTAAACACAAACACCCGTATAAACCTGAGCATAATCGCATCATGATTCCTGCATAAATGGCTAACAGTATTTGCACATGAGAATTTTGACAAAAACAACCAGTTACAAACATGTGGGACGGACCTTGTATCCACATTTTTGAAAGTATTCTTCTTGTTCCTTGCGCACAAGATCAGCCCGTTTGAAATACTTTTTGGATTCCTGGAACAAAAGACAAGCCAAATATTGAGTTTATACAGTTAGTGTAGTCACGATAACGATCTAGATCCACCTTGGTACTGTTTGAGAGTAATTTAAATTTTTAGGTGAAGGGCCGCAGTTGATGATTTTCACATTATATATATATTTCTTATAGCCGTTTGGTCTTTTTAACCAAATAATCGGCATCAACAGTTGAAAAACATAGTCCATTTCCGAAATGTAGTTTTTATTTATAGCACCGATGGTCCCAGTAAGGCAGCTATGCCAAGCTAGCAAAAACAATCACGTTATCAGTTACGCACGTCGAGAAGGTCTTTTTCTTCGAGATGTTTCCTTTTCCTCGCAATTTCGTCTTTCAGTATATCCATTTCAGTGTTATAATATAAATATTAGACTTTTGATTGAAGTAACCAGAAGTGCTAATGTCTAACGTTTTTAAACCCCTGCAAAACAGACGCGTAAACCGGAAGCCAAACACATTTCTTCGTTAAACGTACTTCCTGTAATTGTACGCTATTGCCCCCTTTCGGTCGAGAATGAGAATATTATTTCTGGCGTCACTGAGTACGCGTTGCGATGGTGGTATAGTGGTGAGCATAGCTGCCTTCCAAGCAGTTGACCCGGGTTCGATTCCCGGCCATCGCATTTGTTTTTCAAGTCTTTTAAATCTTCTAGATAATTAGATGACCGGGAAATCAACAAAAATATCATCTTTTCATAGATTTCATTCATTTCTCCCAATGTGTCAGCAAAAAAATTATATATAAATATATAACACGAAACTATATACTGATAAAGTGTTGTGCTTTATAACTCAGCTAAACTGCAGGAACCATCTATTTATCTATTTTTATATTAATCTATTTTCTATTTTATAGTTTTCTTATCATTTTCATTACTTACGCACAACAGTGTTTGAACTTAAGCAGAACCTTAATTGAACAGATTTGAATGATCCTCCCTTTACCGTCATGAAGACCCTGATCCTTGAACCTCTCCAGTGCACCTCGTCCATTACCAGTACAGCTGGAAAATAGATTTTCGCAATGAATTTGAGATTTTAACAAACTCTTGAGGGGAGCACAAATGAGAATGTATAGGGAGGCTGATATAGGAGAGATATTTTGTTGCTGTTTTGACTCTTGCAGGTTTTCTAGGACATGGCAAAGCTTTCCTTGGTGGATTAATGAAGGCTTAGAGCTTAAATATAAAAATATCTGCTACTATCGGAGCATCTTGTAGAAGTTCAATATTTTCTGACAAGTTTTCTACAGAACTTCAGGTTTTGATTTGATGGGTTTTAAAAAAAAAAAAAAAAAAAAACCATCTATTGCAATGCGGTGTTGATCCAATATATCTTTGGTGTTTTTGACAGATGGGATTTTGTTTGTTTGTTTACAATGATATCAGGTCATAGACTGTAGTTAGCAATACTTCACGATGATAAAGGAAATCGTTTTATACAGTAATCATGACAAGTTTCCCAGATGAAGTTGCATTCTAGCTTTCTTTCACATGCCAATGTTTTATTTGGACGCTTACCTTTATGATGAGAATATACCATAAGGTGGCGCAAAAGGATATGTGACGGGATTTTTTTTTCCTTTTTTTAAATATTAAAGTCATTAATTTATTTACATGACGGGAAGGAAGAGGCGGCATCACACAGGGAACTAAAGCTGAGCACAAATACCATTTCCCACATGGATTTAAGCTTAACGCGGTAAAAAATGTGGCGTGACGACAGGATGTGCAGTGCGGACTGAGGCGAAATTGAACTGATTAACAAGGCAGACGGACAATGATTCTGCTGAGTGCATCTCCGGTTCCGTCTGTCTGAGGAGTGATCGACCTCACCGGAGAGGCTATATTCCTGCTGAAGATGGAGTTCGGGGAAAGGAAGAGGAGAAGGAAGTCGCAGAGCTTTAAATTGGTCACGGATGAAGGTAGGCTGCGGAGAATACACGCAGGACCTTGCAAGACGCGCGTCTGTGTCTGGGTGTTTGTCTGGCGCTGTGTGCCAACACAGACGACTCTATAAACAAAAGCCACAGCCGAAGACAATACCGACACTGTGCACCTCGCCTTTACCCGTCAGTTGATTCAATTGAAAATTAAAGTGAAAAATACATATAATAACACCGCGTCTCGTCCAGACTAAGTCATGGTTCGTATTCTTAACATGCAGCAATTTGCTAGTCCTGACTTTTTTCCTGAGGGTCTAGATGCACTGAGGCCACCTCTCTTTGCTGCACTTCTTCTAACCACCCACAGGTGGTCGTTACAGGGGACGGGGGAGTGTGCATGGAGGTGATGGTGGAGCGCCATCAGCTGTCTGTCTGCAACACTTCGTCAAATTAAGGGGTATTAACCCAACAAAAAAATGATCTAAATGTGTGCCGCCAACTATTGAAGTAATTGGTGACTTGTAACAACACAACACCTGTTCCCAGTTGTGTGCAGCAGGAGGTGTGAGCTCCCATGGTCCCATGTAAACATGGACAGCAGAAAAAGGAAGATTGTTTAGCTAAAAGATTAAATAAATGTATCTTGACACAGTTGCGCCAGCATGATTTCTGGAGTCTTAAGCTTCTCCCACATGTCGACGTGATGCCTAGGCCTTTTTTGGGGGTGAATTGTCCCTTCAAACTTTGAAATTATTAAAGCCATGCAGCAGCTATGAAGTACAAAACCTTGCTTGCTTTCTTGCAGACTCTCCGTGCACGACGAGTTCAAGTTCTAGCTGCAAAGAGGTCAACAGTTCATCCAATAACTCGGCTGCTCCTGATGGTATGCGCCATCACAGGGATTGTTATACTTTCCTCACATATATTAATTTTTTTTTTTAAATCTCACTTCTTACTGTTTAAAATAACTTTTTTGTGTGTATGTGTGCAGTTTGGGTGGGAGAAGAAGGCATGGAGATCAAGCGACAGATCACAGGGATGATGAGGCTGCTCAGTGACAAGTCTGGCAGGGTATATCAGCGTACAGCGACCGAGCAGGACAGCACAACAAAGGAGCCCCTGGGCAGACATCTGTCCTGGCCACAGCAGCCGGCACCTTTACCAGGTGACCAGCAGTGCAACAGCTGGAACGCTGCAGGAAATCCAGGGCCTTCGCCATCATCCATATCCATCAACTCCCCCAACAGCCCAGGCTGTGGACAGCAGGGCACCTGCTCCAAGGCCACGAGGATCAACATCACCAATGACCTGAACAAAGTCCATGAATCAAAAGGTAGGACACAGCTATACAATACTTATCAGTGTAAGGAATAAACTGGTGTCTATGAGTGGGTAAGATATCAAGCGGCTGGTCGTTGGATAGAGAGTAACATCAGTCCAGTTCAATGCAATCTACCTGTTTAACAATGGAGGATCATTTTTTAGTGCAACAGCAAAGTTAAACAAAGAACTATAAATCAAAAGCTCAAATAGATTTGTGACATGGAAGATGGAAAATATAAATACTCATATTCCATTGTCATAACCAGAGAAAGGGTATTTTTGGGTGCACAATCACTTACCAGTAAGAATGTCTTTCAGCAGTTTCTGCCCCTCCTGCTGTGCCAGAAGCCCCCTGCTGTATGTGTAACTGTAAAGGCACCTTGCAGGCTATTTTGCGGGAAATGCGTGTGATGAGGAGGCTGATGGTGACTCAAAAAGGTCAGTCGATGAACAAAAACCACTGAAGTAAGAGTGAAAGAGTAACACTAAAATGTGCGGCTATTTTCAGGGTGCATTTACAAAGAGAAACAGGCAGCATTACCGGGTCAACCTGGTCTTGGATCAGGCCCAGCAGCCCACTGTAGGCCACGCAGGAGGCGGTCTGTCTATGGAGTCACGCCACATCTCCTTTCTAGTATTAGAAGAGCATCTCTTGCCACTCTGGATGCTCCGCCACTCAGAACGGCACCTGCAGAGTCTGGGCAAAAGGAGGGCTGTGAGGAGCGAGAGTCACCTACGCCCAGCAGTGACCCCGTCTTCTCCAGGACATCGGTGCCGCCGCCTCAGCACCAACACATCAATGTCAACAACACACCCAATTCTCACCTGAATCAAAATCAACTACTAGAAGTACCGGTAATGTGATTTTTTGTTTGCTTGTTCTTTTGTTGTGTGGCTGTTTAAATTACCTTTTTTATATTTTCACTCACTCTAATATTGTTTTCTTCAACCATCTAAAACACAACTTCTGCTTCTATACGTAAGATTCTGATATACTTTTTTTCTAAATGTATTTATCTTTAGCCCGACGTGCGTCTGGCAGAGGATTATGACATATTTATCTCGAAGGCTCAGCTTGACTCAATTTTGGTGAACTACACACGATCTGGAAGCCTGCTCTTCAGGAAACTGGTGCGTATCCGTACACATATACAGTCATAAGTCATCTATTTTACATTATATATTATATAATTGCATTGAGATAAATAGCGAAATATTTTCCAATATTGAGTAACAATGTGTTTAGGTGTGTGCCTTCTTTGATGATGCTACTTTGGCTAACTCATTACCAAATGGTAAAAGGAAAAGAGGACTGAATGATAACCGTAAGGGCTTAGACCAGAACATCGTGGGCGCTATTAAAGGTACAGGAGAGAAAGATACGGATAATTTAATTTGTCTTTTTGTGTCAGGATGGTACAGAAGCGATGTAACTGCAGGACATGTATTAAAGTGTTTACAGAGAAATACTGCACTGAACATAGAATAGAGAAGTTGCCTGGGCCAAGAGATTGGGTTCAAATCCTTCAGGATCAAATCAAGCTTGCCAGGAGAAGGCTGAAACGAGGTACCACAGACTCTTAGCATCATTTTTTTTACTTGGTAGTGACCTTAGAGGCGAAGGATACTTACAAAGTTGTTACGTTTTGGCTTTCTGTTGTCTCTGCAGATGCTGCAGAAGTAGAAGAAAGCTTAAATGGACCTTCTACAAGTATGAACATCATTTATACAGTATCTATATACCCCCCTCCCGGCGATAGGATTTGTAAAGTCAGTTCATTTTTATTGATGCTTTATAAACATTTCAAAGAATATTTACATGTTCACAAACAGCGAAGTTTAATATTCCTCCACATTATTCCTTCTGTTGCATTATATCTCTGGCCCCTACCCCCCACCCATCCTCTGACTCATGCATTTTTGTCGGTGTGCTACTGTAGTATTTGAATTTCTCATGCAGCTGACAAAAATGTAAGTTAATTAATGTAACACCTTGCGCTACCACCCTCACCTCCACCTCTGCCATTCTGTCTCTGGAGCCTTTCTGAGCTCCTGTTGCTATTATTTAATTTTCTTCTTTGGTTTTTCAGGCTGTAACACACCTGGGGCTGTGAAGGAGAGTGTGGCGAACATGAATGGCTGATCCAAGGCCAGTGGCCTTACTGCAGATTTGTTGTTGGATTAGAAAAAAGAAAAAGAAACAGGATCGAATAAATAGAAGGCCGGCTTAACAATCTGCTTTCTTAAAAAACAAAAAATTGCACACAGAAACAGATCATGGCATGCTATTTACATTCACGTCTAAAGCTTTAAAGCATATCTATGTTTCATTTTTCCAAATTGCAAGTCTAAAAGCCTATACATCCATATATTTTTCATAAATTGTACTACTTTTTACAAGAAGTCGTCCATTGTGATTTGTGCCTTTTTAGTGAGCTGTCTTTCACTCCAGCATCGACCTCAATTACAGATACAAAAAAGTTATTGATGTATTTTGGGCTACTTATCTGTACGTTGCTATCCAAAGGATTATTTTGTTAGTTCGCACATGTGTTCTCAATATTGTGGTAGAGTCGCCCCCTTTCCTATCATTAAAAACCGTTTCATTTTAAAACATGCTTGCTGTTTTTTTCTTTGAAAAAACTATTTTTAATAAACCTTAATTGAAATAGAAATAACTCAGAATCCTTATTCGAACAAAGTAAAAAAAATATAACCATAAATAAATGAAATTCCCACGTTTGTTGCAATGCACAGTTTAATAAACTGATGCCACAATTGATGGTTTATGCACTTGTGTTTTATCTTTGAAGCACTTTGATTCATGTTGCGATATCTTAAAAAAATCTTAATCTTAATCTTATATGTTATGGCCGCAATTGGAGGGAAAACGGTAAATTAAAGGTACACTCCATTGTAGAGATTTTGTTGCCAGACTTCACAGTCCCTTAAAGGGGATGTTAAAGCCGCCGCTACCCAGGTGAAGGACCCCTTGAGAGCTCGAAAAATCCCTCTTTGTATTGTCAACCATAAAATGTCACGGTAATCCAAAGCATGACGCAATGTTGAAAATTCATTAAAATATTATAAATTCATTGGCAATAACTCTATTTTATCATGAAGCGTTTCTTATATATAAGCAAGAGAGGTTTTATTTTTCGTCAGGCAATTTCTTAGGACGCTCGATTCAAGCCCCAATGCATTCTGGTGCCAACCCCGCTCTTCTGTCGAGATCCACCGCTAACGTGAAGCTGGTAAGGATAAACTGGTCAGAGGAATTAAAGGGGAAATGTTGCAAGAATATTACTCCGCTTTGGTCCTAAAATAGCACCCATGGCGATTGTAAACACTTTTATTGCCCCATAGCATTATACGCTTCTCTCAAGTTGCACATTTGCAGCTGTTTTATTGACACGAACTCTGATGTTGCACACATCGCATGGCGCGGGACAGGAAAGGGTTAATTTTTTCCGCCGCCGACATTTTTGCTCGGCGCTCTACGGCAACTTTTCAAGCTCCATGTGCAACGAGCTGGCATTACCTTCAACTACTTTGTGCCACATGCAAACTGTCGTGTGTGCTCCCAAACGTTAGCGTCGGCTCGACTCGGACTCTTTCTGCTCTTTGTTGCACACAACCGATTATTGTCCTGAAAACATGCGTGCGGCGGTGTTTACGGACAGGAGTCCGCACGGAAGCGAAAGCTTTCAGAAAAGACAAAAGAGAATGATGTAGTGGGTGCAGTTTCTAAATCGGGCGCCGGGATTTTAAATAAGCCAATGAAATGGACTTGTTTACCTGTGTTCAGTACTCAGATTGGCGGTTGGGGACAGGGTTGAATGAACTCGGCAGCACTTTTAGCTCTGGAACGCTCTCTCTGACTAACTATGGTTGCAATAAATGGAAATCCAAGACACCAGTAACTGATCTGTCTTCTGGCTTTTAGATTTCCATGTTATGGCAGATCTGTCCTTTTAGAAATGACACGACATCGTTGTGCATTATCACATGTGCTGTCAGTGGTGGGTGTGAGCAGCTAGGAGATGTTATTGTCTTCAATCCCTTAGTGTATAACTTCCACGTGAATGAAAACACATCCAGAAAAAGTCAGTTTAATTAAATGATGGGGTGTATGTGCATCTTTATGTAAGATCTGATCATGTAAGTTATTGTATTTGTGATAATTGCTGATGTCTTGTCTCGCTGATTTGCCCTTTCCCAGTGGTGAAGGCCCAGACTTTCATCAGACATGTCGGTGAGGGAGTCTTTTAATCCCGAAAGCTATGAGCTGGACAAGAACTTCAGGCTCACACGCTTTGCTGAGCTCAAGGGTACAGGCTGCAAGGTTGGCTCAAAACTCTTTCAATGCACATCCTTCATAAATACATTCACTTAAAGAAGAAACATGAAAACATATATTTTTTTGGACACAGGTACCCCAAGACGTGTTACAGAAACTCCTAGAAACTCTCCAGGAGAACCACTTTCAAGAGGATGAACAGTTCTTGGGAGCAGTTATGCCTCGACTAGGTAACTGATAATTAATTGCTATAAAGGGGATCCTAATATCTAGCATTAGCAGACATATATAATTGTCTTAAAGCATTAACTTTATCTTGAACCTTACACTAGATAAACTGGGTGGTTTAGAACACTGAAATAAGACTCAAATTCAGCTCACTTCAGCATTTGCTGGCTTGAATTTTGTAGCTTTTACTGCTGTCTACATGCTAAAACATGACGTTAACCACACCAAAGTACCGTATCAACACAGATTTGTTTTGTCATTGAAGGCATAGGCATGGACACGTGTGTCATTCCCCTCAGACATGGAGGCCTTTCTCTGGTTCAGACAACAGACTATATCTACCCCATTGTAGACGACCCTTACATGATGGTAAAGTCCTGTGGCGTTCTCCACTTATCTGAATTGTTACGGTTTGATTCAGATCTAATTCTGTTGCTTCTGTTTTGCAGGGGAGAATTGCTTGTGCCAATGTTTTAAGTGACCTGTACGCCATGGGAGTGACGGAATGTGACAACATGTTGATGCTTCTGGGCATTAGCAACAAAATGTCTGAGAAGGTACGCGCTTTGTGGATGTGTCATATGCACAACAACATTCTGAAATCAGCTAATCACCCATTAAAATGTCCGTGCATTATGTTTTTGATTTAGGGTTTTGATCAGCTGCTAATTTCTTGGCTCTTTATAGGAGAGAGACAAAGTAATACCACTGATCATCCAAGGATTCAAGGATGCGTCAGAGGAGGCAGGGACATCTGTAACCGGAGGACAAACAGTGCTTAACCCTTGGGTAGTGATGGGAGGAGTAGCTACAACAGTTTGCCAGCCAAATGAGTTTATCATGTGAGAGCTGATTCCAGAGAATACAATTCCATGATTCATTCTACATTTGAATACCAATGTCAATACAACCAACTGGTGTTTTTATTGTGATATTTTTTCTGTTTTGAAAAATATTATATAAGTTTAAGTTGCAAATAACTAGTGACACCGATTATGTTGTGTTTCCTAGGCCAGATAATGCAGTCCCAGGAGATGTGTTGGTGTTGACCAAACCACTTGGAACACAAGTGGCTGTTGCAGTACACCAATGGCTAGATATTGTAAGTTCACCCTCGCGTTCTGATTGATCTTATCTGAGTATCCAATATAACCTGATGCTTTTCAATATGCATATTTTTTAAATGTATTCTCTTGCAGCCTGAGAAGTGGAACAAGATCAAGCTGGTAGTAACTCAGGAGGATGTAGAATTGGCTTACCATGAAGCCATGATGAACATGGCCCGGCTTAACAGAACAGGTACACCTGCTACAAATGTCTCAACTATTGACTATTTCATTTTCATAACAAAACTTATTTATTATTTACTGAGCACTCAGACATATCCCACCTACATTGAGTGTAAACAGCACCCCCTGGTGTAACAACGCTGTAATATATCTATGAAAACATTTCTTTTCCTGAATAAATTATATAAATATAATGTTCAGAATAGTAAAATTACATTTAAGATCCAATGATTTGTTTTTACATGATAGTGTATTCGAAGTCATGAGTCGGTTCTCTGTTTTCTCTCACAGCGGCTAGTCTCATGCACACGTTCAATGCGCACGCGGCCACTGACATCACGGGCTTCGGCATTCTCGGCCACGCACAGACATTAGCAAAGCAACAACGGAGCGAAGTCTCGTTCGTCATCCACAACTTGCCAGTACTCGCAAAGATGGCCGCCGTGTCCAAGGCCTGTGGGAATATGTTTGGTCTCATGCATGGCACCTGTCCAGAAACATCAGGTGTGTGCGTACGTGTGTGTGTGCCTGATACAGCCTCATTGGTAAATCTGATAATATGAATAGTTAAACTAGAAAAGTGAGTGAATAACTTCAAAACTGTAAAAAAAAAAACATGACCAAAAAACGTTTTGAGCAGATATAGATAAGTATGATAAAGCTTTAATCCTTAATAAACATGAGATGCAGGTGTGAGCATCATAATATCTCCTGTTACAGTAACAGAAATACAATAAGAATAGACAGAGTTTTAGATTCCAGTGCCTTTTCAAATGCATGTCCGTGTTTGGCGCCTATCTGAGTTACAACATCTCCTCCTCAGGAGGTCTACTCATCTGTCTCCCCCGAGAGCAAGCCGCCCGCTTCTGTGCCGAGATCAAGTCCCCAAAATACGGCGAGGGCCACCAAGCGTGGATCATCGGGATTGTAGAGAAAGGAAACCGCACAGCTCGCATCATCGACAAACCGCGGATCATAGAAGTGGCACCGCAAGCAGCTACGCAGAACGTCAACCCAACCCCTGGTGCAACTTCTTAATCGTCCTCCTTTGCTGCTCCATCGACAAGGAAGCAGCAGCAGCAGTGATTTTAGACACATAAACTTCAAAACCATCCTAGCGTGTTGAAATATTTACACAAAATAGTCTGTACATGGAAGAGATCAGGTTGGCGTGTATGTGCATTAAATACGGACTCACGCAGTGGCCCAATCAGCCTGCCATCTCTAAGTGGACTCAACCTACACTATCATGATAAAATTGGTCTGAAATAGAACATACTTACAACCCATTTGCCTTTGTGTCTGTTATATTGTTTTATTAAATGTGTGTCATTGACAGGCAGCTCGCGATAAAAGCCACGGTGACGGCAGCGATCAGATACCAGGGATTCATTTTGAATCTTAGAACGTCTGGTGCCTCCCTAGGTCTTTTGCCCTCGTCACTAAAGCGGACCACGTGACGTTGATCTGTTTGTCCTTTCGCTTTGTACAGTTCTGAAGTCTAGTTTTAGTTCGTTGTATAAGATGCCTTGCGAGAAAGTGAGCGTGATCGGAGGGGAGTGTTTTTTTATTACTTTGGGTTTTTTTGTATTGTCTCACTTAAACTAATAAATATTCAAATTGAGGTTATTTTTTGCCAAATATGCAGGTGCTTGCCCGCTGGGGTGTGATGTCCAACATGATTTATTCTGAAATGATCGACTATCCTATAAACTCTATTGATGTCCCAAATATCTTCAGGACATTTGGACTTGCGTGGAGTTTTTGCGGTCGCTGAGATACTAAAGTTCTGGTCAACCCGTCTCCTGTTGCTTTTTAGGTTGCATCTAGTTTAACCCTATAATGTGAGAGTGCTGTGACCTGAGCTGCCTCCAAAGTCCGTACTTTTGCCGATTCCCTATAAACAAAAGAGCCCTGAGTAAATAAATCGATGTCAGCGACGGCACAGGAAGTCCAACAAATGTACGAGTTTTATCTTTTCGGTCAAATGGAATACTGCTGGTAAAATGAAAACCTCTGCAGAAATTGCTGCCGTAAGGCCAATTATGGTCTGCTCCAACATGATCACGCTTTAAGGGGGTCATAAAAGGCCTGAGAGTGTCGCTCGAATCAACACGTTCATTTCTTTATGTTATTGTGTTTCACTTTTGTGTAAATGAGCATTTTTGCTCCAGGTCAGACACAAGTCTCACTCGTAATAATTGAAACCATCATCTCAATTGTGAAGCCAATACTCTAGAGTTCACCTAGCCTGACCTAAAACAAGCCTCCACTAGCCACACTGGGAGATCTATCCCCTGATAAGGAGGACCGAACCTCATATTGATATATTCATAAGAGATTTTCAGGTTTATTCCTGTACATCAGCATAATATACAAGTTTCAGCTGAAAAAACCCAAACTTCTCATTGCTAAAGAATACATACTTTACCCACCACTGAAAAAAGTTGTCTTTGAAATGTAAATATAAATAAATAAGTTCTTTTGTCAGTGGAATGACCGGCTTCCATCGAGTCAAAGTGCTATCTTTTACAGCCACAGTATCGCTCATATGTGCTTCTTTCCATTTTCCAGCGGCGTGTGTTTTCCGTTCTCCACCGTCTGCCTTTGCTTCTCTTCTGTGAAGAGCGCCTGGATGTCCAGCATGGCCTTCTGAATGTGCTGGCCGAAGCGGTACGAGTCCTGCAGGATGGCAGCGAAAGGTTTGAGCGGTAGCAGAAAACGGATGTGAATGGATGATTACGCTCTCGTGGCTGTACCGTGTGAGGGCAGGAGAACTTGCTGGAGATGTGGAATGTGATCAGGTTTTCACCAACAATTATGTAAGACACGCCGTAGCCATCATCAGCCACCTGGAAATGGACAAGAATTACCTAAAAAGATTGTCCGAATTACCGAGAAGGCGGGATGCTGGGATTATAACTCACTGGACCAAATCCTCCACCCGCACCCACATATTTAGGAAACTTTTTGATGTCCACTAAATTGAGTTGCTGCTGAGGAGTCTGACTGGTGGACAACCTCCACGGTTCTGAAAGCACCTGGAGGAGGAACACAGAAAGCAGCAAAGCCGTTTTACGAAGATGTACAGAAAACGCGCAAAGAAAGGAAACAATTCGGGAGTCGTTCTGACCTTTTTAAGGAACGGCGAGTCAACGTTGAGATATTTGGAGATGATGTACAGACACAGGAGATGACGGTCGATGCCAGAACCGGTCATGGCCAGGCGATACATGTTTTGGTGCTTATCTGCTGCCTTCCGAAACAGAGCGAGTCGCTGGGCATTCTGACCGAAGACACAAACCAGGGTGACCTTGTGTTGCTGTTAATGTCAGTTTAACAGGGTAGGAACATCAGAGCGTTCAGAGTCCAGGGCAGTGAGACACGGTGACACTCATCCATTCACAGCGTGCACCTGCTCCCCCACCCAGCTCTACCTTCATTGGCTGAAGTGTATGAAACACAATGCTGAGGAGCTTACTGTCGAGTCGGCGCTCTCCATGGCTTTGACGAACGCGACGGCCTCCGACGTGCAGGAGCGTACCGTCTCTGTCCGCCCGTCTCTGAACATACGGGTCATCGACGACTCGTAGGTCAAACAGAAGAGCCCTTGGTCCTGCAGAGGAGTCAGGTTGAAAACATTTAGTCACGTTGGAGGACAAAACAGAAAGAGAAAAACAATTTCAGCACCATTCCTCATATAAATGGATGATGGGAGGCTCCCTCACCCTGAACTGTGCCAGCTGCAGGGCCATCTGGATAAAGGCATCGGGACTGGTCCTGCACTTCTTAATCAGTCCCTTCCCAAACTCGTGAAAGAGACAGCCATAGAAATCCACATCGTCCGCGATCCGCTTGGCTGACACATACGAAGCCTCGATGATGCTTTTGCACTGACAGGGGGTGAAAAATGGGAAAGCGTGTTCAGCCAATGTCGCTTTATTAGCTTCAGGTCACAGCAAGGACGGGTGAAAGGCTGGAGTGTACCGGTACCTCCACTGGAATCTGCCACTGTAGCCGGCTGGGATACGGCAGACCTTTGTTCACGTCCCCTTTACAATGTCCTTCCTCTGTGTAGCCGAGGTGGAAGCAGTCTGTTGATAGGACATACTACAGGCAGAGAGTATTGTGAAATACTTGATTAAAAATTGTTTTTGAATTAAATGCAGCGCCGTCATGATATTTACCTCCCACATGTGTCCCACGATGGGTGCGTCAGCCCAAGAATGCTCCACATTGATGCCCATTTTGCCATTGGGGTATGAAATCAGTGTGAATGATTTATCAAACCACCTGAGAAGAGACAGAGGAAGAGAAAAGTAATAGCACCAGATGCTCCTCGGCCTTTTAGCAAGAATTTCCCGGCTTACTGCACCTGTCGTAACACTTTCCGTGAAGCAGGGATTTGGCGTAACTGTCGAGGGAGCGCGGCCTTGCCTGGTCGTAACCCTGCGGCTCATCATCAAGTGTCAGGAAGAAGGCAGCCGACTCGATGGCGTCCAGGGACACTTTGTTTAATCCCTGGGAGAAATACTTACTCCTAGCCCGAGCCCATGGAACTCTAAAGAAGAGAGGATATCAGAGTGAGAGATCCTTTTCTATTTGTGGATACGGTGTGACGGTGCCGCGGGGCTCCCGTGCCTGTTTCCTGCAGTCAGGGCAGCTAGTTTGAGTTCTCCCTGTTGGGGCTCTGACGTGTCATTGAGGATCCTTTGGAACTGCAGCTCGAGTTCACTGGGTAAGAGGTGGCGCCCGCCAGTGTACAGCCACACTTGGAAGAAACGGCCCTTGTGGTACACGATGAGGTGCTTTCGGTCAGTCAGGTGCAGCACCGCATCTAAAAAAACAAGGAACAAAGAGGGGAAAGGGAAGTGATGTCATGGAATCGACCAGATTACTTCAAGTCACACTAATTAAAAACAAGCCAGCTGGCAGTCACCTTTCACCCACATACCAGAACCCTGATAGAGCGGCCCACTCGGCCGAGGGCACAGTAACCCAACAGTGGAAACATTAACCTTGGTACTGGTAAAGGTTGAAACCAGCTCTAGTTTATGGCCTCAGTGGGTTATGTCCAACAACTTTTAACAGCTGGGGTGGAGGAGCTTCCATTTCAAACTTAAAATGACCAGCAATCTGCCAAAATGTGTTCATTTTGCCATTTTTGCTGCGTGGGCCTGCCTACCTGTCTCAATACCAGGGAGACGGGTGGTATTAAACATCCTCTCCATCTGTGTGGAGCACATCGGAACTGTCCCCAGTGCCCGCAACTGGCCGGGAGAAGGGAAATTAGATCAGCACCAAGGCCTCGGGGAGGAAAAGCCAAGTGGGTTTCAAGGAGGGTGATATTCACCGGTGCATGTTCGCCACGTTCCAGCTTGCGTCGGTACTGCAGCATTGCGTGCACCATGTTTCCGGCCCTCGCAGCCTGCCGGTGTGTTGGGGTTATATACAGGAGGTCCTTCACATAGAGATATTCAGCACACAGACCGTGTAAAACATTGTTTATTGCACACAGAAAACAGTGACACCCTATTTTATGACTACTTTATTACAGGGAAATAATGTTCTGTTTTCTTTTATTTTTAAAGCACCTATCACTCTCCTAAAATAATAGACATAGTTACTATTTTTAACTGGTATAGCCACTTGACATAATGACAAGGTTTCTTACCATGATATAAAAGTTACTGTTGACCATGATGGGACTCCTGCTCCTCAGGTAGATGTACTCCTCCCACCAGTCACTTACCTGTAGCAGAAAAACAGACATTTATACTATGATGAGGCATTTTACGATTTGAGTGAAATCAGGAAACACAAATTCTAAACACAACTCACATAATTGGTGGCCCACCAAGACTTCAGGATAAGGTATCTTTGCAGCTGCGCAGCTTTAGAATCTTTAAACTCTTTGGCCAGAGTCACCATCTGGTCGTACTCATCACTGACCAGCAGGGGGCGGACTGATTCAAGGTACTGTGGGGGCAAAAGTAAGCTGTCAGGTGATGAGGTGGAGCAAACTGGAGCACCACGTCAGCTTAGTGGATATATCTATTTGCTGTTTTATTGCACATCCAGCTGTCACAGGTCAGCTCTGTGAACAGCTTATGTACTAGTCCAACTCACTGTCAAATCATTTTGTACAGCTTTGATATGCAGACCACCCTGAAACGCCCTTGCAGCTCCAGCGTCCCCTATTGGTCTGCCCTGACAACATCCACCGGACCTCTGATCACCATTCAAGTCACCCTAAGTATTTGGTCTTTGGGTGTGTGCTGATGCAAGCAGAGCTATGGCTATGATGAAGGGCTTTAGCCGGAAACAGTGTTTGGGCGAACTTTATGGGCCAAATACCATCCACATGACTGAATGCTTTTAATAGAATGTTCCATTGTAGCAAGATGGTCGGGGTAATTTCCATTAACCATGAGTACGTCCACAATGCTTGAGTAACGGTGACATGGACCTCAATGTAATCAGTTCAGTAATGACGTCTGAAGCATATAAAATATAGATTTTATTTTGGTGTTGGAGACTGTTAATGCTGCGTGTAAACAAACCCTGTGAATTGTGTCATCTACGCTGGGGACAGGAAGCCGAGGCAGCGAGGCCTGGAAACTGTAAAGCAGCGGTCTACGGCCAGAGAACATCTTCACGAGGGTCTGTAACAGAAACATCCCCCTGAGAACATCATCACTGGGATCTGGAACAGACTAAAATCATCTGGGTAGATATCAGAGAAAAGAGGAGACACAAGGAGAAGCTTACCAGCCACACTTTGGTAGAGGTGCTCATTTTTCCATGAGATTCAAAGATCCATCCATGGTAGGACAGTAGAGCTTTGAGGGTGTATCTCAGCAGGTAGATGAGGAAGAGCCACAGTCCCGTGGCAAACAGGATGGCACTCAACACGGCTCGGGTCTGCACTGACATACAGTCTCTGCTCAGAAAGGGTACAACAATGTCTTTATCAACAACAGAACAGAAGTGGAAATAATGTGGTTCTGCCTAAAACAAGAATCTGAGTCTGAACCACAGACAGAAGGTGGAGGGCTCCTGACCTGTATGGCAGGTTCTCCTTCATTGCTTCGATCATGCCAAGAGAGGGATCCACCCGGGTGTACAAGGAGCTCATCATGGCGATGACAACAATGAGCCAGCTAGATGGACTGGCGGGATAGACACCCGCTAACACACCGTTCTGAAAATGTAACCCAACCAATCGATCATTATTACGTCACAAGAGATTCGCTCTGCTCTTACCAATAATGCCAAGATCCGAGTGTTCCTACCTTAAACTGGATGGCTCGCTTCTTCCACGCAGTTAGTCCTGACAGGTAGATGTTCTTGATGACCTCTTGACTCAGTTTTAGCTCCACGCCATCTGGTCGGACAGTGAACTGGAAGCCCACAGCCTGGTGCGCCTCAGCCATCTCGAAATATAACTGTCATGGAAACAAAAGTCTGCCTATCGTTTATAAATGAATGAAGGTAACATAAGGAATTTATGCATTCATACAGCCTGATAGTAGCATGAACAACATTCATAAGTAGAAAAAAAGCATACTTCCACCAAGCAGCTCATTTCCTCACATTTGTGAGTTACACCCAAAACTAATACTCCAATTAATTGGTATACCTTTACTAAGTGTTATCGTATAGTGCTGGTCTGTTATTTGGGGGTTGGCCTCGGTGAAAGGATTGATGATTGAGGAGGCAGAATATAGACAATAATTCTGAGAGGATCGAGGCACTTAAGGAGACCTGAGGTCTTCCTTTAATGGGGGATGCTCACCTAAAACACAAGAGCTTATTTCTCCATATGTGACAAACTCGTAGTATAGCTTACGTATAGGAAGTCGGTTACATAAAATAGGCCACTTTATGGTCAGAGACCATTGTCTTTGATCTTCGGAAGATCAAAAATCAAAGTCCCTCCAGAATCCAAAGTCTCTCCAGAAGAATAAATGATCTCTTCCTCAACATTTCCTCCAAATTGAGTTATTTTGCTAAGAGGCAAGCAAACAAATGCCGGCTGCCCCATGACCTCCTTGGCAGAGGTAATTATATTACTAATAACCACTACCGCTGCTACTGCTAATAACATTTAATGATATAAATTATATTTGCCAACAGAGAAGTTAGAGAAGTAAAAACAAATATTTTGTTGTTTGTGCTAATGATGTAGGACGTCACATGTTATCTGTGAAAGAAGAAACACAATATTTGGAGTACACACACGGATTTACGTCATGCTCAGGGTGATGGTTCTAGGATTTCTTTTTCCATGTCATATGAGGGAAGTCACCAAGTGGGACAAAGTTCAATGGCCAGATATAGCAGTGCACCGACTGAGCATGTGCACGGACCTGATGTGCATGGAAACATAAACACTGGCTACAGCCGGCAGATGGATGACAAAACCTCTGAATCTATACAAACCGTTTTGCTCAACATGAATGTCTGTACAATGGGTTAAACCCTGACCCTGCCTGAGCTGACTCAGCAGAAATATCCACTATTTCCTCATATAAAAATCACACATAATGTAACACCAAAAAAAGCAGGACAGGTTAAACTGTTAAACTTTCTATGTAAACTTTAGACAAAGCCCCTCCGTTTTACACATTTACATGTATCGCTGAAGAAGAATCACAGTCATTTACCTTTTGTCAGACCAGAATCAGAATAATCCACTCATGCAAAGAAAAGCTGTGTGTTTGGTGTGTCAGCCTGTGTGTAGTGACTCCAGTGCCCTTGTCACGGTCAGGTAGTGACATCACAGCAGCCGTCTATCCCTCCCTCTTCTCCCCTCACACCACCCGCCCTCTCACCTCTCTCACCCATGGCATACTTCTGCTTGTAACAAGACACCGAACACGAGGGGGGGTTCGACCTCACGTGCCTTGAGGTTCCGGCTCTGTGAACATTCAGTGCTGAGGATGTTGCTGAGCAATGTGAAATTCGTTCGAGGGAGGTCAGGTGCTAGTTCAACGTGATCGCAAGAAACTGTTCCTGTGACCTGGATGTCAGGAGGTTCAGGCAGGGAGAATCTGTTGATGTTTAGGTAATGGAACAGCGCTTGTGCAAGTGGTGCGACAATAGCTCATCCAGAGAGCTTCCCAGTGCTACAAAGGTCACTGGTTTGTGAAAGTGTCCTTAAACAAGATAAGTGAACCTATTGTAACACCAAAACTTTGTCTGGTTTTGGTGAGGTGGGTGGTCAAAGGGGGCAGTGGTAGCTCAGTCTGTGGAGAAGTCTGGCTGAGAAGCAGAGGGTTTCTGGTTTGAGCCCCGGTGCAGACAAACATGGAGCAAAAGGAAAATGGCTCTGGTAGTAGGGAAAGGTTTCAGAACACCTTCAGGGCCCTTAAGGCAAGGTACCAAACCCATAAATGCTCACGCACCCTGCCTTTGCCCATATGTGTAACCTTCCTGTGACCCTGAAAAAGCAGTCAAACAGTTAAGTGGTCAAAAGCAACTTTGAAACACAATGTTCAGCACTGTAAGGTATGGATTTTTGTATGATTTTTATTTTTTTTATTGGCGCCACAGTCTCATGACACACAGTTTGGACTATTCTCAGCTCTAAATAGTAAAAAACCTTCAGTCTCACAGACTCATGTGTAAAGCATACAGGGATAAGCAAACAACAAGTCCCTTAAAAAACCTCTCCAGAACACACTTTAAATCTTAGTCTGAGGGTCCTCGCGCTGCTCCTCTTCAACCACAAAACCCTAAAGAAAATGATAAAGTGTGGGCCTAACCAGCTCAAAAATAGCACATTTAAAAACACAGATAAAAGATAGCTTCGTAGCGGGTAGCAATGGGTAGAGGGGGAAGATCTCTGGTGGACAGAGTTTGGAGGTCCATCTGAATGATGGTGTTGTGCTGTATACTTGGCATCAGGAGGGCCTGATCACCTGCAAGTGTCCCCTGACCAGCAAATGCCACCTTCTCGGCTGTGCGTACCTGCAAGGATGAGATGGAGGAGGCAGAAAAAAGACCGGTTTTCACTTTTGATAACTGATAATGACCTCGGAATCATGGATGACACATTTTTACAGTACCTGCTCCCATCTGCGAGACTGCACGCAGAAGGAAGTCACCACACTCTCCGAGTTATTCCCACCTATCACAATTAGCCGGTCAGTGGCCCCCAGGAAGTAAAGTGCAGGGAGGTCTGCATCTGCTCTAGTCAGAGTAGGAAGAAGCTCAGACCAGGAATCTAATGTCAGAAAGATCAGAGTTAGGGTTAGGGTTTATCTTGGCCTTCCTGCCTCTCTCAATATTACCATGCTTCGTGTTGTACTGCAGCAGCAATTTCTCTCCTGTTCTCTGGATGCTCCCCAACACATAGAGACAGTGGCCGTGGCTAGTGGTTAAAGGGATGTCATGGGACAAGGACATCGTAAACTGGAAGTCAGTGAGCGGCAGTGAGGACACAAACCTAGGACAGAGTTTATCAAAGCAGAGATGAACAATCAGGGATCGATCGTCCTAAAGCAGCCTTAAGTGGAGAACACACGGACCTCCACCTGCCTTCCCAAGGGTCATAGCGCTCCACCGCCGTATAGAGGGTCGTGTTGGAGTCGGGGGTGATGAGCGAGTCCAAGTACCAGCCTCCCACGGCATATATGCAGCCCTCGCAGGCCACTGCGCTGAAGTGTCGTCTATGCTGTGGATTCACCAGAGAAGAGGAAATGACCCAAAATGGGTGATATGTATGGGTCATACTGTACCGCTCAACCACTTGGAGACCGTCCTACCTTCATCAATGGGGCAGTGCAGGCCCATGTACCAGTAAAGGGGTTAAATCTAAAGGAAGCCATCTTGAACTCCCAGCCTCTCCTAACACGCTGCCGGTACCCTCCAATGATGTACAGGTAGTTATAGAGGACCACTGTGGTGAAACACCACTTGTCAGCCCTGAATGGGAGCTCTGTAACAGGGTGCCAGCTTCCGCTCTCCTCCGACCCCTCCAGGGTGAAGACGTGTCGTGCAGATTCTGTCTCCGAGTCGTTCCAGGAAGTCAGGTTTTCCTTTCTGAGGCTGCACAGATGTTGTCTTCCCTCCATCCTCAGGCGGACAATTTCATCCTTCTCTTCTCCGCTCAGACCACTGAGGCCCGGTTCAGGTTTTAAGAAGAGAAAGCAACATAGAGAAGCAAAATTAAAACGGATTTCATGGATTAAATTAAATGGATTTCAGGTCAGCAGTGACGGTACAGGGGGTTTGCATACGTCACAAGATGGGGCATCTCCAGCATGTTCCTGCTCATGTAGGCGAACACGGTTCTCTTCAGTTGCTCACAGCAGATCTCCTGAGCCAGACTGAGATAGGAACAGCAGTTGTCTGGGCTGAGTTCACCCTCCAGAACTGACAGGCACTCGGAGAGGAAAGTCTCGGCTAGGAGATAGCTGCTGAGCTCCAGGTAGGGAGGAACAAACACTTTTAGAGAATAACAGTGATCACCACACAAGCTCACACAGTCCTCATACCTGGATGTGTGCGTCCAACTCTTTCACAGGGACAATAAACCTGTTGTGGAAGGAGAACTCAAGGAAATGGTAGAAGACGGAGGAGGACACGTGATCCAGCTGGACGAGGCTCTCTGAGGTCTCTCTCATTCCGGACTGTGACAAGGCTTGGAAATACTCGCTGCACTCCGACAGTCTGAAGAGGTCCACCTGAAGGGAAGAGGTCACCCAAGAGAAGAGATGAACCACAGATTCTGGAGCTGTGGGCTGGGTTTCTCCTGTGGGAGCGGTCATAGTTTATCCATTTTCTAACTTTGTTCAACATTAAGGTTCAAACCAACCAATCAGGGAACACCATGCCATGTATATAAAATCATGTTACATGTAAACTCTCTTAAAACACCAGTGAGAAGCTGTTTTACCTGTTGAGCCTTTCATTTCAACCCGTTTGGAACGGTACCTTCTTACTCACATGGAATATGTGCGTTCTGGTTTGGACTGTAACGCTGGACTCATCTGCTGGACGGTGGTAGTGACGGAGGGCCTCGTTGGTTTTCCACTCCTCTAACTCGGATTTGCACGGTCCCCTGGTACCTGGCCACACTATCCAGATGTCGGCTGCTGATAGAGCCCTCCAAAGACTGGTAAGGCTGCATTTCAGCCACACAGAGAACCACCCAAAGACCACCTCTAAACCTCGCCGGACAGCTTTCATCTGATTTACAGGAAATAGGTCTGATTTCTGTTTTAGAATGGCACCAAGAGTCCACAGCGTAAGGAAAACCCCCAATAAAGAATTCCAAACATGCAGGAGCGTCGCAGTGCAGCGTTAAAGCATCAAGAGTTCCAGTGCATCCCATTAAATCCAGTCAAACCACGAGCGTTCACTGTTTCAGGAGTTTGACTTTGCTGTGCAGTTTGAGTGCACGCTCTATTTTTGGAGCATGTTATGGGAGGTGGGTCAACACGTGGTCTTCGTTCTGCCCCATACGTCACCACGGGGCTGCACACAGAGCAGCTCATTCCCATTAATCAAAATATATAAAAACAAAAGCAGAAATACAAAATCAATGACTCCACGCTAGTGGTTTTTATTACATTCATGATTAATATTTACAATACAGCAAGTTACAGTTCAATAAATAAATGGACGGGATAGAAAACCCAGAGAGGGATATTTAGCGAGGTTGCCAAACACAAAAGGCACAGATCACTCATCTGAAATATCTTTGCATAGTAGAGCATTTATTCATGTGCAAATTCATGCACATACAGGCGTGCAGGAGCCGCGACATTAATTCCATTAATAGATGAAAGAACTTCCTCCAGCATCCCCACCACCCACCTACATTTTGACGTTTTATCAAATGCATTGGTTTCAGGATATTAACGTTATGTCAGCTTTCGTATTAAAATGTGCGGAGGTGTGAGGGCCTATTGAATGTTGCCTGTAGTTTTAATTTAGATTCAAACATCAACCTGCCTCAGCATTTAAGCTCACATCTAGCTACATTTGAGATCAAGAAACTAACACGTATGTGGACCTAAATCATTAAATAAATAGTAATTAAACTTATGGACAATTTAATGTTATTACAATAACACTAAATAGATGCATCGAAAATGCCAGTGCAGCTACAGAAATGTGAATGTTCCCATGACAAATGTAAATAACTAATAACTTCACTACTCACTGTACTGTTATGTCAGTGATGTTACATTCATGATTCCTTAACTGATAAACAAGAATTGGTGCTAAAAACACAATATCTTCAATAAACCGAAGCGTTAGTGGTCCGACAGTGTTGAAAAGCAACGTAAAAAGCTGACGAGGCTCGAGAAAATAGAACCCAACAGAATTAAAAAGTGCATCAATGCCACAGAGAAATGATGTCAATGTGGAAATACAGATTACAGATGTTCCAAATATTTAAGAAAAATACTTTTTTTTTGTTTTTTACCCCCCTGAAGGTACCATAAAGAGGCAGTGGTGACTACATGATGTTGAAGATAATGACAGTATCCTGAGATACAGTATATAAAACTGTTTGACATGACTTAACTAGTAGTAGTAACTGCTGTCGGCATGGGCCATCATGAACAGGTTTCACCACTCAGTACTTTACAGGCAAGACCTTTCAAACTAAACATTTCAGTCCTGCTTCTGATACTGCAAACTACCAGGAATGTATGTCAGTGTCTCCATTGCCATATGTTATGATATGGTATGATTATTGTACATCAGTTTGGGTTATTTGTGAAAATGAATATGCTCCTATTTAGATGAACAGGTGGCAGCTGGTTCGCATGGTCCCGGCCACAGACCTCCGTTAACCTACTGGAAATCAGGAGTAGAGCTTTTTTTGCTTGAAGTACGCATCAAATCGACACTGGGCGTAGTCCTGCATGACAAAATGGTTCACTATGAGAGGAGGATTCAAAATATTTGCCTCTTTAACACACAAACGTTCTTAAATTACAGGTCACAAACCAAAAAGCACAGGTGGGAAAGGACCATTGGCTATGAGAATGAGAGAAGACAATATCCAACAGCACCCTGTAGTTATTGTCTTACCATGTATCCAAACTCAATCTTGGATATCTTGGCTTGAATGATGGACCACAGTCCCCAGAGGAAGTGAGATGCTAACGCATATCTACAAATGGAAAAACAACAGTCAAGGCCTCTGTTGAGCCGGCATCAATGCTAAATAACTCTACTAACCACTAACCACCCAAAGCACCTGTTGGCTTCAATGATCATGTCCTCTTCCATCTGGGCCTGGTCCACGTCCCCACCACTAGACTGTCTTCTCTGTTCTGTCAAATAAGCTCTGATGAAGCGGAGCTGAAATGAAGGGCAGAAGTTGTCTGTTCAGGAGTTTATTACGATAGGTAACATAAAAGGTGTGAGTTCTTAATTATATTATCAAAAGAAGTTAAAAATAAAGTATCTAAAAGGTGGGGTTTTGTACTTGCAATTCTTTTTAAACCCCAAATTATTTAATTCCCTAGATGGGCCAAAGCATCTGTTGAAGTATCCTCAATGGTACATTCACACGTTTGACCACTAGATGGGGGTATTTAGATTGAAGGCTTGCTATTATTTCCCAATCTAGGAAGCATTGGAGAGCGTCAGAATGTCATGTGAATAAAACTTGTGCGCAATTGACATTACTTGATAAACCAACTCCAAATGATTGAGCCGCTACTGGTGTCTGAATGGACATGGGCAACATTGAGGCTTTTATAAACTGTAGCGTTGATCTCTCCACTGACCTGCTGCTGTCTTGTAGGATACTTCTCTGGGGAGGCTTTGTAGAAGGGCCACTGGTCATAGGTGTAATCATACATCCACTCGCAGAAATGATTTCCAAAGTCAAAGCCCCTGCAGAAACCCCAATGTCCATTATCAAAAGAATTGTGTCAGGGATATCTGTAACTTTAACTCTATAGAACCAAAGTCAAAGAAAAACATGTCATTTTACAGCGTGTGGCCAAGAGTGCCGACCTCACCTGTAATTATAACTGCTGTATTCAAAGTCTATCAACATGAGCCGGTCTGCTGAGGTGTGGACCCGGTTTTCTAATGCCAAAATGTTTCCTGACACAAAGAAACAGGAATCAAGATACTGGCCCGTGTAAACACTAACAATGATAAAAGAGGAAGGTGTTAAGGTTAAGACATGAAGACAGAGAGGACATCCCAACTCTTCTTTCTCTCACATCCCAATAAAGACACATGGAGACGTGAGGATGTCATGTTTAAACCTCATCCACATGTAACTTCATTAAGACGCTTCTTGTAGCATCTACTAATCTCACATCAGCCTGAGGAAAGTTTTTCCTGCTCCTCAACACAAAACTTTTGTGTTTGCTTTTCTTTTGACACATGTAATGTTAAACTTTTTCTTATTAAAATAAATGTTTCGCTTAAACATTGAATCCAGAACAAGCATTAACAAACAAGAAATAAAATATTCAATAAATAATATATCTGTAGCTCCTTTTCATTGTTAATATATTTTCACAAGCCAAAAATAACAACTTGCTTCAATGAAAACGCAATCGTTCAACAGTCCATAATCAACCAAAGAAAAGTCATCCCAGCTCAGTTTGCTACACTGTTGCACATGGGTCTAAAGCAGATACTGAATTAATAACCTAAAACTTAATTAATAACCTAAAAACACACCTATCTGTTCACCATCCAGCCACATATCTGAGGATTAAAGAAGAAAAACCTCCTTCAAAAGGCTGAGCAGCCACGTTCTGCTCATGTGCACCTGATACACCTGTGTAGCCATTTTAAAAACCCTTTCTGCAGCTCTAAATGTTTAACTGAGTAACTTGAGTCTCCCAGCGTTGTTATAAGTTGACAGCAAATATCCCCATGTCCTTTTCACATTAATAACACTGTCGGTTGCCGCAGTGTCTGAAGGAAGAAATTCTGATAAAAACCTAAATGTGGCTGTGAATGAATAAAGCTAATGTTTTGGGACTGAAATATCAGCTAATTTTTGAAGGTGACTTGTCTATTAATAACTGCAACCCAGCTGGCCTTTGACTTATATAATGATCCCGTTCCATGGCATTGGGCCAGCAAAGTCAGAGGGTTTGCACAATTAGCTTATAAAGAGAAGATAATAAAGGTTTAGGAAGTGGTTGTTTTACCTTCCTGGACATCATTGTGACAAAACACCACTGGTGATGGAGTTGCTGCCAGTAAGGCCCTGTTGTGGAGACAAAAGCCAGATAGAGTTTGTAATGGGAAATAAATACTTATGGAGGTCCCACATATGGAGTCCATATAGACTGAAGTTATCAAGCACTTTTTTTTTTTATCTGTGCAAGCATATAAACCAAAGAAAATGATTATCAGCTGAGATAAAGGCCACAGGAAAGGTTGTCTTGTCTGCTTTATTGTGGGGCTGCTGGTAGAGCATAAAGGAATAGACGTGTCCTTAAAGATAAGCTTGAAAATCAAAAGTGTGTCTTAATATTTACAAGCTCTTGAAGTCAAACTGCGTGGACTCAGCATGGACAACTGTGAGGAACGGGGACAAAGGTCGACCAACAGATAGGAAAAACAGAACCGTCTCCAAGATGAATATCCGATATGTGTAAATGTGGACTTAATGTCCTTAAAGTTGTTTTTTCTTGAGCTGTTAAATACCACCTGCCTTTACAAGCTAAACGAAAAATGGGAAGTACACAGTGAAACGAATTAAACATTGTTTCCCAATCAACTAAACTGAACTTCTGTTTGCATTTATATGTGTGCCAAGAAGCCTGATCACAATGGGACGAGCTAGAGTTATTAAATATTTTACTCAAATTTAAGAGCACATTTAAGAGTAAAAAACAATGACAGAGAAGGGCAGACAGGTCATATTAAAACTAGAAGATTGCATACAGTTCAGGTTATTTGGACTTCTCACCGGAGGCTTTCGAGCTCAGCGGGTAGGTCCAACTTCATCAGCTTCTTGTACTTCTTCACATGCGTGTCACGTACGAAACTCAGTTTCATCACTTGAGCTAGATATCTAAAAATTACGTTCAAAAAGACAGCACAAGCATTTAATTGAATCTAGCTAATATTGCAAATAGCAGCCAGAATTACAGCCAAATGCACTGACTTGTCAATGGTCCCAAACAGCCACTTTGGCTCTTTGTTGAAGGGCATAACCATGAGATGGAAGCGGGCCAATTTGACGGCGATCTCAGATGAGATGGACGGATCTGACAGTTGCTCTGTGCGCATGCGGGTGTTCTGGGCAAAAGAACCAGACAGATGTTGTCGATACAGGTGTTTTTGCATGATCGCTTATTTTATCGTTGAATGAAAAATAGAATATGGAGGATATGGCTACAAGATACCCCGCCAAAAGGAAACTTCCCAGATCAGCTGTTTAAACCACATGTACACAATTTAGAACAGGGGTCACCAACACAGTGCCCGTGGGCACCAAGTCGCCCGCAATGACCACATGAGTCGCCCGCAAGCCTGTTCTAAAAATAGCAAAACTCGCAAGTGAGGTGCGTCTAAGAAATTTTTTCTACCGCAATTTTTTTTTTAAAAATCACACCTGCATTTACATAGATTTTAAAATGACAATGTCTTAAAAATAAATAAAAATATAAATAAAGTGAAGGTGAACTCTGACCTAGTTCAAAGGTCAGTATTGTGTGCATGAAAGAACCTTTGCGCTTGTGGAGAATAAACTAGCGGGCAGTGAAGATGGTGAGTGGAGGTCAATTTTCTACCCCAAAAACATGGCAAAAAGAAGACAATAAATTTGTCATTTTCAAAGTAAATGGGAGGAAGAGTAATTTCTTACTACTGTGAAAGGAAGGTGTGTATGTTGCATTTGTGGGGCGACTGTGATGACGGCGAAGCAGCACAATGTGGAGCAACGCGTCATGAAAGCTACAATGCTACAATGTTAATGCTAACTACCCACCGGGAAGCATTCTACAGTCAGAGAAGGCCCAGGAGCTAAAAAGTGTGTTTATAAAATGTAACAGATTTTGAGCAGAATTGCAGTAGATTTGTTCAGTTAAGATTTATTCAATATGAAAGTTAATTTTTTTTAAATGTTGCATAACTTTTTAAAACATGGTTCAACATAGTTTCTTATGGTTGAAAGTGTCTGGTGAAAACTCAAAAAAAAAATTCTGATCAAATGTAGAAGTGATCATCTGAACAATTGCTGAGATTAATAATAATAAAGTGTTGAATATTGATCTTTGTTACCCACTCTAAGTTATTGATACACACACACACACAATTTGTTATTTTAGAGGAGTGTGTCAAGCGGTAGCCCTTCGATACCCATGACGTAGCTCTTGGTTTCAAAAAGGTTGGTGACCCCTGATTTAGAAGCTCCCCCCACTCATCCATCCTAACAGCTCAATACCAAAAAAACAAACCTCTCCATATACATATATATATACATATCTAGATGTATTAAATACCGGAATGTACTGTTCCAAGCGTCCCTCTGGAAAGATGCCATAAAGTTTTGGACCAAGCGTTCTTTCCGCCAGGATAGCAAACATCACACTCTCCAATACCAAGGAGTCGACCCCCTGTAGAGGGATGAGAGAGGGGCCCTTATTGAGTCTTCCACAGGCGTAATCTGCCCAACCATATGCACTTTTATGAAATCCTTAAGAAGATAATGACAGACAGACCTGCAAGATGGCCCCATAGATCCTGAGGAGCACCTCACGCGGTTCTTCGCCCACACAGGGAACACGAGCAGGCAAACTACACAGGTAGAGCAGATTACTGAGCCCACCGCTGCAAAACCAGAACAGCAGCACATTAGAACTAGAGACCACATGATGTACAGGCAGATCACGGGGATGGTTTTACAGAGATCGAAGCAAAGTGCCAAAACATAATTTTAGATGAATAAATTCTAGAAAAAATGCTTCCAGGTACACTAGAAAGAACCCCATGATTTAACAATTAAAGGGACAGATTAGGCACTAATTCAGCGTCATGGGGAGCTTCTGAGTTTCCCTGAAATGTGCAGTGCAATGGTCATTTTACCTGACTATGCTAATTTGAAAATCATCTTCACCAAGGGTCTTCCAGGACCCCGACAGAAAGTCTCGGCACCAAGCAAACGCCCTGCTTCTGGTGTCCAAATCGACCTCCTCGGATCTCCCACCTTTGAAAGACTCTGCCTCAGAATCTTCATCGCAGATCGCTCCAGGTATTGAGCCCATTGCGCTTAACTTGAGTTCGTCGACGAGCTTGTTCCCGACTCTTCTCTTCTCTGCCGGAGGGCCCATTCCATCTCCTGAAGTACGGGCGGTGCCGAAAAGCTCCACTTTATCCGTCTCTCCGTCACTGTACCTGCTGCTAGTTACATTTCGACGTGAATGCATCGTGAGACTTTGCCCAAGGGAAGGAGGACTGCGAGAACGTGTAAGAAATGCTGGGGGGCGGGAGGCGGTTCGTGACAAATTCAACTGCTCAGAAAAGCCTTTTAACAGGAAGTGCTTTCCATAACCGTGTAATCTAAAACGCATTGGTTATTACGGATCGGTAATAGGCAAATAGAGCGGAGGGAGTCACCTTCGTGGGCAGTGAGAAGCTGCTGATTCGAGCTGAGCTACAGCGACGTCAATGCCATTCAATCTCCTCTCACTTCCGCGTTTACCAGCGCTCACGCGGCCATTGGCAACGTTCATTGGTCACTGTATACGAGAACTGGATTCTGGGAATACGAGTTTTTTTTGTCTCAACGAAGTCAGAGTATTTAGCCTCTGGTAAAGTACAAATAGCGGTAACTATGTATTAAAATAATTTCGTAAATTAAGGCGTAATGCAACAATGACAACAAAGTAAAAAGCCCAAATTACAATTACAATTACAGATGTTTAATCATGATCCCGCCTCACCACGTAGTACTCCACATACTGTAGGTTTCAGGTACTCCCTTATTTAAACAGATTTTACATCTCTCAAACCAAACATCCAGTACTACTTCTGAGGGAAGAACTGATACCAGTAATTCCAGGAATATATATCAGTGTATCCATACACTTTTAATGTATGTCAGGTATTTGTAAAGCTAAATATGCCCCTTTATAGAGGAGCAGTGACAGTTGACCTTTAATTTTCCAAAGATCAACTTTGATCATAAAGCCATGTATTACTAGTGCCCATGTAAACACAATACCTGACCAAACCAGGTTAACTGCATGGAACCAATTAAGTATTTTATCGTTTCTTAAATAACCGTGTCAAAAGACACTGCTAAACTGCTGAAACTACACTGACACTGCTGAAACTACTAAATTTGTTATGAAGTCTTCCTCGCATTATTAGAAATAAACTGATGTATGTAAACTCAATGTATATGAAACCAGATGAAGAGAAATAAATTGTACATTGTTAAGAAATACAGAAACAACTCATCCACTGATCATAAAGACATTGATACTAAATTAATCAAAACAGTAATAAGTGAGTTATCCCAACCATTAAACTACATTTTCCATCTGTATTTTCAGGCTGATCAAATTCCTAACAGCATGAAAATAGCAATAGTCAGATAATTGTATACAACTGGAGATAAACACAACTTTGCAAACCACAGACCCATTTCTCTTCTACAATTCTCAAAAACCTAGGAAAAAAAATGTAATAGACTAGACAGACATCAAAAAAGTATTCGACTCAATACCCACAAAGGCTGGATTGCTGATGCAGCCGTACCTGATGACTCAAATATCCTTGGGTGTGTTGAGGATTTACAAAATGAACAAAATCACATAAGAAATCAGAAAAGAAGAAATAAGAAATCACATTAAAAAATTTTTTTGGATTGATGTAAAAAAAAAAACCCAAACTGGGTATTTTCTAACAATAGACTTAAAATTCGAGTTATAATAAAAAAGTCCAAAAGTGGTTTTGTCATATTCCAAAGCAAAACACTTAGAGGTTTGGGGGTAACACTACATTACTTCCTTACAACCATTGTTTATTCTACAGAAACGAGCCATCAGAACAATTCACAACGTTGTCCTTATGAACGATACATTATTTCTGAAATCAAACATAAGCTTCATGACATAGCCCAACTTCAAACAGTACTATTTATGAACAAAACAAGAAATAACCTATTCCCATATCAAGATTCAGAAAATGTTTCAGGACAGAGAGGGAGGGTACAATGTCAGAGGAAAATCAAACTTCATAACACCCAAAATCTGCAAAACTAAGGCAATGGTTCTCTTTTTCAGTTGCTGGGGTACAACTGAAACATTCTAAATAGAGACCTTCATGTCCAGAGAGTATGAATATTTAACCAGCATCATTTACCAGTCATCTCTTCTGGAATTCTAATAGTACTGTTATTGTTGCTATATACTGGCGCTGTTGCTCTTACTGTTTTTTATTGCCCCTGGAGATGTCATGTTCCTTATAATCACTGTCAGCATCACTATCAATATGATTATTACAAATGGTGACATGTTTAAGTTATTAATCTGTGGATAGGAAGAGGGGTCCCTCATCTGGGGGGTTAGATAATAATTCGAACAGTTACATGCAATGGAATTTGTAGAATAAATCTTTATTTCTGGAATTTGTTACAAATCGCAAGTTGTGAGTTTGGTGCTTTATTTTTAAGCCTGATGTTTATGTAAACAGTCATAACTTCAGTAATAGTAATTGAATTTTGTCTTTGAAAAGCTAGCAAGGTGATTTATTGGGAACTTTACAGTAAGCACAGGGAAAAGCAATGTTGCATAGCTGTGTCTTGCTGAGTTTTAAGCTGAGCGCATTTCAATTGCTTTACTGCTGACAATGATGGTCTCACGTCTGGGCTTCTTCACAGCCGATGCAGCAATCTCTCTCTCTGTGGAACAAACAAACAAACCCAAGACAGCAATCAGTTGACAGTTAACAGTCAGTCATTCTTCCTTGAGTTTCTCTAATTTTGAACTTACTCTTTCTGTGTAAGCATATCGGTTCACAGTTATTGAAGGTCGTTGGTATGCATACGGACGTGCTGCAGTGGATATAAATCTGTAAGCAAAGGAAGAAAAAACAAACAAACGCATTTAAAACAGATATAAAAAGCAAATGGTTATTTTTCTTTAGATAAGTGTCTGTGATATATACCAATTCCTTAGAAGGATAACGTTGTGGTGGTGAATCTGACTGCATTTTCTGGCTGGGTTCAGACATTCCTCCAGTCATAAATGTGAACATCCAGAAAATGAAACGCCTGCAGTGGCCCGGGTATGGCAGAGAGGATGTACTGAGCAGTCTGGTCTGATATTTATCCTCATGGTTAGGACAACTGAATAATGAGAGGGAAAAGGGTAATGAGCATGGTGATAAAAATCTAATACACGCCTGAATTTGAGGGTCAGATGTGTCAAGATGATGATGTAGATTTCACACCTAAATAAGATAAATAATAAACTCCTACCCATTAATTAAGAGGTCCCACTGAGGGTAACTGTGAGGGTTAGAACCGACTGTGGCCCAGCATCTTCCAAGGGTTAAAACAAGGTTGAGATCGGTCCTCTCCAGCAATGCGACTTCAACATACACGGGATCCCTGAGCACCTTTGTGATTGGGTATTCAATTTCCGAGTAATAGCTATTGAAGGCCACGTCCTCTGCTCAAGCAAAAATACATGAGTTTAGCAAGCCATTGTTATCACCACAATAATTCCTGTTCACACCGACCTTCCACACAGCCTTTTCCAGTGCACTGTCCACTGCCCAGGTAGATTACCACACGGATCGGTCCTAAAGCTGCAACAGGGTAAGGTGAAGGAAGAGTATTGACTTCAATAACCAGGGCTTCAGTGGAAGAGCCAATATATTGGCACTGCAACACCACGCTGAAAAAATATATGATAAAAAAGAGTCAATGGGTAACAAAACCAATCGAAGAGTTGGCTTGCAAATGTGTCAGGATGGATTGAAACACTTAAGTTGTTAATATCCTAAAATAAAGGAACACTTACTCAAAGGTGGTGTCCCTGGTAATTTGGCCTTTTTTTCCATCAATAATCCCATATGTAGAATACATCCTATTTTCGTAGAGCAGGCCGTCTGGTACATCCTACAGCAAATTTGTGGTACTTTGTTTTTTACTTTATCACAGAACAACAAATTCAAGTGAAGTTAATCAGTAAAGAAATATTGTTGATCTTACAAACGGCATAGTGCCACAAGCAGTAACCCGAAACATGTAGATGAGAAAGGTCGAGGTGGCACCAACAGGTTGGCATTCATCACCACCTCCATAGAAATAACTGGGTCCCATTTCAATGCTAGGCAGCGTTGCATCTTTGGATACCACCACGATGAAATAGCCTGCCTTTGTGCACTGAAGAGTTACTGAAAAAGAGAAATGAACAGACAAATCTCAGAGTTCAACAGACGCCAAATCAATGGTCAGTGCAGTTCAGAGAGCAGAAGACAAATGCTTACCCCCTTTGCCATAATAGCACATGCGACCATCGGAACAGCCGTTTATGGTGTCACACTCTAACGGAGTGATGTCCGGAGCCCCGCACGGTATCCTATCATTTGCCTCAACATCACATCTGAGGACGTCTGGTGGTGTAGGCACCAGAGGTTCCTGCGGCTTTGGATGTGGGTGAGGCTTCTGAGTTTCCTGCGGCTTTGGATGCGGACGAGGCCTCTGAGGTTCCTGCTGCTTTGTTGGTGGACGAGGCCTCTGAGGTTCCTGGGGCTTTGTTGGCGGACGAGGCCTCTGAGGTCCCTGCGGCTTTGTCGGCGGTTGAGGCCTCTGAGATTCCTGCGGCTTTGGCTGCGGCCTCGGAGGTTGGTATGGTTTCTGTGGCTTGGTACCAGTCTGAGCATTGGCCAGACAGCCAAAAACCACAACTGCCAGGAGACAACCCCTAATCAACTTCATTGTTTTTGCTTTACAGCACAGAATGAGCTCCAAATGCTGTGAAAGTTGTGTGGCAAATGCCCGTATATTTATAAGGTAACGCGGGTGGGGGGGTATTGATAGCCTTCAGCCGATTTGCTACTGAAACCTGCCAATCATATGGGTGTGTCACCAGTTGGTTTGTGGTTTTGCAATGAGAGGACAAGTGAGCAGACTAAAATCAGTGTAGAAAACAGGTAAAAGTTACATTCAAATGGGCTAAAAGTTTGATAGTATCCAACAAATGGGCTGTAAAACATCATCTGTATATTTTGACTTATCACAGGTTTTAGCTGTTTTGCAGTTTTTCAGTAAACAAATTATTGATCCAGATGGAATTAAAGTCCAGCTTCCAACAATTTCAAAATGAAAACCTTAACAGGGTCGGCCTGACCGGCACTGTACAGGTCACACTGTGTTTGGAGAGCTGCAAAGACAAAACAAACAGCCAGTCTTATCTCCTAGCATGTTTATCATTAATGGATATTGTGATTAACATGTCTTTTATAAGTGAAATGCATTCAGCGTAACATTTAAGATTCAAGATTCAAGATGTACTTTATTCATCCCCGTAGGGAAATTGAATTGTAGTAGCAGCCTTGCCATGGATTAATATAACTGAAGTGTAGGAAATTGTATTTACAAAGTATAGAAATAGAATAAATAAATACAAATAAAATTAGAATGTTATAAGCATATATACAGCATATATTATAAGCATATATATATATATTTTTTATTTTTTTATTTTATATATATGTATATATATATTCAAAAAATCTCTTCCTCGCCCTCCTGGGCGGTGCCTCCTTTCCTTCAGACTCGGGTCCTCTACCAGAGGCCTGGGAGTCTGAGGGTTCTGCGCAGGATCTTAGCTGTTCCTAGGACTGTGCTCTTCTGGACAGAGATCTCTGATGTGGTTCCTGGTATCTGTTGGAGCCATCTACTCAGCTTGGGTGTTACTGCCCCTAGTGTCCCGATCACCACTGGGACCACTGTTGCCTTCATCCCCCACATTCTCCTCCTTCAGCCTTTGGTACTTCTCCAGCTTCTCGTGTTCCTTCTTCCTGATGTTGCTATCACTCGGGATTGCTACATCTATCACCACCACTGTCTTCCGGTGTTTATCCACCACCACTATATCAGGCTGGTTGGCCACCACCATCTTGTCAGTCTGGATCTGGAAGTCCCACAGGATCTTGGCCTGCTTGTTCTCCACCACTTTCGGGGGTGTCTCCCACCTGGTCCCTGGGACCTCCAGTCCATACTCAGTGCAGATGTTCCTGTACACTATGCCAGCCACCTGGTTATGCCGCTCCATGTATGCCTTGCCTGTGAGCATCTTGCACCCTGCTGTGATGTGCTGGACTGTCTCAGGGGCATCTCCACACAGTCTGCACCTGGGGTCTTGTCTGGTATGGTAGACCCTGGCCTCTATTGCTCTGGTGCTCAGGGCCTGTTCTTGTGCAGCCATGATTAATGCCTCTGTGCTGTCTTTCAGTCCGGCCTTTGTCAGCCACTGGTATGTTTTCTCGATATCAGCCACTTCCTCAATTTGTCGGTGGTACATTCCATGCATGGGCTTGTCCTTCCATGATAGCCCCTCAGGTTCCTCCTCCTTGGTGGGCTTTTGTTGCCTGAGGCATTCACTCAGCAGTGGGTCAGTGGGGGCCATCTTCTTGATGTATTCTTGGAGGCTTGTTGTTTCCTCCTGGACAGTAGTTCGGACACTTACTAGTCCTCGGCCCCCTTCCTTTCGCTTTGTGTACAGCCTCAGGACACTGGACTTAGGGTGAAACCCTCCGTGCATGGTGAGTATCTCTTCCAGTGGCCAGGATATTATGCCAGCAGGGTATCTGATTACTGGCAGGGCATAGGTGTTTATGGCCTGGATCTTGTGCTTACCATTCAGCTGACTTTTTATATATATATTTATATATATATAAAAAGTCCGGTCAAGAGAGCCAGTCAAGAGAGTCCGGTCAAGAGAGCTCAGCTCTGACAGAGAGGGATGAATTATACAGTTTGATGGCGGACGGCAGGAATGACTTCCTGTACCGTTCCTTAGAGCAGCGAGGCTGCAGGAGTCTGCTGCTGAAGCTGCTTCTCAGTTTGTCCACTGTGTTATGGAGTGGGTGGGAGGGATTGTCCATGATTGTCCGCAGTTTCAACACCATCCTGTCCCTCACCACCTCGTCCAAGTTTGCAAGATTACAGCCAACAACAGACCCTGCCTTTTTAATGAGTTTGTTGAGTCTGTTGGCATCCTTTGCTTTAATGCCTGCTCCCCAGCATACTACAGCAAAGAAGATGGACATTAACTACATGTTATCTATCACAATATAAATAAAATACAGCAGGAGCTTTTTTCAGTTTCATCTGAATGAACATGACACATATTGATAATTTCACTTCAAACAACGGGTTTATAGTTATTTTAATAGCCAAAATATAAATGTAGCATCTGGTAAACATACAGTACAGGGAATACTATGACTACTACTACTAATAATAATAATAATAGATTTTAATTGTTTAAAAAAGGATGCACCTTTAAAACATTAGATGGATTACAATAAGTGGGCAAACGGTAACACGATGCTTTTAATTGCATTGCTCTTTCCAAAAGGAGAGTGGGGGAGTTTTCCCAAAAGGCGATAGCAATTAGGTTGTTCAACCTTCTTCCAGCCATTTTAAACTGACTTCCCTGCACTGTAGATCACACCAAAAGCAGGAGAGACGCATAAAAGACTCACAGAAAATGCTCTCTAAAGGACTGAGAAATATTCTTAAAGCAATGGAGCTAGAGGGAGTAAGAGGAGAACCAAGCAAAGTCCCAGTTGGGAGAAGGCCTGCAACCATGAACAAGACTGCATTCACAACTTCAAGAGTGCTGATAACAGGCTCAAAAATATAAAGGAGATTATGGCACAATGTAGTGGCAGATGTTGTGTTTATTGTGTAGAAATACAATATCTTTGCAACTTAACAGTTAACTGGAGACACGCATGCTGCCACGACAACTCTATGTGTCCACTGCACTTTGACAGAAACTAAACCACAGTCATCATGACATTGTTTCCATGGGTATTGACTTATAGCCTGTGCCGAATGTCAGACTAATATGTCACTGCAATTTGGCAGAGCAAGTCAAGACTGTATTAAAGATAAATATTGTCTGCAGCGCATGTACTGGATTAATAAACCTGTGAAATCGCAATTTGCCTCGCACGTTCTCTTCCTTTTCATTGTGGCATTAAAGCTGTTTTTCACCGGTTTCACAGTTTAAAGTTACGTTTAAAAAAAAAAAAAAAATAAACAGCTGTTTAAGGGTTAATTTCTGTTGATTGTCTGAGTGATGTATTGATTTCACAGTATTTCACAAAGTTTACTTAATGGCACGTCAAGGTGAGGACAGACAGACCTGATCTGGGGTCACCATAAACTTTGTGACCACTGTCCTCTGAGAACATTTTTCACCTGGTTATGGAATTTATGTTACATAATCTTTGAGCTTAGGAACTCTAGCCTATAAAATAATTTCAAAAGGTTGCTATTGAGTCATGTATTAAGAGGGTCCAATTAGTCTGATTTCTGCTCAAGATCACATATGTCAAAATGAGTCCAAATAGTTAAATTAGAATACTTTTACATCAGATGTTTTGATTGGCAAATGTTCAGTGGCTAATGTTTACCCTCTGATTTGATTGGTAAAGGAAGGTTGGAAGGGTGGGACTTTACCAAGCAGTTGTATTATATAAGCAGGTGTGAATTTCAGTGTTCCTTACAGCATCTGGTGAGCTCATCACTTGTTGTGACGCCATGGTTATGAAGTATACCACTCTGTGCCTTGCGGCACTGGCCATGTTTGGCTGCCTCTGTGATGCGCAGAAACCTATACAGAAGCCTAGCCATCCACAGAAGCCTAGCCATCCACAGAAGCCTAGCCATCCACAGAAGCCTGCTCTTCCACCGCAAACAAAGCAGACCTTTGAAAAACCGCTGACCTGGAAATACCCTGCAGATCCCAAACCCGATCCAAAGATTGAAGTGGATTTTCAGATGAAATATCCCGTTGCTGCTTCAACTGTGGCTGTTGAATGCAGAGAGAGGGACGCTCGTGTGGAAGTCAAGAGGGACTTATTCGGCATTGGACAGCCCATCAATCCTGCCGACCTCACCCTGGGAAACTGCGCCGTCATAGGGGAGGACCCTGTTGCTCAAGTGCTGATTTTTGAAAGTGATTTGCATGAGTGTGACAGCTCTAGTATGGTAAGCAGACTGAAGAAGATTTATTAAAACTCTTGGAAAATGCTGATGCTGTACCTTTCAAAGGTTCCATTTCCCTCTAATCTCTTGCCCCCGTTAGACGCTTGAAGATGCCCTCGTGTACAGTTTTGTTTTGAACTACGATCCCACACCGCTGGGCGAGTCCCCTGTTGTGAGGACCAGCAAAGCTGCCATTTTTGTGGAGTGTTACTACCCAAGGTAAGTGGATCGGTAAAGGGTCTGGTGCAGAGATCCAGTAAACAGATCAAATGCCTCAGTGGCAAAGCGTGGTCTAGGGAAACCCTGTAAATAGGAATAATTGAGAGGTTTTGTCTTTTTTCAGAGGTTTTTTTTAAATTTAGTTTTATTCTTTAGGAAGCACAATGTGAGCAGCTCTGGTATTCAGCCCTGGTGGATTCCGTACTCTGCGGTTAAAGTCGCAGAAGAGTTCTTGTACTTCACTCTCACACTGATGACCGGTAAGTCACATAATTGGTTTGATTACATTACAATAACACATATAGTCTGTAAGAAAAATATCACATAACCTGGATTCACTCCTAAACAATAGTTTATAGCACTATTATAGCATGTAGCATGTAAATGGGTTTATAGCACTAAGCTCCTCCTCATTCTCCTCATCCTCAGCATCATCAGCAGCAAGGGATTCCAATGTAATATTGTAGCTATTTATTACCAAATATATTATTTGTATTATTTTACATATAGACATTTACATTAATTAAAAAAATCAGCATACAAAAGATAATAAGCTACCAACTCAGTATAACCGTCACTTGCCATCCATAATTCTGAAGCGACTTATCTCTCTCTATTGTATCTAGATATTATGACAAAGTACCTGCTTTTGTTTTGACACTGACAACATTAACATGCTGTCAAAAACTCTGAATAGAACCAAAATAATCCCATAATCTCATTGCAGATGACTGGCTGTATGAGAGACCAAGCAATCAGTACTACCTGGGAGACATCATTAACATTGAGGCTACGGTCAAGCAGTACTTCCACGTGCTCCTGAGGGTCTACATGCAGAGCTGCGTCGCCACTGTTTCACCTGATCCGGAGAGTTTTCCCAGATATGTTTTCATAGAGAATGGGTGAGTTGATCTGAAGAAATCCATGATTGCTCTCAGTGAGGTTAACTTTGATTGTTAAATGTGTGTGTGTGTGTGTGTGTGCAGGTGTTTGCTGGATGGTATTGCCACAGGCTCAGGGTCTAGATTCATGCCTCGCAAAGTTGACAACGTACTTCAGCTCCAGCTGGAGGCCTTCCGGTTCGAGAGTGCTGATGTTGCATTGGTAAGCATTTCCAAGCTAAGTGGCTCCTGTTAAACATCAAATCAGCTGAAATCACGTCTTAACAACAAGGGCTTCCAATTATTTCCCTCCAGATATACATCACCTGCCATCTGACTGCAACATCCACTTTCTACGTCATCGACGCCGACCACAGAGCTTGTTACTACGATAATGGGTGAGTTTGCGGGTATACGTGCCTTCGTGCCTGTAGGATTGCTGGCGGGTTTTATCGAGTCTACCTGTCTTTGAAGGTGGAGAGAGGCCAGTGGAGCTGACTACGCTTGTAACACCTGCCCTGCAGTGGTCCCACCGCAGGGCATTGGTGTGATAAATTCTGGTGGCTCCTGGAATCCAGGCAAAGGAAAAACTCAAATTTATGATAGGACGGTCCGTGATGTATCCAAAACAGATGGTACGTTACCCTGTATGGTTTGGTATCTTGTTAATAAAATGGAATCAAAGCGGCGCTTCCAATAACACATCTCTCTTCCACAGCAGTTGTATGGGAAGGTGTCGTCACCCTTGGTCCCATCCCCATCGGAGAGCCCATCGCCTAACTCAATATTTACCCAAGACTACGGTCACCCAAATAAACATTCACATGGGTTCATAACTTCCTGTATTTTTTCTTTCTCCTTTGTTAATTGTTGAGCTTTAACAAAGAAAGAACCCTAATTAAAAAATAAAACTATAATAAAAGTCCTTCATATAAGTAAAGAAAAAGTTATCTGTAAGTCATTTCTCAAAACTTTTTCTGCAGTATCCTTGTGTCTGATGCATGTGTTCAGGTCTCCCTACATAATTTGTAAAAATGTCAATAAGGGGGAAAAACATCACTCGCACATCATGTCTCACTCATTAAAAGGATGGCAACATCTTTTAATTTGACAAGTTAATAAAATGGTAATGATGGAGATGCTTTGCATTGGTAAATATTCCACATAAAAATATAGTCATATGATTCATCTGTTTAATGACTGAATCCTTTATTGTTTTTCACCAAAAGAGTCGCTACCAAAAGTATTTAGCGCCTCCGTGTGGAAGCGAGGACCAACCGCAGCTCAGGGACGCTTCAGCACCACAGGCAGTGGACAGCTCAACGCTGCGCATGCTCAGTACAGAGAGCGGAGGTCCAGCATGAGAAATTACTCTCTGCCTGATACTCTCTTTTTTCTCTCACTGAAAGGGGGTTAATTGTTTCTCAAATCTATGGTAATATATGATATGAGAGAAATTAAAACGACAAATCATTTTGCTCGTGTCTTGATTGCATCTCTATCTTCTTTAGGATATTAAGTTTTCTCTCTGCTATGTTCATCTTGTCAATAAATAGATTCAACATTAAATGACTTGAACAAAAATATATATAACAAAATTCCGGATCAAATATAGGGCCGGGGGAGGCTAGAAGCGCTCTGCCTGCTATGCATCCACTTAAGCCTGCCGATACGGGAGCAGCACTGACGTTGCACCGACTCCTCTTCGCATCTCCTCCTCCTCCTCCGCCCCCTCCCGTCTCTGCCTGTCTCCGCACTGCTGGCCTGCCCGCCTGCTCCCGGTCAGCGCCAGAGGCAGCATCACCGCAGCGGCAGACATTTGGTCCTAACGCGCACAGCGCGCCTTTGTGCTCCGCTTGGACGCGTCGGGAGGCAGCAGGGTTGCGATCACGTCCTCGGCGACGTTCCGCACTGTCTCAGACGGCAATTCGCTGCCTTCTGCCAGCCCACCCCACCAGCTCCCCTCCCAGCCCTGCTCTGGTGGATGGTTGTGGCTGCAGATTTGATGGTGCTGAGAAGGCTCGTCTGATAGAAGGCTCAACATACACGGGATCCCTGAGCACCTTTGTGATTGGGTATTCAGTTTCCGAGTAATAGCTATTGAAGGCCACGTCCTCTGCTCAAGCAAAAATACATGAGTTTAGCGAGCCATTGTTATCACCACAATAATTCCTGTTCACACCGACCTTCCACACAGTCTTTTACGGTGCACTGTCCACTGCCCAGGTTGATTACCACATGGATCGGTCCTAAAGCTGCAACAGGGTAAGGTGAAGGAAGAGTATTGACTTCAATAACCAGGGCTTCAGTGGAAGAGCCAATATATCGGCACTGGATCACCACGCTGAAAAAATATATGATAAAAAAGAGTCAATAGGTAACAAAACCAATCGAAGAGTTGGCTTGCAAATGTGTCAGGATGGATTGAAACACTTAAGTTGTTAATATCCTAAAATAAAGGAACACTTACTCAAAGGTGGTGTCCCTGGTAATTTTTCCACCAATAATCTCATATGTAGAAGATATCCAATTTTCGTAGAGCAGGCCGTCTGGTTCATCCTACAGCAAGTTTGTGGTACTTTGTTTTTTACTTTATCACAGAACAACAAATTCAAGTGGAGTTAATCGGTAAAGAAATATTGTTGATCTTACAAACGGCATAGTGCCACAAGCAGTAACCCGAAACATGTAGATGAGAAAGGTCGGGGTGATACCAGCAGGTTGGCATTCATCACCACCTCCATAGAAATAAATGGATCCCATGTCAATGCTAGGCAGCGTTACATCTTTGGATATCACCACGATGAAATAGCCTGCCTTTGTGCACTGAAGAGTTACTGAAAAAGAGAAATGAACAGACAAATCTCAGAGTTCAACAGACGCCAAATCAATGGTCAGTGCAGTTCAGAGAGCAGAAGACAAATGCTTACCCCCTTTGCCATAATAGCACATGCGACCCTCGGAACAGCCGTTTATGGCCTCACACTCGAACTGAGTGATGTCCGGAGCCCCGCACGGTATCCTATCATTTATCCCAACATCACATCTGAGGACTGGTGTAGGCAACAGAGGTTCCTGCGGCTTTGGATGTGGGTGAGGCTTCTGAGGTTCTTGCGGCTTTGGATGTGGATGAGGCTTCTGAGGTTCTTGCGGCTTTGGATGCGGATGAGGCCTCTGAGGTACCTGCGGCTTTGTCGGCGGATGAGGCCTCTGAGATTCCTGCGGCTTTGTCGGCGGATGAGGCCTCTGAGATTCCTGCGGCTTTGTCGGCGGTTGAGGCTTCTGAGGTTCTTGCGGCTTTGGATGCGGATGAGGCCTCTGAGGTACCTGCGGCTTTGTCGGCGGATGAGGCCTCTGAGATTCCTGCGGCTTTGTCGGCGGTTGAGGCCTCTGAGATTCCTGCGGCTTTGTCGGCGGATGAGGCCTCTGAGATTCCTGCGGCTTTGTCGGCGGATGAGGCCTCTGAGATTCCTGCGGCTTTGTCGGCGGTTGAGGCCTCTGAGGTTCCTGCGGCTTTGGCTGCGGCCTCGGAGGTTGGTATGGTTTCTGTGGCTTGGTACCAATCTGAGCATTGGCCAGACAGCCAAAAACCACAACTGCCAGGAGACAACCCCTAATCAACTTCATTGTTTTTGCTTTACAGCACAGAATGAGCTCCAAATGCTGTGAAAGTTGTGTGGCAAATGCCCGTATATTTATAAGGTAACGCGGGTGGGGGGGTATTGATAGCCTTCAGCCGATTTGCTACTGAAACCTGCCAATCATATGGGTGTGTCACCAGTTGGTTTGTGGTTTTGCAATGAGAGGACAAGTGAGCAGACTAAAATCAGTGTAGAAAACAGGTAAAAGTTACATTCAAATGGGCTAAAAGTTTGATAGTATCCAACAAATGGGCTGTAAAACATCATCTGTATATTTTGACTTATCACAGGTTTTAGCTGTTTTGCAGTTTTTCAGTAAACAAATTATTGATCCAGATGGAATTAAAGTCCAGCTTCCAACAATTTCAAAATGAAAACCTTAACAGGGTCGGCCTGACCGGCACTGTACAGGTCACACTGCGTTTGGAGAGCTGCAAAGACAAAACAAACAGCCAGTCTTATCTCCTAGCATGTTTATCATTAATGGATATTGTGATTAACATGTCTTTTATAAGTGAAATGCATTCAGCGTAACATTTAAGATTCAAGATTCAAGATGTACTTTATTCATCCCCGTAGGGAAATTGAATTGTAGTAGCAGCCTTGCCATGGATTAATATAACTGAAGTGTAGGAAATTGTATTTACAAAGTATAGAAATAGAATAAATAAATACAAATAAAATTAGAATGTTATAAGCATATATACAGCATATATTATAAGCATATATATATATATTTTTTTTATTTTTATTTTATATATATGTATATATATATTCAAAAAATCTCTTCCTCGCCCTCCTGGGCGGTGCCTCCTTTCCTTCAGACTCGGGTCCTCTACCAGAGGCCTGGGAGTCTGAGGGTTCTGCGCAGGATCTTAGCTGTTCCTAGGACTGTGCTCTTCTGGACAGAGATCTCTGATGTGGTTCCTGGTATCTGTTGGAGCCATCTACTCAGCTTGGGTGTTACTGCCCCTAGTGTCCCGATCACCACTGGGACCACTGTTGCCTTCATCCCCCACATTCTCCTCCTTCAGCCTTTGGTACTTCTCCAGCTTCTCGTGTTCCTTCTTCCTGATGTTGCTATCACTCGGGATTGCTACATCTATCACCACCACTGTCTTCCGGTGTTTATCCACCACCACTATATCAGGCTGGTTGGCCACCACCATCTTGTCAGTCTGGATCTGGAAGTCCCACAGGATCTTGGCCTGCTTGTTCTCCACCACTTTCGGGGGTGTCTCCCACCTGGTCCCTGGGACCTCCAGTCCATACTCAGTGCAGATGTTCCTGTACACTATGCCAGCCACCTGGTTATGCCGCTCCATGTATGCCTTGCCTGTGAGCATCTTGCACCCTGCTGTGATGTGCTGGACTGTCTCAGGGGCATCTCCACACAGTCTGCACCTGGGGTCTTGTCTGGTATGGTAGACCCTGGCCTCTATTGCTCTGGTGCTCAGGGCCTGTTCTTGTGCAGCCATGATTAGTGCCTCTGTGCTGTCTTTCAGTCCGGCCTTTGTCAGCCACTGGTATGTTTTCTCGATATCAGCCACTTCCTCAATTTGTCGGTGGTACATTCCATGCATGGGCTTGTCCTTCCATGATAGCCCCTCAGGTTCCTCCTCCTTGGTGGGCTTTTGTTGCCTGAGGCATTCACTCAGCAGTGGGTCAGTGGGGGCCATCTTCTTGATGTATTCTTGGAGGCTTGTTGTTTCCTCCTGGACAGTAGTTCGGACACTTACTAGTCCTCGGCCCCCTTCCTTTCGCTTTGTGTACAGCCTCAGGACACTGGACTTAGGGTGAAACCCTCCGTGCATGGTGAGTATCTCTTCCAGTGGCCAGGATATTATGCCAGCAGGGTATCTGATTACTGGCAGGGCATAGGTGTTTATGGCCTGGATCTTGTGCTTACCATTCAGCTGACTTTTTATATATATATTTATATATATATAAAAAGTCCGGTCAAGAGAGCCAGTCAAGAGAGTCCGGTCAAGAGAGCTCAGCTCTGACAGAGAGGGATGAATTATACAGTTTGATGGCGGACGGCAGGAATGACTTCCTGTACCGTTCCTTAGAGCAGCGAGGCTGCAGGAGTCTGCTGCTGAAGCTGCTTCTCAGTTTGTCCACTGTGTTATGGAGTGGGTGGGAGGGATTGTCCATGATTGTCCGCAGTTTCAACACCATCCTGTCCCTCACCACCTCGTCCAAGTTTGCAAGATTACAGCCAACAACAGACCCTGCCTTTTTAATGAGTTTGTTGAGTCTGTTGGCATCCTTTGCTTTAATGCCTGCTCCCCAGCATACTACAGCAAAGAAGATGGACATTAACTACATGTTATCTATCACAATATAAATAAAATACAGCAGGAGCTTTTTTCAGTTTCATCTGAATGAACATGACACATATTGATAATTTCACTTCAAACAACGGGTTTATAGTTATTTTAATAGCCAAAATATAAATGTAGCATCTGGTAAACATACAGTACAGGGAATACTATGACTACTACTACTAATAATAATAATAATAGATTTTAATTGTTTAAAAAAGGATGCACCTTTAAAACATTAGATGGATTACAATAAGTGGGCAAACGGTAACACGATGCTTTTAATTGCATTGCTCTTTCCAAAAGGAGAGTGGGGGAGTTTTCCCAAAAGGCGATAGCAATTAGGTTGTTCAACCTTCTTCCAGCCATTTTAAACTGACTTCCCTGCACTGTAGATCACACCAAAAGCAGGAGAGACGCATAAAAGACTCACAGAAAATGCTCTCTAAAGGACTGAGAAATATTCTTAAAGCAATGGAGCTAGAGGGAGTAAGAGGAGAACCAAGCAAAGTCCCAGTTGGGAGAAGGCCTGCAACCATGAACAAGACTGCATTCACAACTTCAAGAGTGCTGATAACAGGCTCAAAAATATAAAGGAGATTATGGCACAATGTAGTGGCAGATGTTGTGTTTATTGTGTAGAAATACAATATCTTTGCAACTTAACAGTTAACTGGAGACACGCATGCTGCCACGACAACTCTATGTGTCCACTGCACTTTGACAGAAACTAAACCACAGTCATCATGACATTGTTTCCATGGGTATTGACTTATAGCCTGTGCCGAATGTCAGACTAATATGTCACTGCAATTTGGCAGAGCAAGTCAAGACTGTATTAAAGATAAATATTGTCTGCAGCGCATGTACTGGATTAATAAACCTGTGAAATCGCAATTTGCCTCGCACGTTCTCTTCCTTTTCATTGTGGCATTAAAGCTGTTTTTCACCGGTTTCACAGTTTAAAGTTACGTTTAAAAAAAAAAATAAAATAAACAGCTGTTTAAGGGTTAATTTCTGTTGATTGTCTGAGTGATGTATTGATTTCACAGTATTTCACAAAGTTTACTTAATGGCACGTCAAGGTGAGGACAGACAGACCTGATCTGGGATCACCATAAACTTTGTGACCACTGTCCTCTGAGAACATTTTTCACCTGGTTATGGAATTTATGTTACATAATCTTTGAGCTTAGGAACTCTAGCCTATAAAATAATTTCAAAAGGTTGCTATTGAGACATGTATTAAGAGGGTCCAATTAGTCTGATTTCTGCTCAAGATCACATATGTCAAAATGAGTCCAAATAGTTAAATTAGAATACTTTTACATCAGATGTTTTGATTGGCAAATGTTCAGTGGCTAATGTTTACCCTCTGATTTGATTGGTAAAGGAAGGTTGGAAGGGTGGGACTTTACCAAGCAGTTGTATTATATAAGCAGGTGTGAATTTCAGTGTTCCTTACAGCATCTGGTGAGCTCATCACTTGTTGTGACGCCATGGTTATGAAGTATACCACTCTGTGCCTTGCGGCACTGGCCATGTTTGGCTGCCTCTGTGATGCGCAGAAACCTATACAGAAGCCTAGCCATCCACAGAAGCCTAGCCATCCACAGAAGCCTAGCCATCCACAGAAGCCTGCTCTTCCACCGCAAACAAAGCAGACCTTTGAAAAACCGCTGACCTGGAAATACCCTGCAGATCCCAAACCCGATCCAAAGATTGAAGTGGATTTTCAGATGAAATATCCCGTTGCTGCTTCAACTGTGGCTGTTGAATGCAGAGAGAGGGACGCTCGTGTGGAAGTCAAGAGGGACTTATTCGGCATTGGACAGCCCATCAATCCTGCCGACCTCACCCTGGGAAACTGCGCCGTCATAGGGGAGGACCCTGTTGCTCAAGTGCTGATTTTTGAAAGTGATTTGCATGAGTGTGACAGCTCTAGTATGGTAAGCAGACTGAAGAAGATTTATTAAAACTCTTGGAAAATGCTGATGCTGTACCTTTCAAAGGTTCCATTTCCCTCTAATCTCTTGCCCCCGTTAGACGCTTGAAGATGCCCTCGTGTACAGTTTTGTTTTGAACTACGATCCCACACCGCTGGGCGAGTCCCCTGTTGTGAGGACCAGCAAAGCTGCCATTTATGTGGAGTGTTACTACCCAAGGTAAGTGGATCGGTAAAGGGTCTGGTGCAGAGATCCAGTAAACAGATCAAATGCCTCAGTGGCAAAGCGTGGTCTAGGGAAACCCTGTAAATAGGAATAATTGAGAGGTTTTGTCTTTTTTCAGAGGTTTTTTTTAAATTTAGTTTTATTCTTTAGGAAGCACAATGTGAGCAGCTCTGGTATTCAGCCCTGGTGGATTCCGTACTCTGCGGTTAAAGTCGCAGAAGAGTTCTTGTACTTCACTCTCACACTGATGACCGGTAAGTCACATAATTGGTTTGATTACATTACAATAACACATATAGTCTGTAAGAAAAATATCACATAACCTGGATTCACTCCTAAACAATAGTTTATAGCACTATTATAGCATGTAGCATGTAAATGGGTTTATAGCACTAAGCTCCTCCTCATTCTCCTCATCCTCAGCATCATCAGCAGCAAGGGATTCCAATGTAATATTGTAGCTATTTATTACCAAATATATTATTTGTATTATTTTACATATAGACATTTACATTAATTAAAAAAATCAGCATACAAAAGATAATAAGCTACCAACTCAGTATAACCGTCACTTGCCATCCATAATTCTGAAGCGACTTATCTCTCTCTATTGTATCTAGATATTATGACAAAGTACCTGCTTTTGTTTTGACACTGACAACATTAACATGCTGTCAAAAACTCTGAATAGAACCAAAATAATCCCATAATCTCATTGCAGATGACTGGCTGTATGAGAGACCAAGCAATCAGTACAACCTGGGAGACATCATTAACATTGAGGCTACGGTCAAGCAGTACTTCCACGTGCCCCTGAGGGTCTACATGCAGCGCTGCGTTGCCACTGTTTTACCTGATCCAGAGAGTAGTCCCAGATATGCTTTCATAGAGACTGGGTGCGTTGATCTGATGAGATCCGTGATTGCTATCAGTGAGGTGAACTTTGATTGTTAAATGTGTGTGTGTGTGTGTGTGTGTGTGCAGGTGTTTGCTGGATGGTATTGTCACAGGCTCAGCGTCTAGATTCATGCCTCGCAAAGTTGACAACATACTTCAGCTCCAGCTGGAGGCCTTCCGGTTCGAGAGTGCTGATGTTGCATTGGTAAGCATTTCCCACCTAAGTGCCTCCTGTTAAACATCAAATCAGCTGAAATCACGTCTTAACAACAAGGGCTTCCAATTATTTCCCTCCAGATATACATCACCTGCCATCTGACTGCAACATCCACTTTCTACGTCATCGACGCTGACCACAGAGCTTGTTACTACGATAACGGGTGAGTTTGCGGGTATACGTGCCTTCATGCCTGTAGGATTGCTGGCGGGTTTTATCGAGTCTACCTGTCTTTGAAGGTGGAGAGAGGCCAGTGGAGCTGACTACGCTTGTAACACCTGTGGCGCAGTGGTCCCACCGCAGGGCATTGGTGTGATAAATTCTGGTGGCTCCTGGAATCCAGGCAAAGGAAAAACTCAAATTTATGATAGGACGGTCCGTGATGTATCCAAAACAGATGGTACGTTACCCTGTATGGTTTGGTATCTTGTTAATAAAATGGAATCAAAGCGGCGCTTCCAATAACACATCTCTCTTCCACAGCAGTTGTATGGGAAGGTGTCGTCACCCTTGGTCCCATCCCCATCGGAGAGCCCATCGCCTAACTCAATATTTACCCAAGACTACGGTCACCCAAATAAACATTCACATGGGTTCATAACTTCCTGTATTTTTTCTTTCTCCTTTGTTAATTGTTGAGCTTTAACAAAGAAAGAACCCTAATTTAAAAAAAAAACTATAATAAAAGTCCTTCATATAAGTAAAGAAAAAGTTATCTGTAAGTCATTTCTCAAAACTTTTTCTGCAGTATCCTTGTGTCTGATGCATGTGTTCAGGTCTCCCTACATAATTTGTAAAAATGTCAATAAGGGGGAAAAACATCACTCGCACATCATGTCTCACTCATTAAAAGGATGGCAACATCTTTTAATTTGACAAGTTAATAAAATGGTAATGATGGAGATGCTTTGCATTGGTAAATATTCCACATAAAAATATAGTCATATGATTCATCTGTTTAATGACTGAATCCTTTATTGTTTTTCACCAAAAGAGTCGCTACCAAAAGTATTTAGCGCCTCCGTGTGGAAGCGAGGACCAACCGCAGCTCAGGGACGCTTCAGCACCACAGGCAGTGGACAGCTCAACGCTGCGCATGCTCAGTACGGAGAGCGGAGGTCCAGCATGAGAAATTACTCTCTGCCTGATACTCTCTTTTTTCTCTCACTGAAAGGGGGTTAATTGTTTCTCAAATCTATGGTAATATATGATATGAGAGAAATTAAAACGACAAATCATTTTGCTCGTGTCTTGATTGCATCTCTATCTTCTTTAGGATATTAAGTTTTCTCTCTGCTATGTTCATCTTGTCAATAAATAGATTCAACATTAAATGACTTGAACAAAAATATATATAACAAAATTCCGGATCAAATATAGGGCCGGGGGAGGCTAGAAGCGCTCTGCCTGCTATGCATCCACTTAAGCCTGCCGATACGGGAGCAGCACTGACGTTGCACCGACTCCTCTTCGCATCTCCTCCTCCTCCTCCGCCCCCTCCCGTCTCTGCCTGTCTCCGCACTGCTGGCCTGCCCGCCTGCTCCCGGTCAGCGCCAGAGGCAGCATCACCGCAGCGGCAGACATTTGGTCCTAACGCGCACAGCGCGCCTTTGTGCTCCGCTTGGACGCGTCGGGAGGCAGCAGGGTTGCGATCACGTCCTCGGCGACGTTCCGCACTGTCTCAGACGGCAATTCGCTGCCTTCTGCCAGCCCACCCCACCAGCTCCCCTCCCAGCCCTGCTCTGGTGGATGGTTGTGGCTGCAGATTTGATGGTGCTGAGAAGGCTCGTCTGATAGAAGGCTCACGGCCAGGCGGCATCTGCGGGGCCGCGGACAGAGACGGCGAGAAAGCAGAGAGCGGGGGGAAAACTGCCCACTGGCGCGACTGTGATTGTGAATGGACTGCGCTCCATCCGTGATTCTCTGCAGTCACTCTGAGTCATTTGTGGAAGAAGATGGCGGACAGAGCTGAGATGTTTTCCCTCTCCACCTTCCATTCCCTTTCTCCCCCCGGCTGCAGGTAAGAGCTTACAAGCCCCACAGGCGGGGTGATGGGCGCAGATGACAAGATCTGAACGACCCGACGTTATGATATCACGCATGTGTTAGTCATGACATGGGGATAATGTGATGAACCTGACGCAGGGACGCATGAAAAGGCCTTATCAATATGCCACTGCAGCCCGCAGAGTCAGCCAGCTTGTCTTTTGACGCTGTTTTTTTCTCTCCCCCCACTGGATTTATCAATATCCATAAAGTGAACTGTAAAATAGGATGCAGGCTTCAGTGAATAAATGTTGCTTTTGCCAAGAATCCGCCTTGCGCATTCCCTGTGAGGCCCACGCCCTGTTGAGTCCAGCGCAGGCAAGGGCATGTTGTCGAACAATGATGTACGGAAGTAGGGGTGTGCGCATCCAAACGTTTTCAAAATGTGACCTCTGCGACAAACAATAGGACGATTGTGCGCCAGAGAGCCGCCAGAGGGATTCCATGACAGTTAGCTCCAATCAATAACACCCTGAGAATGAATAATGCTGTTCTGTTGTGATTGGAACCATCTGATGTAGAGGTTATACAATATTGGAGGAAACCGTGCAGGTTGACATGTGACTTTATGATATATCTCATTTGATACCACTCACAGATATATGGCTGCTCAAGATGAGCTCTTCAGACTTATAGAATACAGGAAAAATGATAAAACACAACAAAAATGTGGCCACAATGCTTTGTTTGTGGCTCAGGGAATTTAAGCCAAAAACACAGATGCAAATATAACTGTACTAGTGTATTTGAGACAAATATGGGCTGTATAGGGTTAAATCCCCACGTCTCTGTTGGCTGCCACGTCCTTACAGAGGGCAATCACATTAGTGAGCCAGGTCCCTGTGTGGGATTTAGTTACATATTGTAGCCTCATCGTGCCTCCTGATCCTGATCGGTTCTGATCGATACGCCTCCTCTTTGCATGACTGCCACCGCGGAGCCCAGAGAAAGTTTTGGACACCACAATAATTGAAATTTCAGTCAAAGAATGTTCAGAAATAGAGCATCGTATACGTCAGGCGGTCCAATATTGGCCTTTTCGGGTTCACTCTGCAGTAGTTTGTTCCTACAAAGATAATATGTAAATAATAAGGTATTAAGAGAATTCCTGGATTTGCATATCAATGCATTATTTGTTTTATACGTGCTCCTCCTCTATGTTTCCGGTGAACTGATTCATAGATGTGACAGCACTGTCAAGTAATCTGCTTTACGTAACTCTGATGGGTAAAATAATCAGGAAGAGAAACAACAGTTTGTCTTCATGCTTCATGACATTTAGAGAATTAAATATAGGCGATGCGAAGCAGACCGACGATGCAATGTGTCACGGTCTGATACCTGAAATTCTAATGAAATCAATTACATTTATTTATTAATCTGGATGGACCCTACATCCAAAGATCAGTGTTCAAATGGAACCTTTCTGAGTGACATCTAATAGATAACGTGCCCCCCTTCATATCGTGTGTTTAGCCGTCAGTGTTCTACTTCTGACTCTTTGAAGGCTGGTTAAGAAGGGAGGCGAGTGGCGGTGGATGTTACCATGGAGTAAGAGGCTTAAACCAAATACAGATTCATTTCTGCTTAGAAGTTCCATCTTCAACCCCCGCTCCCCCTGCTCTGTTATTTCAGGATGTCATTAAGAACCAGTCAGCAAACGTGAAATCATCCAGTCTGATCAAAAGGGTTCATCATCTCTGGAGCGGTCTGTGGTCCCGTGACACAGCTGCAAGGATGCGTTTGCCTCAGGTCGGCTGTGTGACTCATGTGTGCGAGACCAGCAGCGGGCAAAGACAGTTGGAAATCGATGGGGTTAATGAGCTGGTAGCGGCCCCGCCTAATGTCCTTTGAGGATGATGTCACTGTTAAGCAGGTTCTATTGGTTAGGAGGCTTCTGATTATGGTTAGTTACACCCGTGCTGGAGAGGATTGGAGTGGACTTCAACAGTGGAGACGCTAGTCGTTAGCATGCAGCCATATTTGCTGCTATTTATCAGTGAGGACAGGAAAAAGATTATCAAAGTGTTAACTTGAATAGGTGTGATCCCTGAACATAGACAGAGAGGCTCAAACGTAGACACCTACAGAACCTGATGTGATGGGGCCTTTTCATGATAACGCAGGACTGGGTGCAGCCGCAGGCTTCTGATTAATGATTTATTAATTTAATATTATCATTTATACAAATGCACTGTTGGACATTAACTTTGAAGAGCAAAAATGCACATTTTCTAAAGGTCTGAATGATCAAATTTAACCAGTGTCAGCTTACACTATAGGACAGCTAAAAACCTTTGCTTCTTTGCCTTTTGTCAGATCATTTTAGCATCCGCCTTCTTTTACTTGACAAAAATGAACGAGAGCCAGCTCACTAATAATCAGCCTCAGCAGCTGAGGCGTCTGGATTGGACAGCTGTCAAACTGGGCCACCGTAATGCTTTAGCTGGGCTCAGACCAGTGGATTTGGAGCCAATCAGGATGCAAAAGATAGTAATTAAAATGCGTGCAGAGAAGGAGGTGACACCCGAGCAGTAACCATCAAATTAGTCTCCACCTTAATATGTAATGAAAAACTGCCAGCTCTTACATGGTGGCATCTTATTTACAGCAAATATGCTGCGAGGAGACTGTCAGGTGAGGGGATTCCTGCAGGACCTCACAGCAAATACAACCAATCTCCTTTACACAGTGTGTAAACACACAAATGAATCCTATTCTCATGAATATATTGTTTAAATGTAAATGTGTGGATGGTAAAGTGAACCCTTTAACAGAAATTAACTGGTGCAGAAAGGTTGACAAGATATGATAGTTCTTTATTTTACCTGAACTTCCTGTCATTTGCACCTTTGTGCTAATTGCTGCCACTTTTCCTGCCCCGACTTCCTTCACTTTCAGATGCATCAGCAGGTTAAATCACTAATGAGGATGTGACATTGTAGAAAGAGGCCGGTAGGATAGAGCTGCAAACTGAGCATCCATATGTGATACGTGGACTGGCCTCTGCTTACAGAAACCTGCACTGCAGCATTTCCTCCACACATTACAAACAGAGATGCTGCACAAACGCCCGCCTGCTGAATCTAATGGTGCAGGGAGAAAAGAAAGTCCAGGATGAGAACTTGCAGCGCAGCAGCTCATTAGAGAGACGGGCATGACCCGCTGTGTGCAGCTGTTGCTAAGTTAGGAAACCTCCTTTATAATAACCACAACTGCTGTATATGTAGGGTGCCACCACTTAGTTCGCTTAGTTTGAGACGCTGGAGTTAATATAGTGTGTCTTGTGTATTTCCAGGCCGGCGCACGACATAAGCCTCGAGGAATTTGATGACGAAGACCTCTCCGAAATCACAGACGACTGTGGGATCGGACTAAACTATGACTCTGATCCATACGAGAAGGTGAGGCCACTAAATGGTTTGGGTTCACGCTGCTGTGTTTCAGTGAGGAGTTGACAGATGTACGTGAAAACATCTGCCTAACCATTTGGCTATATTACGTAAGCTTATAGAAAGGTCCGGGTTTTTATCTGCAGGCTATCAACATTAGCAGCTTTGCAGTTGGTAAAGTAAAGAGGGTAAGCCTCCGATATCCGGTTTATAATAGCGGCATTTTGTGGAATCTGATCATCGTTATCGTCACAGAAATGGGTCTGAGCATCAGTGAAGGCTTCTATGGCAAGTTCATTTCAGGTCATTTCATTTCTTTATTGTCCTGACGGAAATGAACGTATAATCCCAGTATGTTTTAAATACTGGTGTCGTGGTGTCACGGCTGCAGCAGAGGGGGCCTGACCCAGTAGAGTTTGCTGCTATGCAGAGACAACCTCCCTCCCTTCCTCCCTCCCTCCCTCTCTCCCTTCTTTCCTCCCTCCCTCACTCCTCATGCGGAGCGTTGCTCGGAGACAGAGCTCAGATTCCCTCGCCCCTCGTTCCCTGCCACTTCTTATCCTCCCATTGAGCCTTGCCCCTGTCACCTTCTCCCTCACCTCTCTGCTCTGAGCTCACTAGCGACAGGATTTAGCTCGGGGGAAGGCAGGTTCTGAGGGTTTTGCTTTCGCCGTCAGTCCGGGCGAGATGTTGTGCCTCATCCACTTTAATCCACCAACAAAGCACATCACGGAGACGTGGCACGGGCCGTGCCAAAGCCATTTTGTGTAGCATGAAGGCGGGGGACCAAAAAAAACCCTGCAATCGGTGCCCTTTCTCGCCTCTCTCCCTACCACAACGACCTCATCAGCACGGGCCCAGACTGCTCACTTGACAAACAAGAATGAGCAGAGCGCGGATCGTGTCACTAGTCGTTATGTTGCATCATTGCCCAGAGGAAGTCGTAGAGCTGACATGGGATGGATAGGAGGCTCCCTGTTGCCCTCTGAGTGTGCAGTACAGAGGGGCCTGGACTCACACGGTTTGCTTCTGGCTGCATCGGGAGGGTGGGGGGAGATTCTGCCAGCATCATTAGGATCCGCCGCCACCTCCAGAGCCGATGAAGAGTGGGCTTTGCTGTCTGCACCGCTATCGCTTCACGAGATTGGCCGCTCTTTAATGTTTCAGTAGTAGAGCCAATCAAAAATGGAGATTATCCACTGGCCCCAATCCTTGGATCTGATTAATTCCAATTTCTGATGGGGTCTGCTCGCTAATCTGCCTGACCTTTTTGATCAGTGCCTGGGAAGAGGATCATGGATGTGAAGACAAAACATACTGACGTTCTGCTTTGGGTCTTTTTTTGCAACCTGAGCTGAATGCTCACTGTTTACTGTGTGTGTGCTTTTCAGCCCCCGAGGACATAGAAACTGCTCAAGCTCTTTGTGTTTTATTCCCTTATTTTTCAAGCCTGTAAAGCCTAAACCAGCAGACAAGATGGCAGCAGAGGTAACAGCTCTGGTTCTGTCTTTGTGTCTGGGTCTTCCTCCTGAGCCCCATCTCAGTCTTCCCTCCCTTCCTCTGACATCCATCTTCTTTCCCCTCCTGAGCCCTGATTGAGAACCACGAGCGCATGCATAATTCAGGATTTTACAGAGCAGTGGTGGCAGCGCCTCCGCTCTGGTGCCACCTTCAATTAAAAACAGAGAAATATGAGACGACGCAAACAAAGTAGATGAGTTACAAATGGATGCTTTGCATATGTGGAGACCGATGAGGCGTCAATGATCTTTGAGCCAGGAATTCAACGCCTCATCAAACCTCATAAACTAATCTGTTGTTTTATTGTTTTAGATTGATTCCATCCCAAATTCACAGTCACTCAAACCAGCTTGGAAAAGCAAACTGCGCATGTAGTTGGCATGCAAGGCTTAACAGTTATGCGCTTTGGGGAGTAGGTGTGTGAGGGACACAATTTACATAACAATCATATAAAGTAATCATATAAAAGGTCCGAATAGCCATAAATTATCTTTGTTAAAAAAAAAAAAAAAGTGTAAAAACAAGGAGAAAATACAAGTAGAGCATAAAATAAGTGCAATGAGTAATCAAACACATACTTACCTAGTTGATGCACTCTTACAATGTCCAACTATGGTGTGATAATGATGCAGTAAATGTATATGGTTTCTGGTTTACTGAGCCCTCTATTACCCAATCCCCCACAGTCCTTTGCACTGCAACGATACCTCATGATCCAGAGTGCGACCTGGCTTCCTTAAAGTTGACATTTCCCAACATGACCACAGTATGACTACGACAGTTACGCTTGCAGCCTTCTTGTCTTTTTCACGTGCAGCAGCAGAGTTCTGAAAAGCCATGCTGAGCACGGCTGCGTCTGCTAATCTCCAATTAGCATGTGTCACAGTGATGGTTCTTTTCCAGCTGATCTGCTGCTATTGATCTGCTGTTAGCAGCAGTAAAAGATTCCCTAAATGTCACACGTTTCAAAAGCTGTTTTTCTCCCCCATTAAATGAGATAAAGGAATACAAGAGTGCTTGGCGAGTTGCGCGGAAGGGCGTGGGGAAATCCATTAAATCTCATTGTATTTCCACTGACTGCGCTCTCCAGTGCTTGTGCATGTTAGAGGCGTGAGCCCATTCACAAAGCCTCTGTGATACAAAGAACACAACTCTCGACTGGAGGGTGACACTGGAGGGGTAGTTCCAGGGCTGGATGGGATGTCCTTGGCTCTTAAAGATCATGGCGATAGATTCCTGCTGAGCCACTAGTCTATTTATAGTTCTCCCTTCCTTGAAGTCAGCCTGTCAGTCATGCGGCCAGCCTAAAAGGGTAAGTCCTGACGCTGCAGGTTATTCTCTATAGCAGACGTGAGTGATTTTTACAGTCGCAGACTCTGAATTTTGCTCTGCACTGACAGATTGAACCGGTTACCTCAGCCTCATTATTTCCCAGTTCACAACACACGTGTCAAAATAAATATTCATATAGTTGACCCCAGCGAGTGGATTTCCTTTCTTTTGATGTGAAGTGGATCTAGCAGACATCAGCAGAACCGTGTGTAATGGGTGGCAAAGAGGCAGCTTTGATTTCCGCAGTAAACACATTTAAGAGGGTGCAGAGAGAAACTGCAACGCTGTCCAAGCGGCAAAAGAGATAATTCAATTTTGTGGTTGGACGGTCCTATTCCGAGTAGAGGAAAAGAGGGAAAGGATGACTCCGGGAGTGAATCTGCATTCCCTGAGCAGTGCACGGATGGAGTGGTGAGAAGGAGTAATGTCGTTTTCATACCTTCTGTAAGATAAGGTTCTATCAGAGGTATGTTAGTGTAAAGAGTGTGTCTGCCACTGCAAAGCAGCTTCCACCTGAGCGGTGTGATGATGTGGGATTATTATTACGCCATGGCCATTATGTCAGCGTTTGTAGGTGATGGCAGCAAAACGATTGGGTAAAGTGCTCCGATTTTATCTCAGCAAATGTTGTGCGATCCGTCTGTGACCTGCTGTGGCCATGTTCATCTCTCAAATAGATCTGGCAAATGCTTTCAGATGAAATGGAAACGCAGCCGTTGCAGCTTTTCTCCTGTGTTGCCCTCTGTGACATTTCCTTCTTTCGTTCTCCTGGTGGTTTTGAAATGCTTTCATGTTTTCCTTCTGTACCGTATTGCAACGCTGACTGTACCTCGTCCCTCTGGCCACAGGATTCCCTCATTTTGGAGAAGAGCGATATGCACCACCCGGTCTGCTCCTTCCAGGATGACTTCCAGGAGTTTGAGATGATTGACGATGAAGATGACGACGATGAGGAGGAAGAGGAAGAAGAGGGGGACCTAGATGCACCTCCGTCTCCCTCTGCTTCCCCTCCTCCCTCCCCAACTTCTGGAACTCTCAAGAGCCGGCCGACAATGCTCAACCTCACCTCGGCTGTATCACAGGTAGCAGCGCTATTCCTAAAACACTGGTTGCAGCGTATTAATGATGATAATGATGAGATATTTTAATAATATTCTGTTCTCATCAGGATTGTCTGAATAACAACAGCAGCCAGTCCCCAAAGAAAGGAAGCTGGCAGGACTCATTATGCAATCCAGCTTCACAGGGTGAGTACATGTTTAATTAGCTGTGATTAGCTGGCTAATGTTTGGGTAACCTTTAGCAGGATAATCTCCAGTGAAAATAACCTCCGCCATCTTGCACATACATAGCAGCAAATGAACACTGGGATGATGTTGATCTCGATAACGTACAGCCAGAATCTCACAACAAAACTGTTTTCACCGTATTTTCCTATCTATTTTTGCTCCAGGCCGTTTGTCTCCAGCTCACTCGTGTCTGGAGGACGGTAGCCATGTGACAGGACATTGCCCAGTCTCCCCGATTTCCCAGGTACCGGGGTCTCAGTGCAAAGGTACACCACCAAAACAGGCGGGGGAGGGCGGGAACTCCCAATCCCCTCACAGACCCCTTCTATGCGACATGGAAGGCAACAGGCGGGAAAGGCCCGAATACGGTAACAAAAAGAGCAACTCAGAAATAGTAGAGCTCATTGCAACATCTGCTTTCTGATCTGAAAGTTAGTGACATGAACGTGACAGAGCTTTGGCTTTGAAGAGGCCTGCAGCTTTTTTTTCATCCAGTATTCCTCCTTTACATTCTTTTGCCTGCCTTATCTCATTCCTGCTCTCCACATCAGCCACTTGGTGTGCTTAGTTGTCATTTCACGGGCTTTCTCGTTTCTCCGCACCTTGTTTTTCTTCACAGGCTCCTTCAGCCAGGTCAGGTCCCACCCTTTCTCTGGCAGTGAGCTGAAGACAGACCCCTCAGTCCACACAGTGAGGGTGCCCTCAGTAGACGAGCACTCCCAGTGTTCAGACACTGAGGTGGATCACGACCTCAACAGTGACCATAATCACAAACACTTGAACCGATGTACCACTGATACCTACACAATCAACAGTGAGTCCGGTATGGAACCGGAGAACGACTTTGACCCAGATGGAACCAGTCGTTGCCTGTCGTCCACTGCACCAATGGGGGCCACCGATGGTGCCGACACACCCTTGTCAGATGAGGAGCTGGAGAAAGACTTTGAAGTGGAGTGTATGCGGAAGGAGACCTATGATATGGTGTGCAAGGAGAATCAGTTGTCCTACGTGGAATTCCCATCCATTGAACCCTTTGATCCCGCGTCCTTCTCTAGCTACATATCCTCATGCAACTCAGAGGGTCTTCACTGCTCCAGCAGTTCGAATTTAGCGTCTGCCATGGAAGCAGCAGTCAACGATTCCACCTCTCCGTCCTCCGACCCCGGGATAGCTGATATGAACCAGAAGGGTTATTTAACTTCAGACCAGGACAGAGATCTCAGCTCACCTGGCTCTGACTCCGACATCGAAGGAGAGCTGGAGGCGGCATTTACTTGTGGAGGTCCTGTGGTGTCCAACATGATCTCCTCGATTTCAGAGACAGAGCTGGACCTGACCAGCGAAGACAGCAGCAGTGGACGTTCATCTCATCTCACCAACTCTATCGAGGAGGCTAGCTCTCCTACATCGGACCAAGAATTGGACCCAGACACGGAGTTAGAACAGGACAGCGGCATCGTGGGGTTAAAAGCATCTTTACTCCTTGGCCAGCCTGACCCAATCAAAGAAGGATCTTCTCTTCCCTCCCCTTCCCCACTACCCTCACCCACTATCGCTACACCCTCCCCTGTCGACTCACCCATCTTACCTCCCGAAGGCTACGACGACAGTCGGGCCATGATGGGGAGGTGGATTGCAGATGATGAGCGGTCCTGTGAGCACCAGGCTGACCCAGATGAAACTCTGCCAGCCCAACGTTGTGACGACAGCTTCTCCAAACAGATGGTGCTGCAGATAGAACCAGACCACAGTCTTGAGAGCATCAAGCGTTCCTTCTACCTGCCAGTGGGGCCCGGGCTAATGCCAGATGTCGATGAATACGATGGAACTAGCGAGGGAGACTCTGAATCGGAGAGTGAAGATGAACTGAGCGAGAATTCAGACTCACCATGGCTGCTCAGCAACCTGGTCAACCGAATGATCTCAGAAGGTTCTTACCCAATCAGCTGTCCTGAGGATTGCTTTAAAAGGAAGTCCTCTGTTTCAGACACAATCTCACCATCTTCAGATATTGGGGATGTAGACGGCTACAATGATGATGAACAAGAGAAAAGAACAGCGCCGGTGGAATCGGCAAGAGAAGAGAGAGAATGCAGAACTTTCAGAATCGAAAAAATGAGGCCAGAAGAAAGAAGAACAGATGCGGAATCTCCAAACGAGACGGCAGTCGTGAATCATTGTCTCTATATGAGCAACCCTACTAATGACAGCATCACCCCTCTGAATCTGGAGCTGTGTGCGAACAGCAGCACGTATACCAGCACGGTCTCCGAAAATAACCTCGCAGACAAATCTTCTAAGAACGCCCGGAGACAAGAGGAAGAAGAGGAGCCCAATAATGACTTAATGATGCTTGAGGGGAGGAAAGATCTGGACTCGCCAAGCTTAAGTGAGAGCATTATCAGCGACAAGGACGAAGGGCGAGAGACAGAGCCCAGACCAACGAGTCGCTCCTCCGCTTCCCTCGAGCGCATCACCGAGGTGAAAAACAGCCTGACACTGGACATACCCAGCACCCAGGCTAACCACTGCTTCAGTCTCACCTACTCCACAGATAACGATGAAGACGACGAGGACAACGGGGACTCTTACCCATACCTAGATGGACTAAGGAAGCAGCCATACAGGGGTAGTGATCTGGAGCTCGACAGTTCCCCACCCATCGATTCTAGTGTACAAGACCACCCCTTATCTTACCCCGACCGCCCACTGTGCGAGAAAGATCTGAGACAACCAGACCCAGATGATGGACTGGCTTATGACTCTGTGAAGTACACGCTAGTGGTGGATGAGAACACCACTCTGGAACTAGTCAGCCTCAAAAGGTAAACTCTGACTAAATATTGTCTTCGTGGAAACCGTCTATGGTGACTAGCCGCAGAATAAATGAACGAATCCTGTCGTCGCAGGTGCACTTCTGTTCTGAGTGACGACAGCGAGCTCTCCACGCTGTGCGACGAAGAGCCGTTAAGAAAAAGAGGTGAGGGCTTCGGGGCCGACGAGGAGGAGATAAGACCAGAACTACTCAGTTCTTCTGAGGACTCGTCTCCCGAATCGGACCTTCCCTTCTCCAAGAAATTCCTCAATGTGTTTGTCAACAGTACCACTCGCTCCTCCAGTAAGTCAGACAGTAAACAAGAATATTCAGACGCTGCGGCGTGTAAATGATTGTTAATGAACATGTTTGCATGGTCTTCTTGAGCTAGATTACAAATATGGCTCTTATTTGGAGTTATTCAGTCAATGAGGAGGTCGTTTCCCTAGCAAAAGATAAAAAGGCTAAAGCTTGTTCAGTACATTAGATTGATCGATATAGCACCAATTTAAAGGCGCTCCCCCATTTCTCAAACTTTGTATTAGTTAACACTTTTGGGGTCTCTGTTCTTCTAAATGCAGCAAATATGAGCATTGGGACAAATGTGGCAAAAGGCCATGTAATTAAAATACCCTATTGATCAGGGCTCTGGAGCTCACTGCCTAGAACTGTCCATGTTCAAGGAATGACCATTAGGGTTGAACTCATCACTGTCAGCATTAAACATTAACATGCATCCTAAATTTGGCAGGAAGCTTATGCAAGACCTGTTGGAGGCTTCTCACTGCATCTATCATCAATCAGAGCACTCGTTCTGCGTCCCTAATGAAGGGTGATTTGCATAATAAAGACTTCATTAGAGAGGCTTTTAAATTTTTTGGGAGGGGGTGGGCAAATCCATTTAGTTTCCATTTAGAGTTTCTCAGACACAAAAGTTAATCTTCTAACAAACTGAGGAGGTTATAGAGAGAAGACCTTTTTACTAGGCTTTAGCTTCTGCTGCTTATGCTGTTGGTATATCACACAGGCACAGAATCTTTTGGGCTGTTCTCCTGCACCATTGACGGAGAGGAGAGGGATCAGACACACAGGGCAGTTTACAGGTAAGGAAACAGTTTGTGTGGGGCATAAATCAGATCAAGGGCATTGGTCACTGATTGGAAAATTCAATTGTCCACAATTCTAGAAATGGTGTGGGGGAGTAAATCCGGTGTCTTTTGCAAAGGACGGTTTTATATCTTATGTATCTTGGTTTTCGGTATGCTGTTGGGTCTCAGTAGCATTAGCAAATCACTAATTAAGTTAGAGTAAATATCAGATGTCGGAATAACAGCTGAGCTCCAATGTGTCCAGTGATAATCGTATCATCTGCTACCTGCAGCCGGTGGAGGGAGGGGGTGGGGTGCAGGCAAGGACAGCGCACAGGTCTAACGGGGCCTTCTGCTGCTCTCTGCAGGTTTATTCCAAGGCACACAGATGAGCTGGAGCTGGATGTAGATGATCCTTTATATGTGGAGGAAGAAGAAGATGACTACTGGTACAGAGGCTATAACATGCGGACAGGCGAGAGGGGCATCTTTCCTGCTTTTTATGCGCACGAGGTCATCGGCCACTCGAAGGAGCTGATGGGTGAGTTGAGAGATTGTTCCTGACGAACGCCATGTTGGGTGTTTGCGTGCGGCATCTTAACCCAACTGGCTGACAGGTATGAAGAGAAATCCAGCCTGGATGGAGACGTTCAGCGTTCAGTTTCTGGGCTCTGTTGAGGTGCCTCATCACCAAGGCAATGGGATCCTCTGCGCCGCCATGCAGAAGGTGAGCTACACCAAAAAAAGTCCCATGGTTCCAACGCCTGTTAGATTATCCCCAGCAGGGGGCACAGTAGCAGTTTAATGACAGCGCGGTCTACCCGCCCTTTAGATCGCGATATCGAGGAAACGGACAGTACATGTGCGGCCCCCTTCTCTGTGTGAGCTGGAGATTAGTTTACAAGGAGTGAAACTGATCATGAGCCTGGAGGATGAATATGACATCCTCGACGAGGTATGGGCAGGTATACAGGTGATTTACCCAAACGCATTCAGTCATTTGCGTCATTGCTTTTTCTTCTTTTACCTTCAGTACGACAGATGTAGCCACTCCTTCCAGATGAAGAACATCTCGTTCTGCGGATGCCACCCGAGGAACAATTGGTAAAACGCGCTGATTTTGCGATCTCTCGTTAGCGGTGGCGCGTCTCGTGCGATCTCATCCCGTTGTCTTCCTCCTCCCCTCTGCAGCTACTTTGGCTTCATCACCAAACATCCGATGCTGAACAGATTCGCCTGTCACGTGTTTGTATCCCAGGAGTCCATGCGGCCTGTAGCAGAGTGTGTCGGGTGAGCTCAGTTCACGTTTTGTCCAAGGCTCTCAGCTAGCTTCTTCCGACATCGACCTTTTGCCATGAATGCTGCTGTGAGATCAGCCATTATTCCTGTCTTTTCTACAGACGAGCCTTCCAGGAATACTACCAGGAACATCTAGAATATGCCTGCCCCACCGAGGACATCTACCTGGAGTGAGAAGGGATGCCGTGCCAACCACTTTCTCACCCCTTCCGCTTGTTCCTGCTCATCATTGGCCACCAGAGGACGCTGTCAGTGAGGTCCTCAATGTTAAATGCCCACCGAATCCGGGATCTTCATTTCTACAATACACTAGGCATTAGACTGGTTTCATCTAACTTTCTTTATTTTCATCACCTGGATGGAAGAATTGCCTGTTTCCTTTTATCTTTTTCTATAATACAAATCTATGAAGCTGAGCACCGTTTTATTTAAAGGTTCCACTTTTCAAATGCCAACAATGTACCAACAACTGATGTTTCACTTTTCAATGCATGGCTGATAGGGTTACCGCACACTGACACTCCAGGAAATACACATATCCTGTAGGATGGCGAACGGCTCGGTCAGTCTGCAAAGGAGCGTTCTCGGATCGGGAGGGTGCCGTTGAAAGACGTGTAAATATGTACTTGTTTAATACTGACAGACTGCTTCATTGATTTCTACTGATACTGACATCGGAGCAAAGTAGCGAGAGTACAGTGAACCGTCTCGGTCCGAGCTTACCCCCTGTGTCGCGTACAAGACATGTTGCGTGTTGTAAATAAATGTATAGAGAGTAGACATACAGGCGCCTCATCAACACTAATTAAGAAACGCTCACAGATGAGACGGGTGTGGTCCCGGTGGTGGCTGCAGGGGCTTTGAACGTCAGTGTTCCAGCAGACATTTTATTCAGCTTGGATTCGATGCAGTTACACTTTTCTTCAGCAGATCTGGATTTAAAAAAAAGGCAAAACTCGCTGTACTGTGGTTCCAAACCTCCAAACCGTTGCGCACCGCTTGCTGACACTGGCCACGCAGAAGCTTTCAAGAGTTAGGACTGCTACTCATGAATCACGGTACGCTTTGCTGTGGCTGGCATGACTTTTGGGTCAAAGGAAGCAAAGGTTCTCTGAAAAGCCATACTCTACCACCTCTGACTGTTCAGCTCTTCAGTGTGTGTGTGTACGTGTGTGTGTGTGTATTTTAACTTGGCAGTTTCAGTGAGAGGAAAGCTATGATTAGATTGATCAGTAGTCACATAATACTGTAGTACCACACATCTACTTTGATTAGTAGTCATTCCTGTGTGTGTGTGTTGGGGGGATTACAAAGATAAGATATGAAGGTTGTGTTTTTTATGTATGATGGACTAAATGGATGTCTGAATATTTCCCGCATTGTTTTCAAACTGGTTATTGCAGCCTCTATCGCTTCTATTGGGACGGGGTATATTTACAGTACCATGTTACCATAGCAATTAGAATTTTCAGGATTCAAAAGGATGGACTTACATTTGTTGTTGTTTGCCTCTTTTCTCTGTATCCAACATGAAATGCTTGGCTGTAGTGACTGTGTCCTGCTAGCCTGCTTCTGTCTAATGTAATGAGATAGATGTCCAAACAACTCCAAACACTTATGTAAGCTTGTTGTGACTTTGTGTAACGGGCCACAACCCACGAAGATGAAGCAAGCGTCGACTTAAGCATGATGACATAAGCACTCATAACAGACTTCAATTTTATGAGCAGTGTTTTAGAATTGATTCACTTTCTCGGGAACGGAATGTTTGCATCCAAAGTTCTGACTCCACCAACCGCTGATATCTTTGCGCCTGACTCACAACTTTTGCTACACTTTTACCTATAGTTTCCTCTGAATTTGGGATTGCACTGTACCAGAGGACCCGCCACTCATATTAGCTACTCAGGGGCATTTGCATTTACATTTATGGGATAACTTGCCAGAGGCAGGCTAGCAGTACTCGCACCACTGGTGGTATTTGAGCTAAGCTGATATGCAGCTGCCTTGTATACAGAATGAAATGAAACCTCCTTTTTTTTTTAGTCACTTTTTAGCTTTCAACTTTAACAGCAACTTTCAGCCACAGTCCACCGAACACACAGCTCAGATCTGCAGGAGTTCAGTGTTCATTGAAATCTGATGATGCAGGAGGGAGAGGTTGTTATTTACATGTATCGCTGTCATTTAGATCATGTATATACTCTAACGAATCTACGATAGTGATGTGTCCTTTATGTTAAGTATGTTATCAAATTAATATGTACATTATTGATAACAAAGTTTAAAAAAAAAAAGACAACGTACAAAAAAAAAACCCTGAATGAAAACAACTGAGCTGCATTAATTTAATTTCAGTATCTGTTTCTACACTATAATACAAAGGTGACATTTTGGCCTTCTGGCTCTGTAGCTCATTACAGACACAACAGCAGCACATCTAGATCTCGCACGTTAGACATGACATCATCGATGTGCGACACGGCCACCAGACTGATGTCCAGTCTGCTGTTAGCGCAGGTTACCGACCACATCAGCTGCCGGTGTAAAACCATAACTGCGCCTGACAAATGAATCGCCCGTGAGACCCACCTCCAACCTGTACATTTGCTTTTGATCATGCTTTTCTATCTTGGTACAGCTTAGCTTACATCTTTCCTTCCACACGGCTGCACAAAAATCAACCTCTGAGGATAATATAGTCCAATATAGCTGCTGTGACAGTTAAACCAAACTATCGGCTTCACTACGGTAACAAGGTTCCTCACAATATACCTAGATCAACACAGTGTGTGACAGAATAAACATATCCTAACTTCTATCTTTAAAAACAAAGACTTAAAATTCCAGGGGGAAAAAAAAATTTAAAAAAAATGATCACACTGCCTTGTCATGGGTTTGGTCTTATGAATAAAATATATGCTTGATGTCTGAAATCTTTGTTGTCTGGTTCACATCTACATGAACGTTTTCATATGGATATGTTAGGATTTGACATCGTGTTGAGGTGGAAAATAGATAAGTCCTCTAATAAAGAATGGAAATCACTTCACGCATTAGTCGAGTCAGTATGAGACAACCTCATCTCCTCACTGAGGACACTGATAGTGTTTATTTTCATTATGAAGAGTAAAGCCTCTACAGCACAGCAATGAATCACCATAAAATTTTAAAAACTGGAGGTGGAAAACTGATGCAGTCCATTTTAAGAGCCCCCCCCATCAGCAGTGGCAGCAGTTGGGTTTGGGTTCACACTGAGGGCTGCAGCACGGCTCCAGACTCGGGTCTGTTCCTTTGGATATCTGGCTTTCTCCAAACACCATGGAGCCTTCAAACTGTTCCTTGACTTTCCTGATCCTTCCCAGCACTGCTTGCAGGTCAGGTCTCTTGTCCAGTGAGAGAGGGTAGTGCTCCGATGGATCGGCCTCCAGGTCAAACAGAAGAGGGGGGTCGTGGACCGTCAGGCTTGCAAATATGGAGCAGTCTTGGTCGGGGGTGGTGCCGCTGTGGGAGGCGCCTGATGCACGAGAAATAAAGAGATGCAGTCAAAAGTGCTGCTGCGGCCTTCATAGAACAGTGCGAGCCTGTACACAAGAAACATTCCCCACCTTGTGTATAAAAGTGGGCCTTGTATTTTTCCAACCTGATGGCGAAGACACCGTACGTCTCACTGGGGTTTGTGGGATAGAACATCATGGTCTCCCTTTTACTCTGGAGAAAAAAATCTTACCATCAGCCTCACAAGTGCATTATTTCAATTATTTACTAAATTGTATGGCTACCTTTCCCTGGCTGAACAGAATATTTGACATATCAACCCCATCGAGCATCACTTGGGGCAGTTTGGCTCCTGCCAGACTTGCAATAGTGGGGAGAATATCCAGCGTACTGGCCATTTCATGGGTAACACCTACAGAAAAGCTGCAGTGAATAATGCTCTGGTTGTACCCGTGTTTATACTTAAAAGCACCAGTTTGAACCGAAAATGAATGAAAACAATGCTAAATGAGGACTGTCAGAGTAAAACAGATACTTCCAGGCCTGATCAAAAATGGAAGTTTTATGGTTTTCCAAAGTGTCCTGACCTGGTTGAATGATCCCCCGCCAGTAGGCAATGGCCGGCTCTCTCATGCCCCCCTCATACGTAGTGCCTTTGCCACACCTCAGAGGACCGGCGTTGCCTCCTCGGGACATACGCATGAGTTCAGGCCTGAGACACAGGAGGAGAGGTGTCCTCACACTGCTCCACTGTTATCATCATCAAAGCAATACATACATTCACTATAAGGAATCACAAAACCAACCCATTGTCTGATGTGAATAAGATAAGCGTGTTGTTGAGCACTCCTGTCCCCTCCAGGGTTTCAAGAAGGCTTCCTATCGTGTTGTCAAGCTCCAACAGCGCATCTCCAAATGGGCCTCTCAGAGACATTCCAGCAGCTCCTGGACCAGCAAACTGGGGGTAGTGGGTGTGCTGCAAGAGGCAAAAGGGAGGCACATGTAGGAACTCTAAGACTGCCCTAACTTTCTGCCAGTTAGCTCCCATTTTATTTCATCATCATTATGTTCCCATTTTACAACTCGCGCAGTTCAGTTTTTACTGTCTCACTCATATGTTAAACCAGCGATTCTAATTTAAGTTTCTAAAGTTGACTTATAAAATCACAGTGCTTATTCTGCCAGGACAAACGAAGTCGGTTTAAACGAATTTATAATGGTGGGACCGTTTGCTTACATGAGAAGGAAAGTAGAGGAAGAAAGGTTGTCTCTTCTTGGCTGACGTGGAAATAAAATCACTTGCAAAGTCTCTGTACGCGTTCTCCAGATCCAGGAAGTTCACTGGCTGCTGCTTGATGACCTCATTGTACATCAGCGGGACAGTCACGGTGCCCACATCGCACAAACCGAAGCACTTTACATCCGGTGGGAAACAGGTCAAATTCTGACAGGGTCCCTAAAAAAGACAGAGATTATTTATTATTATTTACACTGACGTGTCAAAACAGATCAGCTTTTCATCGCTCACCATGTCGTGGGAGTAAGGGATGCCGAGGTACTGGTCAAACCCCTGCCTGGTGGGAAGAAATGTCCCGTTTGCTCCGATCCCAAGGTGCCACTTCCCCACAGCGGCAGTGGCGTAGCCCAGAGGTTTCAGTACTTCGGCGATGGTGGTCTCATTCAGAGGGAGCCCGCCCCTGGAGCCCGGGTATAACACTCCCGGGTAGACGCCTGAGCGAGTCTGATAGCGGCCTGTCAGCAGGGATGCCCTGAGAACCACCAAAGCAACATAAGGACAGTATTGAGCAGTGAGATTAGAAACTTGGAGTCCCGCTGAGTTTGACAGAAACATCTCAGAATATGGTAAAATATGTCAGTTCATGTCCTGACGCTTGAGTCTCTCTCGCTCTCAGTGGTGCCAGTTTGTGGTAACCGGCAGTGACTCTTCCACATTGTTGTCAAGGAGACGTGTGTGATGTGCATGCAAACCTTTTTAACCTAAATGTCCTGTTTCCTGTCTGTACCTTTGCTCATGGTGGTACTAAACCTTCTCTTACCACCTACAGGCAATCTTGAGTTTAAGTGAATGCGATTGTCATTTGAGCGGATTTGATTTCAACATTCAGAGCAGAATTATCAACCCCTTTAGGGCAGGAAGTTCTCCGTGTCCCGAAGTGACAAAGCCGCCCCAGGAGGTCACACTGCTACTGGTTGAGTCAAGTGAGGCTGCAGTTCTTTAGAGGTTTTTCTGCATTATTTTGCCATCTTCTGGATATGCTCCATGCAATGGCAGCCCCTCCAGGGAAGCTTAAAACATAATATACATATATATTTCATAATGTCTACTTTGTTAGTTTCCTCCAGTTGACAGGAAAAAAATGAATACATAAACATGAACTTATTCTTTGACTCAAACACAAAGGTTGTATTATATTCTCTAATAAAAACGACTGACCAATGTCCTGCAGCCTTTGGCCTTTGACAAAGTAAATATCAAAAAGACTCCAAAGCTGCTGTGGATTTTTGGAAGTCTTTTCTATGCGATCCAAACATCATTTTCTATTTAAAATGCGCACTGTAGTGAAATGTAGGCTTTTAAAAATAAACCTGTTTGGACAATTGTGATCACGTCATGCTGAGACTGACTTCAAAATCTAAAAAGCTCAAAACTCCTGATATTATAGATATATCCAACATATGTGTGGGCTTGTTCTGTGGACACCTGGACGGGCTGCAGACCGGGCTGGTGCAGTAGAAATCAGTAAACCGGAGTCCTCCTGCTGCAAGGCGGTCCAGGTTCGGAGTGAGGGACGTCGGGTGTCCGTAACAGCCCAAGTCCCCAAAACCCAAATCATCTGCGAAGAGGAGGACGAAATTCGGAGGAGACGACGTGCAGGAACCAAGAAGTACACAGCTTATGAAGCTAACGATGATGGCGTTATCCATTCTGTCGCCCTGTCAAGGTAAGGAGGAGGCATATAAAAACTACAAACAGGAAATCAAACATCTATTAGCGCTGTCGCATATAAATGACGTCAGACCGAAAATAAAATGAAATCTTTATTTATAAACGAATCCATTTACAATTTTACAGTCTCGCCCCCATGAATTTAAGGAAAACCCTAAAACATAATAAGGTAAGACAATTGTCACGAATCAAATGATGTATTGATCATCAATAATTCATAGATATGTTGGGTTTGTTTTCCTTTTTTGTAACTTATTTATGGCCACATTTCTTCTTGTTTTGTTGCAAGGTCTTGCAAGGTGTCTGTGTTCACATAAAAAGGAAGCTTTTTTTTTTTAGTTTTGGATGGTGTTACAACCTCATCTCCTCACTGAGGACACTGATGCGGTCCATTTTAAGAGGCCCCCCCATCAGCAGTGGCAGCAGTTGGGTTTGGGTTCACACTGAGGGCTGCAGCACGGCTCCAGACTCGGGTCTGTTCCTTTGGATATCTGGCTTTCTCCAAACACCATGGAGCCTTCAAACTGTTCCTTGACTTTCTTGATCCGTCCCAACACTGCTTGTAGGTCAGGTCTCTTGTCCAGTGAGAGAGGGTAGTGCTCCGATGGATCGGCCTCCAGGTCAAACAGAAGAGGGGGGTCGTGGACCGTCAGTCTTGCAAATATGGAGCAGTCTTGGTCGGGGGTGGTGCCGCTCTGGGAGGCGCCTGATGCACGAGAAATAAAGAGATGCAGTCAAAAGTGCTGCTGCGGCCTTCATAGAACAGTGCGAGCCTGTACACAAGAAACATTCCCCACCTTGTGTATAAAAGTGGGCCTTGTATTTTTCCAACCTGATGGCGAAGACACCGTACGTCTCACTGGGGTTTGTGGGATAGAACATCATGGTCTCCCTTTTACTCTGGAGAAAAAAATCTTACCATCAGCCTCACAAGTGCATTATTTCAATTATTGACTAAATTGTATGGCTACCTTTCCCTGGCTGAACAGAATATTTGACATATCAACCCCATCGAGCATCACTTGGGGCAGTTTGGCTCCTGCCAGACTTGCAATAGTGGGGAGAATATCCAGCGTACTGGCCATTTCATGGGTAACACCTACAGAAAAGCTGCAGTGAATAATGCTCTGGTTGCACCCGTGTTTATACTTAAAAGCACCAGTTTGAACCGAAAATGAATGAAAACAATGCTAAATGAGGCCTGTCAGAGTAAAACAGATACTTCCAGGCCTGATCAAAAATGGAAGTTTTATGGTTTTCCAAAGTGTCCTGACCTGGTTGAATGATCCCCCGCCAGTAGGCAATGGCCGGCTCTCTCATGCCCCCCTCATACGTAGTGCTTTTGCCACACCTCAGAGGACCGGCGTTGCCTCCTCGGGACATACGCATGAGTTCAGGCCTGAGACACAGGAGGAGAGGTGTCCTCACACTGCTCCACTGTTATCATCATCAAAGCAATACATACATTCACTATAAGGAATCACAAAACCAACCCATTGTCTGATGTGAATAAGATAAGCGTGTTGTTGAGCACTCCTGTCCCCTCCAGAGTTTCAAGAAGGCTTCCTATCGTGTTGTCAAGCTCCAACAGCGCATCTCCAAATGGGCCTCTCAGAGACATTCCAGCTGCTCCTGGACCAGCAAACTGGGGGTAGTGGGTGTGCTGCAAGAGGCAAAAGGGAGGCACATGTAGGAACTCTAAGACTGCCCTAACTTTCTGCCAGTTAGCTCCCATTTTATTTCATCATCATTATGTTCCCATTTTACAACTCACGCAGTTCAGTTTTTACTGTCTCACTCATATGTTACACCAGCGATTCTAATTTAAGTTTCTAAAGTTGACTTATAAAATCACAGTGCTTATTCTGCCAGGACAAACGAAGTCGGTTTAAACGAATTTATAATGGTGGGACCGCTTGCTTACATGAGAAGGAAAGTAGAGGAAGAAAGGTTGTCTCTTCTTGGCTGACGTGGAAATAAAATCACTTGCAAAGTCTCTGTACGCGTTCTCCAGATCCAGGAAGTTCACTGGCTGCTGCTTGATGACCTCATTGTACATCAGCGGGACAGTCACGGTGCCCACATCGCACAAACCGAAGCACTTTACATCCGGTGGGAAACAGGTCAAATTCTGACAGGGTCCCTAAAAAAGACAGAGATTATTTATTATTATTTACACTGACGTGTCAAAACAGATCAGCTTTTCATCGCTCACCATGTCGTGGGAGTAAGGGATGCCGAGGTACTGGTCAAACCCTTGCCTGGTGGGAAGAAATGTCCCGTTTGCTCCGATCCCAAGGTGCCACTTCCCCACAGCGGCAGTGGCGTAGCCCAGAGGTTTCAGTACTTCGGCGATGGTGGTCTCATTCAGAGGGAGCCCGCCCCTGGAGCCCGGGTATAACACTCCCGGGTAGACGCCTGAGCGAGTCTGATAGCGGCCTGTCAGCAGGGATGCCCTGAGAACCACCAAAGCAACATAAGGACAGTATTGAGCAGTGAGATTAGAAACTTGGAGTCCCGCTGAGTTTGACAGAAACATCTCAGAATATGGTAAAATATGTCAGTTCATGTCCTGACGCTTGAGTCTCTCTCGCTCTCAGTGGTGCCAGTTTGTGGTAACCGGCAGTGACTCTTCCACATTGTTGTCAAGGAGACGTGTGTGATGTGCATACAAAACCTTTTTAACCTAAATGTCCTGTTTCCTGTCTGTACCTTTGCTCATGGTGGTACTAAACCTTCTCTTACCACCTACAGGCAATCTTGAGTTTAAGTGAATGCGATTGTCATTTGAGCGGATTTGATTTCAACATTCAGAGCAGAATTCTCAACCCCTTTAGGGCAGGAAGTTCTCCGTGTCCCGAAGTGACAAAGCCGCCCCAGGAGGTCACACTGCTACTGGTTGAGTCAAGTGAGGCTGCAGTTCTTTAGAGGTTTTTCTGCATTATTTTGCCATCTTCTGGATATGCTCCATGCAATGGCAGCCCCTCCAGGGAAGCTTAAAACATAATATACATATATATTTCATAATGTCTACTTTGTTAGTTTCCTCCAGTTGACAGGAAAAAAATGAATACATAAACTCTGCTGATTGACTGTGTTGGCCCTTTGCCCAAGTCTAAGGCAGGTAGCATGTATTTGCTAACAGTGATGTGCTTAAGTACACGCTATCCTGCCGCTTACCCTTTGCGCAACATTACCACAAAAGCTGTTGTCAAAGCATTGTCCCAGTTCATTTCTGTATTCGGCATTCCAAAAGTCATTCAAAGTGATCAAGGGACAAATTTCACTTCACATATGTTTGCTGAAATTTTGAAACAGTTACATGTCAAACATGCTCTGTCTTCTCCATACCATCCTCAAAGCCAGGGAGCTATTGAGCGTTTTCATCAGACCCTGAAGTCCCTGTTACGCTCTTATTGTTCAGAGCTTGACCGAGATTGGGAGGAGGGGTTGCCCTGGTTAATGATGGCTGCAAGAGAGGTTACTCAAGAAAGTACCGGGTTCAGCCCAAACGATTTGGTGTTTGGACACGCAGTGCGGGGCCCGTTGGCGGTCCTGCATGATGATTGGAAAAAAACTTCTCCACCCACAAATTTGACAGATTATGTAAATGGGTTTAGAAGACGTTTGTATGAAGTGGGAAAATTGGCAAAAGCAAACTTGGAAAAGTCCCAGAGGAAAATGAAAGGGTTATTTGACCGTAGAGTAGAAAAGCGGGTCTTTAGCCCCGGTGACCAGGTGTTGGCACTTCTTCCTCTGGTGGGTTCTCCTTTTCAGGCAAAATTTTCAGGCCCTTATGCTGTTGTAAGGCAGATCTCGGATCAGAATTACATCATTGCAACGCCTGATCGTAGGAAGAAGTCACAGCTTTGCCATGTAAACCTTTTGAAACCTTATTACGCCCTTCCGTCTGTGCCTAGTGGTACACTGGGGGAAAGACCAGTGGCAGTGGCAGCCTCAGTGGGAAACTCTGACCCTGTGTCTGTATGGGTAGGGGGTGAAAAGGAGGATGTGAATGTTCCTGATGATAGCATGTTGCAGGGCCGTCTTAGGAACTCCGAGTCTCTTAGTAAGTTAGACATGTTGTTGGATCATTTGCCTGAGACTCGGAGGAATCAGATAATTGAACTGATACATTCTTTCCCTTCTTTGTTTTCGGACACTCCCTCTCGTACTCATTTAGTTGAGCATGACATAGATGTAGGAGATGCTCACCCTATTCGGCAACGTTTTTATCGCGTTTCACCGAAGAAACGTGAACAGCTTGAGACAGAGGTAAGGTACATGTTAGAGCATGACATTGCGGTGCCCTCTAGTTCAAGTTGGGCTTCACCATGTTTGCTGGTGGTTAAACCAGATAATACTTTTAGACCATGTACTGATTTTCGCAAAGTGAACAAGATCACTAAACCTGACTCTTTTCCATTACCACGGATGGAGGATTGTGTAGATCAGGTTGGTTCGGCAAAATTTGTCAGTAAATTTGACCTTTTGAAGGGTTATTGGCAAGTGCCTTTGTCAAAGCATGCACAGGACGTTGCTTCATTCATAACCTCTTCAGGGCTTTATTCATATAAAGTTATGCCATTTGGGTTACGAAATGCACCAGCTACCTTTCAGAGATTAATGAATACAGTAGTGGACGGCTTGGATGGCTGCGCGGTGTACTTGGATGATGTTGTCATCTATAGTGACACATGGGAAAACCATCTACAGCACATCAAAGCTTTGTTTGACCGTCTTGAGTGGGCAAATCTGACAATAAATCTAGCTAAGTGTGAGGTTGCCAGGGCTACTGTAACTTACTTAGGAAAGGTGGTGGGTCAGGGGCACGTTCGTCCAGTTAGAGCCAAAGTGTTGGCCATTGATCAATTTTCCCCACCAACAACTAAAAAAGAACTCATGCGTTTTTTGGGCATGGTAGGCTATTATCGGGCATTTTGTCGGAACTTTTCTACTGTGGTTGCCCCTCTTACTATTCTCCTTAGTGAAAAGGCAAAGTTTGAGTGGTCACCCCTGTGTCAGCAAGCTTTTGAAGAGGTTAAGCTTGTGATTTCCTCTGCCCCTGTCTTGGCCGCTCCTAGAATGGGAGAGCCTTTTAAGCTACAGGTGGATGCCAGCAAGTTGGGGGCTGGTGCAGTACTGTTGCAGGTAGGTGAGGATGAGATAGACCACCCAGTCAGCTTCTTTTCCCGAAAGTTCAATTCTTACCAGTTGAACTATTCTATTGTGGAGAAGGAAGCGTTAGCATTAATATGGGCCTTGCAGCATTTTGAAGTCTATGTAGGGGGGGGGAGTGGAGCCACTGGTAGTTTACACTGATCACAACCCTCTCACATTCCTCCATTCTTTGCAGAATCCCAACCAACGACTCATGAGATGGTGTCTTTTCCTGCAGCCGTACAACTTAGACATCCGCCATATAAAGGGGGCAGAGAATGTCCTGGCAGATGCGCTGTCTAGGGCACTGCCTAGTTGAAATTCTGTGTTCTGTTTGCCTTAATCTCTTGGTTTTTCCCTGTCATTCTTGCTCTGTTTCTTTAAGGGGTCAAAATTGCCCAGTCAGGAGGAGCGGAACTGGGTTAAGCCGAGCACAGGAGTGGTGCCAGTCTGGACCTGTCTGGCTCCTCCCAGCTTGCAGGTTAAACCAGTCTCACTGACGACCCACCCAGTCTCTGGGTAAACAAAACAAAACACATGGGCGGGCCGTCACAACATGAACTCATTCTTTGACTCAAACACAAAGGTTGTATTATATTCTCTAATAAAAACGACTGACCAATGTCCTGCAGCCTTTGGCCTTTGACAAAGTAAATATCAAAAAGACTCCAAAGCTGCTGTGGATTTTTGGAAGTCTTTTCTATACGATCCAAACATCATTTTCTATTTAAAATGCGCACTGTAGTGAAATGTAGGCTTTTAAAAATAAACCTGTTTGGACAATTGTGATCACGTCATGCTGAGACTGACTTCAAAATCTAAAAAGCCCAAAACTCCTGATATTATAGATATATCCAACATATGTGTGGGCTTGTTCTGTGGACACCTGGACGGGCTGCAGGCCGGGCTGGTGCAGTAGAAATCAGTAAACCGGAGTCCTCCTGCTGCAAGGCGGTCCAGGTTCGGAGTGAGGGACGTCGGGTGTCCGTAACAGCCCAAGTCCCCAAAACCCAAATCATCTGCGAAGAGGAGGACGAAATTCGGAGGAGACGACGTGCAGGAACCAAGAAGTACACAGCTTATGAAGCTAACGATGATGGCGTTATCCATTCTGTCGCCCTGTCAAGGTAAGGAGGAGGCATATAAAAACTACAAACAGGAAATCAAACATCTATTAGCGCTGTCGTATATAAATGACGTCAGACCGAAAATAAAATGAAATCTTTATTTATAAACGAATCCATTTACAATTTTACAGTCACACGCCCATGAATTTAAGGAAAACCCTAAAACATAATAAGGTAAGACAACTGTCACGAATCAAATGATGTATTGATCATCAATAATTCATAGATATGTTGGGTTTGTTTTCCTTTTTTGTAACTTATTTATGGCCACATTTCTTCTTGTTTTGTTGCAAGGTCTTGCAAGGTGTCTGTGTTCACATAAAAAGGAAGCTTTTTTTTTTTTAGTTTTGGATGGTGTTATATTTTTATGTTTATTACTCATCACATTTGTACCCAGCCTCACAAAAGCAAAAAAATGATATTCTATGTTGTCCCAGTTATGTATAATGCTGAGTCCACATGTGCACGTCTGCATTACAATTGTGGCATTTATTGCCTGTATGAGGTTATCAAAGAAAGTATTCCAACATATCCAGTATAAGACCCATGAGGGCTAGAGTAAAAGAAAACCATAAATGACCTTTAACACATGAAAATGCCAACATAAATGTCAGTGATTTAGCTGTCTATATCTCACTGGATTTCAAATGGTTTATTGTAAAGTAATCTGTGAGACCCTGATATTATAAAAATTTGCTCGTTATCAGAACTCAGATGTTTCCCAGATGAATTGCGCAACCAATCATTTTAAATCCAAGACACAATTTTATTATTTTATCTTACAGTGTCGCCCAGCCCAGCGTAAATAACCAAGACAGCTCTTCTTTTCCAGGATTCTATCACAAGAAAGACCTGGACGTTATTAGGGGGTTTAATGGTTCATATTCTTGGATGATCAGAAAGGTTTAATGCAATAATTTGTCATTATTGCATGTTCAAAAATACACTGCTGCTAAAATACCAGCTATGACATTTTCCTGAACATTATCTGAGCAGGTGTGATCTGAAAATTGTCCACAAAGAGCGACACAAAGAGACTCTCTTCAAGTACACAATCAATTTGCTGCCTGGACTTGACATCCATTATCAATCATTCATGCTGATAACTTAAGGATTTACCAGTTCTAATGACTTTGAGAGATAAGAGAATGAAGAGAACCTCACTACTGCACAGCTTGGACTGCTTGTCTGTCTGCCTGTGCTGTGGTTCAGCAGAAGCTTAGTGCTCTGACCTTAGCCTGCAGGTAAATAAAAACACCTGTCAGTGACAAACAGAACAGAACGAGTAGCTTGAAGTGGGCGAGGTTGCAAAAAGGTCTGCACCCCTGTGTGTGTTTGTGTCTTAGAGTGCTGTTGTGTGTGAGAGTGTGTTAGCCTTCCTGCTGTTAACACTTGTTTTTACACTCTGTGGATGTGTCAGTTTGGAGGCATGTGATAATTACTGCACTGAGATAAAAATCTTGTCAATTTTGCATATGACATATTTGATTTTGTGTGTGTGTGCGTGTGTGTGTGTGTGTGTGTGTGATAGACACACAATAATCCTGAGAAATGAAAGGAGATAATACATTTGCAGCTTCTCTCCTCATTCTGCCCATCATCCTTGATTTATTGGGCTTCACAGGAGGTACAGCAGGTATTAACTGGGATGAGAGCTGCCAGCAAACAGGCACCAGTTGGTCACGATGGAAAAACACTTTCTGGTCTTTTCACCACGTGTTGTTTTTCACAGGAACCGATAAGCATCTGTGAATTTAACTGTGCTGCGGTGTTTTCCGACTACTTTTATGTGCAAATGACCCTGAATGATGTGCAAGATGTGTTTGCCACTAGAGGGCGCCATCGGATTGCAATTCATAGCGCTTATAAAGCTTAAAGAAAGAGAAAGAAAAAGAAAAAAAATAATCAATTTTGACAGCTTTTCCGAATTAGTTCCACACATGATCTGTGTCAAATCTGAGGCTTTGTTTTCAAACAGCAGCATTTGGGTCATTGCAGGTTGATTCTTGGTAAATTGCTGTTAAGCTTCGTGACATTTCTTGGCTGAAATAAGCAGCTAACGACTTTATTCATGCTTTCCAAGCTCACGGTGACAGACAGGCCTTCCAGTCCCTAAATGCCTTTGTTTTCCCTAGCCTAAAGGGAGGTATGACAGAAAACCGCCTGGCACACAAACAGAGGTTTCATTGGCATAATGTGCACCAGCACAAAGAATTATGCAATGAAACCTAAACCTCTGCGGAGCAACACGAGCCCTAGAACTCATGAATGTTTGAGGACCTGCTGGGTTAACCTGCACTTTTTGTGGACTAATCTGGGAGTAACTGTTCTCTTGAACTGCGTCTCAACTAGGCCCAAACGCACTGCACGAGGAGACATCCCAGTTCCCCCTCTCAACCCGGCGGTTATAATTCCTCCACCATTAATATCCTCTCTGATCCAATTGGACTCTCAGTGCGTGGTCTCTGCTTTCCCGTGATGAACTGCCTCTGCATAGACAACCTGCCCTTGCCACTGTTTCCCGCACAACATTGTGATGATGTTATTCAGAAAGAAAATGTGCGAGCGTCCTGGATCATGCTGTACCCTCCTGCTGCCAACTCAAGCATAATATAGTCTCTCTTTTATGAGCCATTTCTTTTCATTCTTTTTTAAAATCTACTTTGGAAATGATTTCCTTCCACCCCAGGAGGAGCAGCCTTCTGCTGAAAAAGGAGGTTCCTGCTGCCATTGTTGCGCTCAAAAGTGAGCAAGTGAGAGAGATGAATGGCAAAAACGCGCACGCATGTTGTTGAGATGTTTCTGTGGAAGCTCTTCTGTTTGATAACAGTTCCGCTCACCTTGAGATGGGCTTCGGCTTAGCGGGTCCTCAGGGAGAGAGAAACCCTCCGCTTGGATTGTAAACAGGTCTGTCCAAATGTATTAACATCGGCTGCGAGTGCATAATCACGAAGCTAAGCTCCTCGCATCTACACCCTCGAATTGCAATGTCTTCTATTTTCCCATTTGAATTCTGCGACGTGCGCGACTGTAATCAAAACAAATGGGCCCGGCTGCATATGTGGCAACATCCTGAAAGTGAATCAAACGAGGGGCTGAAAGGGCCGTTCAGATTAAACAAATGATCACTTAGAGCATCCAATTACTTTCCCTATAGCTGATGATGAACTTTCATCTCAGGACAATTTCCTCACAGCAAATGGTCAAATCCTGACAAATCACATGGGAATTGAGCGAATCAATTAACTGCTAACTTTACAGGGTTAACTAGCTTGGTGGCCCTTCATTAAAAGCTGCAGTTTGTGGCTCCATCACTTCTAGAAACCACCGAATGGAACTGTAATCATGAGCTAAATTCAGGATAATTTTCGCGAATTCTATTTGCAGTTGTAGATGAAACTGCTCCGATTAATCTGTTTCAACGGGGCTCCGTGTGTCACTGCAGGTCTATACCGCTCAGTGTGCTTGTTACGTTTGCCAGCGGCAGATTGCTTTAATCACATGGAATTTATCCGAGGGGAGCGGGGAAGCGCCGTAAATGAATTAACAAGTGTAGCAGTACAGTGTCTAATTACAGTTTTGACTCAGAATTAGCGAGGCAGGCCATTATCCATGTCAGTTTGAGGAGTGACTCATCGTCGAGCCGAAAAGCCCGCTCTCTGCTGCGTAAGCTAGCACGCCGCGTACGGGCACAGGCTCGACGCCGTTCCTACAGGGCTGGTTTCAGAGCAGATATGGATCCTTGAATCAATTAGCGCTCCATCGGCCATATACTCAGATCCCTTTTTTTTGTGTCACGTTCGATAAAACACTTTTCCTGGTCTGTCTGTCTCTCTGCACTTAAGCTGCTCTTGATTTGCCTCTCTTGGCCCCCAAGATGCCCGCAGCCATATTTCACCTTCGGTGAATCAACTTCCGATAAATCCCACAGCTTTGATTAGATTTCATCAGTCGCTGCATCAGGAAGGAGGGCGGAACGGTGATGTTCGCTCTTTTTTGGCGCTGCCACATCAGGGTCGTCCAGGAGGACGTCGCAGTGCAACAGCTGCTTGTTTAGGGTGGTTTCGTTGCCCCAAATTGACCAACAAATAAGAATCACAAGAAAACCTGGCTCATCAAGTGTCAGCGCTTGATATATCCAGAATATATATGTAAAGCACCTCCTCACTCCTCTCCCCCAGCTACTCTGCTTGTTCGGATTCGTGCTGTTGGACATCACTTCCTCTTTTTTTTAGATCACTTTCTTGCTTGAGGTCACTTCCTCTTGAGGTCACTCCGTCTGCAGGCTGACCAGAGTTCACTTGCTTGCTCTGCACCAGAGTTCGGAGGAGCTTTCACACCCATCCAATCAGAGAGGACTGTCCAAGGAAACGAACTCTGGGCCATTTAAAGTGGACCAAACTTCAGAGAAAAAGATCACCAAAGGAGGATCAATAATCCCCTTTGTG